>NC_134860.1:119277179-120477179 GCF_049852395.1 Peromyscus maniculatus bairdii | reverse complement strand
AAAATGATGGCAAAGGCCTAAAATTGGAGAAGTAAAGGATGACTGCACAGTGCTCCATTTCTCAATTTCATCCTTCAGAGCCACAAAATGGGGGTGATACAGTGACTGGATGAGCTTTACAGTAACAGCTGTGGTCTTCCCACACAAGGGAGGCCCTTCTAATGGGCTGAGGTCTGTTTGCAACAGACGGGGAGGAACAAAACAAGGTTCCCTATTAAGGGTGCATAGTCATATTTCTGAGGGAGAAAATCGTTATGGGAGTTGGGTTTCCTTTAAGATGGTCCCTACCCTCTTTTGTCATCCAAACCCAAGGCTGTGTTAAAAGTGCTATTGCTTAAAATGCAGGCCAGAAGATGCAAATGGCGTCCAGTTTGTGCCCACCCTCCCCCCAGAAACCCACTCTCCAGCAACTGTAAAGAATGCAGAGGAAACTGTGCCAGTGGCATATGGCTTTCTACTGTGCTAAACATTCATACAAAAGACAGGTTCATCAGTCATTGGAGTATCTGGATAAAAAATTAGCTCCTGATGGATGGTATTTTGAGCTTACCTGCTGCTAGTACATTACCAGAGAAACACGGGTTTTGAAACCCACATGACATTAGAAACTGCAGACCATGAAACACGACCCATGCAGGAGCACATAATGCACGGCAGATTATACAAAATAATAAATAAGCTATTTAAACCCTCTGCCTAAAATTGGGCCCGCTGCAAGGAACCCCGGGTCACTTCTACGCAGGCCAATTAATGCACAGCATCTGCTGTATAGAAGCAGGGCACGAAGCACTTCCGAATGATTCCGGCAATTAAAAGAAAACTGTTTCCTGCCTGTTCAGACAGCAACTGTTTCCCTGCAAGAGTGAGCACCAAATCGGTGCGCAGCTGAAAAATTCAGGCCCCTTTTGGGGAAGAGGCACGGGGGAGGGGGTGGTGAACCTTTATGGAAAAGAGCCTTCTTTTGTTGTTCTGTGTTCTGTGTTTTTCTGCCAAGTGAGACAGAAGGCTCGGAGGGCTTATGGGCCCACTGCAGTCTCCCCTTCTGCTGTACTGGTCCCCCCAAAACCAGGGATCCACATCAAACCTCCTGACTGTAGCACACAAGTGAACCCCCCCCCCCCATTTCACATTTAAGGGCTTACCACTTAGAATACAGGTGTGTAACACATTAAGTCCCTGAGGTCTAAAGGAGGCAGCTTCAATTTACAAAAAGGTAGGCTAGAATCTGATTATTCCAACTTCCTTTAACTGGGCTGCTAAATATGCCCTGATCCTTCCTGGAGGAGGATGTGTATCTCATGGAAAGAGAGATGGGACCCCGGGAGATTGCCCTATCTGAGCAAGTATGGGACTGGCTCAAATTACCAAGAAGATGGGCAGTGGACAGAACTGCTGGCCCTCATCTGGAGGCACTCCTGCCCAGCTCACTCCGTCTGAAGGGTAAAGGACAGGGAGAGGCCACATGTTTAGCATGCCTGAGGGCTCTGGGACTCAAGCCTGTGGTGTCTGCACGGTGCTGCCCCTGGCTTTGCCCTCGTACCCCTTAGAACTGTGCAGTGGGAATGTGTGTGGGGTGGGGGGAGTGCTCAGGAAGGAATCCAGATCGCAGCCAATGTAAATGAAGTCCAGGTTTTGTAAAAATTCCTTAAAATGAAGAAAAACATGACTCCCTACTGCCCTCTAACTCAGCTCATACTGACAGCCAACGCCTGTAGTTACAAAGAGAAAAAGTTGAAACTGGCATGATTTACAGACCCTGCAAGAGGCCAATCTGATGTGTTACCTTTGTGAATTCAGTAGGTTGTTTTAAAGGACTCAATGATGTATAACCACTTCTCTCTCAGCAATGTGTGTGTGTGTGTGTGTGTGTGTGTGTGTGTGTGTGTGTGTGTATTCAAAAGAAAAGGTATCTTGAATCTTGGTAAGGTTGAGAATGGTCATCCTTAAAAACACTACAAAGATAACAGGCGTTCTCCTCCCAGGAAGACCATTCCTTGAAAAATAAACTCATTACCAAGCCTGCACAAGACTTTTATAAAGACTGACCATCAAAACATTTTTTTCTTATGCTGATAATTTACATTATATTAAATTACAAAAATAAAAAACTCCAAATGTTAGCCAAAACAAAAACTATCCCTAAACATTTAAAAAAAATGTTATGTGGAAAAATGATTGAAAGGTCAAGTTGACGAGAATCCTTACCTCTGAAGAAGATGAGGCAGGATTGTAGAGGGGTCATGGGGCAACTTCATGGTATGTACACTTTATGGCTAGTAAAATCTGAAGCAAATATGGTTAAGGTGAGCAGAGAGCACACAGGTGCTTGGGAGATGATTCTCCCAACTTTCTGGATGCTTCCTGATTTAGAGGCTTACAGGTGTTTCTGAGTGAGTGACTGATACAGTCTGCAGTTTGGGTGCAAAACTGGCTTCCCTTCAAACTGCTTAAACAGTCACTGCTATAAAATATGTAAATTAATTATTGCCATCATTTTCTGATTGTAAATCAGGGCATGCCTGGCTCATCTGCCAGAGAAAGGCAGTAATGAATGCTGGGCTGCAAGAGGCACCAGTGTGCAATGCCAGACACACAGGTATCCAGAGGCCCAACCTAACCCTCGTCATCTAGAATGACTAAATGCTCTGGAGTTTTCAAAGCTGGTTCTTTGAGCAGTGAAAAAGAAGTCTCTTGCCAAGTTCATGTGCTCCTTTCCCAAGATTAGCTGCAGGCTCAACTACATGAGCTTTGGAGACAACAGGAGGCTGCAACTGAAGCTCTGCAGTGGAGCACCTGTGTGTCCCGTCTCCTGGTCACACCTCTGCCAAGGTACCCCCCACCCCAAGCACATAGAAGGAAGAAAAGGCTGGTGAAACTTTGTGACTTTATTACTGCTTTCATTTTCTGCCCAAGGCATTGTCCAAGAAAACAACAGTCCCAAAACCCAACTGCCTTTCTGCTACATGCCAGTTTAGGGACCAGGTAGGTGGCCTCATCTTGGGCCCACAATAATTGGCCGACTTGCAAATGTGAACAGGCTTTGGAGCAAGAAGTCAGAAATGGGCACTTACGTCGCAGTTTTATCTCTTGATGTTGAAAACTCATAAGTCAGAAATGTAAAACTCTCTTCTGGGTTGTGTCTCCCTAATTTCTGATGCAGTAAGGGGAATTCTTTCTGATGTAGATTTTAGGTGAGTGCTGAATCTGAATATAGCTTAAAAGAATCTTAATTAAAAGCAATATTTAAAAAAATCTTATCTTGGGTTGGCTCTTTTTTTTAAATTAGCTTCTCTTTTGTCTTATTTCAAAAGGCTAAAGAAACAAATATGCTCATAAGAGCTTTATTTATTCTTTAAGGACAAAGGGAAATACCATGCAGCAAATGTAGCAACTTAGTCTAACGTTATCTGGTGGCAGACGTGTACTGCACCAACATGCTCAAGGAACTTTAAATATTTTTGTTAAAGATAAAAGTTTTTTTAAAAAAAATCAAGTCATAATAACATTTTATAAAAATATTACAGTCTATGACTAGCATTATATCAATAAAAAATGGAAATAATGGTCACTATAAAAATATTTCCAGAAGGTAGATAGAAAAATCATTCTATTAGTTGTCTCTTGAATTAAATTTATGATTTGTTTCCAACTTACATCCCTTCTACATACATTAAAGACCCTACCCTATTATCTTGTGGGAAGTGACTGGCTGCTGCATCTAATGTTAAACAGATTGAAGCATCAGGAACTCTTGCCGAGTGGATCCTAAGGGAGTATTTTGAATAAAATTCAACTCCAGTGTTTAGGGCAAGGGAAGTATTTCAAATGAAGCGGTTCTCAGACTTTCAAGCCCTATGAAGGTATTATCTCTTCTATACAACCACCCAAATCCTTCTTTTTCAGGTTTTAAAACACTCTTCAAATTGTATAGTTTTTAAAAAGCAGTTGAAATTTGTTACTTAGAATTTCATATGATACCTCTGCAAAAGAAACCCACTGTTCTGTTATAAAGTCTTATTAAAAGATCAGTAAATTATGAACAAAACTGCAAAGAAAAACGAGTGCTTGCCTAGCCTTAGTTATTTTTCCTGAAAACACACAGAAATGATTGGTTTTTTGTAGTTCATCGAGGACCCAAAGAAAGGGATAAAAAGACATGTATGTTACACCTGGCCAGCCACGTACACACACAGACACAGCATTTGTAAAGAAGGTGAACTCTAAGAATTCCAACTTCAAGAGCACATACAGCAGGCCATATTCTCTGAAAACATCTTGCAGCCATTCTCTAATACCCACACTGAATGGGTGGTGGGTACTTTTAATCTGATAGCTCCCTGTGAAGCAAGACTAGCTTCAGACTGTTCCCTCTTGCTGATCGCCTGGCTTTCCCAACTTGCTGACCACAGAGTGGAAAGTAGGAAGGCCAGCAGTGATGCCAGGAGACGGCATATGTCAAAAGG
Organism: Peromyscus maniculatus bairdii; assembly: GCF_049852395.1. Taxonomy (NCBI): domain Eukaryota; kingdom Metazoa; phylum Chordata; class Mammalia; order Rodentia; family Cricetidae; genus Peromyscus; species Peromyscus maniculatus. The sequence goes on along the minus strand of NC_134860.1, from coordinate 120,472,716 downwards.
CAAGACGGTAGCACTGGCACTGCCTTGCTTGATCTCTCTCTACTTACTGCCAGCTAATCGGTCACAAGTGGGCAAATGGAGGCCAGGATGACAGTCTCCAAGGCCAGAGCTGACCCCCCCCTCTTCTCTGCCCATCTTGGACTCAGGTGTCAGAAAACTAGGACTGAAGGTAAACACTTCTTATGAGGGTGGAGGAACACAAATGTGATTTTCTAATTAAAGCCACACAATTAAGACTGGCAAGCTCAGGCTGGCAGTATATAGACTGGGTGGCTTCCAGAAAAACAAAACAAACAAACAAAAAAAGAAAGAAAAGCCTGCAGGGTAGAGGGAACCAAAAAACCTTCATAGTCCACTAACCTGCACATTTTGACACAGAGATTTCACTGACTACTCTGATAATGCAGTGTGAGAGTTTGTGATTGTTAATGCCAAAACCAAGGAAGAGCCTGCTTTCAATCCCAACCCTGTATGAAAAGAAGGAGACACCTCCAGAACTCCCAGTCAATTTCTAGCTTTCACATCTCACCTCTCCTACAGCCTGAGGCTGGTATCAGGTAGCTTCTCGTCTGCTGTTCTTCTAGGAATATCCACGCCTCATAAGTGAGTGCAGCAAGGCAGGGTGCCTGGCCCTTTGTGTTTTTCTCTTCATCACCGGGGAAGCCATTCTTAAGTCAGTTCCCCAGCTTCATGTGAATTTGGGGACTAGTCATTTGAAACAACCAAACTTGATTGTTTTTATTCTTTCTAGACGCTAATATCAACTCCATGGTTTTTCTCAATATTAACATGGTACTTTATCTATATTAATAAAAAAAAACAGGTGCCATCTTAACATGATCATTACAGAAAATTAGGTGAATTCCAATGGCTTCAGTCAAGATAAAAACTAGAATCAGCATAGAGCCTGTGAAAGTCTCCTCATGTGGCTGTTATTTTCCTACACAGAAGTAAAAACACAAGGACTTCAGGGCCTCTCAAAATCTCCCAGCTGCATCTTAAATCTTTTTTTTTTTTTTTTTTTTACTTTTGCTGCTAAGCTGCTGATTTTTAAGAAAATGTATGCATCCTACACATTTGTTCACAGCAAGTTATGAGGCTGGGCAGATGAATTCCTCAAGGATGCTTCCTATACAGAGGGCTGGGGAATAAGTAGCAATTTGAAGTAAAATGATTCTGTAAACCCCGAATTTGAGAAAGAATGTCTGCCATCATTTTTATTCCACTCCCACACCACTTAGGAGGAGGTTCTCAGAGGCACTGTCACCAACACAACTCAGATGTGAAGCAAGTAGACAGAGTGAATGCATAACCTACTGTCCATAGCATCCCATGGTTTAGGAGAGGTTGCAGAGGGCACTGTATTTATTTGACATTATTCTGTAGGGAAAGTCTGAACCCAGCATGTCCCTCAGACAGAAATGCTCTTACCATGTCTCCAGGCTTGACAGAAACGGCCACCACCACTCCAGGCATCGGGGAACGTAGAATGCTGCTTGTGTCCTCGGTTACTTTTTCAAGCATGAATTTGTTCAGTTCTGCTGCAAGTTTGGTTAAAATGTGCACTTTGTACTTGAAAGAGAAAAGCATAAAGGAAGTTAAATGATGACCTTAACTTCCAAAACAGCACTTTTCAAAGCCTGGTTTTATCTTTAAATTAAAGTTACAGTAATATCCTTTAAGTCAAACATTCTAAAACCCTGCATACAACATCATTTATCTCTGGAGCATATTGAGCCAGTTTTTTTTTTTTTTACAAAGGAAACCACAAATTATTAATTAATGATATATAAAAAAGCATCGTGGATCTTTAAGAAAACCATCTCAGAACTTTATAAAGAAAACAACAAGAGTTTTGCTTGAGGAACACTCCACTGCGCACAAAGCAGAGGAAGTCAAATCCAGTGAGTCCAGCAGCCTCAGGGATGAAGGCAGTGACACTGTAGTACACCAGTAGATGGCAGCAGATTGCTGCCACAAACCTCCCATGCCTCTAGAGCAGCTACACTGGGTAGATCAATAAATTGAGACAAAGGCTTCAGTCTTCATTTTGAGAAAAGAAAAGAAAAGTCTGTAATATTCAAATATTTCCCAGTGACATAAAATGTAGTCACATCAGAAATGTTTTTCTTTTTAGGCACATTATCGTGTAGCCTTTTCTGATATGACAGAAGAAAGACAAGATATAAGAATATCTTCTGGGTTGAGACTCAATTCTATCGAGATTTTTAAAACACAGAAAATGCCATGCACAGCAGTTTTCATGGCATCTTTATGTAGGTGGCTCACAAAGGTGGAGGGCCAATGGGTTCAGGCAATCATAACACTTCTAGTAAAGACAATTCCTACTGGACAGGACACATCCCAGATAAATGTGGATAAATATATGAACCAAAATTTGCTCACAAAAAAATGCTTTGAAGTGGGGGATTGGAGCCAGTGCCAGGTTTCCGGTTCCCACCAGACCCAGTCTCTCCGGGTGAGCCAGAAGCAGCACCCACCAGGCAGCTCCATGTTGTTGGAGGAAGGCTGCTGTAACTCAAGGCCTCCTGTGGGCATCATGCTAGCAGGGAGGCTAAGGCAGAATCTGATTCCCACTTTGATTCTGCATGGGGACAGAGGCAATCTCCAAGTGGCTCTTTACAGGGCCTATTTAAAGCGGGTGGGGGAGGCCCCACAGAAGAGCTTTGATGGCCTAGGTTCCAAGCGACACTGTGACAGGTTGAATAATAACATCTTCTGCATGTTTCTTTACTCCTGAACGTGTGTTTTGCAATCAAGACATAGATGTGTCTGCCAGTTTCTGAAGGATATGATTCTTAAGTGAAATTACAGCACAAATAAAAGCTTTTTGCTCCTATTAAAATTCATCTGAGTCATAAGTGGCAAGGGAAAAAGCATGCTGCTGTCAGTCTAACAAACATTCTGGGCAGAGGAACTACTTATCACCCATGAATTGTACTTCCCAGTGTCTCATTAAATCCTTGAGAAGGGGACATAATTGGGCCAAATTGCACAGTTTTAGTATCTGTGCTCTATCTGCCTTGGAAAAGAAAATCCAGCACCCTAGAGGCACACAAGGCACTAGGCAGGTTCCCTTTCTAGCTGGCATCACCGGGGGTGGCACTGCCATGTGACTAGCTGGCATTCCACCTTGGGGGTTAGTTTTCAATGTAGCATACAGATCTGTCCTCCCCCCTTCTTCTTTATAATTTGATTTCAAAATGTGACCCTTGAATTTAGGAAAAGTACATACTGAGAATACAATTTAACAGCTTTTCACTACAGCGAATAGGCTTACGAACTAATAGTTCAGCTATTACAAATAAGCCTCCATGCAAACAAAGTGCTAAGACGTCCTCTGCAACATTTCTCAGAAAGGACCAGATCCTGACACAAAATGGGCCCCGTACTATTTTTGTAACTTTCATATCTTCTGAATTCCTTTCTCTGTAGGGCCCCTGCTTTGCTTGGAAAGAGATGTAAAAGAGCCCAAACTCAGTGCTTCGGACACAGCCTTTGTTACTGATGAGATGTTCCTTTCCCTTTGTATTTGTTTATTGTTCTTAAATCTGTTTGGGGATAAATGACTTATTGTAATCACAAGAGAAAAATAACAAGAGTAAATGCCTCAGGAGAGGTCTTGTTGAACATAGCTGACTTAGAAAAGAGGAGAGAGGAGCCCCTCCTCTTAAGCTCACCTTTGATGTTGTCCTGAACATCACAGACCATCTTAAAACAGCCTCTTGTCAGCCCTGCCTGCAGTTGTTCATGGAGCCAAAGTCTGAACAGGCCAAGTAGGTAACACATATGGGCCCCTCCAAGTAGACATCCTGTGACAGCTATAGAGGCTTTCTAGTACATTCTCCAGAAAAGGAGGCATTGCCGAGTAGCACTAGCGTTTTCAGAGCTTATCGTCTGGACTGGGACTCCTTGTTTTCTCTAGGGGAGAGATGGCAGTTTAAACTAGCTGAGGTTTCAGGAAAGACCTTTCTAGCAATAGCAGAGCACAAGTCTGCTTATATGATGGACACTTAAATGTTTCCAGAGATTGCAAAACGTCTATGTAGAGTTCAGGTGTGTGTGTGTGTGTGTGTGTGTGTGTGTGTGTGTGTGTGTGTGTGTGTGTGTGTGTGTTCAGGCAAAGCACACTGTTGATGTTTCCAAGGCTAGCTGCTAACAGAGAATGGTAGGTTTTCACCCTGTGTGGGTCGAGAAGAGCCAGGGAGCCATGAGGAGGTCCTGTGGAGGTTGGTCAGGTCTGGACTCAGGAGTAGTAGACTCAGTCCCCTCTACTGGCTTTAGGAAACTGTCTCTAAACCATTGCCATACTAATGGAAAGTTTTAAAAAACACCCCACCTGGTAAATTTGAGAACAGATGTTGTCTGGATGGGCTTCTTAGCCCAAGTATGACAGTCAGGGAAGGTGTTTAAGCCAACTATGTAAAACCACTCCTAGCCAGGTCTCCAAACAAATCCATTTTATGGTGTCTATAATGTAAAACCATGCCCAACAAGAAAATGTCATCCAAAAGTTTAACAGAAAGAAGAATCAATGAAAAACACAAACGGCACAGTCTGAACATTGCAAGCAGTGGGCAGTGCAGAGTGAGGCAGTGGGACCAACATGGAACCCAGGAACAAAGGCAAAGACGGGGCTGTGGGAGAAGAGAGCAGGAGTGGGAACGGGCAGCGTCTTCCAGAAGGCTGTGCTCAACTGACCACTGCATCCTCTAAGTGGGCACCCACCTGTCGAAGAACAGCCTGAATCCATTGACCACATGCACACTCCTCAACCCAGCACCTCTGGGCAGAGGAGAACCACCCCCTGTGTGATCACTACAACCTGAGGGGCTCTGTATTTGTACATGAGGCTCCCTAGTCGAGTTTAAAGCCTGTGAATGTCTTTCCAAGGCCTCTATACAACCCACCGATGATTTCACAAGCCACATACCAGTGTTGGCAGGATTCAAGGGTGTGACCCTTTGCAAGGTGAAGTTCAATCTGCTTTACATGTCCTTCAGTTGCAATTTCAGAGCCTGTGGGATTTCTCTTGAAGGAGGGCTCAGCTCCAATTTCCCTTTCTAACTCATTTTCCTCCAATGCCAATTAAGATCTACACAGTTGATCTATCTTTTTTTTCATGTTAGCTATTGGCCATCTCAGTTAATGTGGAATCAAGGGCCAACAACCCTTTCTCTGAGTTATCTGGAAGCCTCAAAGTTATGAAGCATTGCCCAAAAACTGTACATCCACAGTCATGCTCCCAAGTATGGTGGCAGTCTTATTTTTGTTCAAGACTGTCCTCCTATTCAAAGTTTTACACTTCCTAACCCGACCCCCTCAGTCTCTATCCTTAAGCCACATCTTCATTCGCCTAGTGTGAACAAACAGGCTCACTGTTCCCTAAAGAACTCCTTCCCTAACTCAGCCAGAGGAAAATCATCATTAGTGTTTGGAAGTGGACAGAAATGAGGACTGTCTTTCCAAAACTCCAGTTCTTCAGAAAGGCAGGGAAAACCTTAAGCCACACAGTGGAATTAGAAGTCACCTGTGTTCCTTTCCCTAGTTCTTGGTAGAACAAGCACACAGTTAACAAGAGGAAAAGCAAGGTTCCCAACCATGGACTGTACCCTCTTCTCTACTTGAACACAGAGCCCATTAGCTGCTCTTTTGAAAGAGAAATCTCCAGAAAACACACAGAATAGGAGCTGATGGCTGCCTCTTAGAGGTTCAACCCCGTAACAAAGGTGGAAGGACAGGCTGCAGTTAGAGCGCCAGGCCAGTGCCAGGCCAGTGCCAGCCTCAGCCTCAGCCAAGGCTTCATGCAGCTGCAGTGGTGGCTTGGCCTGTTAGCATAATGCTGTGACAACTCCATCAGTGCAGTCTCAAGGTAGCTGTCAATCAGGATGCATCATTTAATCCAACAGCACTCGGAGGACTTTCTCCTACAACCCACATGACAGCATAGCTACAGCTCTATTTATATCAGCGCCCAGTTGTGTTTACAACGCTGCAGTAATTAGAGAAGATGCAACAGGCAGCAATATCACTGAGATTTCCATTTTGCAGCATTACCCTGTAAAGTGTGATCCTGCTTCACAGAGTCATGCTAAACGACAAAAGGCTATTTTCTTCAATCTCCCAGCCCCGACAGCACTTCATTTGCAGCTATCTATAATTAGATTAATGGTGTAGTGCAGTACAAAGCAGGCCCACTTCACATCAGATAGCTTATGAATTAGGACAAACACTTATTTCAATTCCAGGCAGAGAAAGCAATGACTGGGGTGTTTAGCATACCCTTTATGGTGGAATGAGATGTTAATTGTGTACCATTACCTCTAAACTGCTTGCTTGTTGTATAAATCACTGTGCTAATTGATGCAGAGATAGAAATGTAGCCACAGGCAAGAAAGCAAAGGAATGAGAGCTGAAGATGGAGGATAAGGGATTATCGAGGAAAACCATATGGAGACAAGGTTCCTTTGAAACCTCGGCTTTCTACCCGAGCAGGAATCCTTTAAATACAGCAGTAGGCAAGAAGAAGAAAAAAAAATTAACTTTCCCTTTTACAAACAAATTTCTTTTGTAAGTTCTGCCTGTCAAATAATGGGTAGGTGAAATTAATCTGAAAACACACTTATAAATATTGGAATATGTGGTTTCAAATAGTGAGAACATCTTATCTGGGCCGTGACTCATGGGTTAGGGGACAGCCCTTATAAATTACTTGATGCTATGTTTCTGACCCACCCACAAGGCAAAACAAGTTTTCTGAGGGCCTGAAATTCTTCTCAGTGTTAGGAGGAAAAGAAATCTATACTGATTTAGATCTGTCAGGCTAATTACAAAGACGCTTTCACTCGGTATGAATCAAATAGAACACAGTCTGCACTGATGCAGTAACTAGGGCCCTAGAACCCCAGAATCTGGCCATCCCAGGTCACAATTCCACATCATAGGAAAGAACCTCAAAGGAGACTTTTTCTAGCTGTTCTAAAACCAGCAAAACAAATAAATAAAAGCAATACTGATCTCAGAGCACCAATCTTTTGTCTCCAAATGTTCTTCCTTGTTAATTGTCCTGCTCTCATTTGTCCCGTAGCAGCTCTTGCTAGGTTCTAGAAAGTACAAACACAGAAACCAAACGCTGAACAAGAGTCAAGCCATGAGTGAGACACAACTACACATGCTCTCGGGAAGCTCATAAATCAAGCATGTGCCCTGTGTGTGTTTTCACTTTTTTTAAGGTGCAAATTACTGCTGTGCACTTTTTCACAATTCAGCTGCTTAGTAATTAGCACTGTTATAACACAATTTTACACAGCAAGCAATTGTAGGGATCAATCAGTTAGTAGTCCAATGTCCCTGCTTCACACTGACAGTTGACATGTCTCACAAAAGCACAATTCAGAAACACTGTATAAAATGTAACCTCCTGAAACACAACTATTGCCTTAACTTGCAAGACAATCAAGAGATGTCCCAAGGAACTGGGGCAGCTGGCTCAAGTTATCACACCTAAAACCTGGGGGACTAACCAGAGCTGCCTTGCCAGCAGCTACCATTACTACCTGTCATGGTTGAGAAGCTCTATATATCTGTCTAGAACTACAACACCTGCACTGTAAGGTCAAGTTCAATAGTTTAAGGTTTGGCACACTGTAATAATTGACAAAAGCCTACAAGGAAACATCAAGGTCCTGTGCAACAGAAAAAAAAAAAAATACCAAAATAGGGATGAAGATGTAGCTCAACAGCACAGCATTTGTCTACCTGGCATCCAGAGAGGGCCCTGGGTTTGATCTCTGAACCCTTGGGAGACAAAAATCTTAAAAGATAAGGAAACTAGTGAGGCATAGTAGCACAGGCTTGTAAACACAGCATTGGGGTGACAGAGGCAGGGGACTGCAAGTTCTAGGCAAGCCTGGGCTAACCTAATCTACATAGAGATCCTATCTTAAACAAACAAAACCATCCCATCCTAAAAGGGCCTCTCCCACATCACTGCTGGAACTGAGCTAAGTGTCCTGGAGGCCGCGCTTGGGCCTGCCCACTTCTCCCACGCATTCAGTGATATACCGGTATGAACAGGGAAAAAGTGGTCTCTGACTCAAATCACTCCGTGCCTATTCAGTGACATAAGCTGATCATAGCAGCACTGTGCTGTCACATAATGGACGGCTTTCCACTGGCAGACACTGCTCAGTCTGTGTTCAGGGTTCTATTCTTCAGGTAGCTTCCAAACTCCAGTTTCTTTTTATTTTGGTTTTTTTGTGTTTCCCCCACCTCCTTTTATTTTGTTTGTTTGCTTGCTTGCTGCTATGGATTAAATTCAGGGCATTGTACACACTAGGCACATGCTTTACCACTGAGCTACAAACCCAGGCCTGAGCTTCAGCCTTCAACAGGACCCATGACTGTGCCGAGAGACATCACAAAGACAGTGAACAAGAACCTTGTCTCTTTGGAGAAAAAAATTATAAAAATAGAGGCAAGAAGAAAAATTCTAACAAAAAAAAAAAAAAGAAGAAAAAAACCCACATGAGACTCATTTTTCAAAATTCTTCCTAAAAGGGTGTGGCTTCCCCAGCTGTCTCTAAGGTAACATGACCAGCTTGGTCTGGTGAGACAGCTCAGAGGCCGAAGGGGCTTGTCATCAGTCCTGACAACCTGTGTTCAATCCCTGGGGCCCACACATTAAAAGGAGAGAACCAACTTCCTCAGGTTGTCCTCTGACCTCCATACACAGGCCAGGGCGCATGTGAACACACACACACACACACACACACACACACACACACACGGAATGAGTGGCTGGCAGCTTGGATGTATCTCTGGTCGGAGGTAGAAAGATAATCCCTCTGGAGAGACCAGTTTGGAGATGTCCATCCACAACACAAAACCCAAGTCTTTTTCTGTCTTGTTTTTGTAATCACAAGCTTCCATCTACTCTACTGTCCTAAAGTGAACAACTTTCTCCCTTAACAACTGTGCTGAAAAAGCACGCTGATCATTAAACCTTAGGTCCAGCACTGCTCTCACCAACAGGGAACTCACTCCTCTGCTATGTTCCTGTGAGGCGACTTTCCTGGCCCCTGGAGTCACTGTCTTCACATACAAAGTGGGAAAGGAAAAGAGCCCTGTCCAGAGAGCTCGCCCCATGCCCAGGCTTCTCAGGCTCACTGAGAGCCCTCTGATAGAGGAGGAACACGGAGGAGTCCTTAGCAGGCCTCCAAGGGCACCAGTCTGCTGAGGACAGAGACCCCCCCCCAGCATGCAGTACTAGGGAGCCCCACATGCAGGTGCACAGAGGATAAAGGGGTCCAGGCGCCCATAGGCTGTCTAACAAGTAGGTGCACAGGCCACAAAAGCAATTTGCTAAAATAAGTGGCACTTTCATGTCCATAAAGGCAAGTCTGCTTACAGTGCACTGCACAGAATCCCAAGGCAGGGTATGTGCCTTCTGTTTGATCAGGAGTCTATGTGACACATTATGACTATAATGAGCTGGGGTTTTCTTTTTATACAAGAAAAATATTATAGATCTTTGAAAGCCCTGTACTCAATTATGTAACAATACTAACATCTGCTAAAGGTACAAGCTGTTTCCATTCTGCACCCTGAATTGTTTTATGTAATTACGAGTTTATAAGGTAGTTGGTAAGCCAGTAAGAAGGTACCTTTTTAAAGCACTCTGTAATTTGGGGTACAATGAAGTGTTCTCTTGAAAATCTGTAATTAGGGCAGCATCAACTTACAGGAAAGTACAGGAAATGTTATAACAACACAATTATGTAAATAGGCACATAGGTAGGGAAGCATACCATTTTGCTATGGTCCCCACCCCTCTCTTTACTTTCTCTTCCATTTGAATTCTTTGCTCATCTCAAGTGAAAGTACTGCTGTCACAGGATGTGGAACAAATGGACTCTGGGGAAAACAGATGGGGAGCCTGGCCTTCCTCCTCAGTTCTTCAGTCCGGAGCTACAACACCAGAGGCTGGGAAGCGTGCCAATGCTGGGCTTCTTCAACAGCACTCTGGCCTGCATGCAGATAGTTAAATAATAAAAAGTTTTCACAATTAGGAATTCATTGAAGAAATTCAGAATCAAATAGGACAAAATGTTGGCTTATGTTGGACAGAAATCACAAAACTAGCATGCTTAAAGGCAAAGTAAACAAAGCCAGAGATGACTGTGATTGTATAGTACTGTTGGCTAAAAAAAATCAAACCAGGACACAACCCAACAAGCCTTCACACAACAGTCCAAAGTACCAGGAATGATCTCTGTCAGGGGACTGCTGAACAGTTCACAATGTAACATATCTTACAAGCTCAGCCTGGGTTATGAGACAGGCTGCTGGCATTCCTTGTGGTATATATTATACACACACAATGCTACAGGCACATAAGACCTGCAAAGCCTAATATGGACAAAAAAGGAGATGCAGCCCTAGACTACAAATAGCAGCAAGTGAATCTTTATCCTTAGAAGCCCATAAACCTGAATTGAAGATCTGTAAAAGATGTTACCTTTAGTTAGAGATTGTGGCACATACCTATAATCCCAGCACTGGGGAGGTGGAGGCAGAAGACTGAGGAGTTCAAAGCCAGTTTGGCTATATAGTAAAGCTACATAAGACTGCCTCAAAAACAGTTTTTTTAAGATGTTAACTTTTTGGCCAAAAAATCTAATTTCTCAGACAAAAAAAAATTTATCTCATAGACAAAAATTATACATCTTTTAAAAAAGACTGTGTGTGTGTGTGTGTGTGTGTGTGTGTGTGTGTGTGTGTGTGTGTGTGTGTGTGTATGGGTGCTCACAGGAGCTACAAGAAGGTATCAGATCTCCTGGAGCTGCAGTTACAGGCAATTGTGGGCCATCTGACACAAGAGTTGAGATCTGAACCTGGGTCCTCTGCAAAAACATCACATACTCTTAACTGTTACACCATCTTTACAGCCCCACGATAATAAACATCTCGTATGACAGTCAGGGATTAAACTGACAAGAATTTGCAAAGCACCCAGCAAGTGCCCAGGAACAACTATGCATCAAGTATTCTTTCCGGTCTCTTGTCCAAACATCTCCGATTACGCAGAATGAAACAAAGCAGAATTGTGCATACTGTATATGGCAGCAACTCACAGATACTAATTTTAGTACTTGCTCTGTGGCTTACAGTTTATAAACAAAAGAAGACTAAATTCTTCAAATACTACATATAACTTCTTAAAAAAAAGGTCTAAAATAAAAATTATAAAATAGGATTCTATGACAGCAAGAACTTCTAGATGGGGTTGTGTGGTGCTCTAGGGTCCTCAGACTCCTAAATAGATACATGGTGAACTTAAGGATCAGTCTAAATGATCTATTCACTTAACGCTACTTAATAAACATATCTGGACATGGTGAGAGTATACATATGGAAACATGGCTCCTGGCCTCAAACTCCATAACCTGACCAGTCAGAAAAGGCAGTCTGCAAAGCTTCAATATCAATACAAATGGGTACTACCAAAAATGGACTCACTGGGAGCAGGTTTTACATTCAGCCCTCCTAAAGCCCCCTGGGTTAGGAGGTAGTAGGAACAATGACACCATGTCTGGGGTCTTCAGCATAGCTACTGAGTTTCAACTTCTAACTCCACAGCTTAGAAGCTCTGGAATCTGAAACTTGGTGTGTCTCTAGATCTTGACTCACCAACTGTGGGTCTTTGCAGTGCCTAATTCACAAGGTTGTTCTGAAGATCAAGGGAATTCTTGGACGAAAAATCTACTTTGAGACTCTGGTCTGTTTCACTTCAACTTTGCCACCTCTGTCCAGGCTGCCCCGAAACTCCAGGCTCCACTTTACACAACGTGCCTTCTCCCCTCACTTTCTTATCCTCTTAGACAGCTCCTCGCTATGTGGCCCAGGCTGGCCTCAGACTTGAGGTGATCCTCCTGCCTTTGCTTCAGGAGTGCTGGGGTAAAGGTGTGTGCCAACACACCTTCTTTCCTTTCTTAATTTTGGATCCTTTGTTAATGTCCACAACAGTCTGACTGCAATGGCATAACAAAAATTTCTTTTTACCCCACCCTTTGCTCTCAGAGGAAACTTTTTTATCTCATATCCTAATATTAATACCAACCAGCATAAACTTCTATAACTTTATAAACTGTCATCACTTAGTGGCTTCTAGAACCTAGAGCGTCACAAATGCCCAAAGTAACTAATTTAGTCACAGAGGTTAGGACTGCTTCCCTCTATACTTGTCTATAAGTAACAGCTGTCCAATCAAATCTAACTCTTTTATAGGTAAAGTAAAATAAAGCTATGGAAGCCCATGAATAAGGCATATAAGTCAGTAAGGGCCATGTCCCTTGCATCTACAGTCCTGAGCCTATGTTGAAAGCACATGGTGGGCAGAGTCTGGGAACCAACCATGCTCAGTTCAGTGAAGCCTCTCTTGTCATAAGAAACTGAGCAGATAGATGCCCCAGCAGAGCAGTCCCCTCTGGCACACCAAGTTCTACCCCGAGCTGTGCCCTCAGCCCTCTTCACCTTTTATATTTAAAGAAGGTCTTTTTAAGTTGTCCAAGTTGGCCTTGAACTTTCCACTCTTCTGCCTCAACCTCTCCCGGGTAACTGGGATTATAAACTGGTACCACCGGGCCAGCAGCCTGAATTCACTCTTGCCCACGTGAGGTCTCAGAGCTTTGGGAGTGTTTGGTGAGTATAGTCAGCATCTTACTAATGTTGCTGCCCCTGAGTCGGAGACAAGCATTAGAAGGGTGAGGTTAGGAGGGAAACCTGTGCACACAGCCTGGGGTTCTTAATCCAGGAGAGGCCTGAATGAAGAAAGCACCGTGGTCAAAATGTGTTCGGGAAACCAGGTTCTCCAACAGTTTGCAGATTTCAAGTGAGCTGAAAGAAGCCAGAACTATTGACTATATAGGCAACTGGGGTGACTGGTTTATTTAAAACTATGAGGAAGGTAAATTAAAAAACAAACAACAACAACAAAAACGTCCTAGAAAGGTCAGCATGATAACTTCAAATGAATGAAATGACCACTATAATACAAATTAAATGAAAATTAGGACACGACCCCTCCTAGGAATGATTAAAGAGGTTTTACTGTAGATATGAGGGACAATACAGGCAGAGGCACCTGGAACAGTCCAGACTGAACCTGGACTGGGTGGGGGTAGCGAGGGAGGGAAAAATAAGAGAAGAGAAGACAAGTGGACCAAGAGAGAGGCCAAGGGCCAAGAGGTCAAGGCAGCATGTGGCCCAATGGCTGGTTTATATGGGATCAGAAACTGGCGAAAGGAAAGGCAAGTGAAGCCCAGCCACTGGGCTGGAGAGGGTTAGGGTAGGGAGTGGGATGAGAAGGCTGGGAGGAGCCACAGGGACTGAGTCATACTTGTCTCTTTGGAATTTGACACAAACAAACTCAGTGTAAATCCCTTCAAAAGGAACTTTAATATTAAAGAAATATAAGCACATCCAAAAGGAGAATCCTGGTCTCAACAAAGGATAACTATACGTGAGGACTAGATCAGCATTGCCCTGATGGATGGCTGTCCCAGTCTGAATTTCTGCTTCTCTACAATCTTACAACAACATTCAGTCTCATAACTGCATCCATTTCAGACTAATTACCTCATTCTGAAAAAGGCTGAGGAGAAAGCAGGATGAAGCACAGGTTTGTTAGGGTGTGTGGCTACATGGTGTTTTTATTCTCATTACCAAGGGATGAAAATTCCTATTTTCCCACATTTTCTCTGGCATTCATTGTCATCCATGTCTGGGGTGTATTAGGGCAACATCTTTTCTGCTTCTTCCCTGGATGGTGGGACTCTTTTATGACCTGCTGTCTGACTTCAGTTGAACTGAGGGATAGAATAAGATTTTAAGAGTAGATCAAATACTGTTTGTCTTGAGGGATGTGGGATGAGAATCTGTTATTTCTCCTCCCTAAAAGAAGCATGACTTTGTTTTTCCAAAGTCTGTACTAACGTATTGGTTTGTGGACAATCAATTCCTTGTCCCCATGGAAAAGTCTCATGCAACCTGAATCAGAAACAGTTGTTTTTCCTTTGCTCCTCTGTGTTTTTTAGAAAACTATCTTCTGTGAGAGAACCCCTTCCCCAAACACTGTGGCCCAAATCCAGGGCCTCTACCACTGAGCTATCAAATCCCCAGCTCTGAAAAAAAAAAAAAAGCCATTTTCAAGGTCAACTATATATAAGATTTGTTTATATTAAGAAGAATGACAAAGTCCATATATGTTTTTTGTCTTGTTTGTGTCACTAGACATGATGGGACAAATGTGCCTCCTGCAGTGTGCCTTGTTCATCTTGGAGCAACTGGAAACACATGCTCTTTAGCATGAAGAAGTGACATAAAAGCCTAGAGCTAGCTTCACTGAAATAGTACATCAAACCTGTCTTCAGGCATCCAATAGGCTGATTACCCTACCAAACACTGAAGTCCATAATGACTGCCAAGAGGATGATGAAGAGATGAAGCCATGTGGTCTAGAAAAAGCAACAGAAGGAATTGGAAGGGCTGATCTGCCAACAATGAAAATCATCAGCAACAGTACTACAAATAGTTCATTAATATCTTACACACACACACACACACACACACACACACACACACACACACACACATACACTCACACACACACACACAAACACACACACTATACAAAGACCAGTGAATAAGTTTTTCTGTAGGCCAAACACCTGAGTTAAAGGATAGCTTCATTCCAGTTATCTATATGAATACAGATGCAAACTAATGGGGAACTCTTTCCTAAGTCTCTTTGGAGCTACATAAGCTGCTGAGGTTTACATCTGGGGAAGCAGTGTCCTATGCATTGAGTACACACCTAGAACTTTATGGCTAGGTAAGAAGCCTCTAAATACCACCACAGACTACTCATAGTTACATGACATGAACTGCCACCAATGCTGTCCTGCTTATGGAAAGCTCCTCTCCAGTCATGGACAAGCTCTTAAGCAGAGACTGAATCTGCTTTGTTAAAAGATTTCATTAAGGCAGAGGTAGACAGAATACATTTTTATACACTGTAAGGAAGTGTGCTGTGGTGATCTGAATGAGAAATGCCCCCCTTAGGTACATGTATTTCAACATGTGGTCCTCAGTGGTGGTACTGTTTGGGGAGGTTATGGAACCTTTAGGATGGGAGCCTTGCTGGAGGAAGTATGAGGCTGGGGGTGGGCTTTGAGGATTTATACCTTTGTCCCACTTCCAGTTTGCACTCTGCTTCCTGTGTGTGGATAAAGATGTGCTCTCTTAGCTTCCTACTCCAACTACCTGATGCCACCCTTCCCCACTATCATGGACTCTTACATTAGTCACTTTTGGTCATGGTCTTTTAACACAGCAACAAAAAGTAACTAATACATATATCAACATTACAGAGAAGAATCATAAACTATCCCAAAACCCAGAAACCAACAACTATCACTGAAACCCCTTGATAGAGAAGATCTAATCTTAAGCATTAAGAATGTGGTTGTTGGGTCAGGCATAGGGGTGTGTATGGTGGTGCACACCTTTAATCCCAGCACTCAGGAAATGGAGGCAGACAGATCTTTGAGTTCAAGGTCAGCTTGGTCTACAGATCAAGCAAGCCAGGACTACACAGAGAAACCATGTCTCAAAAGAAAACAACAATAAGAATGCAGTTGTCTATGTTGGAAGACTATTTGGCCATAAGAAAAATGTGAAAGAAGCCAGGAAGAAGTCACAGAGAAGGGGATTTAATGTATATGAAACAGCTAGAGCAGGAAATCCAGAGACAGAAAACAGACTCCTGCCTGCTGGGTAAGGTACAGGGTGTCCGCTTATTGGATAAATGGAAATGGAAAAATGAGGATGGCACATGACAAATATACTAAATCCCATCAGAGAGAGAGGTGATATGTCTGTTAAACAATAATAACCTGTTAGGGAAGGGACCATATGCTTGGTTCATAGAACACAAGCAGGATTTGTGAATGAAAACAGAAAAATAGGTGTTTTTCCTTGACTAATCTATACACATCCACATCCCTAGAAGTAACAAAGGGCAGGTAGGCTGTAAACATATCAGTGCTGAAGAACCAAGAGCTAAGATGAGGGGCTTCCACACCCAGCAGCTTCTCATAAGGAAAAACTCACCAAGTCTTGGGACTTTCCTTGCTGAATTCTTTTGAAATGTATTTCTGTCTTGGCATCATCAAAATTTAGACATAGGTTCATAAATTTTTTCTTGTAGATGATATGAGTAATATGCACCTTGCATGGATGACCTCCCAGACAAAAGAAGTAACTTGGCTATACTTAGAGTGAAGTGTCTTGGAGAATGAAGGAGTTTCTAGACAGGAGCATGCAAAAGTCCTTGATCTGTAGCCAGGGACCTTGGAAGGTTGGGACCTGCTGCCACTAAAACAAAATGTAAAATGCTGGGTCAAAGATGATAGCTAACATTGTTTCTCTGCCATATGATTTATATACTTTCTCAAGGCAAAGAACAGTATTTCTTGGATATATATTAAAACTTCAAAACCCAAATTTAGTACACTTTCATTATTTTATATTTTTCTTATTCCCCACACTCACCACCTAGGGCCTTGCACATATAAGGAAGCACTTCATTCCTGGGCCTCACTGATCCTTCCTCCCTTCCTTTATTTCTATTTTATTTATTTATTTTTGGTTTTTGGAGACACAGTTTCTTTGTGTAGCCTTGGCTATCCTAGAGCTAGCCCTGTAGACCAGGCTGGCCTCGAACTCACAGAGATCTGCCTAATACTGCCTCCTGGGAAGTGCTGGGATTAAAGGCATGTGCTGCCACCACCAACCGGCCCTCTTCCTTTATTCTTCATTGCAATGTTAGGCATTGAGCCAGGGCCTTGTGCAGGATAGGTAGGTATTCTACATCTGTGAGCCACAAGCCCAGCCTCTTTGACTTAAAATGTAAATGGAAAAGTGACTTAATGTTTGCAAAGATGATTCTTATCCTCAGTGAAAACAAAACTAAATTTCCAGTGTAACAGAAATAAACATACTAATGATGCACTTTTGTGATCATCAAATACTGTGGGTTTTTCACTGAATTCTTCACTTTGTTTCTAATTTTCACTCTTGTGTTAATTAGGGGACTGAGAATTACAGATTTCAGAGATAAAAGGGTCCCGGAGGTCCTGGAAGAGCACAGACTCTGCTACCAGCCCTGTTGGGACAAGTGTTCTCAGACTACCATCTTGGGAGTCCACCGGACATGAGAATGCAAGCTGCCAATGACAGCAGTTGCCCAGCACACTAGGTAGTTTCATGGCCTTGTGGTTGAGTTCACAGTAATACCTAAGACTGTTCTCCTAACTTTCCTTTGTTTGGATGATTTACAATCATTTCTCCAGTCATAGCCAAGGTGTTATCAACTCCCCTGAGCTCCTGGGGTAACATCTCCCTCTGGGCTCTTGGGCTTATCCTGGCTCTGTTTATCTTCTATTTGGCCTTATTACTTTGAGCTGGTATGGTGGTGCATGCCTGTAATCTCAAAACTCAAGAGGTAGAAGCAAGAGGATCAAGAGTTCAGAGCTAGCTTCAGCTACATAACAAGTTCAAGGCTAGCTTGGACTGTATGAAACCATATGGAAAAAAAATCTCAAACCAAAACAACAAAAACAAAATTAAATTGGAAATGCCAGCTTTGGTACCTGTTCCTTGGTGATAAAATGAGAAAAGTTGATCATTTTACAGTACAGAAGAAACTTGGCAACACCAACTCAACCAAGCCACCACTGTCCTGTCCTGGGAATGAGATGAGCAGAAGTGAGCCTCCTGCGGGCAGCTAGCTGTGAAGAACCCCCTAAAGAGTCCAGCTGAGGGACTGCTGATGAAAGTAAAAACTGTGTTAGCCAGAAAGACTGAGGAACAGATTTTGGACAAACAGGGACTGGGGGTGTGGAGTGGATGTAATGCAGCAGGTGATTCTGAAGCAGACCCTGGACTAGAAAAGGCACTTCTTTCTTTGACTGTAAGTCAGTGAGGAAACTGGCAAAGTTGGAAATGTTTGGAGTTTAGACAACTGTGCTATATTGATACTGTTCATTTCTTGGTAGTGAAAACTGTACAGCCATGCTGTTATAAAAGGGGATGTTGTCTTGTAATGAAAAAGCACAAAAATATTATTAGCAACTTAAGAATGGTACAAAGTAACATGAGTGATAGATAGACAGACAGATGATTGGATAGCTAAATAAGAAAATTACAACTGAAGCAACAACCACAGCACATGGTTCACATATGGAATCTGGGGAAAATGATATGGACAGCATTTATGGTATTTTTGTGACTTTTATAGTAAATCTGATGTCGTTTTAAAGCTTAAGAATTAAAACTAAATCTTAAAAACCTGAGATAACAGTTTCCGTGTTGGATAAGAAAACTAAATGTGGGATTAAGAGTGTGGATGCAGTTCAGGGTCTCGGAGGACATCTGCAGTAATTACTTTTAAAGGGAAATCAGTGGTTACAGGGAGTGCTAATTGGAAGTTGGCACAGCTCCAGGTCGCTGACACTATCTCCCAAATTAACCCAACAAACTGGACGGCAGAGTAGTAAAATATCTTTGCGCTATTGTGAGCTCATGAATGAGAAAGCAAGAAAGAACTCTGAACTCTCCCCTTGCTTTAATAAGAATGGACATTTCTCACAGGCTTCAAATGGGTTCTGCCTCTGGCCTCTGTCTTCAATACCTGCAGGTTCACAAGACTGTCAGGGAAGACCGGTGCTGGCACTGCAGCCTGTAGTCAGTCTACCAACACTCACTGCCACAGTGGTACTCTCCTAGCTAGGGCTTCTCTTGCTGGGACGAAATACCACAACAAAAGCAAGCTGAAGAGGAAAGGGTTTATTTGGCTTACACATCACTCTTCATCACTGAAGGAAGTCAAGACAGGAATCCACACACAGGGCAGGAGTCTGGAGGCAGGATCAGATGGAGAGGCCATGGATGGGTTCTGCTTACTGGCTTGCTCCCCATGGCTTGCTCAGCCTGCTTTCTTATAGAAGCCAGGATCGCCAGTCCAGTAATGGCACCACCCACAATGGGCTAGGCCCTCCCTCATTAGTTACTAATAAGAAAATGCTCTACAGTCTGGCCTACACACCGACCTTATGGAGGCAGGTCCTCAGATTACTACAGTTTGTGTCAAGTTGACATAAATCTAGCCAGCCTGGCACCATCTCTGAACTGTCCCAGAGAGCTGGCCTTTCTATGGCAACAATCTAATAGCACTAACTGTAGGACTTCTGACAAAGAACAAGCTGGCCATAGCAGGCAACCCTTTCTGCCTCCATATCTTGAGCCTGGGTTACAGGTGTGTGTGACCATGCCTGTTATCCAACTATGGGACTATTAATTGTCCTTTTTTCATTTGCTGTGATATATATGTATATAGTATGTATGTGTGTATGCATATTTGTTCACATATGTATGAGCACACATACATGTATTTGTATACACATATGGAGGCCTAAAGTTGACATTAGGTATCTTCCTTCTTTGCTCTCCACTCTCTTTACTGAGGCTGGTCTCTCACTGAACCTGGAGATCTCCAATTCCAGCCACTGTGGCTAACCAGCTTGCCCTGGGAATCCCCTGTATCTGTCTCCCTAGACCTGGGATTCCAGGCAGCAGTACCTGCCTGGATTTTATGTTGGTGTTGAGGAGGTAAACTCTGGTCTGTGGTGCTCCCTAACCCGATAGAAATGGATTTCTAATGCCACTAATGAAATGCAGACTTTAATCCAACCCAGGAAGGTGACTGACCGCCTTTTTGGTTTTTCCCCCAGTGCTGGACACAGACCCCATGTCCTTACAAGGCAAGCACTTTATCACTGAGCCACACCCCCAATCCAAAAAGACAATTCTAATCAAGTTCTCCAGTAAAATAGGTGGCAATATTCAAGTGTCACCAGAATTTAAGGCCTCCATTGCCTAGGCTGCTCCATCCCATGATGCTTTTTCACATCAGTTACTAAATGAACCACAGGTAGAATTACATAAGCCCCATTTTTTCCAGCGGCAGCACCATGGGTGACTATCTTAACCACAGCACAAAGACCAAACAAACCTTTGTTATGGTTGACCTCCTAAATATGATAGCTAATACAGCTAGCAGCAATCCCAGACTTCCACCTCCAGATGCCACAAAATTTAAAAAAAAAAAAAAGCAGGAAATAAGTGCCACAAATATTTATATTTTGGGGGGATTTAAAATAAGAGTTACAAATACAAATGAGTTTGCACAAAGGGAGGCATTCAACCCAGGGCTTCCTGTGGAGCCAGGGCCACACTGCAGCCCCTCTGCCTTGCTGTGTCTACATTAGACTGGAGGCACCTTCTATAGGGCTAAACATTATTAAGAGTGTGAGCTTCTGCCATTATTTCAAAACTGAGTTAACCTTCATCCCAAGGGCAATGTTTTGCAGCTGTCTGCAGTGAGTCAGTACTTTCTTTTTTCCATTCTTTGTTTGCTTTCTTTTTTGGTAAATTACCCTTTACATTTCTGCCTGTTATTAGGAGAAAAGAACAAAGTTTGAATTTGTTTCTTGCTATTGTGAACACCTGCTTGCTTTTTAAAAAGGCAGAAATGAAAACAACAGAAGCTTTTTCACATACGTTACAAAATGATCTATAGACAAGGAGGGCATGTATGCGTGTGTGCATGCGTGTGTGTAAGCATGTGTGTATTAAGTTGCAATGCCATTTTCCCCACTGAGAGATCATTTTTCAGACAGTATTCAGTGGCTGTGTTCATCACTTCATGGACGATTCTGTCCATGATAAACTGCGTACACGACAGTGGTCCCGAGGTGTACTGCTACTGACACCGTGCCTTTTACCTTTGTGTAATGCCTTCTATGCTGCTTGTGCAACAACTTCCTAATTTTTTTGTTTGTTTGAGACAGCATCTCAGGTAGACTAGGCTGGTCTCAAACTCAATATGGAGCCAAGGCTACCCTTGAATTCTTAATCCTCCTGCCTCCCCTTCCCCAGTGCTATGATTACAAGCTTGCCCCACCAGGGCACATTTCTCAGAAGGTGTCCTGTCTCTAAGTGATGTGTTTACTTTTTGAGGTTACTTGGTATAATCAATACCAAGCACACAAAACAAAGCATTCACAAGAATGACTACTCTCCAGGCCCTCAGAAGTGTCCTGACTGATCTTCAGTTCTATGGTCAGCACCACCGCCACGGAACTTATCAGAAATGCAAATCATGAGGTCCAGCCCCAGACTTAGGAGGTCAGCAATGATTCTGAAGCACACTGAAGTTCGAGTGCTCCAGACAGTCTGGGCTGGGCCATTTGAAGTCACACACGGGGAGCCTGCTATCTCACTCTGTTCATCTGGTGAAACCAAGCAAGCAGGGGATGCCTTTGTCAATGCATAGGAAAGGCTGACAGGGCTGCAGGTGTCTAGCATATAGGAGGCCTTAGGATCAACCATCCTCAGCACCACAAAACAGATAAATAAGACAAAATAAAATTGCATGTTGGCAATGATTGCCAGAGTTGATGATGGGAGCAGTGATTGGCTACAACCAGTCAGAAAAGAGTTTCCAAGGTGAAAAAGACCCTAAAGCTGAAGAATGTAGTAACTGCTGCACAACTGTACACTAATCAGGACTCACTGAGTTATAACAGTGTCAATGCTATCATGTGACGTACATCTTTGAAATGGGGCTGGGGAAATAAATGCCCAGTAGGTAAACCACTTGCCACACAAGCAAGAACACTTGAGTTCAGATCCTCAGAGCAGATAGCTGTCTGTGGTAGTGACATCTGGAATCCCAGCACTCCTAGGGCAGGATAGGAGAAGACCTGGAAGTTCATGGACCAGCAAGCCTGGCAGACCAGCTAGCCTGGCACACACAGTGCTGGACAGGAGACCTTGTCTCCAAAAGGGTGGAAGGAGAGGACCAACACCCAAGGTTGTCCTCTGACCTTCACGCATGCACCACTGCATGTGTATTTACACATACACGCACACTCATAACTGCACACAGATTTTTTTAAATGTTTGGTAAAGTATCTAGTTCATCGTAATCAGATGTTGGTTCTTGGTATCTAAGCCATCTGATAAACCACACTTGCCAAATTGCAAATGTTCTAAAAAGGAACTAACTAACTTCTAACTGTGATGGTCTTTTCCTGCCATGATAGTAGGATCTTTTCTTTTCTTTTTTAGTGTTCCCCAAAACATAAATTAAACCTATGATCCCTGTTTCAGAACACCTAACAGAATGACCCAAAGGGAGAAGAGGTTTGCATTGGCTCAAGGTAAAGAGGACTCAGTCCATTATACAGGGAAAGGCATGGATGCTGGGACTCCATATAAGGTGAGGTGGAACTTGCAGCAGGGCATGTTGTATCTTAATGTATCAGGAGGCATCTTGGGTTGGAAGCAGAGCCTTCCTATATAACTTCAATCAGGCCCCTATGGCCCTACTTCTGACAGCTAGGACCCTGTCAAAAGGTTTCATACCTCCCAAAAAATACCACCAACTGGGGACAAGGTGTTTAAAGGAACACTTTATATTTGAGTCACTTGCCTCACAATGAAGATTTTACAGAGAGAAGTCTATCAGTGACAAATACATTCAACTGATCCACATCAGTCCACTGATAGTGCCTTCCTTTCCAAAACACTGCAGGCGTCAATGCTGCCATTTTCACTTCAATAAGCAGATGCACCATAAACCACACTGATGTGTTGACAGACATGGCCACAGACAGAACAGTAGACAGCTCTCGCAACAGACAATATAAGTGTTCTTTTTTTTAAGGCTGAGAAGTATTTCAGTGGTGAAGTGCTTACCTAGCATGTGTGAAGCCCAGGGTTCAACCCCTAGCACCCCCAAAACACATGGCTGTGTTTTTCTGACAGCAATGCTGAGCTTTCCCCTGCACCTGGTGCTGGGAAACAAATAATTGCTGGCTCCTCAGACTCTCTCCCATACCAAGAAATGGTAAAGGGGAAGGACAACCCTTCCATCATCTTACATAAGGCCAACTTGCCCCTTTCTCATGAAACCCTTAATTCTACAATGCTCGCTCCATCTACCTTCCAAATAAAACCCTAGCTATTTTTTTCAGAAATTTCTTTACTTCAATTGACTACATGAAATTATTGTAGCTGTTTAATGCAATACTGTTTTGATACTATAACAGATTTAGCTAGCTTCTCTATTTACTTTTGGCTAATAATGTAATTTGAAATGTAAGATTTTATACTGTTTTAGACTATGTACAAACACATCTATATTAGCTTTTTCATTACATGTGTCAGTACTGGTATACACAACGGAGAAGATAAAATTAATTTACACATATGGCAGCAGCCATGTAGAGCAAGGGCAGGTAAACCTTTGTTATCCAATGAATAATTTAGGTTTTACCGTATGCTGGCATTGTTGCTGCAGTAGTCTGGAAAAATCTATTGACAATCAATAAACAGATGGGCATTGCTAAATCAGGTTCCAGTGAAATTTTATTTATTAACATAGGTGTGGGCTGCAGCTTGCCATTCTATTCTAAAGCAGTATTTTCCAGGGAACTCAAAGGAACACTGCCTCCAGGACATGGAAGTAGCTACTGTGAAAACAATACAACTAGGAGAAACTGCACCTCCAAAAAACGGGTTCAGAGAAAACTGAGGGCTGGTTTTCCTTTATACAGTCATCTCAAGAGCTTCAGAATGGACTGTACACAATGACTCTGCAAGAATAACCCTTGAAAGATTTCTCAGAACTTCAAGTCAAATTGGGCATGGTGGCTCATGACTAGAATCCTGGATCTCAAGAGACAGATGCAGCAGGAATGTACCAAGTTCAAGACTAACCAGGACTACATAGTAAGGCCCTGTCTCAAAACAACCATAAACCCACAAAAAACTACCCCTCAAGTCAAATAACTGTGTTTTTTAAAAGCAATGAAAAATAAGCCAGTCAGTGGTGGTACACACCTTTAATCCCAGCACTTGGGAGGTAGAGGCAGCAGATCTCTGAGTTCAAGGCCTGCCTGGGCTACAGAGCAAGTTCCAGGACAGCCAAGGCCACAAAAATAAACAAACAAACAAACAAATAAATGGCTGGATGGATGAAGGAAGGAAGGAAAGAAAAGAAAGAGAAAAGCAAGGAAAAATAGATTGTGAACAATTCTATTATATATATATATGCTAACTATATTTTGGTACCTACATTATTGAAACATTTGGGCTGGAGTGGAGATGCCTTTTTAAAACAGAATTCCAACTTTGAGGTGTACAAAGCATGATTAGTTTGTTCTAGTTAGGAAAAGTCACTGTTGGTCATCTATTATTGTGTTTTCTATAGAATTATGAGCCTGTTCTGTATAGGGGTGGGGGTCTTTTTCCCAAGTCACCAGAGTTTCAGCCATCATTTCTCTTTTTAAGTCCTCTTTGCCAACCATTCTGTTTCCTTCCCAATCCCCCTGTTGGTTTAAAAACACCAACAGGCCCCTGGAGATGACTCAGCTGGTAGAGCCCTTTATTCTCGGGTCGATGACCCTGAGTTCCATCTCCAGATCCCACAGGTGGCAAGAGAGAATTGACTCTGGAAAGTTGTCCTCTGACCTCCACACTTGTGCCCATGGCACACATCCCTGCAGTCACCAAGTAAATAAATACACACAAAATAAATAAATAAAAAGTAAATAACCGAAAAGTCCCACAACAGCATCTTCCACAGTATTTTGAGTCTGATACTATCCACTAAATGGAAAGGATTTAGTAGCTGGGCATGGTGGCACAAGCTTTTAATCCCAAGCCTCAGGCAGCAGAAGCAGGCAGATCTCTATAAGTTTGAGGTCAGTCCTGCTCTGCATAGTGAGTTCCAGGCCTGCCAGGACCATATAGCAAGATCCAGTCTCATAAAAATAACTGATTTAAAAAAAAAATAAAAAGAAGATACAAGGATCATGTGGCCAAAATAAATTAGGGAAAAGCTTTCTGCAATCCCTCTCAGAAATTCAAACAAAACATTAACTTAATAAAAAGAAAAAATATGATTTCATTTAACCTACTATTTATGTAAATTTATATAAAATACATTATTTCTTTTTAAGTAAATTCCTATTAGGGGAAAACTGTCAAACACATGCACTAACAGCAACAGCACTTCTTAGAATTGAGTGTAAATTTGTAGCCAATAAAGTTAAAGTTGTGAACCTGGGGTGTCCCATTCAGTGACTGTGTTTTCTAGTTATAACAGAGTTTAATTCAGATGTCCTCCACCCCCAAACCAAACCTCTATGGTGCTATATTTACTCTTTGGGGCACTTGAATGATGATTACTCTATTAAGTCACATCCTTAAGCCCTTAATTGTTTTGATTACACAGATAAAAGTTATCAACATTGCTGAAGCTTCTAACTTTCATTGTTAGAATTCTCATTTGTGAATATTTTCTATTTCAGGTATTTTAGTCAATATAACCCATTTAGTTGATATGTTTATATATTTTTCTAGAATGTTATGGAATACATTGTGTGTGTGTGTGTGTGTGTGTGAATAGAGTCCTATAGATGTTATCCTAGTTTCATGCCACAATATAGCCCATGTTGGATCCTTGCGTAGTAATAACTGATCACAATCTCATTAGCTGCAGATGCTGTTCTGTCCCATGGAACACCCTAGGATCTTTATGAAAACCCTGCTGCTCAGAAGTGTCTGGTGACTATGAGTGTAAACACTGATGAGGTGAGGAAAGGGTCCACAGTAGGCTTTGGTCCCGATAGTTTCCACATGGAGTCTTCTGAGGCGGCAGTATGCATATGCATGTAAGCCCTGCTTCTCTGTGATTAGCTGACTGGACTGAAGGGCATAAAATACTAGACTGTCCAATGGTCTCTCATCTAGGTGAGAAAAAAACAGAACTAGACAATCAGATCCCTCCTTGGGAATGACAAAAAAGGATGGTTGCAGGGACAGCATGAACTCTCGACTGGCTGTGGAAGCTAAGATAATGTGCATCCATCTGCCATGTGCAGAAACTCAAGATGGAAGGGGGGTTGAAGCCTTGTAGATAGAGGCAGACCCACTACAGGGGCGGTTGGGAGGATAAGAAAAGTCAGTGGGGTACACAGGAGAAGGAAGACCCACAAGCTGCTGTGGCTGAAGCCTTAGGCTCACAGCTCTTATCCACATAGAGTCCTTTGTGACCTTGAAGGTCACCTATTTAATGTGTGTAAGTATCCAGGGTTACTACCTGAGGTTCAGTGAGAAGATAATCTAACATGTCTTAGACACACTGAGTACTCCTGATACATACAATTACAGGATCATGGTTTATGTGGAGCTTCTTGGAATCACCATCTAATGCCTTCCTTAGGGCCTGGATAACTAACCTTTCCTAAAGGCCTCCATATGCATATCCTGGCAGTAAGTTTAGGAAATGTGAATGTATCTCCTACAAGTAAAATAAACTAAAATAGTTCCTTAAGAATTATTAGCATTACATGCAGGCAGAAGAGGAGTGCTAACTCTCCTAACTCCTATCATGGGTTGTTCCTGTGGATTGGTTCCCCTGAAGGCACTGAGCCGAGTAATACTTGAACTTGAGCAAACCTCCATACAGCCAGCCAGTTTGCATGTGGCTAGGTCAGCTCTGCTCAAAGTCAGCACAGATCTCAGAAGCCCTAACTAGAAATTTAGGAAGTATTCTGCCTTGCCACTAGGGCTGCCAAAGCAAGTTGGTAGTAAATACAAAAGATGGTAAAAGGTTGCTTTGTAGTCAGTGCTTTAAGTGGCTAATGTGGACACAGGACACCAGTGCCCGCAGCCTTACTGCTATCATCAAGGCCGAGAGTGGATGGTTCTCTCTTCTGAACACACCACACCACTCACTCTTTCAGTCCTCACTCATTCTGCTTCTACTGTGAGACAGGAAAGCCAACCTTTACTCTTGATTTTAAACAGAAAGAGAAGGGAAGGAGGAAGGTGGGCAAGGAAACCAGTGTGAAACTGAAATCATCTCAAGCCTGTATTTCTCAAAATAAACCTAGGTCTAATCAGTGAATACATCAAATAGGCAGGAAGGAAAAACAGTGCCACTAAGCCTAACCTAACCAGAGCACTGACCACAGTACATCCCTGGAGGGCTCTACTCCAAATCGCCGGGGAGTGCTTTCCATGAATATGACCCCTGCATGAAGAATTTCAGTGAAATTCAGAAAATCGTTGATTTCTTTCTGTGAATTTGGTACTATCTAGAAGATGCCAGTATTAAGAGTGGCCTCTTAAATTCTACATATGCCAGATCTATCCACAGGGGAGAAAGGGCAAGTTCAAATACTTCCAATGAGGTCTTTGTAACTCAGTCAGGCTTTTATCTCAAAGACACTGAGCACATTGTTTAGAAACTTAGAATGGCAGTGCAGAAGTGATCACAATACATCAAAACTGCAGGTGCATTCCGGTGAGTCTGCCTGGGCCTGGCTTGGTAAATTTAGTTTTCTATTTTGGGAGGCCATAATCCCTATGCATACTGATTATAGCATCTAAGCATTTTCTTTAAGATGGGTCAGAGTGTCAAGCATTTCATGAGAACCTCAATCAACTCCTGCCAAACAGTGTGGATTTGCCACTGACTTAAAATAGGGCCAGAGTTCTTACAGCTTCAGCCTGTGGATCAGAAACACAAACGACCACCTGAGACCACAGAGAGCCGGATATGAGCTACTTATAGTAATACTGAGACAGTGGACAAGAATAGCAGGAAAACAGCCCATTTTCTTGTGGTGAGTGCCTTTGAAGTAAACTATTTCTTAAACATACTATGAAGCTCAAAGCAGAAGTCTTTGAAGGCAGGTCATCCTTCTCAGCACAGTAGCCACTGCTAATCAATTACTTCCTTTTCCTCCTGGATTTTGTTTTAGCATTTGTGAAACTGAGACCCATATTGTTGTTCTCTATCTAGGAAACTCACTGGCACAAAGCACGACAGAATCTGGGACTAATGTCTCTGGATGGAAAGATCATGAAGACATAGACTGGTCCAGAGGTTCCCTACAATCTAGGAAATACACAAATCCCAAACTGCTCTGTAAACAGTGTGACACACCTTCAAACCAGAGAGATATGTTAAAAGAAATGAAATAAGGGTTGTGGAGATGTTCAGTGCATAAAGTGCTTGTTGTCATGTATGGGAACCTGAGTGTAGATCCCTAGCACCTACATAAAAAAGCTGGTGTGGTAATGCCTTTAACTCCAGGGTCAGGGAGTTAGAGACAGGAGAACCCATGGGACTTGCTGGCTCACTAGTCTAGCCAATCAATAACTACCAGGTTCAGTGAGAAACTCTGTCTCAAAAAATAAATGAATAAACAAGAGAGTGATAGAGGAACACACTGACTTTGACCTCTGGCTTCTACACAGGCATGCATTTGTATGCGTGCGCGTGCGCGCGCGCACACACACACACACACACACACACACACAATAACTCAAAATGTCAAAGAATCAAAGACTTCTTTTTTTTATTAAAAGCAAAATGATCTACTGTACTTTCCAATTCATGCTCTGTGCTAAGGTCTGTTTCAGTTTTCAGTAAATACTTCTCAATAAGGTGCAATGGCTGGACCAATAGCAGTCCAAAAGAAGACTCACAGGCTAATGGGTGGTTCCTTCAACCCATCATTAACTCCAGAGTCTTCCTATGGAAAATAAAGAATGAGAGCTGAAGTCCTAGTGAGGCAGCTTGTATTGGTAACATGGTAGGTGTGATGGTGGAACACCGTTGTTTGCTGAAAGGTGGTCCAGCAAACAGTGTGATGATGCGAAGGGCCAGTGCCTGGACAGACACATGGGTGGACCTGTTTCAGTGTGGCTAGGAACAGAGGGAAGCTTCTTAAAATCTAGAAATACATCAAAGGCTTGATGCATATTAAGCTCTAACACCCCACCCCCTTTTTTTTTCCTGAAAGCTCACTTTTGTTCCTAATATAAAGACTTAGATAGTATCTCTTCAGATCATAAAGCAAGCCATACTTTTAACGATGGATTAAAAATTATAAAAGTGAAAGACTTTTTTTTTACCCTGCCCCCTTTTTCTTTCCTCTCCATCCATGAATTCAAGAAAATACCAGTATAGGCCAAGTTTATCTCTTGATAACAATGAGGATTAAGGAGTAAGCCACATGTGGTGTCATACAAAGTCAAATTTGGATGATGTGGTCACATTTTAATTCTATTGTTTAAAACAGGTAATACATACTGTATCTAAGATAGAACTCCAAGATTAGGACATAGTTCCACAGTGCCTGGTGGTGCCCAAAGCAGAGAGTACCAAACCTCGTAAGGACATACATATCTAAGATAAAGTTAAATTATTAAATTTTGCACTTTGAGAAACACAGCACATTTCTTCCTTCTTCATGATTTCACCACAGAAGGTTCATTTCTTCCTCAGATCTTAGCAGCCACAGCTGGTGGTTCTGTTTCTTCTTCTTGCCTTATCAAGACAATACTTTTCTTTTACCTTTTCACTCAAAGGAACCACCTCACAGCGTCTCTCAGGCACACTGAATTGCCAGTGTCACTACTCTTGCACTTTATTCTGTGTAATCGAGGTTTCCTAAGCACAGGAACTGACATGCCTGAGCCTAGTCAACTGAATGAGAACAGTGTCTACCATGTGGACGCACAGGACCATAACAATAGTCACACCCCAGGCAGAATGAGACAAGAGTTGATCATACTACCTAGAATAGCATATAATTGAAAACTTAAGAATTGTTTGTTTTAGGAATTTTCCATTTACTATTTTTAAGACCAAGGCTGACTACAAGTAACTAAAAGCATGAAGGGTAGAAACATGGAAGGGGGTGGCTACCACATCCATCTTCAATATCAAGCACCTACAGAAGTTTAATCCATGAGCCCTACATTTCCAAAATATCAAAAGTTTGTACCACTTTTCTCAGTACAGTGAGACCCATGACATGAGGCACAAAGGGCATTTACCATGGTACAGGAAGCAAACTGGAATTGGATTGGGTCTTGTGTTGAGCAGGCCACATGTGGCAATGCTTTGGGATGCTGGGCAACACTAGTGGCAGTCAAGATGGGAAGAAACTGCCATTCTTCAACATGCTATGTGCTAAGAACAACGTCTGGGACATATGATGTGGAATTTTCCACTTGGGATAGTAAGTCTATTAAGACTAGGAACATCTGTAATTAGGGTGGACACTACTTCTTACTGGAAACAGTTGCCTCCCAGTATGGTACATTAAGAACCTCAGTTGAGACACTGAACACCATAAGAACAATGAAGATTATTCCATGTGATTTGCTCATAGTGATTCCTGACTATAAGGTTGGAGGCCCGAGTGACAAGTGAGAGTTTTTGTGGGATTTTAGAAAAGAGTGGCATGAACTCCCTTCCTGCTCACTCCTGTAACAGAGGTGGGCAGTAGAGCTCTAACTCTGCCAGGAGAAGGAGGGCAAATCACCTGTTTTTAGGCAATGCCCCAGGCTCTATGGCCACCCCTTACCCTGAGTGAGAAGCATCTAGTATATTCAGAGTTAGAGAGTGAGGGTGTTTCCTTCCCTCTGCCACTGTGATATGACATGCCTATTTGTTGTAGAATATTACTTGAACTAGGTAAAGATATGTTAGATTGGTTTATGCTGTTTGTTTAATTATGTCGATGTGTTACACTTGTTTATGTTGCAGAACATCTCTTTAACTATATAAAGGTGTGTTCTTTTGTTTATTCTGCATTTGTTTAATTATGTAAAGATTTGTTGCTAGTTCACCTTGGCTAAGGCACCTGATTGGTCTAATAAAAAGCTCAACCGCCAATAGCTAGGCAGTAGATGATAGGCGGGGCTGGTGGGCAGAGAGAATAAATAGGAGGAGAAATCTAGGCTCAGGGGAGAGAAGAGAAGAGAGAATGGGGGAGTAAGACAGGAAGATGCCCAGGGCCAGCCAGGCAACTGCCACCAGTTAGGACAGACAGAATGAAAGAAAGATAAAAAGCCCTGAGGCAAAGCATAGACGTAGAGAAACAGGTTCAAGTAAGTTATAAGAGCTATCAGGACAAATATAAGATGAGGCTGAACATTCATAATTAATAATAAGTCTCCATATCATGATTTGGGAGCTGGTTGGTGACTCAAAAGAAAGCCTGTTCCTGTTCTTCCCACTGCTGGTGAGAGCTGATACTGGTTTGTCAAGGGAAGATGTCACAGGCACCATGGGCCATCCTCTAAAGCCAGCTGCAAAAAAAATTTTCAGAGTGGGTACTCTGGCCATGAAGCAAGCTAAGTGACTGGTGACTTCCCACTGAAGCCGAGGAAAAGAGGCCAACAGATGCTGGCAATTTATCCTGATGAATGCGGTGAGTGCCCGAGGCACAGCTCATAGGAGAACCAGGTCAGAGGCCAAATGATTACTTTAGGGGAGGACCAAGTCTTATTTTCCCTGGCAGGGGCTCCTGGGTCCCTGCAGACCCTAGTCTTCCATATAGTAGCCACTACCTAGGCACCATCTAAGAAGCCACAATTACATGGAGCCTCCTAAACTCTTCCCACTTCCATTTCTATCCAGTAAGGGAACCAGCTATTTGGGACCTTGGTGCTCCCCCAGATCCCAGGCTTCTATAATAGCCTGCTCCTTAGAGAACACAAAACTATTCCCCAGAGGAAATAACAGAACTAGACTGTGGAAAGATGGACAACTTCCTAGAGCCAAGAAAAAACAAACCTAGAAGGAAATAACTAAGAACTTCAGAACTGCACTATCCTCTGGTTAAGGAGC
This sequence comes from Peromyscus maniculatus bairdii, assembly GCF_049852395.1. NCBI lineage: Eukaryota > Metazoa > Chordata > Mammalia > Rodentia > Cricetidae > Peromyscus > Peromyscus maniculatus. The sequence goes on along the minus strand of NC_134860.1, from coordinate 120,440,846 downwards.
AGTTAGCTACAGGAATCTGAGCTAAGCAGGAGGGAACTCTAGATGAAGGACAGGTTCCACTTGATCCAGGTTCCAAAGCCTTAGCTCACAGACAGCCTCTCCCTTCCCACCTTCAGCTGAGAATGACCCTGGTCCTCATGCTCTCTTCCTAGAGGACAAGCCAGGCCTACTAGTCAAGGGAGGGAGAAACAGGCTGAGGAATGGTCGGTGTTGAGGAAGGTGTGAAGGATGATCACATGGCTAAAGGCCATTCATTTCACCTCTGTATTAATTTTGTTATAATTCTCATGAGATGCCTTAATTCTAAACTTGTTATTCTACAAGGAATGGCATAGTATTTTAGGGACCATTCTTACTATATTACTGTCTAGATCGGTGGTTCTGAACCTGTAGGTCATGACCCCTTGGGGGGGGTGTCAAACGACCTTTTCCCAGGGCTCACATATCAGATATCCTGAATATCAGATATTTACATTATGATTTATAACAGCAACAAATTAGAATTATGAAGTAGCAACAAAAATAACTTTATGATTGGGGGTCACTACAATATGAGGAACTGTATTAAAGGGTCGCAGCATTAGGAAAGTTGAGAACCACTCATCTAGATGATTAGAAAAACCATTTGCTTAAAGGTTTTCTTCTCTTGATGATAAGACCCTATTGCCGATGACACCATACATGTTGGTTATGGGTACCTGGAGGAATCAAGCTGATATATCCAGAAAGCTTCTTCCCTGTTATCTAGCTTTTGGAGGCCCTGAAGGTGCTATGCAGGCCAGTAGAAGAAAAAAGTCATCAACACCCTTACATAGCTTGAAGCCCTTGAGCTACAGTAACAGCCAGCATGGCAAGGTAGACTCCTGAGGGCAACAGTAGCACAAATATGAGGGTAACCAACCTCCTTCTGCTTAGATTTAAGGCTTGTTCCACAGGAGAAAATGAATTCCAGCTACTGTAAATCTGTAAGAACCCATGGCCAGGAAGTTCATAGGCCCAAGGGGTGAGTTTAAACCACTATTTTGCTAAACAGACTCTGCCCTCAAATTGCCATCTAAACTCCTATGCCCGTGTTTACAGGTTTGTACAGCTCTCAGACATCAGAGAAGTTTCTTTGTGCAATGGGCACTAGTAGTAAACACAAAACCCACAACTGGTCAGGGTTCAGAGAATAAGTGTCTGTGAAGTGCTCCCCAATAAATGAGACATCTCTACCATAGCCTTTCACCCCAAGGCTCAAGGACTACTGTGAAAGAGGGGGCAGAATGGTAGCAGGGGCCAGAGATAGGGAGAACCTGAGCAACTGTGTTTTGGACAAGACAGAACCACTATATTCACGAACTCACAAGAGCTATGGTTGCCTGCACATGGCCTGCACAAGATCAAGCCAGTCCACAGTCTATCGTGGAATGGGTAGGGACTCACAAGCTCCCACCCCTAGCTGGGGAATCTATGGACAGTTGATAGCCTCTAGAGGAGGAAGAACAAGTTCTCTTTAGGGTGTAGTACCAGGTAGGTTGACCATTCTCTGGTGGATGGCCGCACATCCAGGATTATGGGCAGAACAAACTTGACGTGGAAGGTTAAAAACAAACAAACTGAGGATATGAAATTGGGGGTGGATACTGAGAGTAATTAGTGGGAAGTACCCATGAATATATAAAATTCTCAAAGAATAAAAATTATTATATTTTTTAAAGAGAAAAAAAGGTTCTGTTTTCATGCCATCTTAATTCTTTGATCACTACTTTATGTCAAGCTCTACCTTCTCTACCTGAAGTAACACAGTGTCCTCCTACTATTCTCCATATTTCCTCCAATCCACTCTCAACCTAGAGTTATCTTTTTTAAAGGAAATTTATTGGCCAGATGTGGTGGTGCATGCCTTTAACCCCAGCACATGGGAGGCATAAACAGGAGGACCTCTGGGAGTTAGAGGCCAGCCTGGTCTACATAGCAAGTTCCAGGCCAAACAGAACTATACAGAGAGACCCTGTCTCAAAACAAGTATAATAATAATAGTAATAATAATTTAAAAAGTAAAAACAAATTTATCTGCTATTTATGTTGTGAGAGCCTGAGTTACTATGCATACCCAGTGTTGGCAGGAGCCCAAGGAGGTTAGAAGAATGCATTGGATCCCTCAGAACTGGAGTTACAGGTGACTGAGGCACCATGTGTTTGAGGATAAATAACTGGAATGTACAAGAGCAGTACACAGCATAGGGTAGGGCTCACAAGGTCTCATCCCTAGCTGAGGCTCCTGTAAAAGAACACAGTACGTGCTCTTAACTGCTGGGCTATCTCTCCATACCCTAGAGTGATCTTAACACAAACTTTATTATGACATAATTGTCCTATCATTCACTCCTGACACCCTTTCCTGAACCTTTTGAATGGACTGCAACTCAATTAGTAACTAGGGTTTGGCTGATTAATTTCACACAAGTCTCCTAGGTGGTTTGTGGAAAAGGACAAATGCCATAGCTTTAAAAGGAGCAGGCCCCAGCCAGAGCATTTGCACAGCCAGTTCCTAGTCCTGTTCTGCCCACCCTTCTTCATCTAATTAGCTTTTCTACTTAATGATTTTCTCTCCCCACTAGTTAGACCTTAACATGGGTACCACTTCCTGGGGTGCACTTCATAACTCCCCTGTTGTGGAATATTACTTAACTATGTGTTACATTTGTTAATGTTACAGAATATTACTTTAATTATGTAAAGATGTGTTGCATTTGTTTTATCTTGTCTGCCTAAGGCACTTGGTTGGTCTAATAAAGAGCTAACCAGCCAATAGCTAGTAGAGGGATAGGCAGAGCTGACAGGTAGAGAGAATAAGTAGGAGGAGAAATCTAGGAAAATCTAGAAGAAGAGAAAGAGGGAGAAAGAGAGGGAGATGCCTGGGGCCAGCCAGCCAGACATGGAGCTGGGCATACAGAATGAAAAAAAAAAAAAAAAAAGGTAAAAAGCCCTGAGGCAAAAGCATGGGTTAATTTAAGTTATAAGAGCTAGGGGGACAAGCATAAGATAAGGCCAAGAATTCAAAACTAATATTAAGTCTCCATTTCATGATTTGGAAACTGGTTGGTGGCCCAAAAGAAAGCCTGCTACATTTCCGTACTGGGAATCCTCTCTATGCCCCAGTTCTGGAGGCTCCCTTAGTTCCTGCCCAGTTCTGGATGTTACTTTTTGGTTTGGGTTAATGTTGCTTATCCCTACTACAACAAGGTAGACCAGAGAGCTTTAACAAACTCTTTTCATGTTTCCAGAATTGTTTTATTCACTGGCCAAAAAAAAAAAAAAAAAAAAGCAATATGCAAAAAAAAAAATGCCTAGTGACTATATCCTGAGAACTGGGTTCTGATGAAGCTTTGTCAGAGGACACTCCTGCTCTACCAGGGACAGTGATGTGACAGGCTGTGATTTTTCTGCAGCCAGTCAAAATAAGAACAATCCTTCATAACCATTGGAAGTGGTCATGGTGCCATGCTATATTGTGCATTATTAACTCATTCTATCACAGAGGAAGAGGCAGAGAGACCTGTCACTCTCCCAAAGCTACATGCATAGCAGGAAAACAGCACCAAGATTTTTAATCCCAGGACTCGTGGGCTATCACCAATGGCTACAAATGGGGACAGAAATTATCTGTAGTGAGAGCCACATCAGGAGCATGCAGTACCTCTTGGCATACAGAGAGAAGCTGTATTTTCTAGTCCCCAGTTTCTGTCCATTTTAGAGCCAGATGACTCAAGTATGAGGGGTTGATGCACAGAGGGCCCAGTGAAGGAAGAAATTAAGCAAATGTGGTCCAAAGGTGCTTTGCCAGAATACCATCTACTAAAAAGACCCACAGACCAGAAATTACCATACATCTCCCACAGCTCTCAACACATAGCTGCTGGAATGGAAAATCCATGAAGGCGTCCTGACGCACCTGGGTAAACACAGCTACGGGCTGCTAACATTCTGTTGCAAAAGCTGCGGTGATTTCACATAGCATGGAGAACTAGAGCTTGTACACCATACATGAAGTCAGAAAGAAAACAGAAACAGGCTCTGGAGAACATCTTCCTGCTCACTGAATTTCCAACAGGCACGAAAGAGTCTCTAGATCTAAAGCAGCCATGCCTTGGGAAACAGCTATGGCGATGAAGGGAAATCAGAGTTTACTCTTGGGATGAAAGGTGCCTCTACAATGCAAGTCAGAGCTCTTGAGTGATCGCCTCTGTGGTGCAAGAATAGCACTTAAGTATTATGCATGCAATACCCCATTCATTCTCACTGGAGTTGCAAGGAACAGGAAATCATCACTGAGAGAGTAAGGGAGCTCCAGCCAAAGAATAGAGAAGCTGGTATCTGCCTGACTGTAAAGTGGTGCCCTGGGGCTTTACCCTGCAAATACCTTCTATATACAAACAGATGGCAGTGCATTGTTGAAATAATGACAATAAGATTCCAAAGGGAAATCAAGAAAGATATTTACAAAACAAAAGTGGCAGAAAAAGTGACAAGCTCAGAATCCAAAGTCCTTATCCTCCTTTCTCATCCACCCTCCCAGCCCCACCACAACTCCTATCTTTCAGTTTTGCAAGGACCGAAGAAAAGTGAAACTGTGTGGATGTGAACTTGTATTAGTTGTACTGTATACCCCAGCTATTTGCCAGGGGAACTTGTTTGTGATTCAGATTTCTGTTTTGTTAAAACTGGCTCATGTACACAGCACCACACTATCATTCCACACATAAGAGGCACCTAACAGATACTCAAGGAATGGAGTGCCTGAGTGGATGGTAGATGCCTTGGCTGTGCAAATAACGGCAGTGTGTAGACAGGACTGTGCTTGCCCTCTTCTGCTAATTTTGAGCTAGTGTCGCAGAAAAATACTTAACATGCTTTTCCTTCTTCACAATATTAGTGCTAATTAAATACAGTGTCAGCTATTCTATCCTTTTCAAGCATATGTAGGAGGTCTCCAGCACAGGAGACATCTAAATGATGAGAGCACTGACAGAAATGGGCAGTGTCTGACTTCCAAGGCAAGTAGCAGTCACAGGCAACAAGGGGAAGCTGACTGGGAATGTATTAGTTGATTTATACTCGAAATGTTACAAGATTCCCGGTTTTAAAATCCATGAGCATCATTAGGTTCCTCTGCTCTTTACTCTTCCTGCCTCTCTGTATAGAAAGGCCTTTCCACACACATTATAATTAAGGAGGTGGGAGTGGGGAAATGAAAGGTATTACTTGTTGAATATCAAAAACATTTGTGAAAAGATGGGAAACGAATGAAGCAGAAAATACATATCCATTTAAAATGTATGTTTGCTGTTTTGTGAGAGGTCAGTTTGTTCTGAAATACAAAGCAGGACAAGATGGCAGAGAAGGTACAACTGCCCTTAAAACCCACATGGTGTAGGGGAGAATGGACTCCAAGTTGTCCTCTGACCTCCAAAAAAGTGCCACATTGAGAGTGTGAGTGTGCTCAAACACATGCGCGTGCACGCACGCACACACACACACAGTGTAATAAAGAAAAAATAAAGTAATAAACATTTTGGGCTACTTCTGTATTAATTACAACTTCAAAGGAACAAGGAGGAACCTCGACACAGATACCATTTATTTTTCTTTTTCTTTTTTTTTTTTTTTTTGGTTTTTTGAGACAGGGTTTCTCTGTGTAGCTTTGCGCCTTTCCTGGAACTCACTTGGTAGCCTAGGCTGGCCTCGAACTCACAGAGATCCACCTGCCTCTGCCTCCCGAGTGCTGGGATTAAAGGCGTGCGCCGCCGCCGCCCGGCCAGATACCATTTAAAAACAAGTTCTTTTGCCATAGCACCAAGATGTCTGTAGTAAAAGACAGATCATAATAAGCATTGGTGAGGATGCCGAAGGATTTGCTTTGTTAAAACGGGTCTCCCTATGTAGCCCAGAATTGTCTCTAATTCATAATCCTTCCAGTGCAGCATTCAGCGTGACTCTAGAACTGATTCTCTCAGATATTCAGATGGAAGACAGTGCAGCTACTTTGCCTCAAAAGTTCACAAAGATACTGTATGGTCTGGAAGTTATACCAAAGCATAGACCCAGGAAAAATGAAAACTGGAATATCAATGTCCAGAGCAGCCGTATCCATGATCATCTAAAAAAAAAAAAAAAAAAAAAAAAAAAAAAAAAAAAAAAAAAAAAAAAAACAGAAGCCACCCAAATGCCAGTCATGTAACATTTACATTTTAAGGCATTCAGCCATAAAAAGAAATGGAAATGCAGACACATGATATAATGTGGACAAACCCTTGCAAACTAGGCACAAGCCACAATAAACTGCATGATTCCATTTCTATGATATGTACAGAATACAAATACACAGAAAGAAAAATGGCTGCCGGGGCAGGAGGGCAAGAGATGGAGAGAGTTGGGTAGTGGTACAGGGCCTCTTTTGGAGGGGACAAAAACGCCCTACAACTGATGGCAGTGGTGGCTGCAGAACCACTGATTTGTATACTTCAAATAAAATTATATTTCAATAAAATCTTGTAAAATTGTCTACAGGCATGCATTTCATAATTCTCTATAAATGAAGCATATAAAATATTCTGACCACAGGCAAAGGGTAAAAATTGCATGAGGCAAAAGAACACCAAGAGAGCACAGTGAAATGTGAGGTGTCAACAAGGACAGCATCCAAAGCTGTGGTGCTGTTAACACAAGTTGCTCTGAAGTACTCACACCATAGAGTGCGTACCAAGGCCAGTCAGCTATGCCAGTTAAAGAGAATTTCAAGGCAGGCATAGTGGGTCATGCTTGTAATCTCACCAGGTGGGAGATACAGACAGGAGGCCCACCTTGATTCTGAGACTGGTTGGTCAGCACAGTAACCTATGGCTGGCATGACTGAGGCTCTGTTTTCAATCCTGGGCACCAAACAAAATAAAACAAAAAACTCGAGTAAAAACAAAATGAAAACTCACTAGTTATATACATGAGGAAAAATGGGTCTGTAACTTGCAAATTCCACTTAAAAGTCAAATGAATTTATTTGCATTTGAAATTGGAGAACAAAGGAGATTTACTTTATAGTAGTTTTGACCTATTTTAGACAGATATTTATTAAATATTTATTAAAATGCTTAAGCTTGAAATAGTACCAGAGGCGCCGGAAAAAAAAAAAAAACAAATAAGAGCAATTCAATTCTATACCTTCTGCTCAATAAAACTTGCTTCTCCATGGCAGGTGGTACAGAGAACTCTACCCAGGGGGTTAATCAAAATTTCCCTAGAATAATTGAAAAGCATCTGCATTTTTTCCCCAGAAACCACAAAAAAAAGTCACTGTAAGCAGAACATATAATCTTGATTATTAGCACTGAGCCTGGAGCAGCACAATGTGTGTCCCCAGAAATTAAGTTGCAGGACACAATGGCATTGTGGGAAGTCAGTGATGTCTCCCCTAATGAGACTGAAGAGCTGAGGAAATGGAGAGAGAGACAAGGGTGCTAATCAGTTGCATATGTGATGGTTTGCTACTGTCTGGAGCAAACTGCTTATTGTGCCTGATGCAATCACTCTCAGGGTAGGATGGTGCTGAGAGAGACCTCAGAGGTCAATGACCCCAACCTTTAATTTTACAACAAAGAAAACTGAGGGTTAGGAGGTCACATCACCAGTTTAAAGCATTACTGAGACTAGAAATGAACTCTTTCAGGGCTCTTTTCATTAGATATTTTTCCCCTCTGAGTGTGCATGCTTCAGAGGGTGTTCCCCTAAGACACGGGAAATTACAAGTTCTGAGGGTTACACTGGTAAAACTCAGAATATAAGGGCTACACCATCTGTGAAGGCACATGACCAAAGGCTGTGGGGGTACTGAGAATTCCAATCAAAGCAACCAGAGAACTGGGGTTCTGTTCAGTACAGGTCTGCAGCTATGGTTCGGGTTGTTAAAGCCTAATCGCTCCCAAGAGTAATTCTGCAAGCAGAGAATGCAGAGCAAGGCACAGTAAACCGAGGGTGCAGAGTGGCCACAGGGGCGCTCTTGCGGCTAGTTAAGAAGCAGTTCACCAGATTTTGGCATGACACAGGTACACTGTGGCAATCTTGCTCAGACCGCCACCTAAACCAGACTGGTTCTGAAGCTATGCTAAAGAACTTCCTAATTGATTATCCTGGAGGGCAAACTTAAAGATTAATAAATGCACGTTCTAATGTAAGCACCAGTGTCTGTGAGTTAAGTTACTACAGGTTAGTTGGCTCTGATTACTTGCTGTTTCCCTATTTCCCTATGCGTGCGTGCGTGCGTGCGTGCGTGCGTGCGTGCGTGCGTGCGTGCGTGCGTGTGTGTGTGTGTGTGTGTGTGTGTGCGCGCCATGTGCATGCAGATTTGTTTTCTTTTTAGTTGTATGTAGCTATGTACACAGTTGATCACGGAGGCTAGAGGGCTGGAATAACGAGTGGTTGTGAGCTACCCAGCACAGGAACTGAACTTGGATACTCTACAGAAGCAGTACACACTGCTTAACCACTGTACCCGCTCTCCAGACCCCATGATGTTTTTTCTCTATCTAGGTTTAACATTTGGAGGAGGCACTTACACACCTAAGGACAGACTGCCCCACCCATATGAGTTAATTCCTAGAAGTAAAGAAAACTGTGACTAAGCCAAGCACCCCTTTTTTAACTCTGACACCACATCAGTTTTCCACTTCCCTAACCATTTAGGACTAGGTACTGGGCAACTAGAGACCACCCACCCTTTAGCCTAAAGTCCACTGACATTATTTTGATCAGAAAATCCTACCTGACCCACCCACCTGCCCTGTACTTTCCCACGGAACCCAAAAGGGCTTCTGCCCATGTCTCATGGAGCTCCTTCTACCTGGCAAGTCCCCTCCTCCCCAGCTTTCCCTGTGGGCCTGCATGGTATGGCTGCTCCCTTTGGTGGGAAATAAATTCTTCTTTTAAGGGCAGTAGCCTCAATCACCTCCATAAATCAGAATCCACAAATAAAATGTGTGTTGTTAGCTTCCAAGGGCCAGTGTGCAGACTAGACGGTGGCAAGCCACCATGTGGTGTCCGGGCCCAGTGCCGCTCGTACCTCCGTGAAAGCCTGCTGCAGGCTGCAAGGACTGCAGGGCTGACTGGGACAGTGCTACTGCTGGCCATGCCCAGGAAACAGGGTGTGTGTTCACAGAGTCTTGTGAACTGACACCACAGTATTAAATGAATCTTTCCCTGTAAGTTAACATAAAATTAACAGAGATGATCCAAAGAGAAATCTCCATAGATGGCAATCTTGAACTGGAAAAAGTTCCTTTTGAAATTAAATTTAGATATAATCACAAATATGAAAAGCAATATCCCTTGGATCAAGCTGTCAGTGACCAAGGAATACATGGCATTTATAGAACCACTTTGGCCATAGTTCTGTGCAGACATAAAGGCACATGTGAACAGTCACCAAATATTAGGACAAATAAGAAAATGCTCTATTTGGTAAATGAGCTGAAATAAGATAATCTGCGGAATGGATGCAGAGGGACTAGCTGCACCATGGCCCAGGGGGCAAACATGAGCAAGTTTTCAGTCTTAGCTTTGTGAAGGTTAGCAATATGGTCATAGAGAATCTCAGGTGATCCCCAACTTAAGATCCTTACAGTTTACAATGCCAGGAAAAGTGATAACACATTTGGTAGAAAAGGACTTGGAATTTTGGATCTGGATCTTCAATGTGAGGGTGCTTGGCAGTGGTGGCAAGCAGTTTCAGGCAGCCTGTGATCAGGAGGGAACGCCATCAGCTCGCTGCATTGCCCATGCTTCTTAGAAGAGGCCAGGGACGGTGCTGCTAAGGTCTGCTGTCAAATGGTGAGCTGTATTAACTACATTTTTTGGCATAAGAGATTTCATCATGAGCTTTATTAGATAGAAAACCCCATCCAGGAGGTGCCTGTCTATGACCACTGTCTGGAACAGGATTCTCAACCTCACGCTACTAATACTCGAGGTCGAGTGACTCTGCTGTGCTAGGCTGGCCTGTGCATTGTGGGGCCCTTAGCAGCATGCTGGCTGCTCTGGTAGCAGCCCACCACTGGAGACAACCAGAATGTCTCCAGACCATCCATATGTCCCCTGGAGAACAGAATCACTGTTCTGAAACACTATATTACCACTTCCAATATTGTCATACATTGTTGGGCTCAAAATTGGTTAAAGGAGAGAGTAAAGAAATAGAGGTTAAATACATAAAAACAAGGTATCTCTCAAAATACACTTAAACGTGTATCATATCTGGATCCATCCATCCATCCATCCATCCATCCATCCATCCATCCATCCATCCACCTACCCACTGACCTACCATCTATCTATTTGGAGGACAGTGCTGGGGCTTGAACCCAGGGCCTTGCATATGCTGGTCAAGCACTCTGTTATTATTAAGCTACACCTCCCCCTCTGTACTTTCTAATTCAATACGTGTCTCACTAAGTTGCCCATGCTACCTTTACTTTGGGATCTGCCTGCCTTAGCTCTCTCACTAGATAGGATTATAAGCTTGTATCACCAGGCTTTATTCATTTGGTTAAAGTTTTCTTAATTGAGAGAAAAACCTTTTAATCAAACTGCATGTTTAATCTAGTTTTCTGTCTATTAACGGTTACTTGGAAAAATAGTATTACCTTTTGTGAAAACGCTCTCCTACCAAATACAGAAGCAGCTAGCTGAGAAAGCAGGGGGATGGTCTCTAAAGTCAACTCACAAGGGTCAAGGGTCCCTTCCCTGGTATTCAGGCATCACAAGGGCAGGCAAAGGGCCACTAGCAGAAGGGAGCCTGAAGTTCAGCTACCTGGTGCAAGAGCTACATTTTGGTCTAGCCTGCGGCATAGCTCTCCTCACAATACAAAATCAATTGTTTTCTGCAGGCTCTTTTTTTTTAAAGTTCCTATTCATGTGCATGTGGACATATCTGTGTATGCCACATGTGTTCAGATATCTGCAGAGGCCAGAAGGTGTCAGATTCCTTACAGTTGGAGTTACAAGTGGTTGTAGGCACCCTATGTCGGTGCTGGAAATCAAACTCAGGTTCTTTGGAAGTATGGGAGGCACAGAGGTTCCTGTGCTCACAGATGATAAACACTAGGGGAACCAGGATATTAAACATGCAGGACTATCTCTTCAAAGGGAGAAGTGTATAACCTGTTTTCCACCCAGAAGGCTTGGAGTAGATGTGGTTAATAGCCTGTGACCTTTGTACTATATGTGTGGCAGAGACAACACTGGATCCTCCCATCGACTCTAATCATGAGCATGTCAATCTACAGAACCTATTTTTATGGAAGATGATACATGTACTTTATAAACAGCTTCAATGTAGTCATGTCTTAAGGTGTGTGTGTGTGTGTGTGTGTGTGTGTGTGTGTGTGTGTGTGTGTGTGTACAGAGGACTGAGTTATTTATCACCAGGAAATTTTACACCAAACTGTGCTGTGCTTAAATATGCCTAAAATAAACTACTCAGGGTCAGACTCCCAAAGTTTGAACCAACACTGGCTAGTGAATGGAACTGCCTTCTTATCTCCTGTGGATTGTTACTCTGCTGGTGTTCACAGAGAACCTCAACACATAATGAAAGAGCAGTAAGTGCTCTTAATCACTGAACCATTGGCCCAACCCCATTTCTGCAGGTTTCTAACAGGTGTTATCTCACCTGCAGAAGGGAGTGACAAACGGCACATGTGAGCACTCTGCAGGGTCTCATCAAGATGGGCTCTCTGCTCACCCCCCTGCAAAGGTTAGTCTAATGAAGAGCCGAGACGGAGAGGGGTGGCGAACTAAGATAGTAACTGTTAGAATTTACACAGTAGTTATTTCCCTTACCCCTAAGTAAGAGAGAGAGTTCATTTCAAACAAAGTCACTTGCAGTGTCATGGTGCCCTTGAAGCCTGATAATTAACTCAGGTCATTAGCACTGGGACCCTAGAATTACCTGAACTATCTTACAATTGAGAATATGCATCATTCAAAAAATATGCTAGTTTGGGAAAGTTACCTCTCAAATGCATGCACCTGGAAAGCCGACCATGATCTGACAGCTTGGCCACCCTGTCACGCAGTCCCATAGCCAAGGGAAAAATGTCACCAAGTATTAAGTGCCATAAAATTAAATAGTAGATAAGAAAGAATGGAGGAGACCCTCACAAATGCCTGTGTGAAGGGAATGCTTGTAATATATTCAGTGTTCCAGAAAGAGCATCAAACTTCTACAACATTGAAAACCAAGTAAGAGTGGCTTCTTGAACAAGTCCTGGAACTGCTGCTCTCACTGTTCAGCCAGATGGCTGTCTCTGGTAAACAGCGATGGTTCATCTACCTATTCAAATGGCAGAAAGGACCCAAAACACACTTGAGCATCACACAAGCTATGATTTGCCCTACCACTCCATGAATGCTGTCCAGGGCAGATGTACAATAATGATCCAGTATGAGGTGGAAAAAGAAAAAGTAGCCTTCTCAAGCTTCCAAATAGTTAAAGGTTAAATATATTCCTAAAACAAACCCAACATCAGGCCAGGGTGGTTTGCCATTTTCTTTGTATAAGGTATATATTCACATGATCACAATGAATTTCATACATTGGTACTTGATAGACTTCAGATCACTAAGACTCTAGAGACACTAATATGCATTAGTAAAATAGGAAAGAAACTCAAATCCCACTATTAAGTATTTATATGGCTATTGGTCCTGAATCAGGCACGACATTACAGTGCCCCAGTTTTTGTCACTCCACCTGAGGATATGCTCTAGCATCTCATTGTAAAGGCCAGGGATGCTGCTGAGCATCTTACTATATACAGGTCAGCCCATGACTGTAGTCAAAAGTTTTCTCTGGTGGCTTCCTGATCAGGAATCGAACCTGGGCCACGGCAGTGAGAACGCACTGTAAATACATGTTATTCCCACTGGTTAATAAATAAGCTGCTCTGGCCTATGGTAAGGCAGCTTAGAGACAGGTAGGAAATCCAAGGAGAGAGACAGGAAAGAGAAAGGCAGAGTCTGGAGAGATGCCAGCCTGCTGCCCAAGGAGCAACAACATGCCAGCAGACCGGTAATGCCATGTGGCAACTTAGAGATTAGCAGAAACGAGTGAAGCTATAAGAGCTGGCTAGCAAGAAGCCTACCATAGGCCATACAATTGGTAATTAATATTAAGCCTCTGAATGATTATAAGTGGCTGGGGGACCACAGGGCAGGTAGGACCCGCCAGGACCTGAAAAAAACTTACAACTACACATGACAGCAAGTGATCTATACAAGAGGACTGAAAATTCCTGCTTTAGACCAAAAATGAAAGTGATCGCTGTATACAGGCCTACGACTTGAAGTAACTGGGATCGATTCAGACTACGGGATCATAAACAAGCACTGGAGATGCAGTTGATGACACTATGGGTTTCCTTACATTTTATTTCCCATCATGCTCCTCTTCAGCTACTAAATAAATAAATAAGCAAATACCATCGAAATATAGTCAAATTCTTAGATACACTGTTCTATTCCAGAACATCATTTATACGTTTGGTTTAGTACACTAATGGTATAAGGTAGTTTGGTATCAGTTTGTTCAACTTGGTATTAATTATTAATTATCAGAATATAATGCAAATACTAGTCAGTGTACATTAAAAAATATCTATTGTGTGGTGGTGCATTGTGTGTGTGTGTGTGTGTGTACACATACCTGAGTGTATGTATATTCACTACATGCCTGTAGATGTCCATGGAGGACAGAAGAGGGCAATCAATCACCTGGAACAGGAGTTAGAGGCAGTTGAGCTGCTATGTGGGTTCTAGGAACTGAATCTGAGTCTCTGTAAGAGCAAGCAGTGCTTTTAACTGCTGAGCTGTCTTTCCAGCCCGGGTCTTGGATTGTAAGTGGTTTTCTATATGATCAGACAAAACATTCAGCAGACCAACTTCACAAGAATATATACTAAACTCACATTCCAAGTGTCCATTCTTAGAGGAGGTTGATACTCATTACTTAGACCACACACTGCTGCAGAAACAATGCTTAACTAAGAGAACATTTAAAGCACATTTCATAACTCTTATCTATATTCTGACTCATACTTTGTACATTTAGGAGAAAATGCAAGATGGGATGCTATAAATTTACTTGTGAGCTGAGTATTATAAAAAATATACACATCTGAAAAACTGGAGCCACCTGCCACTAACTGCTCTAGGACACCTGCTTTCTGATTGAAGATGGTAAAGGATTGGGGTCGGGGATAAGACAGTTTGGCCCAGCAGGGAAGGAGTGAGCCTGTGTGCATATGCATGTGTGCATGTGGCAGGAGAGTATATGTAAAATCTGGGGGCGTGCTCTGTTTTCCACACCAGACACTAACACTACCTTCACCCCATCGTCCTTTTCCTCTATCCAGGGAAAGTGAGCATCAGTCAGTGCACGTGGTGGGCAGGTCCCAAGGGGGCAACCCAGCCCAATGCTTTAAACAGAGGCACCTGGGTGGAAAGTATGCGCAGGCAAGACTCAGGTGGCTACAAAGGTGGGCAGTTATGTGGACCAGTGTGTGAGAAGCGGTTGCAAGCTATCATGTCATTTCTGATACTCCACAGATGCAGAGAAAGGGACGGGAGAGACAGTCCCTGAGTCAGACACCTGTGGTCAAGGAATACTTATCATCTACAAGGCACAAAAGACTGGCAAGTGTTTCTCACATCGTCTTTCGGAAGAGGATACCCAGACACAGACAATGACATCATTTATTAATCCAAAGATAAGGCATGAAGAACGGCAACCAACTTACTTCTCATTTTCTAACAATTTGACTTCCAGACAAATGGGAGGCTGTTCTGTTAAAATTCAACATTCAGAAGTAAATTTTTAGGCATTTTGATGACGCTTCTCTATCTCTAAATATGAATGATGCAGATTTAAGGCCTGCAATATCAGATGACAAGATACAGCAATGGCTTCAGCTCTTGCTAATTAAACGAATCAATTAAGAGGCTTCGGCTACAACTGTGTGGCTGCTGTTTGACGGCAGCAATAACAGCCCCACAGGGAGGTCTTTCACGGCATTAAAATGCTGTCCTCCACAACTCCATCTGATATTATTAGAAATGGTTATTTCTGTCTTGCTGTCATATTAGTAGCAAAGGCAAATTATGGAAATATGCAAACCAGGATGGTCCCAGTATGAGATCAGGTTGGGTTTTCAGCCTCCAAGGGAACAATTGCCGAAACTCCAAAGTTCCCCAAAGTTCCTTAATGGAACGGATAAATCTCTCAGCACAGCATCCATTTACAAGCTAGGTAAGGGTCACATATTTACATTCTTTCCTGCTAAGCTGATGCGATTCAACTAGATGAATTATCATATTAAGTTTACCCTCCTGAGTTAAACTGATGGAGTTCAAAATTGTTTCCGATGGTTGTCATTAATCGCTGTTACTTCATAAACCCTTACTTTGAAATCTAATTGTGCTGGTGTACCAAGGGTCGCATTAATAGACTCCTTAATGGTAAATCTTTGTAAAACATGTTTATTCTACTGATGTTATCACTCAAGCTTTCAAGGCTAATAAGAAATAAAGTATATTTATTATCAACAAAAACTTAATTTAAAATGTACAATTTGAGATTCAAATCAGCTTTGAGAACTTGAGCATCATTTGGTTTCATTAAAATCTCTGGCTAAGTGTCAAAGACAGGAACGGATAGTTCCTCAAACCCTTGGTGAACACCAACACATAGCTACTGAGAGGCTGTTCGGGGGAATCGGTGTGGTTTCTCCAAGGTGGGGAGATTTAGTCTCAGTGAGAAATGAATGCCTTACACTGCAGTGCTTCAGACATTAAATAGAAACAATGACTAGAATTTAAATAATGAACACAATGGTAACTTCCACATTCCTAAATTAAAAGAAAAAAATCATCCTTATTCCTTTTATGAGAAATTCTGGTTTAACAAAACACTGCTTTCTCAGTTGGTTAGCTTAGACTGTCTGGTATATAGACTCACAGCTTAACCAAAATGTGGGACCCAACCAACTTGCTACCTGAAATAGGCACCCCTTCCTAAGGAAAATTCTGGGACAGTAGTTTACTAAGAGGATTTTTACACTGACTGCTTGTGTTCCCTAACTGACAAGTCCTAACCACTGGCCTGACAGGATTCAGAGGTAGGCTCTTTCGGACGTGGTTAGGCCTAATTAGAGGAGGTCCTGAAAGGGCCCCAAGGACAACTTCATAACAAGAGTGTGTGTGTGCGGCACCACCCCCCCCCCCCACCGTCCTGCCCTGTGGTCACAGAGCAAGAAAAAAACAAAAACAAAACAACCATCAACTTCTGCAGAGAGTTTCCTGGCTTACCCAGTTAAGAATTCATTTGGAGTGTACTGTGATGTTACCAGCTTGACTTTAAGATAAGTAAGACCTGGTTTTGATCACCAGGTGGTTACTTAATGCCTCTGGGATAGCTTAGTTCTAAACCCAGGCACATCCCACCCCCATCCCCCTACCCACCACCACCCCTATGTCTTATACATCTGAGTAGAGGAGGTAGTTCCTGTTATGGGGGGTGATAACAGACATGAGGATACTTGGAGAAATAAATGGCTATATTCAAGTGAGGCACTAGAAAAGCAGAACTAAGAAGCAATGAGCTAAGAGAACATATTTTTATGTAAACTGAGTCATTTTAATTTTCATACATGTCAAATAATCTTTCCTATTTATTTCTATTTAAATATACAGTGTCATCTAAAATGTCATGTTCGTCAGAACCTCACAGGTGTGACATTATTTGGAACTAGGGTTTTGCAGCTGTGAGTACTTAGGAGGAGTTTTGACTATGTTGAGTAGGTGTGCCCCAAGTCTCCCAACTAGTATTACAGATTCACATGAATAAAAGCACACAGACACAGGGAAAGGGCCACATGTTGGCAGAAACTTAGAATGACAGCTCCAAGCCATGGAATGCCAAAGACACCACCACAACCAGATGTAGAATATTCTTTAAAGGTGTGTAACTTTTGTTTATGTTGCATTTGTTTAACTCTGTGAAGCTGTGTTCTGATGGTCTAATAAAAAACTGAATGGCCAATAGTGAGGCAGGAGAAAGGATAAGCAGGGCTGCTGTGGATATCGCTCTATATAAATAAAGCACTGATCGGCCAGTGACCAGGCAGGAAGTATAGGCGGGACAAGGAAAGAGGAGAATTGAGGAAGGAGGAAGGAGAGGGAGACTGCCTGGAGCCGCCGCCAGGACAAGGAAGATGTAAAGTACCAGTAAGCCAAGAGCCACGTGACAAGGTATAGATTTATAGAAATGGGTTAATTTAAGATATAAGAACAGTTAGTAAGAAGCCTGCCACGGCCATACAGTTTGTAAGTAATATAAGTGTCTGAGTGATTATTTTATACTTGGATTGTGGGACTGCAGGGCTTGGTGGAACCTGGAGAGAAGCTCTCCAGCAACAAATGGCGCCCAACCACTCAAGTTTCCACCTTAAACCTGAGAATACTTAATAACCAATTCTAAACAGAGCCAAAAACAGGTTCCTGATTCATGTCTCATACAGGCAGCTAGATGCCACAAAACATGGGTTTGAACACTGGCGGGTTCCTGGCGTTTGTGCTTAACCTGCAGTATGGCGGGAATGAGGCGCCTGCCAGGGGCACATTATGCTATGTGGTAGATTTAGTCTTTACTAGTTTTAAAAAAAAGGGAGAGGAGAGAGAGAGAGAGAGAGAGAGAGAGAGAGAGAGAGAGAGAGAGAGAGAGAGAGAGAGAGAGGTTTCTGGGCTACACGCTACTTTGATAAAAGCGTAGACCCACTATTTCTGAGACTTGATGACTCCCAGAGCTGGAGAAAATGTACCACCGCCATGTTAGGAAGCTAAAGTGGGCAGAGCCAGAAGGCTGCAGTTTAAAGCAATAGGTTTGCAACAAGACTGATTCAGATGGAATAGTTTATAATGCATGTAAAAATGTATGTAGGCTTAAAATAGAAAAAAAGAAATATATACAAATAGTTTCTAAAAATAAAGTCTTAAAAAAAAACAGTAAAGGTAATAAGCCACGTAAAGATGGCCTATCACACAGAGAATCTGGATTATGTTCTCTTTGATATTCGTAACTGAAGAAAAACATTTGATGGTAAAAGCAGTTCAGTTATGCCAAAATGTAAATTTTAAAAGTACCTTGACTTCAAAATTTGGATATAAGGATATGTTGCTTTGGAAAAGAGGTTCTGCTTTTGTTTCCACAGAAAGCCAGAGGCTATGGATTTGTTCCAGATTAAGATACATCAGGTTTGACCAGCCAAGACCCCCTGAAAGGTCTCCAATGACAGCATGGCCCAGATGATCCAACATCCGGAACGGTTTCAGGCAACTGGCTCAGATGATACATTCTCATGGACTACTCCATAATCCTAAAATTTTCTTTGTGTCCCCATAAGATACAGCGCCCCCCTGCAGCAGGAAGTAGTAAAAGAAGCTACGCCCAAATTCCCGAATATACCAAGCTGGCTTTAGAGATGGACTTGGCTCACTCCCCCTCTAAACCCAGACATATTGCTTAAAAAAATGGTTAAGAGGGTTAAGAGATTCTTATGTCCCAAATCAGAAGAGCCCTCTGGTGTGGGACAGAGAAAAACCAATATTTTTATTTAAAACAGGTTGATTATAAATATAATCTCTTTCTAAAGAAAAAAAGGGGATAGTTTAGATATGATAAGATGAAAGGGTAGATTAATGAACTTGCTTTTAAAGAGTAACAACTTGTTTAAAATGTTTTACATTGCTATAGATTTTAGTTTATTGATACAAATTTAAACTTAATTTTGTTATACTGTATATATATTTCTATTTTTGTGTGAGGTATTATGTTTATGTAACTCATTTAAAATTGTAATGGATAATTAAAAATAGATTAATAATTAGTCATCTATGATAATCATACTTGTAGCCATGTTAGTTGAGTCTTCTAGGTATACATAGATATATTTCAGATAGATAGGTAGTCTTCAAACACTTCAAAAACCTACAGAATATGGCATTTAAAATGTTTTAAAAATTTAGACTTTCTGGACAGTGAGACAGGTCTGCTCCTGACAGCACCGATTTACTTCAGAGAAGTGTATGGGCATCAAAGACACTCCATATGGAGTTTGTCTTCATTTTGACAAAAAATAGCCATTTGGACAAGAAACTGTTCTTGCCTGGACTGCTTGATCAACTGGGCATACAGGACCCATAGAAAGGTGACCACTGAACTTTGCTTGACAAAATGGTCCTTCAGGCTCCTGATTTGCAGAGGAAACTGCAAGACATTCTACAGGACACAGAGAAAAGTAAATGAGAGACTCTAAGCCTGCGGGCTGAAGACTGATGCCCCAACTTTACAAGAGAACTTTGAATGACTGTCCAGGCTGTCAGCTGTCACTGTCTACCCTGCAAGACTCCCGAAAGTTGCTTGCATCCTTCTCCCATTTCTCAGGTAATATTATATCCTTCTGAGGTCTTTGATGTGGTTAAAGACTAGATACTTACAATTTTCCTTAGTTGTGATAAAAGATAAGTTATATATAAAACCTTAAACTCACAAATATTAGATATCTTCTTTAATATTGTAACTGTAATTCTTACTCGATAATTATTTTGTTATATGTAATTTTACTATGTTGAAGTTAAAACCTTCCTTTTTGAAAAAGAAAAAAAAGGGGAAGTGCTGTGGATATCGCTCTATATAAATAAAGCACTGATTGGCCAGTGACCAGGCAGGAAGTATAGGTGGGACAAGGAGAGAGGAGAATTGAGGAAGGAGGAAGGAGAGGGAGACCGCCTGGAGCCGCCGCCAGGACAAGGAAGATGTAAAGTACCGGTAAGCCACGAGCCATGTAGCAAGGTATAGATTTATAGAAATGGGTTAATTTAAGATATAAGAACAGTTAGCAAGAAGCCTGCCATGGCCATACAGTTTATAAGTAATATAAGTGTCTGAGTGATTATTTTATACTTGGATTGTGGGACTGCGGGGCTTGGTGGAACCTGGAGAGAAGCCCTCCAGCAACATAGGGCTGGCAGGCAGAGAGAATATATAGAAGGAGAAATCTGGGGCTGACCATAAGGCGTCAGCAAGCCACAGAGTAAGAATAAGATTTACAAAAATAAAAGAATGGGAAAAGCCCAGAGGCAAAAGTAGACAGGAAAGTTTTTCCTTTAAAGTTTAGGAAAGCTGGCAAGAAACAAGCCAAGCTAAGGCTGGGCATTTATAAGTAAGAATACGCCTCCATGTGTGATTTATTTGGTAGCTGAGTGGCAGCACCCCAAAGACCAAAAACTAACAACAACATTATAGCACCCAATGTGGGGCCAGATTTCCACATAGGGGTTAAAAAAGCTGAGGGGGAGGGAGAAAAAAAGGACATGACTCCTTTAAGAGGCACCAATGTTCAGCCAGCAGCACTAAATAGAAACTAGGAACAGCAAGCTAAGTAAAAACTGCTTGTGGTGATACATGTACCAGCTTTCATAGCTAGGAAGATTTAAGCCAGTTCTCAGCAGAAACCTCTGACCAGGCTTTGAGCTTTAGGCTTTCATGACCCGAGAAGCAGGTGGAGTAAGCTGAGAGCCACAGGCAGAGGATCCAGGTGTAGGTTAGCAGTTTAAAGGTTTGCTTGTATGGTCAAAAAAGGCTAAAAGATACTTAGTGAAAGAGGTCCAGATGGGGAAAAAAAATCTCTAAACAGGTTCCAGTGTGTTTTATAATGTATATAGAAAGAAAAGGAGGTATGGACATTTATGGAAAGAAATAGTTTAGTGTAGCATGAATCTTAAAATGTCTTATTAATAAAAACAAACCTGGAGCTGGGTATTGGAGTGAATGCTGGAAGATCAGAGAAGCAGAACAAGCTACAGCCACCTCACCTTGCCAGTTCCTCAGCTGATCCTGTTTCCTCAGACTGGAAGCTCCTAGTCCTCATCCAAATGGATCTCAGCTGAACTGCTGCTCAAAAGCCTAAAAGCTTAACCAGTTCTAGTTCCGCGTCTTCATGCCTTTCTGCTTCCTGCCATTACTTCCCAGGATTAAAGGCTCTTGTTACCATGCCTGGCTGTTTCCAGTGTGGCTTTGAGCTCACAGAGTTCCAGGTGGATCTCTGCCTCTGGAATGCTAGGATTAAAGGTGTGTGTGTCACCATTTTCTGGCCTCTATGTCTAGTAGCTGTTCTGTTCTCTGACCCCAGATAAGTTTATTAGGGTGCACAATATTTTGGGGAACATCATATCATCAGTTTAGAAATAGTAAAATCTTTAAAGAGAGAGTAAAAGAAAAAAAGCTATATAAGACGGGAAATATACAGGGAGCCTGAGTCCTGTATAGTATTGTTGGTTTTTAATTTTTTGAATGGTAATGAGCAAATGACAGCTGCTAACAGGTGTAGGCTTATAAACAGGACTGCCAAATTGAACTGACCCAGATACTCTAGTATTTTTCAAATGGAAATCAAAAATGCTTTGGAGTTTTGTTCCCACAGGAGATGAAAGGCTGTGGATTCCTTCAGTGTTAATATGGATCAGTTTTGATCAGGTAAGACCTCCTGAATCTTGACAGCTGATATCTATCAGCAAAGACTACTGCTGGTTTTCCCAGCACTTGGCTATTATCTGAAATTTTCTCTCTGGGACCCTAAATATAGTTCATCCACAGACAGCAGAATGCAGTATGGAGAAAACTATGCCCACATGTCCAAGAGTTGGGAGGTGTGGGTGGCTTATTTGGTTATTTGGTGAGTTATAGATGTTTGTATATCATTAGTATATTGATACAAATTTAAAGTTATTTTTGTTACACTGTGTATATGTTTCTACTCTTGTTTAAAGGAATTTTATATATTGATAAAAATTTGTTTCTATTCTTGTTTAAGGTATTGTACTTATGTAGTTTATTTTAAAATATAAGGTAAAATTCTAGTTTTTGAAAGCTGTTCTTATAAACTATATAGGATAATCAGGAAACATAGGTTAGTAGTCATTTATAACAATAAAATTTATAGATATGTTAGGTATGCTTTCCAGATCATAGAGATATATTTAGATAGATAGATGGTCTTCAAACTTACAGACTTACAGAATATGACATTTAAATGTTTGTTAAACTAAGGTTTTTCATGACAATGAGACACATCTGCTCCTGGCAGCACCAATTTACTTCAGAAATGATGGGCCTTGAAGAAACTCCATAGAAGCTTGCTTTCATTGTGGCAAGATTACTTACCATTTGGGCAAGAAACTGCTTTTGCCTTGACTGTTTGACCATGTGCTATGTAAACTAGACATGCAGGGCACACAGGAAAAAGACTGTTGAATTTTGCCAAAATAAGGCAGGACAGTCCTTCAAAATTCCTGCTTTACTGAAAAGTTTGCCAGATATTCTGGGCCTGTAGGCTGAAGATGGATGCCCCAATGTTACAGAGGAACTCTGGGTGACTGTCTGGTAGCCAAATGTCTCTGTTGTTAAATAATATTACATCCTTCTGGGTCTTTGAGGGAGCTGAAGGCCAGATAGTTATAGTTGCAGTTTTTCTTAGTTATGATCGAAAGTAAGTTAGGTGTAAAACTTTGGATTCACTATGATACAATAGATAATGCATTATTTTCTTTGAATATGCTAACTTTATTATAAATGGACAGAATATTTTAAATGTAATTCCTACATGATAATTGTTTTGATTGTATGTAACTTTACAATGTTAAAGTTAAAACCTTTATTTTTATTTATACAAAAAGGAGGAACTGTTGTAGAATATTATTTTAAGGTATATTACTTTTATGTTGCATTTGATTAACTCTGTAAAGCTGTGTTACTGTGCCTATCTAAAACACCTGATGGTCTAATAAAGAACTGAATAGCAAGGCAGGAGAAAGGATAGGCTGGGCTGACAGGCAGAGAGAATATATAGAAGGAGAAATCTGGGAAGAAAAGAAGTAGCCAGAGAAGGAGGAGGACATCAGGGGCCAGCCACCCAGCTACACCGTAAGCCACAGAGTAAGAGTACAATTTACAAAAGCAAGAGAACGGGAAAAGCCCAGGGGCCAAAGGTAGACGGGATAATTTAAGCTAAGGAAAGCTGGCAAGAAACAAGCCAAGCTAAGGCTGGGCATTCATAATTAAGAATACGCCTCTGTGTGTGAACTGAGAGCTAGATGGCAGGCCCCCCAAAAGACCAAAAACTAACAATAACAACAACCAGAACCTGGGGGAAAGGTTCACCAGGGCTTCCACAAGAGCGTAAGGAGCCAGTCATGCTGCATCTAATTTTGGGTTTCTTTTTCAGGGCTATCAGTGAATTTCTGATGCCATGAGCTACCTATGTGCAGCAGCCTATTGTAGGAGCAACTAATAAAGAGTCAAATTGTTGGAACATGGTCAAAGAATGGAGTCATGTGAGGAGAATTCTGAGTGCTTATGAGAAAACTCCAAGAAAAGAGTCTTATAACCTCAGTTTCTTTAAAAACAGGGAATTGTTCTTGGATTATGCTCTCATGCCCCTCCCAGGTGTAGAGGATAGAAGTGAGTTGTCTTCAAATTATTCATTGAACTGGCTATTGCATGAAACTTTAACCTGCCTCATTTATCAGCTCCATTTTTCCCAGGTCCCACTGCATTTAGAGCTGTGCATGTGGTACCATGAATCGGGGACCTAGAGTTGGCTATAAGACAGAAGACTGAGGAACTCACAGAAGGAGGTGAGAAAGACAGAAACCAGCAAAGGCTTCGCCTTATGTGAAGCTTGTGCATCATTTTTTTTTTTTTTTAAAAGGAGGAGCACAAGTACTAAAACCATAACTATTATATTGCCTGTAAGTTTATTATTGTAATCTCTGGTTTCCACAAAAAGGAACTTTAGATGAAGAGGTATGGGACAGTCTGAAAGAATATTGTAAAGGTATAAAAACAAGGGGCGGAGAGAGAAAACCCCATTCAATTTTGGGTGGGTCACTTGGGCATTAATTTGGACTATTATCAAAATACTTAAGGAAGATATTAATCATGAGGAAGGAATGGCTAATTCTTTGAATGAATATAAACTAGATGATCAAACCTTAAAACTGGTAAAAAGATTTTTCCCCATTTAGGTAAAACCAAAGTAAAAACAGCATCACTGATAACTATGCCTTAAATACATATCCTCCATTGCCTGAAGGTGACTGTGAAGCATGGGATGAGGAATATGACAATCAATCTAATCCTGAATTCTCTTCACTTTTTCATGAGCCTATAAAAATGCTAACTTCACAACCTAGGCAAGCTAGGGCACAGCAGGGAAAAGGAATTAGTTTCCCAATTCTTTCTCAGCCTCATGAGCTATACTTGGTATTTCCAATCCATTGACTATTTAAAACTCTAGGAGAGGTGATGTTGACAGTCCTCAAATATTGCCAACAGGCAAGAAAAGAACTGCACCTATTTGAATGCAGAATAAAAGAAGTGTTTGTGTATCATATGGATCCTTTACTGCCTCTAAACTTATTTATCTTCTCCAATAAATTGTCTCCTACAGGTATTATGGCACAAGAGGATCAACTTTGGAATGGATTTATTTATACCATAAGGGCCATGAAATAATAACTTACCTTACTCTTCTTGCTCACTTAGTAAATTAGGCAAGGACACAATGACAACAATTATATGTATTTGATCCTTGCTGTATTATATTACTCCTAAGTAACAATCAATTTTCACAGAACTATGGATTTTCAGATTTCATTTGCAAATTACTATGGACGGATAGAAAATCATTATCCAGCTGGTAAGCTATGGGATTTCCTCATACAAACTGAATTTGTGATTATAAAACTTGTCCAACGTTCTCCCATTACACAGGTAGATACTTATTTTACTGATGGCTTATCTAAGGGTATAGGAGGGATTTATGGTCCAGATAGTCATCAACTATTGATACTTCATTTCCCTCAGCCCAACAGGCAGAACATGCTGTTTTGATTTATCTATTACTGTTAATTCACAAACCCTTAACTATTGGTTCAGATTTTGCTTGCTGTAGAATTATTTCCAGCAATAGACTCATGCGCATGCATACTCTAACCTCCCTGGTTTTGTTGCAGAAGGAAATAAGCAGCTGATGTACTAACCTGCCCTAGTTATACTTCTGTCATTGCAGACAGATCCACTAAAAAATTGTGGATTCCTCTTCAGCTCCTCTGGCCAGAGGCTATCAAGGACAACGGCAGAGGGTGAGGAGACAGTAAAAGTCACCAGAAAGATAGCAAACCTCCAGCTAAAGGGCAGAAGGAGATATCGACCATATCATTAGAAGTTAAGTCTGCCCACCTGGGGCCAAGTTAAGGCCCTATGCACCAAGGGAAAAGTAACTCTACTAGTGAGTCTGTGCTTATGACTGGACCTTGGGACCATAATACTTTCATTCATTCATCTGAAGGGACTGCATTTAATTTTTCCTTGGGATTTGAATCACTTCCTATTTGCATAGAATATCATCATAACATTTGTGTTCCTATTAAAGGGCAAATATGGGCTTAATCATTTGGGTGTCTTTTCAAGCTATACTCTAGATTTTTCTAACTAATATAATAATGTAACCAATAGTACTAGACATAGTTTGGATCCCTGTTCTTAGTGGCGAGTATTACATACAATGCTTCCAGTGTACTAACATTTTTCATTATGTTTATAATTTTCTTGCTTATAGGATGCTCATGCATCAGATGACAATTAGATGTATCTGCAACATCTCAAATCAAAACTCTGGATATCCTGCTTTTAAAAAATAAAGTGTGTGGGGGGGGGAGGGGGAATGTCCGAACACAGTCCAAGAATGGAGTCATGTGAGGAGAATTCTGAGTGCTTATAAAAAAAAAACTTCAAGAAAACAAAACGAGTCATATGACCTCAGTGTCTTCAAAAAACACGTAATTATTATTCTTGGATTATGCTTTCATGACCATGTCAAGTGTAGGGGATGGCATGAGTTTAGTTCAGATCATTCATTGCCATAGGCTATTGCATAAGACTTTAGTCTGCCTTGTTTACTAGCGCCGTTCTTCCAGGTCCCACTACTTCTAGAGTAGTAAACATCCTATAAACTACATTTGGGAAGCAGGATAATAGTCAGGTACAGACACTGAAGGTAAAACATACATAACATACGCACCCAGGTCACTGTGCTTCTCTAGACATAAGATAAATGTACCCTGAAATGTACCATTCCATTCATTCAGAAAACTACCTTCATTCTACTGAAGCATTATCTGGTAATTGTCCACTGTAGTTCAAACAGTATGGCAGAAAGGAGAGATCATTTGTTTGGATTGGAAATCATGAGCTAAAGCTTTAGAGGGGATAGAAGAATAGATCCCCCATTTCTCCAATCCCTACCTTTCATGTGAATATGGCATCCATTTAAATGAACATGAGGGCCTATAAACTGAAGAAGGCCTTTCAGGTTTCCAGGTTGTGTGCTGAGGCAAACTGGCCTACCTCTGACAGGAGTAACACACACCACTGTAAGGAGGCAAATCTCCATGAGCTTCTGGCATTTTCTTACTCTACTGAAAAGATGACCATCCTCTGCTCTGGAAGACTGGATGTGTGAGAAGCTGGGGTGGAACGTTGGAGGTTGGAGGGATGCTGTCTGCTCTACACCTGGCTCCCTGAGCTCACTGTCCCAAAGTGAGATCCCACTGTGGGCGCTGACGTCAAGCTGCCTCCTTTGCCTCATGTGAGGAATGTGGGTTTGGAGAGATAGTGACCCAGAGTTCCCTGCCAACCAGAAGTGTCACTGAAACATAGGAGGCTATTTTCCCATCCTATAAGCCAGGAATACCTCAGTTCCTTCACAGTTTGTTACAGTCAATCCTTTCGTAGCTTATGAGTCAGAACCAGAATTATGATCCGCAACCTAACCCTTTCACACAACAGGGCTGGGTGTAGCTCAGTGGTGGATTGCTTGCCCAGCATGAGAAAGGCACCAGGGCTCAGTCTCTAACACACAGAAACAAACAGAAATGCTAGGCTAAGTCCATTCCCACCCCTTGAGTTTTGGGGACAGGCTGACTTCAACATCCTTCCCTGTTTCCACTTCCTGAGTGCTGGGACTATAGGCATGTGACACCACATCTGACTATAAAATGTTCTTTTAAATGTACCTGGACAATTATGTAGTTATATTTTATGTAATTTCTAACCCTTGTATTAGCTAATAGCTAATAAAAGCAGGCTTTTTTAAGTAATGAAGTTTCCTCAAAGTTCAGAGTAAAAAATGAATGGTATCGGTTGTTTTTCCATTTTAGTGACGTAAGCATTTTTTTTTTCCAAGACAGGGTTTCTCTGTGTAGCTTTGCGCCTTTCCTGGAACTCACTTGGTAGCCCAGGCTGGCCTGGAACTCACAGAGATCCGCCTGGCTCTGCCTTCCGAGTGCTGGGATTAAAGGCGTGCGCCACCACCGCCCAGCTGACTTAAGCATTTTTATGGTCTAAAACTAAACTCTTCAAACATTAAAGACCATGCTTATCAATATTAAAAGAAATCAACTTAATGAGAAGACTCAACAAAGATTCTCACAAAGACCATTAAACCCATGGTCTGTGTCTTGATGCAGCTACTCCTGCAAACACCTTCACAAAAGAAAGGACTCTGTGCTTACAACAGTCCATCCTCATCAGCCCTGTTCTACACCAATCCTTTACTGTTAATGACACACAGAGAAAACACAATACAATAAACCCACCATCGAAACTGCCACTGCAAGAGTTTAGAGTAACTAGGATTGCTCTGGAAATTGTGTTGTCCATCAGCGAAGGTGGAAGCAGTGGTGCCTTCCTAGCCTGAGTACTGGGGGCAGAGGAAACTGTTAGCAGAACTCTGTGCATACAAGAAAGGATATGATAGGTCACTGTGCACTGGCACAGACCATTGTCCAAATGAGCTGCTTTCATGGAAGGCATGTTGCCCTATTCTAGAAGGAGAGAACTATTGTTACTCAGACCCCTCGAGAGCAGTGGTTCTCAACCTTCCTAATGCCGAAATCCTTTAATACAGTTTCTCATGTTGTATCAACCCCCAACCGTAAAATTATTTTGTTGCTACTTCATAATTGTAATTTTGCTACTGATATGAATCATAATGTAAATATTTTTTTCCAGTGGTTTAGGGGGTCATGACCTACAGGTTAAGAACCACTTCTCTAGAGGATGGGTACATATTTCTAAGATGGCTGAATTTATGGGTCGACCTAGCAAAACCCCAGTATCCAGATATTTGGCCAAGTTATCGTGGATGTTTCCCCAAAGGACTATAAAGTTTTATACCAAGTTTTAGTAAGACAGATTGCCTTGTATACTTAGGTAGGCATCATTCAATCAGTTGAAGGATTTCATGGGAACTAACCCGGAGTTCAGTGAGAAGACCAACTATGAATCTTAAATGTGATTTCTCGTGGGTTACCAGTCTACTACCCTCCTCTGAAGATCTGAGGTTTGCAAAACCTCTGCAAGTGTATGACCAGTTCCTTAAAAGAAGTTACATTTGCTTTGTTTCTATACGCACACACCAATAAGCATACCCTATTGAGTCTCGTACAACTTCTCATCCATACATTAAACAATATTTTTGTTTATAAAATGTACTAACTAGAACAAGAAGAGTATTTAACCTGAGGTTAAATACCTAAAGTTTATGTTACATTATTCAAGGGCCTGCCTATACACAATCTACCAAACATATACTACACACCTATGCATTATACACGCATCTCTATACAGAGACAGCAAAGCACTAAGGCATGAATGTCCATATCTCATTGCTACAAAGCTGCTATGTTTTTTTCCAAGCCACAGGCTTTTCTAATGCCCTCAACAAACCCTCAGAGCCATAAGAACTAACTTTCATGCCTGTGTCCATTCTGAAAAAGTTGCCTCAAAGACAAACAGGTGTGCTGCATACTACAAATAATAAGACTTCATAGCAGAACACAGAGATGCTCTACAGCAGCAACAGAAAAACAACACATTTACAGTATGCTTTTAACAATGTTCTGAAAACTATAACTGGTACTAACAATAACTGTAACCTTACATGTAAATACAGTAACAAACTTAGCAAGCAATCAGAACTGTACTACTTAGAGTATAAAGCACTCCGTCACACAGTGGGTGGTGTCCTAAAGCCTAGAAAATAACTAAAATTGTAACCAGTCATAAAGCTGTTCACAGCTTTGAGTCAGTTTATGAAGAGATATATCTTATAAATTTAAAAATATCTCAGATGTGTTTGAAAATAATTTTTAAAATACAAGAATCAAAACACATTCATAAAGGCAAAAATATAGAGGCAACTTAAGTAGCTTACAACTGAGATTCACAGATAAATAAAAATGCATCCCCTCTATTCATTAGAATGCTAAATATGTCTCCATTAAAATGAGGTTTACAGGGGCTGAACAGATGGCTCAGTGGTTAAGCCACTAGCTGCTCTTCCAAGTGACCTGAGCTCTATTCCAAGCACCCACATGGTGGTTCACAACTATCAGGGGATTCTGTAGCCTCCACAACCACCAGGTATACAGGTAGTGAACAGATATACTTGCAGGCAAAATAAGCGTACACCAAATAAGCCACATCAAAGTGATAGCTTAAAATTAAAAAAAAAAACCACACCCATATACATAAATTATCTAAAAGAAAAAACAAAAAAAAAATGATTCAATTTCTTTAGAAAGGTGGATGTGAAGAACTTAACAGAGAAAGATAGGAAGCAAACTGAGGGGGAGGAAGTCAAGCTCTCTGTTTTTATACAATACACTCTTACTTTTAAGAATACAGAGAAATCTGCAATGGGAAAAAAGTACAACTACCCCACAAGCTGGAACTAGAGAAGCATTTCCTCTTTGAGAAGACGCAACTGAAATATTTCCAACACAGAAGCTTTTCTCACATATCCGGCTTCTCAGAGGTGTCTCGATTTGATAGCAAAATAAAATCACAATAAAGGGGAGCAAAAACAGGGGAGAAAACCAAACAATTCTCTCTGACCAAGAGGATGCATAGTATTTTTTCATACTTACCACTGTGCCAAGAAACTGAATGCTCATGTTTCCACCCGCTTCTCGAGAAATACACTAAAAGAAAAAAAAATAGTATAAAATAAAATTGTATCCACGGGGGGGGGGGGGGGGGCGCAGGGGGGCGGGGCAATGTACTGAATGTGCACAATCACTAAACAAAAACTGCAAATGCCCATCAAGCAGTGAATGAGTGAATAAAGGATAGTTCTTCTACACCCCAGAACACTTGGCTTAGAAATGAGGGGAGCATCAAAAGCATCAGAGCCGAAACCAGTCACAGAGGGCAGGGCACATGGCCCCCCTTGGTAAGAAAGTCTGGACAGGTGAGCCTGGGGATGGCGAATCTCTCCCTGCCACAGGGAGAAGGGCTGGGAGAAAACCCTGCAATGATAACTGGTGTGGGTTTGGTTTGGAGAGTCTAAAAATCTAAAATCAACCATGGTGCCAACTGTCCACTCTGTGAAAAGACTAAAATCATTTGAAATAAAACTCCAAATGGTAAAATACAGTGTGCAATACTCCAGTAGCTACTGAAGTGAACTGATGTTCTTTAAGACAGCAACAAGACCAGTGAGGCGGTTCAGCAAGTACAAGTGCTGGCCACACATGCCTGGCCACCTGAATTTGATCTCTGGCACCCGCTGTGGAGCACAGAACCAACTCTCACAACTTGTAACTTGATCTCCACACATGCACATGGTACATGTGTGCCTGTACTCACATCATAAACTACTACTACTACTACTACTACTACTACTAATAATAATAATAATAATAATAATAAGAAGAAGAAGAAGAAGAAGAAGTAACAATGAAAACAATGCAATTCTTTTGAAAGAGAAATAAAAAAAAACAAGTTGCCCCATACTAAACATATATCACTATATTACTCAAAGCAAATAAAACATTACTGTTACTATCTTACTCATTTGATCTTTTAAAAGTCAGAAATACTCCTGGAAAATGAATGCTAAATGGTGCACTGGAAGCAAGTTGCATATTCTTCAGCAGCCTCACCTGCAAAAAACTATCTGTTCAATCCTAACTTGCTCCTTCAAGTCCCCTGTGCTAGTGAGAGAGAACATGAGAGTGCAAATGAGAAAGTTCTGAGAAACACTGCAGGTTTTAAGGGTGGCCGAGTCCTGGAAGATGAATGGCGTATCAGTTACTTGTTGCTATAAACAAATACCTGGTGGGAAGCGACTTGAGGAAATGTTTGTTTGGGCTCAGATTATCATGGTGATGGAGACACAGTGGCTCTTGTCCGTGGTAGCAGAAGACTAAGACCCCATCCATGAGATGGTGATGCCCATTTAGGGTCAGTGTTCCCCCTCAGCTAATTCTCTCTGGAAAACCCTCACAGAAAGACCAGTTCTTAATCTAGTCAAGCTAACAATCAACACTACCCACTACAGAGTATTAATGGCTTCCCCTGCACTTTCAGTCCCTGTCCAGAAGCAGAGATTCATTAACACAGATCTCCAAGATCACTAGATTGATGGAAACTAGAGGGACCTCTTGACTCCTTTACTGTCGGAGGTCACAGAGGGGAAAAGAGGTTTCTAGAAAAATAAGTTTCTCCCCACCTACAGATACGGCCAACAGCTTAACTCCACATTGTTACTACCATGTTTAAGGCAGTGTGGTATGCATTAGGCAACCTTAAAATCATGTCATCATTTTGGTCCATTAATTTATTTCTAAGGATTTATACTAAGGGGGGAAATATTGGCTAAATAGGAAAGCAAAGCTACAAAAACATCATCAAAGGCAGTTCACAGAATCAAGAAATGCCAATAAAAACAATAGCAAAGACTGTGACACAACTTTTGGTGCATCCAGGAAGCCATTTAAAAACTTTGAATACATGGAAAATTCCATCCAAGTTGAATGACCTTACCTGAAATGCTTGGAACCAGAAAGGGCTCAGATTTTCATGGATTCTAGAACATCTACAATCTATCAGTTAATCATCCTTAATCCCAAACTCCAATACACAAGATGATGTTGGAGCAGTTTGCATCTTTGCTTGACAAATTGGGGATACTCTCTGTGTAATATATTTTAATACACACAGAATGAACCAAAGAGTATGAAAGAAATTCTAGAAATTAGAGCTTCTAGAAGACAGCACATTAGAAGACAGCTGTGTGTGACTCTGAGTCAGGGCTACAAGAGACAGAAAGGAAGAACAACAGAGTCATGAAAAAGATGACAGGGCAGGAGGAAAGTCATAGACTATGTGGAGAAAACCACTCCTGGCTCCATCTCCCACCCTGGCTCTTTCCAGTAAGAGAAGCCAGAGCTTAGGCTGTCCTACCTGGTCTTGTGGTTTGATGTGAGAGGGTCTGAAGACTGAAGCTCAGTGGCCTCTTATACAGCCTCTTCTTTCCTCAGGAGTGGAGCTCACTGAAAGCAATGAGATTAGGACCCCAAGTGGCAATCTGAGTGTTTAACTTGCTTCCATCTCTCTCTCTAATGCATTGGGCTTAGACATGAGTGAAGTCAATCAGATAACCCGGCTGCAAAGCTGTGTGGCCAGCAGTGGCTCCAGGTAGGCAAAGAAGAGAAGACCCTCAACTGAACGCAGCCCTGATGGGCAAGTAACTCCTGAGTGGCAGAGGCTAAGTAACAACCTAATTGTAAAGAAAGACGAGAGACTTGATGTCACCCGACCTCCCTTCCACTTGCTACATTCCAGTATCAGAGGACTCTGAAGTAAGCCACTACAACACTTGGTTAGTTTTTAAAAACATTTTTCCTAACTTTCTTTTAAAGTATGGAGGGAGGGGCGTCTTTACTATCTTTTACTATTGTTTCAACTTTATTACTAAGCATTTTTAGATTTTATTAAGTTAAACTGTATTTACCTATTTTTCTTTTTTATTATTTAATCAAAACTTTATCTGGCGCTCCCTTCTCTCCTCTGTAACATCCTGCCCATTCTTTGCATGGCTTTTCCTTAACCCTTCTTTTATTTCTTGTTCTTAAATGCCTCCTTAATTTCATTCATTCCTTTATTATGATTACTTTTACTTTGTTTTTAAAATTTATATCTCATGCTATATAATGCTGCCAGTTTCTGCATGTGTATGTATGATATGTGTGTTTGAGACATGGGTGGGGGCCAGAGGTTGGTGTCTTCCTCAG
Organism: Peromyscus maniculatus bairdii; assembly: GCF_049852395.1. Taxonomy (NCBI): domain Eukaryota; kingdom Metazoa; phylum Chordata; class Mammalia; order Rodentia; family Cricetidae; genus Peromyscus; species Peromyscus maniculatus. The sequence continues at coordinate 120,407,561 of NC_134860.1, read as the reverse complement.
TCATACCCCACCTTGTATTTTAAGACAAAGTCTCTCCTTCAACCTGGAGCTCAATTATTTGGGTAAGATTGGTTAGATAAGCCTCCAGCCCCATCACAAGATGGTGCACACCGCTGTGTCTGACTTTTATGTGGGTGCCTGGGAAATGAACTCAGGTCCTCATGCTGATGTGGCACTTTACCATCTACGTCATCTCCCAAGCCTGGCAGCTTCCTTTCTGTGCTCACTGTGCTATCTTCATTGGCTTTAATGGTTTTGACTGTATTCAATATTTGGTTAAGTTTGGTATTACTGTTTCAGAAGTTTGTTTTCTCTTCTGTGAGTAATACCAGGTTTGTGCTCTCAAGAGAAGGTTGATCACTAAGAACTTGAAATAAAACCAAAAGGGAGATTGCATAAATTCCAACACAGAGACAACAAATGTGAAAAGGTAAGGTAATATGACTCCTCCAAAGGAGCATGACTGCAGTAACCAAATCCAAGGATACTGAAATGAAAGGATGACAGAAAAAGAATTCAAAGTCTAGGTTGAACATTGATCAATGATCTCAAAAATGTTCAAACTGTATAATGAAGTAAGGAATTCAATTCAGGGCCTGTGCAAGAAAGTCAGCAGCATGAATAAGAAATTCAGCAAGGAAATTAAGATTTGGGAAAAATTCAAGCAGGATGTTCAAAGTGAAAACTGAATTAATTAAATAAACATACTGGAAAGCATCACCAGTGGACTAGAGAAAGCAGAAGATAAAAGTTATCAAGAACAAAAGACAAAGTGAAGGAAATAGTATCTCAGACATTGATAAAGAAAAAAAGCAGAATTATCACAACTATCAAAAACCCAGAAACATGATCAAGATGCCAAATTCAGAATCCATGCATGGGGGAAAAAAGAGCTCAGATACAAAAGCTAAAGCCAGCTCCTGAGGAAACAGAGTTGCTGGAGTACCTGATTTCAAATTATGCATATAACAAAACAGCATACCACTGCCACAAAAACAGATATGGAGACCAATGCAAGGCTCAGAGCACCTAGAAACAAGTCCATAGGGCTGCAGCCAACTGCTATTTGGCTAAAGTGTTATTGTAGTTTAAATGTAAAATGTTCTTCATAAATTGTATTTGGAGATCTGGTCCTCAGACTATGGCACTTGGAACCTTTATGAGAAAGAGCCTCACTAAACAAAGTGGATCACTGGGGCAGGCCTCAGTTTCGTAGCCTGGCCCCATTTCCTGTTTGCACTCTGCAACCTCACAATGGACATGATGTGACCAGCTGCCTCACACCACTGCTACTACACTTTCCCTGCTTTGATGGATTATCTCCCTTCTTAAACTATAAACTAAACTCTCCCACCCCTAAATTGCTTCTGTCGGGTATTTGGCCAGAACAACAAGAAAAAAACAAATACAGGTGCCAGAGGCACACTGGAGAAAGGCAGCCTTTTCAACAAATGGCGCCAGGAAAACCAGATACCCATATGCACAAGAAAGGAGAGTCCAGAGTCTCACCGTGCACAAACATCAATTCAAAAGGGATCGCAGACTTTAAGATTGGAAAATTTGTTATCCCTAGGCGAAGTTATAGGATATGGTATAGACAAGAACTTCCTGAAAAGGACAACATTGGGCCAGAAAATAACAGCAAGAATTGGCAAATGGGTTTGTACCAAAAACCAACGGTGACAATAATGTGGAAACCCTTATACACAGTTGGTAGGAGAGTGAGTTAGTAAAACCAGCATGGAAATTAGCATGAAGTACCTCACAAAAGTAAATAAACCTCCCTAATTTGAAGCACTGTGTCCTACAGCAACAATATTCCTGGCTCTGTTCCAGGAAGAATCTAGGTCACTATATGCACAGAGACACCTGTTGACCCATATTCACTGCAGCACTATCCATGATAGCCAGGTTATCACGGACAGGTTGACATGTCCATCAAGATATGCATGAATGAAGGAAATGTGGTATATACACAGTGGAATTTCATTCAGCCATTCAGAAGGATGAAATTAGGTCATTTGCAGGAAAATGATTAAAATTAGAAATGGTCATGTTAAAGAAATAAAAAAAAACCCAGATAATTATTGCATGTTTTCTCTCATGTAAAGGATCTATATTTTTAAAAATATGCACATTCAGATGAAAGTACAGTGTGAGCATTTGGGGTGAGGAAGGGAGTAAGTGATGGGGGATGAGCGGAAGAGAAGGAAGTTTGGAGTGAATATAAGCAAAATATGACACACGTATAAAGATGAAGCCCAGTACTTTATTCTATGAATATATAGCAGTTAGAATTTCATGCAAAAAATAAGCCTTCTTAAAAAAAAAATCTGTATTTACCAAAAACTCTAGGATAAATAAGGCACATAAATAGTTAGCTCCTCTTTCTGGGTAAGATATATCACCTAATCTTTGTTTTTTCCTTTGTGTTTTTCCTGAACTCTGAAAAGCAAAATGAGAAAAGAACACACAGCAGAGTACTGAAGGTTCCTTTCTTTTATGTCCTGAGGGAGACTCAAGAACTGAGTGTTGATTCTGGACATGGTGTCTCATACCTGTAATCCTAGCACTCAAACGGCAGAAGCACCAGGATCCATCATGAGTTCGAGGCCAGGATAGTTTACATACTAAGTCTCAGGCCAGTCAGGGCCACACAGTGAGATCCTTTATCTGAAAACGACCGACTTTCAGTCCTGACAACGGCGGTTCTGCTGTCATTCATCCATCTGTAGACTGCAGTGTTGAGCGGTGCTGGCTGAATTCACCATCCAGAGGCCAGAGACAGGGTTAGGTTAAGAGCATTTACTACTCTTCCAGAGGGTCCAAGTTCAGTTCCTAGCACCCACATAGGGGATATAGAAATGCATGATATAAAAATGATAGGATAAAAGGGTAGATTATTGAATCTACTTTAATCCAAAAAACAACTATTAATTATACATATTTTAACATTAGTGTGGATTTTGGTTTATTGATACAAATTTAAAGTCAATTTTGTTATACTGTATGTATATTTCTACTCTTGTTTAAGATATTATGTTCATGCAGCTCATTTAAAAATGTAATGTGTTGAGGTTGGGGATTTAGCTCAGTCGTAGAGTGCTTGCCTAGCAAGCACAAGGCCCTGGGTTCGGTCCTCAGCTCCAAAAAAATAAAAAAAGTAATGTGTAATTAGGAAATACAGACTTGTGGTGATATATTGTGTATCCTAATTAAAGTTGTCTGAAGATCAGAGGACAGATCAAGCCACTAGATTAAACATAGAGGCCAGGTAGTGGTGGCACTCGGGAGGTAAAGGCAGGTGGATCTCTGTGTGTTCGAGGCCAGCCTGGTCTACAGAGTGAGTTCCAGGACAGCCATGGCCGTTACACAGAGAAACCCTGTCTCAAAAACAAACAAACAAACAAACAAATGAAAAACAAACAAACAAAACCACAAAAAACAACAAAAAAGGGAAAAGGAAAATAAATAAATAAATAAATAAATGAATGAATGAATAAATGAATAAATGAAAGAATAGAAAAAGGTGGCTATGGCTTGTTCCTCTGTCTCTCTGATCTTACAGCATTTACCACAATATCTGGCTGCGAGTTTTTATTTAAGACTGTTTAGGATTCCTGTTATACCAGGCATCCAACTTTTGGGGAAGGTATTCACGAAAAAGCTGCTTGCCTGCGGCCTTGCAGTCCCAGGCTCAGTCCTGAACTACATGCGGCTAGAGTCTCCAACCCGCCTGGGCTGGACTCCCTAACCTGCTGGCTAAGTTTCTGTTGCAGCCTCTCTGCAGCAAACTCCATAGGTTTGGGGCTCCAGAATCCACAGGAGTCAGCCACTTTTGCACACTTCCCCTGTGCAGATGGCCGGATCTTCCACTTCTTCCCTCTCCCGGTGGGCTTTGACTTTCTCTGGGCCCCCTCCTTGGGCTGTTGCCACACCATCATCTGAATCATCATTGTCAGCAGATTTGGTGAGTCAATTGGGATTTCTTTTTTTTTTTTTTTAAAGATTTATTTATTTATTATATATACAGTGTTCTGCCTGCATGTGTCCTTGCAAACCAGAAGAGGGCACCAGATCTCATTACAGATGGTTGTGAGCCATCATGTGGTTGCTGGGAATTGAACTCAGGACTTCTGGAAGAGCAGTCAGTGCTCTTAACCACTGAGCCATCTCTCCAGCCCCGAATTGGGATTTCTTAAAGGGAGGAATTAGTTAAAAGAAAAAAATTTTTTCCCTCATTAAAAAATGGGAAACATTTTTACAATGGAAGGCATTTGGTCTCTGTTTGATAACACATTAAACAGTCTGAAAATGGAACAATTAAATGAGAAGATGATTAATGTTGATGAGATAGATGTAATGTCAATTATAAATATTATTTGTTTGATCATTCTTGTTTTATCATTTAAAAAAAAGTTGGTTAATATGAGTGCCAAAACAAAAGTTTTAGAAAAACTTGTTAAAACAGATCATAGAGATATTCAGACCCAGACAGAAGGATTTAAAGGAGAACCAATCTCAGCATTGCATCTTAAGGTTACAGAGAAACAGCCTAAGGCTTTGAAACAGCCAACCTTAACCTATCCAGTAACCTTACAGGAACTGCCCAGTAATACATATCCTCAAGGCTGTGTAAGAGCTGACTGGACTCCTGTGAAAATGTTAGATTTGAGGAGATTCAAAGAAGCAATAGTCTCATATGGCATTCACTCATCTTTAATGAAGCAGATGTTAAACTTGTGATCAACTTGTAATAGAATTATCCCTCAGGACTGGAGAGATTTGGTTACAGCTGTCTTGGAGGCTGGTCCATAATTACAATGGAGGACCTGGTGGAAAGATGAGGCTAAGACCATTGAACAATGAAGTAGGGCTAGAGGTATTGAAATTCCCCAAGATCAACTTCTTGAAGGGTGATTATGCTGATATACAAAGACAATCTTTATATGATGACCACACCCTAGCTTTATGCTGCATAACATCCTTGAATGCTTGGGACAGAATTGAAGAGGTAGGAAAGAAAACTGAGTCATTTACTAAAGTTATACAGGACCCAAAAGACACTTTCACTGATTTCTTACAAAGATTGACTTCAGTAGTAAAGAGAATGATATCAAATTCAGAAGTCAGACAGATAATAATTGAATCTCTGGCTTTTGAAAATGGTAATGCACAATGCAAAAGGGTAATTAGGCCATTAAAGGCAAGATCCGCACCCTTGAATGAATGGATCTAAGATACAATAAATATTGAATCTCATGACCATAATGATGTTTGGAGAGGAGAGGTGATTTCCAGAGGTTTGAAGAAAAACTGTAATGTCAAGTGTTTCAACTGTGGTAAACAAGGTCACCTAAAAGGTGATTGTAAACAGGGCATTCCTGGAAAGAATGTTTTTGCAAGAATATTCCCAACAGAACGCCCCTCTCTTCTGGATTAAGCAGAAGGTGTGGCAAAGGCAGACATTGGACTAACAAATGTAGATCAACAAGGCACTGACAAGGAAATCCTTTGCCTTTGCCTGCAGGAAATGCCATGAGGGGCTTTTCGAAGGCACCCATGTCAAATTCCATTCATTCATTTCCTATCATTGTGGAAGAAACTCTTTCCCAGAGCAATTAAAGAACTTAATGCCTATTGTAAAAAACCATACTGCTCTGGAGATAGAACAGCTACAGAAGAGAGAACAAAAAATTCAGGAGAAAACATAAATCAAAATTGATAAAGATTAGATTGGAAACTTCCCAAAGTTAGGATTGGGGAAGGGTTTTATTTTGGTCTTTTGGGAGAATGAAGGCTAAGGAATCTGAGGAACACTGGACAAATGAGACATCTAAAAACAAAACAAAACAACAACAACAAAAAAAAAAAACAAAACAAAAACAAAAAAACCCACACACACATCCAGAAAAAATGTCCCAGGAAAAAGATTTTCTGCACTGAACCATGACAACGCCTCACTGCAACTTTGAAATATCCAAAAAGAAGATGGGACCCCACAATGACAATTCCATCAGGTCAATGATAATGCCATTAAGCTGACAAACACCACCCAAAGATGGGCTTGGACGACAAACTGCTCAGGGCACTGTCGAGATGGCAGGCTGAGATGATCCAGACTCACAGACTACTCCAGTCAGGACTTGACCATAATCCTATATTTTCTTTGTGTCCCCATAAGACTACCAGTGCCCTCAATCAGCAGGAAGTAGCCTAGAAAACTACTCCCACATTCCCCAAAAAATGGATTATGGATGTTTGTCTTTGTTTAGTGGTTGGTTAAAAATTGTTATTGAACATAGTAAAGCTCTTTCTAAAAGAAGAAAGGGGGATATGATATAAAAATATATTATATATAGAAATCATAGGATAAAAGGGTAGAGTATTGAATCTACTCTTAAAAAAAGGATATAGCTATGATAAGATAAAGGTAGATTATTGAATCTACTCTGATAAAAAAGAGAGCTAGGAATAATAGAAGGGTATATTATTGAATCTATTCTGTAAAGAAAAAAGGGAGAATAAGATAAAAAGGTAGATTACTGAATCTACTTTTAAAAAGCAACTACTAGATTTAAATATTTTACATTGGATTGGATTTTTGTATATTGAATATAAATTTTGTATATTGATAGAAATTTGAGATTAATTTTGTTAAAACATACTGTATATATGTACCTAATTTTATTCAAGGTATTTTACCTATACAGCTCATTTAATATGTTGTGCAAATTCCTAGTCCTTGAAAGTTATTATTACCAATTAATTAGGATATAAAGAAATTCAAGTTAGTAGTTAGTCATTACAATCAAACTGAAAAGTCATATTAGGTATGTTTTCAAGGTCAAACAGATATATTTTAGATAGACAGGTCATCTTCAAACACTGCAGAGACCTATGGAATATGGCATTTAAGATGTTTTAATAACATAATTTTTTTTATGACTATGAGACATGTCTGCTCCTGGCAACACCAATCTACTTCAGATTTCATGTGGAGTGTGGTAGTATTGTGTTCCCCAAAATATTGTGTACCCTAATAAACTTATCTGGGGTCAGAGAACAGAAAAGCCATTAGATACTTAGACTAGAAAATGGTGGCACTCATGCCTTTAATCCTAGCATTCCAGAGGCAGAAATCCATGTGTTCAAGGATACAGCCAAGCATGGTGACTCATGCCTTTAATCCCAGAAAGCAAGCCTTTAATCCCAGGGAGTGGTGGTAGAAAGCAAAAAGGTATATAAGGCATGAGGACCAGAAACTAGAAGCATTTTGGCTGGTTAAGCTTCAGGCTTTCGAGCAGCAGTTCAGCTGAGAGCCATTGGGATAAGGACACAGATGCTTCCAGTCTGAGGAAACAAGACCAGCTGAGAAGTTGGCCAGATGAGGTTAGCTGTGGCTTGTTCTGTTTCTCTGACCTTCCAGCATTCATCTCAATAACTGGCCACAGGTTTGATTTTATTAATAAGACTCTTTAAGATTTCTACTACAATGGAGTTTACTTTTTTTGTGGCAAAAGTTATCCACTAGGCAAGAAAGTGCCCTTACCTCAACTGCTGACAGTATGCTGTCCAAGTAGACAAGCAGGACACAAAAGAAAGGACTGCCATACCTTGCCAAGACAAGGTTGGAAGGACCTTTAGAAAATCCTGCTTCACAGATGAGTCTGTCAGGTATGCTGGGCCTGTAGGCCAAAGATGGATGCCCCAACATTGGAGAGGAACCTTGGGTGACTGTCCAGGCAGCCAGTTGTTTCTGTCATTTCTCACAGTTTTGGAAGTCACTTGCTTGCACTTCCTGCTTACTTAGGCAATATTATTTCCTTCTTGGGTATCTTAGGGAGTTGAAGACTAGATAGTTATAGTTTTCCTTGTTAAAAAATTCAGAAAAGAAACTCACTAAAGATGTGTAAAGTGTATAAGTTTGAAAGACATCAAAAGATAGCTTGGGGTTAGTAAGACAAGTTAGGATATAAAGTGAATTAGGTACAATACTTAGGACTCACTAAAACTGAATAAATAAAGGAGTATTTTCTCTGAATCTGTCAAATGTTAATAGACTGGACATTATTAATGTAATTCTTGACTGTACATATTATATATAATTATTTTATATAGTTTTTCTTATATTAGTTATAACCTTCTTTTATTATTTTAGACAAAAAGGGGGAAATGTGGTGATATATTGTGTATCCTAATAAAATTTACCTAAAGATCAGAGGACAGAACAAGCCACTAGATTAAACATAAAGGCCAGGCGGTGATGTCACACACCGTTAATCTTAGCATTATGGAGATAGAGATCCGTCTGGATCTCTCTGAGTTCAAAGTCACCATGGGCTACATGAGACTGACTAAGTCTAGGAGAGAAACAGAACCAGGCAGTGGTGGCACACACCTTTAATCCCAATACTTGGGAGTCAAACACTTTTAATTCCAGCACTTGAGATCTCATGTCTTTGCTTGGGAAGCACACACACCTTTAATCCCAGAAACTGATGACTGGGTGGAGAAAGATATATTAGGCATGAAGAGACAGGAACTAGAGGCTTTTCAGGCTGAGGAGCTGGTGAGGTAAGAGGTAGTAGCTGTGTCTTGTTCCTTTGTCTCTCTGGTCTTTCAGCATTTATCACAATATCTGGCAGCAGGATTTTTAATAAAAGACTGTTTAGAATTTGTGTTACACAGACTAATAGTCAGTCATCTATAATAGTCAACTTTATAGTCATGTTAGGTTTTCTAGGTATACGGAAATATATTTCAGATAGATAGGTAACCTTCAAACACTTCAAAGATGTATAGAATATGGCATTTAAAATGTTATAATAGACTTTTTATGACAATGAGACACAGCTGTTCCTGGCAACACCATTTTACTTCATAAAAGGATGATGGTTATCGAAGAAATTCCATAGGAGTTTGCTTTCATTATGGCAAGATTAGCCACTTGGTCAAGAACCTCCTTTTGCCTTATTGGTTGACTGTATACTATATAAAATGGACATGCAGGGCCCACAGAAAAGTGACTGCTGAACTTTGCCAAAATAAGGTGGGACAGTCCTTCAGGGTTCCTGCTTCACAGAAGAAACTCCCAAACATTCTGTAGGACACAGAGAAAAGTGACTAACAAACTTTGCCAAAATATGTGGGACAGTTCTTGAAATTCCCTGCTTCACTAATAAGTCTGCCCAATACTTTAGACTTATAGGCTGAAGATGGATGCCCCAACATTACAAAAGAACTTTGGGTGACTGTCCAGGCAACATGATGTCTCTGTCATTTCTAAAATTTTGGAATTTTCTTATAATGCACTTCCTGTTTACTCAGATAATATTATATCCTTCTGAGGTCTTTGATGGAGTTGAAGACTAACTAGATAGTTATAAAATTATAAAAGATAAATTATATATGAAACTTTAGACTCACAATGATAGGATAGATGATAGAATATTTTCTTTAATTTTGCCAAATACAAATAGACTAGCTATTGTAACTATAATTCTTGCTTGATAACTGTTTTGTTACATGTAATTTTACTATGTTAAAGTTTATACCTTCCCCTTTTTGATTAGACAGAAAAGGGGAAATGATGTGGGATGTCTTTCTGTAACTGTGAATACGTGTTGCTCCCATTAGTTAATAAATAAGTTGCTTTGGCCTATGACAAGGCAGAATAGAGCCACAAGGGAAATCCAGAGACACAGGGAGAAGAAGGGCAGAGACAGGGTAGACGTTAGCCCAAGGAGTAAGAAGCCAGCAGACTGGCAACGCCACAGCCATGTGGCAAAATATAGATTAATAGCAATGGGTTAATTTAAGTTGTAAGAGCTAGTTAGTAATAAGCCTGAGCAATAGTCCAAACAGTTTGTAATTAATATTAAGCCTCTGAGTGATTATTTACAAGTGGCCATGGGACAAGGCAGGACAGAGAAAAGTTCACAACAGCCTGTAACTCCAGGTTCAGGAGATTCAGTGCCCTTTTCTGCCCACCCCACCCCAGACACCCACACATGTAACATATATTCATACAAGCACACATATCTTATGTACACACAAGTAAAAAAAATGAAACAAATCTTTAAAAAATCCACCTCCCAGGATACCACAGGAAAGATAACAAATTGTAAATGAATTAATTATGTTTCAATATGATAAATTCACATACAAACATGTAGTAGAATATTATTTTAAGGTATGTTACTTTTATGTTCCATTTGTTTAACTCTGTGAAGCTGTGTGACTGTGCCTGTGTAAAACACCTGATGGTCTAATAAAGAACTGAATGTCCAATAGCAAGGCAGGAGAAAGGATAGGTGGGGCTGGCAAGCAGAAAGAAGATATACAAGGAGAAAATTGGGAGACAGAGGACTCCAGGGGCCAGCCACCCAGCTACATAGCAAGCCACAGAGTATGGATAAGACTTACAGAAGTAAGACAATGGGAGAAGCCCAGAGGCAAAAGGTAAATGGGGTAATTTAAAGTTAAGGAAAGCTGTCTAGAAACTAAACCAAACTAAGGCTGGGCATTCGTAATTAAGAATAAGCCTCCGTGAGTGATTTATTTTGGAGCTGGGTGGCGGCCCCCCCCCCCCAAAAGAGTAAAATACCAAGAACAACACCAAAATGTATTAGATATTGTGAGATGGGAAGAATTATCAACTAAGTTTCGAGAAGAGTTATAGACAGCTTACTGCTAAATACTAAAGTTTGGGGTTTAAAAATAAGCAGGATATAGCCAATAAGGAAAACAGAACAGAGGGGCCTCAAAAACTTCAGAGGTACTTACAATCAGAGAGTTCCACATATAACAGTGGGTGACTAAAGAAAATGAGGCCAACACTATGACAAGATACCTGCATGGTCATGTGACCTCTAAAACATGAAATCCACTGGAGTCCATCAGTGAATTGATAGAATACTATTCAGCTCTCGAAATAGTGGAAATCCTGTCATGGGCAAAAATACAGAAAAATTTGCCGGACAGTATGGTGAAGAAAGTAAGTCAGTCACAAAGAGCCAAACACAACACATGACTTCATTCACATGGAGAATTGTGAAAAGCTGAACTCCTAGAAGTAGAGAGCTGACTGGTGGAGAGTGATTAGTCAAAGGGGAAAAAGTTTTAGCTCAGTAGATTAACTTCAAGAAACCCAAAATATACCAACTAATACATTGTATCACTGAAGATTGCTGAGGGAGTAGGTGTTAAGGGCCCCTACCATAAATAGATGGGAAAGGTTGAGGCAATACATAGCTTAATTAGATTGATTTAGCACTTTGATAATGTATGTACATATTTGAAACATTTACAATTGACAACAATTTATCATGTATACAGTAAGTCATTTTGTGTTTATGTGTACATGTTTATATGATGTGTATGCATGTGTATAGAATAAGTCATTTTGTGTTTATGTGTACATGTTTATATGATGTGTATGCATGTGTGTGGAGGTCAGAAGATGCTAAAGTCTTTCCCATTTGCTCTGGACCTTAATTTTTGAGATAGGGTCTCTCACTGACCTGGGGTTTACCAGTTCTGATATAATGACTGCCAACAATCCTCCTATCTCTGCCTCCTCAGTACTGGAGTTATAGGTGTGCACTAATGTGCCTTTTAGCATTTGTACTGAAGTTCAAACTTGGACTCATGCTTCCACAGCAGTATAATGAGCTCCTTTCTAAAAATAAGTCACTAGAAAACATTTAAGCAGGAACATTACAAAAGGAAGTGAAAGAAAAACTTTTGTGTTGATGGGAAAGTTTATATAAGTTTTGGATTAGGAGCAAGCATGGAAAGTTGGAGGAAGGGGGAGTCGTTCAGTGTGGTCAGAAGTAGGGATACTTGGAAGATGAAAGTGGCAGGACAGGAAACTGGGGAGGACTTAGAGAGCCAGGTCATGGCCCATATGCACAATGTTCTGTTGTTGTGCCAGGGACTGAAGCCATGGTCAGTTCCTTCAGACAAGTGTGCTCTCTCTCTGTCTCTGTGTCTCTGTGTGTGTGTGTCTCTCCGTGTGTGTCTCTTTGTCTGTCTGTCTCTCTGTGTGTGTCTGTCTGTCTCTCTGTGTGTGTCTGTCTGTCTCTCTCTCTGTGTGTGTGTGTGTGTGTGTGTGTGTGTGTGTGTGTGTGTGTGTGTGTCTCTGTGTGTCTGGCTCTGTCTCTTTCCCTCTCTCCTCCTCTCCCTCTCTTCCTTTTTCCCTCTCTCCCTCTCCCCCTACCTCTCTCTCTCTCTCTCCTTAAGCCACATTCTCAGCTCTATAACCCTGTTATACAGCTCTGCTTTAGAAAGATTGATGGTCTGCAGTTGAAGATACACAGGAATGGGAAGGAATGGGCTAGAGGACCAATTGCAACACCACTAGAATCATCTTCCATTTGCAAGTTTGAAAGATGATCTTTGTTTTGTGGAGGCAAGGGAACTAAAGTACAGGATATTAACAAGTATATGCTCCTTCTGTATGGGATGTAGCACCTCCAACAGGCTAATATATGATCATTCTTTAGATGGAGAGTTCTATCTATATGGACCAGAAGCATGAATCTTGGGCTTTCTCCTTAATGCCAATACAAGACAATGGTGTAGACATGGAAACACAATGTCAGTCCTCAGTAAGAATGCTTCAGATATTCCAGGTTATGAAAGACAAAAGCAAGCAACACAGCCCTGAATCAGCATTTTGGACAGGTTGTCCAAAAGTAGAAGTTTGGCTACTGAACTTAGAAGTGTAGCCATCAAAAAGTTGGGAAGGAGTAACTGAGAACAAGGAGAGCATGAGTGCACAATGCATCAGCATGCCAACTTTGATATAGCTAAGGCTCAAGAGCAGTACGAGAGAGCCAGTCCATGCACTCCATTATCACTAGATGAAGGATTTTCCCAGCTGTGCTTACATTTTCTTCCATACTAGTCTGTGTCAAAAAGTCACAGGAATAATATGTCATTTCTAAATGTCAAAAACGGACAACAAAGAGCCTAATTTCAAGTAAAAATGAACAGAAAAGTGTCATGCTCATGATCCACATAAGCTTATAAAAGAGAAGAAAGCATAGAAAAATAACCTCACAAAAAATGATACCATGACAAAAATGCCAGATAAAAATCATAATCCCAAAATGAAATATATTATCTCCTAAAAAGGAGACAAAACTCAAGGAATATTTTAAAATACAAGAAATAATTATTTCAGAAATTTCAGAAATAAAGGCCAAATCAAAGCAAACAAAAAAACAAAATCATGAACAAATAGACATAACTACTACTGTCTTAAGACATATGGTGAGATAATCTACAATTTATATCTTCCCATATCTTAGATCCATTTTTGTCTACACCTTATTAATCAATACTCTAAAGAAGGGTTGAAGCCCATACCCAAAGGTCTCCTTGACCGACTTCAAGGCCACCAAAGGCTTCGAGTTTTTCTCCCCCTCCTTTGGAGCTTTCTTGGTCTCATTCCACATACAGCCTAGAATTCAATGTCTTCTGATGGCTGTGTATGACTGCAGAAACACTACGATGACACACAGAACACTTCTACTACCTCAGACTATCCCAACCTCCTTGGTGAAACAGATAAGAGCTTGGGCTTCTCCCCTTTGCATATTTTTAGAGTTTCAAGATCTTCAACCCATGGTGAGTTAATCATAAGGTCTAAGATAAATATTTTCCCTTTTTTTTTTTTTAAAAAAAAACAGCAACTAACTCTATAGGCTGGCTGCCTTTGAAGTCATGCATCTTCCTGCCTTGGTCTGTCAATGCTGGGATTATAGGAATGAGCACTATACTCATTCCACTTTATGGTTTGCATGTGACAGACCCATGCTACTGCGCATGGCTTCCAATTTTTTGTTTTCAGCTCCAGCTCAGGACACAGTCAATTACTCATACTAACTCTTACATATCTAAAGCAACTCTCAAACATGGAGAGTCCAGACAGAATTCTTGACCTGCCTTCCATAGACCTGATCCACCACAGCTGTCTTCTAAGTATCACAATCAACATTAAATCCTTAATTCTGTAATTTCTTGGCATGCAGTAATGCATCTGCCAATCTCTGATGCCCCACCCACAATATCCACCAAATTGTTTCACTTGTCCCTACTGCTATTGTCTTTGTCTAATTCAGCCTTCAGCAACTTCTGTCTGTCTTGGGTCAAGGAGTTAATATTTTGTGCTTTAAGAGACCATGGACAACAATGAGGACACTATATAACTACTTCTAGAATAAACAAATTTCTTTTTGAGCAAATACTCTCTTTTTGGGGGCAAATCAAAATATAATAAATAACCAAGCACAATTTTTATAATGCTGGTTTACCACTATCAGCAACAGATTATTAAATATAATTTTATTAATTCTTTGAGATTTCATATAATGCATTTTGTCCATTCCCAACTCCTTCCAGAGCCTTCCCCACCTCCCTACCCACCCAACATGATTCTTACTCTTCCTTCCTCTCTCCCTCCCTCCCGTTTCTTTACCACCACCCCCTCAACACATTGAGTCCAGTCTGTGCTGGCTGACTACTCCTGGGCATGGAGCCTGCCCTGGAGTATAGATGATATGTCATGATATGTCAGTTATCACACTGAGAATGGATGTTTTTTTAAAGGACAGTTTGAATTGGTTCACAAAATGTTCCTCATCAAAAATCACATGGGAACCTTTACCTGCTAAGATCCATCTTTACTAAAATCATAAGCATTTCATCTACACTGAAGTTCGGGCATTCCATCTCTGAAAATATCTTTTCACAGACAGGTGTCACCAACACTGGCGCCCATGTGATGTGAACCGCAGAGCTCACTGTGTGAAAGGCATTCAGAGACTGACCTGAGCTACTTCTGGAGACTCACTCCGTCATGATCCCACACTGCCAGTATCATTTCAGCTGAAGTTTAGATGGAGGCCCCAGGCCGCAGCAGGCAGTGGATCTACAATATGGGCTTTCCTTTGCCCGTCTACTGGGGAAACTATAATTTGCTTTTTATTCAAATCTTTTGATAGCCCAAGAATGTGAAAACAAGCTTGGCATGTTCTTTTGCAATGTTCTCTGAAAGAAAGGACAACTGTTTGAGAAGCTGTCTAAACTGAACTATCCTGGCTGATCATTACACAATGTAACATGTTGTGGGACAGTACAAAGTGCCCTGAGACACAGGCAATCATGATCTATCAATTAAACATAAACAATTTTAATATTAAAAACCAGTTTGTAGCCAGGTATGATAGTGTACACCTTTAATCCCAGCACTAGGGAGGCAGAGACAGGTGAATTCAAGGCCAGCCTGGTCTACAAAGTGAGTTGCAGGAGAGCCAGGGCTGTCACACAGAGAAACCGTGTCCTTAAAAAATCGAAATCAAGGCCGGGCGGTGGTGGCGCACGCCTTTAATCCCAGCACTCGGGAGGCAGAGCCAGGCGGATCTCTGTGAGTTCGAGGCCAGCCTGGGCTACCAAGTGAGCTCCAGGAAAGACGCAAAGCTACACAGAGAAACCCTGTCTCAAAAAACCAAAAAAAAAAAAAAAAAAAAAAAAAAAAAAAAAAAAAAAAAATCGAAATCAAAACAAAACAAAATGAAAACCACTTGCTATAGTTTATTATTTAAATGATACCTGTGGTCTAATGACTTTGACTTGGGACAAGTTTGTGTGTAAACTGCCTGGGCCACAGCTGAGAAGCTAGCAAAACTTCAGTAAAAAGTAAGATGTTCCTAAAACATAGCTACCTTTTACCTATTTCAAAAGCCTCCTTTTCAAGTTTAAAATGGTATTTCAAAGCCAGATAAAAAATGTCCTTCTTTCCTTATATTGAGTCTACTCTAACATGTACGCTTTTTCATTTCTTCAGAATGAAAACTCTAAAAGATTCTGTTCATAAAACAACTTCAACAAATACAAAATTAGCAAATCTACCTACTCAGGAAAGCAACAACACTTACAAAACAATAAAATAAGCATTCCCAAAATACCTTACTAGGATAAAACCATCCCGGGTACCGTGGAGGAGGGGGAAGAGGGGGTGTCTGTGCCTCCCTCCCTGATTCCCAGCAGGATCTCTGTTAGCCTCAGCTTTGTCTTCGGTGCCCAGTGCAGCTGCTCTTCTCACTCCCTCGTCTACACAGGTGGTACCCACACCCTTTGGAACTCTCTTCCTCTCTCAGTTAACAGTAAAGGAAAAGAAAGGTGTGCACATGGATAGAGGAGTGAGATTCAGAAAGCTATTTTCCTGCTCTGTTAAATTAATGAACATCTCCAAATTATAAAAGCCATTGCTAAGACCAGGATGCACTTGGCTCCTGGGACTGCTGTCCAAAGCAGGTAGCCCTGCCTCGGAGTTAATGCCTTAAATTACAGCCATACATTCATCCCAGCTGTTAAACTGTGATTAAATTTTTTTGAAACATAGTGAAAGCAGTTATTTCTGTTCTGCTGGCGAGCTTGTTCTTAAGATGTGTAACCGTAATTGATGTTTTCAGGAAAGTGAAAAGGAGATGGTTAATAATTACTCTTTCATTTCCTACTTCTTTAGGAAAAAAACACTAACCCCTGCTTATTCTGTTATATATTTATATATCTGACACAGCTAAATACATGGGTTCATATTACATTTGGTGACTCTGGAATAATCACATGCATACAGTACAAAATAACAGCTAATTACTTCTAAGAGGGGTGGGGGTGAGGAGAAACATCTTAAAAACAGGGAAAACATTTATTTTAAGGCTGAAAACATGTTATGAAGCAGATTCTTTTTTTTTCTATGCATGAGCATGTGCTTGCAAATATAAGCAAAACTGTGAGCCCAATAACTTAACTTTCCAATTAAAAAATTAATGTTAGGGGCAGGGAATAGAGCTCAGTGATAGAGTGTTCAATCCCCAGCATGTATATATATGCATATGTGCACGCACAGACAGACACACACACACACACACACACACAGAGAGATGAACACAAAAATTAACTTCAGCATGAATACACAAGAATTAGGATTGAAATTAAAGTTTGTTTTCAGATCTTGTGAGAGGCATTTTAATCTAAAACATTAACAAGGAAAACATTTATTTTCATCTTTCTAAAATGGAAAACTTAAATTTTTTTCAGCTACCACCAGGATGTTGCAGATATTTCTAAAAGTTTATTCAATTTCTGTGTAGATATACACTTGTAAATATATCATAGAAAGTGCATGCAGCCTGTAGCATAATTGGTCTTCCTTCATATTCCATGCTTGAGTAATAGTCTACATTACCTAGGCTTACTAAGCACTTTAAGTTATCATGTTATAAAATTTATTTAATACTCCAATTAGTTCACAAATAATCCATTCAATCTGTTATTTTGCAGTAAATGGCATGAGATTTATGTGACCCTATTCCAAATTTATCTGCTTAGCATGGAAATTTAGTTCCACCTAGTTACATAACAATGACTTACTCAACACAGAATGCATGAGTGCTGCAGTCCGCTCTTTAAAACCACTTACAATAAATTTATTTTCTCTTGAAAACATTTAAGTGAGAATAAGAGAAAGGAAAAACCAGTCTTCAAAAGTACATGGTGAATAGCTCCCTTTACACAATGCAGAAACGGTTAGACCTTGGCGGGATCTTCAGATACTTTCACAAGTGTTTAGCCACTCTTCAGGCCTGAAGACAGCCTGCTGTGAGCAGGTGGGTAGAAGAAATCATGCCACACAAAGAAGCAGGCCAGAAGCAGTCAGCTGGCTCTGCCTGAGAATGTCTGACAACGTGACTACACAAAATGAAAATCTAGCCTGTGAACTGCTAACAAGAAACAGCGAATCCAGCAGGCAAATTACACTATAAGAAATGGAAAACTTTTTGAGTCGGTCAAAGACAATTTGAAGAGCCTCTTTCAAAGGTTACAAAAGAATTACTTCACAGGAAAGGGACACAGGCAAGGCAATAACACTGATGATGACAATGAAAAGTTCTGTTAATTCAGCATGCCCCTCTCTACAGAGGTTCTAGCACATAGGAAGGAGACAGAAAGTGAACTCAACAAGGAAGACACAGCACATCTTCTGTTTTCTTTCTCACTTCAGTCCTATGGATAGGAAATCATTCCATCTTGTAGGAAAAGCTCTGGTTTTTGTTAAGCTTAAAATTGAAAAAATTGGTTTTATCTAGATGGGAAACCCATCTTTTGCTTTAAAATGAACTCAACTCATTTATTTATTCTTTATTAATTCTGTTAATCTAATTAATTTGGAGGAGGTAGGGGTGACATTACATGCTCAAATGGTTATACCAGTGTATGAATGTGCATGTTCATGTGTGCATACTTGTGTGAGGTCAAAATCAACCTCAGGTATCATTCCTAAGCAAGGTAGGCACCTTCTACCTTGTTTTGTGAGATAGGGCTTCTAACTGACCTGGAACTTGTCCATTAGGCTAGGCTGGCAGGCTAGCAAGGGTAGGGATCCTCCTGCTGATTCCCCGAGCTAGGGTAGCAAGCATGCTCCTCCACGACTGGCAGTTTCCATGCGTGCTGCGAACAGAATTCGGTCCTGGGCTTGCAATGCAAGCACTTTGCCAGCCCCTTAACCCAATTAATTTTTAAATGTTAGGTATCAAAATCATGGTTGACACATGGAGGGGACGCTGAAACAAAATAAAAACCACTGTATGACTTGATCTGAAACACTCTCTGCATTATAAAGCATTTAACAGGGAAGTTGTCTCAGCCAACAACCAGACTAATCACATGGGGCTTCTTCAAATGATTGAGGAATTACAATTTCAATTTTATTTTACTTCAATCAATTTTATTGTAATTTTAAAACTGTAAGGGCTGGAGAGATGGCTCAGTGGCCAAGAACACTTGCAGTTCTTGCAGAGGACCCAAGCTCAGTTCCCAGTGCCTACATTGCAGCTCACAATAGTCAGTAACTCCAGTTCCTGGGGAACGTATGGCTTCTTCTGGCCTCTGTATATACTGGGCATGCAACTGATATACATACATACATACACACACACACATATACAAGGAAAGGCAAACACTTATACAAAATATAATAAATAAATCTTCAAATAAACTATAGTGATATAATATATATTTCTGTAAAATATAACTTCATTGTTTTGGTAGTCTGGTTTAAGATGGTATGCCTAGCACACATGCCAGACATCTATGTGGTTCCTAGGGTCACATCAATTTTATATTGAAATTCTCTTGCATATATTCTAGAATATACAAGTATATTTATATAGAATACATTAAAATTAATTTCACGGCCAGGCGTTGGTGGCACACGCCTTTAATCCCAGCACTCGGGAGGCAGAGCCAGGCAGATCTCTGTGAGTTCGAGGCCAGCCTGGGCTACCAAGTGAGCTCCAGGAAAGGCGCAAAGCTACACAGAGAAACCCTGTCTCGAAAAAAACAAACAAAAAAAAAAATTAATTTCACTTTTTTACCTTAAAAATATAGCTCATAATAATATACAAATGCAAAAAGAAGGAGGAAAAATAAACAATTTTATATGAGGCTCACATTCCTTTTCTACTGTGAAGGCCTGTTTTATGCTGAGTTGTAAAGCAGGTGATTTGGATATCTAAATGCATCTTGTCACAAAGCACATGAGAGTGACAGGATTTCCCAGGTCACCCCAGTAGCACTTCTTTAGTAAATGTCATATTAACAGACCTAAATCTAGAGGGAAACACTAGCAAATACATAGTATGAAAAAGCAAATAAATCATAAACACTGTGATTTTATTTTCTACAAATGATGGTATTTGAAGAAAACTGACTTGTCAGATAAATAGGAAAAATAATTACTTGAGGCAGTGAGGGAGGACCTTTAATTTTTCTCAACAGTTTTCAATGTCTACCTTTCCGGTTCTTTAAATCACTCCTATCATATAGACTGGTGCTCGTCAACAGTGACTGGGGTTCTTTGTAAACATGTGATCCTGAAGTCAGAAGAGAAAAGGCTGTGGCAGCAGCTTGGTGCATAGGGCAGAACCTGGGCCTCGCAGAGCAGCTGTCTCTGAGCAATGAGTAACGAGCACCAAGCTAGTGAGAGGGAGGCCATGGTGTGCACAAGCCTGAGAGAGGAGAGGGACAGATGGAGGCAGACTTTTGCTGCTCTCCAGATCTATGCCCATTAGAAGGGGGTACCACTGGCCTGAAACAGCTTAAGTGCTGCCCAGAGTTGCTTCCATTTGCAAGGAATATCTTTGGGTGGGTCCTATGAGCCCTTGTTGCCTTTGCTATCACAGGAACCATGGTGGTCTGCATCTGCAGAGCTCTACCTGTCTGGCTGTCTTTACAGTGTGGCTTCTACCAACATGGAAGGTCAAGAACTAGACAGCACCCACAAAACACCCAAGGCAGCTGTCTCATGAACACGGTTACTAGGGGAAGGTTTTGGAGAAGAGAAATCTAAATCTCAGGATCAAAGTACAGCAAAGGCAGACTTACTTCAGGAATTCTGGAACCCAAGAAAACTGCATATCCACCCGCTGACCTGCCCTCTGTCCGTCCAGCCATCCAGCCTCACTGTCAGGTGTTTGGCAAGACAGCAGGTTCCAAGTCAAATGAGAGCAGCACCTTCAGATCAACTGAAGGATGGCGACCACATATAAAATTCCTTAGCCACGTGACTGCACATAGCAGATACAGTTGGTCTTTAAAGAAAACGGGGAGTAATAGTGTGCCCATGAAGTTTTCCAATGATATCACTTCCCCACGGGAAACTCCCGTGGACCCTATTGGCTTATTGCCAGAGCAGAGTCCACAGAACTAAGAAGGCTGTGTCAGATTTGGCTCCTCCCTCACTACTCACCCCTTTCAGCTTACTAGTGATGGCACACATATAAAGCAGCTCTTTTAATGTGGCTCCCAGGCCAGCCTCCTGAGCATCACTTAAGAACCTGCTAGAAATACAAATGGAATCTAGACCTATGTCTGCAGGTGCACCCATGGCCTGAATTTAACAAGTCACCCCAATAGTTCTTCTACACACTGGAGTTTGAAAGCAGCACTAGTTTAAAACACGAATGACAGGAAAATGTGACTCGAGCAACTCTGGCAAGAAACAGAGCACAGTGGGGTCACACAGCTGGTTCAGCCTCCTACATTGGAAGCCCTACAGGAAGTGTGTGGGTTTACATCCCCGCTCTACATCCTATTAGCCAGATGACCTCAAGTAAGTCACTTTCTCTGACCCTCAGGGGTCCCACTGATAAAAAGAAGCAAGGAGACCATCTACTGTGTATTATGTTATGAAGATTAAAACACTTACTATAAGCATTAAGCGTCAAATGATACCGATGGCAACATGAGCACGTTCATGATTCATAATTATCACTTATCACTCACACTCATTCCACAAGGACCATGTGGTAGTTTGTCAAGTCAGCTCTGAAGCCCAACTCCACAAAAAGTCCATAAAAATCATTCCTGTTCATAAGGAAAAAAAAGTCTTATCTTGATTTTAGCAACTGATATTTTTGCCAATATACCATTTATGTTTCTGAGAGAGTTTACATCTAGTAAGAAAGCACTAGCTTGATCCCACAATTCTTTCAACAAGTCCAGAAGATGCTTCAATGGGTTCATATACTCCAGGTATTGTAGATGCTCTTTGCAGCAAAGAACTTACAAAATGAAAAATAAAATTATACTGAACATCATCCAGAGAAAATGGATTTTTTAGAGAAAATGGTGATTATTCTAAATACATGTCTAGCTGAAGTTCTATAGTAGGTAGCCAAAAATGGAATGGATAGGTATAAGATATTATGGTAGATTATTATATATACTAGTAAACAAATTTAGTAAAATAGCAGCCTTAGATAATTTGTACTGTTATGGATACTTTTTTTTTAAGATTTAATTTATTTATTATGTATACAGTGTTCTGCCTGCATGTATGCCCGCAGACCAGGAGAGGATGCCAGATCTCATTACAGATGGTTGTGAGCCACCATGTGGTTGCTGGGAATTGAACTCAGGACCTCTGGAAAAGCAGTCAGTGCTCTTAACCTCTGAGTCATCTCTCCAGTCCATTATGGATTCTTATATGTTGATACAAATGTAAACTATTTTTATATTCCTGTTTCAGATAATTTACATATTGATACAAATACAGAACTATATTTGTTATAATGTACATATATTACTACTCTTATTTGAAATATTTGTATATTGATACAAATGTAAATTTATATCTGTCATACTGTATGTATGTTCTACTTCTGTTTAAGTTATTCTGTATATTGATATATATTTAAGATTATTGCCATATTGCATATTGAACTATACATTCCTACCTCTGTTATAAATATTTTGTGTACTGTCACAATTTTGAAGTCATTGTCCTTTACCGTACATTTGCTTATAGACTGTTTACCTTGTTTACATGAAGCCTTAGTTCTTAGGTTATTTCAGTAGATAAGACTTATAGATTTATAGTCACCTATGCTTGTCATCTCTATAGTTACATTAGTTAGGTTATCCAGATTTACAGATGCATACGTCAGATGGACAGGTAATCTTCAAACACTTCACAGACCTAGAGAATATGGCATTTAAATAACTTAGAATTCTGTTCACGTGAGACACAACTGCTCCTGGCAGCACCAATTTGATCCAGAGAGAATGTTGGGCTTCTAAGACATTTCCATTTGGAAATTTGTCTTCTTGGCACAAAATGGCCTACTGGGCAAAGAACTGCCCTTGCCTTGACGGCTGACAGTACGAAGGCAATGCTGTTCTTCTGGACAAGCAGGACACAAGGAAAGCAACCACTGTACTCTGCCAAGACAGGGTAAGATGGTCTTTCAGAATTCCTGCTTCTGAAAATGGTCTGTCAGATACTCTAGGCCTGTAGCCAATTTGAATGCACCAACAATGCTGAGAAACATTAGGTGACTGTCCAGGCTGCCAGCTGTCTTGGTCTACTCTTGCAAGATTCTCAAAAGTTGCTTGCATCCATCTTCCATTTCTCAGGTACCATTATATTCCTTCTCAGGTCTTTGATGGGATTGAAGACTAGCAGTTATAGTTACAACTTAGTGTATATATATATAATATCTTAGATAGAACATATTAAGTATTAGATTCAGATTCTTTAGGATAGGACACCTTTTGGAATGATCTTTGTAACATGCCATTTACCTACACTCTAGACTTCTCTGGATTTTAGTATGTTTCTTGCTTGATATTGTTGTAGTTCCATCTTATCTAGGTCATTATCCCTCATTACTCCTGGACAATATTTGATAACCATTCCTTTGTATATAGTATTGTAATAGGTTAGAACCTTTTTATTTAGACAAAAGGGGGAGATGTAGTGGGTAGTCATTCCAGCTTTGATCTGGAAGTTTCAACCCCCATTGAGGCTTCAGTAACAGTCACGCCTACAAGGTGGGGCCGAGAGAGGACCCTGAAGACCTGAGATCCAAATGTGCCTGATCTCTTGGTTCCTGGACCCTGGACGCTGGAGGTAAACCAAGCAGAGTTCTCCAGAGAACATGGCCACTGGACTGCACTACACCTTTCCCAGACCCTGTAACCTATGCCTTCACTTGTAAGTTACCTCACAAAATAAGCAAGATAACTATCAGCAGAGACACCAGGGAGGATGTTGAAAAGTACCAGGACAGGAAAACATGGATAAAACTGCTATGTCTTCTCACCACTGAGGGTCATACTGTGTACCTAAACACATAACAATCAAACTCATATGACCCAAACCATAACCATATTCCAACAAAGAATATGCGACTGACCATAGGTACAACAAAACAACCATTTTGAAGATACAATAATAGATACATTTATTATTCATCTGTTTGTTTGTGGTTGTATGCTTGCTTGTTTACAGAGGATCTCAGGCTGTTATCCAAGTCTACATAGCTAAAGAGGACCTTGAGTTTCTGAGCTTCCCTCATCCATTTCCCCAGTGCCAGGACTACAGGAGTGCACAACCACACTGGGTTTGATGCAACGCTAAGGATCAAACTCAGGGTGCTGTCCATGCTAGACAAGCACTCTGCCACTGAGCCACATCCCTAAGCCCCAGTGTGAAAGTGTGTAGTGATATCTTTCAAGGGTCTCAAAGAGTTTTATCTCATAATTTATAAAGTTAGAAATAAAATGAGGCAAAGAGTTAGGATATAGAAGAAAAATATTATACGGGGAGAAGCCAAAACATCAATACTGAGAGTTCAAGTATTCTTAGACCCATAGAGATAACACACCAATTGAGCCCAGCTTGGAAACTATTCCGTCATCAGATATTTACTACTGAGTCTGCGTCCTCAGACCATCAGTCTCTGTAAGTAGAGACAGGCATGGATGAGGCACAAAACAGGTGTGATTCTTTGGTTTTCTATGTAAAATTGAGTTAAAGAACCAGCATTTGATGCTATGAGGATTTAAAGTTCTTCATGTATCATAACCACATTTTCCCTTGGCTTTTGTTTAGCGTTTGGTTTTCCAGGAGCCTTTGGACTCAGTATGTGGCAGGTTTAGTTCCTTCCATGGAGGCCAATGATTACAAAGAACATTCTAACCACTTTTTGGCTTCAAGGCACCTGCTCAGAGGAAGGCACTGTGCATTGAGGGGGTGGGGAGGAGAGCTTCCTCAAATTACAATACTAACTTTCTAAGGCATATGCTATGGAAAGTCAACCTGCAGAGTCATGTTTCTGCTAACCTAAAACTGCCTAATTTCAACTGCATAAAAATAAGGTAATCTATGCAAGCCCTGGTTTATAACTAAAACCTGCAATAAAAAAGATGACTTCTCATCCAGTAATTTTTTTAAAAGCCTGTGAGATTAATTATTTCCAGCAAAATATAATGCAATGGCTTTGTGAGGTTCTCTGAAAAAAAAAGAAAAGAAAATATTCTCTGAAATTAAGATATAGCTCAAAGTCCTCTAGTAAAAGTAGAAGAATAAAAAAACTTTTACAACTACAAAAAATACACAATGAATAAAATAAAGCTTTTCCTTATTATGTCAGAATTAGCCACATGGGGATCGATAAAGATTTTGAACTTGAAGCCTTCTAAGTAAATCATGTGAACATTTACCTGCACAGTCCTCTGTGTGCCATCAACGTTGACAGACAGTAAGGGTGATGCCAGGTTCCACGTACTGGTCACATTTAGTTTCGACCCATCAACTTCCACCTGTTGTGACACCAAATAAGACTGTTACCATGAAGAAAGACAGGAAACTGATCTCAAGTTCACTGCTGCATGCAAAGCAGCAGCCATTTTAACAGATGGCTTCCAAACAACCTGTCATGTTTACTGCTGCAGCCATGAAAGACAGGGTCCAACAACAGAGTCTTCCCAGCCATCTCTGGGGAGAGGTGAAGGACCTGTGAACAGCTGCCTCTGGGTACTGAGGCTTCAAGTGATTTCCAGTAAGTAACAAACAGCCTTCTAACTCAAAACCTAGCTGGACATGCTACATTTACTGCAATTAAACAGTAATGCATATAAATTCCAGTGACACTTTGCAACCCACACAACAGGGCTTGCATATAATGTCCTCTCCAAGGACCAAGGAAGAACTTTCTCAGTGCTAATTTTAATGATGGATTAAGCATTGTTATCTTAATTAAATACACACCTTAATTAGGCAAGCCTCTCTGGTGCTGAGCAGCCAGTATATTCAAACTTTGAAAAGTTCTACCATACAGTTTATAATCATTAAAAAAAAAAATTATTGTTTGTTTTTTTTGAGACAGGGATTCTCTGTGTAGCTCTGGCTGTCCTGGAACACTTTTTGTAGATCAGGTTGGCCTTGAACTTGCAGAGATTCGCCTGCCTCCTGAATGCTGAGATTAAAGGCAAGCAACACCATGTGCAGCCCAGTAATTTTTACCAAATTATCATCAAAAACAAAAAGGCCGTAATTTTTCAAATCACAGGTACAATTAGAGAGGCATTTTTAATTTCTAAGTAAGTAACATAAAAGCAGTTGAAAGGAAAAAAAGTCAAGGTTAACTTAAAACACTCACCAAAGGTTTTTCCTAACTCTGGTACAAGAGATAGGCTGCAAACAACACTACTATGCTGCTGGGGGGCCCTTTTGGTCAGAGGCTACGGTCTACCACAGCCTGGCAGCTCTCAGAGCTTGGCAACATGGATGACAACCAACCCCACCCCCCGCCCCAGACCCCCTGGCAGAAGGTGCCCTGTTCTCTACCTGACCTTATCTGAAGACTGTTTCTAGGCCCAGTGCCTGACTATCTCTAGTGTGACCCGGGATACAGTTCTCTATAGAAGCTTCCCCTGCTGCCCATATGGCAATTAGATACTGTGCTAGGAACATTACTATAGCACTGTGCTTCCACATATGATAGCTAAGACTTATACTAGGAGTTTTATGACAGAAGTGTGCTATGCAAATCAAGTCCCCATCTACCACCCCAATCCTATATATTCCCTATACTCAAATAAAGCTTAAGTCATCTCCTAGAGTGCTATCTCCATTCTATTCACAGACTGGATAAGACCCTGCTTGATGCTGCTTCTCCCTTTGCCCCTCCCCACCCCCGCCATGGCTCAGTGGCCAATGGACTTTGGGGAAGGAGGAAAACTGCATGGTTCTAGGCCTATACACACCCGCACAAGTTGCCTAAAGCAGATCCAAGATGCATGGCTGCTAACAATCCCCCACTGTCAACCAAACTGCACACCCACTCTGTAAAATTAGATGTCAGTGTTCCATTGTCTTTCTATTGGACCCTTGGGGATAGATAAAGAGACAACAGTGAACAAAGCCTTGCTGAAACATTCCTGTCAAGTACTGGCTACCCTAAAAGGATCCAAGCTTGAGGACACAGCCAGAGAAGTTGACTAAAGAAGTGAGTCCACTTCCATGATAGGAATCTAGAAGTTTCTACATGTCTTAGTAGATCAGTAAGGTCTAAGACAGGTGAGGACCACATGACACAGGAGATTCCATGGCTGCAGGCCCACAGCAGGGACTGTAGCAGGAGAAGTCTTTTCAATGCAGTCACAGCACAGAAAAGCTCAAATGAGACCATGAGTTGCTACTCAACAGCTAATGGTCCACAGCCCAGCAGCACAGACTTGGAAGGCTCTCTGCCCCACCATCATCATCTTGATTTGGCTCTGACCACTGTTCCAATGCCTCTGGCACATGCACCTAAGCTCTACTTTGATGGGATCTGGGGGCAGAGGAAGAAACCTGAAACAACAGTGCCTGGAAAAGTTGTCTTTGCACAAAAGGAAATCATAATCCAGTTTACATGGAAGCTTGTCTTCTTTCCTCCCTACTAACAGTAGAGAGGTCTTATAAGAAAGACTCTACAGGACTGAGAAAAAAAAGGGACCACATTTCCGTATACACTAGATAAGAAATCAGCACAGATTTGTGATTTCACTACCTCTGAAGCAAGGACACTATCAAAACTCCAGAAATAAATATTTCTGCAAATATTTTTTTTAATTTATTTTATGTGCATTGGTGTGAAGGTGTCAGATCCCTTGCAACTGGAGTTACAGACAGTTGTAAGCTGCCATGTGAGTGCTGGAAATTGAACCCAGGTCCTCTGGAAGAGCAGTCAGTGCTCTTAACCCCTGAGCCATCTCTCCAGCCCCATCTGCAAATATTAAATGAGGGGATGTGGCAGAAACTACCCCATGTCTTTCTAGGCCCCTATCAGCAATCAAATTTCCCCAAGACACATACAGTGAACAACAGATGCAATGATTTTATTGATATTGTTATCAGATGGGTGAAATTCAGTTGTGTGGATAAGCCACAAGGGAGCAAAAGTACCACAGTTTGCTTCCATGGAAAGTTAGGGCAGACTGACCAGGGGAACTCCAGGTGCTATGTCTTATATGCTGTTCATACAAGTCTTCCAGGATCACCACAGGAGATGAAGAATGGGGGGTGCTGAACTTGCCACCACCCTACCTCTTCAGTGACAACAACTAATGTAAAAAGAGCCCTGCCACAGAAGAAAGCAAGATCAGATGTGGGAAAGAGAGCACAGAGGACCAGCTTATGGGAAGTACAACCTTCATTTCCAGTGAGCCTTCCCTAATTCAACATAGACAGTAATGAGAAAACAGCCAATGCTGCATCTTGGGACACAAATGAGGAAAACTTTATAAGAGAAAAAAGGTAAATAAATTAGGAGCATATAACACAAGAACAACTACTCAAAGAAACACAGGAAGACTTCAGATAAATAGTTCTCCAAAGACTCAAAGCAACCATAGGAAATGTGACCTTCTTTTAAAAAAAAAAAAAAAAAAAAAAAACCAGCTCAAAGAAGAAAAACAAAGGTTCAAAGAAGAGATTATACAATAACAGAAGGAAATGAAAAACAAGCTGGTAGAGCTCAGAAAAAAAAATGAAGAGAAAAATAACACTATAGAGAAAAAAGCCACATGAAGAAGCAACCAAAAATAGAATGTGACTAAAAGAAACACCAGGACAGAGAAACTACACAACAAAACAGAGCCAGTAACATAACAGCAACGGTGAAGAGAACAGACTTGGAGAAGGAAGAAAGACAACACAAAAATACACAATTGCCTTCTTCAAAAAGGCATATAAAGCAAAGGACAGATGTAAAGCAAAGATAAGGCAAAGTAACTTCTCTGTTTTGTTGTTGTTGTTTGAGACAGGGTCTTACTACGCAGCTATGGCCAGCCTGGAGTTGACTATATAGTCCAGCTGGCATCAAACTTACAGAGATCTGTCTGTCTCTGCCTTCCAAGTGAAGGGATAAAGGTGTGTGCCACCACACCCAGCCAGAGTAACTTTTCAAAATTAAAAAACAAACAAACAAATAAACAAACATTGAATTTGTAGGCTTATGATATTAATGGAATTTTATGCCTAAAGAAATAATTATATGGCTACTTGGGCAAAAATAAGAATCTACACCCAAGGAAGGAAAAGAAAATAAAGTCAGCCTAATTAGCCAAGAGCAATGCCAACACAGAAAATCTCAGAGCAATTTGTTCCAAGTAGACCAAAGAAAACAAAGTAACTAATTTTATACCCAGCCAAGGTTTCCCTAAGATATAATATAAAAATAAATTATCTGTAATGTAGGGACTTAAAGGGGGTTCTGAAAATGAGACATCTTTATAAAACTACTAGAGTAAAACTACTCTCAAAGAAATACAGAACGATATATACAGTGTTCTATTCTTTCTTAAGAAAACACTAGGCACATGTACTTTTTGTTGTTTTGTATGTTTTTTGAGACAGTGTCTTGAATGTGGCCCAGGCTTGACACGAACACCAAATTCTCCTGTCTCTGCTTCCCAAGTGCTGGGAAGACAGCCCGGGACCATAACAGCTATCTTTAAAATTAAGTAACTTGTTGTTTGCTTGTTTGATTGCAGTGTTGGTATGGAGCCCAAGGCCTCTTATGAGCCAGGCAAGTGATTTACTCTGAACTACATCTCCAGTCCCCAGTGATATGCAGTAATGTAAAATTTTCACTATTCTTTACTTCCCAACAGGAAGATATACATCTCTCTGAGAAGGTGGCCTTTAAGCTAAGATCAGAAACATGAGTTGGAATTAGGCAAATATGCTACTATTTGGGGTGTGCAGAAGAATATACCTAAGAGGATAAAATGTTTCTTTCTTTTTCTTTCTTTCTTTCTTTCTTTCTTTCTTTCTTTCTTTCTTTCTTTCTTTCTTTCTTTCTTTCTTTCTTTCTTTCTTTCTTTCTTTCTTTCTTTCTTTCTTTCTTTTTTAAAGAAATCCAATCCTGTAAGATAGCTTAGTGGATAAAGCACTTGCTACACAAATGTGAGGACCTGAGTTCAAATCCCCATATCCCAAATAAAGCTGGATGCAATATCATGTTGCTATCACCATAGCATTAAAGAAGGGAGACTTCTCTGTTGTAGAATATTATTTTAACTAGGGAAAGATGTGTTACATTTGTTTATGCTGCAGAATATTATTTAACACATCTTTACACAGTTAAAGTTTGTTTATGCTGCATTTAATCATGTAAAGGTGTGTTACTTTTGTTTATGCTGCATTTGTTTAATGATGTAAGGATGTGTTTAATTATGTAAACATATGTTGCATCTATTTTACCTTGCCTACCTAAGGCATCTTGATTGGTCTAATAAAGAGCTGAATGGCTAATAACCAGGCAGAGAAAAGATAGGTGAGGCAGAGGGAATAAATAGGAGGAGAAATTTGGGCTCAAAAAAGAATAGAAGAAAGAAAGAGAGGAGGAAAAAACAGGGGAGATGCCCAGGGCAAGAAGCAGCCACGAGAAGCAGTGAAAGTAAGATATACAGAAAGAAAAGTAAAAAGCACAGAGGCAAAAGGTAGATGAAGTTCATTTAAGTTAAATGAGCTTGCCAGAAACGAGCTAAGCTAAGGCCAAGCATTCAAAACTAATAATACGTCTCTGTGTCATGATTTGAGAGCTGGTTGGTGGCCCAAAAGAAAAAAAAGTCCTGGTACAATCTTCAGAGGCTCACAGATCAGCCAGCTCATTGTACACAAGAGTGAAAAACAGAGACCAACACACAATGTTATTTTTTGATCTCCACATGTACACCATAGCATACACACCCATATTCACACACACAAATGGCACATATACACACATTATATAACATAACACAACTTTTTTTAAATCCCAAAGGAAAACAAAACAAAACCCTATGGCAAGAAGCAGCCAACACTGAACAATGAGCTCAGATAAGGAGTGAATCTACCCTTAGCATGGGATACCACCTCACAGGTATCTGTGATCACAAGCCAGGAAATCTAAGCTGGCTATTGGTGGCTAGAGAGAAAATACAAGTACTGACGGTCACACTGAGTCAGCCAGAACACACACTGGCCACATGTCTTCTATTGCAAGCAGAGGGTGCATAGAGGGGAATCTGAAGGTGGCCCCAAGGAAGGGGAAGCAGTGCAGCAGACTGCAGAGGTTCTAGGAAGGGATTTACAAGAGAGAGGAAGAGTCATTTCTGGGGTATGCATACTATGAGAAAAAAATTACCACATGGTTTCAGCGAAGGCAAGAAGGGGGTGGAATATGCCAGAAAAAAATCAATATTCAAGAAATGGATAACCACAACCAGAGGGTACAGAGACCAATGGAAAAGGACTGAGAGGAGGCAGAGAGATTACAAAGACTAGGAAAAGGAGAACTCCAGGAATAGAGGGCTGGAGAGGATCCCACACTAGGCCAAGCTCTTCTCATCAGCTCACTGCCACTTTCCACCCACATCTGGATTTCCGCATCACCTCTCACCAGATGTGGAGGCCACAAACCTCCCCTAAGCCCTCCAGGGTCTCCAAAAAGTTCTCACCAAAGCCAGGGGAAATTTCTATAAACATGAAATGGTCATTTCCAAACCTGAAACAGAGGGGATGTGGTAATGTCAACATAAGAGTGAGGAAAAGGTGGTGGAGAAGGTGCACACACTAAGGTAAACAAAGGACGCCAGGCAGCTTACCATTCTGCAGTCATCTAAAGATGACATGCTAATTTAAAGTCATGGGCATCGTAAATTTGGATGAATCAGAGCTTGGCTATGGTGGGTGGGAGTTATAAAATGCACCTCACATGCTTTATTTTCTGAAAACTTTCTCCCAGCATAATCAGAGATAGGTTTAACTGGAAGTTATTCAAAATAAGGATATTTAAGGCATTTCATAAACAACCCAAAAGCATGATTTCTTTCAATTTTCATAAGGTATTTTTCCACATTTGTCACCTCCCTGTACATCTGCATTTCACTGAAAACAGCCTGCTGCATTTGTGGCACAGGCAATGCTGGTGTGAAACATTTCCTGTGACCTGTTTGGAACATTCAGTTTTCCTATGCACGTCATCATGAGGGGAAAAATACACACCCTAAATTTATATGGCATTTGACTGAGATTACTTACATTATCACAAAAAACAACAATACAAAGTACTTCCTCAGGGTTACCACCTGACACAGTAAAAACACTGTTGCTTCTGATGCGGGAGCACCTGCTAAGCTTTTAAAAATTACACAACGTTAGGATGTAAAACTCAAAAACAAAGTCTTCCCCAGCCCTTTCCCACAAATAAAACTACAGGAAGGTTTGTCCTTGGCTTTGTCACATGTAAAGTCTCCTTTTCTAAATTTCATGTTGTTCAATGTCTAAGAGCTTAGGATTATGCAGAGGTAAATCTGAGCTAAAACTGCAGGTATTCCACCCACTGCTTACCTTGCTTCTGCTCCTACCGATGACACACTGGAGATAAGAAGCACCGGCTGAGAGGCTGCACTTGCTTTCCAGAAAGGCATAACTAGCTCCTGGCCCTTTAGTAGACTGTCATGGTGGATTATTTGCTTCCCTGGGTTTTCTGTTGTTTATTCTTTGACAAGGTTTTCCTTCATAGCCCAGGCTACACAAGAAGTCTTGACCTCCTGCCTCAGCTTCTCAAGTGCTGGGATTACACATGTGGTATAGGAACCTTCTAAATCATCATACTACACAGAAAATGAGTAAGAGAGATCGTTTTCAGATTTGACTCTCAGGCTGGAAAGAAGTGTCAAAATTATAGACCCAGCTCAGTCCTCTCCTCCTTTTTCACATATAAGTAAACTAAAGAATCATATAAATTAACTCACAGAAGCAATTACCTCGAGGTACTTCTGAGAGAATTCACATAAATCTATATTAAAAGCAAAACAACAAATGGAATGTAAGGACTGAGACAAAAGCTGGAGAGAGAGTTCAGTGGGTCAGTATTAGCTTTTCTTGCAGAGTTCTATTCTTAGCACCCAAATCAGGTGGCTCAGCATACCACATGTGTACATGCATACACAAACACACATGCACATGAATGTATGTGCATACACATAAATTAAACTAAATCTTTAAAGATTAGGACACAGGGCTACAACATTATAAATGCTCATTTTTTTTATTCTGAAAAGACTTGTTCTATAGAGATGTTTGTTTTCATTTTTATGTCTTAACTACTAATAACAAAAAGTTTATTGTTTAATTGTACATCAATGAATAGGCATATCTAGACTCTTCATTCACAAAAGCATCTGTACACTGTAATTGGTTGTTTTTACTCTTTGCTGGCCCACCACCAAGCTCCCATATGAACACACATGAAGGCTTATTCTTTCTTATGAAATCCTGGTCCTACCTTGGCTTGTTTCTTAACTTATCCCGTCTACCTTTTGCCTCTGGGCTTTTATCTTTCTCTATTTGATATGCCTTTCTTTCCTTCTTACTCCGTGGCTTGTTGCATAGCTGGGTGGCTGGCTCCTGGTAACCTCCCTCTTTTTCTCTCATTCCTTGATCTTCCCCTCCCAGATTTTGCCTATTTATTTTCTTCTGCCTGCCAGCCCTGCGTATCCTTTCTCCTGCCTTGCTATTGATCATTCAGTTCTTTATTAGACCAATCAGGTGTTTTAGACAGGCTCAGTAACAGCTTCACAGAGTTAAACAAATGCAACATAAAAGAATGCAACAAACTTTGCATCATTAAACAAATATTCCACAGCATAAACAAATGTAACATATCTTAAAATAATATTCCACAACAGTATACCATGCAATCAGTTGGTTGGGCTATTACTCCCATAGAGCATTACTCCAGTTTACTGATATGTAAAACATAAGTATTGTTTCAGACTGTCAATATGAATATAATATCCCTGTGATTTAGCAGGTCTAATAGTTTTGTTACTTGTTTGCTTTGACATTTAAGTGAAGAACGATAGTTCTGTGCTATAATTAATTGTTCTTAAACTTTCAATATTAACTATAGCACATTCTATGTCTTACATTGTAAGAGGAAAAAACAAGTTTTTGTAAGTCTTTGATCACATTTATTGTGTGTGTGTGTATGTGCATGTATGTGCACATGCACACACTGACAGACAGAAGACTACTTTTTGGGAGTTGGTTCTGGTCTTCTATCTCACTGAGGCAGGTCTCCTTGGTTCTGCTGCTGTGCTGAGAACTCCAGGCTAGTCTGAAAGCCTCTGTGTTACTCTCCTATCTCCACCTCTCATTTAGTCAGAGTGCTGGGACTCAGATGCATGCTACTGCATTCTACTTTTTACATGGATTCCAGGGATCAAAATCGTGTCACCAGACTTGTGCAGAAAGCACTTTCACCTACATTAGACTATCTCACCAGCTTAGAGTAGTTTTTTTTTTAGTCCTGCTCTTCTACTAAAACAGTTCTCTAAAAGTCTGATACCCTGGGTGACTTTCCCACAGATGAGTAAGATGGCTATCTTAGAAACAGAAGGACAAGCATATCTGGTGTTTGCTCTTTACACTATCACCTTGCAAACAGTTTGATTTTTCTTCCCAAAATACACATAAAAATGACCAAAAAAAAATCAAGAGAATTATATATAGTGACAGTGAAGCTCCATCAACTGGTTATAAAAGGTCATATTAAATATGCATTGTTATAAATATAATTAAATATATCTCAAATGATGTGAATTGCAAAAGCAATATTTAGGTGCTGATCTATACTACCACCAGATGATTGCCTAGTTTGTTTAATTATCACCTCATTAATTGATCAATAACAACTTTAATTTCAGTTTTATGGTTTAAAAAAAACTCTATGTTGTCTTGCTCATGGTTTAATTCCATTAGCAGTTTCCTTTGGGTTGTGATAAGGTCAGCCTCTGAAGATCATACTGTAACTTATATCAGCTTAGTGAGTAACTCCAGATAGACAGGCTTTACAACGGGCAACCATGGAAGCTTGGGCTTAGATGGGGTGAAAACCCTGAATCTCTCTGTGACGTCATGAAGAACAGGAAGGCTTGCTTCGTCTTTTGACAGTTCCTCAGTTCCCCTAATCACTCCTGTCTCCATTTCCTCACATGTAAAATGCAAGTTCACAGCACAGTTGTGAATCAGACAAGCACCCAACATAGGAAGGACTTCCTTTACAATTGTTCAGTAAACACAGGTGGTGACAGTTCTATCCCCATAATCATCATTCACTTTGTACTTTTCTCCTTTTCCACACACATTTTTCTTTTTTAGGGGGAAGGGTTAGGGGCATGGCTCTTACCTAGCATACTTGAGGGTCCTGAGTCTAATACCCAGCACCTCAAAACAAAATGATTTTGCTTGGCCCTCCATTTTCCTGTTTTTGCTCCACTCGAAACAGGGTCTCACATGGCCCAGGCTGACCTCAGCTCACTGTGTAGCAGAGGACAACCTCTGAATCCTGATCCTTCAGACTTCATCTCCCAGTACTGTAATCAGAGATGTGCACCGCAATACCTGGTTTCCTGTTATTTTCCCACCAACACTTCCATTGTTTGGCCTGTAATTTCAACTGATTCCTTTTAGCACCTCTTTTTCTTTTCATAAGCACTTCACTATTTCGTGTCTCCAACTCAATCCCAACACATGACTTGGAATTTCAGCACTCCTGAACCCATCACCACTACAACATGCTATTTCCTATTTATCTTGCCTACTTTGTATATTTCTCTGTGGCAGTTCAGCATTCTAGCACTATTTACAGACATGCAAAGCTTCTCTCAATAGCCTATCTAATAATATTTTTACCTCTCCTATCTAGTAAGAATTTTCCAAAATTATTTCCTGAGCTTCTATGGCAGTAAATGACATAATTCTTAATATGCACAGTTAACAGGTATCATTTGTGCATTATAACTCCAACAATATGTATTTGATGGTTTTATGCTCTTATCTTAAAAACAGAGCAAATCTTTTTCCCCAAATAATTAATGTATATCTTATCTTCTTAAATCCTCATCTATTAACAGAATGTTTTATGAACATGAGCAATGAAGATTTCATGTCTATCAGATACACAAGATGCAGGAACTGATGCTCCAGAGGGACCATCGTATCCACACAGTGCTTAAGTCAGTAGCTATTTGCCTTCAAATAGCATTCCAGAAATGACACTGTTTTAAAAAAATCTAATTATTCTTCCGGCTAATCATGAGAAAATATTACCAGCTCCACAAATCATTGGCATCACCTTTGTCAGTTACTAGTCTTTTTTTTAATTACTTATATATAAGAAAAAGAAAAAAAATGGTGAAATTATTGCTAACCTTCTAATGAATATTCTAAATAGCTTCGATTTAGGCCCTCCTGTAAGATAATTCCACATACATAAAGTTTTTTACATTAGTACACACAGGTTCAAATATATTGCCCAGATTTGCCAGTTGCTATTATCCCTCCGGCAATAAAGAACACTTGTATGAGGGCTCATGGAACCATTGGTGTTTCAGCTTATGTTCCCCACACAGGAGATGCTCCTTACATAAACAGTCAGCAAAACTAAGAAGTTAACATTAACCCAATATTACTATCTAACCCTGTTTAGATTTCTCTTCACCAATAATAGTCTTTAGGACAAGACTGGGATCTGGTTTAAGCTGGACTGTCTCTCTGTTCTCTGTCTGAACCAGCTCCTTAACTTTTCCTTGTTTTCTGACATGGTACTATGGAATACATGCTTACATCCCCTCAAGTAGTGTGCTGAAAGCTTAATCCTTTCTTGTGATGAGATTAGAAGATGGCTCTTGGAAGGTAATCAAGTCACAAGGGTGAGCCCTCATAATGGCCCAAGTATCGTTATAGAGGTGCAAGAACTTGTTTGCTTGATCTGTGTACTGTGCTCTTGCTCCTTGACCCCCAGCCATGGTGAGACGTAGCCATCTGCAAGCTAGGGAGTGGACCCTCCACCCAATACTGGGTCGACCAGAGTGATGATTGTGGACTTCCAGCTTCCAGGCTGGAAAGTAAGCACTTGTTATATAAAGCTCCACAGAACACATAGTAGGGCAGTCCAACCTCAGGTGCCTTGATAGCTGTAAGAGTACAGACCAATCACACTGTAAAGTGTCTCTAGTTTGGGATCATATTTCCTCACATCTTAGCAAGGCACGGACAGCAATGAGGCTGAGATTTTTCAGCATCAATCAGGTACCACATAAATGTCAATCTGTCTCACTCCCAGAGATGCCACTTACCTTATTTCTAACTAAAATGCTTCCTGCCAACCTATGTTAAATTCAAAGGAAATACATCCAAATCTGCTTCTATCCCTACCAATATACACCACAAGTTCCACTATCCTACCCATTAAGTTTATTCTAGACTTTCCTCATCCAAGATTTGTCAAGCCCTTCAAAGAGAGAAACAGCCTTCCAATGCCTGGTTCACTGAGTCCCTCCCTACTTCAATTTGTCCAGTAGATACATGGATGATCTGCCCTACATATACATCACAACACATGAAAGAACGTTATGTTACAGAAAGTAATACGGCCATGAATTAGCAAGCCAAAGTCTAGCTGACTTTGTACTTGAGGTGAAATTTAAAAAGAAAGAGGCTTCACCTGAGGGGGAAAAGGAGTGAAATCAGGGATGGTTTGGAGATTTAGGACACAGACAAACTCTGCAACTCAACAAACATTAAACAAATCAATTTCTAGGGCTGTGGTCTGCTATTAAACAGTCAGGAAAAAGAAAAAGCAGCAAGCAAGGGCAGATCAACATGTACAGCACAGGGCCCAGCATTCTGTTGTCTGGACATTGTGAATACTTTAAATCTCCAGGGTAGAAAGTGAAAGAAAATGAGTCATTAGGTCAGGCTTACTATTTGGACAGCTGTAAGAAGTTCCAAAGATTTCCAGCCCAAACTGTAAACAAGTTATCAAAACAATTTGGCCACAGGGAGAAATCACTTACTGAGCAAGGTAGCAACTTGTTGCATTCTTGGCTCTTTCTTTCCCATTACATCCTCTCCCATCTTCCAGAATTCTTTACTCAGTATCACAGTCACCTACTCACACTTTTCCTGCCTTTTTTTCCTCATGAGTGACCTCAACAACTTGAAAATCTTCCCAAAACCCTATTGCCAATCAACTGTAGCCTTTTCACCTCCACTGACCAGTTGAAACTGTGGCTTTCTTGTGTCTCATGAGTTTTGTTAGTTCAAAATGCTTCTTGGCTCCTAGTCATTTAATGAACAGAAATGTAATTCCTTCATCTGGCCCTCTAGCAACTCTGACTCTCCTTCCTATCTCTTTTAAATTCAAGTAAATATGCACAGACACCCATTCCCAGCTATATTCCTGCTAAACTTGGACTAGCCACATTACTACCACATTCATGCTGCTTAGTTAATTTGCTTTTACCTTTTGTTGTGTGATCCTTGAGCACACCATGGACGAGGTCTCTTCTTGTTTGAAATTCTACAGCATTTTGCATCTCAATGTATTTATCCAATGGCACCTTATGACCATCACTGACTATCACTAAAACTCCAGAAAGTACGTAAGAGCAGGTTAGACTATTTCCCTTTCATGTCTCTGAAGAAGAGCTTTAACACAAGGCCTGGTAGATTTTTGGTAACTATCTACTATATTAAAGTAAAAATTATCTAATTACATAGAAAATCTAACTTAAAAATTGGGTGTGTAATTGTGTGTGCAACCATGTGCATATCATGGAGCACATATGAAAGTCAGAGGATAACTTTGTGGAGTCTGTGTTCTCCTTCCACTTTTATGTGGGTTCTGGGAACCAAACTCAAGCAGCTAGACTTGTGAGACATGCACCTCTATCTGCTGGGCCTTCTCACTGGCACAGAAAAATACAACTTTCATCTCTACAACTACAGGCCTATTAAAAAGCTATGAGAACCATGGCTTAGACAACAGCATCACGGCATCAAAGAGACAAGTCCACAGCTTCACCTTCATATGCTTCAGTGCATATTTTTCAGGCCTTAGATTACTAATCACTAACAACATGGTTCTAGTTTGAAGTTTCCTAATACAACTGCTATAAGATTAATAAAGACACCTCTGAATTAAAACTATTTTTAGTTGTAAAGTCCTACAAGATGTGAATAATACTTCTATTTAAAAATCCATAAATGCTTACAATAGCAGTTATTTCAACTACATAAAGGACTCAATTAAGCTCTTTTGTAACTTAAAACCTACAACAGAATTTACAAAGATCTATACCTCATTGCCCACCCAACGTGTCTACAACACAGCAGACTTAATACAGCTCATTTAAAGAAAGAAGTTTAAAACAAATTTAAACTGCTACTTAAAATTCTAACCCATTTCTGGGGTCTCACTTTTATGTCCGGAGAAGTAAAATTATCTGTTCACATCATTATATAAATCCTTTAATCTTAATGACTGTGAGCAAGTAAAACTACTCTATTGTGTGCAAAGCTGTGTTCTCAAACCCCCAAGAAGAAGCTGTCTGGCAAGTTTCCATGAGTCTTGAAAGAGAGTGTGGCTAATATAGATCAGTTTTGGTAGTAGTTACCAGGAATAATGCACTGGCTGTGCCAAACTGAAATCTGGCAAGCAAGGAAAGGAATGAGTGGGAAATAATTAGGAATGGTACAAGAATTAATGAGCAAATTAAGCTCATCCTTAAAGATCTCCAGATACAACTGGAGGTTGTGGTGAAATCATTCCTATACTTTAATTCCTTAGAAAGTTATAAAAGTAAAATCTAAAATATTTTGAGCACTGCCACTATGAAGCCAGGCATGAATCAAGACAATCCTTATTATAAGCAAAAATCATGGAAAAAAGGAGAAACAGCCCCAAACTGTCTTGATTTTTCCATCTCTCACTAGGCAAAGATCAATATTCAGAGCACATTCTAACTAACTTTACTATTATTTTAACACAGTAAGTCCCAGGAAGTCGGAGCAGCAGCAGAGTGCAGAAAGAGCAGGATTGGCTCATCTACATCACATCACACAGCAAAATCATGACAGTTTTGCTGAAGCATCACAATTGAAAAAGATTCGTTCCAGCCCTTTTCTTCTGAGCTGAAACCTCAGCAAGCATCTCTCCCTGGCCACCTCTGCAAGCAGGAGCTTTTGGCTGAAGGAAACAAGAATCAAGCATGCTTTAACACAAGGAGGCTGAGTTATTTAGGAGGAATCCCAAAGCAGAGATACCTACTTGAGCAAGCATAAGCTAAACCTCTTATCACTTACCTAAGGCAGGTGCTTGCTTTCTGGAAAGCATTTCAACTGATGGAAACTATACTTGCATTGACATGAAGAAAGATGCCACTTACATAAGTGGACATGCCAGTGTAAAGGGTGACAGGAGAGATGCAAGGAGTTTCTCGATGACATTCCCATTTGATTAAAGCAGAGCATTTAGCAAGCTCCATTAGGTCCATTTTGCCAAGAAATTAACTTTACTTGTACATAACAAACAGTCTGTTGAGCTACATGGTTCTCACTGTAGATGGGAAACTTCTGATAAAGGAACCAGAGCAGGCATAACCTGGAAAAGATGCAGCAAGTATAGGTACCTTCCAACAGGAGGAGTTCAGGCCATTGTGCAAATTAAGTAAGCAGCTGCCTTGTGTTCTAGAGAACTATACACACACACACACACACACACACACACACACACACACACACATACAAACAGTATATCTTAGTAACCCAATATGTCCATCATCCAAGTTCAAAATGTATCCCTTCGAAGTCAATCTTGTGACGTCTGTATCTTTATGGATTCATCCACATGCTCTAAGACTGTTAAGAAGTAAGCCACACACTTCTCATGTCACCCATAAATTCAATATGCATTAAGTTTAGCTTATACTAAGACTTGCATCAAACTCTGGCATTACATTAATCAAATAAGTTAGTCTCATGATCAGCAATAATAACAATTTTCATCTTATTTTATATGGTCTTCTCTGAGCATTAGGAGCAGAGCTGGGAAGTGGCAAGTGGGCAATGGCGCAGATAGCTACAAAAGGTTACCTGAAAAAGTCACTAACCACACATCCTACATATAATGCTTTTCCCAGTTTCTGTTCACTGAAGGGTGAGGTCACAATAAAGTATCCCTATTAGTCTGGGTCTCACAGATAGAAGTATTTCAAGATGCATAGAAAAATGCTCATTAACATTCAAGTTTGCTAAACCCATTCAACCATTCAGCCCTTTGCTTTCTGATAAGACTGCGAACAACTATGCCAATTGGCACAGTTAGATTTTGTAACATCTGTACCTGCCTACTAGTTAGTTTAGCCTGCAGAAAGGAGTGACTGACGGCTATAAGTTCCAGCAGCATGCCACCCCACTGACTCTGTGATAGCATTTTAAGACTACAAATTCCTCAACTGGGTTATTTTAAAAGTGAGTTTTCCAAATTAAGTTTCTGTTTCTCCATTTTCAAGAGAGGGACAAATACAGCATTCATCTGTAACTATATTTTGTTTTAATCTGAAGTTTTATAACTAACAAAAATTCAACATATAAGAAATGTACTGAATCACATATATTTACTTCAAATATGTATTTATAAAATGAAAGTATCAATTTCAAGATTATCAAATGTTAAATTTTATGATTTCATTTAAACACCACTAAACAAATGTCTAATATTTTGAGATTTTTCTCATTTTAGCACAAGATTTCTTATTATTTCTTTAATGATTTACAAACCTCAAGCCAAGAAATATTTAATGTGGAAAAAACATGAACATCGGAATCTTATACATCTGCACATTCAAGCATCTACTTCATCTTTATGGTTAAAGAATTGCTCACAACTTAAACTTATGAAATACTTTCAAAATAATCAAAACAATTCATCAATCTTTGATTTATCTTTGGGCCAGAATGCTTCACTTTGGTTTACTATAATTAATAGTGACAGTGTTTGTTTAAATCCCACAGTTGGAACACATTGCCCATAGCTGATGAACACTCTTAGACCCAACGGAGTGCTTAATGGCAAAGTGCAACCCTGACAGGAAGTACAAGCTGCATGTCAATACAGAAGGAAAGCATGGGAGATGTACACAATGTAGCATGTTCTATCTGGTGTCATTACTTAAATTGCTACTTTTCCTCAACAATCTATTTTGCAGCTCCAGCAAGTAGAATAAATGGTAATTTTACCTGCCAAATTTGGCACAAATGAGAACAAGCAACTTCATTAGCAGAACAATGCTTTCAATATGATTTTTTCCCTTTCCCACCCAGTGCCAAATAGTAGAACAATTCAAATCAAGAAATCTAAGCAAAATTACCTCCTCTTGTTGAAGTTTTATATGCTTGAATAAGCAAATGATCTACAGAATGCTAGCAAGAATATCCTCCTCGTAAGTTAGTATTTGTGTGTGTGTGTGTGTGTGTGTGTGTGTGTGTGTGTGTGTGTGTGTGTGTGTATTGCAGCTTAATTACAAGTTGGAATGCTATACTCATCCAAGAATGAAACACCTCCTGCGAGGTAAAGTTTCCAGTGTACTGGGGGCAGGGAGTAGTTTGCCTATCGAGCATTAAAGCATATGTGGTAAGTAGAACTGAAAGACTAGGCTTGAATGCAACTTTTTGTTAAAAGGTCAGTGAATGTACCCAAACCAGTGATGTGGAATGAGACTGAACAGGTCTGCTTTAGTCTGTGATAAACTAATACAGTAACATCTACTACTACCCTCCTCACCAATTACAACCAGCTCTCACACTTGGTGTTTTTAGTAGCAGCCTATAAACAAAATCACAAAATCTTTCAAGCTCCTCTCAGATGTGATCAGAGGCACAAGACCAACTCTTCTATTACTCTAGTCTTGAATAGGGGGCTATGCATAACAAGTGTAAGTCACTGTCACTAGATAAGAGTAAACTGAAGTACTTCTTTGTCACACTGAGTGAATTTGATAGTTACTCAGTTATTTATGACACACATTGTGTGATGTTTATACTTTCTATCTGGCTCCTTAAACATCTTCCATACAAGAGCCATACATCACACAGCTAAACACAACCAACAGCTGTTATTTAAAAGCCTGAGTGATTAAACGGGGCAACAGCAATGCAAACCTATCTCCATGTGCTGCCATGACAATAAGACCCTAAGAACACACATATCCACCCAGAGACAGGCCTTCCACACGGAACTTTAAAATTTAGCAATGTCTACCTTTTATTGAGGTTTAAATACCATGATTTATTTTATAACATCCTCCATTGGAAGGAAAACATTCATTGAGTCAAAACAGAAGTTTCAGTTTTGGTAATTGAATGTCCTTTGGTTTTATTTTCAGCTGTTTAAATGTGTCACTTTTTCAGAGAAATGGATCTAAACCAAAGAAAATGAACATTAACCAGCTGTCTAATATACATCCCATTCATTGAGTTCTCAGAGCATTCTACAACAGAGAGGTTTTTATAAAAGAGGATCTGAGGCTCTGAGTGCAGAGAAAAGAGCCAATGTGATTTGGTATCTCAGGCAATCAGAGACTCTTGGTGATGGGAGAGGGGAAAAACATACTAGCAGGGATGGACACTAACGCAAAGAATGGGCACTCTGAGTGCCTGAGGGCCATCCATGAGGTAGAGGGTATGTGAACAGAAACCTGGGAAAGTGCCAAGGAAACTGGGAAGGCAGGTGGAAAAGGGACCAAACTCCCCAAGAGCAGGATTGAGTCTGGCATCATGACAATATAGGTGTACCCTCCAGCGGGTGAAAAAGGAAGTACCGGCTTTAATGAAAGGGACCCAGGGCACAGAGAGGGAAGAAAGCCCATGTCTGTGATGGCATCCCCAGTCGCACTAGACAAAATTTCCCCAAATCAATTACATAGACATAA
Source organism: Peromyscus maniculatus bairdii (assembly GCF_049852395.1). NCBI lineage: Eukaryota > Metazoa > Chordata > Mammalia > Rodentia > Cricetidae > Peromyscus > Peromyscus maniculatus. The sequence goes on along the minus strand of NC_134860.1, from coordinate 120,363,890 downwards.
AGACTTTCTACAAGTATCTTTGAGCTACTGTGTTACAACCTCAACATGGGTTCCCACGAGAAATGCATAACAGAGTATTAGAATCTCAGAAGTAACTGGCGCTGACAAGTCTTGCCAGAGTTTGTGTGTTTTTATCCACTTGTACAAATTATTCACATGCTGTTCGCAAATGGGAGGAGATCTGCTTGCAAAGTAGAGAAGTTATTAGATTTTGAGAAAAACAAAGTAATGTGTGTAATTCACACATCTAAGGTGCGACAAGCACACTCACCACTCTACCAGAGTCTTCATCTACATTACCTCATTCAAGGTTATGAAACCTGAGGAGAGATTAGCCCTGTGTCATAGATGAGGAAACCAGGGTGCTTAAAAACTGTGTGGCTCCTGATGGCTTCCACAGCCTGCCTGTCCAGGGTTGGGGTTTAGGTCTCAGTTCATCTCGGTGTCTCACGGCCCTTGTCTTCCTGTCTACAAGCACTGCTGTGGCAGCGGCTCAGGGAGTTAAGTGGCCTCCCCTTCCGAACAGTTATGTAACAGGTAAGGGACAGAGGAAGTTTCACTATCTTCAAAGACTGTTGTTTGCAAAACAACATCAGCTTGTTTCCCTACCATCCCTTACCTGGCCCCAAGCTGAACTTCAAATGCTGCTGGTAGCTAGGTTAATTTTTCTAAGTTGAAAAAAAAAAAAAAATGGAGGAAGAAATATAATGGCCTGTCTCCTTATATCTGACTTGTTGAATATTTCTTGTTTATAAGACTGCCCTGTTTACATAATAGAAAACATGACCACTATGATGTACTGCATATTAACTTCAAGAGCTAGAAATACAGTTTCCTAACAAGCAGTCTTGCAAATTGACATAAAAGGCAACTCACTAGTGTTCTGACCCTTGATACTTTGTATTTCTACCAAGATTTTTAGAGTATTGCCAACAAATAAAATTACAAAAACACGTACTACTGTTATAAAGGAAAACCATTAAAAGGGCAGCTTGAATAAACCATACCTGTGATTTTCAAAGTGAGTACATGTACATAAATGCAATAAAATATTTCTGTGTCACGTCTATCATTCTCCTGACACTGGGAGTTCCACCCAACAGCCACAATTTACAAAACAAGTGATCCCAGCATAGAGAGCTCAATGCCCAACTGTGGCTTGGCCCCATCCACCATAGCTCTAGATGATGTCATTGCTCAAAACACACTTTTAACTTGTTAAACCTTTCTTGGCCATTTTAACTATCCAAGAGGGGTCTCTATTCTTTGAGTTGAAGAAACTGCCACAGTTATGCATCATGGAAGCTGGTGAAGAGATGGGAAAGATCACTTATGGCTGAGACCCAAGGAAGGAGTCTCAGGCAGTCTGAGACTATCAATTCTTGGATGGAGTAGTGAAACAAGAAACCAGAACAATCTGTGAGCTGTGGCTTTGGAACAATTTTAAGCTTCAACAGCCAAAGCTGACTTTATCTTTCCTTAAAGACCAGGGTAATATGCAATGCAAGAGTAGCTTTTAGGCTTTCTAAACCTCTGGATGTTAGCACCAGGAAGATCTAAACTGCAAACCCATGCTACTGGTGAACAGCCTCCAAAGCCCCGAGTTCTCCCATCTGAGCCCAATAAATGCATGAGTGCAATTTTGGAGACCATCACAACCCCAGAAATGTAATTAGGATGTGGGCAGAGAAGACAAAAGATGCTGTGATGATGGGACACACTAGACCCTTAGACACACTAACTAGAGGAGAAAAGAAAACATTATTGGGAGTGGGGTGCTACAAGGCACTAGCCATTCTTTTTAAATGTGACAGTTTGCAGCTAATTAAAAAAAAAAATGCTAACCCAGCACATTAAAGTCATATTGTACTATAAAGAGCATCTTTTAAAAAGATATTTACTGAAGAGCATGCCACAGCCCTGTACCATTGGCAGACAAACCAGAACAAGCGCCAACTGCACTGTGACACCCCTGGTTTGATCACTGGCTTTGTTCTGTGATTAACACTGGCTATATTTCAGGCTCTGAGTATAATGCATAGAAGCATTCATCCAGGATCGTAAGACTGCATCCACAGGTTAATGCCATCTTTTCAGTTCACTCACAAGCAAAATCTAGTAAGGCACAGCTGCAGTGGGGGTCTGAGAAGCGAGATCTATTCCACAGATCTCGATGGCCACGCTAACCAGACTGGTACAAAAGGAGCCTTGGTGTGGCCAGCTATGTTTGTTTAATAATAACAGTTGTGTAAACACGAGGTCCTCTCAGTTAAAGGAAACCAACATCAAAAAGCGGTGAAACACAGAACCCGAAACCCCTCTTTCTTTGAAGAAACCCGTTTGAAGCGAGGTGTTTCTAGTTATGGGTGAATGGAATGAGAATTCAGCTGCAGCAAGCGGACATCCAGTCCCAGGAAGGACTAATTAAATCCATCTGAGCAGCGGCATCTTGAGCCGCCTCACACATTTCAAAGAGAAGCCCGTGTCCGCCTTTTTCGAAGACATCAAAACATTTGGTGCAGCTGCGGCACATTGAGGCTCCACGACAATGTTGTTTTTATGGAATGGGAAGAGCTGAAAGAGTCATGCCAAGGTTCAAAACTATCTCACCACTGAATCAGCAAGGGCAGGACATTCCTACTCATCACCACTGGGATCCCTTTCTAGCCTCTGGCTCTACTTAGCAAAGCTTCTGTAAGGCCTCCAGAGGGAGAGGGCAAGCCAACACTTAAAGTGTCCTACACATTTGATGGTGTGTGACTAACAAATTAAGAAACCAGGATTTTTGTGATGTAAAGATTCTAGTAGTTGACAAAAAGCAGAAAGAGCTAAGAACTTCAAAATCTTGCTTTAACGAAAATATTCTACTTAACAGCCATCACTAGGACTATGAAGTAGTAGAATAAAGTTGTGCTCAGAACTTGGAATATTGTCCCAAAAGAATAAAGTCCTCTTAATATCTAGCCTGCAAGGCTCCTAACCTCAGCATTGGCCACTGTAGGTAGGCATATGCCGGCACATGGGAGCAATCACACTTTTCCTTAAAGACCAATGTCTCAAAGTCATCCCCATACATTGAGACATACAAGCCAATGTCATCCACACAGCAGCTGAAACTCAGTTGTCAGGCTCAGAAGCAGAGCACTTGCCTAATTTGTGCCAGAAGTTGAATTCAAACCCCAACACAACAGGAAATGAGTGAGTGGGTGGGTAGGTGTGTGGATGGATAAATGGACAAACAGATGAGTGGCAAGGTCTCGCCAGCAGGAGAGCCTGGCTTCTGGGTTCTCTTTACTCACTCAGTTATCATGAGCACATCACTGGGCCACCTTCCCCTGAGTGCTCTCTCCTGTCAAAAGAGGAGCTGGCCTAGGCTTCTACCAACAGCTCTACCATCCTGTGGCACTTTTCTTCAAATGTGATTTCAGGAAGACAGATTAGATTGAAATACAACTTGGTTACTTGCACAACTAAAAACTTCTTTGCCACTTCCTCTGAATCTCCAAATCTGGGCACCCCATGACAGATGAGTAAATTAATGCCAACTCAAAGGAAATTTCACAGTAGAGGATGACTGCCTGGACACAAGCATGCACTGCCACAGCACAGACAGAGGAAAAGGCAAAGTGTGGCAAAGAGTAAAACAGATGGCTTTCTCCACTGACATCATTACTTTAAAATACTGCCGGGAATATACACCAAATACTTTACATTCGGTAACAGAAATTACCCTATTATCTAAATAGGGGGAACCCCAGTACTTAAGAAGTACCATTTGCAAGAAAGGTGTGCATTCAATTCCCATGAGTGCCGGTTACAGCCTGGCATATGAAAAACAAGGTAAAAGGGCTAAGGGTGTAGCTTGGGGGAGAGTGCCTGCTTAGCATGCACAAGGCCTGGGCTCTACCTCCAGCAGGGCAGAGCAGGAAAATTTTAAAAATGAAATATGAAAATTAAAGTAGCTAAATGAAACAGGTTTACAATGTGTTCCTAAATTCAAAATTTAAAGCTTGATGCACTCTACCAACATTCTGGACTGCAGTTTTTAAAGGTCCTGAATATCAATCAATGCTGTTAAACATATTGTGTAACTAAGTAAACAAAATATCAATACACATATGAGCAGGAGCAGCTGTAACATCCTTTAAAAACTTGGGAAGTTCACTCCACAGCCAGCGGGTAGGTATAAGCTACTCCAAAATATGCGCCTTGGCATATGGAATATTTTAAGCTTTAGGAGTGAGAGAAACGGCAGGTGCCGGAAGGACTCTGTGACCTTCCCTGAAGCAGGTCATGAGACTGTATGAGAGATAGCTTCCCTTCCCCAGAAGGGAAAGAGCACTCTTCCCTCCAAAGCCCCACAAGAGGAGTCTCCATCGGGCTTGCTAACTGTCCCAGTTATGAACCTTCCCTCAGACAGCCCATCCTGCCACATTCCCCATGCCGCTCCACTAAAACTCAGTCTGGAATATTTCTTTGGGTCTTCGATTCTTCATGAAATCTCCTGTGTCAGGTACAAATGCTGTTAAATAAATGTGTGTGCTTCCCCCCTTGTTAACTTGTTTTTTGTTACAGGGGCAGCAGCTGAGAACTTAGAAGGGTAGAAGGAAAAGATACATTATCTCACTACAATAGGCTACAGAAAAAAAAATCTAGATAGGCAGGTGATATATTTAGATGGACCGGCTGCCCCGTGAACACTATTTCCTTCTTCTCACATGAAGTCCTTGCACCTTGGCCCCACAATTCTGTCCATAAATATTTTTTTGTACTTTTCCAGGTACTTCTATGTCCAAACATAGTATTAGTTTGCATTTGCTTTGCTGAGTATCTTCTCCTAATCACACAATCAATACTAATCAGCTTGAATGCAATAGTCTCCAAATTTGACTTTTTAAAGATGGGAATTGTGTTCTTTATTATTACTGAGTATGGGTGCACATGTGCCGGGTACACCTGTGGAAGCCAAAGGAACTTTCAGGAGCCACCCCCCACTCCCACCACAGGAATGGGAGACCAAACTCAGTTTGTTAGGCATCCGTACAAAGTGCTCCTAACCACTGAGCAATGTCACCAACCCAAAATCATGTACTTTATGTAAGACAGATACCTTTTGATTTTCTTTCCTTTTTTCTGCTAAAAGAAAACAAAACACCAGGGAATCCATGGCTGATATGTAAGATTAAATTAAACTATAAAATTAAAAAGAAAACAAAACAACAACATAAAATCGCAAGGCTAGTGAGATGGCTCAAGAGGGAAGGCACTTGCTTCCAAGCCTGAGGGTCTGAGTCCAACCCCAGGACTTCACGTGGTGGGGAGGAGAGATCCAGCTCTGGCAAGCAGTCCTCTGGCGCCCAGGGCACAAGTGTGCCCTCGACACAGAAATAAAATTTAAAACCTTTAGATTAACACTTTTACTTTGTCTTTTTTTAAAGAGTGTGAAGAAATTTGGAATATCGCAAAGTTAGTTAGGATTACTATTGCTATGATGAAACACCACAACCACATGGGGAGGGAAGGGTTTGTTTAACTCACATTTTCATAGCACGGTTCATCATCAAAGGCCCTCTAAAACACAGCCTGTGTGCTGACTCTCAGGAAACACTTCCCAGAAGATTTCACCTCATCGATGCTGGACTCTTCTTAATCACTGTTAATTTCTTAGCTCCAGCTCAATGCCAGTAATGAAAAGGTTTCACATCAATGGTGCTAGTCTCTTGTTAATCATAGCTGACTCTTCAGCCCCAGCTCACCAGAACCACAGAATCTTAATTCAAAATAACAAATGGTCCCAACAGTCTTTAAACTTCTCTCTGAAACTTCAAAAGCCAGGCCTCCATCTTCTGCACTGCTCTCAACATTCTTGTCTTCCAAATTCCTACAGAACAGCCTACTGAGCTCTCAAAACTCAATGGCTTTTGTAGCCCCAAGTTCCAAAGTCCTTAAATGATCTTACCCAAAACATGGTGAGGTCTGTCACAGCAATACTCCAATATCCTAGAACAAACTTGTCTTATTCTGGGTTTCTATTGCTGTGATGAAACACCATGACCAGAAAGCAAGTTGTGTGTATGTGTGTGGGGGGTATATTTGGCTTACACTTCCACATCCCTGTTCATCATGGAAGGAAGTCAGGACAGGAACTCAAACAGGACAGGAACCTGGAGGCAGGAGCTGATACTTAGGTGGTAGAGTATTACTTACTGGCTTGCTTGCCCTGACTTGCTCAGCCTGCTTTCTTAAAGAGCCCAGGGATGGCACCACCCACAATGGGATGGGCCGCCTCCATCGATCACTAATTTAAAAAATACCCTACAGGCTTTTCTACAGCCCAATCTTATGGAGACATTTTCTTAACTGAAGTTTCCTCCTTCTCAGATGACATTAGCTTGTGTACGTTGACATAAAACTGTCCAGCACACACAAGAATGTAGTTTATTTTTTAATTATGTGTATGAGTGTATATCTCTGTAGGGATATGTATACATGAATGCAGTTGCCCTATAATACCAGAAGTGGCCATCAGATCTTCTAGAGCTGTAGTTATCAAGGGGTTGTGAGTGGCCTAATGTGAGTGCTGGAAACCAACCTCTGGTCTTCTCCAAGAGCAATATGTGCTCTTAACTACTGAGCATTTCTTCAGTCCCAACAAGATGTACTCATTATACGCCTTCAATATCCTAATGTTATTTTAGCAAGTAATTTATAAATCTAAACATTTTAATTTGGAGCTTGCCTTCAGAAATGACTACATGATATTCTATTTAAAAAATGCATTCCAAGAGCTGAAAGAGACTCACCAGGTAAAGGTACTTGCTGTGGCCAGGTATGGCCACATGAGTCTTGTTGTAGAATATAATTTTAAGATGTGCTATATTTGTTTATACTGTGGAACATTTGTTTTAATGATGCAAAGATGTGTTGCATTCTCTGTGAATGCATAACTCTGTGAAGCTGTGTTACTTTGCCTGTCTAAAACACTTGGTGGTCTAATAAAGCGCTGAACAGCCAATAGCGAGGCAGGAGAAAGGATAGGTGGGGGTGGCAGGCAGAAAGAAGAAATAGGAGAAATCTGGGAGGGAAGAAGGAGCAAGAGAACAGAAGAGGAGGACTTCATGGGCCAGCCACTCAGCCTCCCAGCTACAGAGCCAGACACAGAATAAGAAGGAAAGAAAAGGTATACAGAAATAGAGAAAGGTAAAAGCCCAGAGGTAAAAGATAGATGGGATAAATTAACTTAAGAGAACCTGGTTAGAAACAAGCCAAGCTAAGGCCAGGCATTTATAATTAAGAATAAGCCTCTGTGTGTGATTATTTGGGAGCTGGGTGGCAGGCCCTCAAAGGAGCAAAGAGTAAAGAGTTAAAAAAAAAAAAAAACAGAGTCTGATCCCCAGAACTGTCTCCCACAAATGTCTTCTGACCTCCATACAGACAGATACACACATACACACATGCACACATATACAGAACCATACAGACACTCACACAAAAAATAAGTGTAAAAAAATTAAATTCATTTCACCATGATAAAATACACTATTTACCAGAAGCTACCCAATGAAATTCCACTAAACCTTACTAATAACATCAATGAAAATTTAATGCAATATTAAAAAATTAATATGCTTTTCAATGTAAAGATTTTTTAAAGTTTCAGAACCAATAGGATAGGTTAGTAGCACAGTATCTTCATAGCACTTGAAAGGTCCTAAGTTATCCTCAGCAACCCTCAAAACAACCAAATGAGTTTACTAAAAATGTAACAATAAAGAAAACACATTTCATCTTTACAATATGTTAATTTGAATTTATTTATTTATTTATTTATTTAGGCATCTGGAATTTTTTCTTGGCCAATAGTATTCTCTATAACATACCTAATATATTTTGCATATAAGTGATGGCCAAAATGATAAATAACTTCAGAATAAAATCAAAACCCATAGCTTAAAATGCTGTCAGGATGTGCTGTGTCCAAGTTTACCACACACAACCCCCACTCCACCGCATCCAACCCCACCCCACCTCTCCTCTGTCTGCCCTGCTTCAGGTATGTGGGACGCCCTCCCATCCGCAGTCTAAACACACAGCTCATGCTAACTGCACCCATTCCTGAACCAGACGCTTAGAGGATGTGTCACCTCCCTCTCTTCTGTGGAAGTCAATTCTTGCCAATGTTAAGCACCACTTCAGGACCACACCACGCCCCTCTCTGCAGTCCTAGCATCCCCCATCTTCTCCACCAGAGCAGCCACCAGAGGATGAAGAATTGCTACTTTCCCTCATCTCCACTTCCTCCTGCCTCTCTGTAGCTCTACTCATCTCCCCACACCTCTTAATCTTCAAGCACCCCTCCTTGTGGCCCCATTACTCGCTTTAAGAAAGCTCCAATTTCAAGTAAAAAGTCCTACCTGAATACTCTGGTGCACTCTGCCTTTTACACTCAACTTCTCATCTTTCTTAGAAGAATGATTCATGCCACAATACTCCCACCTCAACTCTAATATTCCATTTCTGTCCTTGTTACATCATTGAAATTGCTCTCAACTCTTTTTGCTAAAGTCAACGGACAGAGCTTAGTCTTTTTTCTTCTTCCTTTGGTTTTGGTGGTTTTGAACCAGGGTGACACTCTACAATTGCTTTTCCCCCCTAGTATTCTCTGTTCCTTGTTGACAACTTTAGTGGACCCAGGTCTAACATTCCTTGGCCCTCTTCACTTCTCTCAATTCTTTCCCATCCTCCAAATGGTTTTTATGCAGTTGGAGGTCAAACTTCTACTGAACGCTCTCTTGGGCCATAGAACTTCACTTGCAACAACCCAGTGAACACTGTCAGGTTCTCCCAACAGGTCTGCAGTTGCCTTCATCATCCCTGATCCCTCTGCACACATTTCAGCAAATGCCACTGTCATTCAGCCAGCTGCCCAATACCCCTAGGTTCTCTTGCTCTTCATTATAGGGTTGTGGTGAGACAGCTTCCGGTGTGAACTCAGGAACCAGAGCCAGATTCTGAGACTCAATCTCTACTCTACTAAGTTCTGACTGTAGAAAAGGCTGCTAATCTCTCTGCAGGTCAGTTTCCTTCCATTTACAGCAGACAGAATAGTCTTTATTCTTCCTAGAGTGCTGTCAAGATTAGAGTAGATCACATACATTGTTATCCTCACTAAGTGATGCCCTGCACATCCATTTCTTGGCCTTGCTGAGCCCACAGACAGCAATTAGTGTTACTACTCCAGAAATGCTGGTATTATCAATATCCTTCTTTAGCTTGTACCAATTTTAAATCCCTCTTATACTGGTCCATTTTCTCCACTGTGGAAACACCATTTTCAAGGCTCACACATCCTCCACTCAGTTTCTCTAGCCTCCTCACAGCCCTCCCTCACTGCAGTGTGGCCTCTCTAACATATTCACTAGAAGGGAGACACTGTGGTCTTTCTAATGGGATCACCGTCAGATGTCCTGCAGAAAGGAAGGCTTTCTGTGGTTTCCACTGCCTTTCAGGTCAATCCCCAACAGGTTCACAAGCTCAGTTGGCATCCACAGATAGGAAGCTGCTAATCCTACCCCTCACTGCCTGCCAGTCCCAGATACCTAGCTTCCCACAACCATACACAGCTTCTTCCATTTCCTCACTTTAATTCTCTTTATACACCTTGCATAAGCCTTCAAAATTGTGACCTTATGCCCTGTGCCATCCACCACCACCTTCCATAGGTCTCAGGCTGGCTAGTTTCCCTTTGAAAGTCCCCACCCATCTTCATGTCCAAGTTTGCAGAGTCCCTGTCTGTTCTCCATAATACCCACTCTCCCTATCATCATTTACTTGCTTGTCACCCTCAACAGATTTGGGAAGTCAGATACATCATCTCTCTTGACTACCACTGTTTCTCTAGTGCCTGTGTCACAGAGCACAGTAAACAATGATGACAGAATAGTAACTGTATAAACTCAGGGGCATTTCAACAGATGGTTTCAATGTTCATTTAATTTGTAAATAAGTTTGAGATACAGAAATATGATATCAGAATTGAGCCAAGAATGGTGGTGACCTCTGAATCTCAGCACAAAGGAGGCTGATAGGTTTGCTCAAGTTTAAAGCCACCCTGGGCTACACAGTGAAACCCTGTCTCAAAAAACTTGGGACAGGAAATACACATATAAGCAAAATTTAAAAAATAATTGTTAATAAATCTATTATAAAAATTTGATCAGTATCTAAAGTTGCTACCCTACTACTGCATATATTTTAGAACACATTATAAAGTTAAATGACTTGAACTAAAGCTGGATATCTTGTGTCAACAGTAAGCATTATACCTGAAATTAAATCCTTCATAAAGTGTCAGAAACCTGACCATAATACTAAAACCTAGTTGAAGTCTTAATCACAGTATTTGCCAACTATAACATGGTAACCACCAATCCCACTTAGTGCTTTTCATCTCCAGAGTAGCAGGGACTCAGGGTCTGTAGCTTAATTTTGTTCCTCCCTTAGTGCCATAACAAGCAACTTGGCTCTTAAGCACGACATGCCTGAGCCATTTAAGAGGGTGCAGGTGCAGCCCTGCACCCAATTAGATGGGCAATTTTCCAGATTACATGGGCAGGAACCTCACATTTTTATGAAAATTCAGTCTTCTGGCTGAAAAGCAGATGATACCCACTGGAAAGGCTACATTTAAAACGTAAACAGGTCATGCTGTGTGAGTTACTCTGTGGGCTTGATTTTTCCACAGTCTTGTTTATTTGACTCCCTTCATCAGATGTCAAGCTACCTGGCGGTGTTTGCTTTGAAAGGATGTTTGTCAGCTTGTTGGTCTCCTGGTAGGGGAGGGACAGGAGTGCAGCAAGTGACTTTGGGACCTTCTGCCTTGAACCACCTTATTCCCTGAAATACTCAGTAAAACCACCACCAATTCTAGAAGCCCAAAAACAATCTTCAGAGAGCTATCTGCAAAGTCATCTCTTGAAGTGGTTTATACACCTCAGAAGGAAAGGGGGCTTCGCAGCTAGTATCCAAATGTGTTTTCACTCTTTCCCTGACTAATTTGGATGAGTCCCTAAAACATAACCTATTCTGTGCTCTCTAGAAACCACTTTCAAGTTCAGAGTTCCAGCTGAAAGGGTTTCAGAAACTGTACTTTGTGGCTCTACCCATGTCCAGTAGCTCTAATGAACCAGGAGCTTATCTGAGTGCTTACCTGGATGGCCAAAGGCACTGTATGGACAGGCAACCAGCTCCCAAGCATCAGGACAACCCACAGTTACCACTTTCTCGTGGCTCCTTCTGAAGATATTCTATTCTCATAATAAGCATACACATCTATTTTTCCCCCTCAATACAGAATTCTCACCGTGTGGCCTAGGCTGGCCTGGAACTCACCGAGATATGCCTGCCCCTGAGTCTGGACTACTGAAATTAAAGGCATGCACCACCACACGTGTCCTAACATACTCTTTCTCTTGGGTGTGGGAGAGAGTACCAGTGAATATACTTTGCTTTTATTGGGTAGGATGGACTCACAATCATTTTTAACAGCTAAAAGTATTTCACTGCTCTGACATTGCTGTAGCTGAAGTTTTCTCTAGTCCTGCCTGGCCCACAGTCAGGACAAATCTCTCTCACCCACCGGTCCCACAGCCACTCAGACCCAACTGAGTAAACACACAGAGACTTATATTGCTTACAAGCTGAGTGGCCTTGGCAGGCTTGTTGTTATCTAGTTCTTCTATCTTAAATTAACCCATTTCTATTAATCTATACCTTGCCACATGGCTTGTGGCTTACTAGTATCTTACATGTTGGTACTCATGGCGGCGGCTGGCAGCGTCTCCTGACTCAGCCTTCCTGTTCCCAGAATTCTCTTCTCTGCTTGTCCCACCTATACTTCCTGCCTGGCTACATGCCAATCAGTGCTTTATTTATTAACCAATCAGAGCAACACATTTAACATACAGAACATCCCACAGCACTTCCCCTTTTCTTTTTTTCAAAAGGAAGGTTTTAACTTTCACATAGTAGTAAAATTACAGATAACAAAACAATTATCAAGCAAGAATTACAGTTACAATATCTAATCTGTTTATAATATCTAGTCTATTTGTATTTGGCAGAATTAAAGAAGATATCCTATCTTTCCTATATTTGTGAGTCTAAGGTTTCATATATAACTTATCTTTTATCATAACTAAGGAAATTATAACTATCTAGTCTTCAACTACATCAAACACCTCAGAAGGATATAATATTACCTGAGAAATGGGAGACAGCCGCACTGGAGGGTGAGAGAGATTTGTCCTGACCATGGGCCACGAAGGACTAGAGAAAACTTCAGCTACAGCAGTGTCAGAGCAGTGAAATCCTTTTAGCTGTTAAAGCTTCAGCTACACATTGCCAATGTTATTAACTATTAACAGGCTTGGCTTTTGAGCTGTTTGAATCCTCTGCCATTACAAACAATACTGCTATGGACATTTTCTTAAACTTCCTACATTTGAACATAAGGTGACAATTTGGACTTATGCTTGTTGGCTGGTTGATTTTGAGACAGGATCTTGCTATGTAGCCCAGCCTGAGCTTGAACAATTGTTGTTTCTACCCAACTCATGAGTGTTGGGGTTACCAGTGTGTTCCACGCACCTGACTACAAGACTCCCCCTGTCAAATTGCTTCCTGTGGGTTTTGAATCAGTGCACCCATAATGTATCAGCACTTATTTTTCTATAATTGCTGTGGGATAATGCTCTTGTACACTGGTTTAATAAAACACTGACTGGCTAGTAGCCAGGGAAATATCATATGAAATCAGGGAACTATCAAAATTTTCATTTTTTGCCAAACTGTACATGGAAAATGGTTTCTCTCCATCATCTTACCCTGCACTTGTGGGAGTAGGCTGGTGCCTGTTCTTACATGTCCATGAGCGATTCACATCTGCCCCACTATAAACCAGCATTCAACATTTTCATCTGACATGCAAATGACTTTCCCCTTCTGTGAAGAAACTGAAGTACAGGCTTCTCCTGTCTGCTGGCTCTCTGACTAGCCTCACATAGGATGTTCTGGGCAGAACAACTTGACATATTATACTTCTATAACATGAAGGGGGGACACTGAAAGCTCATTTTGTTTGAAATGTCATAATGATATCTAACACCATATATGCTAATCTAAAATGTTGTGAATGTGGAAAAAGGACTTGTGTGGAGGCGGAGATGGGGAGAAGGGGTGAAAGGGAAGGAGCCAAGCAAGGCTGACAAAGACAGCATCAACATGCACAGCATGCATGCATGCACCTGTCAAAGGCCACATTCAATAAAGACTGAAACACACAAACAAACAAAACAGGCCTCAGGCAATGTCTCCTGGTCAATATCTTGAAAAAGAAAAAAAAGATTTATTTTCCTAATTTTCTTTCAATTGGAAAAAAAATTTTCAAGAAAATTAACTTCTTGCTGAATGCACTTTGTAAAAATTTGTCAAAAAGATAATTTCTTCAAATACATTATTTTAAATTCTGCTTTGTTTAAAATCCTTTTTTAAATTATTTGAGGGGGATAGCTACACACAAAAACTTGCCTGACAAGTAGTTTATGTAATCAAAACATTTAATTCATGTTAAAAGAAAAATAGAAGCAAAAAGTTTAAGTATGTTGGGTAACTTCAAAAACCCAACCTCAATTTTCTGTCACATGCAAAAGTCATATTTCAGGGCAAGATCACACCATTTGATTATAAGATCTGCTTGAACATGGAATATCTGTTTTCAAGCACTACTGGAAAAAATGTTCTTTTCCATTTGCCAAACATGAATTTGAGTCACAGATAATTTTTAAATGAAAAGGCTAAAGTTGTAAAAATGCAGTGGCTAACTGGCCTTATTTATTAATGTCTTTGTCCATCCCAGAGTAAGAGTCTTTCCTAAAAACTACCTAAAAGGAAAATAAAATGGTAGATGTGGCAATAGCTTATCATTCTAAGAAAGATATTTGAAAGTAAAATATTCAAAAAGGCAACTGAAGCTGGATGCGGTGATGTACAGCTGTAATTCCAAGACATAGGCAGCTGAAAAGGGAGGATTGCTATGAGTTCAAATCTACATATGTTTCAGATCAGAGTAAGCAGTGCATCAAAACAACCATGAACCCTGTGAGTCACACAGTCCCATAAAATCCACAGTAGCCACATCTCTCAGCATTTCCCACTATTATAAAAGGGACAGAGATGAGGTAATTTTGTTAAGAGATATTTGATTCTTTAGTTAACATTTACAATAATAATAAAAAAAAAAAGGCAAGGAGGCTTGAGTGATGGTTGTGTGGTTAAGAGCACTGGCTGTCCTTCCAGAAGACCCAGATTCAACTTCCCAAACCCACATAGTAGCTCACAACCATCCAGTTCCAGGTGTGATTCCTCGTAAGCACCAGGCACACAAGTGGCATAAACATACATACAAGCAAGCAAAACACCATACACATGAAACAGAAATAAATACATCTTTTTTAAATGGTCTTATTTTGAAAAAGCATTTAGTAGGTATTCTAAGTTCATTCATGTTTGGTTTTTAAAATGGCATTTTACAAAACTGCTCACATGCCTCTCCCTAAAAAACAAATTTCCAAAATGTTCTTTAAATGTCAAAACAATCTGGTGGAATGTGTTCTCAGTTTAGAAGTCTAGAACAAAGTAAACAGAGGCAGAACAAAGGGGAAAGGTTGGGTCTATCAGAGGAAGAAAACGTCAAACAAGAAGGATGCAATTATTTCTTATTATGCATCCATATGTAATTATTATTTTTTATCCTTATGTTCATCACTGTATCTTTTCTTTGTGAAGAAAAATACAGGGTAGTAATTTAAATGATATGAATACTCTACAACATTTCCCTCCCTCCACCACAGGCATCCAAAGATAATTTTGAATCAACCAAAATGAACATCATTAAGAAAACAAAATGAGAGTTTAAACCACATTAGACGTGAATGGCGTTCTCAAACCTTACATAGCTCTGCAAAATCTATTTACTTGTATAAAATTATTCAAGCAATGCTAAACATCATTACTTATCACAATATTAACACTTATAAGTAATAGTAAGGTTTATAAATACTTTTAAAAGATTTTTGGGGGGTTGTTGAGATGGCTCAGAGGATAAAAGTACATACTACTAAGCCTGATGAGTTGAGCTCAATCACAGGGACCAATCTGAGAGAACCTCAGCTGTGCTTCTATAGCACGGGTGTGCCCACAAATGCTAGCAGGCAAGTACACACACACACACACACACACACACACACACACACACACACACACACACACACGGAAAATTTTAAAAGTTGTGTGTGGTGGTGGGGATTGAGTTCATGTCTGCATGCCTGCTAGGTGGGCACTTGGCCTCTGAGCTGCACCTCCAACAGCTTCCCTCATGCTGCATCACTGTCCCTCACATTGACAACGACGTGCCCACAGTCCAGCAGAGTCAAATCTACTCGATGATGGCTCTGAGCTTCTAAACTTCTCTGTACCTATGCGGGCGACTCCACAAACTGAATAAGATCAGGCATGTGAAGTGCTGCCCACAGGGCAACATAAGGTTTCGGCAAACATAAATCCAAGTAATCAGTTGCTTCAGCAAAATATTTATGAATAGGTGAAAATAACTTTATAAACAATGTAGTTACAAACCACGGTGTGCACAAATAACAGTCAAACTAAGAAAACACACACTAAGGAATTAGGGCTGGTAAGATGGCTGAGGGCAAAAAACACTTGCTATACAAGCCTCATGACCTGAGTTCAACCCTGGGAAGCCACAAAGGAAGAACACAGGTAACAGGAGAGGACAACTCCTGAAAGTTGTCCCTGACCTCCACGCACCCACGTGTCCCCCTACAATAACAATAAATAAAATAAACTAAAAAACAGGACCAACAAGATAGCTCAGTGGGTGAAAGTCCTCGATGGATGCCCAGCCTGACCCACCCAAGTTCAGTACGAGAGCCCACAGAGTGGTGAGAACCAAGTCTATGGGAATCCAGCCCCCACCTTTTGAAGGGTTCTTAGGCAGAGAAGAGAGGGAGAAGAAAATATCAGATAGAAAGAGAGACCTACAATCTCAGACCTCAGGGGAAGCTTTGCCCTCGAGGAGGTGGGAATGGGGGGTGGGCTGGGGGGAAGGAAGTGGGGCAGGATGGGGGAGAACAAGGAAATCCGTGGTGATATGTAGAACTGAATGGTATTGTAAAATAAAATAAAAGGAAAAAAAAGAAAGAAAGAGAGACCTAGACGATGAGAAGAAAGACAGAAACACAGAACAGCTTTGGGAGGGCCTGAGTCAATACCCAACAACCTCGTTTATTCAAAAGGGCTTTTTATAACAATGCCAAAGGGAGGCGCAAAAGACCTCCCCCTGCTAGATCAAAGCACACCACACAGCCAAGTGCAGACCTTCCAAACACCTGGTAAACATGTCTGTGGCAAAATCATCTCATCATGCAGACCTGCTGGGTAAAGCAAGCCCAGATTCTCTGACCCTGAGTAAGGTCTCACTGGATAGCCTCTGTGGGCTCCCACAAAAGTCCTGAAGGTTGACCTCCACATGCATGCATGTGTGAATGCGAGGGTGCACGAGCACACACACACACACACACACACACACACACACACACACACACACACACAATTTTTTTTTAAAGTTGGTGAAATGACTCAGTGGGTAAGGTTTCTTCTCAAGCCTGACAACTTGATTTTAATTCCTGGGACCCACATGGTGGAAGGAGAAAACCAACTCCCCACTAAGTGTCCTCTGACTTCCACATGTTTGAGTGTACATATAAAATAAATAAAGGAAATGCAATAATTTTTTTAAGAAATTAAACTTATTACAGATTAAAGATGTCTCTGGGGCGGGGGGGGGGGGGGCTGGAGAGATGGCTCAGAGGTAAAGAACACTGGTTGCTCTTACAGAGGACTTAGGTTCAATTCCTAGCACCCATTTGGTGGCACATACCCCTCTGTAACTCCAATTCCAGGGGATCCAACATTCTCTTTCATCCTCTGTGAGCAGCAGGCATGTACATGGTGTACAGACATACAGACAGGCAAACACTCCTCGACCCCACAAAAATGTCTTTGACATTTCAACAGACTTTGCCCTCCCACCCTGCCATACTCCAGTGTTTTCCTCATAGATGTGATTTGATGTCAGTCCCTGCTCACACATGCAGTGTGTTCTAAATTGTCACTAGTCATACCTCCGAAGGCCTCCTTTTCCTCCAGATACTTCTCTTCATCCAGGCAGCTTAGAGCTTTTTTTGGTTCTTGTGCTGGCTAGTTTTATGTCAACTTGGCATAAGCTAGAGTCGTCCTATAGGAGGTAGTTTCCATTGAGAAAATGACTCAAAAGATGAGGCTGTGGGCAAGCCTGTAGGGCATTTTCTTATTTAGTGATTGATGAGGGAGGGCCCAGCCTGTTATGGGTAGGGACAGTGATAGGGCTGATGGTCCTGGGTTCTGTAAGAAAGCAGGCTGAGCACACCGTGGAGAGTAAGCCAGTAAGCAGTGCTCCTCTGCAATCTCTGCATCAGCTCCTGCCTTGTGGTTTCTACCCTGCTAGAGTTCCTGTTCTGGCTCCCTTCAACAATTAGAGTACCATGTGAAAGCATAAGCCAAATAAACCCTTTCCTCCCCAACTGGCTTTGGTCATGGTGTTTCATCACAGCAATAGTAACCCCAACTAGGACAGCTGTCATGTGATTAAATGCTTGTAGCCATCTCTAGGAAGGTGTTTATTGTATTTTAGTTACTTCCAAGTCTGCCTTCCCTTTACCCAGTAAATGCAGACTCTTTCCATGGGGTTAAACTTTGTTAAACTTTTTATTAAATAAAACATTAAGCTGATACCAGTAATATCTCATCACTTTCTTGGGACACAGTTCTTAAGCGTAGAATTAGTAGTACACCAGTGGATATGAATCTTTTAAAGGTCTTTTATGAATGCCATCAAATTATTTTGCAGAGAGGCTAAATGAATACATATATTCCCCTTTAATTCCCATTACGATGCTGGCATCTGGTCCTGTAACCATTATTTGAAAAATTTAATATGATTTCAAAGTTTAAATATGTCCATCATAGTAATAAGGATATAAGTACTTAAGTGAATATACAAGACTAAATCCTCATGACAGAACTGGGCCAAGGTTCTGGATAACCTAGATGTTTAACTGTCTGAGAAAGTCCAAGGCACTGTGTCTCAGACTAACCCAGTACACGAGGGTCCTGGTTTCTCTACTTCTACCACCCGAGCAGATAGCAAGTTTCTGTATTCACCCTTTTGATTTGTTCTTCCTGGAAGTGTTGTGGCACAGACCTGCCTTTCACTGACAGGGCTATACTCTCTGGAGTGTACTCAGGGTCGTCACTCATTTTAAACCTGAATTTCTTGTCTTTATAAAGTGTGTTCTTTAGAAATTTTCAACACAAGTTCTTTTCAGTTTGTAAATGGGTTTTTACCATTCTGTGGGTTGGTCTATAATTTCTTGTTGGTGTCTTTTGAAGTAAGCATTTTAATTTAGATAAATACTGATTATTTATTCATTTTTTTCTTGTGTTTCTTATGCTTTTTTTGGTGTCATCTATGAAAACATAGTAACATATAAAGTCAGAAAAATGGTTTAGCTCTTGCATTTAAAGATTAATTCATTTTGGTTAAATTTTGCATATTAACTCAATATGAGGAAGGAGTTCAACTTCATTCAGTGTATGTGGATATCCCTCCATTTGCTGAATTATTTTGGCATCTCTGTAAAACAGCAATTTAGAGTAGGAATGGAGCTCAGTGGTGGAGCATATACTTAATAGGCAAATAGCCCAGCAGACACATCATCACCTCCTAAATCAAACCACCATACACTTGTTTATCTGATGGCTTTGGGAATCGCCCTCAAATTAGGCAGCCAGTATTTACCAACAGTCAGAGGATTTCCCTATTCTCTGTTCTATACCAGCAGACAACCTTTATGTAAGGACTACACTATAGTTAGTGAGGGTGAAAATGTGACTTATCCATCCTCATGTTTGTTTTGAAGAGTTTTGGCAATCCTAGATCTTTAAGCTTCCATGTGAATGTTAGGGTCTGTCAAAACCACAGCTTGACTCAGGAACGACAGGAGTCTTTAGATCATAAAGAAGCAGTGTATGTCATCTTTCTAAACAGTTCTTGGACCAGGAGGCTGCGCTTTCTCCTTCATTCTCTTTCAATGACTTGTGCATTTCACCATGTATGTTACACACTATTATTGTACTTACTCCTCGATATCACATTCTTTTGATATTCTTGTTAATGGAACTATTTTTACTGTGTAGTTGCTACTGCAAGTGAAGAGAGGTTTAACTGACTTGATTTTGCACCCACACTGAACTCACTTTTCGTGATAGTTTCTTAGTTGATTCCTTACTATGTTCTACATACAACCACCTAGCACCTACAAATAGAGACCGTCATCATGCTCATAATGATGGCAACTTTGCTGAAGAGTAAGCCCATGGGGCACCTCATACTGCCATTCCAGATGTGGGTCTCTGCTGTTTATTTACACGAGCGCTAGCAGGGCCCTATGCGTGCTAGGAAGTGCTAACCTACCGCCACGCCCAGCCTTTTAAATTTAATACAACAAATTGTATCTACATATAACTTGAAACGGGGGGAATGGAAGGACTCTAACTTTAATTTAATGAAGCAGTTTATACTTATTGGAAATATTTTGTTCTCTTAATAAAAAAAACTGAACCTAAGTTAGGAAAATTAACTATAAAGAATTTAAAAGCACAAAGGGCTTTTTAGGGGGTAGAAGAGAATCATAAAAAGTAGAGGAAGGCAGTGGAAAAGGTGAAGAAATTTCAACAAAGTATGAATGATAGTATCAAAATGAATACCAGAACTTTATATGCTAACCTTAAATTTGAATTTTATCTTAAATTTTAAAATAGTAGGAAATTATTCTTTGACCAGCAACTCTAAGTATTACTTTTACCATTTAAATTTTTAGGAATTTTGGATACTCTTTGGAATGTTGGTTGATTGACAGCGACAGGGTTGGAGTTGTTCATGCCATGGTGTCTGGCAGAGATTAGAGGGCAACAATGAACACTGGGCTCTCTTTGTCTTGCTGAGGCATTCTCTCTTGCTTCTGTGCTGTTTTGTGCTCTGGCCTAGCTGGCTTTTGGGCTTCTGGGCAACCCTCCTGCCTCTGTCTCTTGCAGGGATGATGGATTTGTGTCACCATTATCTAGCTTCTTATGTAGGCTCACGGGGTGGAACTCGGGTCCTCAGACTAGCAGGGAGCGCTCCTCCCCACTAATCCAGCTCTCTAACCTTGTTTATTCTTAAGTAGCAGCCGGAGCATCTTTATAAAGGTTGCTGCCACTGGCCCTAGTAGGCAGGAATATCTACTCCTAAGTGTTACTTATGAGCAGTTGATATCAGGCAAACACCAGGCAAAACATTCAATGTGCCCGTGTAGTGCTCACGTGCCTGTCACTGGAGGATCACATTTCTAACCCAATTTGTTTACCTATCAGGACCACTAGGACATTTTTCTTCAAAATGAATGGTCTTCAATATAAATTTAGTTCTTCATTGTTAAAGCAACAAACACACTAATCTTCGTGTTTCTTGTGCTGTTCTAACCAGTTTTATATTATACTGCACAAGAGAGAAGTGGGCGGAACTCAGGAATCCAGAATATTATTAGACATGGACTCAGCTCAGTGTCCTCACTTTGGAGTTCAATGTTGTGAAAGACTGGCTAGCATTTCCACCATGTGTGTTCAGGGGTTTCACACTCCTAGTCAATTCTATTGCTCATCCTGGCGGCTGAGTTCACAGTTGCCTTCACTAATCCCAGACTTTGACCTGAGCGCCTATGTCTTCATAGGAACACCAAAGTGAGTTGCTGAGTATAGCTTCTACTTGTGCTATGCACTCAATGCATATACTCATGAACTTTCACCAAATACCTCTAAAACACTTCACCTTACACAGTTGAAAATTTGTACTCTTACAACAGTAACTGCCCACCCCTCCCCACCCCACCATCTTTTTTAAAACTTCATTTAGTTGATTTTATTTTATAAAAAAAAAAAAAAATTTTTTGAGACAAGATCCTGTAGTAAGAATCTTAAAAGTTATTATTAATAAAATCAAACCTGAGCCAGGTATTGGGGTAAATGCTGGAAGACCAGAGAAACAGAATAAGCCACAGCTACCTCACCTCGACAGTTTCTCAGCTGGTCCTGTTTCCTCAGACTGGAAACCTCTGAGTCCTCATCCGAATGTGTCTCAGCTGAACTGCTGCTCAAAGCCTAAAGGCTTATCCAGCCAAATGCTTCTAGTTTCTGGTCCTCATGCCTTATATACCTTTCTGCTTTCTGCCATCACTCCCTGGGATTAAAGGCTTGCTTTCTGGGATTAAAGGCCTGAGTCATCATGCTTGGCTGTATCCTTGAACACATGGATTTCTGCCTAGCTCTGCCTCCCAAGTGCTGGGACTAAAGGCATGTGCTACCACTGCCTATCCTCTATGTTTAATATTGTGGCTGTCCTGTTTCTGACCCCAGATAAGTTTATTAGGGTACACAATATTTTGGGGAACACAATACTACCACAAGATCCCAAAGCACAGGCTGGCCTCAGGGTCCTAATCTTTCTACCTCTACCCTACAAGGGCTGGCAGTAAAGGCAGGCACCACCAGGTCTGGACCCTCCTTTCATTTTTTCCAGTACTTGGCAACCACCACTCAACTTTTTGTCTCTATAACATTTGAATGCTTTAGGGACTTCATGTTGGTGGGTCCCAAGGCATGTGTCCTCTGAGTGACTTACTTCACTTGGCATAGTGTCCTCAAGGTCCTTCTTCTAGCATATAACAGAATGTCCTTCCTTTTTAGGGCTGGGTAATTCCCACTTGTGTGGAGGTCCCACATTTTGCCTGTCCACTGACCCATTAGTAGATATTGGATAGTTTTATTTCTGCTACTGTGAATAATGCTGCTATGAGCACATGTGTGCAAAAATGTTTTTGAGGATTTGCTTCATATGGTGTGGCTTCTTAGTGTTTAGAAGTCCTGTATCATTTCCCATAGTGGCTGTGGCACGCATGCCAACAGAGATCAAGGGTTTCCATGCTCCTACCCCGCCTAACACTTGTCTTTTTCTGTTTCCTTGCCAACACCCTCCTGAAGCCTTAACTAATTATTCTTTACCAATAAAAAAATCGGAATCAGCTATCAGAGTAAAAGCCTGAAAGATCAGAGAAGCAGGGAGCATCCACCAGTCACCTCCAACCTCTTCTGCTCCTTCCTCCAAAGGGGCCTAGATCCTCTCTCAACCCCACCTTACTACTTCCTGTCTCCTATCTGTCTACGGTCCTCAAAACCTCTACGGTTAATTTTGGTCAGCTAGTGGCTAGCTTTACCCTCTGACTCCAACAAGCTTTATTTGTCAGAACACAGTCAAACAGTCACAGAATAGCCCCATGGATGGGGGAGGTGCCTCACTGTACTAGTCACTCAACTTGCCATTTCTCTCATGATGGTGATACTGAGTATTTTCTTGTGCTTCTTGGGCACTTGATTTCTCTTTTTAAGAAGTATCTATTCATATCCAGTCCCCATTTTTTCAATGTGTGTGATGTGTGTGTGTGTGTGTGTGTGTGTGTGTGTGTGTGTGTGTGTACGTACACTTTCCTGTTGCTCCTTTTCACTGTTGTAGAGCCAACACACACTGAGTATATACAAGGACACATGACACTTTCAGAACAACTGCCACCCCTGGGGAGGATGGCGGGCAGGGCAGGAGCAGAAGGAGGCTGCAAGATGATTAGCTGCATCTACAGATTTTTCCCCTTTTAGTAGGAAGTCTGTACCCACTGTGCTCTCCATTTGAAATCTTCAAAGTTTAAAATGCTGGAAAAATTGTAAACTCTAAAACTCTGGATTCTCTGAGCTGTACTGCAAGCTAATCAAACATGTCTTAGCTCATACTTTCTCTAAAGTCAATAAGCCAAACCTGCCCTGTCACCTTTAGGCTAATTTTGTTCTAGCTATGGCAAGAAACCAAGGAAACAACCACAGTTTGCTGTGGATATCACTCTATATAAATAAAACACTGATGGCCAGTGACCAGGCAGGAAGTATGGGCAGGACAAAGAGAGAGGAGAATTGGGGAAACAGGAAGAAGGAGGGAGAGACACTGCGGCCATCGCCAGGACAAGCAGCATGTAAAGACGCTGGTAAGCCACCAGCCACGTGGCAAGGTATAGATTTATAGAAATGGGTTAATTTAAGATATAAGAACAGTTAGCAAGAAGCCTGCCACGGCCATACAGTTTATAAGTAATATAAGTGTCTGAGTGATTATTTTATACATGGATTGTGGGACTGCGGGGATTGGTGGAACCTGGAGAGAAGCTCTCCAGCAACAACAGTTCTCTCAGTGAGAGGAGAAAAGATGCCATACTCTACAAGCCTTCACACCAGTATGCCTAACTGACCCTGCCTGCAAGGCCAGCCTGAAACAGCTCAGTCTATCTCTACATGTGAAAGTTGGGGGGCACCACAGGAACTCAAGCTACTTTCTGAGGATGACACATCATACAGCATCCAAGTGAAAAATATGAGGAAACAGGTTTTTTTTATGTCACATGCTAAGGTGGATCTTTCCAAGACGATTTAATGCACTCATTTCAAAGTGTTTCCCTCATGAGATAAAAGGTAAGGCAGGAGAGGATTTTATAGGAAGAACAATCTAAAGACAGTTCTTGAACAGTCAGGGATCGTGAGTTTCTAAAATGAAATAGCAAACAAACACGGAGTTTGGGCTCATAGGAATAATCTTGACAGGGTGTGGCTTAGATACACTCCATGCCAGATCATGAGGAGTTTTTCCAAGGGAGGGATTAAATCAGATTCTTGCACCTTAATCTCTGACACAAAGGCAAACCTACAATTTTTCAGTGGGTACTGAAGAAAAATGAATCAGGAAGTTTAGAATATGGCTAAATCTAAGAATGTGTTCCCTAATTAGCATAAGAGGACAAAAAAGTCCCATTTAAATTCAGTTCATAAGGACAAACACAGAGCTATGCTGGAGGCTGTGAAGAGACCCTGGAGAGGCTAAACAGGCTCTAACTGCCTAGATAATTCAAGATTACCAAATGAACAAGCAAAACTCACAGCAAAAGTCGACCCACTGTTTGACGCCACGACAGTGTGATCTTCATCATGTAACTTTATGGAGAGCTCCCACTTAGCCGCATCTGTTCTAACAACTGGCACTCTGAAGCAAAAAGAAAGCAAAAGAGTTAATTATATATTATTCTCTATCAATAAACTAATTTCCTTTCACATTGGTGGGTGGAGTAGAAGAGTCCAAGAACACACTTCGTGTTTCATTTTACTAATCCCACCCTTAGAAAAACAGCTTTCAGCTATAAATCGGGGAGATTTTAAAAAGCAGACACTCCAAAGACGACAGCAGCCCTCCTATTGTAATTGTGGCACCATCATCTCATCAAACAGCCTTTGTGGTATCTGAATGTCATTGGCCCGCAGAATCTCATAGGGAGTGGCACTATTAGGAAGTGTGGCTTTGGTGGAGTGGGTGTGGCCTTGTTGGAGGAAGCGCATCACTGTGGGGCTGGCTTTGAGGTTTCCTATGCCCAGGATACCGTTCAGGTTCTTAGTGGACTTCCTGTTGCCTGCAAGATGTAGGACTCTCATCTACTACTCCAGCACCACATCTGCCTGCACGCCACCATGCTCCCCATCATGATGATAATGGACTGAACCTCGGAAACTGTAAGCGAGCCCCATCAATGAAATATTTTCCTTTTAAGAATTGCCGTGGTCATGGTATCTCCTCACAGCAATAGAACACTGACTAAGACAGACATCATCCATGCTCCATGTTATAACCTTGAATTATGTAACTGTGACAGCCCTTCACAAATTAATCTTTCTTAAGCAGTATTATTTTTTGGTAACTATTCAAGGAATTTTTAAATAAAGTAAAATAAACAATGTGACAAGTGTGTTAAGTTTCCAAGACAAAAAAAAATGAATTAGCATAATTTGGCATAAAAATTTGCAGCTGATTTACCCTTTGTAGTTGATACAACTAAAATTGCAGTAAAGAATGAAGAAGGTGAAATCTCTCAATGAGTAAAGGTGCTTCCTTACAGGCCTGAGGACCTGAATTCAATCCCTGGAATCCACATAAAAGTTGAAGAAGAGAATTGACTCCAAGGTTATCCTCTGACCTCCCCACCTACACATACATACATACACACACAGACACATACATACACACAATAATAATAAAATAAAGTTTATTTCTTTAAAAGGAATGAACCACAATACCTTATTCTACTTGTAAACAATACAGAATGTTCCTCCATAATTCCAACTGCAAACAAACCTACCTTAGCATATCAGTTAGACTGAAACCATAAGGACAGACACTAAGCTACATTAAACCTCAAGACCTACAAGTTCACAAACACTGGCACCCTATCATTGAACACCAAGAGAAGCCAGCATGGTTCCCATCTTGCACATAGCCTATGTCTTCTGTCTTCTCTAGTCTTGGCTTTCTGGTAAGCCTGGAATCCACACAAGGCTGCCAGATCTCTGAACAAAGCTAGACTTGTCATACAAACGTACAGTTGGTGTTACATGGGGCAGAAAAACTAGGTCAAGCTTCCAGGAAAAAAAATATAAAAGTCCCCACAATTTTGTTTTAAAAAGTAATGACTTCAAAATTAAACCTAGTGTCACACATTTATAGTCTTCATATCTTTAAAGCATTGTTAACGCTAGCACTTTTTAGTATCTAGGCTCTAGCTGTAGCCATGTATCTAAATTTAATGTTGTAGGTTATATTTTCACTCAAGCCTCTCAAATTTCAAAAGAATTGTGTTACCTGGTATTTAAAAAAAAAAAAAAAAAGCATAGTCATAACAGCCTTGACTCTCAAGTCCCCTCTAGTTACGGGCCTGGTAAAGGGAGATTAGCAGGTGAGAGGATATTTGTGCTGACAGTCAACTCCATCTGCTTAATGATGACTGTCTCAAATCCTACAAAAGGAAATTTGGAAGACACTGTTAGGTGACCTAAAGAGAATTGTTTCAGAGGCCAGAGCTGTGGTGATATTTTATTTGTGCTGAAATGTGATTTTATTTGTATGTTAATAAATAAAACTGCCTGGGGATCAGAGCTAAGAGCAAGCCATTTAGCAGAAGTCTGGTAGTGGTAGCACACGCCCTTAATCCAATCATATGGCAGGCAAAGTTTCTGTGTGTTCAAAGACACAGCCAGCATGGTGACACACACCTTTAATCCCAGTACCAACCATAGAGAGCTGGAGGTCTGTATAGACAGGCAGTGACGAGGAAGTCATGTGGTTGGGTTTACAGCCAATGAGAAGGCAGGACAGAAAGGCAATAAAAAGACAGGACATAGGAAGAAGGTCTCTCTCTCAGGGGAAGGACGACAGGAAGAAGGTCTTCCTCTCAGGGGAAGGACAGCAGTGAGTGGTAAGATAAGGTGGTCTTAGCTCTTGGTTGCTGTTCAATCTCTGGGCTTTTAACTCTTTATTTGGTTCTGTGTTTCTTATTTAATAAGACCATTTAGAATTTCATCTACACAGAGCTTCATACAGAGAATAAATAAATAAGATTTCCTAAGGACAAGGACAGGAGAGAAAGGGAAGGGAGGAAAGGAAGGTAATGATCAAGCAGGCAGACGAGTGCTCTGAGTGCCATAGCCTCACTCTAGCACCTGCATTTCACAGGGAAAAGTCACATCCATGTCTCCCCCACTGGACTGTAGGTCTCAAGAAGGAGTACTATCATTCCTTATTTTTATTTTATTTATTGACTTATTTTTTCTAGTGTTGGGATAGAACCCATGGTTCTGTGCCTACTAAGCAAGAATCCTACCATTGAGCTACAGCCCAGCCCATTCCTGGGGAGACCAGAGGAGCCACAGGAATGCAGTAGCTGCAATGCCCAGGGCAGACAGCAGTCTGAAGTGCCAAGAGCTCCCTGGGATTGTCTCCTTGCTAGGCTACATTCCTGGCTCATCCTCCTCTCAGGTCCGCTCCTCTCCATACCACTATGTCATGTGGCCTTCCCACATTTATCTTTGATAATAAAACTACATTCTTCCTGATTATGACAGTTCTAAGGTATTCTACTTCACACCAGTGAATTCTTTTATTATTATTATTATTATTATTATTATTATTATTATTTTACAATACTATTCAGTTCCACATGATAGCCACAGATTCTCTTGCTTCCCCCCCCCCCCCCGCCCCGTCCCCTTCCCCTCAGCCCACCCCCCACTCCCACCTCCTCCAGATCAAGGTCTCCCCCGAGGACTGGGATCAACCCGACAGACTCAGTCCAGGCAGGTCCAGTCCCCTCCTCCCAGATTGAGCCAAGCGTCCCTGCATAAGTCCCAGGTTTCGAACAGCTAACTCATGCAACGAGCCCAGGACCTGGCACCACTGCCTAGATGCCTCCCAAACAGATCAAGTCAATCAACTGTCTCGCCTATTCAGAGGGCCCGATCCAGTTGGGGGCCCCTCAGCCTTTGGTTCATAGTTCATGTGTTTCCATTCATTTGGTTATCTGTCCCTGTGCTTTATCCAACTCTGGTTTCAACAATTCTCGCTCATATAAACCCTCCTCTTTCTCACTAATTAGATTCCCAGCGCTCCACCCGGGGCCTAGCGGTGGATGTCTGCATCCAGATTCCTCAGTCCTTGGATGGGGTTTATGGCACAACCATTAGGGTGTTTGGCCATCTCATCACCAGAGTAGGTCAGTCCCCCGGCTGTCTCTCGACCACTGCCAGCAGTCCTTTGTGGGGTGTGGGCGCCATGGGCCCTGACCCCCGACTGTGAGTGGCTGCAGCCTTGCTTGCCTGACCAGGTGTCCTTCCTATTCAGATTCCCTGCCGGTGTCCTTCTCGGCTTAGGATCATCGGAGAGCTTACCGGAGGTTCTTTGTTCCTACATCCTGCTTGTGATGTAAACAACTTAGGTGCATCCTGTATTTGGTGTAAACAACTTAGATGCAAGAATGCAGAACTTTGGGTCTAGAATGTAGATCATTGGTAGCGAACTTCTGCCCTCAGGGGATCCTCCATTTGTGTTGTAAGCCTGTATTTAAGGTTTCTTCCCTCTTGCAATAAACGGCATTCGACATCCAAACGTACGAATGACTCGCTGTCTCTTGTCTCTATTTTTTAATCTGCAGCCCTTCGCTCAGACATGGTGAACGGTTAGTGGTAACGCAGGCGCTACTGCTACAAATGGAGGTTCCTACCGAGATCTGAGAAAGAAAGGACCAGCTGACGGACACTCTTGGAAGGCCGGCCGGCATTTTACGGTAAGAGTGGATTAGAATGGGTGCTGCTAGCTCACAGTCGCTCCTCGAGGAACAATTAATTGGACTGTTGAGGCGGCAAGGCACTATCATTAAGAGCAAGACGGCTAAAGATTTTGTTCAAATCCTCCAGAATGCTAGTCCTTGGTTTCTGGTCTCCGGAGGATTTAATATACCAGATTGGGAACAGGTCAAGGTTGACTTACAGAAATATTTGCATAAAGAAGGACCTGATTCCGTATCCTTAGCTACTTTTTCTTTGTGGCGCTTGGTTAAGGATGCATTGCTTAGTGATGATATTGAAGTCCAAGAACATTTAAATGAAGCTAAAACTGTGTTGGAGGAGTCTCAGATAGAGGAGGCTCTCAGAACCCTTCAAACTTCTGATGTTTCTGATTCGGCAGAGTCGTCTTCCGATTCTGCAGAGTCATCTTTAGAGGGTGATGATGTAGAAGTCAGATCAGAAAAGGATGCTAGATGCCTAAGAGGGAAATCACAGATTTCTCGCAAGGATAGACCTCCAACCTATAATCCTGACTTTTGCAACACGGAGGTCCTTCCTTCCGCACCCATGGAGGGATTGACGGGGGGAGTTGCTTACCCGGTTATAGAGACTCAAAATGCTCAAGGGCAGAGACAAAGGGAGCACAATCCTCTAGATTTTAAAAGCATCAAACAGCTCAAGGAAGCTGTGATGTCATATGGGCCCCATGCTCCTTTTACCATCGCTATACTTGAATCTTTTTCTGCCTCAAATTGCACCCCTAGCGATTGGATGCAGCTGTGTCGCGCCGCTCTCTCTGGGGGGGATTATTTAATTTGGAGGAGTGAGTTTCAAGAACATTGTCAAACTACAGCTAATAGAAATGCTGCTGCAGGCTTCCCGGCTCGTAATCTTGAGATGCTCACGGGTTCAGGGCAGTATGCCACTTTACAAGCACAGATTTTGTATGATCCTGCAGTTTATGCACAGATTAGTGTGGCCGCTACCAGAGCGTGGAAAGGGCTACCTAATAAAGCTGCTGGTGAACAACTATCTAAAGTCATTCAAGGGCCGTCAGAACCATTTGCAGAATTTGTAGATCGCCTGCTTCAACTAGCAGGGAGAGTGTTTGGGGATGTTGATCAAGCCATGCCCATAGTAAAGCAACTGGCCTTTGAAAATGCCAATAAATATTGCAAGGAGGCCATTAGGCCTCATAAAAATAAGAGCTTAAATGATTATCTTAAACTATGTAGAGATATAGATGGGCATCACATCATGGGACAGGTAATGGCCTCAGCCATGAGGGGGATTAATTCTGGAGGAAACCGCCCAAAAACCTGTTTTGGATGCGGCCAGCAAGGTCATGTTAAGAAAAATTGTCCTGGAGCCCAAGCAACGGCAAAGACACCGGGACTTTGCCCGCGATGTAAAAAGGGGCATCACTGGAGTAATGAGTGCCGATCTAAGGCTGATGCTCAGGGAAATAGGTTACCGCCGTCGGGAAACGGGCAGCGGGGTCCGCTCCGGACCCCCCAAAGCCAGGTGTACGGAGCCCTGGATACACCTGTCCCATCCCCAGTTTCCCACCATCCCATCCAGTTTGTTCCTCGAAGGAACCCCTTTTTGTCCAAGACCTTATCAGAGGCACCCCTGGAAGCGCAGGATTGGACCTCTGCTCCTCCACCAGAACAGTATTAACACCTCAGATGGGTCCCCAGGCTCTCGGTACTGGAGTTATGGGTCCACTACCTGCAGGGTCTTTAGGACTGATTCTGGGCAGGAGTAGCGCTCTTATGCAAGGTATTAGAGTAATTCCAGGAGTGATAGATGAAGACTCTGAAGGGGAAATTAGAATCATGGTTGAGGCTGGTAAAGGGGTGACTATTATTCCCCAGGGTGCTCGCATAGCACAACTGCTTTTGATGCCCCGCTTTCATACTAATAATCCTTTTCTTAAACCACACAGAGGTGAGGGTGGATTTGGCTCTACGGGCCCTCTAGCGTGCTGGGTTTCCACCTTAGAACAAAGACCCATGCTAAATTTAAAAGTTAATGATCACAATTTTCAGGGTCTTTTAGATACTGGCGCTGACACTTCAGTTATTTCTTTAAAACATTGGCCCGAAGCTTGGCCCCTTAAAGATTCTACCTCTCACCTACAAGGTATCGGCACAGCTCAGTCGCCATTACAGAGCAAGCTACTTTTAAATTGGAAGGATGAGGAAGGTCATGCAGGAACTTTTCAACCCTTTGTGCTACCTGACATTCCAGTGAACTTGTGGGGACGGGATGTGTTGGATGGCATGGGAGCGGTGCTTACTACACAGCCTGTACAACAGATGCTGAAGAGTCAGGGCTACTGCCCGGGCAAAGGCTTAGGGAAAATGTTGCAAGGAGACCCGCTCCCTGCGGCAGACAAAAACTGTGTCACTAGGGGTCCTGGCGATACTAGAGGATTAGGATCTTTTCCGTAGGGGTCACTGCACAGCAGCCTTCAATAATACAACCGATAAAAATCACTTGGAAGAGTGATGACCCTGTATGGGTGGAGCAGTGGCCCCTTGCTAAGGAAAAATTGGAGGCTGCGTATGCATTGGTTAAGGAGCAGTTAGATGCTGGACATATCATTCCTTCCACTTCACCTTGGAAGTCACCTATATTTGTTATTAAAAAGAAATCAGGAAAATGGAGGCTATTACAGGACCTTAGAGCTGTAAATAAAACCATGCTTCTCATGGGAGCAACACAGCCTGGCCTGCCTGCCCCTGTGGCAATTCCTAAGCATTGGCAGTTAATTGTGGTTGACTTGAGGGATTGTTTCTTTACCATTCCTTTGCATCCCGAGGACAGTCCTCGCTTTGCTTTCAGTGTTCCTTCAGAGAATCTTAAGGAACCTTATCAGAGATATCAGTGGGTGGTATTGCCTCAAGGAACGGCCAATAGTCCTACTATATGTCAAATTTATGTGTCTTTGGCCCTAGCTCCAGTTCGAAAAGCTTTTCCAGGTGTTTATATAATTCACTATATGGATGATATATTAATGGCTGCTAAAGATAAAAAACTTGTTTTTGATGCCTTTTCTTATTTACAAGAGGTTCTTAGCTTGGCTAATTTACAGATAGCCCCAGAAAAGGTACAGGTATCTTTTCCCTATCATTATTTAGGTCATGAATTGTTACGCACGGGCATACGCCCACAAAAGATTACTCTGCGTATGGATCAGCTACGCACACTTAATGATTTCCAAACCTTTCTGGGAGATATTCAATGGCTTCGGCCCACTTTAAAAATTCCAACAGGTCAGCTTCGCCCCTTGTATGATGTCTTAAAGGGCGACCCTGACCCTTCATCTCCCCGTAAATTAACAGCTGAAGGACGTGTAGCCCTACAACGTGTGCAAGAGGCCCTGGAACAGGCTCACGTACAGTATATAGATCTTAATTCTCCCTTATTGTATTTGATATTTTGTTTTACTCATTCACCTACTGGAGTGTTTTGGCAAACAGGTCCTATTTTATGGGTACATTCCCCAGCTTCTCCAGCAAAAATCATCACTCCTTATCCACAAGCTGTCGCTCAGATTATATTTAAGGGAATCAAGATCAGTGTTCAAACTTTTGGTAAGGAGCCAGATATTGTGGTGACCCCATACACCCAGTCTCAAGTAGCATGGTTGCAAGCTAATGATAATGATTGGGCCATATTGACATGCTCCATGCAGGGTCAGTTTGATACTCACTACCCCTCCAATGATGTGTGTCAATTTTTTAAATTGCATCCTGTTATATTTCCCAAGATAGTACAAATGACTCCTATTCCTCAGGCCCGTGTGGTATTTACTGATGGCACTTCACGTGGTTTTGCTGTGGTGGTTTCTGGTAACATAGTAAAGAGAATAAAAGTCCAGGGCACTTCTGCCCAGGTGGCAGAGGTACAGGCGCTGTTGCTTGCTTTACAGATGTTTTCTGATGAGAGTGTAAATATTTATACCGATAGTCAATATGTGGCACATGCCATTATGCCTTTGGAAACAACAGCCTACATACCATCCATTTCTTCCATTCATGAATACTTATTGCAAGTGCAAGGACTTATATGGTCTCGCTCTCATAACCTTTATGTGGGCCACATCAGAGCTCATACTCAATTGCCTGGACCTCTAAGTGAAGGTAATCAGAGGGCTGACGCCATTACTCGTATGGCTGTCACATTAGTCTGTTCTGCCTTTGATAAGGCTACTCAGTTGCATCAGCGTTATCATCTTAATGCTGGATCTCTCCGTTATCATACAGGCATAACCCGGGAACAAGCCATCCAGATAGTTAAATCATGCCCTACTTGTGTGGAATTTTTACCTGTTCCTCATTTGGGAGTTAATCCTCGAGGACTTTTACCTAATCATGTGTGGCAGATGGACGTCACACACGTGCCTTCCTTTGGAAAATTACAACATGTCCATGTGTCTATTGATACATATTCTTCTCTAATTTTTGCTTCTGTCCATTCAGGGGAAAAGGTTAAGGATGTAAAGAATCATTGTCTTCATGCTTTTGCTTACATGGGAGTGCCAAAATGCATAAAGACTGATAATGGTCCTGCCTACAATAGTACGGGATTTTCAAAATTCTGCCAAGATTTTTCTATTGTTAATAAGACTGGTATTCCTTATAATCCTCAAGGGCAGGCTATAGTAGAACGCTGCCATCGTACCTTAAAAACTTATATTGCTAAAGTAAAAAGGGGGGAGTTAGGGGCTCATCTCTCCTCTCCACATTCTATTCTTTCCCTTGTTTTATATATTTTAAATTTTTTATCGGTGGATTCTGCTGGAGTATCTGCTGCAGATAAGCACTGGAGGGCTCCTGTTGCAAATCATCCTCTGGTGCGATGGAAAGATCTTTCTACTGGCACTTGGAGGGGACCCGATCCAGTGTTGGTGTGGGCCCGGGGATCTGTTTGTGTCTTTCCGCAGGACAATGAAATTCCTCTGTGGGTTCCTGAACGCTGTGTACGCTCTGTGGCTGCTGCTGAATCCCAACATGGCAGAGACCTATTGGGCCTTCGTAAAAAACTCTCCCCTTCTGATGCCAATGGGGATTGAGAGCCCAATATGGCCAGCCTTGGCAAACATTATTGTAAGCCTAGGAACTGTAGCCATGTGGTTGGATTCTTCAGAAGGTAATGTATGGTAACTTTTTTCAAAAAACATTGAGAATGTATCACACCTTGGAGATCAAGGATAACTCTGAAGGTCAATGAACTTCATTTGCTAACAGTAGCATGCCAGCTAAGCTTTTCGCATTTTGCAACCCCCCTCAAGCTGGTGTAGTACCTACTTTTCAGGAATGGCTCTGTGCAACATTTATTTGCCTCCTGAAATTCATCTAGCCTTTCTGAAGATACCTCAAAATTTGTGAGCCTGAATGTAGCCATTACTGAGGCCATTAGTTCTGCTCCTTGTTTGCTGTTTTTGTTTTCTGTTTTCTTTATGTCTCTCAGTTGTTCTCTTGCAGACCTGCCAGCCTAAGTAGTGCTGGGATCAAGAAAAATGGGCCTTGGTGGTTCGTGTTCCTGGAGCCGTGTCCATGCCAGTGGACCGTGGCAGCTAGACACAGATGATGCTCACACGCTCCAGAAGAGACACTGACATCGCTGTTGCCACTGCTGCTATTGTTTCTGGGATTGCTATTTCATAATTGGTTACTACAGCTAGCACAATGGAGACCCTGGCAGCAAAAGTAGCTACCACAGTTAGTTAATCTTTCTTCTTATTGGGCATGATAAATTTAATTCCACTTTTATACATTATAATTGGCTTTGTAAGTTGTAAATTATTTAAAACTCAAGTTCCATTTGCTCAGGATACCACCTTACAGGACTCCTATTTGCGGTAAGGCTCGTTTAAATAGGGAATGGTTCAATTGCCTGTAGCCCTCTGGCTATGGGTGGGTTAGGACTTCTGCTGGTCTTTTCTGTGTCGCACAGATTGCAAGCCCAGTGCCACTTTGAGATCTTTGGCGGCAGTCACTCTACAGCTCACATGGTTGAGTCTGTATGATAATGAGTATTCAGAGACGGGTAATGCTTGGGCCGCTGCCTCCAACCTAAGACAGAGCACTTGTGTGGCCTGGGCAAGTGTCTCTATGACGGGTAAGGTGGTCTGCTGGTCCCACGCAACCTAAGTCAGAAGCTCATTTAATAAAAAGGGGGGACCTGTGGGCGCCATGGGCCCTGACCCCCGACTGTGAGTGGCTGCAGCCTTGCTTGCCTGACCAGGTGTCCTTCCTATTCAGATTCCCTGCCGGTGTCCTTCTCGGCTTAGGATCATCGGAGAGCTTACCGGAGGTTCTTTGTTCCTACATCCTGCTTGTGATGTAAACAACTTAGGTGCATCCTGTATTTGGTGTAAACAACTTAGATGCAAGAATGCAGAACTTTGGGTCTAGAATGTAGATCATTGGTAGCGAACTTCTGCCCTCAGGGGATCCTCCATTTGTGTTGTAAGCCTGTATTTAAGGTTTCTTCCCTCTTGCAATAAACGGCATTCGACATCCAAACGTACGAATGACTCGCTGTCTCTTGTCTCTATTTTTTAATCTGCAGCCCTTCGCTCAGACATGGTGAACGGTTAGTGGTAACGCAGGCGCTACTGCTACAGTGGGGGTATCCCCATGGATTTCTGTGGGCCTCTTCAGCTCTTTGCTTCTTCCTTTTCTCATGTGGTCTTCATTTACCATGGTCTCCTATTCCATGGCGCTTTCTTAGAAAATTGGGAATCAATCTCCCCCAAGATCCAGCTATACTACTCCTGGGCATATACCCAAGAAATGTTCAATCATACTACAAGAGCACTTGCTCAGCTATGTTCATATCAGCATTGTTTGTAATAGCCAAAACCTGGAAACAACCTAGATGCCCTTCAACTGAAGAATGGATAAATAAATTGTGGCACATATACACAATGGAATACTACTCAGCAGAGAAAAACAATGACATCATGAGGTTTGCAGGCAAATGGATGGATCTAGAAAAAAATCATCCTGAGTGAGGTAACCCAGACTCAGAAAGACAAATATGGTATGTACTCACTCATAGGAAGATGCTAGATGTGGAACAAGGATGACTGAACTGCTACTCACATCACCAGTGAGGCTACCTGGAAAACGGGACCCCAAGAAAGACACGGAGAAATGGATGAGATCTACATGAACAGCCTGGACATGAGTGGGAGCAATGAAGGGCGAGGGTCGAGGGAAAGAGAGCGGGAGATCCTAGCTGGATCGCACCAGTGAATTCTTAATTGAGCTTCTTACCATTCAGGTCCTTAAAAGGAAAGCCCCAGTTTTTTGTAGCTTCCCTTTTTCTAACTACTCTGGCGTGTGTCTGGTTGAACCAGCTCCTCTAATTAAGGGAACAAACAGGAGGCGGAGGACCAAGCATAGCAGCTATGAACCAGACTATGCTGACCACAAAAGTGCCGTGAGCTCTGCCTAGATTCTGACCTTGAGCAAATTGACAGGATGCATTTCCTTCATAAAACAATAAAATAACAATGGTAACTGCACTGATAGGCACACACAGAGGATTAAATGAAGGTATGCAAAGGTAACATGATTAGCCCCGTCTCCAGGCCTCTCCTCTTGTTTTGGCCCATGACTGAAATCCTTCCATTACAGCAGCTTTGGCTTCCCTCGCCTCTGTCTCAAATTTCCTGAGGGGATTACCACCCTCATACCTGCCTCAGTGATCATGTGACTGTGCTGCCTTCCTTCCACTTAACCAGCACTATACGCTGTAGTGTTTCCTAACATTCAGCGGCAGTCGATGAGGGCCAAGGCCCTTTCCAGTGAGGCAGCCATCCTTTGCCTGCAGAAGAGGTGGGAAGTTGCTGATCCTAATGTCTTGTTCTAGGCCAGGACACTTTTTCCCACAGAAAATGATCTGGCAGATGGTGTCGAGACGGAGCTGTCTCTCCTCGGGACCCAGCCATTATTTATTTTTCCACTGCTTTATTTTGATCCACATCTGTTTCATATATGTTGTAGCTTGCCCCAGGAGGGACCTTATGGAAGAACACAGGCTTCTGGGAGAAAGTCCAGAGCTCCTTCTCTCCTCAGTAATACACTTGAGAACCCACAGAAACAGGCAGGTGATGGGAACCTTACTCCTGGAGTAACTTTCTTAACAATGTCATCTAAGGTGCTTTGTTAAGAGAATGAATGAAAGCAGTTCCACTGAGAAGCAATACCTCCAGGTGCCAAGAAGAACAGAAAGCAGGACTGCCCAAGCAGGGTTAGTACTAGGGTTTATCTAGCTTTACATGGCTTCAAATATAGTTTGATTTTGTCTGTAAATAAAATAGATGATATGGGCATGTATGCCAGTTACTGAGCCATACAATATTGCACCAGGGTAGACACAGATACAAACCTGGAGGAATGTGTACTCTGGTTCTGCAGAATTTCTAAGAGAACAATAATAGTTTTGTTTTTTTTTTTTGAAACACCAATTTCAATTCAAAAGGCATGAACATGATAGTAATAACTACCTAAAGTTTTATTTTAAATTAAAAAAATTGTACCTGTTGATACAAATCCAAATGGATCAAAATAGTCTATGAAGTTCAGGGTAGAACATTTGCCTAGCAGACACCAGGCCCTGGGTATCATTCAGCAAAGAGTGAAAAGAGCCAAGGTAAAATAGTCACAAATCCTCCTCAAAAGTGAGGAGCTGCTTCACACAGTCACCCCAATGATAATACACAGGGCTCGGCTTCCCCTCGTGAAAGACCTGTCCACTCCCAGCAGCAGCCAGTGAGCCAAAACCAATCTGCTCAATAAAACCCAACTTTTTATATCTTACAGGGAAAAAGTGACTGCTGATTTTCACTAATTTCAATTCTAATACACATAACTTACCAAACTACTGCAAACACATAAATGACAATGATATAAATGCCCAGCTACTAACAGAAACATCTCACATTTCACACAGACTTCAAGCTAGGGCGGTGGCCATTCAAGAGTATACTGCAGACACTGAAGAGCTGGTTTCTGAGACTGGCACTACCCCTCAGAAGAGTAAGAACTGTCAAAGAATCATCAAGAACTGCCTCGTCATAACTGTAAGTGAGTGGTCTGTAAATCGATCCAGAATAATCTGCTGAATTCCACAGCTGCTGAGGTCAGTACCTGCATACACATCTTTGTAAGCAGAAAAAAGCCCTCAGAAAGTGGACCATTCATCTGAACCCAGTTCAGAAAAATTCCAGCATGGCAAAAAGCTATGTTATGAAAGCACATAGATGTATTCAGTGGTGGTAGACAGACCCAAGATATAGGCAGACTACAAAGGAGCCCTCCCATGGCTCATGAATAAGTTGAGGAAATGATCAGGAAAAGGTGGGGGAGAGAAAGAAAGATGTTTAGACAGATGGCCCACTTAAAATGCCTGAAATAGGCCATAAGCAATTTTAATGAAACTTTAGATCTAGTATATGAATTGTTTCTTATTTTCCTTAACTGAAGAGGAAAAGAAAACAACTCCAAAGAAGACAAAAGTCAGCCATTTGCTGAAAACCTCACTTTCAGCAAGTTCAGACAGGGGAAGGTCACAAGCATGGGTTTCAGTAGCGCAATAAATTCACATAAAATTCTCCACAGAACCATCAGCTATCAAAATTAATAGAAAAAGCATGCAGGGAACAGATTAAAGGAATTTTAAACAGAAGCCTACTGCCAAACCAAACAAAAATCTATGCCTTATTATGTGAGATCTTACAACAGGGTAACATTAAAGTTCATCACTGTGAAGACAGATAAAAGTAACTTTCAGAGAACCCTTCAAAGCCAGAAACAAGCATGCAGGAGGATCAAGATCCACCTCCATGCAATTTAAAATGTGTGCATCCCAACATATGACACTGTACTACAACTTGTCACAAAACTATCCTGAGAAATCATGAACATCACCAAGTTCAATGTTAGCATTACAGATAATCAGACAAGTGACATCAAATCTAGTACTGAATATGTCAATCACCTATAATTTTACATGTATTCATAGGTGCAGATCCCACTTTCTTCTCCATTTCAAAATGTGCATGATTCTCTTGGAAGATTTGGAACTCATGAGTCAAGAAAGCAACTGAGCTGGCTGTCACTGCAAGCTTCAGAGCCCAGCTGATCACGTGTAAGCCTGTGGCCTCCACAAGTGATGGGAACTCTGGGTCTGTTTTCTTATCAGTAAGAATATCTAAATTGTATGTGGATGAAAGGGGATAAGATATCAAGTATCTAGACAAGTTCTTGGCACATTAATGTGCAGTAAAGGTTCCAGCATCTGCACCATGATCTGCTGCAGAAATCTGAAAATCCTCCATTGTTTCAGCAATGCTGTGCAGCTTTTTCAAAGTATGGAAACTGAGCAACACCCAACCACCCTGTTACAGCAGCCACAATCACCAAAATCCAGACCCTACAAGGTACCTGTCATTGTTAATCCTCTCAACTTGATGGAATTCAGAATTTCCATGGCAACACATCTCTGGATGAGCCTAGGAGGGTATTTCCAGAGAGCTGTGATTGAGGCAGGGAGACCGACCTTGAATGTAGGTGACTCGGTGGCCTGGGGGCCTAGAATGTATAAAAGGAGGAAGCCAACCACACAAGAGCATTCACCTCTCTGCTTCCCAAATGAGGATGTGATAAAACCTCACACTCCTGTTCCCATGCTTTGTCCACCATGTCAGACTATCCTCTCAAAATGTTGAGTCAAAATAACTCCTTCTTTCTTCAAGTTACTTTGGTTAAGTATTCTGCCACAGCAACAATTAAGAATAGAGTGTCTATCAATAATACATGGGAAGATGTGGTGCATGCATGCAACCCTGTCATCTACAACAATGAGGATGGAACAGAAGACAGTAAGTGAAACAATCAACTTACAGAGAGACAAATACCAAATGAGCTCAAGCATCAGACATGAAACAAGTATTTCATAAATTCTAGCTCAAAATTTTTTTTCTGTTTTTTTTTTCTTTTTTCTTTCTTCCTTTCTTTTTTTTTTTTTTTTTTTTGGTTTTTCGAGACAGGGTTTCTCAGTGTAGCTTTGCGCCTTTCCTGGAACTCACTTTGTAGACCAGGCTGGCCTGGAACTCACAGAGATCCGCCTGTCTCTGCCTCCCGAGTGCTGGAATTAAAGGCGTGCGCCACCATCGCCTGGCTCAAATTTCTAAAGGTCTTATAATAAAAACCCATAGCCTAATATTGGAGTAAATGCTAAAAGATCAGAGAGACAAAGGAACAAACCATGTCTTACCTCTACAACTCCTCAGCCTGAAAAAAGCCTCTAGTTGAAAAGGATGCTTCTGCTGAAAAGCCTTTAGTTCCTGTCTCCTCATGCCTTACATACCTTTCTCCGCCCAGCCATCACTTTCTGGAATTAAAGGCATGTGTGCTTCCCAGTACTGGGATTAAAGGTGTGTGCCACCACAGCCTATTCCCAGTACAAAGAAATACAGATATTGAAGATGTTAATGCTAGCTATCCTGGCTAGATCATTTTACACAATGTATATGTATCATAACATAATGTTGCACTCACAGATATAAAAGAAAACAGGAAAAAATGTTATGCAGTTTACATGGTGGAATTCAGCAGTCTGCAGTTCACCTCCAGCCTTGCAGGCAGTCACTTCACACAGCCCCCAACAGCTGAGCATGGGTTCCACTCTCTTGTCCCGAAGCTTCACTCCAATGAACCCTGAAGGCATGTATGATGTGAGCTTTTTTGCTCAATATACTTTTGAATTTGCCTCGTGCTTGATGGATACTTTTACAGGAAGGTGTTCTTTTGTACACATGCTAAAACTAGCTCCTCCTTCTGTTGATGGGCATTGAGTTGTCTTCATTTTAGGAGTGTTACAACAAAGCTATTATTAATGTTCTTTGTATAAGTTTTCCCCTCAAAGATCCAGGCAGCAAACTCGGAGCTTCACAAATGCTAGCCAAGCACTGCACCTCTAGACTAATTCCTCAGCCCTGTACAGGAATATTTTTTAGGACAAATGTTTTGTTTTGTTCCTCTTAGGAACAGAAAATCAAGGAGAACAAATGTTGTAAAATGTTATTTCAAGGTGTGTTCCTTTTGTTTATGCTCTGTAACATTTGTTTAATGATGCAGAGATGTGTTTGATTAAATAAAATTCACCTACAGTCAGGAGGCTGCGTCAGCAATCAGCTGACAGGAAATGGTAGGGAGGAGCCAGGTGGAGAAGGGTTGATAAGGAGGGGCAAGGAACGAGGGCTTTTTGGAAAACACGAGCAAGGAGAGGAGGTGAGCTACTTGCTATTCAGCCTCTGAAGTGCAGAATTCCAACTTAACCTTTAGATCTTGAGTTCTTTGGAGAGACAGAGGTTTAGTTAAGTTCTCTTTGTAACTTGGCAAGAGTTGTAGAACTCCCTCCGGCTATGGCCCTTGTGGCCTGACCACTGCTGTTAGCAGTGGAGTTGCAGTTGCTGATTCAGGCTTAAAAGGCAGCAACCATTTTTTAAAAAGGACAAGAAACAAACTCAAAGCTATGTGGGATGTGGGATGTCAAATCTGTTGCTCTGATTGGTCAATAAATAAAACACTGATTGGCCAGTGGCCAGGCAAGAGGAAGCATAGGCGGGACAAGGAGAATTCTGGAAAGTGGAAGGCTGAGTCAGAGAAACTGCCAGCCGCCACCATGACAAGCCGCATGTGAAGACACCGGTAAGCCACCAGCCACGTGGCAAGGTATAGATTTATGGAAATGGGTTAATTTAAGATAAAAGAACAGTTAGCAAGAAGCCTGCCACGGCCATACAGTTTGTAAGCAATGTAAGTCTCTGTGTTTACTTGGTTGGGTCTGAGCGGCTGTGGGACTGGCAGGTGACAAAGATTTGTCCTAACTGTGGGCAAGGCAGGAAAACTCTAGCTACAGCTATGCATTTAATTTTTTGTAAGCTGCCACATCGTTGTCCGAGGTACTGACAGCGCTACACTCAGAAGTGTCCTGCTATAGCCTCACCACCATTTACTATAGTTAGTCTGATTCTGGCCAGGCTAGTGAATGCCAAACAGCCCATAGCCATTCTCTGAGACTTGAGACCAACAAGACCATGGCTAACTACTTGAGTTCCAGGCCACCCTGAGTTCACGCAATGGAGACATTTGTTAGAGAAAGCCACTGCAATTCTAGGAAGCTAATGGTAATCCCCAGTGCTTGTAGTGTTGAGGACCTCATGAGTCTGCCGGTCATTTGCAGTCAAGGTTTTAGTTATTTTTTATCAGTTTCTTATCCTTATTACTGACTTGTGGAAGTTCTTTACTTTGGATACAGACTTTTGTCAGATTTGTGTATTTCAAGTATTCTCCACGGTGGCTTGTATTTTTAATGGTTTTCACTCAGCAGAAGTTTTTTAAGACAGAACTAATATTTTTAGAGGTTTGAGTTGCAGAAAAGCGCAGAAGCACAGGGTCCCCACATACTCCTCACCATTCCATCCTCCTCCTCCTCATCTCACTAGCAGCTCCTTAGGGCAGCACATTACTAGACTTGATGAGCTGACATCAGTGCACTCCCAAGGTCTATGTGACTTTAGCAACTCTTGTGACACACATATATGATGGCAAGTGTATTAGTTACCTTTTCACTGCTGTGACAACTTAGGGAAGGATGGGTGTGTTTTCGCTCATGGCTTGGGGTACAAGCCACTCTGGAGGGGAAGGCAAAGGTGACAGAGGCTCTCACTGTGGTGGCAGGTGCATAAAGTAGCTGCTCACAGCACATCAAGTAGTGAGAGATGAAGGCTGTACTCAGCTCACAGTCTCCAGGCCATGGGATGGTGCCACCCACATACAGGGTAGGTTTTCCATCCTCCGTTAATTCTCTCTGCAAACACACATAGAGGCACACCCAATGGTGTATCTCTTAGATGATTATAAATGCAGTCAAACTGACCATCAAGATTAAACATTCCTTATACTCACCCTTACAGTATCCTACTGAATAGTTTCCTTGCCCTAAATATTCCATATCTACCTTTTAATCCTCTTGCCCCTAAATACCTAGCAACCACTGATCCTTACAGTCTGTGCATGTGCTTCTCATCAGAACACCATGTAGCTAGAACCATACAGAGTGCTGCCTCCCAGACAGGCTTCTTTTACTCAGCAGCACACAATTAGGGGTGTGGTGTCTTTGCAGCCAGCAAGCGCACAGTTTACTGTATTTGATTTATAAGACTGGTTGCTTCTCTGGGCAATTATGAACAAAGCTGCTATAAGTACTCATGCAGGATTCAGAATAGACATGGGTTCCCACTTATTATTATTAATGCCAAGGACCACCACTGCTTGATCTTATGTTTCAAGGACATTCAGTAGTGTAGGAAGTTGCCAAATCATTAGCCCAAGTGGCTGTGTCATTTTGTACTCCCGCTGCAGTGAATAAGACTTCCTCCAGCACCCACTCTCATCCTTGGCAGTACTTGGGGTCTTGAGTGTTCTGGGTTATAGACGTTCTAACAGGTATGGCATGGCAACTTGTTTTGTGGGTTGTTTTTAACTACACTAGGTTTCAAAAGACACATATTTTCTTGTAGTTTTGTTTGTCTATGTGTGGCATATGACACAGTACACATGTAAAGGTCAGAGGACTTCTTAGGCCTCTCCTCCCACCATGTGGGTCCTTCACCCACCATTTCCTGAACTCCTCTTCTAGAAGATGTACACACAGACCTATGACTGACTTCTAGGTTTCTTACGAGGAGAGGGTGGAGGTCTTTCCAGGAGATGTTGTAGGCCACATATCACACCTTTGTTACTCATGTCTCAAGCTCCCTCTGCACAGCCAGAAAGATTCCAAGTCAGCACTCTCCTCCTGGAGCTTAGACCCGTGTCAGTCTAGACTTAGCATAAGGCAGGGACTCCCTTCATTTATGATCATCCCATCTGAGCATACGCAGAGTTAATGTTGAGTGTTTCTTCATCACACACACAAGTCTTGAGTCTCTTTTGTTCAACTTATGTCTGTTTTAGAATATGACGAATTCCTTACAGTCTTCTTAAATGACCTAGTAAGTTGTTCTGAAAAGTCTTGCTTTCCAATCTTTATAATTTTTGCTTAATTATTTTAATGTTATGTTAAATGGAACATTGATTCCTTTTCATTGATTTTAGTCTTAGTGGAAATGCAATTTATACTTAACTTTTAATCCTACAACTTTCCTAAATGTGTTTAGTTGAGATTTGCTTTGATTCCTATGCTAATGATTATAACCTCTCTGAACACAAAATATTCATTTTTCTT
The DNA here is from genome assembly GCF_049852395.1 of Peromyscus maniculatus bairdii. Classification (NCBI taxonomy): domain Eukaryota; kingdom Metazoa; phylum Chordata; class Mammalia; order Rodentia; family Cricetidae; genus Peromyscus; species Peromyscus maniculatus. The sequence continues at coordinate 120,320,105 of NC_134860.1, read as the reverse complement.
TTCTGTTTGTCTTAATTTGCTTTTTTTCTTTTTATTTCAATGATTAGGATGCTGAAAAAATATTAAATGATTTATTTTTATCTTGGTGTATGTGTTTGTGTCTGTGTATGTCACAAGTGTGTGGGTGCCCACAAAGGCCATTCAGATTCCCTAGCATTGCAACTACAGGAGGCTGTGAGCTTCCATATGGGTGCTAAGAATCAAGGCAGATCCTCTGGAACAGCAGCAAGTGCTCTTAAGTTCTGAGCCATCTCTCCAACCCCGTAGTCTTGATATCCAGTGTATTTTTCTGACATTTCATGCCTTGTTCTCTCTCTCCTTTTCTGTTGTGACTCCCAACACGTGTGCTACCTTTCTTGATATCTCCCAAATCACTGAAGCTGTCTTCAATTTTTTAAAACATATATGCTGAGATATATTTGACATTAAAAAAAAAAGACAAATAGACAAAACCTGGGCCTGGACAGATAGCTCAGTAATCAAAGTTCTTGCTGTGTCAGCAAAAGGAATGAGGCTCAGATCCCCAGAACTAGCATCAGCCAGATAAGCATGGAAGCCTATCTGTAATCCAAGAGCTCAGGAAGAGAAAGGATCTCCTAGCAAGCTGGCTGGTAAGACTAGCTGGATTAGTGAGCTCTGGGTTTGATTGAGAGACCCTGCCTCAGAGAAGGTCAAAGAACCTTGGAGGCAGATTCCTGACATATGCTTCAGATCTCCACACCCACATGCACACATGTATACCCAGACACATGTAAACACACACACACACACACACACACACACACACACACACACACACACACACACACACACATATATATATATGAAAAGAAGAAAACTTGTAATATTTAAGGTCATAACATGTAAGTTTGGACATATGTATATGTCTCTGATACCAACTACTATAATCGTGGTGTGAAATCTACCTTAGATTTCCAATAAAGACCCTTTTTTGTTTTTTCAGTGTCTGAAATTTCATTTGCTCTTTTTCAGATGGTATATAATCTCATTCCTCTACCTTCAGAACTACACATTCTTCCTTCTGTCACCACAAGCCTGCTTCCCAATGAGCTAATCAAATTGTCCATGGCAGATATGACATTTTATACCTGGAATTTCACTTCATACATTCTTATCACTTCCATTCCTATGCTTGATTCCTGTTCAGTTCTTTCATATGTTTTCTCTAATACTTGAAAAGGATTTGAATCCCTACTATAAAGTCCTTAACTATGATTCTAGTCAGTCTTCAGAGGTGTGTGGGTGGGGGGAGATACTAAAGGGATGTAAGTTTTGTTATCTTCTTGAGTGGTCTTTATTACAACAGGCACTGAAGTTACTAATTGGTAACTGAAGTTGAAGCCTTGTTTGTATGTCATGTAAGGATATGTTTATTAGGTTTTATTCTTAATAAATCACACATCTAAGCTACTGATTCCAGAAACAGTCTTTTCTCCAGAGGAGTAGCCCCTCCAGGGTTTTAATGGAAAGCTTGAAGTATTTACAAGACCCTCCAACTGGTAAGATTCAAAATTCCAAGCACCATCATCACATTCCTTGGTATGCAACTGAAATTCAAGCTCTCTGTTCACTCATCATTCCAGCAAGTTCTCCATGCTGAGTTCCCTGGAGTTTTCATGCACACACATTTCAAGGGGCAGTCAATCAATAATTTCCAGTAGGAAACTCCTCTGTCTATTGCCCCCATTTTGCCATGATATTCTGCTTGATGTCAGGAACTCCTGACAGTCCTGAGTATCTTCTCTGAGACTTGAGGACCACAGACAGTGCCTACCTGTTTAAGTTCTAACCATCCTGATGGCTTTGACAGCAACCAAAAACAAATGTGCACCTCATACACTGTTGTTCCTGACAGGACAGACTTGTAGGAAGTGTGAGCGAGGCTTTTCTGACTGGAAAGTTTATCTCTTGTGGGAAGCCAATGTCAGGTATGTATGTACATGTGTATGTATCTGCGCAGGAGACCAACTCCATGGCCTGTTACGTGAGTTAGATAAGTACTCTACCAGTAAACTGCACCATATCCTGCTGGTTCCAATCTTTTCCCCATCCATTTTGGTATCTGCTGAGGAATGAACTCCTTATCTTATTGAGGATACAGTTCATGTGATAAATCATTTTTCTCTTACTGCTTACAAAGTTCTTCCTGTTTTTAGTGTTGAGGTGTGTCTTTCTTTGACTTTATAATACGTGTACTTTATTAACATTCTTGGTTCTGCAGAATAATACTATTTATCAAAGTTGGGTAAATTTAACTAGAATTTCTTTAAATTCTTTTTCTGCTCCTTTCTCCTCTCCTTCTGGAACTATGAGCAGATCCATGTGGCTAGATTGATTGTGTCCTTCTAAATCTCTAAGTCTTTTTAACTTTTCTTCATTTTTCTTTCATTTGACATAGTGGATCATCTTTTTTTTTTTTTTTTTTTGAAGAAATGTTTTCATTTATTTTACATACCAACCACAGATCCCCCTCTCATCCCTCCTCCCACTCTCCCCCCAGTCTCCTCCCCCCATCCCCCCATCCCCTCCTCTGAAAGGGTAAGTTCTCCCATGGGGAGTCAGCAAAGCCTGGTACATTCAGTTGAGGGAGGACCAAGCCCCTCTTCCCTGCATCAAGGCTAAGCAAGGCATCCCACTATAGGTAATGGACTCCAAAAAACCAGCTTATTCACTAGGGATAGCTGATCCCACTGCCAGGGGCCCCTCAAACAGATCAAGCTACACAACTGTCTCCAAATGCAGAGGGCCTAGTCCAGTCCCATGCAGGCTCCACATTTGTCAGTCTAAGTGAGTTCCTGTGAGCTTGGTTCAGTTGTCTCTGTAGATTTTCCTGTCATGATCTTGAGCCCCCCCCCCTTTTCATATAATCCCTCCTCCCTCTCTTCAACTGGACTCCTAGAGCTTGGCCTGGTGCTTGGCTATGAATCTCTGCATCTGCTTCTATCAGTTACTGGATGAAGGCTCTATGATGACAGTTAGGGTAGTCACCAATCTGATTACCAGGGTAGGCCAGTTCAGGCACCCTCACCACTGTTGCTAGTAGTCTAACCTGGGGTCGTCCTTGTGGGTTCCTGGGAATTTCCCTAGCACCAGGTTTCTCCCTAACCCCATAACATCTCCCTCTATCCAGATACCTCTTTCATTGCTCTCCCACTCCGTCCCTCCCCCAGCTCAACTATCCCATTCCCTCATGTTCCTATTTCCCCATCTCCTCCCCTCTATTGCCCCACCACCAGTTTACTCCGGAGATCTCATCTATATTTCCTTCCCAGGGTGATCCCTGCATCCCTCTTAGAGTCCTCCTTGTTAGCTAGCTTCTCTGGTTGTAGTCTGGTTATCCTTTGCTTTATATCTAGTATCTACTTATGACATAGTAGATTACCTTAATTGACATATCTTAACATTTGAAGACTCCTCTGCCACCTCAAATCTATATGGTTTTGTTTTAAGCATTATCTTTTTATCTAAAATTGTTACTTGCCATTTTATTATTTCAATTTTTATGGATATCTTCCATCTTGTCAATCATGGTTACTATACAACTCTTTAATTCTTCACAACTCACCTCATTTAGTTCCTTGAATAAATTGAATTTTTTAAAAGTTTACATGTATGTACATGTGCCTGTGAGTTTATGTGTACCATGTGCTGTAGGTGCCTGAGGAAGCCAGAGGGTATTAGCTCCCCTACAACGGGAGTTAGAGGCGGCTGTGAGGTAAGAGCTGGGAACTGAACCCAAGTCCTTAGCATGCACTGTAAGTACTCTTAACTACCATTCCATCTCTCTGAGCACTTGGAAAATCATTTAAAATAGTTCACTTAGATCACTGCATAATAAGTCCAACACCTAGACTCCCTCCTGGACAGTTTCAACTAACTCCATCTTTAGAGCAGAGCACACTTTCATGTTTTTTTACATGCCGTTACCCATGGCTGAAAACTGTGGACATTTTAGATAGAAAATGTGGCAAAGGTGAAATTTAGATTTTTTTTCTACCCTCTGGAAAACAACCTCGACATCTCTCTTCTATGCGGGCACTGTACCAGAGTGGGTGACTTTTTAAAGGAAGGGACGACTCCTGCACTTGTCATAAACTCATGCATCTTATCACATGGGCACTCTCTGAGACTTTTGGAATGACCTAATAAGTAATTTTGAAGACAAAGGTTATCATCATAAAAAGAAGGATTTACTTAGGGAAGGAGACCATTGTGAAGTAGATGGTCTTAACACTGGTCAGCTAGGCCAATGCTACCTGGATCCACACAACCTCAAGAGAACAAATTAGAATTTCTCCACAGAGAACCAAACTAAAGACAAGAATACATTAAAATATGCCTCTAAGTCAGCTGACCTGAGCTCGTGGGAGCTCATCAACTCTGGACCGACAGCTAGGGAGCCTGCATGGGACCGACCTAGGCCCTCTGCATGGGTGTGACAGATTCTGTAGCTTGGTCTGTTTGTGGGGCCCCTAGCAGTGGAACTATGACCTGTCCCTGGCGATTGAACTGGTTTTTGGGAACCCATTCCCCATGCTGGATTGCTTCACCCAACCTTGATGCAGGGGGAGGAGCTTAGTCCTGCCTCAACTTTGATATGCCATGATTTGTTGACTCCTATAGGAGGCCTGCCCTTTCTGAGTGGAGATGGAGGAGGAGTGGATGGGGGAGAGGAGGTGTAGAGGGAAGGGGGGATGGGAAGAGAGTACGGAGGGGAAACTGGTTGGTATGTAAAATAAATAAAAAAATTAATAAAAATGTCTCTAACTTATACACTTCAAAGTTTAAAAAAAAGACAGGGAATGAAAAGCAATAACACAGGAAGCTTAACTCAGTTTGTCCATCTATTACTAAGAAAGCATTAGTAAATATAGAGAAGGATCTAAGTATAAACATGAACAACTACATGTAAGTATCTTTTCAAACAACCATACTTTCAAACAATATGGTTCATTAGTCTCCCATTATTTTCCCTAGAGCTTTATTTATACTTCTTAGTATTTTCCAGAGTTCACAGAAGTTATTGCTAGAACAGAATTCACTGAAATCATTACATGGGGGGAAGATGAAATGGCAAGTGGAACACAAGTCTAGTGGGTTAGGGTTCCAGAGACTCAGACTCAAATGCGGGCATTCCCATCTGCACTAATCTGAGCTACTTCAGAGAAATGCAACACCGACGTGAGCCGACAAGCAAATATTTATGAACACAGCCCTAAAATCAAGCTCTTAGAACAACCTTTCATCTCATTCTGGGCCATCTCATGACTCCATCTGTCATTAAACACCTAAGTCATTATGTTCTTTCTGCATAAATACAGGAAGAAGCAAGCTGAAAAATTAAGCACTATCTTCAAAAGATCTATTTCCCATTTGTACCAATTCCATTACTCGTTTAAATACTGCATTTCTCTCCCTGACAAATCTCTCTAAACCAATTTTAAATTCTTTTTGGGAACAAAGCTGAACATAAATATACAAATACTGCTCCATTCCCCACTGAAAATTACTTTGCACAGATCAGCTAACTTGGATTTTTAACAATCATCTTTGTATTATGCAAATTAATCTTTTGACATTTTCTTATAAATGCACTGATGGTGTTGATTTAGTTTCAATTCAAAAATCAGAGATTTCATTACCCTATAAAACATATCCAGAGTTCAAAGTATTTAATGGGGGTTAAACAAAATGCAAACATTTAATGCAACATTAAGCATGTGAAATAAAAACTTGATTGCCTAAAGAAAGCATGCTATGCTGTTACCCTGGTGACAGGTTAAAAAAGGGATTGTGAGATGAATAGCTGTATGATATGAAATTAAAATGTTTCACATCGAACAATCCAAAATGAATTGGGAAAGGTTAGAGTAGAGGAGAGAGAAATCAATTCTCCAATGGCAATAGTGAATGGGAAGGAGAATGAATGGGATTTGCCAGTGGGGTGCAACAGCCACTGAGTGTCCTGCAGCCTCATGATTACAATAACACTGATGAAGTGTGCAAGGCTTCTGGAGCCAGGGCAGGGAGACAGGGACGCTCCTACAATAGCAGGCTGCTCCGACACTCAGTCCCTACAGGACAACTGAAGAGAAAGGCTTGTAAAACGTGGTATTCAGCAAAAAAAAATTACAGATGTGTCATTTTACACACTTCCAATTTTGAGCTCACTTACATGCTTGAGCTCACTGCAACTTCTAACTCAGCCAAAGCACAGTCACAGTAAAAAGCTGGAAACATTGTAGTAGAAGCAGTAAGAGCCAACAGGAAATGTGTGTTTGCTCAGATAGATGTGTGTGCTTCCAAAGATGCTGCATGACCTTGTGTGTTTGGAAATAAGTATAAAGTCAGCCACCAATCCGCCAACGTCATTGTAAAACAATGTGACCTGCCCGAGAACATACATGAATCAAGTGTGATAAAGTTGTTTTATTCATAGCTGGTGTAAATGTGATACAATACGACATATCCTTTTAAATTCAGAAAACTAAATTAAACCTCCTATAATGCGAACTACACAGCAATATTGGCTTTTTCTTAGAAATGATTTCACAAAGCTACTTTTTCTGTGCTCCTTTCCCCAATTACTCGTCAATGGTTAAAACCCTATTTGAAACCTAAAACTCCCCCTCCAGATGGAAACTTAAGAACAAGTGAACAAATTACATCTGAGACCAGGAAAGGCCACTGGTTTTCAATAGCAAGAAAAACCTCAGATAATTACATCTGTCAGGTAGAAATCACTAGGACATTGATTCTCCATTTTATCAGGAAGCCAGATGAGGAAAGAATGTACAACACAGATGTCAACACAGCAATAACACAGAGAGGGAATTCACGAGAATGCAATTTCCCCTTTCAGGATTATGGTTGAAAGGGTTAAACTGGGGCAGGCTGTGTGGCTGTTCAGATGCCTGAGATGTCCCAAGAAGCCAGAGCACAGGGCGAGGTTACACACTGATCCACACAGGCTAGGCCAGCCCTAACATCAAGGAATGCCTTACTTCCACGTTGTGGGCCCAACTGTTTTCATCAGTATTATCACTGGCCATCATAAAATTCTGGTTTCTGAGACTTTAATATCTGAACCAGTACTGGAGAGAAATTATGGGCATAAAGTAAAATCTGTGACCTTATTCAATTCAAGCAGGCTCTGAGCTGAAGAAGCCTTGGGCAGCCACCCCATCCAACGCTGTCACTATTCAGACAGGAAAAGGAAGGCAAAGGCTGAAACAGTTTGGCAAAACTGTTTGTACCATCTTACCATGTAGCTGAGACCAAACTCCTGGCACCTTACTAGGTGCTGGTCTCACTGGCTGCACCATGTCAACCGTTCACAGTTCAGGGCTGGGTGAGGGAGCCAAAACAACCAAAGCAACCCATAATTTCTATCCTGAAAAATCTGACAAGGGATATGCCATAAATCAAAGGCCTTTGGTGTATGCATTTTCAATGAGTAGGAGATGTACAACACAATGGGGGTATATCATCACACTCTGTAAGGTGTCATCATGCAAATTACCTCTCTGGGTTTATTATTTCTATTTCAATCATATGCTAATTTTTAAAGTGTTAATTCACAGTTTTTAAAAACTGAAGTACAATTTTGAAGTATAATTAATGGCAAAATGTTAACAATGTAATATTTTAAAAAAAAAGTCATCTTTTTAAGTAGAATGTTCCCTTTTCTATAAAGTCAAAGTAAAGCACAAGACTTTACACATCTGTATCCTCTGCCTCCACCTCCCAACTGCTGGGACTGCAGGCCTGCACCGGTCCACAGGCTCATCATGCCCGGCTCTCTGGCCTCTCCTACTGCTCCTTCTCAACTTCTTCCTCTGCTGTGTTCTCCCCATCGTGAAGAGTTACTGGTGCTGGAGAGTCCCAGGGCTCAGACTTGGGCTGCAGCTATCTCTCACTGGCCTCCTGGCCTCCATTTTTGCCCAATTACGATTGTTTCTGACTCTGCAGCCAGGAAATCTTGCTGGTGCCTGCACCACAGCAAGCTGCTTGCTGGAACCCTGCACTGCTCCCCATTCCCCCGGGCACCACCCTCATGTAACCCTCATTTAAGTGCCACTGTCCTTCCCTGTCCCACTCGGAAGGAGGGGAAGGAAAACAGAAGATAACATGTGTCTTAGTTAGGGTTTCTAGTGTTACAATGAAATACCATGATCAAAAAGCCAGTTGGGGAGGAAAGGCTTTCTTTGGCTTACACTTTTGTGGTGATCTTGTGTTCCCCAATATATCGTGCACCCTAATAACCTTATCTGGGGTCAGAGAACAGAACAGCCACTAGACAGACATAGAAATTGTGGCACTCACACCTTTAATCCTAGCATTCCAGGGGCAGAGATCCATCCGGATCTTTGTGAGTTCAAAGCCACATTGGAAACAATTAGGCGTGGTAACAAGAGCCTTTAATCCCAGGAAGTAATGGCAGAAAGCAGAAAGGTATTTAAGGCATGAGGAACATTAACTAGGCTGGTTAAGCTTTTAGGCTTTCAAGAAGCAGTTCAGCTGAGATCCATTTGGATGAGGACTCAGAGGCTTCCAGTCTGAGGAAACAAGATCAGCTGAGGAATTGGCAAAGTGAGGTAGCTGCAGCTTGTTCTACTTCTCTGATCTTTCAGCATTTAACCCATTACCTGGCTTCAGGTTTGTTTTTATTAATAAGACCTTTTAGAGATTCCTGCTACATACTTCCACATCAGTTCATCATCGAATAAAGTGAGGACAGGAACTCAAACAGGGCAGGAAACTGGAGGCAGGAGCTGGTGCAGAGGGCATGGAGGAGTGCTGCTTACTGACTTGCTCCCCATAACTTGCTCACCCTGCTTTCTTACAGAACCCAAGACCACCAGCCCAGGGATGGCACCACCCAAAATGGGTTGAGTCTGCCCCCATTGATAGCTAATTAAGAAAATGCCCTACAGCAAGAACTTATGGAGGCATTTTAATTAGGGTTCCTTCCTTTCAGATGACTCTAGCTTGTGTCAAGTTGACATAAAACTATCCAGAACAACATGGAGGGAAGGAGGGAGGGAGGGTGGAAGGAGGAAGGAATGAAGAAGGAGGGAGGGAGAGAAGGAGGGAGGAAGGGAGGGAAGGAGGAAGGAGGGAGGGAGGAAGCATTGTTTTAGTTGATTATTCAGTACATGTTCCACACACACCACAAAAAAATTAGTTAAAAAAAATCATCAAACTGATGTGGAGGCTCATATCTATTATAATCCCAGAAACAGGAGGACTGCTGTGAGTTCAAAATCAGCCTGGACTACATAGCCGGTACCAGACCTGCCAGGACTCTACAGCAAGACTGTGGCTCAAAATAAAACAAAAAGATATGGGAAAGGGGCTTCTCATATCCAATACTCTTGGCAAGAACTGGTTTAGGTGCTGACACACGGTTGTATTCTGAGGAATCAGAAGTCAGTACATGGGTAACTTCTGGGAAAACTGCCCAGTTCTCCCCAGCTTCTTACAGATGGCACAGTCCTTTAAACCTGACCTCACAGACCTGGCTCCTGGAGCTTCTTCTTCCACCTTATGATACATAAGCACAGGACAGGACCACCATGGAGAATGGCCTCAGCTAACCCACACTCTGTGCTGTCCTTTCCGAGCCCCCTGTTCTTGCTCAGTGGCATGTTCAGGGCATCTGTCTGGATCAGGACTTCTGTTACCTGTACATAGAAGCTTCTAGGTGATTGGAGATGTCAATGAAAAGTGCTCACTCTGTCAGACATTTCCTCAATTAAGGTTCCCTCTTCCTAAGTGATTCTAGTCTATGTCAAGTTGAGGAACTACTAGGCAGCAAAAGGGCAAAGGAGGAAAAGCAGGGGAACAAAATAAGGCCAGTGAAATTTAGTTAACTTCTATCTATCTGCAATAACAGTACTTTTATAAGCCTAGAGTCAGCATTTACTCTCAAAGACCTTGAGATAAATGCAATGTGTGAAAACAGGTAACACTGCCCTTGCCCCTTACAGCATGGCTTAGGCCAGAGGACTACCTCTAAAGGGGAACAGGGCTCTCTCTTCACCTGCCTCTTCCTCACTCTTAAGAACACCAAGCATGCTTTCTGCTCTGTAAGTTACATGGCTTAGCAGAAAACCCAGGTGACAGCTTCAGAGCTACAAACCTTACGAAGATGAATTACAGAGAAACGCTGCCGCCAGAGGGAAGGAGATGGGACATCTCTCTGAAGGCAGGTGGCCTCCTCACCAGCATCTGAGAAGCCTGAGGGGCAGAGCTGGGCCTGCCCAGGGCAAGGTAAGTTCCACTGACTGCTCCACAAGCTGGATTTAGAGCTGAGGAGAGCAGGTATTCCGAGCATATATAAACATTACCAAAAGGGACTAAGGGATTCTCATTGTTATTTTTCCTTCTAACACTTATTAGTTAGTACAACAAATTACTATACCAAACCACCATGCCAGTAAAATTCATGTCAGATCCACCTAAGAGAAAGCATTGCTTCAACAGAATTTTAATATTCACCTCTGCTAATTAAGCATTTTTATTTTTAACTTTATTTTGGATCTAGGGACAGTGCTCCAGGCCTCAGCTCTGAGTAACTGACACCCCCAAGCCCCAGAGTGTTAAGAACTACAAAGGAGCATAAGTACACAGTAAATCAGTATGTGTGTAAGAGTTGTGTTCTGCACTTACAGGCATCCCAAGAAGCGTACTATTGTCTCTGACATTAACTTGCCTTTTTTTCCCCAGAAATGCCCTCTACCACTTTACTATCTAAATACTATGGTACATAGTAATGTCTTTTTCCAAGTCATAAATGATGAAAGAGTAAAAACCACAGAGAAATTGGAAAAATAAGATCAGCAGCCAAAACAAGCAAGCCAGAGGAAGGGCTGTGAGCTACTGGTTTGGAAGCGAAAACACTGCATGGTGGAGCCACACCTGGAGGGTGACATGCCACTCCATTCCCAAGCCAATCATAAAAACAGCCTCAGAAGCCAGGCTGTGAAGGTTCAAATAGCAGACCTAAGCTTGGCGGAGGCATCAGGCCCCTCCATAGCAAACCTTAACTGTAGAGAGCCTCTGTTGTTAATGGTGGTCATAGTTTAAGAGCATTTTGGCCTAAGTAAGTGGTAAGTTCCACAGAAAATCAACTCACTAAAAAGGAACAGTTACTTGTGCCATTGAAAATATACGTATGCACGATTATCTGCATAACAACTCTAATCTATGTATTTCACTTATGTGATTCTTCCCCCTTATAAAAAGACAATGAGTTCAACAATATGACATGAAAAGTTATAAAAGTAGCAATGATGAAATTTACAATTTGGGGTAGAAATTCTGCAGAAATCAAACACAAAGGAAGATAGTCACTGAAGGCAGCAACAAACTGAGGTGAGGCAACCGAACTTTCTGACAGAGACACTTGGCACATATGTCTCCAGGGGCGTAAGCCACACAGGAGCAGCATTTCACTGAAGTACACAAGTAAAACTTGTCTATTTGTGCCTGGAAATTTCCCTTAAAACATTAACAACTGGGGCAGGTGGGTAATGCATAGAGAGGAAATGGGGGGGTACTTTTTTATGACTGTGGAAGCTGAGTAATGATTAGATGGGGCTCTGCCTACTATCATAAGTTGCAGATGTTTAAATACCTCTAAAACTTAACTTTTCCAAAGAATCGTTAGTAAATAATCACAATATAATACTGTAGTTTTTTAATCAAAAAAGATTAAGAGCTGAAAATATAGCTCTGGCCCTGGACTTAAAGCTTGAACTGCAAAAAAAAACAAAGCACAAGGAGCTGCCTGTCAACTGTGTTACTAGGATGACTCTAATTATGCAAAATGCACCCCCCCCCAATAAAAAAAAAAAAAAACAACACTGCAATGTTTTCTGTGACTGCTAACAAAGTCTGGGGTTAACCCAATTTTCACTTTTTCATACTTTCAGTCCTCTTCAGAGTCTGACACAGAATAAACGAGCATATTTATTTCCTTTAAATAAAAGCCAACACAACTCCTAAAAGCCACATCATTTCACGTTTAACTACTTAGGACTTCTGAGGTAACAGTAATCCAAATAATAGGAGAATGAGGGCAGAAATATCACAGTCATTTAAAAAGTAACCACAGACAACATGAGGTTAAGACACTCTCCTGAGCACACCCCCTGCTGGAGCAGCACAGGCCCACAGGACCCAGCGGAGCAGGGCTGCCGAGATGAAAAGGGCCATTGTGTTCACAAAGCACACAGCAACCCATGAGGCTGCTGAGCACGTGAAATACGGCCAGTGTGATGGAGGAAGTGGGTTTTCAGTTTAACCTTACCAGCACATGTGGCTCCTAACTTCCACACTAGACTGCAGGGCAACCGAGGAGAGCAGTTATCCTATTCATGGCTCTGCGGACCACGCTCCCTCTCCTGCCAACCATCTGGAGTTTACTGAACCACTGCCACACCCCCTCTCCAAATAGCTACTGAATCATTACTTCTAAAAAGATTGTACACTGAGCTTCTAGCACTTTCTCTGAAGAAGTAGCATAAATGAACCCCATTAAGTACTAAGATGCAACTGCACACAACTTTGATACTTGTCTGTTTTCTCAGAGGTGCCCTGATCAGCTGAACAGAGCTGTTTGGTCACCGTCTATCACCACCCCACTCTCTCATTGTTCCTCTTGCAAAAAAGCAAAAAGAAAGTATAATAGTGCAGTTCTAGCAACACCACAGCTTTCCTTATAAGGGTTACTCTAGCAAGCACAGCTTTATGATCAATGACCCCATCGCTGAAAAACAGCATTGCCCATGAGATTTTTGTGCTTATGCTAGCAGAAGGTGTGTGTCCCCTTTCACCTGGGTCACCAGAAAGTTAAAAGTTATCCTTGGGTTACAGATAACCATCTCATGGTGTTAACCCCACCCTTCAGCTTCCAATTTCTGACATGTATGTATTAACCACTGAGATTGGTTCCCAATGCTGTATAGTGAACATTTTTCAAGACCAGCAAATTAATAAAATAGAAAAAACCAATGCAAACTAAGCTGAACAAAATTCCCAGAACAAAAATATCAGAGTGGCTTCTTACCTCTACTGATGTCTAAATTAGACAGCTAAGATACTCTTTTCCAAGTTAAAAAGGAAGGAAGGAAGGAAGGAAGGAAGGAAGGAAGGAAGGAAGGAAGGAAGGAAGGAAGGAAGGAAGGAAGGAAGGAAGGAAGGAAGGAAGGGGGAAAAGAGGGAAAAGGGGGGAAAAGGGGGAAAGAGAGGGAAAGGAGGGGAAAAGAGGAAGGAAAGGAAAGGAGACTAATGTATTCACAGCACCACATTGTGTTCACTGTGAGCTTACTGTGCTTCCCCAAAGACCCTGAGAAGATCAAGAGCCAAGACCTTTTGTTGTGCTTTTGTTGGCATGTTTCTATGCAGAAAAGACAATCATGAGTATTTTCTGCCCATTCACTTCATACCTTGAATGCTCTTGAAAGCGCTGTGCTCGTAACTGGGATGCCACAAACAACGACGATGCTATGGCCAGTAACTGGTTTCTCTCACTCTGTGCTAACGTGTGTCCTGTAGGAAATCAATGCATCAGTCACATCTGTAATGTCAGCATCTGCACTTCCTCTTACAGTCATTAGTCAATCAGACAAGAACTCCACCAGGCATCTATTATGGAGTCAGCATTACACAAGAAGCAGGTGAAAGGGTGTAAGAAAGCTCCATAACAAAGAACCCTGAGCTTTGCTCACTCAAAGCTCACTGCCCAACACAGGGAAAGAGACTTTGTTTTGTTTTCAAAGTTTATTAATTTTCCAACTAGAATTCTCTGGTCAGAGATTTACAAATACCAGAACAATGACATTATTGAAAGCAAGTTTCTAGTTATCATTTAACACTTATTTTTACACAAACCATGATTTAATTTTCAGTGAAAGCTTTTTGTCTAAGCAACTATATTTCAAACTTCTTCATTTATACTGGAGAACAAGAAATTACTGACTTTTCTAAAGCTCTGACTGCATAAAACACCTTTTATTCTTAAAGTTATGAGTAGACAATTCCAAAATTCATAGTCTGGTTACTCTGCAATGTGAACAATAAAGTGTTAAGGGCATATGTACTGAAGGTGGCCAAAATCTCTCTGGAGCAACTAGCAGAAAGGTTGACTGATACATGGTTGATCCCTCCCCTGTACCTTACCACCAGCCCTGTTTATCTGAACTCTGAAGTACATGAAAGTGTTATGTTTATTGAATCTTTTAGAGAAAGAAACTTAACTGTTTAGATAAAAATACCATTGAAATAATGAAACCACGGCATCTGAGCTGGCGCAGGGTTCAGAGCATCCATGGTTCTCGAGAGTCTGTTTCCCAGCACCCAAGTCCAACAGCTCAAAACTCTTACTTTTATTATTTTAAATTATATGTAGGAGTGCGTCTGCATATGTGGGTATGTGCACATGAATGCAGGTGCCCATGTGCAGGTGCCCATGGAGGCCAGAGGCAGTGGGTTCCCTGAAGCTGGAGGTATAAACAGTTATAAGCCACTGAAATGGGTGGTAAGAACTGAACTTGGATCCTCCGGAAGAAGAGCAAGTACTCTTAACTGCTGAACATCTCTCCAGCCCCAGGAAAGAGATTTAAATAGTTACACAGAACCAAACAATAAATGGGAAAGCCAGACACAGAGAGCTCTCTAGGAACCACACCAGCTCCTCACACTTGCTTCTTGTCCTCACTCCCATCCATAAGTTTATTTCTAAGGAGAGTGAGGATAAAAGGCCAAAGTTCCAACCTCTGTAGAAGCAGACTGATGCTAGTCAGGGACATGGACAAGGCCATGTTTTTCTAGCATGAAGGATTCAAAGAAAATAAAGGCATGCTTCTCCTGCCTTTATGTATGTAGTGAGAACTTGAATGCAGATCAACCAACTGATTAGTCAATCAATAAATCAACAAATTTCTCGCCCTCACAATTTATCTCCACACCAAAATTCAGTTGGCCCCAGGGGCAGTGGTCTGGCCCCTGGCCGGCCTCACGTGCCTGACTGCCTTGCAGCAGGTAACTGCTGCACTGGTAGAATTGTTCAGGAGTCAATGGGTATCAAAGCAGGAGTCAGACACTGTAGGGTCTGTAGTTAGCACACCACTTGAGAGCTGAAGCAACCACAGTCCACTGCTAGTCATGTGACAGCAGACAACCACATGGCACAGTAGGTACAACTGGAGTTCTGAGCAAAGAATATCCAGTAGGCACACAAATTTATTTGAAGGAAATAAAGTAGTTAGAACATTATTTCTAAAACTCACTCAGAATAAACTAAAAATACTAAGAATTTAAATACAAATACTTTTCAAGATCTGTAGCACATTCTCTACAAAAAGGTATTCACAAAATAGAAGGGTATGGAAAACCCAAGTGATACATCCCTTTTTGGGACAAATCTCAGACACTGAATGAACTGTAACACAACATGGGAGCTCACACCTGATTCTAGGATTCCAGAGATACCACTCATTAACTCATAAACCACAACCTTGTGGGCCATATCACGTCCCTGATCTTCTCCTGACACCAGAGCAGGGAAGAAAAGGCCCACATAATCCACAGCTATGCACACATTTTATATGAGGTGGATCACAGAAAAGAGACCCAGACATCCCAAAGCAAACACCTAGAAGAAGAATTCTTCAAGTGTGGCTCAGGGATGACTTGGGACCCTAGGAGTCCTGCACAGGCCATCAAGACTAGAGCAATTTTCCTGTTTTCTTTTTATTGACCTTCATTTTCAAGGTGAAGTATTTCTGCATTTCTTCCTGAAGTCTACTAATGGTTCCAGACCCCAGGACACAGAATACATGACGATATCATTGCTCCCATGTCAACACCAAATGGATTTACTACAATTATTTACAAATGAACCAGTGAGTATATTCCAATTCCTCAGTAACATACAAAGATCAGTAGATACATTAAGCTCTTTGGAGCAAAAGAGAACTAATGGTCCTCAGACTTCATGGGATACCCCAGTAGCAGGCTCTGAAATCTATCCTCAGCAGCACACAAAAGAGAGAATATGATAACACATATGCATACTTCATATATTCAATCAAATTCATACAAAAAATCAGTAACTTCCCAAAGGAAAAGAGATAATTCTGATATTGTTTTTAAAGGGGCTTGAAATTAAAGTGTGACAAGGTACTAGAGAAATAAATACAAAATGCTCATATCTGGTCAATTGAAATTATAGTTCTTAAAATAGCTCCTTCATTTTTTCCTTTAGTTTCAAATCAAAGAAAATTTGCTTTTTAATATTCAAATTTAAAAAGTCAACAATTCTTGTGTATCCTATTTTTAAATTTTAGAACCAATCATTTCAAAGTTCAAATCTAAGAACCTTTTGTAAAAGTGCCCTCAGTTACAAATAGATTTGAGAAAATAAACATACATAATAGAAAATCTTAATGCAGTCATAGAGACAGGCACTTGCCTATGAACAGTGCCAAGGAGATCAGGCCAGATGGGAAACAGATGGGTAACCCCACAGGGCATAGCGACCCGGCCCCAAACATATTGAGAAGGTCCTGGACTTGCTTCATTTGCCACTTCCTGATGTCTCTCAGGCACATACATCAAACAGTCAAAGATGATGGCTTAACATAGCTAAGATTTGCTCTGGGGGAAAACTGGGGAAGGTGAAACCACTGTCTGAAGGACAGGAGATGGTGGCCACTCAGAGCCTCAGGGAGTAACATGGGAGTGTTGTGGAATATCACTTTAATTACACAGAGATGTGTTACTTTTGTTTATGCTGTCGAATGTTACTTTCAACTGTGTAAAGGTTGTTACATTTGTTTGTGCTGCAGTTGTTTAATGATGTAAAGATGAGTTGCTTTGCCTGCCTAAGGCACCTGATTGGTCTAATAAAAAGCTGAACAGCCAATAGCTAGGCAGTAGAGGAATAGGCAGAGCTGGCAGGCAGAGAGAATAGGGAAGGGGAGGGGAAGGAAGGGGAGGGAAGGGGAGGGTCAAGAATACTCCAAAAAGCTAATACATTAAGTGGAATAGAAGCAAAGGAACCTTCAGTCATAAAAGAAAAGCTATGTGTTGCAATTAAGAACAAAAATAACCTGACATAACAAACTTCTGAGAACTAAACAGTTCAGCGCATATATATATACACACACATACCTTTGAAGCCATCAGGATACACATCAGAGAGAAATTTGGTGCTGATGTCCCCTTTCACAAAGCGTGTGTTGATTATCACTTCGCGAAGCAAGGGGATGTTGTGCGTAACACCTAAAAATAAAAGTTGAAGCTGAATTGGAGAACAATGAGTCAGGTAACAATCTAACTTTGGGAGGGCTGAGGGAATTGATAAAATGCTTGCCATACAAATGAAAGGACCTCAGTTTCACTCCCATGTGAAAAATGCAGAGGAGAGCTGTGTATGTCAGTGTTGGGCAGAGACAGGAGGATCACTTTCTGGAGCTTGCTGTCCAGGCAGTCTAGTCAAATCAGTGAGCTCTCGGTTAGTGAGAGACCCTGGAGAGCTACTAAGAAAGACACCAACATTGACCTGTGATGTACACACAAACACAAACACACTCTCTGTCTCACTCCCTTTGTCTAAGAATAACTCAATTACTGGTCTCCTTAGCTAATAAAAATATTAAAACAAAAGCAAAGCAAAACCTACCCACTCAGACTCCACTTTCCACCCTTCCTGCAGCTAAGCATGACAACCAATTTCTAAGCAAGGGAATGCAAGTTGAAGTGATGTGTTCAACACCTTTCTTTCATTTCCTCCTCTTCGGGGCTTCCTGATGTGGCAGGAATTTCACTTTGGCAATGTAAATGAAGTAGGTCAAGCCCTAGTCTGTTTATCTGTCTGTATGCATGTTTATCCCCTTAAAAATGTCACTATCTGAAAGGACCAACAAACTCATTACATAAAAGCCAAGTATATTTCCATAGCATCCATACCACTGTATCGAGACAACTTGGTTAGAGCAGGTTATCATGAACACAAAGTTCACATATGAGGACACAGGTTTAGCTTTCTGAAATAACTATCCATCCCTAGGCTAATTAATATTAACAACTTACTATATCCTCCTGGGCATTTTTTCTATGCATCTCTTTATTCTAGACCACATTATCAACCTATATAAACATGTTACCATCTCTGTTTCCAATTCACAAAATACTGCATATCTCCACTGTATAAAATCAAATTCTTAAATCATCCCACCTACCTCAAACACTTATATCAAGTTCCAGAATTCTACTAGGAATGTTATTCCTTTATACAAAAATTCCACAGATGGAGTTATCCTATTTAGAGGGTTGCAAAATAAATAACCTTTGCATTACATGTCTGTGAGAAATGTACCCCTATCCCAACCTTGCTTTGCAAGCAACAATTTAGCTCATAGCCAAAAATTACTGCTTCCAAGGGCTTTATATTAACAGGCAAAGAATACCGAAAATCAACTACATGCCTGAAGCACAGACATATTAGACATATATAAGGACTTTTATTAAACAAACAAATACTTTCACTACAGAGGTAACAGAAGGTCTGTTGTGTCTGATGACGTAACGAATAACCAGTGAAAACAAGGGGACATTTATCTACAAGTAGGCAGCATCTGATAAGATGTTTAGAGAGACAGACAAAGGGGCGCGACTTTACAATCTTCTTGAAATGGGTGGTGATGTGAAAGGAGGATCAGCAACTGGATTGTATATTACAAATGGACAAAATCAAAGCACTTTTAAAAAAGGGATCTCATCTGCCAGAGAGAGGTGCTGTGCATAGGAAATGACCACAACAAGGTTCCTAAGAGAAAGGTGAAGCAAGATGTGGGGATGGAAACTTGAGGTCTGGATCGTAGAAGGAATTTTACCTGTTTTGAGAATTTTTCACATGGCTGGAGAGATGGCTTAGTACTTAAGAACACTTGTTGCTCTTGCAGAAGGTACAGGTTCAATTCCTAGAACCCATATGGTGGCTCACAACCACTCAAAACTCCAGTTCCAGGCAGACTGGTGCCTTCTTCTGACTCCATGAGCACAAGACATATACATGGTGCACATACACACATACATACATACATACATACAAGCAAAACACTCATATATAGAGAATAAAAAGATAATTTTTTAAAAAATCAAAGATTTTCCTTGTTGCACAAAGCAAATGGTTGCCAGGGGGCATTTGTGTGGAGAAGACTGAAAGGAGGGCAATCCAGCCAGAGAGGAGGAGACACAGTCAAATGCAGCTGAAAGGCCAATGCAGCAGTCACGGTCCAACAGGCCCCAGAAAAAAGTCACTGTGCCTTCAGAAAAATGAGAGAGTAGTGGGGAGAAGCAGAGTGAAGCTGGAAGGTCTACACATCACGAGGAGGGAGGGAAGGTGGGAAGCACATCGTTTACAACCGCACAAAGGAAACTGCCCAGGCTGTGCTCCACAGCAAAGGGCTGACAGTGTCTGTGGAGAAAATGAGTGGGACCTGAGAGAGTGATGGATTTAGCCACAATCTGAGTGGCTAGGCTGATGTCGAGGGAAGGATGTGAGTCAGAATGTCCTAATCTCTGGGTCTACAGAGTAACAGAGGCTGCCTCAGCTGACATGGAGAGGACAAGGGGAAAACACTTGTTCCACTCTGAGCAATGCAGGTAGGTGCCTGTGAGAAACAGGCTGGTGCTGTCTGAGGGATTCCCACTCCAGTCCATGACAGGTAAGAGGGTCTCAAGACCTGGCCAGGGCCACCAACAGGAAGGAAGCCAAACAGCAGGAGAAGCAGCAGACTCAGGCAGGATGAAATCAACCCCACACACTGCCACAGGTATTACAATAACCAAAGTGTGCAAGAAATAACACCCTACGGGAGGGACCAACGTCAGAAGACTAAGGTGCAGCAGCAATTTAATTCAAAGAGAGAAAAATGTTTGTTCTTACATAAAAATTAATAACTCAGTTAATCCATTCACAAGACACTCTCCCCAACCTGCTACTGAAATAGTAAATAGGTTAGTGAGACAGTCTAACTCCTATGATTATTGCTCCAGTTAGTAAAATAAAATTAATATTTGCCTACATATGTAATATTTCACAGTTAGCTTTACTGAGTTTTCCTTTACAGCCTAGTCCTGGTAGAGGTTTCTCATCTCTCCATACTGCCAATACCCAAACAGCACAATCTGCCTTCAGCAAATATAACACGGCTTAAAGATGCAGTTTATAATTTGGACAAGATAAAGTTACTTTCTGATACCCAAAATATTGAAATAAATGCAAGTAACAGGGTAAATGCTGCAATGGCATTTCATTCCATATTCATAGTTGAAAAGGGGGTGTTGGTTTTAGAAAAGGTAACCCAAAAGGATTGTGAACAAATATTACTTAAATTCAGGATATTAAACAGCAGAGCCAAATGTGGTGGTATTGTGTTCCCCAAAATATTGTGTACTCTAATAAATTTATCTGGGGTCAGAGAACAGACAGCCACTAGATACAAAGGCTAGAAAATGGTGGCACTCACACCTTTAATCCTAGCATTCCAGAGATAGAAATCCCTCTGGATCTCTGTGAGTTCAAGGCCACATTGGAAATAGCCAAGCATGGTGACACACACCTTTAATCCCAGAAAGCCAGCCTTTAATCCCAGGGAGTGGTGGTAGAAAGCAGGAAGATACATAAGGCGTGAGGACCAGAAACTAGAAGCATTTGGCTGGTTAAGCATTTGGCTGGTTAAGCATTCAGGCTTCTAGCAGCAGTTCAGCTGAGAGCCATTGGGATGAGGACACAGAAGCTTCCAGTCTGAGGAAACAGGACCAGCTGAGGAACTGGCAAGGTGAGATAGCTGTGGCTTGTTCTGTCTCTCTGATCTACCAGCACTGACCCCAATAACTGGCCTCGGGTTTGATTTTATTAATAAGAACTTTTAAGATTCCTGCTACAGCCAAACACACACATGGGCACCTGCACTTCTTACAGTTGACTCTTTCATCCCCTCCCTCTGTCCTCAGGCTCCTGCGGCTTTCCTGTCACGTGTATCCTTTGTACTTCCCCCATCCCCTCAGAACTTCTCTTTACACTCTCTTGTCTCCTTTCTGACTTCACCCACATTTACACCTGTTTATAAACACACACACACACACACACACACACACACACACACACACACACTACAAACTCTACAAACTCGAATGGTCGTGATCATAACAATGAGAAGACAAGGTTGGTGTCTTTCTGAGTCTGGATCACCTTGCTTAATATAATTCTTTCCAACCCCATCCATTTTCCTGAAATTTTCATAATTTCATTTTTTTTTACAACAGAGTAAAATTCCATTGTGTCTATATACCACATTTCCGATACACATTCATCTATTGATGGGCATCTAGGCTGCTTCCATTCTATTGAAGAATTTTTTTTAATCTTTCTACTTGTATAATAAATACAACATGAAAAAGACTTAGATTTCACTAAGTAATGTTTCAAGAATAAAACTGAAACTCAAATACATTTTTCCTTAAAGTTCTCTGAGTAGCATACCACATACTGCTATGTGAAATCAAGTCACCAGCTGTTTTGGTTCTCTAAGGCACACAGTAAAGTAACCCTTTCTTTTCCATGTATGGCTGACAGCACAACTAGCTGCTCCAAGAACTAGTGCTCAGGAACGAATTCTAAAGCCCAAACAGGAATAATCAGGAAACCATTCCGTACATAAAAAGCTCAAAACAGCAGAGGGAAGGAATGATCCATATGAGAGGTACCACTGTGCATTTAGTTTGCTGTCTTTCCATGTCCCAGGAAAGACAATGCCATTTGAGTAAGTCCCTGTATAAACAGTAGGCGGACAGTACAGTATTCTTTCAGAGTTAGTTTATAGCCTCACTAATATTATTAATCACATAATCATAAAAATTATGAGTGAGAGTTTCAGATTGGGAATTGGGGTGACCTGTGCCAGAGTTCACCAGATCCCATCTGCATGGGAAATCATGACCAGGCCACAGAGGGAGGCCTCTGGAGCAGCCTTCTGACTGCCTGCTGGTTCCAAAACAGCAGGCCAGACACTAGCTGTGCACTCCACCAGGATCAAACAGAGGCCGAGGCCACTGCTTCTTTCCTGGGGACTTGGAATTTAAGTTTAATCTAGGTATACTATGCTCTAAAATTTCTCTACTTTCACAAATGTTCAAGTAATTTGGTGGGGCGGCGGGGGTGGGGGTAGGGGGGTGGAATACACATTTACCAATGAAGCAGGTACTTAACAATACAGTAAATTCTTCTTCCTTTCCTGCCCTTTACAAAACAGTTTTAAAACACACCCATCCTTTAGAATTCACCAGGTAAATAAGTAAATATCAAAGGTAATAGTAGGAAGCAGGGAGGGAGCCTTTTATTTTAAAAAACAATAAAAACAACTTATTTTGTAATGATTTCAGAATCTTCAAAAGTTGACAAACTAATACAGATAATTATTGTTCACCCTTGACCCAGGCTCTGAGTCTGTGGTAGTCTCTACGCATAGACCACAGACCACACACACCATTTTCTAATGTAAACACTTGAAGGTAAGCTGAAGACAGGACAGCCTCCAAATATCATCCTGTATATTTCCTAAGAAAAGTTTCTTCTGCAAACAAGTGTCTATCTAAACTACAGACATTACTCAAACTTCCCCAGCTGTCCTACTTACGACTTTTACTACAAAGGAAAGCCTTTTTCCTGGTCCAGGATCTAGTGCAAAACCCCTTGCACTGGCTGGTCTGTGCCTCTGGTTTGCTTTGATCTAGATAAGCTGCTGCCTTCTCTTTGTGTTTATTGACCTTGACACCTTTGAAGATCAGAAGCCATTTATTTTGTTGATTGTCTTTCAGGTTGGTATGTCTGGTGTTTCCTCATGATTATATTCAGTCTACCCATTTTCAATCGTGTGCCTGCATGCATGTGTGTGTGGGTGTGTGGGTGTGCATGTGTGTCACTAATGATAACAAGAGGAGCAGGACAGGAGTGAGCCCTGGCTGCTGGGTAAAGTTGCAATCATGAAGCAGTTCCCATGTTGCTTATTAAGTGTATTATGGAGGGGTGCCAAGAAATTATGAAAAGAGTTGTTTCTCTATTTTCCCCATTAACTTCAGCATCTACTGATTTTCTTATGTTTTATATTCTCAATAAAGTGTTTTTTCTACATCTATTGGTTTAAAATCTATGTGAAGGAGCCATGCCATCTCCTTCATTTATCCAACCCAAATATTTCCAGCTCCTGACTCTCACTTCAGCTACAGGCTGTAAGCCACTGCTGGCACTACTTCCTGTGTGGCAGACTCTGAGTTTGACCAGTGGAGGCCTCTTCAAGCAGCTCCTGTGTCTTCCTACTAGATCTGCTTTTGAGGTTTTCCTTGGTTTGTTTGTTTTACAGTTTATACAGGGTGTCACACTGTAGCCAAAACTGGCCTGGAACTGTCACACACCAATCCTCCTGCCTCAGCCTACCAAGTAAGTGGAGTCCAGGTGAGTGCTGGGATGACAGGTGTGGATCTCGCCTGTCCTGACTGCACTTTTCCAGCACAGCTTCCCCTCTTACATGGGCAGTTCAGGCTCATCTTATGCTCTTCCTGAAGCCAAGCCTGGACACATTTAGTAAACTGAGTGGACAGAAGCCAAGCACACGAACAAGCACACTCTATACAGGACTGTCATCCTACAACAGTTGCTGTCCCCAAAGTGCCAACAGTGCCCAAATTCAGACCCTTCAGCTAGAATGTACATATGGTGTGTGTATACATGGGTACATACACACACATGCACACACCTTTACATAGTCCTCAGTTTATATTAAAGCCCAAGAGTTCTCACGGATACCTTCAGACTCAACTTCATACCACACACAGGGTTCTTTCCACCCCAGGCATTCATTCCCACATCTGTTACTGCCTCTCTGACAAGAAGAAACTTGGTTCTTATTATCCACAATACATGTATTTATTTCCTCAATTCCAGAATGTACATAAATTCGTTTCAGACCTGCTAAAGCATCAACTATGAAAAATAAACATACTAATTAGAGTTTAATATTTATCTAGACATATTTTCTCTTTAGCCTAGGGATATGTATAGTAAATACACAGCTTATTTGGGTTAGTTCTCCCCACACTCTCACCCTTCTGCAGGATTGTATGACTCATCTGAAATGTGTCCCATTAGCTGTTAGTATTCCATTTTGAGTCTTACTTACGAAACACTAATTAGTCCAGTTTCAAAAATAGTCACATTCATAGTCACAGAGTCTCTACCTTTATCTCATTTACTTGTTTCCAATCCCCTACTCATTTCTACCATACCCACCCCACTTCCTGCCGATCTTGTATCTCTATTCAGATGTCTGTTTGTACACATATATGTGTGTACCTACAGAGGCCAGAAGAGGACATCAGTCCCCTGGAGCTTGAGTTGTGAGTGGCTGTGAGCCACCTGATGTAGATGCTGAACCCAAACTCGGGTCCCCTGGAAGAGCAGAGGCCAAAAATGATCCAGCACCCAGGCTTGCCTAGTGGATGTTCTTAGACTCTCACTGGCCATTCAAAATTATAATGTACACTTGAATCTGATCGCAAAGCTTTTTTCATTACTAACACAAAGTTGGTACTGATATTTAGTATATAATTTTCTCCTCAAAGTGGGTAAGAATAACCACTTTACAGACTCAAGTACAAGAGCAGCTTCTGTTTCAGGCAGCACCTTACTCAGAAACGAGGACAGAGACCCAGGGAAGAAAACTGCACTTTCCAGCAAACTACCTACCTCTTCTCCACGCAGAAGCCAAGAGCTGTTCTCCCAGACTCCGAATTAATCAAATGTAAGGAAGGCCCTGTGTCCATTTGCACATGTCTGTAAGCTTCCTACTTCCAACCCAAAAACTCACAGACAGTGACACAGCAAACTCGCTCTCCAACTATGCGGGACAACGGTTCCTCACAGTCTCTCGTACTATATCAAGTATACAAGTAAGAGATACCATGAGTCCTTCAGAGGAATGAGCTATGTCCCATGTTCAGTTAAATAACTTGGACTGCAGAGAGCCAAACACCTGTGCCTGGTGTCAATGTTCAACTTGTTCATACTTTTCTCATCTTCATTTAAGTACAGTAAGCAATTATTTTGTGGAATTCCCTAAGTACAAAGCCTCATGCTGTTCACTAGACCGGATGCCACACATAGTAACAGAACAGCAAATGTGTACATTTTACCTCGGATCACATAATTATCCAGTGCGTCTTCCATCCTCTTCAGTGCTTCCGCTCTATCAGACCCATATGTGATTAGCTACAAGCAAGCAAACAAAACTGTATAAAGAGCCAGCCACACACAGTGACGAGGACATGTAAAGGTTTTTATTTCCAAACACATTCACCAATGTGTCTTTTCAATTTTCAAATACAAAATGACAATTAAGATTTCTTTGAATAAACAAATGAGAACCAACCCATCTCAGATGTTTCCATGACATGTCATTGTCATAGTAAAGAAAGATTTGAAAACTGGAAACAAGCACAGAAGAAAGATGGAGGAGAGGAGGGAACAGAGCCTGAAGAACTGACCCAGCCCCGAAGCACATGGCACAGTGTGGGGCTAGGGATGAAGTCTCTAATATCCCTGGTTTTCTAGGCTTCCAAGTTTGATTTCCTAAACAACTAAAACTTTTGTAACTTTCAAAAGAGCCAGTATGAAAGTGAAAGAAAAGGCTAGACTGTGCTTAAAATTCCGTCTCCCACAGCCTAACACAAAAGCTGAAGGTGCTGGCTGAAACAAGGAGGGCCATTTTTCTGCATGAATCTATGTCTTTTTATATGGAATCTCTAAAATTTAAAAAAATAAGACCTTGACAACATATATTAAGTCTTTTTTAATGCATATCAACAAATTATAGGCTGTAATTATTTTAGTAAATTTTATACACTCTTTAATATAAACCCAGTTTGCCACATGGTGACATATACCTTTAAGGCCAGCACTTGGGAGGCAGAAGCAGACAGATCTCTGTGAGTTTGAAGCCAGTCTGGTTTACAAAGCATGTTCCAGGTCATTCAGCTACATAGTGAGACACTGTCTCAGAAAAAAAATAATAAATAAATTTTACACATATAATTCATCTAGAAAATTTGTAGGGCACTTTTCTGAATGGAAGAACATTCATCTAAAAAAGAAACAGCAAGTTTGAAAATCAGTTTGTAATATTTTGTGTATTTTTACTTTCAAAGTGTGTTTCTCTAACAATTAAAGCATCTAAGATTTCTTTTAAGAATATTAATGGTAAAAATAAGTGAAAAAATTGTGTGGCTTGTTTCTTCAGCAACAACTACACAAGAAAGCACTTGGGGACCAGAGGTGTGGGTTCATGGCAGAGTGCTGGGCAAACCTACATGATCCTCGTTTGATCCCCAGCACAAAACTAAAAGAAAACCTGAAGATAATCAGTCCTTGAGATAAAGTTATTGTTTCAGAGACAAGGAGTTCTTAAATAAAATCCAAAGTTTATACATTGCAACATTTTACAATTTATGAAGTCTTAAGATTTTAGAAGTCTATGATTTTTTTTACTTTACTCTGCTAAGTTAAAGTTTAAAAAGACACATAGGCCAATCTTATGGTACACTTTTCTATAAAAGTTAGCTGGGTCAGGTGGTGACTTGGTGGTAGGGAACCTGACTGGGACGCACCAAACTCTGGGGTCCAGCCATAGTGTAAACAACCAAAGTCAAATCCACTCAAGCTGTCATTTAGAAAACCTTCCAAGGTCAAGAGCACTCTTAACAAATACAGCCTACAGGCCCAGTCCTCCACAGAACCTGCCACTTACATCACCCTCTTTTGGAAGGGCAAACCAACCTAATTCCTTTCATTGCAGCAGGCCGAGCTGCCATTGGCTAAAATGGGTGCTGTGCACATGCACCGAGCAGTGCTGGTGGCCATGTGACCCTATGGCTCAGGGGGCCCTACAGAGCCATGAGAGCACTGCTCTCACTTTCATATCCTGTTCTCTGGTTTGTTTAACTACAGCACATTGCTAAGAAAAAGGCTCAACTTCTGATTCCTTGATTCAATATGTGTACTGTTTCAAAGAAAATAAAGAAATGGAACTAACTTTTGATATCATAGGGTCATAATAGATGCTGATATCACTTCCTGGTTGGATGCCACTGTCAACTCGAACCTGAGAAAGAAAAGAAAAAGTACATAACTTCATATTGGGCAGATTGGTTTCATTTAACCACACGCTATTTTTTCCATGGAGAAAAGGGATAATAAAGTTTCAGTCTCAACATCCCTGCCTCTGGAAAACAACCCAGACACATAATGATATTTATCTCTTAATATACACTATGGCATACAACTTTTGTTCTTTCACTTAAAAAAAGAAACTGGAAGGAGGGAGGCTTCATACATCCCTATGCTGGGGTGCACCTGCTACTGGCTGCAGCATGTTGGGATGATGCCCCACTAAAGCCCCCTCCCTCAGAGAGCACTGGGGAGGAGGCCATAGCTGTACCTCTGAGCCATAGGAACTGGTCAGGCTTTCAAGTCTGCAAAGCTTTTCCTCTTTTGCCTCATCTCCTCTATTCATCTCCTGAATGCTATTTTCTGATACTTTTGGTCCCCAGAGGCCTTGTGTTTACACAGCTTTCCACAAGGCTCTGTTCTATGAGGATGCAAGCCCCAATTAGAGTTTGGATTCTGCACTTTTCATCTTGGGCAGGACCAGCGCAGGTTCAAATATCCTTTTGAAGCCCCTGGCTGCTGCTCACCAGCCCACAAGTTAGTTAGTGCGTCACTGACTCGGGTCTTCCTCTCCCAGCCTGACGCCAGCAGCACAGCAGAGGTGGCCATGTAAAGCTCTGAATGAGCATCTGCCAAGGACAGGGCATTCATTAGATTCATTGTGACCAAGTTTTGGATCTGAAGGATTTAGATGCTAATCAAAATATTTAAAACTGGGAGGCATCATATCCTAGGGCTTAGGACGGAAGAGTTTAATCGAAACTTCCAAAACAGCAGGACGGTAGTGCCCAACATTGTGAGGGGTGGGAAGAGAAGACAGGAAGCTCTGTCACTGTGAGAAGGAGGCTTTCCAATAAACAGCAGTGCATCTGACTGTGGCAAGGCAGGAAAAGGTCAACGCAGCGGCTGGTAGGCCTTTAATATTTTAATTTAGGCAATTATCAAGGGACCGCACATAGAACCTCTTGTCTAGAATATCCACATGAGGGTAGGTGATGGCTTTATTACAAGACATTAGAAGATAAGTGAAAAAAATCACATCACTCTTCTCTTTTTAAAGAGAAAGCTGGAACATGCCCAGGGCCTCTTATTTCTGTATGTGCAGCACAAGCAGCAATTTGGGTCCATGTACCCCACATTCCAAATGATTCTTAAAGTGAAGGCCACTCCACATTCGCACAAGACGTGCGCGGCCTTTATATGCTGAAAACATACTTCAGGGCATAAATTCTATAAAATTTGGTGTTTGTTTGGGAAATGGGAAAGAAGTAATAGGGCGACCGTGAAAGCGATAAAGTTTTCGTGTGCTTTCTCTCAGCATTTAAATGGCCACTGTAACCAGGTTAAGAAAAACGATGTCGTTTTTTATTAGTCTGGGTGCCAATAAGCCAGAACTGCTCTGGCCAGCTTGTCAGCTTTACACCCACAGCACATTGCCAAAGCTTGTTTGACACCAGGATTGTTGCAGGTCTGAGGCTCTGACTTTCAGTACATCTTGTCATCTGCTGCACAGCTCATGTCCAACCCACTGGTAAAATACTACAAGCAATAAGGAATATTATTGTATTCCTCTGCAGTTCATAACATAGTTTTCATCATCTTAAATAATACCACCCTAAAAGCTAAATAACCTATCCATGGCTACTAGATATAACTGTCTTTGTTGTTCACTAAAATAATTACAGGAATTTGTCACTTTAAACCCACAGGGTAAAATAAAAATGTATCATATACAATCAGCACATGCAAGCAGATCAACATTTCCAAGGAAACTGTACAAAGCAAAAAAGAAACCTGACTTTTAACTTATTGTTTATATAGGTTCTCCCAAAAAATAGCCAACTACATATCTTACTTCTAACAACCAATTAAAAACAAATTTGGTGCCTATTCATCCATGAAAACAAAGCTTACATAAATTTTCACTGACTTTCACTTCAAGAATAGAGTCAAATGTATCTCTAAGCAGACAATCAAAGACTACAAGGAAAAGCCTCAGCTCTGCTCTAACAATGTGTTTCAGGCTTAAAGAAGCATGTGAAAGGTGTGAACTAAAAGTTAACTCTGAAGTATTTGCTCCTTCTTGTGACCAAAAAACCTAAGAGCCAAAACTGGCTTCCTGAGTGAAGCTGAGACATCCAGTAAAGCAAAGAGAAGAGGGCCACACTACAAACACTCATGCACCCCAAGTGTGAGGTTCTCAAGTCAGTCCTTAAGCGGTGTCTAAAATTGCTTTCGTCAGCCAAATAGTGGATCCTAGAAACTATCAGGCATGTCCCACCCTTCATTCTCAACTCACCTCCCCCCCAGCACAACTCCCAGCCCGCCATGCCTACCTGACAAGTGACAGCCCAATCTGATTAAATGCTTCTAAGGGAGGGGACTCATGGGCTTCCATGACAGGCCAAAAGTGATCACCATGGAGATACATAATTACAGCTGTCAACGCATCTACTGTCCTGCTGACATCAATTTGATTGCTCCCAGCAATAATGATAGACAAAGCTTAGTGCGCACTCTCCTGCCCCCAATCTCTTCATCTATTCCTTGGTCCATTTAGCTGACATGCAACATTCACACACGCAAATAACAGCAGTAAGCAGAACATTTAAGGCATTTTAATTGTTTTTTCTTTCTATGGATGGATCACAACTGCAAATGTTATTACATAAAACTCCTGCTGCAGCATTAATTGAAGAAAGATTTGGTGGGACAAAGACTGTAGGGGGTAGAGTTTGTCCATTATCACTTGTACTTTCAACAGGTCTCACGTTTGAAAATTGCAAATTGCAAAAACTTGAGAGGGCAAAATGTTTGACATTCTGTGAGCTATTACAACATGGTGGAAACTTCTAACAACTAGAGTAATCATTACGCTTCTTATTTAAGACTTTTTTGTTTGATTAAAAAAGTATTTAGATATGTCCCTATGACATTTGCTCTCATGTGCTATTTAGCATCACATAATGCCTATTCAATCTTTACAATTTTTTTCTGCCTCCACGCTTTGAACACAGCATGGAGTCTCTAGGCCTAGAAGGGGTCAAATCCCTTTAGAAAGCACATGGGCAAAAACAGTTTAAAAGTGAAATAAATCATATATCCAATAACATCTTCAAATTTAGAATTCTTCCTGTAATCTTTCACCATCTTCTTACCACCCATCACACTGAACAATCATGTCCACAGATGCTGCTGTCCTGTCACCCACTAACATTACGTCATCTATGCATGCACTTAGTGCCTTGATTAAGAGAGAAGGTACCTCCCTTGTTCTTTTCATGCATCCAAATTGCTTAAAGGACATGAAACAGACCAACTATGGGATAAAATGAATGCTGGTCACTTTTTCCTTAAAGCTGGTGATGCCACACAGAAGGAGTTACTTTGTTCTCCTTAATAAAGTCCTGCTGATGGGCTGATTTTGTGCTTGAATTTCTTGACATCTGACTACAACAGGGGGCTGGATTAGGCTGGTTTTTTTTTTTTAAGATTATATTTTTAACACAAAAAAGTCATTTCCCATTCTTATGATACTATAATCTTTACAGTATAAACTATCATTTATATGATTAGATGTGTTTGAACTTACCCTGTTGAGTAGATTCTGATGTTTCTGAATACCATAAAGTACAAAAAATATTTTTTTAACACAAAAACTGACTCCCCATGAATTTCCCTGTCCCTCAATTTACACCCTTTGGTGTTGACATGCTCTAACATAAAAGTGTGGCATAAATCAAGGTCTGAGCCCCTCAGCTGGTATCACAGTTAATGACTTACACCAGGTAGATGTATCGGCTCTTGGTACTGAGACAGTCTCCCAACAGACGGTAAACCGAAAGACTTGTAGGGGTCCTGGAGGTTCAAAGGAAAGGAAGCATAGTCTTTGAAACATAAACCAGCACGAGGAAGGTTAACTACAATGAAGAGTATTTATAGGTCTATTTTTAACATACAGTATTTACCAATCCACAGATTCCAGAGTATGAATGTCTCATCCTCTAGACAACTTCCAAGTATATTTAAAACTCAAACAGAACTGCAAGCAGAGTTTAGCCTGACCTCTATCATACTTTATTGAAGTTGGTAAAATTCCAACTTTTCCTTAAACTTCTTAGAATGCCTTAGGCAAAAAATAAAATGACCTAGACTCTCCATCAAAATGTAACTCAAGTTCAGAACAACAAATGCAACACACCAAAGAGATTTGTTTTTCTTACTTCTCCAAACAGCTCACATATGGTAAAGTTGAGAAGCTGAGTTCTTCCAGCAAAGACTCAGAAAAAAGCTGCACGGGCTTCTACACGTATACATGTTCCACTCATAAACATCATGGAGAACAGAACTGAGGAGTTTGGGGTCACAACTTCACATATGACCAAGAGCAGTAACACCAGGATAAAGCATAGTGCATCTTAAAGACATCACTAACTCACTGCTGTACATTAAAAGATCATTTTTGCATCTAAAAGATACAAATATTTATGTTGCATTCTTCAGTCATCTGAAGAAAGCATCTTCAGGTACTGAATAATCTGATATCTGATTTGTATCAACTGCCAGACTAAGACTTTGGCAAAACCGGTAATTAAAATTATGAATCAAGAGTACATGCTTTACCAAAAGCTTTGCAATTTAGATCCCTTCCATGGAATCATAAAGGACAAAATCAACAACACTCAGCCAAGGCTCTGCTGCCTCTCAACACATTGCTATCGACTTTCCCACCCAGAAAAACAGGAGCATTACTTGAACTTCATTCTGTTTTTAATTGTTTCAAATTACCTAGTGTTCTGCTTTGACCACAGGTTCTCAAACCCTGACTCCGCCTGCAGTTCAGCCACACTGGCTGCTTCCCCTTGGACATAACCACCCTCCTGCCTCCCATCAGAACGCATTTTACCTCAGCATAAACCCGACATTCAATTGCCCAGCCACTGAGGGGAATATCCGCTTGCTTGTGCCTGAGAGGGTAACCCTTAGCAACACGGATCATTTCTTGGACTAAGTCCAGGCCGGTAATGCATTCTGTGACAGGATGCTCAACCTGTAAGGCCAAGACTGCCAGTTAATAGATGAAGAAAGAGGCAAATAAATGGACATCAAAAATGAAAATTCCAAGTTTCAGAGACAAGTGAAGTTAATTCTATTTAACCTTTAGTAATAACTGACTAAAAATGTTCAGTGAAATACATAAGATGAAAGAATAAACACAATTCTCTATAGATGACGGTCAGAATAGCCCCGAAAGCATTTGTAAGCCTTTCTGTTACTTTTCCCTATTTTGATTCATTTGTGGCCCAACCCTTAACAATTTAACTCTGCATTTCCTTTGCTGTAGCTCTCAACATGGCTGACAGTCAGCCCCTTCTGCTACACTTGCCATGGCATGTGTGAGGAGGCTGCTGGTGTTCTCAAACCCTCATCTAGTCTGAGTTGTACCTACTTGCATGCTTTCACTAACCTGTCCTGACAAGCAGCAAGATTAGCGTGATCTTGCATCAGTGCAGCGTGGCAGGAAGCAGCAGATGGAGCCTTCAGGTTGCCTTCCCTCCAGACAGGCTTGGGCAGTGCTTAGCATGCACAATAGCAAAACAGGGTGAGGGAAACCACTCTGCTTTCTCAGCAGACTGCTGATAACTACTTCAGCTGATGCTGCCAGGGGAGTGCCTGGCCTTCCACACCAACACATGGGATACATATGTGCAAACACATGCAACTGACGTGCAGCCACGTGAACAGAGACACATCATTATAATTTGATTGATTATTTGCTTACAAATCTTTAAACTTGGGTTAAAATAAAGCCATTTATACCACTGAAAAAGAACATGTAATCTTTCATCTAGAATCTCAAATCAGTTCTAAAATTTTAAGGAAAGTTTCAGCCATATTTACTACTTTGATACCAATTTTTCCTTGTAAAAATTAAGTTCTAGATATATGTCACAATAATTTCTTTATCATGACATGTCACATTTCATACGTGGACACAGGAAAAGGTCACTGAACAAGCGAATTATCTTCTGGCTTCGACTGCACTAATTGAAGGACAGGGCTTAGTCATTACAATAATCTTGAGGCTTATCATAAGCAGACAAAGCCATGGTCTTAAAAAAAAAAAAAGCTTGGTAAAAATAAACAGATGGCATCCATAATTAGCTCTGTGTGTGTTATGAGTTTGTTTACAGTTTCAACAACATTTTAAGACATTTTGACATAATTTTAATGACAAATCATTGCTAAAATAAGCATCTACCCTTTGTAAAATAAATGTGACACTAAATAAAGATCTTATTAGAGAGTTTAATGCATATATATTTTAAATCAAATTATAATTTGGGAGAAACAATATTCTACAAGAAACAAGTGTAAAACCCTTCTGTTAATGCTCAATACCAATTTCACGCGAAAAAGCATCTCAGCATTCTTAACTATTCAAAATGTAAACCTACTATGTGCCAAACCATAGTGTTTACATAACCTTGTTCAAAATAAGTTTTAATTAAGTGAAAGATTCAATTTTCTCTTTGTATGACCAGTAACCCAAAAGTATTATATAATACAGAGAGACTAGACTGAACAGAAGCTAGGAAGCATGGTCAAGTTAGTGAGTGTTAAAACTCTAGGGAGACAGAAATAAATAAATGAAATATTTACAGAATTTTAGGGAATCTCCCTATGAGCTACTTCACTGATGACAAAAGGAAGCACAGTGACTGCACAGTATGGAAAGGATGGACGTCCTACCTCCACACAACCTACATCGCCAGGAATGGGGCAAAGAGACTCATGACAGGGTACATGGTGCTCACAGAAGCAACCACACTGGTGCAGTCCTCCAAAAGTCCTAGGCTGCATCTACTTATAAGAAAACATGCAAACTCCAAATAAAGAATGTGCTATTTTAAAAAATGGACTACACTTTTTAAAAGGGTGAAGATCATAAATGACCAAAAGACCATGGGATTGTTCCAGATTAAGAGTGATGAGAGAGCTGAATGTGGGAACACAGGCCTGTGATCCCAGCACTTAAGAAGCAGAGGCAGGAAGATCCCAAGTTCAATGCCAGCTTGGGTACACTGGGAGACACAATCTCAATAAATAAATAAATAAATAAATAAATAAATAAATAAATAAATAAATAAATAAATAAATAAATAAATAAATAAATAAATCAGGTAAAAGTTAAAAAAAAAATTATGTGTAGCATACAACCCTGATCTAGAAATTTTCTCCTACTGTTGCAAGCATCAGTGAGGCCTCTGGCAAAACAGTAAGTCCTAGGCACAGACTGGATAACAGTAATGTGTCAGTACCACCATCCTGATTTGGGGTTCTGTGGTGATGGGAAAAATATCTCATGGTTCTAGGAAATAACATTTAGGAATGGTGGGACATAAGGTCTAAAATTTTACTCAGAAAATTCCTATGGTAAAAAAATATACATGTAACTCTGCACATGAACTTACAGAGAGGGCAAGCGTGATGGGGCCAAGTGACAGGAACTCAGCCCTTCCACTTCCCCACCTTTATTCCAAGTCAGAAATCATTTGGAAATTTAAAAAAAAAAAAAAAAAACTTAAGTAAACATAAAAGTCACTTTAAAGGCTTTGTATTTTCTTATGATAAAACATGGTTAAAATAGCAATATCTGGCTAGACCAACATGTGTTGCTCATCAGGGAATCCTGAAGCAGCTATGACAGCCACCCATTCATTCTGTTACTCCCTGACCCAAACTTCTCAGAGTTTACTCTGAATTTACCTAACAGTTGCTAAAACATTTTTAAAACTAGGTAACTACATAAGCAGGCCTTCCTTATGAGGAGAAGAACTTGGACAAACTAATTGCACATGTGAGCATGTTAACAGCAAGAGGATCCTGGTATAGATTACAGAGGATTTACTCAGCCACTGTACAGAGAGAGTGATGAGAACAAGAATCCATGTTTCCTGAACAGATGGATATTTGACTCCAAGTGTTTGAGAGCTAGCAATCTCATGGCCCAAAGTATAAAGTCCAGCATTCAAAATCATGAATGGCATGTTGAAATGTGCAAAATTCCTCAATAAGGGAATAAGTCTTCCTCAAGACCCAGCTATACCACTCTTGGACATATACCCAAGCAATGCTCAATCATACCACAAGGACACATGCTCAACTATGTTCATAGCAGCATTATTCGTAATAGCCAGAACCTGGAAACAACCTAGATGCCCCTCGATTGAAGAATGGATAAAGAAAATGTGGCATGTATACACAATGGAGTACTACTCAGCAGTGAAAAACAATGATATGAAATTTGCAGGCAAATGGATGGAACTAGAAAATATCATCTTGAGTGAGGTAATCCAGACTCAGAAGGACAAACATTATATGTACTCACTCATAAGTGGATACTAGATGTGAGGGAAGGGATGGCCAGACTGCAACCTACAGCTCCAGAGAGGCTAGCTAACAGGGAAAGACCCTAGGAGGGACACATGGATGACCCAGCAAAGGAGAAGTGGATGAGATCTACATGAGTGGACTGGGTGTGAGGGGGGTGGCAGAGGGCGAGAAGTGGGTGATGAGAACAGAGGGAAATGGGAGGGTCAAACTGGAACAGGGACAGAGTGGGAGGGCAGCGAGGGAGATACCATGATAGAAGAGGACATCATGGGGATAGGAAGAGGCAGGGTGCTGGGGAGGCTCTCAGGAATCCACAAGGATGACCCCACCTTGGTCTGATGTCAGTGGTCCAGAGGGTGCCTGGACTAGTCTACTCTGGTGACCGGTCTAGCGAATAACCTAGCTGTCATCATAAAGCCTTTGTCCAGTGACTGATGGAGGCAGATGCAGAGACCCACAGCCAGGCACCAGGCTGAGCTCTGGTAATCCAATTGATGAGAGAGAGAGAGAGAGGAGGGATTCTGCAGGTGGGGGATGTTGAGATCATGATGGGAGGAGATGACTGGCCACACTAGTGGAAGCCCATAAACTGTGGACTGGTGGCTGTGGAGCCTTCATGGGACTGGACTAGACCCTCTGGATACGGAAGATGATTGTTTGGCTTGAACTGTTTGGGGGGGACCCAGGCAGGGGGATCGGGATCCATCCCTGGTGCATGGGCAGGCTTTTGGGAATCCTGTGCCTGTGGTGTGATGCCTTGTGCAGCCTTGGTGCAGTGGGAAGGGGCTTGGACCTGCCTAGGGTCAGTGTGCCGGGCTCTGCTGACTCCCTATGGGAGACCTTGATTTGGGGGATGTGGGGATGTGGGGTGGCTTGGGAGAGAGGGATGGGGGTGGGAGGAGGGAAGAGATGGAATCTGTGGGTGGTATGTAGAGTGAGTAGAAAATTTCTTAATAAAGAAAAATGGGAAGAAAAAAAAAAGAACACACTTATTCAAAACTCCACCAACATTTCCAAAAGAGATGCCTAAGAGGAGAGGTACAAATATGGTACAAATTTTTAATCTCTAAATAATAACATTTTAAATGAGCATGTTTTGCTGATATCTTTAGTAAACATATTGAGCATGAATGGACAGGTATTAGATAAAGATAGCCTGTGAGTCAGCCATGCCTTGGATAGGATATGAATATGAATATCCTAGGGATAGACATGATAACCCACTAAAACAGGTGGAATTTGTCCTCAAATACATGATAGAGTTTAATCACTGTGCCTGGTGCTATAGGTCTCTGTCTCTTCACTTGCTGCTGTTCCCATCTAGAAGGATAATAATGCCATGTTTTTGGTTCTGCTCTCTAGGTGCAGAAAGACTCTTTGTCTAGAGCAGGATCTAACATGTGCCCATTAAAATTCTGAAGGCCTTCTTCCTGGGAATACGGGGTTTCAAAAAAAAAAGACCCAAAGCTATTAGACTTTTGATCCACAGGAATGAAGGATAAAAGCACATTGAGGGAGGCCTCAGCACATGACTCCTGCAAACTTACCTTGAAAATAATAGCTACATTCAAGAGAAGCTGCACAAACTTAGGCTCCATCACGGAGTGTTCCTTGTAACCAGAATCTTTAAAGGTCTTATTAATAAATTTAAAAAAAAAAAAAAACTGGAGCCAGATTGGGGTGAATGATGAAAGATCAGAGAAGCAGAATAAGCCACAACCAACATCACCTCAACAACTCCTCAGCTAATCCTGTTTCCACAAATCCTCAGACTGAAAGCCTCTGAGTCCTCATCTGAATAGATCTCAGCTGAACTGCTACTAAACAACCTTCTGGTTCATGGTCCTCACGCCTTATATACCTTTCTGCTTCCAGCCATCACTTCCTGGGATTAAAGGCATGTGTCTTTACCAAGCAAGACATGAGATCTCAAATCCTGGGACTAACAGTGTGTGCCACCACTGCCTGGCTGTTTCCAGTGTGGCCTTGAACTCACAGAGATCCAGACAGATCTCTGCCTCCCAAGTGATAGGATGAAAGGCGTATGCCATCACTGTCTGGCCTCTAGTCTAATCTAGTGGTTGTTCCATTCTCTGACCCCAGATAAGTTTTATTAGGGTACACAATATATTCGGGGACACATTGGGGACCACATATCCTGTTAAGAATAAACAGAGGAAGACAGGACTGCTGAGGGCTGAAGTGTGTCCTCCTCTCACACACTCTATCTTGAAGTTCTAACCCTTGACACCTCAGAATGAGCTATGTATCAGGAGACAAGGTCTTTAACAATGTGACTACCTTAAATGAGGTCATTAGAGTAGGCCCTATTCCACTATGCCTAGGTCCCTTATAAGAAGGCACTGGGCATGGGTACACAGAGCACAATGCAAGGCCATTTGCAGAAAGACAGACATCTATCTGTAAGCCTCCAGAACTGTAAGAAAATGATTGGCAGCATGAGGAACCTGACAAGAGAGCTGAAGTGGGATATCAAAATATGAGTGGAAATCCAAAAATTGGTGGGGCATGTTGGCACAGGCCTTCAATGCTAGCACTAGTGAGGTAGAGGCAAGAGGATCTCAGTGAGTTTGAGGCCACCCTGGCCTATACAGGGAGTTCCAGGCGAGCTAGGACTACATAGTGAGACCTTGTCTCAAAGACTCCAAAGAAGGTTCAGAACTCAAAGACAGCAAAATCAAACCCTAACTGTCTACTTGACAGACTTGCCCATAGACATCTGTTTAATTTACTCACCAAACACATATACATGCAAAGAAAAAGGGGGGGGGGAGTTATAAGTATTTGTTCAACTATATCTACTGTCAGAAAACACAATTTCTATTGCAATGTAGACAAGAACTAAAACCCAACAGAACTGCTAAATTATCAATGAGAACCATTAAGAATAATTAATGATTCAAACAGTAAACAGAAGGGAAGGCAGAATTAAAAACAGAAGAAAATATTATTTTAGCCCCACCCCCTGGACAGGAAAACAGCCCCCTGTGATACCAGTGAAAACTGGAGACATAAGCCCACCCTGCACTGATTGGAAACAGATGAGGCCCCATTTCCAGACTGGGCAGACCAGGTCCCTAGACCCTAGACCCTGGGGGCACATTCTGTGCCACTCCCCCAAGCCATTGGAGCCCCAGGGACCAGCTAGCTGCCCCTTCCCCTGCTCCCTCACCAAGAAAACAGCCCCCTGTGACACCAGTGAAACCAGAGACATAAGCCTACCCTGCACAAATTGTGAAAACAGGTCCTACCCTGCACCGATTGGGAATCCTGAGAGCTCTCTCTCAGGATTGGATCTCCCTGAGTAGGAGCCCACTGGTGCCTATTGGACTAAGATCGGTCCCCTGAGACACAGAACTCATCAAGACCAAGAGCCCAGATTAGACCAAGAGCTCCCATTAGATCAAGAGTGTCATTCAGACCAAAAGAGGCTCCCTCAGACACAGACAGCACTTGCATGGAGTGGAGGAAGACATAGATAGATACCAATGCAAAAATACAGTCAACAACATAAAGACAAATGTGGCACCATCAGAACCTAGTGGTGCCACACCAGCAAGACCTAAACATCCCAAAGCAGAAGAAGCAGAAAAAATAGACCTTAAAAATGACTTTAAGAAGATGACAGAAGACTTTAAAGAGGAAATGAAAATTACCCTTAAAGAATTCACAGAAAAGACAAACAAAAATTTTTTAAAAATTAATAAATCTCTTAAAGAAAGCCAAGAAAAAGCAATTAAACAGATGAATGAAAAAGTCCAAGATTTGAAAACTGAAATAGAGGCAATAAAGAAGACACAAACTGAGGGAAGGCTGGAAATGGAAAATCTGAGTAAACAAACAGGAACTACAGATGTAAGCATAACCAACAGAATGCAAGAGATGGAAGAGAGACTCTCTGGTGTTGAAGATACAATAGAGGAAATAGATTCATCAGCCTATAAGCAAAAAAAGTCATAACACAAAATGTCCAAGAAATTTGGGACACCATGAAAAGACCAAACCTAAGAATAATAGGGATAGAAGAAGGAGAAGAATACCAACTCAAAGGCACAGAAAATATATTCAACAAAATCATAATAAAAAACTTCCCCAACTTAAAGAAGGAAATGCCTGTGAAGGTACAAGAAGCTTACAGAACACCAAATAGACTAGACCCCCAAAAAAAAGACCCCTCACCACATAATAATCAAACCATTAAACATACAGAATAAAGAAAAAAAAAATAAGAGCTGCAAAGGAAAAAGGCCAAATAACATATAAAGGCAAACCCATCAGAATAACACCTGACTTCTCAATGGAGACTCTGAAAGCCAGAAGGTCCTGGACAGATGTTATGCAGACATTAAGAGACCATGGATGCCAACCCAGACTATTATACCCAGCAAAACTCTCAATCACCATAGATGGAGTAAACAAAATATTCCATGATAAAACCAGATTTAAACAATACCTATCCACAACTCCAGCCCTACAGAAGGCACTAGAAGGAAAAATCCAATATAAGGAAGTTAGATACACCCATGAAAATACAGGCAATAGATAATTCCACACCAACAAATACCAAAGAAAAGAAACACACAACACCACCAACAAAAAAATAACAGGAATTAACAATCACTGGACATTAATATCCATTAATATCAATGGTCTCAATTTGCCTATAAAAAGACACAGGCTAACAGAACAGATATGAAAAAAAGGATCCATCCTTCTGCTGCATACAAGAAACACACCTCAACTTTAAAGACAGACACTACCTCAGAGAAAAAGGCAAGGAAAAGACTTTCCAATCAAATGGACTTAAGAAGCAAGCTGGTGTACTATCCTAATATCTAATAAAATAGACTTCAAACTAAAATCAATCAAAAGACATTGGGAAGGACATTACATACTTATCACATGGAAAATCCACCAAGATGAAGTCTCAGTTCTGAACATTTATGCCCCTAATACAAGGTCACCCACATTTGTAAAAGAAACAT
Source organism: Peromyscus maniculatus bairdii (assembly GCF_049852395.1). Taxonomy (NCBI): domain Eukaryota; kingdom Metazoa; phylum Chordata; class Mammalia; order Rodentia; family Cricetidae; genus Peromyscus; species Peromyscus maniculatus. The sequence goes on along the minus strand of NC_134860.1, from coordinate 120,279,389 downwards.
TACTAAAGCTTAAATCACACCAAACCCCACACATTAGTAGTGGGAGATTTCAACACCCCACTCTCACCACTGGATAGATCTGCCAGACTGAACCTTAATGGAGAAATAAGAGACCTAACAGAAGTTATGACTCAAATGGACTTAATAGATATAAAAGAATATACCTTCTTCTCAGCACCCCATGGAACCTTCTCTAAAATTGACTACATGCTCGTTCACAAAGCAAATCTCAACAGATACAAAAAAATTGGAATAACCTCCTGTATTTTATCGGACCACCATGGCTTAAAGTTAGATTTCAACAACAAAATTTACAGAGAGCCTACAATCTCATGGAAACTGAACAATGCCAAAATGAGTCACCAATGGGTCAAGGAAGAAATAAAGAAAGAAATTAAAGATTTCCTAAAACTCAATGAAAATGAAAGTACAACATACCCAAACTTATGGGACACTATGAAAGCAGTGATAAGAGGAAAATGCATAGCACTAAATACCCACATAAAGAAGATGGAGAAATCTCACACTAGTGACTTAACAGCACACCTGAAAGCTCTAGAACAAAAAGAAGCAAACTCACCCAGGAGGAAACGATGCTAAGAAATAATCAAATTGAGGGCTGAAATCAATGAAATAGAAACAAAGAGAACAATACAAAGAATCAATAAAACAAAAAGTTGGTTCTTTGAAAAAAAATCAACAAGATAGACAAGCCCTTATCCAAATTAACCAAAAGGCAGGGAGAGAGCATCCAAATTAACAAAATCAGAAATGAAAAGGGGAACATAACAGACAATGAGGAAATCCAGAGGATCTTCAGGTCATACTTCAAAAACCTGTACTCCACAAAATTGGAAAATCTGAAAGAAATGGATAATTTTCTGGTTAGGTACCATATACCAAAGTTAAATCGAGACCAGATAAACTATTCAAACAGGCCAATAACCCCTACAAAAATAGAAACAGTCATCAAAAGTCTCCCAACCAAAAAATGTCCAGGACCAGATGGTTTCAGCGCAGAATTCTACCGGAATTTCAAAGAAGAGCTAATTCCAATTCTCTCCAAATTGTTCCACACAATAGAAACAGAAGGAACATTACCAAACTCTTTTTATGAGGCTATAGTTACCACACAAAGATGCAACAAAGAAAGAGAATTACAGACCAATCTCCTTCATGAACATTGATGCAAAAATACTCAACAAAATATTGGCAAACTGAATCCAAGAACACATCAAAAAATTATCCACCATGATCAAGTAGGCTTCATCCCAGGGATGCAAGGATAGTTCAACATACAAAAATCTGTCAATGTAATACACCATATAAACAAACTGAAAGAAAAAAATCACATCATCATCTCATTAGATGCTTAAAAAGCATTTGACAAAATCCAACACCCCTTCATGATAAAGGTCCTAGAGAGATCAGGAATACAAGGAACATACCTAAACATAATAAAGGCAATTTACAGCAAGCCGACAGCCAACATCAAAATAAATGCTTAGAGAAACTCAAAGTTATTCCACTTAAATCAGGAACAAGACAAGGCTGTCCACTGTCTCCATATTTATTCAATATAGTACTTCAAGTTCTAGATAGAGCAATAAGACAACAAACGGATACCAAAGGAATAGAAATTGGAAAGGAAGAAGTCAAACTTTCACTATTTGCAGATGTTATGATAGTGTACATAAGTGACCCCAAAAATTCCACCAGGGAACTTCTACAGCTGATAAACTCCTTCAGTAATGTGGCAGGATACAAGATTAACTAAAAAAAAAAAAAAATCAGTAGCCCTCCTATATACAAATGATAAAAGAGCTGAGAAAGAAATCAGAAAACATCACCCTTTACAATAGCCACAGATAATATAAAATACCTTGGGGTAACTCTAAGTAAGCAAGTGAAGGACCTGTATGACAAGAACTTTAAGTCTCTGAATAAAGAAATCAAAGAAGATATCAGAAAATGGAAATATCTTCCATGCTCTTGGATAGGTAGGATTAACATAGTAAAAATGGCAATCTTACCAAAAGCAATCTACAGATTCAATGCAATCCCCATTAAAATCCCAACACAATTCTTCACAGACTAATGGGTGATGGTGCTCTGCATGCTGTGAATGTGTTGCTCCCATTGGTTGATAAATAAAATGCTGATAGGCCAGTAGTCAGGCAGGAAGTATAGGCAGGATAAATAGACAAGGAGAATTCTGGGAAGAGGAAAGTTGAGTCAAGAGTTGCCAGCCAGACACAGAGGAAGCAAGATGTGAAGGCAGAACTGAGAAAAGGTACCAAGCAACATAGCTAAACATAAATAAGGATTATGGGTTAGTTTAAATGTAAGAGCTAGTCAGTGGTAGGCCTGAGCTAATGGCTGAACAGTTTTAATTAATATAAGCCTCTGTGTGTTTACTTGGGTCCAAGCAGCTGCAGAACTGGTGGGTGAGAGAGATTTGTCCTGACCATGGCCAGGTGGGACACAGGAAAACTTGGAAAGAACCATACTCAACTTTATATGGAAAAACAAAAAACCCAGGATAGCTAAAAGAATCCTGTACAATAAAGCAACCTCTGGAGGCATCACAATCCCTGACTTCAAGCCCTACTATACAGCTACAGTTTTAAAAAAAAAAAAAAAAAACAGCTTGGTACTGGCATAAAAACTGAAATGTGAACCAATGGGATGGAATTGAAGACCCTGACATTAATCCGCACACGTATGATTTTTAACAAAGAAGTCAAAACTGTACAATGGAAAAAAGAAAGCATCTTCAACAAATAGTACTGGCATAACTGGATGTCAGCATGTAGAAGACTGCAAATAGATCCATATCTGTCACAGTGCACAAAACTTAAGTCCAAGTGGATCAAAGACCTCAACATAAATCCAGTTACTCTGAACCTGATAGAAGAGAAAGTAGGAAGTAATCCTGAACACATTGGCACTGGAGATCACTTCCTAAATATAACACCAGTAGCACAGACACTGAGAGCAACAATTAATAAATGGGACCTCTTGAAACTGAGATGCTTTTTCAGGGTAAAGGACACGGTCAATAAAACAAAACAATAGCCTACAGAATGGAAAAAGATCTTTACCAACCTCTCATCTGACCTGCAGAATATATAAAGAACTCAAGAAACTAGACATCAAAAAACCACACAGTCCAATTAAAAAATGGGCTATAGAGCTAAACAGAGAATTCTCAACAGAAGAACCTCAACTGGCCAAAAGATATTTAAGGAATTGCTCAACATCCTTAGTCATCAGGGAAATGCAAATCAAAATGACTCTGAGATACCATCTTACACCCGTCAGAATGGCTAAGATGAAAAACACTGAAGACAGCTTCCACTGGAGAGGATGTAGAGCAAGGGGAACACTCTTCCACTCTGGGTGGGAATGCAAAATTGTACAGCCACTTTGGAAATCAGTATGGTGGTTTCTCAGAAAATTGGAGGAATCAATCTTCCTCAAGACCCAGCCATACCACTCTTGAACATATACTCAAGGAATGCTCAATCATACCACAAGGATACATGCTCAACTATGTTCATAGCAGCATTATTTGTAATAGCCAGAACCTGGAAACAACCCAGATGCCCCTCAACTGAAGAATGGGTAAAGAAAATGTGGTACATACACACAATGGAGCACTACTCAGCAGAGAAAAACAATGACATCATGAGGCTTGCAGACAAATGGATGGAACTAGAAAATATCATCCTGCGTGACGTAACCCAGACTCAGAAGGACAAACATGATATGTGCTCACTCATAAGTGGATACTAAACATAAAGCAAAGGATAACCAGACTGCACCCCACAGCTCCAGGAAGGGTAGCTAGTAACGAGGACTGTAGGAAGGACGCATGGATCACCCAGCGATGGAGAAATGGATGAGATCTACATGAGCAAACTAGGGGTGAGGAGGGGTAATGAAGGGCAAGGGACAGGGGATGAGAGCTTAGAGGAACGGGAGATTTCAGCTAGAATGGGAACTGAGTGAGAGAGCAAGGAAAGAGATACCATGATAAATGAAGACACCATGGGAATAGGGAAAAGCTAGGGAGGTTCCCAAAAATCCACAAGGATGACTCCACCATAGACTACTGGCAATAGTCAAGAGGGTGCCTGAGCTGGCCTACTCTGGTGATCAGATTGCTGAATACCCTAACTGTCATTATAGAACCCTCATCCAGTGACTGATGGAAGCAGATGCAGAGATCCACAGCCTTGTCCCAGGCAGAGCTCCAGGAGTCCTATTGATGAGAGAGAGGGGGGATTCTATGAGCAAGAGATATCAAGACCATGACTGGAAAAAGTACAGAGACAACTAGCCAAACTAGTGGAACGCATGAACTGTGGACCAATAGCTGAGGAGCCTCCATGGTACTAGACTAGGACCTCTGGATAAGCAAGACAGTTGTTTAGCTTGAACTGTATGGGGGGCCCCCAGGCAGTGGGATTGGGACCTGTCCTTAGCGTATGAGGTAGCTTTTTAGAGCCCAGTGCCTATGGTGAGACACATTGTGCAGCCTTGGTGCAGGGAGGAGGGGCTTGGACCTGCCTCAACTGAATGTACCAGGCTCTGCTGACTCCCCATTGGAGACCTTGCCTTGGAGGAGGTGGAAATGGGGGATATGTCGGGGGGTGGGGGGAAGGCTGGGGAGTGGGAGGAGGGAGGACAGGGGAATCTGTGGTTGGTATGTAAAATGAATAGAAAAATCTCTTAATAAAAAAATTTATTTAAAAAAAGAAAAGAAAATACATATATTACTTTAAAAGAGAAAAATTGTGACATCAATAATTAATGAGGACTACCTTTTCACATTGCAAGCATGTCAGATTGCATCAACTGACATGTGTGTGCATAAGTGTGTATATGTGTGTACAAGTGCATGCATATTTATGTAGGTGTTTATAAGAGTGTGAGTGAATGGATGTGCATATGTGTGTCAAAGACTCTCAGATGTTGCTCCTTGGGCACCATTCACCTTTTGAGACTGGGTCTCTCACTGGCCTGAAACTCACCATGTAGGCCAAGCTGGCTAGTCAGCAAGCCCAAGAGGCCCGCCTGTCTCTGCCTCCCCAGTGCGGGGACAATGAGCTCATGGAATACCACTATGCCTCATTTTTTCTTCTGAGTTCTAGGGATTGAACCCAGGTCTTATTGTATGAACTGAGCCATGTCTCCAACAATAGATGCATTATTCAAAAGTAGTTTTTAAACTTAGAAAGCAACTAGAAGAAAGATAAAGCAACATCTGAAGGAGATGGACCGGAGGGTAAATCAGTTTGCACAAGGTTAAGGACCTGAGTCCAGATCCCCTCAAAAAACATAAAAGCCAGACAGGTGAGGCAACTGTTGGTCATCCTACCACTCAGAAGGCAGAGGCAGGGCTCCATGACAAGCTGGCTAGCTAGCTAGACTAGCCAAAACCTGCATGCTCAAGGTCCAGCAAGAGACTCTGCCTCAATAAGGTGGATATTGATTGAAGGAATCACCTGATGTCAATTTCAGTTCCTCACATGCACACAAATATATGTGTGCATGCAAAAATACACCTGCACATGCCACAGACACACACATGTGTAATAAAAAAGCAGCAGCCTTATAAAAGATCTTCAAAGTAGAAGATATAATATGATCCAAGATGGAATTTAATATTAAAACCTTCTAAACAAAACAGTTAAAAGGCACAGTGCAGTAGTATGTTGTTAAAAGGAACAGTGCAGTAGTCATGAGAAATTACATAACATCTGGTACTTACACTAGAATACTTTAGGCAAGAAGGCATTTGGGAACCACTGGAAGAGCAAGCTTGAGCTGTGCTGCAGCAGTCCATGGCTCTCTCACTCTTATTAATCTCTGCCTCCCGCAGGGGCCGGAGAGATGGCTCACCAGTTAGTGCACTTACTGCTCTTCCAGAGGATGCAGTTACAGCTCCCAGCACCCACAGGGCAGCCAGCTCACAACTGTCTGTAACTGCAGGTTCAGGGGATCCAGCACCCTTTTCTGACCTCTGAGGGGCTACAGCATGTAGCATGAATCTTAAAAGGTCTTATTAATAAAATCAAACCTGGAGCCAGGTATTGGGGCGAATGCTGAAAGATCAGAGAAGCAGAACAGGCCACAGCTACCTCACCTTGCCAATTCCTCAGCTGATCCTGTTTCCTCAAACTGGAAGCCTGCCTTGTCCAAATGCATCTCAGGGTGGGAGGTCACTCAGTTAGGGTTACTGGGACTTATCTTCCAGTCCTCATTCAAATGCATCTCAGCTGAACTGTGCTGCTCAAAAGCCTAAAAGCTTAACCAGGCTATAGTTCCTCGTCCTCACGCCTTAAATACCTTTCTGCCTCCACAGCACATGCGTGGTACACAGACATACACTCAGGCATTCACACACACACACACACACACACACACACACACACACACACACACGAAATAAAATAAATATTGAAAAAGAGAAAATTATCAGAAAGAAATGACTAAAGTTCAGACATGACAGAATGAAGGAGGAAGGAAAGAAAGAGGAAAAGGAAAGAGAGAAAACAGGGAAAGAAATAGGGCAGGTAATACAGATACAATTTGATGCAAGATGCAAGAATTTTTGTTTCAGAGGGCATCACTGATGTAGAATATTTTGATTCCAATTGAAATTTTGATTCAGAATGATGTTTAATTTGATTCAGAAAGGATACATGAAGTTGTTCACAATATAACAACAAATTTAACAGAGCTGATTTTTCATAGTAGATGCTGGTTGCTAGACTAACAGACTGTCAGAACAGTTCCCATACACCCTTCTCCCACCTCCATCCAGCTTTCCCAGACTATAAGCATGTAGCATTAGCATGGAAACTTGTGACAATTTATGAGTCAACAACAATACGCTGTAATTAAATCCCACAGTTTACATCAGGGCTCACTCTTGGAGCCATGCATTCCACGGTAGCTGGCAAATGTGTAACTGTATGTCTCTGCCATGGCAGCATCAATATTTCCAATTCAGAAGTCTACACTCAAAACACCATAGGAAAACATCATTACCAAAAGCAACTTGGGAAGAAAAGTGTTTATTTGGCTTATGCTTCCAAATCATTGTTCATCACAGAAGGAAGTCAGGCCAGAAACTCAAACAGGGCAGGAACCCTGGAGGCAGGAGCTGATGCAGAAGTCATGGAGGGCTGCTGCTGACTGGTTTGTTCCTTGAGGCTTTCTCAGTCTACTTACTTATAGAATGCAGGATCACCAGCCTAGAGGCCCTCACACATCAATCATGAATCCAAAAAGAAGTACCATAAGTATCCATAAGACAACCAAGTAGAGGCATCTTCTCAATTGAGGTTCCTTCTTCCTAAATGATTCCAGTTTGTGTCAAGTTGACAAAGCAGCCACCACATTGCCCAAAGTTTCAGGCCCCTCTCCATCCCCTGCTCCACCGTCACACATCACCCTCTTACCACTACACAGCACATTAGTTTAAAGAACCTTTCCTCCTCTCGTTTTCTTTTGTATGTTTTAATAGTTACTCAGGGGTTTATATTGGGTCAAAAAGAAACAACATGCTAATTGATTTCAACCCCCAAACTTCTGTAACAAGGTAAAATGTTCTTAACCTGTAAGGGTAGCCTTTTCTATTGCCCACTTGAATAGTTAACAAGAAAAAAGTACCCATAGGTATGATAAAGTATGAATTCTTGATCATTGGTGAATAAAAACAAAGGGCTCACTGATGGTGAACTGTGGTTAAGATATTGGTGCTGAGTGATATGAAGTTTATGACCCCTGCAAAAAGATCATTGACTCAATCTAATTATAACTAAAATATTTATTGATTAGGTACTAACAGAACAATAGCCTTTGAGCTGAATCTCAGGCATGTCAGGAAGGAGAGGCATGGGAAAGGTTTCTTAAAGAGGAAAAAAAAAAAACACAAGGCATTCAATATCTATGTAAGCAAGGAAAACCTGGTCTGTTCTGCCAAATTAAATGGTTAAGGCAACTCAAAACAATCTTTGGGTATGTGCATAAGCAAGTTACAGAAGCCAAAACAGCAGTTCGTCATATCATAACAAGTAGATGGTCATGGCTATACATTTTAGGGTGGGAGGTCACTGAGTTAGGGTTACTGGGACTTATCTTCCAGGACTAGAGAAGAGACAGATGACTAGTGGGTACCAAGATGAATGCCTGGCATAAAATGGAGTTTCTTTAGCCATTACACTGAGCATCCAAGTTAAAATACCAATATGCAAACCAGGAGAGCCATGCCTACAGATAAGAAAACAAATGGTGGGCTAATGAGAACAACAGTAAAAACAGCAAAAGTGAAGAGTTAGGGAAAAGATAGTCAATTCCCATTAAGTTTTATTAAAGGGAAACAATACAGTATTTCAAATTAGAAAATAAAAACCAATAGCAAAATGTTTTTCATAATCATTTTTCTTACAAATTATATCTGGTAAATTATAAATATTTTTCCAATATTTTGGCAACATCATTATTTTAATTTCTTTTATTAAATGTAAATAAGACAATCTAATAAACTAAATTTTAAACATGTAAAAATAAAAGCATAGTTCTCCTGGATAGTGAACTATCTCCAAAACATTAGAGCACTAGCCCCCAAACAAGCAGAAAGGTTTTCTAAAGTAACAGGTATGTGATATAGTTGAATCAATTGAGTGTCTTAAAACTTATTCCAGAGAGACTCCATTATGAAATATAAAATGACTTCTAGAAGAAAACATGGAGGGCAGATTTTGGTTTATCATAGAATAGGGGCAACCCAAACTGTCCCAGTGACACAAATTACATCAGAGAGAAGGTTTTAAAGTGTAACTTTGATCAGAAAATAACAACACACAAAGTCAAGAAGACAGGCAACAGACAAAGGGGAAATGCCTGTGACTGGTGATGAGGCTTTTATGCCCATGCTGGGGATTAAGTGGCTTCTGACTCAGGTGAGGAAGAGCCACCTGCTCACAGAACATCAGAGCCCAGGCGCCAACTTCATGTAGCAAGGGCTGGTAGGATGCACAGGCAGAGAGGCTTGTACCACACAATAGAACCCACCAGGTATTAAAATCAGGCCTTATGCAAGAGTTATGGGCATATCTGACCTTCTCAGCCACAGGGAGAATGGACAGATAAGGGGGCAGGGAGAGAGAAAGAGAGAAGAGATCATGCAAACTTTGCTCAGTGTAAAAGGATCTAAGGACGTGCAGGATATTCTACCATCAGCTGACCATATTGAGAACAAATCTGACCCAAGAATCCATGCCTCAACGTGGTGACTCTCAGTGGCATCTCTAGAAAAACAAAATTTGTCAGTTCAAATGTCACCCTTAGGAACATCCACCAAGTGAAAACGCTGCTCACATTCTGTTGCCAGACATCACATGTGGCTTAAAGCTGGGAAAGTGACCAGCCTGTCAGGAAATTTCAAAAGAAAGGAACAAAGCAAATTACAGCCCTCTCTGCTCAAGCTGATACACTAATTAAAGAAAAAACAGATCGCAGGAACTGCAGAATTTGGTGTGTGCTTTAAGCATTAGATCTCATCTTAGAATTAGAAAGAGAAAATATACTGTTTAAAAAAAATGTAAGGGGTTAAGAACATTTCCTGCTCTTGGAGTTCAATTCCCAGCACATCAAGTGGCTCACAACCACATGTAACTTCAGCTCCAAGGGATTTCATGCCTTTGTCCTCTATGGGCACATGCGTGTATACACACACACAAACATACATACACACACACACACACACACACACACACACTTTAAAATAACGAAAGTAAATTTATTAAAAAGAGAAGAAAAGTTTCTATCAAAACAAGAATATTTTAAAGCAGACATGGCGGCACATACATATGATCCCAGCATTCAGGAGGCAGGGCAGGAGGATCACAGCAAGTTTAAAGGCATCTTGACCTGCAACAAGTTCCAGGCCTCCCAAGATTACATAAGCATAAAGGGAACATGCAAGAAAGGCCTCCTCAATATTGTGAGAAGTTCAAGATTTGTTCTTCATGACTCTGTCCTATTTACTATCAAGCACCCTCTACACACAAACACATGCTAAGAAGGCAAAACTCATTTATTCTTGCTAACTGGCAGGGTCACAGTCATGGCAAATAAATCCAAGAAAAGAAATGTAAGTAAATATTAACTGGGAGTGAACTGTATCCAAGGGTGATGTTAAATAGCACAGGATTCAGTACTGTCAGAACTAACACAATGAAATTTTCTACCAATTTGACTCCCCACCTCCAGCTCCCTGAACCCCGAAAGCAATTTTGTAATGCTTGAGGTGATAGAATTTCCTGGCAAGCTATCCATGATAAGAGCAGACAGGCACTGAGGTACTCCAGCGATTTCAACCAACTGCAGAGTTGCCTGATGTAGAAAACTGTGAGGCAAGTTTTAAAAACAATGGGCTAAAACAAGTGAGCCAGAAACAGATGAGGTAACAAAGAAAAACACAAGAGCCAGGTGTGGCAATACACGTAGCTGGCTACTAGGAAGGTTAAGGCAAGAGTATCATAGAGACCAGGAGTTTAAGGTCAGTCCAGGAAACATAGCAAGACCTTGTCTCAGGGAGTAGGGGACACAGTTACAAATTGCCCTATTGTAGCAGGAATCTTAAAAGTTCTTATTAATAAAATCAAACCTGAGGCGAGTTATTGGGGTCCATGCTGGTAGATCAGAGAGACAGAATAAGCCACAGCTATCTCACCTCGCCTATCCTCAGCTGGTCTGGTCTCCTCAGACTGGAGGCCTCTGAGTCCTCATCCGGAATGGGTTTCAGCTGAATTACTGCTCAAAAGCCTGAATGCTTAACCAGCCAAAATCTTCTAGTTTCTGGTTCTCACGCCTTATATATCTTTCAACTTTCTACCACCACTCCCTGGGATTAAAGGCTGGCTTTCTGGGATTAAAGGCGTGTCACCATGCTTGGCTATTTCCAATATGGCCTTGAACTCACAGAGATCCAGAGGGATTTCTATCTCTGGAATGCTAGGATTAAAGGTGTGAGTGCCACCATTTTCTAGCCTTTGTATCTAGTGGCTGTCTGTTCTCTGACCCCAGATAAATTTATTAAGGTACACAATATTTTGGGGAACACAATACCACCACACCCTATAAAAGACATTGGCTGTTAATTTCATAGATGAAAACATGTACTTAACCCAACAATCTTGTCTTTGTGGAACAAAACACAAATGTTCTCTCATCACATATTTCCTTCTAGATTCCTTTGCAAGCAACTATTCTCACCATGGAATAATGAAGTCCCTATCTTAATAAAAAACATGATTTCCTAGCTCATTATCTAATTAGATTCACTTTATTAGAAAACTATTACTGTAAAAAAAATCAAATTCATATCAAAAAGGCAAAATTGTAAGGATATTCACACACAGAGAATATGAGCTAAGAAATACAATTTCAAAAGGAGTATCCAACTACTGTCAATAATAAATGCTACAGATATTTAGGATACTGGCCTCAAAATACAGCTAAATACATGACTTCTGCTGAAAATCAATCTGTTATTTGACAGATAGATTTTTACTCTACTAGCAATTTTTTCATATTTCTCTCAAAGATTAAGACTTTGGTGATAACACTCATGGGACTAGTTAGTATTTGATGTGCATGCTCATCTGCCAAGTACCTTGCAGCTGAGGCTCATCCTGTGACTGGTGAGGTTCTCTGTGTCAGGGAAGCACTGCCATGTGTCATTTAGAAAAAAAAAGATAAGGCGGTGGCAAGGCACAGGCTACACTTAGGGGACAAGACAGGCAGGGGTGAGTCAGGGCACACACTCACATATATATAATGTACTTCTTAAAGCCATCAGCTTGGAACCTGTACTTATAGTTACTTGGGACTAGGTAACAAGAGAGGATGTTCTTAAGAACATCAAAGAGGCCAGGAAGAGGGGGTGTACGCCTTTAATCCCAGCACTGGGGAGGCAGAGGCAGTAGGATCTCTGTGAGTTCCAGGCCAGCCTGGTCTACAAAGCAAGTTCCAGGACAGCCAATGAGAAACCCTGTCTCAAAAACAAAACAAAAAAAAAAAACTCAAAGAGTAAGACTACAAGAAAGAAGTTATCAGCCAAAACCCAACAGACGAGCATGCAGGGATATAAGCACAGCATCTGGTGCCGTGTTTGTTCTACAGGCATGTGCACTCCAGGTGCAAAGTAACACTAGGGATGTAGTTTACTCCTTTAGGAGTACTGAGCAATTGAAAAATACAGCCATAAAGGTGAAAGATCATCCCAAGAGAGGACATAGAGAAACCTCCTCCATGGGGTGGGGAGGCCATGAAGGAGCACACCCTCAAGGGCAGAGTGATGAACAAGAGAATCAGCCCCTGGCTGGACTGCAGATGGGTTCAGTACCCCTCCGAAGCCCAAGTAGCTTCACTTTCAACTGGTTACGCTTAGTGCCACAAAATACTATTACACATGAGCATACAGCAAAAACAAAACAATGACAAATCTCTGTAAGAAAAGATCCATCGCTTAAGACTTCAATGAACTGCTAAAAAGAATTCACAAAAAAATAATAATAACCAATATACTGGGGCTGGAGAGATGACTCAGTAGTCAAGAGCATTGTTGCTGTCACAGAGAATCTAGGTTCAGTTTCTAATACCTACATCATTTCTCACAACCATTGGTAACTCCAGTTGCAGGGGATCCAACAGCAGGCATGTACATAGTGCACCTACCTGAATGCATGTACAACATTCATATACATAAAATTAAATAAATAAATAAATATTTAAATAAGCAGCATGCAGTCAGAGATTTAAAAAAAGGCATACGAGCCTCTACACAGCACGTGAACAGCGTCAACAAGCAGACTGCACAGTCACAGGGTTTCAGAAATGGAAACTGTCACACATACCATAAGACAACTAAGCTGACTGTGTTTAAAAAAAATAAATTGTTGAATAAGAGATGAGAAAAGAGAGTAAGCACTGAACTGCATTTTTAAAGAATCAAATCTTGATGTGTAAACAGCAGAAACTATAAACTAGCGGGTGAATGATGCATTCAGTACAGCACAAGAAAACAGACGGCAGGCCAAGGGCCTCTGTGCGAGATGACAATTTATCAAAGACAGGATAGGGATGAAATGGCCTCAATTAAATGTTCAGAAGAAAGAGATTAAGCCAGACATAGCAATAGAGATTTTTCAAAAACTGTTGCGAGGCATTAAGCCGCAGACTCAGGAAGTCCTATGAATTCCATGTACATATATATGTATACATGCACTGAAGAAAAAGAAGAAAATAATCAATTGTTTAAAATTTTTACTTTTAATATTTTAAGCAGTATTAGCAAGATGGCCCAGCAGGTAAGAGTGTCTGCCTTGTGTCTTAGCTAGGATTTACTATTGCTGTGAGGAGGTTGAGGGGGCTCACTTACAGTTCAGGGGTTCAGTCCATCCTGGTGTGGAGCATGGTGGTGTGCAGGCAAGCACAGTGCTAGAGAAATAGCTGAGTGTCCTGTAGGTTGCAGGCAACAGGATGTTGCCTGAAACCCTGGGTGGGATCCTAAGCATAGGAAATCTCAAAGCCCGCCCCCCACAGTGACACTTCCTCCAACAAAGCCATCTATCTGTCTCCTAATAGTGTCACTCCCTATGAGGTTATGGAGTTATGGGGTTATGGGGGCCAATTACATTCAAAGTTCACACCTCGCAAGCCTGGTGACCTGACTTGGACAAATCAAAGCTGTCTGTTGTGGGACAAAGTTTCTAACAAAAGCTTAGAGGTACACACAGCTCTCAAACCACAGTAGAAATATAAAGTTAAATACTAAGCATTGGAAATCCAAGAAGAGAAAAACTATGGGGGTAAGAAAAACAGAAACATTGAAACAGACTAAATTTAAGTCCAAATATATCAAAAACAAGTCCAGCTATATGGAGCAGGGCCAGAAGTTCACTTGAGGCTGGAGTTCAAGGCCAATCTGTTTAAAAAAAAAAAAAAAAAGGTGGTACAAATACCTAAGAGTTCATAATGTTGTCTAAGCCTAGACAAAATGATAGAATTTGCCTTTAAAAATTATAAACTGCTTATGGAGATGCATGTAAAATGTATTCAGAGACAGATCAAGAGTGAAAGAATAAAGAAAGATAAAGAGCTCTTGAGAAAACCACCCTGAATTCAAACCCTTAGCTCCCCGTCACTAGGGAAGGACAGAACTGTAGCAGGAATCTTAGGGAATCTTATTGATAAGACAAACCTAGAGCTGGGTATCCAGGTGAGTGCTGGAAGATCAGAGAATCAGAACAAGCCACAGACACCTCACCTCACCAGTTCCTCAGCTGGTCCTGTTTCCTCAGACTGGAAGCTTCTGTGTCCTCATCCCAATGGCTCTCAGCTGAACTGCTGCTCAAAAACCAGAAGCTTAACCAGCTAAATGCTTCTAGTTCCTGGTTTTCACGCCTTAAATATCTTTCTGTTTTCTGCCATCACTCCCTGGGATTTAAAGGCTCACGTCTTGGGATTAAAGGAGTGTGTCACCATGCCTGGCTGGTGGCCTTGAACTCAGAGATCCAGAGGGATCTCTGCCTCTGGAATGCTAGGATTAAAGGCGTGTGCTACCACTGCCTATCCTCTATGTTTAATATTGTGGCTGTTCTGTCTCTGACCCCAGGTAAGTTTATTAGGGTGCACAATATTTTGGGGAACACAATACCACCACAGAGCCACTAAGAAAACCCACCTCAAGCATCCAACACCACAGGGACTGGTTAAAACCAAGCACAGGAAGCATCTCTCTTGCAATCACTCCCATGTCACAGGAAGGAAGTGCCAAGTGCTGGGGACAGGTATGACCAGGAAGACAGCACACTGAAGCAAATGACAGCTAAAGCTAAGCATGGAAAGGCAGCAAAGAAAGTGCTTGGGCACCCTGGTGACAGATAAAGGGCCATCAGAGCAACAGAAACATTAAAGCCCTACTCAACTGCCACACACACACACACACACACACACACACACACACACACACACACACAAAACCATCCCCACTAAAGGCCTAATGGAAGCAGAGTGGACTATGTAATGGCAGGCACGGTATGATTTACATTGTCTCTATTATTAAAGGTGGCATTTCACAATCCAGAACACCCATCCATCCCAGTCTCATGAAACCACAACATATTTTCTGCTTCGGCAGACCAAATGTGTTTTATAAATAGTGCACCAGAGTGAACAGAATTCCCTCCAAATTCATGTCCATCCAGAATCTGTGAATATGACCTTATTTGGAAAGAGTAGTAGCAGATATAATCAAGTTAAGGTTATACTAGAGAGGAAGGAATGACCCCAAAATCTGATGGCTATTATCCTTTTAGAAAGAGGTAACTTTGGACATGGGAATACTGAAGGAGAAAGCCAGGTGACAGCTGAGCCAGAGAATAGAGCTGTGCTGTCACAAAGCAAAGAACAATGGGCTAACAGATTCTTGCTCAGCTTCAAGATGGAACAGACTCTGCTGACAGCCTGACCTCAGACTCTGGTCCAGTTTATAATTTCACTAAATGAGTAAAATGGGAAACAAATTAAGTATCTACAGAAGCTAAATAGATAAACTTTAAACTGGCATTTTTCTCAAAGCAGTGAGTGTCAGATGAAGTAACATGAAACTCCCTGTTTTAACTGCACAAACATCGAAGAATAAATACTGTATGACCCATTAACAAAAGTTAAAAACAAAAAATAGCTAGTAAAACTAGTATGGCAACACAGGACAATGTTCAAGATTCCACCAGAACAGGAGACAGTCCAGCGATGGAGGGAGATGGAACAAGATGGGCAAAAAATGCTGGCAATTTGCACCACTAGACCCAGCTGGTGCTTATATGGTTCTGCTTCATAATAATTCATTCAACAATAGGCTTGTATTCTGTCTACTTTTACACATATATTTCACCATTCAAGTAAAGAGGGGGAAATGAAAGAAAATAAAGCCACATGTTACAGCAGTGGTAACCTCCGAGATCATAGCTAGAACTCAAGAAGTCACAAATCAGGATGGCCACTGGATTTTTCCTAACTGGGGCAACGGAGGCAGTTCCCTGGAAACTTGGGTGTCACTGCAATTTGAAGAGTTATTCCCAGAAGTTCACATTATATCCCTTTCCTCTACCTCGCTGGAAGATTTTGTAAGCATGTATCTCTTTCTGTTATAGCATCCAGCTTCTCTGAACAGCACACAAGTCCTGACAAGTATAGCTCATCCTAAAGAGATCAAGCAAACTAAAAGAGATCTCCCACATGAAGTATCAAGTATCAGGAATAATAACTGAGTAGGAGGCGAAACATCAGCCTTTAAGTTTATAGAGTGAGGGGCTGGAGGACCCAGATTTGATTTTTCAGCACCCACATGGCAGCTCACAACCTTCTGTAACTCCAGTCCCAGGGAATCTGACTCCCTCTCCTGGCCTCTCAGGGCATTGCATGCATGTGGTGCACATACACATATACAGGCCAACACTCACACACATACAATTTTTTCAATTAAGTCAGGGGGCTGCTTAATCTCCTTAGCAGGTGTCTCAGCACAAGTACAGAAAGAAAACATTTAAGTTTATGGCACTGATTTTTAAATTTTATTACAAACCAAAACAAGAAAAAGAATGAGGAGGGGCACAGAGCATGGAGAGAAAGAAAACAGGTGTTGTTACCTGGAGTCTTGTGTTCATTTCCAAGAAATAAAAATTCTTCTGGGAGTCCACGAGAAATTCCACAGTTCCAGCAGAGGAATACTGCACAGCTTTAGCCAAAGCCACAGCCTGTTCTCCCATTGCTCGGCGAGTCTCATGATCCAGAAAAATGCTACAAATAGACAAAGCACTCGGAGTAAGGCCTCCAGTAATCTTTTATGGGCTTACATAAAACTGCTATGTAGATCCTTTTGTACCAGTTTAGGAGCTGATCGTGTTTCATAGCACACACTGTGTCATGTATGACATGCTTCACCAATCCAACATCAAATTTTTATGGAACATTTAATCCTTTCACATTTCCCTACAACTTCATTTCTAAAATGAACTAACCAACCTTTACCTAGTAAAACTGAACATATATATTAGGAGTTGCTTCAAGCTAAAAGTAGATGGAAATAACTATGGAAATGGACATATACTATCTCCATTCTTCACAGATTCTGTACGTGCAAACTTGCCTACCTACAATAACTTATATACCCTTAAAATCACAGATGTGCAGCACCTTTATGCACACATGAACAAGCAGAGAGAAGAAAACTGTCAAAAGCTGAGGATGAACAAATATGCTCTGTCTTCCTATTCTAGGACTTATATTTAACCACTGTCATCCCCAAGGAGAGAGAGAAAGAGAAAGGGGGCAATTCACTGCTTGAGAGATCTTTGACTTTCATGCTTAAGTGCTATTGGGCTCCTAAGAGCATGATGGCCATGAAATGTCTCATGGAGGAAGCCTACATGTGAGGTAAGCCTAGAAATAAATATATTGCAGTCTTGCACTACTGTTAAATAAGGTGCTCTTCAACCTGAACATAGAGAAAACAAGGTTCTACACTGACCAAGTATGTAAGTCATATTTGCATGTTATGTGAAAATGCTATGGCCTGAGGCTCAAGGAGCCCAAACCTGTATTTTCCCTAGGAAAAACAGCTTGGTATTTGCTAATTCAGTGTCCACAATGCCTTTCTGCATCGAATAAACCTCTAATGCCTGTCGTTCTCCACAGGCAGTTCAAGATAAATGTTTTCAACAAACATTGTAAATGCTTGTTTAAAAATTGTTTAAATGAAGGTGTGTGTGTGTGTGTGTGTGTGTGTGTGTGTGTGTGTGTGTGTGTATTTGTTTGATAGAGAGAGAATGTCAAATAACCAGTACTTTTAGATCCTGGTTCTACACAAGAGATCAACATTAACTACATTTCTATTTGCAGGTTGATGCAATCCTTCAATAACATCTGTTAGACATGCTGTATAATATTCATGATGGGATGGGATGCTCAACTTGTATGCGCCTTTCTTTGGTACATAATCATTTATACAGAGCCACACTTTGCTTACCTATGTTACACACCCACTTTCCTACCCGACTCACTGGTTTTTGTTTGTCTGGGGAATTTGGGGTTGTTTGTTTAAGTAAAGTTGAAGCTAGGGACTGCTTCATCAAAAGAAACTCCCATCTCTTTATGCTTGCAACTAATTTTTTGTAACACAAAAACTCCTTAATAGCCTGTCAGTGTTTAATTAGTAGTCAGTCAGTATTCCAAATTTCTGACTACCTTGTAAATATCATTATAAAGACTAGTTTTCTTTGAATCAAGATACAAATAAGGACTAGAATGTATTTGGCTGATTTTTTTTTAACATTTTAAGATGCTTTTAATCTGTTGTCCCACCTCTCATTTTTTGGCCAAAGAGTTGGGCACTTTCCTGTCTCATTCCTTAAGTTGAAGGCTGAGCTGCATGCAACCCTACAGTGTCTTTTAACACTAGTATTATATTTCAATTCCATATAAACTGACAGTGTAAAGCCTTCAATAGTCATCTGGATTGCCATAGGGACAAAGCCTACCTTATTAGTAAATGGAAAGTGTACTCTATCCTCCCCTGAGGGTGATATTGGGATTACTTGGTGGCTTCAGGCATTAAGGTCTTTCTTATTATAAATATAGTTCTGCAGTGCCCTAATAAATAAAGGCATAGAGAAACCTGGAAAACAACCACCAACAACACTACTCAATTTTGCCCTTTCTGGTCTTATCCTCTCCTATACCATAAACCTTGCCTAGTAGCAGCACAGTTTCTATGTACTCAATTGGCAATGCAGTCACAGGACAGAGAATCAAGGGAGGTGATGTAGACCCTCCCCCCAACACTAAATGACAGCAATGTCAAAGGATTAACATATCATGTTTTTTTTGTTGTTGTTGTTGTTGTTGTTGTTTTCCTCGAGACACGGTTTCTCTGTGTAGTTTTGGTACCAGTCCTGGACCTCACTCTGTAGACCAGGGTAGCCTCAAACTCACAGAGATCCACCTGCCTCTGGCTCCCAAGTGCTGGAATTAAAGGCATGCGCCACCACCGTCCAACTAACATACCATATTTTAAGAACACCATACTACCTCATATTTTTAACTAATGTATCTAAAATAGGTATTAATTTTACATTGTGATTTAAAATTGACCCATAGTCATATATACTCTTTTGAGATACTATACACGTTCTATAAAGGCATGTTGGCTTTGCACATTACAATTACAATTAGATATATATTTTAGTGCTTGGCAATTCAAAACAACCACATACATTCAACTGGGTATTGTTTTTTAGTTTTGGAGGGGTTGCCTAATTTTGATTTGTGAGACAAGGTCTTGCAATGTACCCTTTGGCAGTCCTGGTACTCACTATGTAGCACAGGCTGCCTTGAATTCACGGTGAACTTCCTGCTTCTACCTCTGAGATGCTAAGGTTATAAGGATGCTTCACCATGCCTAGCTTCAATTGGGAATATTTTTCATTTTTCTTTTTGGTTTTTTTGAGACAAAGGTCTCACTATGTAGCTTTAGGTAGCCTACAACTCCCTATGTAGACCAGGCTGACCTCAAATTCATAGATCCACCTGCCTCTGTCTCCCAGGTACTGCCACCATATTCAATGTTAACTGGGGATTTTAAGAAAAAAGAGAATACCAGGATATACATAAATACCAACCTAGTATTAACTGAAAAATGAAAGTCCATGAAACAGCCTCACAAAACCTCCTGCAGCTGCCGGGAGCCACCAGAGGAGCTCTAGAGAGTCAGGGGATTTTCAAGAACTGTGTCTAGAAGTACTTCCGCAGCAGGGAGACACAGGACCAGCCTTATTAATGTGTCTGTCACAAAGCCCATCTATTCCAGGCATCCCGGGGACACTGGCAGGTTCTGCACAACCCCAAAGCCTAAACAAGCCACAGTTGCTATCTATCCAACTCTCTCTTCTAACAAAAACCTACTTCTTTTTCAAGTGTTTTCTCATGGACTAAAGTACTGAGGGAAATTAGGTAACAGATTACAAATCATTAATATAGAAATAGCCATTCAAGTTTATATTAAGGTAATTTTAGCAAATAAAAAAAAATGTAATCCAGAAAATCCTTAAAAGCATTATAGGTGCTCTCTGAGGTGACTCTTACCTTGGTGCTTCCTCTACCACCTTCTGGTTTCTTCTCTGGATTGAGCATTCCCTCTCATTGAGCCACAGAGCATTGCCGTGCTTATCACCTAAAACCTGAGAGAGGTAACACTTGAGAAACCCCCAGTGAGGGTGTACCTGTTAATGCTTCCCCATATAACTCCTCTTGATTTTTAATATCAAGACCTCAGAGAATACACATAGCTCTCAAAACACATATTAGGTTGACAGAAGACAAGTATATTTACAATTTTAGAAAACAATAAAATATTACAAGCAAAAATATCTGAGGAGAAAGATTCTCATGTTGCATTTCAAGCACACAGACAGGCATATGAGTGTCACTTAATAATGGCTAAAAGGTCAGGAGCCACTGTGAAAGCAAGGAAATATCAGTGCTGCCAGGGCCATGTCTTCTGGTCACTAATGGAGTGGTGACACCATCACTACCCAAGCCTGTCTGCTGTTCTTATCAAATGTCTGTTAGAAAGTGGTAGTTTATGAATCTATCGCCAATACATTGTTGTTTGTATGTGGATAACTTTACCATGGCTTATTTTGTTAGAGGGAACTAGAAAAAAATGGCTGGGAGCTAGTCCACAATACACCATGATGCTCTCCATTTGTGATAAGAAGAAATGAACTAGGGCTACCGGAGAAAACACGACACTCAGCTGGAGATGAATCATTCAGAGTTGTTCCAATATTTCTGAACACATGTTTTAGGGTCACAGACTTGTTTTAAGAGCTCTGAGTCACTAATTTTAACACCAAGCAGCTATCTATCCAGCCTCCCTGCAAGGCATTCTGTTATTCTGTTTTTCCATGCATTACAGAGAGCCAATAGAAGTAGCATCTTTATGTTTATATGGCTGGTGAAAAAATCATACTTATGACAGGCATAGTTAGTGATAAAATAAATAACAAATGTATGGCTGAAACATTTTCTGGGAATAAAGCCTTTCTAAGCTCAAAAATCATTTCAAGTAATAAAGGAAAATTTTAGAGTCATCGGATGCCAGTAGATTGGCATTTTACTTCTAAGACTCCAAGGTAGCTGCATGAGGTACATCTAAAAATATTTTAATCCCTCAAAATAACTCTCAACCTCTTTATTTAAACTCTTGTTGGCAAGGAAGTAAAAGTACATTTAGTCTCCAAGAAATAAAGCCAAAATAACTAAGAATCTGAAAAAGCACTTGAAACTGTTAAAAAAAAAAAAAGACTCAAATACAGAATCGAGTGTTTGTTTTCTCTAATTCTATATAGTCTCCTTGATTGCTCTAAAAAGTGTAAGGAATTTGGCACACAAGTGGTGCACACAGACATATGTGCTGGCAAAATATCCACACATACAAAATCAAAATTAAAAGCTCGGGGAATTTATCAAGCATTTTTAAAAAACACGTAATGATATACACTGGGAAACATGAATAAAACACACTTATAAGGGAAAGATGATTCTTACCCTTGAGAGTTATTTTATTTTGACTATAACCCTTTATAGATACATGTGCTGAATGGGATAGAGTCACACCACTAGTTCCTCAAGAGGCTTCATGATAATGCATGCCCTTGAGGATCCCTGAACCCAGCCTGGGGAATGACAGTGGTTCTCTAGTTAAGAATCATGGCCGTGAGGATATAAAACAGAGCAGTTATTTACATTGCCAGTGTACACCTGAGAAAGGACACAGGATAGAACAGCTTGTATGAAAATTAACAGGTGATTGACATGCACAGATACACTTCCCAGACTGTGGGGAGACATTCAAGAAATGGATAACATCATCTAAGGGCAGAACACAGAGTTCCAGGAGACAGGAAAAATGGACTTGATTTCTGTGAACTACCCTTATTACACAACACTGTCCTGTGAGTCAAACTGCTGTCTGTCTGCAGGAAACTGTCACTACAGCTGTGCTTGTTCACTGCTGATGTTCCCTCATAGAACAAGGGGCTAGAGAGGGTCACTGAACCCTCGCCTGACATTCCAGCCATCCTTCCCAGCTACTTGTATATAATTCTGCTCTAATTACATGTGGCTTTGGGTCTTGGGAGGGTCTAGAGTATACAGGCTGGAAAAGACAAAACAGAAGGGGGCCCCATCTGCACCATCATGGGGAAGCCATCATCCATGCTAGATGTAGACCTTGCAATGTGGCCACTTTAGGGTCACCCACACTCCTGCCAATAACCCCTCACTCATGCTCTATAAGTAAACCTAATAAATTGACTGATTTCCCAGGGGAATCTCTGGTTTGTCACTGGGTCTTTATGAGGCAGGGTAAACAGATACTACTTGGTCCCCACTGGAGATAGAATTGTTAAAACAGCCCTATATACATAAACTATCTAATACAAATAAGCTCACAAAAACTGAAAAGTGAATAGTTTTTAAAAACCTAAGACAGCCGGGTGGTGGTGCACGCCTTTAATCCCAGCACTCGGGAGGCAGAAGCAGGCGGATCTCTGTGAGTTCGAGGCCAGCCTGGTCTCTAAAGTGAGTTCCAGGAAAGGCGCAAAGCTACACAGAGAAACCCTGTCTCAGAAAACAAAACAAAACAAAACAAAAAACAAAAAAACAAAAAAAAAAAAAAAAAAAAAACCTAAGACAGATCAGATGGGGGAAACATCTGGGTTACCCATTTAAGCTAAGAGGGGATAGACTTACTTATGTTTAAGAACACAACCCAGATGGGTAGGTCAAAAGTAATTAAACTAAAAGACTAATGTAGATGTATAACAACTTAACTAACAAAATTTGTTGGATATTGATGAAATACTAATGAAAGACAAAGGCCTAGCTGTTTGAACAGCAAAAGACTGAGACCTCATCTCCACCCTCAAGGAGCCATGGTCTCTCAGGAAAGAGGGGCATCTCAAGATCAAGTGGTGTAAATGGGCTCCTAGCAGCTGAACAGTGTTTTCCACCTCTGCATCTGAGATGGTTTCTCACTCAGCACAAGATCTAAAGACACAAATTTTAAAAGGATTTAGGAAAGATGCATGGTTTAAGACCAATGCCCACAAATAACCTGTTTCTATTACATGAGCAACAAGTAAATGCCAAATCAAACTTCTAAAGTGGCTAACACAGCAAAGTGTCAAATGAACAAATGTCAAGGGGAAAAGATTAACGAAAGACACATAAAACCTTCACACTTAGAACTACAAAACACTGCTGGAGAGGACTACCAAAGACACATATGCTAACGATGAGCTACTCTAGGTTCATGGACTAACCAGAAAAGTCAATCTAGAATCAATACAACCCAAATCCAAATCTTCACAGTTGTGTTAGGGAGGAACCAGGTTAATGGGTGAAGTCTAAAATTTACATGGAGACTTAAGGAACGTAAAAAGTCTAAGCTCATATGGAAATATAGGATATAGATATGATAGGATAAAAGGGTGGATTATTGAACCTACTTTTAAAGAGCAACTTGTGTAAAATGTTTTACATTGCTATGGATTTTAGTTTATTGATACAAATTTAGAGTTGATTTTATTCTACCATATATATATTTCTACTCTTGTTTAAGGTATTATGTTTATGTAACTCATTTAGATTGTAATGGATAATTAAGAAATACAGATTAATAATTAGGCTTCTATGATAGTCAAACTTACAGTCATGTTAAATTTTCTAGGTATACATAGATATAATTCAATTAGGTAGATAGTCTCCAAACACTCCAAACACTACAAAATATGACATTTAAAATGTTTTAAAAATTTAGACTTTCTGGACGATGAGACATCCCTGCTTCTGGCAGCACCAATTAACTTCAGAGAGGAGGATGGGCATCAAAGACACTCTATATGGAGTTTATCTTCTTCTTGGCAAAAATAGCCATTTGGGCAAGAAACTGTTCTTGCCTGGACTGCTTGATCGATTGGACATGCAGGACCCATAGAAAGGTGCAAAATGGTCCTTCAGGTTCCTGCATCACAGAGGAAAATGCCAGACATTCTACAGGACACAGAGAGAAGTGGCTGAGAGACTCTAGGCCTGTGGGCTGAAGACAGATGCCCCAACTTTACAGAGGAACTTTGGATAACTGTCCAGGCTGCCAGCTGTCTCTGTCTACTCTCGCAAGATTCCCAAAAGTTGCTTGCGTCCTTCTCCCGTTTCTCAGGTAATATTATATCCTTCTGAGGTCTTTGATGTAGTTAGAGACTAGATAGTTGTAATTTCCTTAGTCATGATAAAAGATAAGTTAGATATGAAATTTTAGACTTACAAATATAGGATAGATAGAATATTTTCTTTAATTTTGCCAAATACAAATAGACTAGATATTATAAATAGACTAGTTATTGTAACTGTAATTTTTGCTTGATAATTGCTCTGTTATATGTAATTTTACTATGTTAAAGTTTATGTCACTGTGGAAGCAGTCTTTGAGGTCTCATACATGGTCAAGATACCACCCAGTGTCTCAGACCACTTCCTGTTGCCTGCAAAATGTAAGACTCTCAACTATTTCTCAAGCACTATGTCTGCCTGCATGCCACCTGCCATGATGATAATGGACTGAATCTCTGAACTGTAAGCCAGGCATTATAGCCAGAAGGTTTTCTCAGGTCTCGCCCAGTACCACCACCACCCCCAAACAAATCTATCTGACCTGCAGTCCACTGCTGCTGAGACCCAAGTAAACACACAAAGGCTTTTAATTTTTACTACTGTATGGTCTGTGGCAGGTCTCTTTCTAGCTAGCTCTTATATCTTAAAATAACCCATTTCTATTCATCTATATTTTGCCACATGTTCTCTGGCTTACAGGTCTGCTGGCATGTTGTTCCATGGGCGGCAGGCTGGCTTCTCCCCAGACTCCACCTTTCTCTTTCCTGTCTCTCTCCTTTCCCACCTGCCTCTAAGATGACTGGTCATAGGACAAAGCAGATTATTTATTAACCAATGGGAACAACATATATTCACAGCATACAGAAAGACATCCCCCAGCAAGCCACCATAATAAGATGTTTTCCTTATAAGAGTTGTCATGATCATGGTTTCTCTTCACAGCAATAGAAACCCTAAGACAATGCATTAATGGCATACATTATTATTCCTCTTAAAAACTGCCTCCGATGATCCAGTCCTGGAAGAGACTGGATGATTCCACAGTAGAATGTATTTAGCCTGTTCACTCATTTTAGATGGTTGTGTTTGGGGGGTGGGTTTCTCTATCATTTCAATCCAGACCACAACCATTCTAGCATCCTAGCATAGTCTTAGTCTCAACCATTAGAAGGTATCTTGAACAGTACTAACCTGGATTTCTATATGACGAGGGTTATCAATAAATTTTTCTACCAGTAGTCTATCATCACCAAAACTAGAAGCAGCTTCCTGGGATGAAAATCTAAAACCATCCCTGTGGAACAAAAAGGACAATTAGACTAGCAAATAAAAGATAGTCTTCCCCATAGAAAACAGTATTTGCTTCATCTTAATTCAGAACAAACTTGGAACAGACTCAGTGGACATACAGAAACTAAACTAACCTGAGCAGCAACTTCTACTTACAGCTCTGTGACCTTGGGCTCCTTATTTAAGGTTCTAGTCATCACTAATTTTCCATGGAAACAAGACTATGATTCTTGTTTCACCAACCTTTAAACACACTAGCAATGTTGGAGAGACAGACTGCTCAGCAATTAAGGGCACCAGTTACTCCTCACAAGGACCCAGGTTCCATTCTCATCACCTACATAGCAGCTCACAACTCCAGTCCCAAGGGTTCTGATACCCTCTTCTGCCTTCCACAGGCACTGCATGAATGTAGGGAATAGACATGCATGCAGGCAAAACATCCATACACATAAAATAAAAGTAACTTTTTTAATATACTTGCAAAACAATATATTTGGCTTAGAAATTAGAAGACACACACAAGAGTGGAAAGGGCCTGGCAAGTTATACAATTATGGGAGCAAAAGTGAATTGCAGCTGTGAGGTGTGTCCAGGGCCAGAAACAGAGCTGTCTCCCCAACACCACACAGGTCACTAGAGCTGCATCTTCTTTAAAATGGCTTAAAATATTTAAACAGAAAGGACAAGTTTTGAGGGGGAAAAAGTATAGATTTAATTATTGCTTCCTATTTGATTCCAAAACTAATTTAAATCATTATTACATCATTAAAATAGGTTTACTAGATACATATAAAATGGGGTTATTTGGTCAGTTCATTAACACTCAAAACTTAACTCAAACTCAGGACAGGCATGTTGGTGCACACCTTTAATCATCGCCCTCAGGAGGCAGAGGCAGGTACATCTCTGTAAGTTCAAGGCTAGCGTGGCCTACATAGTGAATTCTGGGCTAAGCAGAACAACATAGTTAGACCCTATCTCAAATGAATGAATGAATGAATGAATGAATGAATGAATAAAAAGCTAACTCAAACTTAGGATTCAGTGGTATAGCTCAACTGGTAAGGGTACTTGTCACCAAGCCCAATAACCTGAGTTTGATCTCTAGTACTCAGAGGGCAGATTCCCACAAGTTGTCCTCTAACCTCCACACATGCACCATAGCATGTGCACACTCTAAGGCGCGCGCGCGCGCGCACACACACACACACACACACACACACACACACACACACACACGCGTGAATAAAATAAGTAAATGTAAACAATTTGAAAGGAAAAAACACTTCAAACTTGTCTAAAAGTAACTGAAAATTTTTGTTCATTCACTTACATATTTGAAACATAAAATGTAATTACCTTTATTCTAACCAAGTCTGTCTTCATATTCAGTACTTGTATTGAACATAAAACATTAAAGCCAGTCTCTTCTAATCCTCTAGTGTACAAACAGTGCATCTGGCAGTGTTAATTTATCTGATGTGTTTGTGTCTGCACCTCAAGTGCACAGTACAGAAGGGACCTAGCAGACATATTTCCAAACCTGGGGGAAATCTCCCATTTCTGCTTCCTCAGAAAAAAGGTCTTACTTGGGTTTTCTTAGTCTTCCACTGTATCTTTGATTTAGGAAAAGTGTGTTCAGACTTGGGCAGACTACAAACTTCAAAGAAACTGGAAGTCAATGAATTGTTGTTTTCAGTACCATATAACCAAAGTTTTATTAGATGGGATAGATATTATAATTCATAAAGAGAATAACAAAGCACTTTACAGTTTGCCTCTAATGTAATGACAAAAATCTTTCATTTTGCTTTTAAGAACATCAAAAGTAAAATATCAAAGTCATCAAAATAAAATACAAAGTTTGAAAACATCACAGGTATACTTTGGAGCTAAAGGAAAGTTGTGTTAAGAGCATCCTCCAGGCTGAGCATATTGCTCAGAGCAGAAGCTTGGCACACGCCAAGTTCTGGGTTCTACACCAGCAACCAAACACAAACCTGTTACTTTCACTTGTTAATTAAAAAATAACTATCACTCACCAAGCAAGGTACCCAGTACATATTTTTGTACTTGCATCCAAAGAATAAAAAATATTTGCAGACTGTGTAATAAGAAGCCTCTTCTTCAGGATGGAAGATGGAAAGGAGAAGGCAGACAAGTGTGCTGTGGCACTGGCACCCCATCACTACCGGAGACGGCCACGGCCCCTGGGCCGATCTCTGAACTCTTCTAGACTTCGGTGTTTGTGTTTGGTTTTTGTTTTGTTTTGTTATTTGTTTTTCTAAATAAACAGAGGATATGGAACAGCTTTTTAAACAAAAGTATCCATCAACGAACCTAGTATTGAACTTCTACTCACCTTCTACAGGGATAGTTCACTCATCATGTTGAAGACAATTTTTAGGTAGAAAATTATCTATTTTTATTAACCACGTACTAACTATGTGTATCACGTACTAACTAAAAGACTAAAACATTTACCAGACGATGCTGCATGAATAGGCAGAGTGACTTCTGAACACTAAACTCTAAACTCAAACTCATAGATCAACAAGGGGGCATCAAAACTCACTGCCAAGATACCCCATAAAAAAATATGCTGCTCAGTCAGCGTCACCTGGAGAAATAGCTGATAGGAAATCAGAGGTCCTGAGAGTCATTATTTTTAAAAATTAAGTTGTATAGAGTGGTGGCACACACCTTTAATTCCAGCACTCTGGAGGCAGAGACAGGCCGATCTGAGTTTGGAATCAGCCTGGTCTCTATAGAGAGTTCTAAGTCAGCCAGGACTACAAAGTGAGACCCTGTCTTTTAAAAAGTGCTAGATTTCCAATGAAATGGAAAGGGGGAAAACAATGAGACAAAAATCAGGTTCCGAAAGCACACCTCTCTCACCAAACTCAGCTGTCATCAGCATCCTTTCCCATCAGCATCCTTTCCCACCCTTCCTGTAAAGAAAGGTAGCAGACCTTCTGTCCAGAGATGACACAACTGTGTCTCCAGAGATATCTTACCTCACCCCTTCTGCGTGACAAAGTACAGTCACAGACACACCCTGTGCTGCAGTTCAGAAGCATAGGCCCCTGATAATCAATAGATGACAGTGTATGAGAAACAGGGATTTCTGAGACTGAGTCAGGAAAGAGAAGGAGGAGGGATGTCCACTTGGATTTGAGACAACTGGTCTAACTGTGTGAGTGCTAGGAATCAAAGCCAGACCCCCTGCAACAGAAGCTGGTGTTCTTAGCCTCTGAGCCACCTCTTCAGTGCCCATTCTTCTGAAGATAGAAACCCACCCCTGCTCTAACTACTAGTCTCTCACTGGGACTTTTGCCTTTCAGAATTCTCAAGTAAAGCAGAGTTAGTTGTATGGTGTGCTTATTTACATAAACACTAAAAGCAAACATAAAAGATGACGAAATAACTTTAAAACAGTGCTCACCCATCTTCGATCATTTCCACTCAGGATCAAATCAGTTAACAACTCTCTTGTTTTGTGTTTTGTTTGAGACAGGGTATCACTTTCTAGCCCATGCTAGAATACCAAATACATTATGTAACCCAAGCCAACCTCAAATTTGTAGAGACATTTTTTCCTCAGATTCCCAGGTACTGAGGTCAGGGTCATATGGTGATATTTTATTTGTGCTGAAATGTGATTTTATTTGTATGTAAATAAAGTTGCCTGGGGATCAGAGCAAGCCATTAGGCAGAAGTCTGGTAGTGGGAGCACACACCCTTAATCCGATTACATGCATTTTGTAGAACATGCAATTTTGTTTTGACAAGTCTGACAAAGCAGAATCTCTGTGTGTTCAAAGACACAGCCAGCATGGAGACACACGCCTTTAATCTCAGTACCAACCATAGAGACCTGGAGGTCTGTATAGACAGGCAGTGACGAGGAAGTCATGTGGTTGGGTTTACAGCCAATGAGAAGGCAGTACAGAAAGGCAATAAAAGGACAGGACACAGGAAGAAGCTCTCTCAGGGAAAGGACAGCAGCAAGTGGTAAGATAAGGTGGTCTCAGCTCTTGGCTACTGCTCTATCTCTGGTCTTTTAACTCTTTATTTGACTCTGTGTTTCTTATTTAATAAGACCATTTAGAATTTCATCTACAGGGTCATAGGCACAAGTCTGTACTCCTGACCTCACTTTCTCAGCACCTCCATCCTATCACACAAGTGAAAGCTCCCAGCCCCGTTTTCCAGCACGGTTATTGCAGCCACCTCCTCACTGGCTTCCTGGCTCCAGATCATGATTCTGCCCATCTACCTTCAGTCCAAGAAGAGCACTAGCAGAGTGAGTCTTATCAAACCTATGTGAGAAAAATCTTATTTAATTCATTTATATGTATTTATGTGTGTTCACAAGTGTGTACATGTGCCTGGAGGCCAGAGGAGGACATTGGCTGTCCTATCATCTCCATCATCCCTTTGTGGCAGGGTTTCTCCTTGAGTCTGGAGTTAGACTGATGGCCAGCAAGTCCAAGTAATCCTCCAGTCTCCGCCCTAAAAGTTGTTAGGATGACAGGTATATCCAGCCACACTTGGCTTTTTACATGAATAGCGGGGATTTGAACTTCCTCCTCCATGTTTGCACAACAAGCACTCTGACCTACAAGATCATCCAACTCCTTAGTCCACCCGAAAACTTGATTACTGACTAACCTGGGTGATACATACATGAAGGTCATCATATTGTTTTTCACATCTTTGAATATTTTTAATTAAAAAAACATAGTTGTAGCTGGAGTTTTCTCCAGTCCTGACTGGCCCGTGGTCAAGACAAATCTCTCTCACCTGTCGGTCCTGCAGCCCCTCAGACCCAAATAAACACACACAGGCTTATATTATTTAAAACTGCTCAGCCATTAGCTCAGGCCTAACACTGACTAGCTCTTACACTTAAACTCTGCCATTTCTGTTAATCTATGTGTTGCCACGTGTTCTGTGGCTTTACCTGTGTGCCTGTTACATACTGCACCTTGGATGGCGGGCTGGTATCTCCTGACCCAGCCATCCACTTCCTGGCCTTCTCTCTGCTTATCCTGCCTATACTATACTTCCTATCTGGCTACTTGCCAATCAGTGTTTTATTTATCAATCAATCAATCAGAGCAACACATTCATAGCATACAGAAAGACATCCCCAGCACATAGTGTCAAAATTTGTTGAAGTTCCATGATTTCTCTATTGGGACCCTTTCAATCCTTCCTGCTATCACAAAGATCACCCACAAGAGCCTACATAGGATGAAAGGAAAACCTGGCTGTGATGTCTGTCACCCTATAGATCACCAGGATTAACTCACCTGATCTGGCTGACGTAAGCAAATGTCCCCTCTCCCACTCACCTCTCAACATGCAACCCTCTCAAAGCTGCAGATTTGGTCAAAAAGGATGACCATCACCAATGACTGTTCTTCATAAATGAGCTGCTACTACAGTCCCCTGCTATAACCTCCAAACTCTTAAAAGTTTTCATGATGTGCTCCACCCCAACCAAGACCACTCTGATCCAATTCCTACTGTTTATTCACTCTTAATTTTACAAGATGGAGTCTCATGTAGCCCACATTGACCTCTAACTCTCAATGTAGCTTGAACTCCTGACCCTCCTCTTTTCATGGGAAATTCTCCCCACCATTTTATGTCTCTCCTCTCCGTTACTCTTCTAGTCTCATCCTCCACAATACTATACACTTTCTGTTATTTTTTCATGGTTTGGATCCTCACATCAGAGCAGGCCTTCCCAACTGTGCTTAAGCCATGGGTTCCTTGGCAGAAGATGTAACACAAGGAACTTGTCAAAACAAAACTGCATGTTCTACAAAACGCATGGCACTACTAAACACGGTGACACATGTTGCCATCCAGCTGCTTAGGAAGCCAAAGCAGAAGAATCATTTGAGCCTAAGAATCGAGTATCATCCTGATCAAGACTTTTTCTTATAAAAATATAGTAAGTGGACTGGGAGTGTGGTTCAGAGGTAGTGTGCATTCCTATTATGGGAATTATAGTGGATTTGATCCCTACTGCTGCAAACAAAAAAAATTCAAATAAATTTTTAAGTAAATAGGACTGCATACAATGAAAGATAGACATCAGAATATTCTTTCAAATGTTTAGGGTATAACATACATGGTTCCTTATTAAATAGCAAGTTCCAAAGCCTGGAGATAGCTTAGAAGAGCGCTTACTGCTCTTGTCGAAGACCTGGGTTTGGCTCCCAGAATTGCTATCAGGCAGCTCATGATCATCAGTAACTCCAGTTCCGGGGGATGTGATGGACTTTCCCAGCCTCTACAGACTCCTGCATGCACTTGGAACACGAAAACTCACACAGACTCACACACATGCATATAAATTAAAAAATAAATAATCTTTAAAATAATAAGCCATAGTGGCTCCAATGAATCTAATCACTCACATAACCTAACAACTCCCACAACATCATAATGGAGTAAGAAGATACATGTAGTCTTTAATGGTGGAAAGTTCCATAGATATCACTTTTACTTTAATTTGTTATACTATAGGAAATGTTAAATTCCAGGTTGGTGATAATAAAATAATGTGCATGCTCTATATTCATGAATTTCCCTTGAATTTTATCATTATGGATCCTCCCTCTGAAACCATACACCAAAGTAAACTTTTTCTTTGATAAGGAACTTTTGGCCACGGCATTTTTACCACAGCAACAGAAAGTAACTAACACACTGGTGCTTTACAGACCATCATCTATCTCATCTAACACAGTGCCTTCCTACCAGGTCTTAATGGAGACCATGTTTCTAGGGGATTTTTGTCTTCTTGCTTACATTAAAACCTCACTTCTGAGGCTTGGATCCCACCTTATTGAACAACTTTCCCACTAAGTAACACAGGCTTCTCTCTCTAGGAGATTTAAAAAGGAAACAAGTGGAAAAATAGAAAAGGAAGAGAAAGCAGAACTGGCCATTTGGAAGACCAGATTACTTCTGTATAGAGAGAGAATAGGAAGGCAATATTAATGATAAAGTAATAATTATATAAATTTTAGTTCCCCATCTCCATAAATGACAAAATTTCTCCTATAGCCAAATATATAATTCCTTTTTTATTCTGTGTGTGTGTGTGTGTGTGTGTGTGTGTGTGTGTGTGTGGTTTGTACTCATGTCTGTACAAGCAGAGGCCAGAAGTCTACAAAGTGTCTACCTCTGTTATTGCTCTCTACCTTTTTCTTTTTCTTTTTCTTTTTTTTTTTTTTTTTAAACAGGGCCTCTCATGGAACCTGGAGTTTGCCAATTTGGCTATACTGGTAGGCCCACAAGTACCAAGGATTATACTGCCTCTGTCTCCCCAGCTCCAGGACTATAACCTGAACTACCATTCCTGTTTTGTTGTTCTTACTGTTTTTATTTTGTGAGTTTTTGTGTCTTTCTTTTTTTTAACGTAAGTGCTGGGTATCTCAACTCAGACATTCATGCTTGCATGACAAGTACATTAGTGACTGAGCCATGTCTCTCGAGCCTCCCGTGGTTTTAGATTTGGCTGCATTAGTCACTCTCTTTCTGATTGCTATGCATGTCATTAATACATTACTTTTCTTAAAAATTTATTTACCTCTAAAAGAATGACAAGAAAAAAATTGGCCAAGAAAAACAATGCCCTGGTGAAGAAGTCTGTGGGCAAGGCCCAAAGGGAGCAGAAGTTCCAATGGCCAAATTCAGGGCAAGCTCAACACCCTAGCCTGCCTGATGACACTGTATATTTACACAAAGGGGTTCTCCACCAGAGCTTATCGCCCCAGCTGTGATGTCTGAGCCACTGGAGACAGGACAGCCCTTCAGGAACTCCTTAGCAAAGGACTTATCAAACTACTTCCAAAGCACAAAGCTCACGTAATCTAGATGGGAAATGCTACTATGGAAGATGCCCTAGCTGCTGGGAAGATGCATAAAGAGATTCAACCAACTGTGTGTTTGGAAAAATCAAAGCTTTATTAAATAACATTCTGAAATTAATTAAAAAAAATAAGTATTCTAAATGTATAACAGAATACATTACATATAAAAGATATACAGCAGTTTCAAACTCAGAAGGAAAACAATATCCTCCACACTAAAAGTTATCAAAATAATTACACACTGAGATTAAATAAACTTGGTTCAAATCCTTAGACCACACTGTAAATTATAAGGCCAGATGTTAATGATTTCTGCATAGAAAACAGAACAACTCTAATTTTAAAAAAAAATCATAAAAACAAAACCCTTTACCAATGTAAAATAAAAATTTGTTTTAAAGAACCTTTCTATAGTAGGATAATTATCTTCAAAATATACAGAAGATTTCTACACAGCATCAATTTCTCTCCCATCTAAGAACTAAAGATTAGATGGTCACTGTAATTACTCCATTATGCGTTGGGTATCTGTTTACCTGTCAGTTTAATAAAACTCTGGTAACTGCAATTTTCATCAAAAGTGTATTTCAAGCAGCCTCTCACCTGGTCTCTTCGTCATTCCAAGCGATGCGCATGCCTTTCCCACCGCCACCTGCTGAGGCCTTGATCATCACAGGGTAGCCTGCCAGCAGGGAAGAATGAGACAGATGCTCAGTCTTTGATCATGTGGGCGTATGAACATGACAACTGACCACATGTTCAGTAACACAGACGACAATAATTTATTTAAAAGTTTCTTTCTTCAGAGTTACAGAAACACTATCAATGTAATGACCTTCCTATCTTAATGAATGAGCATTTTTAAAAAATAGTATTTGTATCAATAAATATATTTCCCAAGTAATGAAATAAAATCTAAACAAACGAAACAAAACAAAAACCAAATTACTTGTCAGACAATTCCAAAGTCAGAAATATAGTCTGAACTAGCCAATGATAAAAGCAGTTTACACAGCATGCACACATGTGCACATACACATTTATGATTCTAAAAACTGCCACCTGCATGCATAACAAATTAATTTCTTTCTCATATACAAGTACTTTGGGTATTT
This sequence comes from Peromyscus maniculatus bairdii, assembly GCF_049852395.1. NCBI lineage: Eukaryota > Metazoa > Chordata > Mammalia > Rodentia > Cricetidae > Peromyscus > Peromyscus maniculatus. The sequence continues at coordinate 120,244,765 of NC_134860.1, read as the reverse complement.
TCACATTAAAGGTCACAGAGAATGCCTACAACATTTATCAGTATAATTGGCAGGATAACATTAAGGGGAAAAAATGGAACAGGGCTATTTCCCAGACGAGCCAGAGTTCATTGCTAAGACTGGAGAAATGACTACTACAGTTCTCTATACATTCAACAGGTTGTCATGAAGATACAAAGTCAGGACCCAATAAAGGCCAATTTCAGTTACAATTTTATGAGACGAGAGAAAGTCATAAGTTATCATTCTACAATCTCTTGAACTATATGTGCAAAAAAAGTAAGTCTCAGCAGTGAGGCAGAGGCAGGAGGATTTCTGTGAGTTCAAGGCCAGCTTGATCTACAGAGTCCCAGGACAGCCAGAGCTTTGTACTCAGATCCTGTCTCAAAATAAGATAAACCAAAAAAGAAAAGTCAGCCTCCCTCTTTAATGGGTCTCTGGAAACTCAGTGGAAATAGTCACACACGTAGTTCCATCTGTCATTGTCTTTCCTCAGGAAAGACACAGTGAGCCAAACAGGACCCTTCCTGCCTGTGATTTTGTAACAGCATTCAACTCTAGCTGTAGGACTCTTACAGGAAAAAGGAAAAAAGGGACCAAATGTCACAGACCTTTGACCCCAGCACACAAAACAGTATCATTGATTTAGTTAAAACAGCACTTGCATCTTCAATATTTCATAATTAAATCCATTAAAATATTTTTGCTATGCTTATATGGGACAGCATTTTGAAAACAACACAAGTGCAGTGAGAAGAAATATAAATGTATTGTTCTTACTTTGTGGGCCTTATAATCCAAGAAGAGAAAAGCAAAAGACCTAAATAATTTCATCCTTGGAATTCAAAATAGCAAAGGACCAGAGGAAGATAGAGAAAAGGGGGGTAAAGACCATACAACAGGAAGGGTCAGTTCAGTGACACAATGATACACATGGAGCCTTTGAACATTTTTGGGCAAGAGCTATAGAAACAGAACATAGGTGAGGAGACAAGGGAAGTTTTACGAAATGAGTGAAGCAATTCAGTGGAAATATAAACTACAGCAGGGATACAGGTGGCTGGTGAAGGGGATTTTGCATGTTTGCATACTGGACCCCGCCAGGGGTCATGCATGACATTTATTCTCACAGTAGGCAAGCAGGAAGGGAGGCCAGCATTTGTCTCATTCAGTGCTCCATGACTGTCCATGAAGAAGTCATATTGAAATATGCTTTAAAAAATGTAAAACTGGGTGGCGGTGGTGCACACCTTTAATCCCAGTGCTGTGGGATGTTCTGTATGTCCTGTGGGAGCCCTTCTTGGGTTCTTTGTGGCGTTACTCAGCAGGTCCGCATAGAGGATGATTAGGACCATGGGCCTGAGTGCAGGTGTCTGAGATGGTCTGCACTTGGCTGTGCTGGGGGATGGTCTGTATGTCAAGTTGTTCTGATTGATCAATAAATAAAACCTGATCGGCTGTGGCTAGGCAGGAAGGATAGGCGGGACTAACAGGGAGGAGAAATAAAAGGACAGGAAGGCAGAAGGACTGACGGCCAGCCGCCGCCATGACCAGCAGCATGTGAAGATGCCGGTGGGCCACCAGCCACGTGGCAAGGTATAGATTTATGGAAATGGACTAATTTAAGCTATAAGCACAGTTACCAAGAAGCCTGCCACGGCCATACAGTTTGTAAGCAATATAAGTCTCTGTGTTTACTTGGTTGGGTCTGAGCGGCTGTGGGACTGGCGGGTGACAGAGATTTGTCCTGACTGTGGGCAAGGCAGGAAAACTCAAGCAAAATCCCAGCACTCGGGAGGCAGAGGCAGTTAGATCTCTTTGAGTTTGAGGCCAGCCTGGTTTTCAAAGCAAGTTCCAGGACAGGCTCCAAAGCTACATGGAGAAGCCATCTCGGAAAAAAAAAAACAACAGAAGTCTACTTTGGAGAAGTGAAAAAGTGTGATGTAAAAACTCAAAACTGGCATACCTACAAAATCCTATCTACAACTTATGGTCTTTTTATAGGCAAATGACCCATCACCACTCCCCTCAAAGAGCATGTTTATCAGCTCCATCCACACTTATTCATCCTTGCAACAGGAAAGCAAGGGGTGAGGGAGCATTCTCCTCCCATCCCTCTTCCATTTCATGTCCCTGAAGATTGTGAATCTGCAGTCTTCTCAGCCATATATTATACTGATCCTCAACTATGCAGTCATTTGTGATTTTGAAAACAAGATGGAAAATTCAACCTGTCCAAAAATCTCTCTGGTTAGACCTATGAATACCTGCAACCCAGGAAGTCAAGAGTCTCTGATAAAAATGTAAAAAGCTGAGTATGAAAAGGTTGGGAGGGGCTGCAGCGCCAACTCCACAGTTGAGAACATGTTGCTTCTGCAAAGGACCTGGGTTCCATTAGCACCTACATTAGGCTACTCACAAACATCTTAGCTCCAGTTCCAGGGAATCCAATGCCCTCTTCCAGCCTCCAAGGGTTCTTGCACACATGTGGCACACATAAAGCACACACACAAATAAAAATTAATTCATTTTGAGAAGAAAATGATAGAAGGGAGAGAGGAAACTAGCAGAAGTTGGTGATAATAACTCTGGGCTACACTCTGAGATCATATAGAAGTCTTATACTCAGTTTGTGGTGCTAGATAAATCATTATATCTCAGATGACACCATCACATGAAGAAAGAAAACCATTCCACACAGATGATAGCAAAATGAAACAGCCTAGCTCCTCTCCTACCATCTCACTGTGTCCAGCCATTCTAGGTAAGTTAAGTCATGCAATGCCTAGAACTAGAAGTGGGAAGAAAAATATGGATTTAGTAAAAGTCAATATTTCTTAAAAAATTAGAAATTATCAACAAGAACAATGACCATTGCCAACTCTCTTTTACCTACTCAAGATATGCAGTTCCCATGAACAATCTCTTATTTTTCTAATCCTCTAAAGAACTGCCTCCTGATTTGGCTTTTGTCTGTAATGCATTTGTTTAATTTATGTTCTTCAGCTGACATGTGTTTGAAACAGAACCACCTTCCTTATCACAAAAAAATACAAAGTATCCGAGACTTTAAAAGGAGGCAAGCTCCCTTCTGATACTAAGAGGTCACTTCTAATTTTACATTTTTTAAATATACAGGCATACATGTTTTACACACACACACACACACACACACACACACACACACACACACACACACACCCCACTCTTGGGTTTGTTTGTTTTCTGAGACAGGATCTGACTATGTAGCCATGCTGGCTTAGAACTCCCTACCCAGCTGGGGCCAGCCTTGGTCTACCACCATCCTGGTTCTGGGATCACTCACACGATGCTACTCCTTGTTCTCCTCACCTCTGCAGTCTTCTCACTGGATGCCTTTGGGGCAGACATCAGGAAACTCCAGAGCTCCAGCTGCAGCACAGCCTCTAGTCTTTGTTTCCTCTCTGCACAACTGTGGGTAAATGAATACTTCCAAAAAGAAACCTGCAGAGTTTCTACTTGGTACATGACAACAGAGAAGGATGTCCCTCAGAGTGGCCAGCTTTACTCTTTTCTTGAAATGACTTCCCTAAACAAATTGATATTTTAAGTGAATTTAAATACTAAGAGTTGAGCTTAGGCAAACGCAATGAAGAGTGAACCCTAATAGAAGAGCAGTTGCAGAATTCTGTATGGAGAAGAAAGTCAGCTGACAGCGCTTTCTAAGATCACAGCTGTGCTGCAGTGAATGAGCTGCATAACTGGACTATGATTGTAAGGTCTTTGTAGGACAAGTGACAGACAGCTGTGATATGGATGTGGCCAGTCACAAAAGAGAAGGACAAAGACTTGTTTAATCTAGAGTTTGAGTCACCATGTGTTGGAATCAGAAGATAAGGAAAAGTCTAGAGTTTAGAGGCTTTCCCTTCAGTTACGGGTGCTAACTACATAAAGAACCATCTTTCTCGAGCAGCTGATAATAAGATGTTTACCTGCACAGGACAAGGTAAATAGCCAGACTCTCCCAGCAAATGCCACCCAACATGGGGTAAGCGAAGGGCCATAACAAGGCAACTTAAAAGCTGATAAAATATCTAAATGATAAGATATTCATAATTCATTTTTAAATCACATAGATTTTTAACTTTAGTTTCTTATACAGAACTTTCATAGGATATAAAAACCAATGGAGAAGGGAAAGTACAAAGGAGACAAAAGCAAAATATTCCTTGGGAAATACCCAGTTCCAAACTTAGTAGTACTGATCAGTAATCTCACCAAGTGAAATAAGACTGGGGGTGAGAAAGTTATCTTTTTAAAACAGTTGGGAAACCTACAAAGGCCTTTGTGTCCTAAAGAAATGTTCAAAGTGAAAAGAAAGCAAAAGGTACTACAGGGAGAAGAGATCTCTAGACGGAGAGAATAGAACCTGATAATGGACAATGGAACTCAGAGAAGAAAACAAAAGCCTTAACAGAAAAGATCCAGACAGGAAGGAAATCCCCTGGGGAAAGTCTTGTGTTAGAATCACAGTCAAATTGAGTGTTATATGTTGCATTTTACACATCGTTTTATGTTCCTTTCATGTAAAACAGTTAATCTGACCTTCCTCAACAGTTGGGTTATTTTTTGTTGTGGGGGAGGGGATGTTCTTTGTGACATTTTGAAGACTAATACTTGGTCTTGACCGCCAACTTGACACGATTTAGAAGCAGCTTAGAGACACCCCTTTGGGGCTGTCTGTGAGGGATGAGAGCTGCCCTCAAAGTGGGGAACACATTGCAATGAGCAGTCAATAGGGCCAGGAAGAAGGCAGTGTGAGCTGGCACCTTAGCTTCCTCATCCCACATGAGTCTGTGACTGCTAATGATGTCCCCTACCGATATTGGGGCCCCAGGTTCTTTGAATATCCAGTGTGGAATTAATACCAGCCACTCTCCAGGGGAGCTCCAGGATTTCAGTACCAAATCTAGACCACTGAGGCAGCCAGCACACATGTATTCTCTGCTTTCCAGCATGAGACAGCCATTGCTGGTCTACCCAGGCACTGTTGTATAAGGTACTACAATAAATCCCCTTTTATTACCATGACTTGAACCTCTATGTAAGATGGCAGTCTAGAGGCTGCCTCTGTGTGAGCCAATGGAGGCCAGAGTCAGAAAAAGAAAAAGAGGATTTTGTCCCAAAGAGAATAATAGGGAAAGTATACTAGAAATCCATGAAGAAAATGAAGCAATACCAGGCAAAGAGCGAAAAGAAGTTGTACCATGCAGAGAAGTAAAGCAAACCCTGTGTCAGCTGCACAGCTCATTGGCAGACAAATGGAAGTGTGCCATTTGAAAAGTACACTAAGAATTGAGCCTTCGAGAGTAATCTGTTCTGTGGGTGTGGGCCACATGCCTATAACCTCAGCATCAGGGAAGGGGAGCAAAGATTACCCACCATTTAGAGACCAGCCTGGTCAGCAAAGTCAGGGATACACAGATAGACCCTGTCTTAGAAAGCACAAACAAAACCGAAAAGAACAGGCTGCTCAAGGAGATTGCTCCCAAAACCAAGACAGTGAGCCACACAGACAGCATAGAAATGAAGGCAGCATGAGAACGCCAGGCACATGACGGCCAAATTCAAAGACACAGGAACAGGTACAGCACCAAACACAGTTTCCAAAAGTTATCGTGCAAAACTGATCAGTGACACACAGAGGATTAAAAACAAAACAAGCAAACGAATTAAATGTGGACCCAGGAAGACAGCAGCACAGAGAAAATGTCAGCAAAACAGTAGTGAAATCAGCAATTGTGATGTTTTGAATGAGAATGGCCCCCACAGGCTCATAGGAAATAGCATTATTTAAAAAGATTAGGAGGTGTGACCTTGTTGGAGGAAGTGTGTCACTGGGGGTGTGCTTTGAGGTTTCAGAAACTCAAACCAGGTCCAGTGGCTCTCTCTCTCTTCCTGCTCCCTGCAGATCCAGATGTAGAACTCTCAGCTCCCTCCCCAACATCATGTCTGCCATGCTTCCTGCTATGACGATAATGGACTAAATCTTCTGAACTGTAAGCCTGCCCCCATCAAATGTTTTTCTTTATAGGAGTTGTCATGGTGTCTCTTCACAGCAATAAAACCCTAACCAAGACAGAAGTACAGATTGTTTTTTAAGTCAGCAACATAGAAGAAAACTTCAACAGGGAAACTAAGATTTTTTTACAAAACACCAGAAATTATGAATATTAAAATTTTAATGAATAATTTTTCTAAAAAGGACAGTGGAAAGACACTATTACCAATAAACTAAACTAAGCAGAAGAAAAATATCAGAAATAGAAGGTAAGACTGACAAAATGCTAAATCAATAAGAAAAAATAAATGAATATATCCATTATATCAGAGAATGCATCAGAACAGACCTGAACATCCACACGATAAAGAAGGGCTGAGATAAATACTAAAAGCATGAAATGACAGCAGAAAAAAATTAGATTCTCATCTGGGCGGTGGAAGACACCATTTAACTCAGCACTAGAGAGACAGAAGCAGCTAGATTGCTGCGAGTTTAAGGGCAGCCTGGTCTACATGGTGAAATGAAACCAGCCAGAGCTTATAGTGGGAGCCTATCAACATTCAAATGTAATAGCCATTTAGTACTCCATATGGACACAACCAAAGAACCTTCCTATAACATATTATACACAATTCCAAAATATAAAACAAAGAAACAATATTAAAAGCTTTAAAGGGGCAATTTTCAGCTTACCTACAAAACAAAGAACACAAAATAACATTAGCTCTCTCAGCAGTCACCCTCAATACCAGAAAAGTATCGGACTATAAATATTAGGCCCTGGAAGTAAAAACCACCAACCAAGACAGCTATTTTAACCCAACAGAGAAACAGGACATCTCAAGACAAGCATAAGCAGAAGCACTTCAAGACAACCAAGCCAGTGCTACAGGAAGACGCTTAAAACACTACACAAACAGAAAGAAGAAAAAGTGTCAACCACAAGGGCACGGGACAGAATAAGCTTCTTGACAGGAATAGCTAAGCAAAGGAGAGCTATAAAGAATCCATTACCCAACCCAGGAAACCAGCAAAACCCTTATACTAAGAGGAGAAAGTAAAGAAAAAACTATAACCCACTCAACCAACAAAGTCACAGGATTAGTTAACACCTCTCAATAAAACTTTAAAAGACACTATTTAAAAGACACAGGCTGACTGACTAGAAAACTTGATCCAGCTTTCTGTTGTTTCCAAAAAACATATTTTACTGCTAAAGACTCCACCAAAGACTGAGAGTCAAAGGATGGAAAAAATTCTATCCGTGATGCACAGAACACCAAAACAAGGTAGCACAGCTATTCTGATACGTGATAAAGTAGACTTCCAACCAAAATTAGACAGAAATGATAAGGAAGGCCACCGCATACTAATTAATGGGAATTAATTAATCAAGACGAGCTACTACTGTAAATGCAGATGCACCAAAGGCGGGCTCCTAATTTCACAAGCAAGCATTAACAAACATAAAAGTTGTTTTATGTTTGGATTCTTGTACTTTTACAGTAGTAGTGGCTGACTTCAATGCCTCACTCTCATCTCTAGGTCATCAAAATTAAAACTCAACAAAGAAAGCTCAGATTTAAACCATACCGTAGATCAAATGAACTAAACAGATGAATACAGAATATTCCATCCAATAGAAACAGGATGCATATTCTTCTCGGCAGTCCATGGAATCTTCTCTAAAATAGACTACATACTCAGCATCCAATCAAGTCTTCGCAAACATAAATAATTCATCACTACTGTCTTATAAGATCAGTGTGATAAAACTGGAAATCAGTAGTAAGAAAATCTATAGAAACCACAGAAATACATGGAGACTGAGCAACGACCCTTTAAGTCATTGAATAAATCAGGAAAAAGATTCAGTGTTTCTAGAATCAAATGAAAATGAAAACACAACTTAGCAGAACCTTTGGGGCACAGCTAAGGAAGTCCCACAAAGCTCCTCTGAATTTACAGGTGAGAGTTTACATAAAAATTTTATAAAGCTCTCAACCTAATGACACAACTCAAGGACTAGAAAAACAAGAATCCAAACCTAAAAGCAGTAATAAAAAAAGCAAGAAATAATAAAGATCAAGGTAGAAATTAATGGATGAAGACTAAAGGATACATAGATTCAATCTAATAGAGTTGGTATTTGAAAAAATAAATAAAATTAACAAATTTATAGCCAAATTAACCAAAAAAAAAAAAAAGAGAGAGAGAGAGAGAGAAGACCCAAATTAACTAAAAATGAAAAGGGGGCGACTACAGATTCCAATAAAACTAAGAACTGGGCTGGGCATGGTGGTACATGCCTCAACCCCAGCACTCGGGAAGCAAGGGCAGACATCTCTATGAGTTCAAGGCCAGCCTGGTCTATATTGTGACTCCAGGCCAGCCTACATAGTAAGACTGACTCTCTCTCTCTCTCTCTCTCTCTCTCTCTCTCTCTCTCTCTCTCTCTCTCTCTCTCCCCCCCCCTCTCTCTCACACACACACACACAACAACAACAACAACAACCCAGGGATCACGGTACAGTATTTTAAAAACCAATATTCGAAAAGCCTGGGAAATGTAAAAGAAATAAATTCCAAACACATATGACTTATATAAACAACTGTAAAAGATCCATAACAATCAAGAGATTAAAATGGTAATAAAAAGCCTCTCAGGCAAACCCAGGACCAGAAGGATTCCCTGCCAAATCTACCAAACCTTCAGCATCACCCTGACACCAAAATAAAACACACACATACACACACACACACACACACACACACACACACACACACACCCCAAAAAGAAAGAAAAGTAAAGAACCATTTTATAGTGAACATAGAGGCAAAATCTACTATTGTTCCCTTAAAAAAGAATTATGAGTTTTTCCAAATAGAAAAATGATTTAAAAAAATAAGAGTGAATACAGCATATTTTTGTCTTTCCTCACTAAGCCTTATATGTGCAGAAATAAATATGTATTGATATATTTGCATTTTAATAAAAACTATTTTAATTAATAATATAGTTATGAATATGTGAAGCTAGTATATTAATATTATTTTAATACTAAATGTAATATTTATCTATTTATTAACAATAAGTGTGAATTATAATATTTTAAGTGTGTTTAGTTTAAATAAGAATTAATCAATACTGTGCATGTAAAGATAGAATCAAAACATGTTATAAAGTACAATTACCCAATACAGAATGCTGGTAATTTGGCATAGAAAACTGAGTAGACATTACAGAAAAGTGACTTAGTTGGCTTATCTTTCACTGCTTGGGCAAATAAAAGCTGGTAGATCTAATTCGGCTACAGGAACCAGAAATCAGCGCACTGGGGTGTATAGATTAAAGCAGACCTTCACCAGCTGGAAGTTTCCACACTACCTGGATGTTATACAGTCTGTTTGCAACAGAGTAACAGAACGAGGAAAAGGAGAGAGAGGCACAGCAAAAACAAACAATGAAAAGAAAGAAGAGGAAAGACTGAAACAAAAGAGACCAAGCAAATGCAATGCTAAAACAAACAGAACTTAAGCAGTTACACTAATGTGTATGTTGGAAAGCACAGGAAAGTATCAGTGACCCAGATGACCATAAAAAAGGAAAAAGATCACAGAACGCACTCTTCCATCTCACAGGAGTGTCGTTCTAAACTCATACAGCTGCATTACTTCAGTAGAAAAGTAGAAACATCTCTGGGCGTGCGTGCGTGCGTGCGTGCGCGCATGCATGCATGCATGTTATATGTGCACTAGAAACTGCATCAAGAGCCTTGTACTAGCTACAGGACTGTCCCTCAGAGCTTATCCCCAGCACCAAATATCTGATTCCTTAATGGACTTCACAAAGAACATTTTAACATCTTACCTTACAATATAATTTTTCCTTAAGCATTTTAATTAAATTTTAGATCATAAATATATCTTTCATTGAAGATCAAATTACCAAAAAAATTATCCAGATGCAAGATCTGGAAGAAAGCATAAATTATCTTTTCCCAGAGATTTCTTCAGTATAACATAAATGTGAGAAAAAACACTAAACAGCATGAAATAAAGAAAATAAAGGCTTTCACGATTAGCTAAATATTTTTCTCTTAAACACTGATAATTAGTTCTTCTGTATAAACAACTTGAACTACTTTTTAAAAAGCCATAGCACACCAAGAGGAAGGCGGAAGAGGAGTGAGGGAAGCATGGCCAGGGCATACAAGGACCCGGAGTGCAGCCCTATGTGCCACTCAGAAACACAGGCAGGAGCTCCAAAGACCAACTCGAAACACAGACACCAAACATGAGTTTCAGAACCACATGAAGCCAAGCTCATCGCTTCTCAGACAGGCAGTGAGGCTCAGTAAAATGTGCCCTATGATTGCGTCTTACGATAAACTTCTGTTTACCTACCCTAATGACCACGAGGGCACCCTGATAGAACTGATGATCAGTACCATTAGCAGGTACTAGAAAACCACTTGTTTTATGAACAAATGCTCTGAAACACTAGAAAACTAACTAACGATCAACTCTATTAAAACAGTGACTCCATGAAGACAAAATAACCACTTATAAAGATAAACAGAACTTACTTCCGAGACCAACAAGATGGCTCAGCAGGTTAGGTGCTTGCCTCCAAGCCTGATAAGCCAGGTTCAATCCTTGCACCCCACATGGTGGAAGGAAAGAATATACTTCCTGCAGAAAATTCCACACTATGCTAAGCAAAGGACAATGACTGAAGATAAACCTAGAAGCATTGCAGAGTAAGGACAACACTGTGTGAGTCATGCTCCAATTTGTTATTTTTTCCTATGAATAAGATTTTCACTCTTTTTAATAGTTACTTAAGAGTTCGAAGTGATTATCTCCAGGGTTTTAGTAGGAGTCGGACTAACAAAGAAGGAGCAATGAAAGAATGCTGTAGGTTTTGAACTCTTGCTTTGGAGTTACACAAATGCATACATATATCAAAGTCAGCAATACATACAAAATGTGTTCACATTATTATCTGCAGAAATAAAATGCTACACAAATACTGAATTCAGTTAATGACTTATATGTTGGACTAGTTAGTGAGACATGTAACAGCATATGAAATTTACTTTAACAATAAAAATAAGATAGGGGCAGGTGAGCTGGAACATTTGTAGGTAATAATGCTTGTCCTCCAAGCTTGATGACCTAAGTTCAATCACTAGTACTTATAGTGGATGGAAAAAACTGACTCCCCAAAACTATCTTCTAATCCCTACCTATATATGAATGTGTGTGGACACACACACACACACACACACACACACACACACACACACAATATTTTTTAAGATGGATTAGCATATGACAAGTAAGAAAACCTAGCCAAATATTTATATTTGATGTTGATCTTGATGTTGAGAATATACTATGTACTGCAAAATTCTTTCAAAAGGGCTGAATGATTGGAATGTTTCACAATAAGGAGCTGGGAAAAGTTAAGAATACAGTCTATAACTGGTGTGAGCACTATTCAGAAATGTGGTTTGCAGCAGAAGACAGAGTGACTGAGTGGGACAAATCCCAGAGAGGATGTGATATTTAAACCAAGATATGAAAGATTCTGAGGAGTTACCCAGGCCAGGATATGAGGATGCCCTCCAGACTCTCCTGTCTCTTCCTCTGAGGCCCTGAAAGTTAGGGCAGTCAAGAAAGCCAATGTGATTGGGGGGGGGTGGGGATATGAAGCCACAGCATGGGGGGGGGGGGGTGAAGCCCACTAACCACTGTGGCTCCTGACTGGAGCTAAAGACAAGAGATCAACAGCTCCCTATCTCTAAACCCTGAGGTCACGGGGGGGGGGGGGGGGGTGTCAATAGCACAACAACAACAGGAGTGTGAATAAGGGATGCAAACAAATCCATAGAAGTAATATATGAAGACTGAATCATCTCTCACCCTGTCAATCATCAGAAGCTGTCTCATTCTTTAATTCCACATATATTAGGTTTAAGTACCTGTAGTATTTCACACAACTGTAGTTAATGAAATTTTAGTGCTCATTCCCAAATCACAATAAATTAGCCAAACTATAATGAAAAACATGGTCTTTGAACAAAGAAATTTAACTTTAAACCAAAGGATGCTAAAATTGAGCAAATGACCAATCTATTCCTTAGTTTTCTATAAATGTAAGTAAAAATAATTAAATCTAAGAATTGGCATTAGAAATAGCATTTCTAACAAAGTATAATATATACATATGAAAAAAGGGATAACTTATCTCTAAAAATTATAAAATCTGAGTTGCAAATATAAGAAAACTTCAATAATAAAAAAGAAATAGCATTTCCAAAGTGGATGGCACATGGAAAAAAACATTTCAAATTTGAAATAATAATAATAATATGGCAGCATATAGATGCTTCCAGAATGGAAATACAAACTTGAGAGAGGGAGAGCACATAGAACTTTCACTTTCACCACACAGCACAAAAAGAGGTAAAAGACAACAGTCTATGAACAGGGTGGAGGCTGCACGGCTCAGTGGCAGGGAGTAGGCCTTGCAATGGAAGGCCCAGGCCTTGCTTCCCCAGCAACACAAAAGAGAAAGAAAACAGAAATGTTGGACATGAATCACACAAGAAAAGTTAGAAACTGGCAAAAAACAAAAAACAACAACAATAAAACAGGCTCAAATATATGTTTATAACTCTGTTGCTAAAAAATACATATATATTTCCCCCCATGGACTCAATCTTAAGTGAACTTACAATGGCCATCCAAAACATAAGTGTGATATACCTCAACAATATAGTAGAAAAAACCTGATACATCACCAAATGGTGCACCCATACACACACACACACACACACACACACACACACACACCTGAATACTGTGTAATTGATTCTGGAAGGCAACTGAAGGAAAGGGTTTCACTGGAGGTCATTGAGTGATTTGGAAGGGTTCTCTGAGAAATTCCTTAAGTCTTGCAAAGCTGATAACCCAACTTCTTTACTGTGTTTCATTTCACTACAAGCTTCTATTTAATATCCACAATTACAAACATGTACTTCACAAATGAGAGAGAACACGGGAAGAATTAGAAGAAACATAGGGAAGAGGAAGAAATCATCAAGGACCCACCCAAGACTGAAGGAAAGAGATTTGGATGGAATTCAGAGGACCTCAGTAAGAGAGGACACTGAAGACCAGCTTCCAAATACTGAGGAGCTGAGTGACTATGGTTAAGTGGTTTGCTGAGAAACCACAGGTTGTAAACAATGATGGGCAGGAGTAAGGGCTAAGCATCCATGCCACTGTGTCACCAAAGGAAGTGCTCTTGAGTGGAGGATGTGCAACTCATAGCATGGCACAGGCATGTAATTCTAGATTGATTATCCTCTAAGCTCTTCTTGTTTTCCAAAATCCCTCTAAATATTGCAATAATAATATTAGATATTGTCTATTACAAAATAATATTATCACAGATGGTTGGATAGGTAGTAATATCTAAACTATAACTAAAAAGCCATTTTGAGTTTGAAAGTATATAAATAAAACTAAGCTACTTTAGGAAAGTCTCAGAAGCCAGTGTTTCTTGAGGAACGGGGGATACCAATGATTTAACACATAGATAACAGCATTATGTAACCTACCAAGTCTTAATGTGAAATTAGTACTGAAAAGCTTCTGAACATGTTGGCAACTTTGAAGAAGCAATCAATAAGAGATGTTGTCAACAGATAAAATATTATCTTATATACACTGGTCTTAAATCTCAGGCAGTTTTCCAAAACAAATAAACAACAAAGAACACTTAACAATAAGAAAAAACAAAATAATTTAGCTATAACCAACAGAAATGAGACACAATAAGCCAAAAACCTTTTCCAGTCACAGAAGAAGTCTCCATGTAGGCAACTGGAAGCTCAGGAAGAACACGAGACTGAAGACTCTATGCTAGTTTGTCCTATTTGCAAGAATATATTAATGCCATGATCACTTTGGACCAATGTTTCTGCATATCATGCCTATATAAACTTTGACAAATCAAATGCTCTCCCATCACAGGCAAAAATTCTAAGTAACAAACCACAGTGAGAAGACAGGGCTACAAAAATATTAGTATGTGGAACGCAGAAACACAGCAATGTCAAGACGCTGTATTAGTAGGTCTTTAAGTACTGCCAGTACCTAAAGTACTGCCAGTGTCTGGTGCCCCTTGCCTATCTACAGCTTTCCGTCAGATATATACAAGTACTGATCTGACTCAAAATTATCATTTTCAGAGCTTTGTTTTCTTTTCTCAGTTTTTCCATTAGCAAACACTTCAAATACAATTGTGTTCATGAGCACAAGAAATATACTTAAAATTTAATATACAACAGCCTTAAAATGTTCTTCAGTTTTCTCTTCACTCCAGTTTAGGATGTCCAGTTCTCGCCTCTCACTTTCTATTATATCTTCCCTAGCAAGGTTATTAAGTTGATATTTAACATTTTAGAAAAGGGTAAAAACTTGAACAAGCCTATCAAGTACATTTTAATTTGAATCATGTGTGTTATGTCTTGCACATTGAAACAGACAACATTCAAATGCTCACATACAAATACACATTGTGCCCAATCTTCAGGACTCTTCAGATAATTACTTGTTTTAATTAGTGATTACATCTTGTGAAAGAGCTAGAGCTAAGATCAAATGATTGCAAATCCTACTTTAATAATAGAATATGGTAATTCAACTGATAAATTCTTCCAGAGCCACAAGTAATCAGAAACTGAAAACTATTAAAATATTATTTGCTCTATGGGAATTACTTATTACATGTTTGCTCAACCGTATCTGCTGAAAGACACAGAAACACTACCAAAGTTAATTTAAGGACTTACCAATTTCCCTTGCAATTCTGACAGCTTCATCTGCATCCTGTAAAGGCAGGAAATGAGACTCAACATTAATCCCATGAGGCATTGCACAATGTCTTTAGGGCAGTCATATATTGCACTACTGTCTCCTCTGATTCATTTAATGTTCAATTTTACAACCTTCTAACCCTTTTCATTCAGAGAAATGTAAAATTAATACCATAAGTAGAATGTAAATTCTCCCTCATCGTTATTATATTAAGAAACTCAAAGCGGTTTGAAATGAGCTGGCAGGAAACATGACCAGAATTGCCAATGATTCGGTGCAGTTGCTGGAATTTAATGGCAGAATTTAGATTTTTACAATCAATACTCCGTCGTAAATCAGATCATTAAAGCTTGTCTGCAGCCTGCTTGTCTATTTACATACTCTGTTTTCCTAGATTCTGTCAGCAGGGGGAGTTGACTGTCTATTGTTTGGGAGGAGCTCCATCGATTTTCTAGAAGTAAGTAAATTTCCAGTACCCGTAGGAATTACCAATTGTTTCTAAAAAGACAAAACCTCTGTGATTTCCATTATCCTTTCTTATTTTTTTACCCTTTTCCTCATGTACATATATTTTATCTTGCAGTTGTAGATAGGTACATAAATTAAAACTTTAAATTAAATGAACAAACTGTAGAGTGAAGGGGGTATGAAAGAGCAAGCTAAGGACTCCTTTCTGAAGTCCAAGGCCAGTGTTTACTGACTCACTTGTCACCAGTGATACTTGAAATCATAAGCATCTAAAAACTGCCCCAGCCTAAGCTGTTCATCTACCATGAACCTGACATGTGCTGTACAAATTCCATGGACACAGTTGTCATGTAACGATAAAGAGAATTCTGAACTTCAAGCCACTTTCTCAATTCAATTACTTTTTGTAATCCAGTAACACAATATGGGCTATCAGCCACGTTCTAAAACCACCAGTTGATAAGTATGCAGAAATTCTTACACAGCTTCAAAACATTAAGTGAAGGCTGGCATTTTTTTTAGGCTTTTAAATTACTACATTTAAAATGAAGAGCAATCATGACAGAATCCTCCCCAAGCTGGGACCGGGAAAATAACTGGTTCATTTATGTCTAGTTTAAAAGAAAAAGAAAAGAAATTCTTCCTTAAAAGTCTTCAGTACCCAACAACATCCCTGAATAAGGAGGCTGGCAGGGGAAGTTGTCAGAAAAATTTAATTTCCTTTCATTAGCCAGTCTGCTCCACAAATAGGTGCTTGTTAAGTTCAAAGCAACCCTGAAAACGACATCAGTTTTAAGTCTTTTTTACTCCAAGAGTCACATCTGCTAATGAGATTTTCCAAATAACAATTGTTTTTAAGTCAGAGATAAATCTCTACCTCACCCCCACCCCCACCCCACCCCACCCCCCAAAAAATCAGGGTTTACTGCCTTCCTACACCTTGCTGCTTACACCAACCCTACATTCTCTAAATTTTTGCTTAGAAGGATAAAAATCCACGAAAGGGTCATTTAAGAATGTTCATGGTTTCCACATACTGAGTTGGGAGGCTCTTTGTTCCAGCCAGTGACAGTTATTGGAGAATACTTGCCTTTAACAGCCTCTAGTCAGGAAGTGTTAAACCTGCCAAATGCGAACAATTAGTGCCTCTTGAACAAAATACAGGAAGAGTGAGGGCTGATGAGGACGGGATTATAATCAGCTACAAGGAAACTTTTAACATTTCAGTCAATGTGGAATAGTGTATTTGCCAAAGATAGTCTCCGAGAAATTAAACTGCAAGCTAAAAAGCTTGGGATCCAAGGAAAGTCAATAGGCAAGGTTAAAGCACAGTACCCAGAATCTATTTCTTCTAGTTTGTCAGGTATTTATATATGTACATGACACACGTGTATGTTATGTTTTACATGTAAAGTGAAACTTCCCAAAATCCCTTATATGGCACAAAACAATCTTAACTTTTCTCTAAGGTATATGTTCAAGTTTACTTATGAAAATCAATTTCTGCAATATGAACTTTCAGATAAAATCAAATTGCCTTAAAAATTAAATTTTCATTTGTCATTCATTGAGCCAGAAAAATCATTGAAGATCTATTATGTACTAGACATAATAAAACATTACCATTGTTTTCAAAAATACTAAATGCAACTCAGTACATTTAGTTATATTATGGGCTACACAAAATTAAATTGGAACAGATAAAATTCTAAATAGCTCCTAAGTCAATGGCACTAACATATGACACCATGGAACTTCCTTACAGGGTTATGGATAGAATAAAGCATTTAATAAAACTTCTGACAGACATCAATCAGTCAGAAAAAACAGATGATTAACTTCAGAAAAAACAACTCTAAAGGGATACATAAAACACACCCACCTCAGCCATCACTCCAGCAGTGGAAATGACACAGGGGGTCCCACTGTGGCTCCAGCAGACTGAAGTGTGACCACAGATATAAGTTTAAGCAGCACTTCACACTGCAATGTCAAAGCAAGCACATAACCTCTGTGCAAAATAGTTGATGGCATTTATCAAACTTTGAAAGCCTATCTCTCTTTATCCACAGATTGTATTTGTAGAAAGTTATCCTATGGATGCCTCCTTCACATGCATGAACAAAAACTTACAAAGAATTTATTATTTTCACTTGTGATATTTTGAGAGGTAAAACATCTGGAAAACAATTTAATGAACCTTCAACAAAGGACTAATACCTAAACAGTGGTTGACATGGCATACAAAACAGCCATTTAAAAGAATTATGATCCATGTGTTTTCGACACAAATCCCAATAAACACTTCCTAGCAGCAGTATATGCAATCTGCTTTCTGCCCTTCTAGAGTACTAGTCCACAAAGAGAACCAAGAAGTCAAGCAGACAAGCAAGTCAACTGAGAACTGACAGGAACATTTCATGGAAACAGGCAGAGTAAGAGGAAAAACTTGTTTTAGATTATCCAAAAAGGACCCTCCTAACAGAGAATCAGCATACAATGGAATCGTAACTATAAAGGAGCTTAGTGTGTTCTAGAAATAGAAGGGCCCAGGAGGGAGAAGACCAGTTAGGGTGGAAGGCAAGGCCATTGCTGGGCTGGGCCTTCTGTGACACAGCCTAGAAATTCGGTGGCTTTGGTACTATGAAGGAAGATAGTGAATTGGGCTGGGCTTTCAGAGGACAGTTCTTAAACTCAAAGATACGCAGGACAAACATAGTACATCCAGCAGCAGCACATTCCATATGGCCTGCCAGCTTCTGAAGGTAAGGAGAGCGCCTGTGCAGACAGTTTAAAAGCTCAGCAGCCCTATCACGAGCTGGGGGGATGGGGGCTGCTACTTAACACTTTATGTTCTTAAGAACATGGTTAAGATTTACCATAGGATTATGATTCCGTTCTCCATAACACTTTCATGGTTTAAAACCAAAATCTGCCATGCTTAAAAGTTTTTTTAATTATGCAACAATTGTCAAGGCATTAAATGTTATCAAAACAAATGAGCAACAAGGTATGGTGGTACATACCTGTATGTACAGGAGGTTGAGGCAGGAGAATGGTGAAGTCAAAGCCAGACCATGTCTCAAAAGTCTAAAATAAGTCAAAAAAAATTCCTAAATCTACTTAAATCTTAGAACAAAGTTCAGAATCTGTGACAATGCTTCAATGCTTCATCATACCTGCCCAAGGCCAGCACCAAGCCCAGTCCATTCCACCTAACCTGCAGTCTCACCCAAAACCCAGGCTCCCCCAACCTTTGTCCAGACTGTTGGCTAAGCTCAGAGAAAAATTCTCTTCTGTTTCATCAAGTGATTGCTTACCAAGACTGGCCACCAGTGTAGATGTAACTGTCTTACTAAATAAGAAACACAAAGCCAATACAGAGATGAAAGCCCAAGAGGTCAGAGCTAAAAACCTTACCCTTCACTGTTGCTGTTGTCCTACCTCTCTGAAAAAGACCTACTTCCTGTGTGTTTGTGCTTTTTATTGACTTTCTATTCTGCCTTCTCATTGGTTGTAAACCCAACCACATGACCTCATCGTCACTGCCTGTATGTACAGACCTCCAGGTCTTCTATGGTTGGCATTGAGATTAAAGGCGTGTGTCTCCATGCTGGCTGTATCCTTGAACACACAGAGATCTATCTGCCTGTCATGTGATCAGGATTAAAGGTGTGCACCACCACCACCTCCTGGCTTCTGCTATGGCTTGCTCTTAGCTCTGACCCCCAGGCAACTTTATTTATTAACATACAAATAAAATCACATTTCAGTACAAATAAAATATCACCATACACTAGCAAGGCCCTGAAAACACAGAGGGAAGGCAGGCACCATCCAAGTTCTCATGGAACTTGCAGGCTAGAAGAGCAGCCAGATCTTAGATATGATACACAGTAACTAACGAACAATGTTGTGATGTGTATTCCACAGAAGTAATAAACAGGAAGTGTGATGGTGGGATGTGTAACTCAATCCCAGATGATACCTAGAAGCCTTCTCAGATGCTTCTGAACAGAGTACTAACAAATGACAGCAGAGGGGAACACCAACTGCTGGCGCCTCAGAGAAACCAAGAGAATCCCAGGCCTTGTTAAAACCACTCAACAAGGGCTGGAGAGACGGCTCAGCAGTTAAGAGTACTTGCTGATCTGCTGGGCAGTGGTGGTGCACTCCTTTAATCCCAGCACTAAAGAGGCAGAGGCAGGAGGATCTCTGTGAGTTCGAGCCCAGTCTGGTCTATAGAGCAAGTTCCAGGACAGGCTCCAAAAGCTACACAGAGAAACCCTGTCTCAGGAGGAAAAAAAAGAGTACTTTCTGATCTTCCAGATGACCGGAGTCCCATTTCCAGCACCCATGCAGTGGCTTACAACCATTTGTAAATTTAGCTCCAAGGGGCCGGATGCTCTCTTCTGGCCCCACAGGTACCAGGCATGCATGGTGGCACATGGGTATACATGCAAAACACCCATATACATAAAATGAAAATTAAAAAAAGAAAGAAAACTCAACTTTCGCCTAGGAGCAAGGAAATGGATGACCTCATTCTGGCTACCTTTTGTGGAGTTAGTGAAAGACAGGTATTTGTGTAATTGGGCTGGCTTCAAACATATGATCCTCCTGCCTCAGCTTCCAAAGTACGGGTGCATGCCAGAGCTGATTCTGCTCACATGAAGTTTTCACCGCATCCTGAAGAAGCAGGGGTGCATTACTTGCGCTGTCCACCCTCTGTGGCTCCCTACTCCATTCACTGTAAGCTCCACAGATTAGATTTCATTGTCTAATCTGTTCAGCAGTGTCTTTCAAATGTCCAGTCCAGAGCCTGGATACACCAGTCTTTCAATAAGCAGCAGTTGCACGAAAAGTGAAGGAATAAACCAATAAAGAAGTGAAGGAATGCTCAAGGGAGCACAAGTGGGACATTCGAGGTCAGAGGAAAAGTACCATCCTCTGTAGCTTGATTTTTCCGCCTCGCCCACAGTCAGGACAAACCTCTGTCACCCGCCAGTCCCACAGCCACTCAGACCCAACCAAGTAAACACAGACACTTCTTTAGTATTTATTTATTTTTTTTTTCATAACACCGGCCTTTATCCCTGTTCATTTGTCCTTTTTCTTTAGTCCCTTTTTTTTTCTTCCCTTTTTTTCTTTAACCCTTTTTTTTCTTTAGCCCCAAGTTCGGGCGCCAAATGTAGCTTGATTTTTTCGCCTCGCCCACAGTCAGGACAAACCTCTGTCACCCGCCAGTCCCACAGCCGCTCAGATCCAACCAAGTAAACACAGACACTTATATTGCTTTCAAACCGTATGGCCGTGGCAGGCCTCTTGCCAACTGTCCTTATCTTGCTAACTGTGCTTTTATCTTAAATTGATCCATTTCCATACATCTGTACCTTGCCATGTGCTGGTGGCTTACTGGCGTCTTCACATGCTGCTGGTCATGGCGGCGGCTGCAGCGTCTCTGGTCATGGCAGCGGCTGCAGCCTCTCTGGTCATTGCGGCGGCTGCAGCCTCTCTGGTCATTGCGGCGGCTGCAGCGTCTCCTTCTGCCTTTCTGTCCTTTTATATCTCCTCTCTGTTAGTCCCGCTTATCTTTCCTGCCTAGCCACGGCCGATCAGGTTTTATTTATTAACCAATCAGAGCAACTTGACATACAGACCATCCCCCAGCACAGCCAAGTGCAGACCATCTCAAACACCTGCACTCAGGCCCATGGTCCTAATCATCCTCTATACGGACCTGCTGGGTAACGCCACAAAGAACCTGAGAATGGGCTCCCACAGGACCTACAGAACATCCCACAGCAATCCTCTCACCACCCGGGCACAACAGGCTTCTAGTCCCCTTCAAATGCTATTCTCTTTAGGGCCTTCCCAGTCCTCCCACTCCAGGCCAGACGCTTTTGCTAAGCAATCACATCACAACCGTCCTTCAGCTGTGACAGCCAGTCATTTCACACTTAATCTCCATGGGCGATGACTAGATGAGTCTTGCTCTATACTGAATCCTCAACGCTTAGCAAATTGGCACCTATGTTTAAAACATCATTTGTCCAGTTAATCAACAATTATCCATCCACTTCCATCAGAATACTTCTGTTATATGATGTCATCTTAAATGCAAGCAGAACTTCTCGTCCCAAAACATCAGGAGGACTCAAGCAGGCAGGATTCAGTCTGTCTCCAGATAAATAAAGTACATTCCATAAAATATTGCCAAGCCCGGTATCTTCCCTTGTCTCTAAATACTTAGTCATTGTTGACTTGGGAGTAACCAATCCCAGTACCTCCCCTTATCTGTAAATGCATTAATTAATTAATCTGCACATCTGTAAGCATATCTGTAAATGAGTAACATTGTTTACTTAGAGTAACCAAGCCCCCACCCAGTACCTCAACTTGTCTCTGAATTCTTGGCCATTGTTGACTTGGAGGATCCTCCTGCCTCACCTCCCAAATGCTGGGATTATAAGTATGTGCCATCAAGACAAGTTCTTCTTGTAAAATATATAGCGCTTCCCTACTGCTATTTTTTCCCTCTGAAGATATATTTTTAATCATGTATATGATGGGTGCAGGTGCCCTGGGAGGCTAGAGCTATCCATCAGAACTGAAGTTACAGGCAGTTGTGAGGCACCTGATATGGGTGCTAGAAACAGAACTCGGGTGTTCTGGATGAGGATTACGTGTGCTTAACCACTGAGCTACCTCTCCAACCCCCTATTTCTTTTTTTTAAGTTAAAAACTGGTCTTTACATGGCAGTAAGTTTTCACATGAAAGAGCTGTGAGTTTAAACTCCATAAAAAACAATGAAAGTCAAGTTCACCCCAATTACAGATGTTAAGTTTTTAAATAAAAACATAAATACTGAACTTTACCAAATATACATTGTTCATTATTCACAAAAAATTCTCCTAGGCAAAACATCTTTAACATGTCACAAATTCAATATAACAATATTTTAAGAGAAAACAAGAGGGAGTTACAGGGGGTGCATGGGAGGGTTAGAGGGAGTAAAGGGAAATGATGAACTTATGTTATAATTTCCAAAAATAAAAACTCATTAAAAATAATGAATTAAATTAAATGTGTGATTAAAAGTGAAAAGGAAGACCAGGACTGAGGGCTGGCAAGGTGGATCAGCATGTAAAGCCTGATGACACAATGGAAGGGAAGATGCGAGTCCCACAGCTGTCTCATGACCTCCACACTCACATCATGGCATGCATTCATGCACACAGAGAGAATTAATAACTGTAAGAAAGATTTTAAAGAAAACAGGGATGAATCTGCCATATACTCTTAGCTGTAGGACATTCTTGAGACAGGTCTGAGAATTAATATGTATAAGACACAGAAAATATATAAATACTCAGGGCTGAAGACAGTGGATTCTGTTAAATGTGTTGCACAAATATCTTACAGTTTATTAAAAGAAAATGATGCTAGACAGGTCTACAATTAAGCCACATCCCCAGTTCTAGATGAGAATATTGTTATCCTTCACATGGGAGATAAACAGTCTGCATTCCTCAGCTAGTTCTAGAACAGAATCAGCAACTGGTTTTGAGAGAGAAAATACCACTATGAGTAAGGGCTGTATCTAAACTAATGTCCACACTAATGTCTACACTATTCTACAAGAGAAGGAAAGTGAGTGGGATACGGTAGCACAGGCCTGTAACCCACAGTCAAGATGGGGAGGCCAGAGGGACATGAGTAAGAGGCCAATCTGGGCTCTCGAGCAAGACTTTGTCTCAAATAAAAATAGAAATAAGTAAATAAAGTCAAATAATAAACAGAGTAAATAAAAGTTTTCATTAATTCTGGACCCAGGAAAGGGCCTAGCTATTAGGTTTTTCCATTTACTCAGAATCAGGCCAGCAGAAGCTCTACTGTAGAGTCCTGGCAGCCCACAGATTGTTCTAGAAGAGGGGGCAGAGGAACTGGGAGACAAAGGGGTCAAGGACACCAGGAGAACAGACCACAGACTCAACAGACCAGGGCTCATAGAGACTGAACAGACAATCATGGAGTCTGCATGGGTCTAGTGTTGGTGTTTCATGGGGTGGGAGTGCCTCTGACTTTTGTCTACTCTTGGGACCCCTTTCCTCCTACTGGGTTCCTTTGTCCAGCCTTGATGTGAGGGTTTGTGCCTGGTCTTATAGTATCTGGTTGTTCCATGTTGGATGGATATCCCTGGGAGGCCTGCTCTTTTCTGGGGGGAGTCAGGGAGGTGGATCTGGGGGAGAGGGGAGGTAGGGGGAACTGGGAGGAGGGAGGGAGGAGTAAAGGTTGGAATGTACTGTATGAGAGAAGAATGTAAATACATGTAACCTACCCATATCATCTCCTGTGCTTTAAACCCTCTCCTGTTACTTAAAATGCCCAACAGTGCAATTGCTAAGCCAATGGCTGTTACACAGCATCCATCATTTAGTTAAAAAAAAGGGGGGGGGGTAAAAAGCCGATGTCTGTTCAATATAGTCCATCACAACTTTTTTCTAAAGTATTTTTTAACCCAGAGATTGGCTCTGTGGATGCTAAACCCATGAATACTCAGGTTTGAAGCTTGACTGTACTTTAAAAAACCTTGGGATATTTAGTATACTCTTCTATAAGTTATAAAAAAAACACCACAGTAAACATAGCTGGAACAAGGCAATAAACAAGCAGCAATCATACTTTTACAAAAATATGAAGACTTTAGGCATCATTAATAAGGAACTTTTTCTCTTTTTTGTTAAGCAGGGAGAAAATACCAACATTAATATTATCTTAATTTCTAACTTTTAGGATAGAGCTGGTTTCCATTTTCTTGTTTTATATTTTTTAAATGATTTTCTTCATACTAGCTTTCTTTCTGTTAAAGCAAGAATACAGCTTTTATTACTTTTTTCATTTGTTTATTTATTTTTTAGGTGAGGAAACACACATTGGAGATCAGAGGACAGCTCCTAGGAAGTGGTTCTCTCCTTCACTGTTAGGTTCTGGGCATCAAAATCAAGTTGTTAGGTTCAGTATCAAGGGCTGCCTGATTTAAAAACTCATTTAAGTATATTGCCATACTCTGCTCCGTGGTGTAAATGGACATTACTATTACATTTTTTAAAGACTTCTTATTTTTTATTTTTTGTATGTCCATGCGTGTGCATGTCACACATGTGAAAAAGCTCAGCCTGAACCATGAGCAGCAAAGCAGAGCACTATTTGACATGGACATCATCTAGAGGGTGTGGCTGAATTGACTTGTCTTTTTTTTAATGATCTGATTTTACTGTTTTGTGTGTGTGTGTGTGTGTGTGTGTGTGTGTGTGTGTGTGTGTGTGTGTGACACATGTGCAGAAACTATAGTGAACAGAAGAGGTGTGAGACCCCCAGAGCTTTAGGTGATTGTGAGGCATCCAGCAGGGGTGCTCAGAAATGAACTCTCTCCGACCCTCTGGAAGAGTGCAAATGTTCTCAACTATCTCTCCAGCCCCATGCCTCTATTTTTTTTTATTTTTTTATTTATTATTTATTTATTTATTTATTTATTTATTTATTTATTTATTTATTTATTTATTTATTGGACCTGGGGTCTCAGTGTGCAGCTCAGGTTGGCCCTGAAGTGAAGCTATCTTCTCACCTCTGTTCCTCAGTGCTGGAATTACAACACAGCACTTACTAGTTCCTATTAAAGTGCAATAATGATTCAGAGACATTAACTTCATGTCCCAAAAGTTGTTTTGTCAGTGTTACAACTATAATAATAAGGGACTCACCCTCTGCTTCATAGCTAACATCGAATGCATCCATAAACCTACTAATCCAACATGGCCTTTGCTTCACCCAACACTTTGTATTAGGACCAATCATTTCCTGCCTCAACAAAAGGAAGAGGATTCCAATTTGAATATCAAACAATAAGGTTTAACTCTATGCTATGCTCTTACCATTTGGCAAACAAAAATTACATTCATTCATTCATTCATTCATTCACTCATTTATTTGAGACACGGCTGGCCTCAAATCCACTATGTCACCAAGGATGACCTTGAGCTCCTAATCCTCTGAAGTGCTGGTATTACAGATGTGCACAGCCACACTGATTGAACCCTGGGCTTGCAGCATGTTAGCACCCCACCTACTGGGCTGCATCCTCCACTCCCCAAAATGACTTTTCTTCTTACACAGTTGTCTCCTGTTAACCATTTGCATGAAACTGGCTAGGGGCTCCCAAAGCCACAAGGAACGCCTCTACACAGAACTGGTGGCCATATCTCAAACCTTACCAGATCTCCTAATGTAGTTCTTCATGGTATGCTGGAGTGGGCCCTGTCTCTCTGTTCCATGATCCTCCAAGACCATGTTTTTACTGACAGTCTTGAGTCCCACCATAATACTCCCTTGTACCTAACTCATTGCCTCTCACCTACTGCTTAGCTATCACTTTTACCCAAAACCTGGGTTCAGTGCCCTTCCTATATGAGTCTGTGTCCACTGAGATAAATGTCACTGAGATGAACTAAACTGTCTGAATGTTTGCTGGTCACCCACTGGAACTTCAAGCTCTTTGCAATCACAGTGAGTGGCAAGTAACTGTTGGCTAATTCCTTTTTCTTACTCATGAGCCCTGCTTTCTTATACAAGTCTCACATTATAATTTTTGCTCTGCTCTCCATTTCCCAAGAGCAAGTTAATTAGATAATGTCTTGGTTATTTTTCTGTTGCTGTGACAAAATACCATGACCGAGGCAACTTGAAAGAGTTTAATTCGGTGCTCACAATTCCAGAGGATAGCAGAATCCATGATCATCATGGTGGTGAGCATGACAGCAGGCAGGAGAGTAGCTGGAGAAGTAACTGGAGCTCACATCTGATCCACTAGCAATAGACAGAAAGAGAGCTAACTGGGAAAAGAATGGACTTTTAAAACCTCAAAGCCCACCCCTAGTGACACACCTCCAACATGGCCACACCTCCTAATCCTTCCCAAACAGTTCCACCAACTGGGGAACCAAGCATTCAACTATATGAGCCTAAAGGGACCATTCTTATTCAAACCACCACATAAATGATGAATGAAACTAAATTTGTTGAAGGGAAATACATGGTACCAGATGTAATATTGAAAATTACATTTTAAACATTCATCTCTCTCTAATGAAAAGGACAATTCAAGAACCAGAGAAAGAAGGTAAAGAAGGACAAATGGAAGGAAGGGAAGATTGTTCTACAAGTTGTTTATTTAGTATACATTAGTTGTCTAAAACAACATAAATTTGTCATGATAATTCATAAACATATAAAGATATATTTATTTAGATCATAATTATCCTCCATTACCCATAACTATCCCATCCTTACTGGTCCCTTTCCTTTTTTTTAGGAGACAGAGTCTCATGAGTAGTAGAATAGGGTAGCCTTAAACTTAGTATGTAGACAAGGATGACCTTTAATATCTGACCTCCTCTCTTCATCTCCCCCAAATGCTAGGACTGCAGGAGTATGCAGTGCTGAGGACTCAACCCAAGATTTTATGCATACTGGGCAAGCAACCTATCAATTCCATTTTATCTTCAGGCCTCTCCATGCTCTACTTTCATGGCCCTCCTCCCCTATATTCACATCTAGGAGAAATATTTGTCATTCTGAGCCTGGCTTATTTAACTAAACATTATCATCTTCAGTTCCATACATTTTCCTGTAACCAAACTAATTTATTCTTAATGGCTTAATAATACTCCACTGTGTCACAGATATAACACACTTTTCTTTATATGTTGTACAGCCATTATGAACAGTGCCTGAATAAACATGAGTGTGAAGGTTCTCTATTGTATGATGACTTTGATTTCTTCAGCTAAATACCCAGGAATGGTACAGCTGGGTAGTATGATAGTTTTATTCACAATTTCTTGAGAAACCTCTGTAGGGAGCCGCTATTCAAAGATGGCGCTGGCTTCCTGGTAGCCTAGCTGTAAACAACTCCATATTTGGCTATGATGCACGAGTATGGTAATTGGCCTTATGTCCTCAGCCTATCCCGTGGCTCCCCGTGTTC
The DNA here is from genome assembly GCF_049852395.1 of Peromyscus maniculatus bairdii. Taxonomy (NCBI): domain Eukaryota; kingdom Metazoa; phylum Chordata; class Mammalia; order Rodentia; family Cricetidae; genus Peromyscus; species Peromyscus maniculatus. The sequence continues at coordinate 120,217,312 of NC_134860.1, read as the reverse complement.
GCAGTCTGGCGGGACCCAATCATAGTACGGCACGTTTGCCTGATTCCCTATATAAGCAGCTGCAGTTTAGTCCTCGGGGGCCCCTCACCTCCCGCTCTCCCTTAATCAAGAGGCGCTCCAATAAAGTGTGTTCTGAGAAGGATCCTCGCATGGTGGTCGTTCTTCCTCGCTGGCCGAGGAGCGCGCCGCAAACCTCCATACTGATTTCCATAATGGAACATAAATTTATATTCCTAGCAACAGTATACAAGAGTTATAGCTATCCTATACATTTGAATATATATACAGTATTATAACACATTTGAAAAACTAAAATACAACCCATAAACTAGTAATCTACTCCAAAAATTAAGTACCACTTTTTTCTGTAAAGACACCTATAAGATTATAAACCAAAAAAATAGAGAAATAATTATTCTGCATCATCTACAAGAAGTAGAGGGGAAAAAAAACCCAGCAGGCAATGCTCTGACACAAAATCAAGTGTCCATCTCCCTCTGCCCTTCAACTCACAGGAGAGTCTAATAGTTGGTAGAGAGATGCATGTAGTTTTTGTCAATATAGATGATGCAGTATCAACCTTAATTCCAGCCAATGCTACACAAGCTCTTCCTCCACCTACAAAGCACCTGTGTGACAGGCAGGGATGGCATGCCACACATTTCCAGTGTCCCACCCACAGCTTTCACCTTTAGACCTCTAATCAAGGAGCAATCCCTCTTCTTAGGAGACCTTATATCGACTAATTTCTTAAGAAAACATTTACTGTGAAAATGGAGTCATCAAACAAATGTTCCTTGGAAGCCTCCTCCTGGAACCCCTAGGGAGACTGCGATTCATGAAGGCAGTGTTAATCTGAACTGTTACTCATCAGTACTGTTGTGATTAAATAAGGTTCAAACTGAAGAGCTCAAAATGCCAGATTCCTGCACCCACCTCTACACCAACAAAGTAAAGAGAGGCCCATGCCCATCAGTGAAAGGTCTAATAAGAAAAACACACTCTGCTCTGGACCTGGCCAAGGTATGGCCAGGGTGTAGTTTTCCTGGGGGGTCAAATGAACAGCACTCTGCCATCAAGACCATGTGAGGTAGTGTATATATGGTGATATTTTATTTTGTACTAAAATGTTACTTGTATGTTAATAAATAAAGTTGCCCGGGGGTCAGAGCTATTAGCAAGCCATAGGAAAGCTGGGAAGTGGTGGTGCACGCCTTTAATCCCAGCACTTGGTAGACAGAGCTAGGTAGATCTCTGTGTGTTCAGGGATACAACCAGCATTGGAGACACATGCCTTTAATATCAATACCAACCATAGAAGACCTGGAGGTCTGTACAGACAGGCAGTGACGAGGCGGTCATGTGGTTGGTTTACAACCAATGAGAAGGCAAAACCAAAAGTCTTTATAAAGACTTTAACACAGGAAGTAGCTCTCTTTCGGGGAGGTAGGACCACCGCAGGAGGAAGGGTAAGGTTTTAGCTCTTAGCTCTGACCTCTTGGCTTTCTTCTTTGCATTGGTTCTATGTTTCTTATTTAATAAGATAGTTGGTTACATCTACATGTATACCTGCAGTTCCACCATTCCGGAGACAGAGTAGCAAGATCAAGAGCCTGGGGCCCAAGATTCATATGAGACCCTACCACACTAGGGCTAAATAAACAAAATAAATAGATAGATAGATAGATAGATAGATAGATAGATAGATAGATAGATAGATAGATAGATAGATAAATAAATGAAATTTGCTGTCAAGCCCATTTGGAGAGGTTCCTTGTACATTTGTGACTGAAATCCTCAATACTTTTGCTGGCTCTTAGATGGCAGTTACCCCACACCCAATCCCAGCCTTGAGAACCTTAGGAACTGTCCGAGGTTCAGTCATGTGGGCTTCCTTGATATGGCCAGTGTGGCCAGTGCTGGATATCAAGCTCTCCAGAGCTGTGGAAGCATGACTGCAGCTTACATAGGATGCCGAGGGAGACACGCTCAAGAAATTTAATGGCACTGTCTTTCTTCCTTTTTTTTTTTTTTTTTTTTTGAGACAGGGTCTCACTTTATAACCCTGGCTAGCCTGGAACTTGCTATCTAGACCAAACTGAACTCAAACTCACAGAAATCTGTCTGTCTTTGCATCCCCAGTGCTAGGATTAAAGGTATACAGACTACAATGCAAGTTTTTTTTCCATGACAGTATATATCAATATCTACTCATGACATACAATATACCAATGTTTTCTCCCTGCTCGTAGTTCACACCATTGAAAACAACCTGACTTAAACCATTCTATTTTTTCATATATATATATTGTTTATATATATATATATATATATATATATGTGTGTGTGTGTGTGTGTGTGTGTGTGTATAAACAATAATTGTATTTTATCCCATACTTGTTTCAGAATGTTTGACTAATGACACACGCTTAAAGATTTAAATAAATGTTTCTCACCTTTACTACCCCATCAAAACCAGGGATTGTGTTGACCTTTGCTTTCTTGGCTAATAGTTTGCTTTCTATCTTGTCACCCATGGCTTGAATAGCATGAGGATCAGGTCCAATGAAAGTGACATCTTCTGCTGCCTGAGGAGAAAAACAAGTTGAACTTAATAACAAAACACCATGATATGAAATCACAATTTTTTACAAAGAAAAGCTTATACAGGTACATACAATGGTATAACTGTATATTTAATTATTATTTCTGTAGCCAATGTTAAAATAAGGATGTGAGCCAATATATCATAATGTAGGTTATAGCATTACCTTACAACATAAAAGAGTGAAGATAAACGGAACAAAGCTAGGCCACTGAAAGCAAAACAGTAGAGAATACCAGCCTGATGTGGACAAGATAACTTTGAAAAGATAACTTCCATGACACTGTACTTACCTATAACAGGCTCTCACTAAATAAACTGCCTTGTAAATCTCTGCTTCAACATCTTCTACACAGTGCAACAGAACACCAACACCCATGTTTATTAAACACCAGCTGTTTGCCTGCCTCTGAGCTAAATGTAGTGATCATAAAAATGCCAGCAGCTGGAGAGAACACTAACAGATAGCTGTAACTATCAGAGAATAGTTGAATAAATAAATATCAGAGAAAGCTACCAGTAATGTTTACATCTACAAAAGATGCATCAAGAAGACGTGGGAATTTTGTTGTTGTTGTTGTTTGTTTTTTGTTTTTGTTTAAGACAGGGTTTCTCCATGTTGTTTTGGTGTCTGTCCTGGATCTCGCTCTGTAGATCAGGCTGGCCTTGAATACACAGAGATCTGCCTGGCTGTGCCTCCCGAGTGCTGGGATTAAAGGTGTGTGCCACCGCTGCCTGGTCAAGATGTGGGAATTTAAAAGCTATAATTATGGTTTTAATTAAGAGCAATCCTGGGGGCTGGAGAGATGGCTCAGCAGTTAAGAAGTCTTACTGCTCTGGTGGAGGACCTGGGTTTGGTTCCCAGCACCCAGTGGTAGCCCACAGACTCCCGTAACCACAGTTCTAAGGGATCCAATGCCCTCTTCTGACCCTGTGGGCACTAGGCATGCACACGGTACAGGAAATAAAAAACAATAATCAATAATCTAATTTTTTTTTCCTGAAAATGAGTCTACCTGCCTGTGCTTACATCACTGTAAAAAAAAAAAAAAAAGTGCTAATGGAGGAAACTGATTAAAGACATAACAAAGAACTAGGTACTTAGTGCTACCAGAGCACAGACTAGAAAAGGAAGAGAAAAGTTTGCTGAAATAAAGGATGAGGTCATGGGATCAAAAAAAAAAAAAAAAGCTAGCCAGACATAGTAGCATACACCTTTAATCTCAGCACTCAAGAGGCAGGTGGATCTCTGTGAGTTTAAGACCAGCCTGGTCTACAGAGTGAGTTCCAGGGCAGCCAGGATGACATAGAGAAGCCCTGTCTTGAGAAATTAAAAAAGAAAAAAAAAAAAGAATGGAATGGAGCTAACTCTAAGGAGGGGCAACGCAGATGTATAACCAGAGTTATACAGCACTGTGTAGCTTAGACTGCCCTAGGGAAATGGCCTAGGGAAATTAAAACCACCTGGGACAGAAAATGGAAGTATAAAAGGTCATTAATGAAAAGGCTTTGTGGAAAGGCACCTATCTGGAAGATTAGATGACAGCTTGACTTGTACAATTGCACTCGTGTTCAGGGGGACACAGCCCAGCTGAGAGACAAACTGCTCAACATATCAGATAGAGGAGGAATGTTGAGCTGTGATGGTACACACCTGGTAAGCCAGCACCTAGAAAGTTGAACCAGGAGGAGGGCAAATTCAAGACCAGCCTAGACTACACTGTGAGACCTTATCTCAAAAATAAAAATATAATAAAACCAAAATTATTCAGAGGTAATGTATTGAAAAACTAATGTCTTTAAACTCAAGATGAATGGTTTTGTTTTTTTTTTTCTTCCTGTGCAAAAGCAGAAGAAAAGAAAATTCAATTTGAGTCCATTTGGGGGGTGGCTGTCAGTCTAGCCAGAGTAAATAAAATGATGAAAGAGGGGGGCCTCCTTCTTGCTAAGCTTACACTAACTATAAAAGATGAACTGACTAAAGAAAAGTGTATGGATGTATGCAGCCTAAATTGCATGTGACACACAAGGTGCCTTCATAAGGAAATGCAAGCTAAAGAAACAGCTAAGCCTGAGTGTTTTTGTTTGAGGGTGTCATCGGTGAGCTTGGGTGCTGGGGATTGAATACAGAGCCCCACATCTGCTATGCAGGAATTCTATCATTAAAGTACACATACCTCAGAATGTGAAAAACTTTGAGGGTTCTTAGAGAGGTTTGCTGAAGGTCTAATGAAGCATAGTCAGCTGTAGAAAGTGGCTAGGCAGGACAGGAACATGGTGTGTCATAACTCTAGCTGGGAGAAACTTAAGGACGCCTGCCCATGCCCCTCGGTCTCTAGCATTTCTCATGTAAAGATCTCTGACCTAGTCAAGAAAAGCTGAGAAAATCTTCTAAAGATTTATGACCTGCTTCACAGGATAAGGTGGAAGAAGGCCAGAGCGACCTTCTGTTTCTGGTGGTGGCTCAAATTCCTTCCACTTCTAATTTCAAAGATGTCACATTTGGGTATAACATGGCCTGAACCCCATCAATAATTGTATAAAGCACTAAACTGAGTAGTCCACTATCCAGAAGCTGCGATAAAAAGAGAACACTGAGATAATAAAACAACTAGGTCCATGCGTGCCAATAATACTGAAACCCAATTTGTACAGTCATTGGTGTTAGGAAGTGTAGAACTCTACATAAGAAATCTCTTTGGCCATATCAGATTTTCATGAAATACAATTCTAGCGATATTTTTATCTGGTCTTTAACAGAGCCTTCTTTGAGGAAAAACAGGTGAAAAATGAGTCTGCTCTGTGTGAGAAGGCAGGCGACCTCTACCTGCCAGTAACCTGTGTCTCCACCAGGGTGAGGAAGCCACAGGCAACAGAGCAATACTATATTCATGTCTGTATCCCACGCTGGAACTCACTGGACAAGTTGCAAAGGCAATAGGCAACAATCATACTTCAACCAACAATTGTCTTTTCAGAGTCTCATTTTACCTGCTAAGCTGCATGATTTTGTCATCAATGCTGCTTTAAAAACCACTGTGCCTGGCAGATGCAATCAAGTAATCAGAATGCCCACACAAAGAGTTTAAGGATAATACAAATGAGAATATCCAAAATACATTATGATTATAGAGCAAGACTTGTGATTAACAACAGCCCAGCAACCTAGACCACTGATTAACCAGGCTTTCCACATGCATTCTATTTAAAGAAAATTACTTCCTCCAAAATGCAAAATTATCCCCCAAAATGCTCACATCAAGTATTTAGTGACTATTCTTTATCCCACATAATACAAAAGAGAAACGGCCAGTAAGTAAGTACACCAGGTAAGTTCTCAGACAAAGGTTTGAGTGAGGCAACTTCCTTTTTACCAACGTGTTTTAAAAGTACTCTCTAGGCCAGAATTCATATATAATTAAAGAAAATGTCATCCCAGACTCCTGACTCCCTTAATGCTATACCCAAAAATAAATAGACAGGTAGATAAGTAGGTAGACAGACAGGCAGACAGGTAAGAGCATGGAGGATGACGGGAGAAGAATGAATGGTGATTGGAAAATGATGGGTACGTTGTTCCAAAGTCCCAAGTTCCTAACGAAAGTGAATGGTATGATTTTTGAACTTGAGATCAAATTTCATCTACAAGTAAACTTTAGATATGGTACTGTTAACTGTAGCTGCAAGTTTTCCTCTGTCCCACGTGGTCCACAGCCACTCAGACCCAAGTAAACACACAGAGGCTTGTATTAATTAAAACTGCTTGACCACTAGCTCAGGCTAACTACTGACGAGCTCCTATACTTAAACTCAGCCCATTTCTGTTAATCTATATGTCGCCACATGTTCTGTGGCTTTACCTGTGTACCATTACATCCCGCTTCCTGGAGGGTGGGCTGGCATCTCCTGACTCAGCCTTCCTCTTCCCAGAATTCTTTTTGTCTGCTTATCCCACCTATACTGCCTGCCGGGCTACTGGCCAATCAGCATTTTATTTATCAACCAATCAGAGCAACATATATTCACAGCATAGAGAAAGACATCCACAGCAGTTAACTCTGTATATCTGTTATCTATGATGAATACAAAGTTTGCTTTAAAAAACATACTTTTTAAGGTCCTTTTAAGTCTGACAGGAATGAAAAATAAGTGAATGTGGATAAATGTATTTTTAATTGTCATAAAAGGGGGGATTTTCATCATCATTGGAAATTAATGGTGATTGACAGAAAAAAAATCATGAAAAATCCAAAGTTGCTGCTCCAATATTCTACTTGTTTCCTAAATTCTCTGATTTTCATGTTTCTGGCAAAGTTTTGACAGGACAAAGGAGAAAAGAGGTGAAGAGTGGGGTTTAACTTACAGCAGGCTTTATGTTGGAAATGAGGACAGATGGAGATGGTTCAGTGGGTAAGAGTGCTTGCTGTGTAAACGTTAGGACCTGAGTTCAAATCCCCAGTATGTAGGTAAAACACCAGGCAAATTCACACCATTACCTATAATCCCAGTGCTGTGGGAAGTAAAGACAGGCAGGTCCCTGGGGTTACTAGCCAACTCATCTAATCAACCCAGCAAACCCAGGTTAACTGAGAGACCCTGTCCAAGGGTCTATGGAAGAAACTGACAGACCAGGATGCCTGTTGCCCCCCTCCTGCATCCTCTCACTGCCACACACAGGAGGAGTGACCACTCACAGAGACTTGAAATGACAAACATTTTCACTGAAAGAAATACTTCAATTAGCAAATTGTTCATCTATGAATTTGTATTTTTTTTCAAATAAATAAATAAGTGGATGAATGAATGAATGAGGAGGGCTGGCCTTTCCAAATAAATAAATAAGCAAATGAGGTGGGCTGGCCTTTCCACACCCAGACCAAAAAGGAAGCCTCATCTGTTTGCTTTCTAGACAGGTATAACAGTCATACCTCATCAAAGAAGCTTCTTTCTGTAGCATGCAGAGGCTATTATAGAAGCATAACAGAGTGCAGAAGAAATAAATGACAATGGAGTCCCCAGCCCCAAAAGGGATATCTATAAAACAACTTCTACAGCCAAAGTTCAGTGAACATAGAAGGGATAAAAACTGTAAGAGCCAGGACAACTCCTATGAGAGTGTCTCCTGGACGTCACAGTGTTGCATCCACAAATTCCCAATTTCAGTTGCCTATACAACACCTGTACAAAACCACACCAGTCAACATGCCAACATGGGTGGAGGGGAACTGACAAGACCATACCTATAAATGAAGAGCGACAGGCTGTTCTTGGATGCTGAGGAAGCATGAATCATTTTTCTTTAGGGATGATCCCCTGACAGGTTGTTTAGGCCTAAGTGGATAGCCTTAAATTCACATACGTATAGGCAATACTAATTTGGACCCAGTGGGGGAGTATATAAAACAATACTAACTATAGAACAGGAGGTCATGAATTTGAGAGAGAGTTGTAGGGGACAGAAAACTAAAGGAGTTAAAAGAGAGATGATGGAAATGATGTAAATACAGTGTTCCCATGTAGAAAAATTTCTAAAAGATTAAATTTTAAATTTTAAAAAATTATGGAGTCTGCTAGGTGTGCTGGTGCACGCCTCTAATCCCAGTACCCAGGAGGCAGAGGCAGGCAGATCTCTGTGACTTCAAGGCCAGCCTGGTCTATATACTGAGTTCTAGGACAGCCAGGACTACACAGAGAAATCCTATCTCAGAAATCAAACAAATATATATATGGGGGGAGGGTCAATGCTCCTCCCCATTTCAGAGACATTTATTTTCTTCTTTTGTAATGTCAGCCTTGTCACTTAGACACAATGGTGAAGGTTAGAATGAACTGACTTGGCCATATTAGGCACCTGATCACCAGGACTGCCTTCAACTCTAGCAAAGTAGATTGTTACCATCAATATTACCTGTGATTTCACTAACCTCAACTACAAGGTCTAAATGTTCCAATGCTATTACACCTAAAGCAAGCTCCATGGCAGTCAAGGCTGAAAACAGGAAACATCATCAATCAGAAATCCATCTCTATCTTTCAAAAGTGAGACCCAGCCATCATTAAAGGGAGTGATCCTGGTAATGAGTGTGCTATGGGGTCACAACCATGGAGAAGGCCAGAGCTCACCTGAAAGGTGGAGCTGACAGAGTCATCATCTCTGTCCCTTCTGCTAATGCCCTTATACTTATGATAGGTATGAACCATGAGAAGTACAACTCACTCAGGATTGTCAACAATGCCCTTTCACCACCAACTGCTTAGCCTCCACAGTCAGGGTCATCCATAACAATTTCAGTGGAGGGAATCATGACCCCAGCCATGCTTTTGCCTCACTCAAAAGACTGGCCTCTTTGTGGAACCTGTGGCATGATGTCCATGGGGCTGCAAAGAACATCATACCCCAACTGGTACTATCAAGGCTGTAGGCAAGGCCATCTCAGAGCTAACAAGAAGCTCAATGGCATGGTCTTTCATGTTCCTGCCCCAAAATGTAGATCTGAGACACCACCTAAAGAACACTACCAGATACTATGGCATTAAGAAGATGGTGATGTAGAGAGCACCCAAAGGTCATCCTGGACCATACTGAGAACGAGGTTGTCGCCTATGATTTTAACAGTGATACCCATTCCTCCACCTTTGATGCTGGGACTGGCACTGCCCTCAACAACTATTTTGTCAAGCTCATATCCTGGTATAACAATACAGTTGCCTACAGCAACACAGTGATAGACTTCATGCTTACATGGCCTCCAAGGAGGAAGAAGCCCTGATGACCTAACCCAGAAAGAGCCTGAGAAGAAGAGAGGAGGTCTACACCAATTCAGCCCCCAAATCACTGAGTATCTCCCCTCAGTTTCCATCTCATACCCCTAGAGGGACAGGAGGAGCTTAGAGACCCCTACTCTCTCACATACCAACAATAACATTCACTGCATCCAAAAAATAATTAGGTAGAGAGCAACTAAGGGAGACATCAGAATCAATTCCTGGCCCACATGTACCACATGCACGCGTACGCACGTGCACAGGCACGCACACACACACACACACACACACACACACACACACACACACACACGATACACCACACAGACACATATATACACCACACACACACACACACACACACACACACACACACACACACACACACACGATACACCACACAGACACATATATACACCACACACACACACACACACACACACACACACACACACACGTGCACGCGCTCTTAGTCAAAGCGTCCTCTCATTGCATGGTACTGAACTCTGAGGAGCTGCTGTCTCTGCACTCATTCTCTGGACTGACAAAAATGGCACACACTAGCTACCTGTGCTGCACGCTGGGGATGGCTCTGAGGAGCTCCATGGTGTCCAGTGAGTGACAGAGCAGTGACAGTGGGAGCCCACCATCCTCTCCCCACCATCCTCTCCCCACCATCCTCCTCTCCCCACCATCCTCCTCTCCCCACCATCCTCCTCTCCCCACCATCCTCTCCCCACCATCCTCCTCTCCCCACCATCCTCCTCTCCCCACCATCCTCTCCCCACCATCCTCTCCCATCCTCCTCTCCCCACCATCCTCCTCTCCCCACCATCCTCTCCCCACCATCCTCCTCTCCCCACCATCCTCTCCCCACCATCATCCTCTCCCCACCATCCTCCTCTCCCCATCCTCCTCTCCCCACCATCCTCCTCTCCCCACCATCCTCCTCTCCCCACCATCCTCTCCCCACCACCCTCCTCTCCCCACCATCCTCCTCTCCCCATCCTCCTCTCCCCACCATCCTCCTCTCCCCACCATCCTCCTCTCCCCATCCTCCTCTCCCCATCATCCTCCTCTCCCCACCATCCTCCTCTCCCCATCCTCCTCTCCCCATCATCCTCCTCTCCCCACCATCCTCCTCTCCCCATCCTCCTCTCCCCACCATCATCCTCTCCCCACCATCCTCCTCTCCCCATCCTCCTCTCCCCATCATCCTCCTCTCCCCACCATCCTCCTCTCCCCACCATCCTCTCCCCATCATCCTCCTCTCCCCACCATCCTCTCCCCACCATCCTCCTCTCCCCACCATCCTCTCCCCACCATCCTCCTCTCCCCACCATCCTCCTCTCCCCACCATCCTCTCCCCACCATCCTCCTCTCCCCATCATCCTCCTCTCCCCACCATCCTCTCCCCACCATCCTCCTCTCCCCACCATCCTCCTCTCCCCACCATCCTCCTCTCCCCACCATCCTCCTCTCCCCACCATCCTCCTCTCCCCACCATCCTCCTCTCCCCACCATCCTCCTCTCCCCACCATCCTCTCCCCACCACCCTCCTCTCCCCACCATCCTCCTCTCCCCACCATCCTCCTCTCCCCACCATCCTCTCCCCACCACCCTCCTCTCCCCACCATCCTCCTCTCCCCACCATCCTCCTCTCCCCACCATCCTCCTCTCCCCACCATCCTCCTCTCCCCACCATCCTCTCCCCACCACCCTCCTCTCCCCACCATCCTCCTCTCCCCACCATCCTCCTCTCCCCACCATCCTCCTCTCCCCACCATCCTCTCCCCACCACCCTCCTCTCCCCACCATCCTCCTCTCCCCACCATCCTCTCCCCACCATCCTCTCCCCACCATCCTCTCCCCACCATCCTCTCCCCACCATCCTCCTCTCCCCACCATCCTCTCCCCACCATCCTCTCCCCACCATCCTCTCCCCACCATCCTCCTCTCCCCACCATCCTCTCCCCACCATCCTCCTCTCCCCATCATCCTCTCCCCACCATCCTCCTCTCCCCATCCTCCTCTCCCCACCATCCTCCTCTCCCCACCATCCTCCTCTCCCCACCATCCTCTCCCCACCATCCTCTCCCGCCTACACTCCCCTTTATTCTCATGCAGCAAACTCTACCATGCTGCATGCTGAGTGCTAAGAGCTGCATGTCTTTAAGTCTGGTCACAGTACTTTGCTGTGCTCAGAGTGCAGTAAATGCAACCTGCAGAGATTTGTTATGGAATGTAAACAGCTCCTGTTTCCAGGAAGGTCACTTCTGGTACTTCTCTGCATTGTTACTCAGACTTTGGGGAGAGGGTCTGATTTGGTTTGGAGTTTTTGGTTGATAGCCCTGGATCATCTAGACTCACACTGTAGAGCAGGCTGACCCTGAAAGTGTTGAGTACACTCTTCCAGCCTCTTTCTAAACCACCAAACTGTAAGATGGGTTTTGGTTCTGTTTGGTTGTTGTTGCTGTTGTTTTTGTTTAACTGAAAAACAAATAAACAATTCAGTTTCGTGCCAGGAGGGAATTTTAGGCAGGTTGCTATCTGGAATCCAATGAGCTGTTGTGCAAGAAAGAGAGGGCTCTGACTCCCAGCTCAAGGCAGGCTTGTTGAAATCTATTCGGTAAAGATTTTTCAGCCTGAACTCTGTGTCCTTTATCAAATAATCACTGCAAATAAAAGATAAACCAAACAAGTAAGTAAGCAGAAAGGAGGGACATTCCTAGAGGACTGCTTGTGATGTAACAGTATCAGTCCTGTGAGGGAGGCGGAAGTCTGTGCCGCTCCAACACAGAGAGGTTCTAGGTTCCTGCAAGGTGACAAACATGACTAGAATGACTGAAGATGAACCCCAATTAACTCTCCCAGCACTGATAAGAATGAAACTCCATTGTTACAGCAAGACCAAGGTTCTATTTTAAAATTCTAAATCAAAATGAAAGCTAAGAGTTTCTGAAATTGTTTGAGATACTCCCTAACTGTAGGTTCCACTGAAACCTCATGGCATTCTTACCAACTGCATTTCAATTACACAATACTTTATGCTAACAGTGCAAGAAAAGGAAGCCAGGTCTTCTTTCTCTTTCAATATTGGTGGGATCTGGAATTCATTTAGTCTAATGTATATTCTGTATTAAGTGTCTACTTGGCACAATGTGCTCAAGTTGAAATATTACTTCCAGATGATAGCTGCGCACAGTGTTTAGTTAAGGGGAGAGGAGCATGGTTAGCTTTCGCTTTCTCCACTTCAGTCACTGGCAGAAGTCAGACTTCCTAGCCCAGCACACGTTAAGGAACACAGTTAACCATACTCCATACTCTTCACTCATGGATAGGGAGGACGCACAACAGCAGGAGAACACTCCATTTCTAGTGTTTGGCCATAAGAGAGCTAATATTAAGTCAGAAAATGGTTACATTTCCTTTAGTAAATGTTTTGAATTTCTAAGAAAGATGCTTCAAGAAAACAAGAGCCTTTTGGTACTTTTTATTTTAATAAAAAAAAAGTATTTAAACAAACTAAATTTCTGGATATTTTTATTTTTGGGTTTAAATTTATGGAGAAATCTATTTTTAAATTCAAATTACCATGTTCACAGTTAAATTTGGAATTTACTCTACCATTTGTCAAAGGTTTTTGACATCTCTTTTGTACCTATCTGCTTCCTTATCTTCATTTCCCTGTGATAAGAACTTTCTTCAAGTGTAGAAGAAAGAGACTCTGTGGTTAAACTTCACCATCCTACACTTGGCACATCAGGATACTGAAATGCAATGACTTAGCATAAACCTAAATGGGTTGTGCTAAAAAAAGAGAACCTTTTGCTCTATGGAAAACATTTCCAGCTGAAAGATTCACTGATGTTCCTAATGCCTAAGGATGTGAATGAGGTGTTTCATCCTCTCTAGAATGGAGGTGTCATGTGAGAAAACATTAAGGTCTCTAAGACTACTTCCATAGACCCCCTCTATCATGGGAAACTGCCTGTACTAGCAAGAATCTAAGAGAAACAACAGAGAAAATACCCAGGGAAGCGCAGGGGTTGGTTCACCAAAGATATAAAGAAAGTTGGAATTAACAACACATCAGGCTGTGGGGTGAATTTTAGCCTCCTTCTTTGAAAAGGATTCTGGTTTAATATTTTAGCATTACAGACAATATATCCATAAATATTGATGTCTTAGTTAGGGTTTCTATTGATATGAAGAGACACCATGACCACAACAACTCTTACAAAGGAAAACATTTTGGGGGCTGGCTTACAGTTTCAGAGGTTTAGTCCATTATCATCATGACAGGAATAGCAGCGTGCAGGCAGACATGGTGCTGGAGAAGGAGCTGAGAGTTCTACATCTTGGTCCACAGGCAGCAGCAGGAGGCTGTGTGTCACACTGGGAGTAGATTGAGCATAGGAGACCTCACAGCCACCTCCACAGTGACACACTTCCTCCAACAAGGCCACACCTCCTAATAGTGCCGCTCCCTATGGGTCAAGCATTCAAACTCATGAATCTCTAGGGGCCATACCTATTCAAACCACCACCACTAGCAATCACACTACATCATCTTAGATGAAATTGTTCGTTGTAACATCTATCTACCTGGCATTTTTAAGAAATTATATTTACTTTCATTCTATAATAGTGATAAAGCCTGAATTTAATATATAATTAGAAATGTTAACGGTTTTCTTTTAAGATGATAAAATAGAAATAAAAGGCTTCACACTTAACATCCATATGAGATGCTAAGCTTCTTTTCATGCAGACTGGTTCTAGGAATTACTGAGTTTGAAGCTGTCATGTCGTCCTTTCAGACCTCTTAGAAAACAACTCTTCTAAAGTTTTGATATTTAAAAATGAGCTTTTTTCATATCTCCTTGTTTCAATTATTTCTACTGCCTCAGGAATACAGAAATTATTGTTGCTACTTGTAATAAAATTATTTTTTCCAGTTTAATTTCAGAATATAACTTAAAGTATGAATTTGGGTGAACAATTTTACAAACACTATGATCTGACAGCACTTTGATTAGCATAAGAGGATGTGAACACAGGTGTTCCTCACATTAATACAAGGAGCTGATGGCAGAGAGGCCAGGACACAGGGGACAAGTGAGAGACCTTTTGGTCATCAGTCCAGACTTTAGATATCAAATTTCATTTTATAGCTTTCAAAGTAGTCTATGCTAGTCTCTGAGTTGTTTATGTTTTCTGTTTCCTTTGAAAACATTTCTAAATTTCTTTTAATATTTGCTCCACATTAATTTTCCTCCATATACCTTGCTTAACTTACTGTTTTCTAGAACACTTCAAGTTTTCAATGCCACTGCTGGACAGGAAAAGAAGTCATGTACTATGAAAGTGCTTTCACTTTCTAGCCATAGTTGGGATCTTCTGCTTGCTGCACATTGCTGAGCTGTAGTACAGCCTAGTGACAAGGCTTATTTTCGAAGCTGAGTGGAATGCTAAAATAGCAGAGATCCTGGTTTGTAATTAACTACCCTGAGCAACAGCACGGTAATTTCTCACACTGCTAGAATCCACTATCCGCTACTTTCATTCTTTATTCTGTTCAGTAACAAAGATGCAGTGAAGCCAAAATAATAGAGACATAGAAGAATGATTCAGTCTGAGATTATCTGTTAGGTGGGTAACTTATTTTAAGTTTAGGGGGGCTATAATGCTACTAACAAGAACTATAATATTTATTTAATAACTGTTGTTGAGGCAGGTTCTCTTTGGCCTCAAATTTGCCATGTAGCTTTGGATGGCCTTGAACTCCTGATCCTCCTGCACTCGCCCCCACAAGTGCTGGGGGGAGAAGGGCAGTAGGAGGATGTGCCACCACTGCCAGATCTGTATTTAGCACTATTTACACAGGACTGTTCTGAGGCTGGTTTTGCCCTAAACACCATTTTACACAGATAATATTTCATTCATCAGATTCTCCTTTGTATGAAAAGTTTACTCTAGAATCACAGTGATGACTCATTTAAAGGAAACCTTTGACATCCATTGCATCTTTAGAGAAAAGAAAGGGGGCTAACACAGCAGCACCAGTGAAAAAAGACAATCTATGGGATGAAAGAGCAGCCATGACCCACTAGCCTGACAAAATGACCGAGACCAGAACACAGCCACAAATCAGTGTTTTTATCTCTGACTTTGCTACCTTGTCACACCATCTAACCTGTTTGGCAACTGATAGAGTGGCAAGCAATTATGCAAGAAGTTAAAGACCACAGGCTGATCACAGGGAAACAAGTGAACATCATGTGTCCCTCCCTGTGTGTCTTGCCCAGCTTTGTTCACAACTGTTATCCCACCATCCCACCAGGTTTGTGTTCTTTTTTGCACTATGAACATTCTGTGATTTAGACAGAAACGGCTTTTGCACAAAGAGTTTATAACCTAATCAAACAATGTGCGTAACAGCCAATAAAAACTCAGGGTAAAGGGTAGTCAGAACACTAGAAGTTAAACACCAGACATAGCCAACAGACAATCAAGGAACACGTGACAAAGGGGACAATATTTCAGGGAGAAAAGACATACAGGATTTGTAAAAGAAGCATAAGAACACAAACATACGACGAGTATGTAAGCAAAGTGCATTCCTACAATATGAAAAAGGTTCTCCAGGGGATGAGGAAGAGGCAACATACAACCAGTGCTCACTTGTAAGGACCTCCTCTCTCTTCATCAAGTGCCAAAACAACCAGATTTCAACTTTATACTTCTTCAGTATCTACTTAACTAACGTCACCATTCACTCATCCATTCAACCGAGAGCAGCCAAGCTATTCATGCCAGGGCCATGCTAATCCTAATGATTCCATAACAGGGAGGGAGGGAGGGAGGGAGGGAGGGAGGGAGGGAGGGAGGGAGGGAGGGAGGGAGGGAGAGAGAGAGGGAGGGAGGGAGGGAGGGAGAGAGAGAGAGAGAGAGAGAGAGAGAGAGAGAGAGAGAGAGAGAGAGAGAGATACAGATGCATCATGGTCCTCGTTCAGTCCACAAACCTGCGAGAAGACAATGTACAAACAATAAACGAACATGAAGCTTGAGTGTGCTGCTGGAGTTAGGAAGCCCTACAAAGAATAAAGCAAAAGTGGGTGGAATTTTTGTTAGTTAACCCAAGTTGTCTGTGATAGTCTCTCTTCTGTGTGAACCCACCATCTTCCAATTCCAACTATCAACTGCACAGATACGTGACAAAGATGATTCTCTCCCAGGCACAAATTCCCTCAACACCCACTTCTAAGAAGTTCTCCTTTCAGTTAATATTAAATATTGTCAGAATTTAGTATTTCAGATCACCTGGGATTTCTCTTTCTCAAAAAGTACAACCAGATAGAAGACTCAGCTCATAAAAGAACTTGCCACATAAGCCCAATGACCTGAATCTGACCCCTGAATCTACTTAAAGGGGAAAGGAGAAAACAACTCCACAAAGTTATCTTCTGATCTTCACATATACACTGTGGCATATTCTCTCTCTCTCTCTCTCTCTCTCTCTCTCTCTGTCTCTCTCTCTCACGCATACACACATACACACACACACATTCACTCACACACACACATACACACACACTCACACACAAACTCACACACATACCTCTGCTATGCTAACCTGCTTAAACAAGATTTTAGAAAGTAATCTTCTCCCTTCATTAAAATTGAGCCTTGTGAATAATGAAGAAACAAGTAGGTTTCATATCTACTCAAGTGAGCTTCTTATTCTATCAACTACTTTTAAAAGAAAACATTAATCTCAGCAAAGTACTTTTCAATTGTTTTGCCACCATTTAGACTTCACCCTGACCTAGCCTTCCAAAATCATGACTGATAGCACCCATTCCTCTCACTGCCCAGGTCAAGAGACTCTCCATAGCAAACATCTTAACTTTATCCTTGCATAAAAGAAAGTGTCATGGTTAAGAGAAGCAGCTGTGGCACCTGCCTGAATTCCAGCCCCATCAAATACAAAGCTAGCCTGGTCTACACAGTATGTTCCAGGCCAACCAGGGCTACACAGTGAGCTCCTTTCTGAAAGAAAAGAAAAAAAAAGACCATAAACATGGACACCAACATGTACTAAGAACTGACTGTTCTGTTTCCACAACTTTCCTCTAGCCCAGCTATCCTTGTCTTCTTAGTTTCCTCAAATCCCATGGACTAAATACCGAGAGCTGTGGTTGCCAGGCAGCAGCATCAAAGGTAGCTCACTGACTCAACACTGGTCCTGTAATAAGCACAGTTGCTGTACTTTAAGTCATTGGTTTCTAAAACTTCTAACTAAAGATTAGTGACTGACCGTTCTTTCTATCCCCAAAGCCAACGAAGTGATAGTTACAGAAAGAATGAAATGTAAAACCACAAGTAAGTGCCCTTGAAGAAAAAATTCTGGTTTCTACTTTATTTTTAAAATGTATGGGTGCTTTTTCTGCACACCCATATCAACACTCACCACTACTGTTGCCTCATCTCCAGCCTCCACCACTGACCCATCTCCAACCTTCTCCACCACTGACCCATCTCCAGCCTCCTCCACCACCACTGACCCATCTCTAACTCTGCTCTATCCCAATCCTCACTAAAAGCACGCATGCGCGCGCACACAGACAGACAGACAGACAGACACACACACACACACACACACACATGCTGTGGGATGGTCTGTATGTCAAATTGTTCTGATTGGTCAATAAATAAAACACTGATTGGCCAGTGGCCAGGCAGGAAGTATAGGCGGGACTAACAGAGAGGAGAACAGAGAAAACAGGAAGGCGGAGGGAGTCACTGCCAGCTGCCACCATGACAAGCAGAATGTAAAGACGCTGGTAAGCCACGAGCCACGTGGCAAGGTATAGATTTATGGAAATGGATTAATTTAAGCTATAAGAACAGTTAGCAAGAAGCCTGCCACGGCCATACAGTTTGTAAGCAATATAAGTCTCTGTGTTTACTTGGTTGGGTCTGAGCGGCTGTGGGACTGGCGGGTGACAGAGATTTGTCCTGACTGTGGGCAAGGCAGGAAAACTCTAGCTACACACACACACCATTGGCAAGCCCCTTCTACAGATCACTGTCTGTCTTAGGGTTTCTATTGCTGTGAAGAGACACCATGACTACAACGGCTCTTATAAAGTAAAACATTTAATTGGGGCTTGCTTACAGGTTCAGAGGGTTAGTCCAGTATCACCATGGTGGAAAGTATAGTGGCACCCAGGCAGTCACAGTGCTAGAGAAGTAGCTGAGAGTTCCACATCTGGATCAGCAGGCAACAGGAAGAGAGAGTAACACTGGGCCTGGCTTTAGCTTCTGAGACCTCAAAGCCCACCTCAGTGACACACTTCCTCCAACAAGGCCACACCCACTCCAACAAGGCCACACCTCCTAATAGTGCCACTCCCTATAGGCCTATGGGGGTCCATTTTCATTCAAACCACCACACTGTTTCAGGTCAGGCAGTAATCCCTGATCCAGTAGAACATTACAGTGTCAAGATCACACAATAAAGAAAGCATGGTAATTTAACAACAGAAATTACATGCAAAAACAGCAAAGAAAGCACAAATAAAAGTAGAAAGTCAAGTATTCCTGACTAAACTGAATAGAAACCAGAAGAATGTTCAGCAACCCAGGACAGCAGGCCTTCACTGCCCTACAAGACCACATTGCAGTCAGAATGGCCACTTGCATGGGTATTCAAATACTAACAGTCAGTTTCAATCTTCTTACAGAGAATCACAGGGGTTATCTGTTTCTCAAGTGAGAACACAGCACCACAGAAGGCAGGAATGAAAGTCACTGTGAGCACTTTGACTTCAGAGAACACATATTTCAGCTAATAGTATTCATAAGCATATAAATTGCATTACTTATAAGACCAAACCTATCAACAGTAGTAACTAATGTAATAGGATTCTTAAGGTACAAATATTTAACTGTATTAATTTTATATAAAATAATAAAGATCACTTATATAAAAACAAGTTTAATTAAAAGAAATATGGCTGTCTTGTCTATAAATTATTTTAATAAAGAGGCATTAAAGTATGGCTCAAAAGGAAAAAAAAAATGTCTTAGATAAAACAGTTACTCTAGATCCCAAACAAAACCACCCACCCCAGCACTGGCTATAAGAACTGCCATGAGAATCCACCTCCTCCCCAACGTGGTGCTTACAGAATCAGCAGGAGCAGCCAGTACAGGGGCCCAAGTCCATAGCCCACTTTCACAATTATTAAAAACCACCTTGGGGCTTGTTGGCAGGGAGTAAACTAAGTCCTTATGTATGGAGAAGCACATCATTTGGAAAATGTACAAGGGCCATAAGCCTTGACGTTACCAAGTACTGAAATGACTAGGAAAAGTATTCTGTATAGTTCAACTAAAAGTTCTAAATTTATTGTATTTCATTTGTTTTCCTAACTGTGTAAAAACAACTCAACTTGGCCCTTACATTTAGTATGCCATTTATCAACCATGCATCCAACATTGGACTTATTTTCCAAGCACTCACCTTTTTTTATGCTTTATAAGCTGAAATAAAACTCATACAACCTACATGTAAATATACAGCACAGATTTTTTTCTTTTTTTTGAGACAGGGTAGCCTCAAACTCAGAAATCCACTTGCCTCTACCATCCAGCTGGCAGAGATTTCTTTAACCAAATTATATAACTCAATAATTTTCCTGGTGGCAAAATGTATTGATCGGGTATTCATACATAGACAGAAAGGAAAAAAACTAATTAACAGGATGTAACCGAAATCCATTAATACTAAAAGACTAATCTCAAAAAACATTGATACAAGACTGAATTACCTTTAAAACATGACTCTACCCCAAATATATAATACCATTCAACATGAAAAAGAGAAACTCCACTCTCATATAAACAGGAGAGTTATTATGTCTTTTTATTTTCAAAGACTTTCAAGAGTTTGTCATGTTCCAGTTTTGATAACTAGAAAACTAGAATGTAATCCATATAGCAGCAATATTTTCAGTCTTTCTTGGTTCTAAAAATGTCCGGAGTCTCAAGGGAACCGAGTCCTTTATCCTTACATTTTATGTGTGTAAATGGTAAAAACAGAAAGAATCATTTTCTTTTCCAGCAGGGGCCATGCAAACCTTCCCATTCCAGGAGTCAGACAGCCCTCCTCCATACAGGAAGACCATGTATATCAGAACAGAACGTGAAGCTCACTTTCAAATGGCACAAACTCTTACCACAAAGAATGTAACTAGTACATTTACTATAAAAGTCATCAACTGCAGAAGATGCCGCCACGCTGCCTCACATGACCCATTACCTACAGGGAAGGCTTCCCTAACCCTAGTCAAATGCTCGTTCTGCACGAGAACCGCCAGGAATCACAATCTACAGCTGACACTGCAGAGTGACAAGGGCTCTATCGCCGTTGCCCTCCCAACCTGCGATCAGAGCTCTGTTAGATGAGTCAGCCCCTAACCCCCTGCACAGCGGCTGGAAGGAGCGCTCACTGACAGCTGACAAGTTGCTTAGCACTGCAGAATTTGATAATTCATGTCTTACCAAATTTTTACTGACTTGGAAGAAAATAAAACACCAATTAAAAGCAGATGTCTCTTTCAGTTCTAACTGACTGAGAAACTTACCATTTTTTTTTTAACTCAATGTGGACACTGAACACACACAGATGACAGTTTGGACAGTTAAATATTCAAAGTTTCTGAAATTCCACAACTTTGAAAGTGATTTTCCAGAACTTAATTCATGTGGCTTTAATCTGGCAAGCATCCTAAATGAATATTTCAAGTGGTTATCTCAAAGTCTAATTTACTATCACATTTTTACAAAGGTTACATGATAAAAATGTTAATAAACTAAGATCTGCATTTTTATCCTCTTACATAAGAAAGTTTGCAAAACACATTGTTCCACTATCAAAACTATACTCAACAAAAACTAACACAAAGACTACTGAGCTTGCTTAACATGCCTTCATAAAATGATCGGAGGGCCAAGTCACATACAACTTGTCATCAACAATCTGACTTGAATATAGACACTCTGCAATATTATGTGGTATAAATTCATTGACTTTAGATTCTAACCATGAGTTCTGAACAATTTTTTAATATTTATTTTCATTTTATGTATATGTGTGTGTGCCTACTTACCTGTATGTATACCATATGCATACAGGCTCCTGTGGAAGCCAGAAGAGGATGTCAGAACCCCTGGTATTAGAATTGAAGGCAGCAGTGAGCTGCCCAGTGTGGGTGATAGGAACTGAACCCAGGTCCTCAGCCAGAGCAGTAAGTGCTCTTAATCACTGAGCTGTCTATACAGTCCCTGAACGAACTTCTTAAACAGGATGTTTGGGCTAGCACTATAAAAATAAATACACAAATACATAGACAAAGCATGATGAATACACATATACATAATTGATAACATTAAAACTCACTTACTTGTAATAAACCAAAGTTCTGATATTAAAATAATTTAAAATATATAAAGAACCATAATATTCTCAAGACAGATGAGCTAGTGCATTTTCACAAGACTCCATCTTGTCACAAAGTAACCTGCAATAAAACCCCATGTCTCAAAGACACTTCATTATAAAATATCAAGTTTTTAATGCACCATTGTAATGACATCAGTAAGCAACCTATCGCTATGCCTGACAACACAGACCACAGCCTTGGAAGCCAGCTCTCCTTTACTGACGGATGCAAGCCTCCAACAGCCATCAGCAATCAAGGGATGAATCCCATGAATAATTCCCACAATGGTCCCAAGCAGTCATCCAAAACCTATGACATTCAAGGCCTAGCAAGCCCTTAACTTTGGAAATAGTCAACTGAGCTGAACAGTTTGGAAGCAGGAGGATCCTGGGCAGGTTCATGTCCCATGTATAGTCAACAGTATTCTCGCTTCCCAAAAAGCCTGGCACCAAAAAGCATTTGAGGAAGATGAAACGGAGAGGTAGCCATGGAAAGGAGCCTGAAGCAGGAGTCTAGCCTCAGCCTCTTTCTTTTCACTTTCATCCTGCTTCCTGCATTGCTAATCCGAGATCCACGGCAGGCTTCAGCACACACTGCAAGGCCTGGCAGGGTACTTGGCTCTCAGCTCCTCTACTCTGTTTATTTCTAATATGTATTCATCAGGTTTAGAAGCTATTGCAGAACAGAACAGCCTCTGAGCAATGGAATGTAAATTACTGACATGTGCTGAAACCTGGGCTTGCCACCACTAATGAGCACATTAAAGGGAAAATGCTCACTCGATGCCTACAACCTTTTTACTTACCCTGTGTGCATGATTCAACATCAATTAAAACTGGCTGCAAAACAGTAACACAACAACACTGCTGCCACTCTGAATAATCAGAGACAAGCATGAAATTTTCACATTGCAGTGGCTAAAAACACTGTGCACAACACTACTGTACATGTGGTCGGCTTCAGTTAAGATCCATGAAACATGGAGTTGGAGAGATGGTTCAGCAGTTAAGAGCACTTCTTACTCTATCAGAGAACCAGGGTTCAGTTCCCAGAACCTACATCAAGAAGCTCACAAAGGTCTGAAACTACAGTTCCAGGGTATCCCACACCCTTATGGCTTCTGTGGGCACCTGCACATACATAGTGCACACACAGACAAGCAGGCACACACACAACACATCAATGTTTTTAAAAATAGAATAGTTTTACAGATTGTGAAACTTGTTGGAAAGTTAGTATTTTTCCCCTAACCAAAGTTGTTTCTTAAGCATGAAGATGGGATGTCTGGTTATGTGGAGGAGGGGAGACCCAGCAGCAAAGTACCCACCTTTTGGTTCACTCACTAACTCAGGCTATAAACTATGAACTTATGGTATAAACTCCTCAAGAACATAGCAAGATTCTGAGAGGTTTAAAAACATGTTCTTCAAAGAACTGTTAAGTATTATAAACTAATGATTTAAGCATCAAAACAAATAAATATTTGACCTAATTGGGCAGGGACACATTTACTGGAACAAAGAATATAAGCTGACAACCTAGTTACCATAATCAAATCTGCAATTTACATTGGAAAAAAATCAGAACTGAGATAAGCAGACAGCTGGTACAAACTTTCCTTTTTCAGTAGAGCTGTGAGTCCAGGGCTGGTACATGCTAAATAAATATCCTGCCACCCAGCTCCAATCACAACCCTAGGGTTGACTTTTTGGGGTTTTTTTGGTTGTTTGTTTTTCTGATTTTTGTTTTGTTTTGTTTTTCAAGACAAGGTTTCTCTGTGCAGCCCTGGCTGTCCTGGAACTTGATCTGTAGAACAGGATGGCTTTGAAATCACAGAAATCTGCCTGCCTCGGCCTCCCAAGTGCTGGGATTAAGGGTGTGTGCCACCACCACCCAGCTAGTGTTGACTTTCTTAATAAATGATTTTTATAATAAAGTTTTTAATGAAAGGTGTCATTAGCATGTGTGATTTTTAAGGATACTATGGATAAAAGTAGGTATTCATATTACTAGTGAATTTTTCTTTTTCTGATGACTTAAAAAGCACAAGACTCTTAAAGCTCCAAAACAATGTAATTATTACAAGTATTGTACAAGAAAATATTTAAAACGTGGCTATTTTCTCTTGTTGGTATCAGGCTTTCCGATCTAGTAGTATATGACTAAGAAATTGTTTTATATGGCCAGCACAATAGCTCATGAGGAAAGATGCTTGCTACCGAGGATGATAATCTCAGTTTGAACCCCAGAACCCATGCGGCAGGAGAACAGCAACTTCCACAAGTTGTCCTTCAACCTGTACATGTGCTGTGACACACATGTGCCCATATACCCCCCCACATACACCGTAAAATAAACTCTAAAACCTGTTCTACCTCTATAAACATTTCATTATCTACAAAACAGAGATAATGATACTGTAGGGTACCCATATAGATTTTTAAAGCATATATGAAACCACTTTGTATATCCTGTTTAATAGTTCTCCAAAAAAGAGAATCATTAATGCACTGGAAGCCTTAACCCTTCTCCCATCAGAGACCATGACTATCACCTGCTCCTCTTACTCAGGTGCATGTGGGGTTGGCATTTAGGACAGTGGTTGAGACTTTGCTTAGCAACCCCAAGTCCCTGGGTTCCAGTCCCAGCACTGAAGAGTCATAGAAGAGACCAAAAGCCAAGGGCACAGAAGCATACCCATGTGACACTGGGAGCTCAGGAACTGTGACTTCCCTTCACCATGAAGGAATTGTGCACCTTGTTTAGTCACTTCCTGAGATGACAGAGACATCAGCGTC
The DNA here is from genome assembly GCF_049852395.1 of Peromyscus maniculatus bairdii. Lineage (NCBI taxonomy): Eukaryota > Metazoa > Chordata > Mammalia > Rodentia > Cricetidae > Peromyscus > Peromyscus maniculatus. Next base: position 120,192,629 of record NC_134860.1, on the reverse strand, counting down.
CTCTAGCCTACCGATTTCTGAGTCACAGTTTGTTTTCAGCTACTCACAGACTGCCTTTCCACCATTTACTTCTTACTTCTTACTTCTTGTCTGATAACTTCCAGTATCTGCAGCTCTCCATCCCTGTTGCTCTTTCTGACTTCCACCGGATGCTAGAACAGCCATCATAAGCTGCTAACAATACTGGCCAAGACATCTAAGGAGCCAGTTTCTCTAACATGTGCCACACAAACTGCAGGAGAACACTCCTGGGTCTTACTGCTCTGTGTGGTTCTCATCCTCTCTTCTGCTCTGTCTCCCACTTCCAGCCTTCCAGAAGATCATGTAACTCTTACAGACAGGTCTGTGGAACGTGACTAGGGACATCATGAGGCTGAGCATAGTGTACAGAGGAAGGGCAATGAGGTGAGAACAAGCGAGAGCTGGAGGCACTTGGCTTTGTTCTGGGCTACATATTACACACTTCTTTGGAGGTCTCAGTCTGGTAACTACAGATAAGAGTAATGATTGTGTGACCTTGAGCAACTTCTGCTTCTTCACCTGTAAAGAGAAAATATCATACCCACCCACTGGGCTATTATGGAAAGCAAACTAGTTTGTGCGTGCTGAGTGCTTAGACCGGTGCCAAAACACTCAAAGAAGTTACAGATCTGAAGAGAAAAAGACTCATCAGTTGTACCATGGGTACAATCAACCTTGTTGTTTTATATAACCTCATTATTGCCTGTTTGTCTTTCTCTACAATTCACTTTTTAATTTACTATTGCCTTTAAATGTTATGATACAGTGAGGGCAGCAAGAATGATAATTTCTTTATGAAATAAAGAGTGTATAAATACACTAACAAATATGGGTTCCTTATGACCTATGAGATGGCTCAGTAGGTTAAGACATTAGCCAGCAAGCATGACAATCTGAGTTCAATCCTTGAGACTCACAGTGGTAGGAAAGAACCCTTGTTCTCCCACAAGTTGTCCTATGACCACAAGTATAAAGCACGACGCTGAGGTATGGGACCAGGTAAGATTTATTAAGGAATAAAATCTATAAGGTACTCCCATGACACAGAACAGAGCTGAGACGACGACGCTAATTCGGCTCTTTCCGTCCTACCATTCAGCCCAAGGGTGATGGAAGGAACTGCAAGCCAGCTTCTCCTCTTGCTCCCACCACCCAAGAGAGCGAGTGCCACCTGGCTCCACAGTTTTAAGGGCGCTGAGAAGACCACACCCATAAGGCAAAACACAAACAAACAAACAAAAAGCCCTCTCCATCCAATTGGTCATTGGCCGAATGGCGGAATTCCCACAACACAAGCACACTTCTGCACACACAGTAAATAAATGTAATAAGAAATATGGGCCAAATTAAAACTCATAGGTATAAAGGCTCATAAGGCAAATTTAACAATTAACAAATAGGAATGGCAGGCAACACTCTCATATTAAAAGTCATATGTAATGCATGAAGAATGACCGTTGAGGATCTTGAAATCATCCTTGCTGTTGACTGAGGGCAGGAGCTGTGAAGCAGATTCCTTGAGGGTGGCCAAGCTGAAAATATCGGGACCCTATTCTGCCCACCCACCCCCTGGCAATTCTCCTCTTTAGCTCTTCTTCCTCTTAGCATCCCCCCTTTTGCATGGCGGCAGAGAGGGGACCCAGGACAAAACTTCCCATGCCTCCTCCCCTGAGTCTTACTGCTGGAGTCCTGCTGCCAATAAAACAAACGTGAAAATGGAAAAATAAAAAATAAAAAAATAAAAATAAAAGTCATATGTAAAAAAAAGTGACTGTTTTCAGGCAAAAATGATTTAATAGGAAATATAGATCACATGCATTATTAAACTCTTTCAAATAAGTTGTTCATTAGTTTGATGTGACTAGCAGAGAGATTAACTCTCCAAAAGTCTATCATTTTAAGGGACACATATAAGCAATTTTATTACAAGGTAAAGAGTTACTAATGACCAGTGAGTACAGTAGTCAACAACAGGAACTGTTGTTGGGTAATGATGAGTAATGATGAGGCCCCTAAATAAAGTGGGTGCAGGCTGAGGAAGAGCAGTGAGAGATGGTTGCTCCCTCTGCCGATGCCTCCCTCAGACCTCAGCTCAGTGGCTGCCCTCTCTGGGAAGATTCTCCCCATCATTGGGCCTACAGGGCCACTCAGGAATTTGGCACAGCACCTATCAGACTATGGGAGCTCAGAATCACTTTTTGGTTTTAAAACCTGACAATGTCAGCCTGCTCTGGCTCCTACAAGTGGCATCAATATTTACCTAATTGAAATTTTTTAAATATTAAAATTGTATTTATTTAAAAAGAATAATAGCACAGCTGAGTGGTGGTAGTGCACTCCTTTAATCCCAGCACTCAGGAGGCAGAGGTAGGTGGATCTCTGAGTTCAACACCAGTCTGGTCTACAGATCAAGTTCCAGGACAGCTAAGGCTACACAGAGAAACCAGATAAATAAATAGAATAAAAAGAATAGCCGGCCAGGAGGTGGTGGCGTACGCAGCACTAGGGAGGCAGAGAGGCAGGCGGATCTCTATGAGTTCAAGGCCAGCCTCGCTACAGAGTGAGATCCAGGAAAGGCGCCAAAGCTACACAGAAAAGCCCTGTCTCGAAAAACTGGGGGGAAAAAATAGCCATCTTAATGCTAACAGTTAAAAATAACATTTTAAGACAAACTCATTAGTAAAAGTGGAAATATTTTGCATTTTTGCAAATCTTTTTAACATCTGGCTTAACAGAAGACACCGGATTCTTATTTGGCTTCTGCATTAGATCTGTTGTGATCGAGGTCATGTAGACACCAGAAACGCCTGCTGCCCAATCCTGAAGAAGATGAGGGGGAAACTTCTACCACAAAGTTTTCACTGCAGGATCCAGCAGGACCACAAAGGCCCCCAAGGGACCCAGGACACACTGAGGCCAACATAACCCACTTCGACTTTCTTCACAGCACTCATGGTGTCTAGCTCTAATGCATTATTAACCCTCCATACTGCAGAAGAACTCCACAAGGACGCAGGTCCTGCCTGTCATCACTGCTATGGACAGTGTCATCACTCTAAGCAGTGCCACCCTCCCAGGTCAGGGCAGGTCCCTGAATCCTTGTGGCTGACCCAGTTCTCCCCTGTCTTGTCTAAAAATGTCCAACAGCATGTACCAAGAATGACGCATTCCACAGAGAAGGGACTGTCCAGAACAGCACAGGCTTTGTCCATGCCTCTCCTGATACATAATGTCCTGTAACAGGGCAGCCCCAGAAAGCAAGTGGAACCTGGAACTACAACCACAAGAGAAAGTTTGGGGGTCCCATAGCTGCACTGGGAAGTGAGGTAAGTGCCAGCAAAACTCAACTGGAACCTCTTTCTAAGCCTTGGGGACCAGGCCTACACTTGTTTATCCTGCCTCCCTGTGAACACTAATGTGCATTCCCTGATGTGTTCTACAAGTGTCCTCTCACTGGACTCAACCTCACTGGTTGGCTTCAACCAAGAGCACCTGGCCAACCTGGGAAGGTGCACGGGTCTGACAGGCCTGAGACACAGCACAGTAGGTCCCTCTCAGGGGCTAGCACCAGTGCACACTGGTTTCCTGCTCTCTACCCAATTCCCCAGGATGGAGCTTAAGTAATGAAATAATGGTCTCTTTACCATTTTGTTACCCACTGAAGCATTCCACACACATTCTTAACCTTTGCTAGGGGAATTCAAGTCATCTCATCTGTTTGGTTCCTGGAAAATATATTCTCTCTCTGTCTCTCTCTCTCTCTCTCTCTGTGTCTCTCTCTGTGTGTCTCTCTCTCTCTGTCTCTCTCTCTGTCTCTCTCTGTGTCTCTCTCTGTGTCTCTCTGTCTCTCTCTCTCTGTCTCTCTCTCTGTCTCTCTCTCTCTGTCTCTCTCTCTCTCTTTCTCTCTCTCTCTCTCTCTCTCTCTCTCTCTCTCTCTCTCTCTCTCTCCTTGAACTCTCAGCAGTCTGCCTGCCTCAGCCTTCTGAGTGCTAGAATTCCAAGCATGCACCACTCTGCAGAGCTGCATAAAGTTTTTTAACAACCGGGTATGAGGGAGGGGATGATTGTATGAGCTAACACCATACAGAACAATTTCCTTTTGTATCTCCTCCCACTCTAAGGGTAATAATGTTCAGTCAATAATGACACACTCGAGCTGAAAGAGCTAAGGCTTTAGACAGCATATCCTGTTTGAGTTCATTTGGTTGCTGTTCACTAGCAATTTTAAAAAATGACAAAACACTGTATTCTTTCTCTGTTCGTGAACATATAAAGGATGAAGTGAAACTTACATCTTTAACAACAGGAGAACATAGCAAAGACAGTGATTAAAACAACCTAGTACTGGATATGGAAGAGAGTATTAACATCTCCAAGCCCAAAATGAGTTACTGCTGAATCTCATATCTCCTGTGCCAGTCTGGAAGCCCAGAACAGAAGACATGAAAACACACTGGTTCCTTTTATAAATTTTCTTAAATGAAAAACTTCAGACACAATCAAAACTAGACTTTACACTATAATGGATCCCTAGGTATCAACCACCCAGCTTCAGCAATTGTTTTAAACTAATTTTAAGTCTGTATTTCAGCAGTACTAAGACCAACTGAACCTTCTAACATTATTTCACTGTAAGTTAATTCCAAACACTGGGACCATCTATGCTTCACTAATGCAATGTACTACCATTCACATAATGATTGCAGGAATATAATCAATTCTGCTTTCACACTCAACATATTTTCTCTAAACTATGGCATTCTTATCAGCAATGACATATGTAAGAGCTGTCATTAATTAGTCAAAACAATTCCTTATAAATAAAACATTGTGGTAAGAAATGCAACACATTCTTTTTAGCCTATAATGTGTTCTTATTTCTCTTAACATCTACAAACAACCAACTACTGTGTGAAGAACTGAGAAGAGAAGCTAAGAACATGCAGACTGTACAGTTGCACCACAGGAATGCTGCACAGACAAACGCACAGAAAATCACACCCTCTCCCTGACACACCAGTATGCCAAACACTGTCTACAACCAGTGCCTCTGGAACTAATAATATTCTCAGATAAAGTCCAGTCCAAAACAAAGGCCCAGTGTCATCTCATTATTTCTGCTTCTCTGCCAGTTTTAGACAGCATGCACTTAAAAGCTTAATTTTAGAATGAACGTGGGGCTAGCCAGGAAGAATCACCAGCCACATGGAAAAGTGATAATTAATGTTACTTCATTTAATCCAATGAAATCTTCAACTTACTACTTTCACTTGAAAATCTTTCTTACTGAATTCTAAGCTTAGGGATTAGATACAAATACATCAATAAAAAATCAATTTTAACAGAAAAGAGTTACTATAAAATAGTATTAAAATTAACATAACGAAGCCGGGCGTTGGTGGCGCACGCCTTTAATCCCAGCACTCGGGAGGCAGAGGCAGGCGGATCTCTGTGAGTTCGAGGCCAGCCTGGGCTACCAAGTGAGCTCCAGGAAAGGCGCAAAGCTACACAGAGAAACCCTGTCTCGAAAAACCAAAAAAAAAAAAAAAAAAAAGGGGCTGGAGAGATGGCTCAGAGGTTAAGAGCACCGACTGCTCTTCCAGAGGTCCTGAGTTCAATTCCCAACACCCACATGGTGGTTCACAACCATCTGTAATGAGATCTAGTGCCCTCTTCTGTATACATAATAAATAAATAAATCTTTAAAAAAAAAAAAAAAAAAAAAAAAAAAAATTAACATAACGACATGGAAAACATGAGATAATTCTGAAAATGACCTTTCTACATTGATTTCCAGAATTTCAAATCTTAACTCAGCAACTTCTCTTGTCAAAGAGAGCACAGCAAGAACAACCAAAAGCCCTGAAGTGAAGGATTAAAAACATTTCTGCCTTTATTTATGGATAAGGAACAACCAGAATCTGCATAATATCTGAGGAAAATAAATCAGAAATGCCAATGAGAGAAAAAAGATGAAATGCATGTTCAAATGAGATGATTTTATTTGACTCTTCTAGCAAAAGACAGGAGTTTTTAAACAAATTAAGGAAAATTTAAATGAATTATATTTATAGTTGAAACATGCTCCATTTTCTATGTGGTCCACAGTGTTTGTTTCTAGATTATTTTATAAAGTTTAGGACAAGAAACAGAAACCATGTCATTATATTTCAAGATTTAATATAGATATCAACATACAGCAGTCATCTCTTACTTTAGCCCAAAGTAAAATAACAGGATAACAAAACTCCTAAATTCACCATGACTTACATAACGAGAACATTTTTATCATACACAATAAAGAGCAGTCTTTTCAGAAAAGCTTCCCCTACATGCCATGAATACAACTGGCCCATAGCCTATTTTCAGCCAGTCACTGGTAAGGACTACAAACATGTACTTTTGATCTCTAGCAACCTGCAAAACAATCCTGTTGTGATGCTGGCCACCAGGACCACAAGGAAGTCTACAGTGTTCCATGTTGCTGAACCATGATGTTTGACAGGCCAAATGGATTCAGTTCATTTTTCCCTAATGGTGTCTTCAACCCGAAGTGAGTCTATCAGGACACAACCTTCTGTTGCATTGAAAAAGCAAAGAGGAAACTCATGATGAGAGAACATTAGCAATGATAAATATCAGACAAAATAGCCAGAATGCAAACAATTCTACACCATTTACTCAATAACAATATTACAAATCCAACTAACATCATTAATCATCAAACAAATTCAAACCAAAACACAATAAAACACTACTACATGATGAGGCAGAGGTATGGCAAGAATATGGAGCAACCATTAGTAGAGATGTACAATTATACCTACTAGCACTCAGATTCTAATAAAAACAACAGCTATGCCTTACAGTCAGTCCTAAATTTTTAGCAAACAGAACTGGTTCTGAAAGTGAGTGTTCAGAAAAATCAACCATTCTGAGTATGCTCAGTTGTAATAGCTAAACTAGGAAAGCATTCAAATGCCCAGCAATACACAAATGGTCACAAGTAAAACTTGCTTACCCATACAAAAGAATATAAGACTCAGAAATAAGACCAAATTAATTTCTTACTGGTATTTACAGCATGGATCAATTACAAAATAAAACTGCTAAGTAAAAAAAAAAAGGGGGGGAGCCCATCCAAACTAAACACATCCCGTATGATTCCATCTATATAAAATTCTAACAAAGCAAAACACCTACAATAACATAAAGTGGATCCCAGTTTCCTAGAGGGAAGGGGAAGGCATGGGAAGGGGCAGGAAAGAGAAAAGCAAGTGGCACAGGGAAATCCTTAGAACTCAAAGACAGATCCTTTCTCCTGGTCATGATTTCTTGTGATAATAAGTTACTGTGAGCATACTTAATTGAAGATCAGTATATTTCAATAAAGCTTTTTTACCACAAAACTAAACGAGCAACTGTAAACAAGTATTAAACTGGTTTTTTTAGTAAATAATGAACTGAACAGGAATGGAACTGACAATTACATACAATGTAAAGTACAAAATTAAAATGGCAGGGGTTGATAACGAACACAGGAAAAGACAAAGACATTAAAAAGCAAATATAGCAAAATACTTCAGCATGTAAATAAAAACCGTAATTCTTTTTTTCTGCATCACTTAAATTTTTACGTACAAAAAATGATGAGGGGAGGGACATAAGTGCATGTTCATAGTCAATGCCCCAATGCTTGTGCAAGTCTATATGACAGGTCTAAGTAACAGCAGCACCAACAAGTCTACGTTTAGGAAGATGTTCCTGTCCTTGTTTCTTTCTGTTGCTGTGATAGGGCACCATTACCAATAACAACTTGGGGAGGAAAGGGTTTGGTCTCCTCTTACAGGTTACAGTGCAGCACTGAAGGAGTCAGAGCAGAAATTCAAAGAGAGCAAGAGCTGCAGCAGTGCAGGACCTCGATGAATGCTGCTTACCCCAACAGTACGATGTGTGGGAGGCAGAGGCAGATGGATCTCTGTGAGTTTGCAATCAGCCTGGTCTACATAGCAAGTTCCAGGCCTAGACAGTAAGACCCTGTCTCAAACAAAAACAATAAAAAGTCAAGATTTTATTCAAATCATGTGCAATAGAGAATCACATAATCTGATCTCACTGTCATAAACTAAATGAAATAATGATCAGAACCAGTGAAATGGCTCAGTGGGTAAAGGGATTTATCACCAAGCCTGACTACTGAAGTTCTATCCTCAGAACCCACATGGAGGAAGGAGAGAACCAGCTACCACAAGCTGCCCTCTGACCTCCACATGCACACTGTGGCAAGCTTGCAACACACACACACACACACACACACACACACACACACACACACACACACGAGGGGGGGGGTTATATACTCAATGAACCTAAAAATAAAATTATGTTTGAGGGTTTAGAACTATACTTAGGATTAAACCTACAGCCTCATCAAGTATTTTACCACTGGGATGTTATATCCCTATGCAGGTATAGAAATACATACTTGCATGTATTGGGAAATTGGCTTATTGTATGCTCTCATTTTTTATTCATATATTTTAATTTATTTATTGTATACTTTCACTTATTCTGTGTGTGTGTGGAGGCATGCATGCTATCACATGCTTATGGAGATCAGAGGACAATTTGAAAGAGGTGGTTCTCTTTCCACCATGTGGGTCTCAGGGATTAAACTCAGATCAGTAGGCTTGGCAGCAAGTGCTTTACCTGCTAATCCATCATGCCAGTCCTTCATTGTATGAATGATCTCATTATGTGGCCCTGGCCTAGAACTCTCCATGTAGACCAGGCTGGCCTCAAATTCAGAGACACACTGGCCTCTGCCACTCAAGTGCTAGGATTCAAATCATATACCAGTGTGCTCAGCAATCGCGGAGTATCTAAAACAAATATGTGTCATGTGTTCAGAAAACATTGAAGAAGTTCAGTTATAGACATTACATAAAACATATTGGATTAGAGAGCAAAAATGTTTATTCTATTAAAAAATTACATTGGACTTTGGCAATAACTAAAACCCAAAATCAATGAAAATCTCCATATTTGATTAAATTCCAAACACAAGGTATTTTACTCCAAAAAGAAGAACGTCAAAGTATCAAACTAAAAATACAGATATTAGAGTCTGAGAATATAGCTCATCAATAGAGTACATTCCTAGTATGCACAAGGCCCTGGATTCTATCCCCAACACACACACACACACACACACACACACACACACACACACACACACACACAAACTTAAAATCTGCTAGTCTTTCTCACCAAAAATTGTCACCAATGTGACAATCTGCCACAATGGCACTGAAGTTAGTCAATTTCTAAGGATATATTTAAAAAAAAAAATCGAGGCTGGAGAGATGGCTCATGGGGCTGGAGAGATGGCTCAGAGATTAAGAACACTGACTGCTCTTCCTGAGGTCCTGAGTTCAAGTCCCAGCAACCACATGGTGGCTCACAAGCACCTGTAATGAGATCTAGTGACCTCTTCTGGCCTGCAGTCATACATGCTGTACACATAATAAATAAATTTTTTAAAAAAAATCATCACATAAGCAATGTTCCCACAATATACCATAACCTACAGTCAATTCCCTTTGTGCTGTTTCTATGGCACTCACCAACAGGACCAGATATTCTTAAAAAATCATCTTTGTAGGCAGAGTCAGGAGTTGCCAGCAGATGCAAAGGAAGCAGGAGATAAATGTGCCATGCTAATAAATGTACTATCATGTGGCAGAGTGTAAATAATGAATCCGGGTTAACTTAAAATGTAAGAGCTAGTTAATAATAAGCCTGAGCTATTGGCCGAACATTTATAATTAATATAAGCCTCAGAGTACTTATTTGGTACTGGGTGGTTGGGACAGGAAACTTCCACCCACACATCTTAAATGGTAAGCTCCAATGGTACCATATTTAATGTCATAGAAATTGTATGCCAAATATGAATCTTGCCCTGACACACACACACAAGGAAACAGGCTCCTTAGTTATGAGCTACAAATTTCTAGTGCAAGGAAAAATACCACCCGTCTTTTGGGTACAACCCATCTTTCTGTGATGGGAAGAAAGCTCTTTTGCAGGCTGAGTATCTTTTAACTCTTAATCTTAGGTCTTCTATAATGTTTAATGCTCAGTGAACTTACTATGTTGGAATCATAAGAACAGATAAAGAGGAAGCAGAGACTGATAAAAAACCAAGGCTTCAGAAATGAGAGATAAAAACAGAAAACAATTTTAACATAATATGGAAGATAGTATGCCCAGTAAGAAATTTTTTATTTTTCATTTTTTTAGTATTCTAGAATTTGACAGAAAACATCCACCTCATTAGAAAGATACAGAAAAGTTAACACATGGACAGTGACTTTGGGCTGGAAAAGGCAGGGAGAGACACACTGTGCAGCGAGGAGAGTGTGGAAAGCATGTGACACAGAGACACACTGTGCAGTGAGCAGAGTGTGGAAAGCATGTGACACAGAGACACACTGTGCAGTGAGCAGAGTGTGGAAAGCATGTGACACAGAGACACACTGTGCAATGAGCAGAGTGTGGAAAGCATGTGACACAGAGACACACTGTGCAGTGAGCAGAGTGTGGAAAGCATGTGACACAGAGACACACTGCAGTGAGCAGAGTGTGAAAAGCATGTGACACAGAGAAACACTGCAGTGAGCAGAGTGTGGAAAGCATGTGACACAGAGACACACTGTGCAATGAGCAGAGTTTGGAAAGCATGTGACACAGAGACACACTGTGCAGTGAGCAGAGTGTGGAAAGCATGTGACACAGAGACACACTGCAGTGAGCAGAGTGTGAAAAGCATGTGACACAGAGACACACTGTGCAGTGAGCAGAGTGTGGAAAGCATGTGACACAGAGACACACTGTGCAGTGAGCAGAGTGTGGAAAGCATGTGACACAGAGAAGCTTAGTAAAGGAACAGTATTGTTGGTAAAGGAAAATGGGGGCGATAAGATAAAAAAAAAAAACCTCAGGGAAACAAGAAGTAGTGGGTTCTTCTACACTCTCTTCTCTAACATGAACATCTAAGTTTTTGTTTTATCTTTGTTTAGTGAAAATTTGATGTCTCACAGTGATTTCTTTTCTGAATTTAAATCACTTACCTATTCTTTCCAGCATGGCTGTGAAAGGTCGAGGAGCAGAACTCATACCTGACTCATTTTCATACCCTCAAATGCCCTGGACAGAAATGTCAAAGAAGCACCTTTAATGACTGTGATGGCTACTCTTGGTTGTCAACTATATCTGTACTATATCTGTACTGAACTCTAAGCCAGAAATGACTAATACAGGTATAGGTACCAGTGTAGAGGGGTACTGCAGTGACAGACCTAACAATGTTTTGGGGAAAATTGTGGAAGGACTTTGGAACTTTGGGCTAGAAGAACCACTGAGTGTTAAGAGCTCAGAGAGATATTTTTTAGGAGCTTGGAAGATAAAAATGTTTAGAGCAATGCAGAAGATGGAGGCCTGACTTGTGAAAGTTCAGAGGGAAGTTTAAAGACTCTATCAGGGCCATTTGTTATTCTGAATTAAGAGCCTGTGGTTCTGGTTAGCTGAGGCTGAAAATCAGCTGTGATTAACAAGATGTTAGAACCACTAAAGCAAAATTTCGCTTTGTTGGGATACTTGATGCTAGTTGGCTGGAGCTAAGAAATTAGCGGTGATTAAGAAGAGACCAGCATCACTGAGGTGACATCTTCTGGAAAGTATTTCCTGAGAGCACAGAGAAGCTGTGTTTCAGAGGCAGCCAAGGTTGTACCTCGTGCTGGCAGCCAGACTTGGTAACATGTAAGCATCATGCAGGTGGTACTGGTTTTAGAGGCATAAAGGGGTCATGGAGAGCAGCTGAGGATTGGCACTGTGAGATGCCAGGAAAGGTCACTGGTGAGGGTGCAGCCTCAGTGGCAGTTGAAGGCCCAGGAATGGGGGAGTCATGCAAAGAAGTTGAGGGTTGGACCATGAAGAGAACCCAGGAGAGGCTATTGGTGAAAGTGCAGCCCAGTTGCAGCAAGGGACCCCAGCATTTTGGAGATGCCAGTACCATGGGAAGACTACCAAGAACAGCAGCAGCAGTAGGGTAGAGCCAGCGGGAGCCTAAAAGATAAATTGTGTGTGCTGCAGAGGGCAAAGCTGGAGAGGTGACCCAAGCCCTTTGGAGGTGAAGATCGTAAGTGAATCCCAGATAATTGTACACTGAGTTATTTATACTGTTGGAGTTTGATTTTGCTTGGTTCAGATTGTGACAGTACCCTGGTTCTTCCCTCTTGAAGGAAGTATTTAATTTTGATTTTTAAAGCAGCTGAAAAAAAGACTTGAACTTTTAAAAGAAATTAGGTATTTTAAAGAGACTGAAATTTTAATATGTTTGAATTGGTAAAGACTGTGGAACTTTTAAAATTATTTATTATTTTAATGTGAGATCTTGGGGATGGATAAGAAAGGAAGGAATATGGCTTAATAGAGACGTGTTTATGTGTCAAGTTGTCAAAGGGTCGACTGTACTGGGTGGTTTTGTGTGTCAACTTGACACAAGCTACAGTCATCAGAGGAAGGAGCCTCAGCTGGGGAAATGCCTCGAGGAGAGCTGCTGTAAGGCATTTTCTCATTTAGTGATCAATGGGAGATGGCCCAGTCCATGGTGGGTGATGCCATCCCTAGGCTGCTGTTCCTGGATGTTGTGGGATATTTGTATACTGTGTAAAGATGTATTGCTGAGATTGGTATAATAAAAAACTGAACAGCTAATTGAAGGAGGTATAGGCAGGGCTTCCAGGGCAGAGAGGGAGGACAAGGAGGAAGAATCTAGGTATGCAGATTTCACCAGAGACTCTGAAGAAGGTGGACATATGGTACAGAACAGAGGAAATCAAGCCACAGGGCAGAATGTAGATTAATAGAGACAGGTTAATTTAAGTTATAAGAGCTAGTTAGAAAAAAGCCTAAGCTAAGGGCAAGCTTTCATAATTAATAATAACTCTCCAGGTAGGTCATTATTTGCAGGCTAGTGGGCTAAAACAGTCCAAGGAGAAAGCTTGTTACATATGACATCCAATGTGGAGGCTCGAATTATCCAAACACAGCGTCTGAGAAAGCAAAGAAAAATTCTGGACAAGGAGCCAGACGTGGTCTCTCAGGTGGGCAGATGCTCACAGCTCCTGGCCACTGCCTAGCCACCAGAACCTAACTGCTGCCTAACAGTTTAAGATTTGTCTTAGGCAGTCAGAGAACACTACAGGCACTTAGTAAAGCCAGGTCCAGAAACAAAAATCCTCTAAAAAAGATACAGTATGCTTTAAATTGTGCTTAGATGCTGAAGAAAGAAATTTGTATAGTCATAAAAAAAATAGTTTAAAAATAATGAAGTCTCTAAAGAGAGAGTAAAGTAATATAAAAGAAAAAAGCCATGTAAAGATGGGAAATACACAGGGTGTCTGGATCCTGTATGGTGCTTTGTTGGCTTTGAATGTTTTTAATGCTAATAAACAAAAAACAATAGCTACTGAGAGACATTGGATTATGGGAACTACTAAATTAAACCAACCTATATGTTTTAAGAATGTCTTAACTTCAGAATGGAAGTCAGAAAATGTGTTGGATTGGAGGAAAGGTTATGCCTTTGTTTCCACAGGAAACAAAAGGCTATGGATGCCTTCAAAATTAATGACAATCACATTTGATCGGGGGGGGGGGGGGCACCTCCTGAAAAGCACAGCTACAGACATAAAGAAAAAAAGCCAAGAAAGGCTATAGGACAGGTGATATTATATGCTGATCCCTCAATATGGGTACAGCTCTGAGACCAGATGAGACATGATAAATCTTGTTGACTATAGAATCCTCATGACTTATTACATACAACCCTTTCATAGGTTTAGACAGTCCAAACAGATTTATAAAGATAATAGATGTCTTTAACTGTTCAAATATAGAACAAAAAATCTTCTTAAGCTGACTTGTACACACTGGACATTCTATACTTATGTTAATACAGATATGTTACCTTTAAAACTTTGTGTTTTTTAAAAAAAACAAAAAAATAAAAACAAAACAAAACACGAGTGAAAACAAGTAGGCCAAGTAATCCAGCATCAAAATCAAAACGCCTCTGCTAGCGTTCTCAAAATTCTGCATCAAGAACAACGTCAAAGCTGCTAGCTGAGATGGACCAGCCTCACAGACTACTCCAGCCAGGACTTCAGATAAGCCCTGCACTTTCCCATCACACAAAGACTAAACAAAAAAATAATACAACTACCTCTTCCAGGACTAGACCATTATCTCAATTTTCTCAGATTCCCTAGAGTGGCCATCAACAGGAAGCAGTCTAGAGAACATGATGCCCATATCCCAAGAAGTGGGATGGCGGGGGGGGGGGGGGGGGGGGTTGATCGTTCAATGGACTATGAATATTTATCATCATTTGATTGCAAGTTGTGGTTGGTCATGGTCAAGGAGAAAGCTGAGCAAAGGAGATTAGATTCAAGGGAACTCATTCTGAAAAGTAAAAGAGGAATATAGAAATGACAGGATAAAAGGGTGGATTATTTGTTGGAGCCCACTGAGGTTTCCTAGTGGCTGTACCCAGCAGGACTGCATGAGGGGATGACTGGGCCACTGGCCTAGGTACCAGGTGTTTGGAAGGGTCTCCACTTGGCTGTATCTAGCAGGGGGTGTAGATGTAACTAACCGTCTTATTAAATAAGAAACACAGAACCAATGCAAAGAAGAAAGCCAAGAGGTCAGAGCTAAGAGCCTTACCCACCTGCTGCAGCTAGCCTCTTAAACCAAGAGACCTCTCCGAAAGAGAGTTACTTCCTATCTGTTTGTCTTTATATAGACTTTCTGTTCTGCCTTCTCATTGGTTGTAAAACCAACCACATGACTGCCTCATCACTGTCTGTTGTACAGCCCTCCAGGTCTTCTATGGTATTGAGATTAAAGGCATGTGTCTCCGATGCTGGCTGTATCCTTGAACACACAGAGATCTACCTAGCTCTGCCTACCAAGTGCTGGGATTAAAGGCGTGCACCACCACCGCCCAGCTTTTGCTATGGCTCTAATAGCTCTGACCCCCGGGCAACTTTATTAACATACAATCAAAATCATATTTCAGTACAAATAAAATACCACCATAAGAGGGAGGTCTTTTGCCCCTCCCCTTGGCATTGTTGTAAAAAGCCCTTTTGAATGAAGTTCTGGGCTGGTGGGTTTTGACCCAGACCCTCCCAAGGCTATCCTGTGTTTCTGTCTTTCCTCTCATCATCTAGGTATCTCTTTCTATGTAATATTTCTTACTTCTCCCTATTCAAGAGTAACTTGGATGGTAACAGTGGGGGCTAGTCCACCACAATTATTGAATCTACTTTTAAACTAAAAAGGCAACTACTAGTCTTAAATATTTTACATTGGTATGGACTTGTGTATATTGATACAAATTTAAGGTTATTTTTGTTTGAACATATATATGTTTCTACTCTTGTTTAAGGCATTGTACCTATGCAGCTCATTTAAAAATGTAATGTAAAGGTCTAGTCCTTGAAAGCTATATAGGATAATAAAGAAATACAGGTTGAAATTTATAACAATCAAATTTGTAGCCATGTTAGGTATGTTTTTCAAGGTCAAACAGAGATATAGTTTAGATAGGTGGTCTTCAAACACTTCAGAGACCTACAAAATATGGCATTTAAGATGTTTTAATAACATAAGGCTTTTCATGACAGTGAGACACATCTGCTCCTGAGAGCACAAATCTACTTCAAAAAAGGATGATGGGCATCAAAGAACCTCCATATGGAGTTTGATTTTATTTTGGCAAAGTTAACCACTGGGCAAGAAACTGCCCTTGCCTTGATGAATGACAGTATGTTGTCCAAACTGGACAATCAGGATACAAAAGAAAGTAACTGCCAAACTTTGCCAAGACAGGGTAGGACAGTCCTTCAAAATTCCTGTTTTACAGAAAAATTTGTCAGATATTCTAGGCCTGTAGGCCAAAGATGGATGCCCCAGTATTGTAGAGGAACCTTGAGTCCAGGCAGCCAAATGTCTCTATAGTATCTATAGCTTTGGAAGTTGTTTGTTCTGCACTTTCTATTTACTCAAGTAATATTTTATCCTTCTTGGGTCTCTGATGGGGACTGAAGATTAAATAGTTATACAGTTTTCCTTGTTATCAAATTCAGAAAAACAAAACATAAGAGATGTAAAGTTGATAGGCTTGAGAAACATAAAAGCTTAAGTTGTTTATCTAAGATATTTTTAGTTCTAAAAAGTTATTTTTACAATGGTAATACAAGTTATGATAGAAAATGGTTTAGGTATAAAACGTTGGACTCACCAAGATAGGATAGATAATGGAGTAATTACTCTGAATTTGCCAAATGAAAATGGATTGGATATTGTGAATGTAATTCTTACCTGATAATTTTTTACTGTATATAGTTTTACTGTATTAGAGTTAAAATCTTTCCTTTTTACTTAGACACAAAGGGGGAAATGTAGGATATCTATACACTGTGTGAGGATGTATTGCTGTGATTACTGAAATAAAAAACTGAACAGCCAATAGCAAGAAGTATAGGCAAGGCTTCCAGGGCAGAGAGGGAGGGCAAGGAGGAAGAATCTAGGTATGCAGATTTCACCAGAGACTCTGAAGAAGCTGGACATATGGTATAGAACAGAGGTAATCAAGCCACAGGGCAGAATGTAGATTAATAGAGACAGGTTAATTTAAGTTATAAGAGCTAGTTGGAAAAAAACCTAAGCTAAGGCCAAGCTTTCTTTTTGTTTTTTTGAGACAGGATTTCTCTGTGTAGTTTTGGTGCCTATCCTGAATCTCACTCTGTAGACCAGGCTGGCCTTGAACTCACAGAGGTCC
This sequence comes from Peromyscus maniculatus bairdii, assembly GCF_049852395.1. Lineage (NCBI taxonomy): Eukaryota > Metazoa > Chordata > Mammalia > Rodentia > Cricetidae > Peromyscus > Peromyscus maniculatus. The sequence goes on along the minus strand of NC_134860.1, from coordinate 120,175,693 downwards.
ACCTGCCTCTGCCTCCCGAATGCTAAGATTAAAGACGTGTGCCACCACCACCCAGCTCATTTTTTTTTCTTTTGTTGTTGTTTTTAGTCAAGCTTTCATAATTAATAATAAGTCTCCAGGTCATTATTTGTGGGCTGGTGGTCCAACAAAGTCCAACCAGAAAGCTTGCTACACTTGAGTTCTATAAGAAGGTGGGCGGAGCAAGCCTTGGGAAGCAAACCAGTAAGCAGCTCCCTCCATGGCCTCTGCATCAGCTCCTGCCTCCGGGAACCAGCCCTGTTTGAGTTCCTGTCCTGGCATCCTTCAGTGATAAACAGCAATGCTAAAGTGTAAGCCTAAAAATCCCTTCCTCCCCAATGTGCTTTTTGGTCACAGTGTTTCATCACAGCAAGAGAAACCCTAAGACAATGACTAAATACATGAATGACCACACTGGCCATATCATTTAACTTTCCTGAGTGTCAAGCATTCATCTATGCCTGGAGGCATGAAGGTTATATGGCATGTGTTTTAGGGCTTGGCAGGCCACTCATCTCTGCTGTTCCAGGACAAAAGCAGCCATAGACAAATACATAAATGAATGGGCATGAGTGGGTTTGAATAAAACTTTATTAATAAAATGCAGAATGTCCCACAGACAACAGTTTTCCAACACTTTATCTATACAAATGTAAATATAAGAATACACTATATGGGAACATTCGCGTATACGTTACAATAAACAATTCTAGACTATAGTTCTGCAATCTAAATAACTGTTCCAACTTAAATTTAGAGTTTTGAGTTTCATCTAGAAATTGAAAACTACACTTATAAGTAATGCTCCAAAGAACAAAATACAAGTTACAAAGTAGAAAAAAAGTAACATATTAGAACAAGATAATTTAATATCTGATATAATTGATACAATCACCACCAAAGTTTTAACACTAATTAAAATTATATTTTAGTTCCTAAAACCTTAGGTTTCAGTGTCATCTTGAACATAGTTATAAATATATCTAAAAAATTAGTCTGATACAAATATAGGTTCATTTACCTAATGAAGATGGTGTAATGAAGACAACATTCACACCATTAAAGTTTTCCATGCTCATGGTGTAACAATAAATAACTGTAACAAGTCGATGAATAGCGTGACCTATTTACATAAAGATTTATTTTTATTAATCATGTGTATGCATATGTCTATGTACAGTATTTATATATGAGTGCAAATGCGCACAAAAGCCAGAAGAGGGAGTTACCTGAAGAGCTAGAGATTATAAGTCACTCAATATGGGTGTTAGTAACCAAATTTGGGTCTTCTGCAACAGCAGTATATGCTCTTAACCACCAAGCCTTCTCTCCAGCCCCATATTTACATTTTAAAATCTGAAAATTTTAATTTTAAAATTCAAGGATCAAATAATGTAACAAATTCATTAGAATGGTGACCTTAATTCTTTTCCTTTTTTTTTTTTTTTTTTTTTTTTTTTTTTTTTTTTTTTTTTTTTTTTTTTTTTTGGTTTTTTGAGGCAGAGTTTCTCTGTGTAGCCCTGGCTGTCCTAGAACTCGCTCTGTAGACCAGGCAGGCCTTGAACTCACAGAGATCCACCTGCCTCTGCCTCTTGAGTGCTAGGATTAAAGGCATGCGCCACCACGCCTGGCTCTTTTCCATTCTTATAATTAATTATTCATCAAGACCTAGAACAGAATGAAAACATTCACTTTTAACAATTACCAAAGAGTCAGTAAATCAATTAGAATGCTATAATTCAGGAGTCCAACACAAACAGCTCATGTCTCAACACTGCTTTCTGGAATAGGGCAATCATTTCTGGCTTCTCATAGACTTACCAAACATCTTGCAAACTCTTTGTTTTCTGACAGGAATCCATACCCTGGGTGTACCTTAGGAATGAAAAGAAAAGGCTCTCTTAACTTTATCATACTGTAAATCTTCCCAAGCCACAAGGTATTCACTGTTTCAGTGTGTTGAAGGTGACTTCCTCAATGACCAGTTCTACTGCAGTTTTCTGAGTAAAGAATCAAATTCCTCCTTTGTTCTAGCACCAGGCAGCCCACAATGGCTTCTATGTCCTACCCAGATGCATTTGTCTGCTCTATCCAACAGAAACTCACTTGACTTTTCCTGAGGCTGTTCAACAAGTTTAGAGAACTTCACAAGTGGGTCAAGGAGTTATGATCTACAAACTTTTGGCAATACAGATGAAAATCTCAAGAATAGCTGCTTTCTAAAGCCCACACTTGCCAGGCATGGTCGCACAAGCCTATATATAGTTCTAGCACTTGGAAAACTGAGGCCAGCAGATCTCTGAATCTGAGGCCAGCCTGGTCTACATAGTGAGTTCCAGGACAGCCAGAGCTATGTAGAGAGACCATGAATGAATGAATGAGCGAGCCCAAGCTCTAAGCCACACAGTACATCTTATTCCTAATAGCAGAAGGTGTTCTAACACTCTCCAGAGCCTTTGTCAAACTGCACTCAAATGGAGGTTTGATTCAACTTTTACTTTGTACTCTCTATATGTTTTCTTTTGATATCTATTCTTTCCTTACTCCAAATTTGGCCATTCACAATTACTCTGTGCTATGTTCCCCACAGGCCACAAGGTGCACTCTAACCTGTGTCCTAATCAAGTCATTTTTCACTCTAATACACAGCCAACCCTAAGCCACACCAACATCAGTCAGTGTTGGAGCAATTTCTAGTAAAATACTTCTGCTAGCAGAAAAGTTGGATTCCTGAAGGAGCCAAAGAAAGAACCTGAAACAGCTACACACCTGATGCTTGACATAGTCCAGAATAATTTAAATACTGCACAGCAGGAAAAGACCTTCACTCCATCATCTCATTTAAATAGAAAAAGCCACTGGAGACTGTGTTCTGACAAGCGAGGGTTAAAACCTTACAAGTTTTACTTCTGTTCAACGCTAACACACTGTAAGCATCCACAATACGAGTCCTAGAGTAGTGTTTTATCTAAGCATTTCTTCCTAAAGAAAAGAGCAGAGAGAGCACTAAAGAAGGTGCTCCAGGCTGGTGCAGATGCTGGCTGTTTTCATCCAACTCTAGTGATAATTCTGCTTTTAATATCAAATGTACAGTTAGTTCTCTGGTTAAAAACAAAAATCAAAGATTACTATACCTGATGTCAGAAACTAGTTTTTTCCTTGGATTCCACTCCATCCAACCCAAATTAGGGGTGGAGAAAGGATTTACCAATGTAAGTTATTAGCATTTTGTTGACGCTAACAAACTGAGATAACTAGTAAATACACTGTTTTTATTTCTAGCAATGCAAATGAGTGTGAACAATTTTTAAATGACTAAATTGAAATTTAAACAGTCTTTTCAGAGCCTGCTTATAACACAGAAGGCTGGGATCTTTGTTTTTTGTTTTTAATGCTCTTATTACACTGAAAGGGTTAATACTCAAAACTAATTGGGATTTCTTTCTTCCTGGCAAATGTGGAACTGAACTGAAGCTGCTCCCTGGTGTGAGAGCTGAACCCAGCAGCCACCTGCAGCATCAGCCACCAAAACTGCCAGATGCTACAAAGCCTTTGATTTTCAGTAGTGAATCCGGCCACATTTAACTCGTGTGACACAAACTAACTGCAACAGCATTTTCAATCATTCTTTCTTATGTTTCCTAATACAAACTCTAGCTTTCTGCTCACTGCATACGAAACAGCTGCAGAAAGTAGGTTCATTCAGACTCACAGCTTGGGCCCTGGTTTTCTTAATGGCTTCCATGATGGCATCCACGTTGAGGTAGCTTTTACTGGTGGGAGCTGGGCCAATACAGACAGCCTCATCCGCCATTTTCACATGAACCTAAAGAGACAAATCCCTGCGTTAACAGATGCTCTGTAAAAAGAATTACAACCACCGTAAGCAGAAGCAAATTTTCAAATCTGATTGTTTCACAGTGACTCATAGAATCAAATTTCTTTTCAAATATCCGCTAAAAAACACCACCACAACAAAAAGGCTCTGGGTCTGTATTACCCATGACTTCATTATTAGGCATGCCTCACCCACTGTCTAACCAAGCAATTTCTATAATACACCTGTATCCCTCTTTGGTTCATCCATGCATAAATCTGATATCAAAAACTACCTCACTACATGGAACCAGAATAGTCCAATATTTTAATAACAGGCACATTCATGCCCAGTTCTGAGCAAGCTCCCCAGGAAGTTGGATAATTAGAGGGACTGAATGGAGGGATGCAATGAGTGTCCCTGCACAGCATCAGGTCGGCACCAGGCTCAAATTAAAGCCCAGAACTAAAGAGTTCAATATCATAACACATGAACCAGAAAATTCTAAGAAACATTTAGATACTCTCACATTCGAGTCTTGTCCATCTTACATTTAGTCTAAAAAAAAAATGATGTGTGTAGTAAGCACTCAATCTATTCAAATTCAGGCATGTGCTTTCCATTTTTAAGACAACTCACTCTACAGTTTTTAGTCTGTGTGTTTTTGCTTAAAAAGAGTCTAGGTAGGCATTCAATAGTGAAAGATAAACTGTTTAATTCCAAAAAAAAAAAATCTATTCTTTTTAAAATTATCATAGTATGTTTTTAAACTGGCATCTTATAATGATTTTACAGCTTAAAAAACTCAGCTTATTTTGAAAGGCAGATACATAAAACTGGGTATGAACATACATCTCAACATTTATGATCCACTTCTCCACTGAGAGAGAAGAGGGGAGAATCAACAGTAGAAAATATTTCAATGTCTCTAAGTCATAATGTTCAGTTCTGAACTAATTTTTAAAAACTACTTTTTGAAGTGAGATCTGAAAATTTACAAAGTTGACTTTTAGAAAAAAAACAGAATTCTTTTTATTAATTCAATAAAGTTTTCCAATTTAGTAAATGTCATTGCACATTAAAAGGTAAATGATAACCTCCTCAAGGAGGTTACAGATCAGTATCTTAATACAAAATACTCAAATATATATACTCTTGGGGGGTTTTTTGTTTTGTTTTGTTTTGGGGGTTTTTTTGTTTTGTTTTGTTTTGTTTTTTTGGTGTTTCAAGACAGGGTTTCTCTGTGTAGATTTGCATCTTTCCTGGATCTCTCTCTGAAGACCAAGCTAGCCTCAAACTCACAGAGATCCGCCTGCCTCTGCCTCCCGAGTGCTGGGATTAAAGGTGTGCGCCACCACCGCCCAGCCAATAAATTTCTCTGCTTCTTAAATGCTGTGATTAAAGGTATGTGCACCATGCCTGGCCCCAGTTTCAACAGTCTTGAGAACTAGCCTTTCTGGACTGCTTTGTTCTTTGTCATTGTCTCTGTGGTAAATAAGATGAAGGGCTCCAGATGTTTTTCTTCTCAGACGACTCTGCCTATCTGTTCTGACCCTGCATTAGACTGTAGGTTTGTAGAGATGCTATAACTCACCCCTCTGTAGTGAAATCTATTTCTGAGAAACAGAAGTGAGTGTATGTGTAGCCCTTGCCTGTCAAGTCCATTTTTGCACTTGCAGTTTTTACCTGCTTGGGATGTATAATTGGAGTGTTCATTAGAACAATGTGAATCAGCAGCAGCAACATGTTAGACTCAGAACTTGTCCTTGGTGTGTTTATGAGGCATTTGTAAAAATGCAGGGAGGCATGTCTACTATGGTAGCTAAAGAAAAAACGGAAAAGTTACATATGCCGCATCTTAGAAGTATGAAGACAAGACGAGTCAAGGCATCACCATACCATCAGAGCCCTCCTTTTCCAGTGTGTGTGTGTGTGTTCATTATAGACATTTTGGGCATATGTGTATCTTTTGATTTCTTTTCCTCCATATGTGTGTTACTTATTAGACTGATTGCTCAGGCTGAGAAGGCATCCTTTGGGTGTAGCTGGGTTTGACTTCAAAGACAATGACTTATTGTTGGCATTTTTCTTTTTTCCTTGAAAGATGATAGTTTTACCATTTAATAATGTGGGTTTAGTAAATAATTCCCATCCTGAACTTTTAGCATAACAGCATGTTAAAAGCTTTTAAAAAAAATTTAAGACATGGTCCTTCTCTGTATATCACTAGGATTTGTGGAGGAGATACACATGTCATAATAATATAGCTGGTAAGATATAAAAATGAGGTTCTCAGGTTGAAAGAGATTCAGTGCCAGCATCTGTGAGAGGTCGGATTAAAGGAGGGTCACCCAGATGTGCAGTGCCCAGCAAGACCCAGCACATCATGAGAGAGATACATTGTATAAAGCACATACTAGTTTGACTTTAGCAGCCACCCTCACTTGGCTAATGCTTCTTTCACAAGGATCATTAAGTATTTTTCTTTACAGAAAACAAACCAAATGCACAGCCATAATGACAAGAACAGAGTTGATGACAGCAGGGTCTGAAACGGTCTAAGAGCAGCAGAGAAGCATGAGGGTGAGGACAATCCAGGCCAAGACAGTGAAGAAACAGTTAAAAGCCCCTGTCAAGCAAGGCTGCCTTTCCTTGCTGTGTATGTCATTAAAGGAGTATAAAGCTGGGCGGTCGTGGCTCACGCCTTTAATCCCAGCACTCAGGAGGCAGAGGCAAGCGGATCTCTGTGAGTTCGAGGCCAGCCTGAGCTACAGAGAGAGAGAGATCCAGTCCAGGCACCAAAACTACACAGAGAAACCCTGACTCGAAAACAAACAAACAAAAAACAACAACAACAAAAAAAAAAAAAAAAAAAAAAACTTTGAGAGACAGAGAGGAGAAAGAGGAGGAGAAGGGGGGAGGGAGCGAGGGAGAGAGAGAAGGAAGAAAGGAAGGAAAAAAGAAACTCCTCAGAGGTTAAGAGCACTGCTTGCTCTTCCAGAGGTCCTGAGTTCAATTCCCAGCAACGACATGATGGCTCACAACCATCTGTAATGAGATCTGGTGCCCTCTTCTGGCCTGCAGACATACATGCAGGCAGAACATTGTATATACAATAAATAAATCTTTTCAAAAAAAAGAAAAAAGAAAAGAAACTCCATGAATGTGAATGGTTGGAATGTTGTTATTACTGTACTCAGTAAGTGAAGCGCCTGCCTTGACTTCTGAAGAGATTTTGCTTACCAAAGCTTTTATGTTTCAAAAACTTCAACATCTTGAAAAACAATTTTAAGTAATTTAATAGAAAAGGAAAACTACAGCAATCACAGACTTACTTACGCAAATTAATCCAGCAAGATTTGCTATGGTTCAAAAAAGTACATGTTAGTATTCCCAAACCCAAAAAACCAAGTACTTTTCAAAAGAGAATGCTGGTTTCTATTCAAGGACATATAGTTTTATATTTTTAATTTTTTTCTTCTTTGTAGGAGAGTTGCCTAGATCCTAAGTAGTGAGTGTTTAGGTTCAAAGATGTTATTTTTAAACTTACAGGACTGAAAAGAATCATCTTCCCATTGTCTTTTTTAAAATAAAACTAGGCTTGTCTAGCATGCATAAGGCCTTGGGTTCCCAATACCCAGCACTACACACATACAAATCTAATGACTTAAATGTGTGGATATAGACAAGTTAAGACTGGTATCTAAATTTTATATTTTTGACTTAATTAAAAAAATCCACATCAACCAATGAGATGCCTGAGATATGCTGAAAATATTCCAGTTACCCCCTATGTTTATCAAGAAAACTGTACCTTAGTGTTAAAATATATTGGGCCAGGTAGTATATTTGGCATAAAGTATGGTGGTCTAAATGGAAGTTCTCAATACCTTCTCCAGTACAGTCTGAGACAGGAAGCCACTCCTTCTCAGTCAGATCTGACAGCAAGAGGATGGCCAGCAATACGGGTGCCTTCTATAGCTGGGGTCTCTTTAGCTCCACCCAGCTCCCAAATGAAGACACAGAGACTTATTGTTAATCATGAATGCTCAGCCTTACCTCAGCTTGTCCCACCAGCTCTTTTAACTTAATTGAACCTGCTTCTCTATTCATCTACGTTTTGTCTCAGGGCTTTTTACCTTTCTTTCATTTTGTATGTCCTACTTTTCTGCTTCCTCTGCGTCTGGCTGGCTGCCCACCCCCTGGCATCTCCCTTTCTTTCTTCTCCCCTTCCTTGCCACTCCCCATCCCAGCCTAAATTCCTCTTCCTGCTTACTCTCTCTGCCCAGGAGTTCCACCTATACCTCCTCCCTCACTATTGGCCATTCAGCTTTTTATTAGACCAATCAGGTGCCTTAGGCAGGTAAGGTAAAACAGCAACATATCTATCGTTACATAGTTAAGCAGACATTCCACAACAGTCTTCCATGTGATAAACTTCAAAGCAAAATATTTCCCACAACACCAACAGGCTGACAAAATGGAGACTAGATAAGATTCTTGCCTGAACCAGCAAGACTCACACAATTCAACCAGACATCAGGATCCACCAAATCTAACTCAAACATCACCAACACGAAAATTACTAAGAATTGGAAAAGTGAAAAAAGAAAGAGTCAACTACACAAATCTTGATTTGAAGACTTGAAAAGAGTTACTCTCAAGCAATCAGATAAACTCCTACTTTTAAAGAGACAATTTGATCTCTGCACTTGCTTTGTTTATATTTTATTAAAGTAATACATTTAATTCATGATTATTAGGAATGATAGAATTAAGGACTTTGCTACTTTTCCAAGTACAAGTCTCAGTCTTAAAAATGACAAGAACAGCCAGGCGGTGGTGGCACACACCTTTGATCCCAGCACTTGGGAGGCATAGGCAGGTAGATCTCTGGGTTCGAAGACAGTCTGGTCTACATAGTGAGTTCCTAGATAGCCAGGACTACACAGAGAAACCTGTCTTGGGGAAAAAAATAAAAGGCAAGAACCAAACAGCTGCATAACTTCTGACCCTTTTTTTTTTTTTTAAGTTTAGTTTTTGTATGTGAGTGTTTTGCTTGCATGTATATTTATATACAATGTATATGCAGGGTCCCAGAGACCAGAAAAAGGTGTCGGATCCCCTGAAGCTAGAATTACAGCTGGTTGAGAGCCACCATGTGAGTGCTGGGAATCAAACCTGGTCTTCTGGAAGAGCAATCAATGCTCTTAATCACTAAGCCATCTCCCCGGCCCTCAGCCCATTTTCTATAGCCTGTTTTTTAATGTCATAAAAGATAATTGATATGGATCAATCAGGAAGCAAGTTCTATATTGGGTTGTTTATTGTTATGTTTTTGTTTTTCTAAGTCTGTCTTGCAGGGATGCAGGGACACATTGCTGATGACAAAAAACAGGACTAGAGGTATTGTACTACAGGTTCTTTGTAGACACAACAGGAAAAAGAGAGGTATGAAAGAAGTCAACAGTGTGGTGATATATTATATATCCCAATAAAGCTTGCCTGGGGATCAGAGGACAAAGCCAGCCATACATTAAACATACAGGCCAGGTAGGGGTGGCACACACCTTTAATCCTATCACTCGGAGGCAGAGATCTGTCTGGATCTCTGTAAGTTCAAGGGAACACTGGGCTACATGACAGAAATAGAGCCAAGCAGTGGAGACACATGCCTTTAATCCCAGGAAGTAATGTGGCAGGACACAGAAAGGTACATAAGGCATGAGAAAACAGGAACTCTCTCTCTTGAGGCTGAGGATTTTGTAGAGGTAAGAGTGTGACTGGCTCTTCTATTTCTCTGATCTTTCAGTTTTCACCCCAATATCTGGCTCTGGATTTTTTATTAATAAGACTGTTTAGCAATTCACGTTACCCAACAGATACTAAATTTCCAAGAAAAACCTGAGCAAAAGGCATGTGTATGGAGTTGGTGGGTGTGCAGGCAACAACAAAAAGAATTGTGGGATACAGCAAAGAGGAAACAGAGATGTACAAGGAAGATGTACAACCCAGGCAAGGGTTAGGGCCGGGACTAGTGACTAGATGTAAGAAGTGGAAGAAGCAGAGTGAAGACTGAGATATGTACAGTTTGGGTTTGTTTTCTTGTGTTAACTAAGGAAAACTTGAGAAGGAAACTAGGTAAATAAGGAACTATGAAGTAATTCCAAAAGAGCAGGAGAGGGGAGAGGGATAGAGCTCAACTCCCACACAAAGAGGACTAACCAGGGTTTAACCAGAAAACACTAAAGGAAAGAGGAGAGAGTAAAAGACAGACAAGGATAAGGAGTGTATGTGCACACCAAACAAGGACAGGGTGAGGAACAAATGCAGGCAGTTTGATTAAATTAAAGGGGCTAGCCTCAGGAAGTTTCTCTTTTATCTATGAAGCAAAAGACAAGACAGTTTTCTAATACAAGGAAGAAAACAGTGGTCAATGATGGTAGAAACAAATTGAAGAAGGTGGAATTGGTCAGTGGGGACAGGGAAGCCAACTAGAGATCCAGGAAGGATGCCTGGTGGTGTGCATTTACTAGTGGCTCTTTGTTGTGAAAGAACTGGGCCAAGTTGGCATGTGTGCTCACATGTTTGCTGTATGTGCATGTTCAGGTGCGTGTGTGTTGATGTCAGACTCTTCTACAATCACTGTCCACCTTCTGTATATAGAGGCAGGGTCTTTCACTTGAACCTAGAGTAACCTAGGGATTAGACATGGGCCACACACCTACTGGGCATTTATGTGGGTAACCAAATAAGACATCTCCCCAGCCCCCAAGAGGGGGACTTAAAGTAGTCTTTGGACTTGACAAATCAGATCTCCCTTGATCTTGGAGACAGATTTAATTAATATAATAATGAAAATAGAAAATAATCTTCCTGGGTTGAAAGCAAATGTGAAGTAAGAAAATAACAGTGAAGACTAGTCTTCCATGAAGATAAACTGTAACACTTCTGTAAGAAAATACTTGAACATATAAGTACAGCAAACTAAATAACCTAAAGCTTATATCAGCTTACATTCTACTAAGGGGAACATTCCTCACACTAAATATAATTGAGCACTTTAATTTCAATCTAATGGAGAAAATATATTTTCATTTTTAAAATATTTATATTAGCAGTTCTTTGTTTGTTCTTTGGTTTTGTTTTTGAGATAAGGTCTTATGCATCCCAAGCTGGACTCAAACTCAAGACGCAGCCAAAGATGACCTTGAACTTCTGATCCTCCTTGCTCCAGTTCCTGAGTGCTGGGATTAAAGTTTTATGCCTCCACTCCTGGTATTTTATGATCCTAGGGCTTAAACAAAGATATCAGATCACAGTGACGTGAGGTGGCTAACACAGTGGGTGCATGTAAATCCTTTAACCACAGAAAGCAGTAACCATGGCACAGCCTGTGTGGCACGCCACCCCTGACAAACAACACAGTTCACTGCATTTTTTAAAGATTTATTTTTATTTTATTTATAAGTGTCTTTGCCTTTATGTGTATCCACGCACTACCAGTGTACTTGAGGCACACAGAGCCAGAGGAGGGTGTCAGATCCACTAGAACATGAGTTAAGGATGGTTGTGAGCTGCCATGTGGGTACTGGAAACTGAACACAGGTCTTTTTGCAAGTGTAACAAATGCTCTTAACCATGAGTCATCTTTCTAGCCCTCATCTCATTGCTTATATTTCTGAATTCAACTCAAATTTTCAAAACAGAAACAGAAAATAGCCAGATTCTTTGCCAGAATGTAACACTCAGGAGGCAGAGGCAGGCAGATCTTCATCAATTCAAGGCCAGCCTGGTCTACATGGTACAGACCAGCCAGAGAGACCCTGTCTCAAGTAAACAAAAAAGGGATAAAACCTACAGTCAATTCCCTTTGTGTTGTTTCTATGGCAATCACCAACAGGGCCAGACATTCTTAAAAGAGCATCTCAAATGGAACACTCTGATGGGAACATATTTAATGGATGGAAATTATATGCCAAATAACAGTCTTGTCCTGATGCACACACAAAAAAAGGAAGAGGGCTCTTTAATCATGAGCTACAATTTTTCATATTTAACAAAAACAGCAATATGACATTATCAAAAAACTAATATATAAAATTGGTATGTGAAAATATAAATTTTGAGAGAAAAATTATAAATGTTTCTCCATTTATGATGAGTTACATACATACCAGTAGATACACTGTAAGTAGATGATACCACTAGTTGAAGGTGTATTAAAGGACTAGTGAAATAGTTCAGTATGTAAGGCATATTCAATCCACAGGACCCACAAGGTGGAAGGAGAGAACTTACTCCCCAGAACTGTGTTCTGACCTCCATCCACACTGGTACACACACACACACACACATCCATCCACATTTAAAGGACTAAAAATGTAGCTCAGTTTGTAGTGTGCCTGCATAAAACCCTGGGTTAGGTCCCCAGCACTACATAAACTGGGCACAATGCCACATGCCTATAATCCCAGCCCTTGAAAGGCAGAGGCAGGAGCATCAGAAGTTTAAGGTTATCCTGTGCTACATAGTGAGTTTAAGGGCAACCTGAGATATATGCGACTATGTCTCAAAAACAAAAACAGAAAAGGAAAAATGTTAACTACTCTTATCAGCTTTCTATACATTGCTATAAATGATACCGGAGATGAATCAACTTCCTAAAAGGAAAGGTTAACCGAGGCTCATGGTTTTAGAGGCTTCAGTCTATGATCAATAGGCCCATTACTTTGAGTCTGGGTGGGGGAGGGGCGTTGAGTATACGGTGGGAAGTATATCAAATTGTTATATGAAACAAATTGTTACCTTCTGGCCAGGACTGAAAGAAGAAAGGAAAAGAAGGGGCTAGGGAGCATTCTCCCCTTAAAAACAGGTCCCCAGTGACAGGAAAACCTCTTAAAGTTTCTACACCCTTAGGACAGTTGCAAGTGGACTAACCCTTCTCACTACTTCCTTTGAGAACACTGGGACTCCAAACCAGAGCAACACCTAATCTACAGAACACCCTAGTTTAACTTCTCATGAACTATGGAGTATTGGTTCTTTTCCCTCCTGATTTTGGGGCTAATCAGAGCTCCAGTTTCTGCCACTACCAAGCATCAGAGGGGGGCAAAAGGCTCATCCTACATACAGCTAGCCTGGGAAAATATCCAAATTCAGAACCAGAGTGAGGGTCTCTACTGAAGCTGCATCACTTTTGCAGAACTGTAAAATCAAAGTGTTTAAGATCACTATGAGATGCCAGGGCCCTCTGCACATGGAACCTTACAAAGCGGTTTGTGTAGTTTTGAAACCAAATCCCCTCACCACTCAGAAAGTGTTCCAGCTGAACCACATCAGTACAGCCTCGGGATCTATAACACTTAATTAGAATAGTTCATGGAAGATACTTGCCTAGATTTAATTATACAGGCTCCTTTACTCAATCCCTAATATCCATTTGGGGAATAGAGCATAGGCTAAGAATTACTCTAGGATTGATCACAGAAGAACTCAACACTCAGTTGTCAACAGAATAAAATACTTTCCAATACTGTTTACAAGCAGTTTTACCCAAACTTAACACTTTCCTTCTAGACACATGAAGTTCTTGCTCTTAAAAAGCCCATGTGTTCTCCAGCAGACATGTTCTCCTGCCCCAGCTCCTCTGGAGGACTCAGCACAGACACAGCACTCCTGCCCCAGCTCCTCTGGAGGACTCAGCACAGACACAGCACTCCTGCCCCAGCTCCTCTGGAGTTCTCAGCACAGACACAGCTCTCCTGCCTCAACTCCTCTGGAGGACTCAGCACAGACACAGCACTCCTGCCTCAGCTCCTCTGGAGGACTCAGCACAAACACAGCACTCCTGCCCCAGTTCCTCTGGAGGACTCAGCACAGACACAGCTCTCCTGCCCCAGCTCCTCTGGAGGACTCAGCACAGACACAGGTCTCCTGCCCCAGCTCCTCTAGACTCTTCCTTACTATGGGCTCCAATTCAGAAAAAGCATCCAATTCAGATGTCTGTCATGACCATCTTCAGACCATTGTCTGAAGACTGGCAATCGAAAGAGTCCAAAGGGCAAAACACACTCACTAGCCCTCAGTAAGCCTTGTAAGTAATCTCATTACAAATTTAATTACAAATGCATAACTTTCACAAACTGATCTTTGATACTAAGCAAAACCACAATTGTGTGATTGGCTTTTTTCTGTGGTCCTCATAGGCTTGGGTACAATGCAGCATGTACCAAGGGACTGGCACAGTGAGTTCACACCTGAAAAGCTTCTGTTTCAAATGCACAGCAGTGAATAGTCTACAGAAAACAGGATGACAGATGACCAAAGTAAATGGCAAACACTTCATGAAGTCAAAATGAGAAAATCACGTAACAATGAACAAAGCTAGCCAACTGTAAGCAGCTTCTTCGGAAACAGGAAATGCCAAATTTGAGGAGCAGGACACTTGAATGCTGGCAGCTCTGTTTCAGCTCCTACAGCTTTTGGAGTCAAAATCAGAAGCAATTTTTGTGACTCTCTGGCATAGCTGCCACAACCACGATCTTAAGACCCATGCATGGATCTGCAATGCATAATGCCAACTGAGGCCACTAGGAAACTGTTCCTCCAGAGAACTGAGTGGGTTGTTTTGTTAACCATTTGGGGGGGTTATGGGAAGGGGCAGGAGACAAGGCAAGGATGAGAGAAAAACCAGGAAAGAGGAAGGCAAAGAACAGGAAGCAAGGGGTGGGGAGGTGGAAAGGGGGGACATTTTAAACCTTCACTACAAATAAAGCCCAGAGACCGAAATTCCAGACCACACTACAAACTAAGAAAACCACCCACAATTCAGCAGCAAATAAAATAGTCCAGAAGAAACTGATTTTGCCAATCTGGCGAAAACTTTCAAATATATCATTTTTCATGAGTGAAAGGCTAAACATTTTGTAATTTCTATACATCTCTCCAGTAGCCACTGTGAACTTGGCAGTCTGAGCAGCTTCAGAAGCTCCAGGAGCCAACAACAGTGGCAGACACCAGAGCCAGGCAAGTGGTACCAGCCAGGCATCGGCAGCTGAGACACAAGGGGCATCAGTGCAGCACAGGTGGCAGACACCTGAGAGCCAGCGGAGCAGCGAGGGTCTGTGTGCTTTCTGCGCTGAGGAGCCATGGTGAGGAGGATAGTCAGTCAGGGTATAAAAACCTGACTGACATCGCTTGAGGCTATGCTCAACCTTGACAAGCCAAGCAGAGACACAGGACCAGAGAGAGGCAACAGCAGGCAGCAACTTGAAGAGCAGCAAAGACTTTGGACCCCAGCTGCCAGAGCTGGTCTGTATCTAGGAGCCACAGTCACTGGCAGCCTGAGCCCGGCAGAGACGCTGCAGGAGAGGCGGAGAGCCAAGTGGACACCTGGAGAGCAAGAGTGCAGGGTCTCATGGCAGGCTGAGGTGTTTGGCAGAGCCTGGGACACAAGAACCACCGGGAGAGCAGGTAACACAGCCAGGGTGCAGCGTCTGAGAACAGAGCAGGGGTGGTCTCCTGAACTCGTGTGTCATGAGGTGATTGAAAGCCCTCAGGACCTCAAAACACAAGGCTCCTGGGAAAGGCTGGTTACAAGAAGCAGACAGACAGACTGGGACTGGGAAAGCCAGGAACCAGTTTCTGTTTGCTGGCTCTAAGAAAATCTCATTTGAAAGGACTTTGCCCCAGCCAGCTAAAAGCTTTTGCCCTGGAGCAAAAGTGGCTTTAGGGGAAGGTTACAGACTGCAGGGCACAGCTGTAGCAGACAGCGAAAGTTTCCAGAGGCTTGCTGAACTGAAAACAAGGCTTGGTGATGGGACTCCGCATATTTGGAGCTGTGTGCTTCAAAGTCATCATGACTCTGACAGTTATACAAACACTGAAGGGCAGCTGACAAACCAGGCCCTCATTTTGATGTCAGAAAGCTTTCTGGACCTTTAAGATTGGTGATAGAACTAGTTTTTGAACTTTTCAGACCTAAGAAATGAGATGGACAGGAGTGATTCCATTGCAATGGGACAATTTTGACTTTACCTATACATAAAGACTCTATTAACTGTGGTGACTCACGAACTGTTTTGTGTTAAAAATGGAACTATTTAAATGGAGACATTTGGGTTTTTTCTAATCAAGCTCAAGATGAAGCTTAGAAAATTATAAAAAAAAAAAAAAGAGGGGAAATTAATATTCCTCAGTCTTTAAATTTAAAAAAAAAAAATTTTCTTGTTACTTGAGTGAATTAATGTTAAGCTGTGTTAATGTACCCTATGTTTTGTATAGGTCTATTAACAAAACTGCTTTTGGATGTTTGATAAAATTTTTAAAGTGTTAATGGTTATATTGAGAGTATTGCTTTTGGATATAGGTTTGTAGGAATCTTAATTGTGTATAGTAATATTTATGTTAGAGTTACTATGTTAACCTGTTGGAGCCCCATAGGTTTCCTAGTGGCTGTACCCAGCAGGACTGCATTGGAGGTTGATTGGACCACAGACCTGGGTACCAGGTGTTTGTAAGGGTCTAACTAGCAAGGGGGAGGTCTTTTGCTCTACCCCTTGGCATTGTTATAAACAGACCTTTGGAATAAAG
This sequence comes from Peromyscus maniculatus bairdii, assembly GCF_049852395.1. Lineage (NCBI taxonomy): Eukaryota > Metazoa > Chordata > Mammalia > Rodentia > Cricetidae > Peromyscus > Peromyscus maniculatus. The sequence continues at coordinate 120,159,264 of NC_134860.1, read as the reverse complement.
TTTGGAGCCAGTGGATAAGGATGCAGGCCCACTCAAGCCTATCCTCTGGTTTCTCTCTCCCTTTATTTCTAAGTCTCTTATCCTTCATTCCTCAAGAGTTCCTCTGGTAAGTAAGTGTGGGAGTTGGTCTCCTACAGATGGCACCTGAGCAGAAACAAAGAAAAAACTTTTTTAAATCGTTAGGGCTTGGCGAAAGGATTGTAGGGGTCGTTGCAAGTGTAGGCATGCTGATAAGGCACTGAAAAATGAAGGCAATGGTATTTTATTCTCAGGTGTATAGGGAGGAGGTGAAGGAAGTACTGCAAGGCTGCAGCGTTAGAACTCTCTCTATAGATCTCTCTCTCCCTCTCTCTCTCTTTTCTATCTATAAAAAATAAAGAATGAAACCCTGTCTCGAAAAAAAAAACAAAAAAAAAATAATAAAAGAAAGAATGTAGTAATATAGTGCAGGAAGAAATTTAGTGTTAGGAATATAGAAAAGAAAAAAGCTTAGGGTAAAGTAGGGTAAAATAAGCCTAACTATGGGGCTGTGAACGCAAAATCCTGGGGCCGGGGGGTGGAATCTACTTTGAGCTTATCAGGTAGAAAAAAGATTCCTATGGAAGCTTTTGGCCTGGGGACAGTTAAAATGCTAAAAAAGTAGCAGAGGATAGAAATTTCCCCTGCAGCGGGTGTGGACAGAAGCAAAAATCCTCTGCTCGATCAGCAGTGCAACATTGTACCCTCAGAATTAGTTCCCTCCTGGCCATGAAGCCAAAAAGTGTAGAGAACTTTTGGGAAAGCTTGGTAATCTTTCTTTTGGGAAAAACTTAATCTCTCTCTAAAAGGCCTTTCAGAACTGTCTCAGTTTAAAAATCAGTTTCACCTGGATGGGAAAATCCCCAGGCAAGGCCTGATGAGGTAGGGAAGCCAAGCTGCGGCGTGAGCAGCTGCACTATGCGTCAGAAACACTATCTCAAGAAGGGGCAGCCAGGACAGGATGAGGAGCTATCCAGGAGGAAAGGTTCTTTTCTATCAGAGAAAGGACCTTTCTGAAACAAATACTTTCGGTTTGCCTCACTGACCCAGAGGGAAGCCCAAAGGGTTATGCCTCAGGCAAATAAGCCATAGTCTGAGCACACTGACAAATGAGCGCACAACAGCTCAGGAACTCGGTCAGATAAAAGATCTAATTAGAGAGGTACCTGATAAACGCTGGCTCAGGCATCCTAAAGCAAGCTTAAGAAAGAAAACCCTTCTGTTCCAAAAGCAACCCTGTAAAGGGAACCAACCGGAAAGATACTAGTGTACCCCAAAGGCTTTCTGGGAAATGTAGTATCAACGTAGGTTTGATGGAAATTTCACCGTCAGGCTGAAGCGAGGTTTTCAGTAGAACAAACTAAAAGTTCGGCTGTAACAGAAATGTTTGTCTGAATTATAGCACAGGAGAGCTGTTACGAATTTGGGTAAAGGGACAGCCTCTAATTAGGAACTGTTAGCTGCTGAGTACATGTGAGTGAGAGAGCTCAGCTGCGGGAAAGGCAACTTTGGGGTGTGGCTTTGTCCAAAACTGTTACAGCTCCCTAGCAACAAGTGTTACAACCCCATAGCGCACAATACTCACTAAACCCCAGCATTGAAAGATAAAATGAGTCAGAGAAATGTGGGTTTAGAATAAAGGCCTTAGGTTTAGCCACTGACTACTTCTAGTCTTGTTAATAGTTTAGCTAAAAAAAAAAAAAAAAAAAAAATCTCTTCTAGGTATTAAGATAGAATTCCTTTAGACATGTAGTAATAAATGGCCATGTTAGTTGTAAATGTAAGTTCAAATAAGATTAGTATATTTGCTAAGGTAGTATAAGAAGTATATTTACTAAAGTAGTCCTATAGAATGTAGGTTTAAATAGGTCATAGATTTAGTCAGAAAAAAAATGTAGGTTTAGAATATATATAGGCCTTAGGTTTAAGGATATGGTGAAAAAAGTAATTAAGAGTAGGTTTTCCAACCTGAGACTCGGAGAGCAATGGCCGTCGCACACTGACTTACCAGTTCCAGAAAGCCACCAATAACAACAAGAAACAGTTCCAGAGACTGTCAGCTTCAGAAAATAGTAGCCAGAGGTCTCAGAAGCTGAAACCCTCAAGGCATCAACACGGTGCAGATGGCAGATGCACGAGCGTCCACAAGCTTTCTACCAAAGAAAGCCACGGTGAGAAATGAATAAGCTAAGCCATGAGAGAGGCTAACGACAAGCAGCAGTGTAGGAAGCATTAAAGAGATGCCGCGGTGTGGGAAACAAGGTGAACCGCAAGGTTCTGCAACCTTCGAGACGCTGCTACACCTCAAGTAAGGCAAACAGCAGAGAGAGCCCAGCGGTTTGCGTCACCTTGGGAAAGATGAACATCGAGCAGAGCGGCGGGGAACAGCAGAGACGGCAGAGTCCAGACTGCTTCCAGGACTGGAGAATGGTGTCAGTGCCGGACAAGCAGCTGAGACACGCTGGAAAGCAGGAAGCTGTGGAGGTGAGAACCGTACTCCAGGCTGGACAGCCTGAGGCTCTGTGGGAACCGCTAGGACTGACGGCAGCCTAGGCTCCCAGCAGCGGGGCAGCCATGTAACAGGACAGCATACAGAGGATTCTGGGGACAGGCTTGCCGAGTACTTGGACCGTCAGCGATGCAGGTAGTGGGTTTTCCTCCCAAAGCCGGGGTTGCTGTGGGAAGGCCACAGTTTCAGCTCATGGCAGCTAAAGGAGGCTTGAGCCCGTGTGGCTATGAGGTGAAGCTCTCTAGCCTGGTCCAGACTGGTTATGGAAGGCTACAGACTGCAATGCAGATGTAACAGTCTTGTTAAATAAGAAACACGGAGCCAAAATCAGAGTTAAAAGCCCAAGAGGTCAGAGTAGTAGCTAAGAGCTGATACTAAAATCTTTTTTGTTGTTGTTGTTGTTTTGTTTGTTTGTTTTTCAAGACAGGGTTTCTCTGTGTAGCTTTTCGCACTCACTTGGTAGCCCAGGCTGGCCTCAAACTCACAGAGATCCAACTGCCTCTGTCTCCCCCCCCCCCCAATGCTGGGATTAAAGGCTTGCACCACTACCACCCGGCTGGCTCAGCCTTTAAAGGCTAGGCTCACAACTAAAACCCTTTCTTACCCTTCACTGCTGCTGCCGTCCTTCCCCTCAGAAAGAGACTTACTTCCTGTGTAGTCTTTTTCTTGACTTTCTGTTCTGCCTTCTCATTGGTTCTAAACCCAACCACATGACCTCCTTGTCACTGCCTGTCCACACAGACCTCCAGGTCTTCTATGGTTGGTATTAAGATTAAAGGCGTGTGTCTCCATGCTGGCTGTATCCTTGAACACACAGAGATCTGCCTGTCATGTGATCAGGATTAAAGGTGTGCACCACCACCACCACCACCACCACCACCACCACCACCACCACCACCACCACCACCTCCTGGCTTCTGCTATGGCTTGCTATTAGCTCTGACCCCCAGGCAACTTTATTTATTAACATACAAATAAAATTACATTTCAGTACAAATAAAATATCACCATACTGCAAAGCTCAGCAGTAGCTGAAAGCGAAGGTTTCAGAGAAACTTGCTTGAACTGAAAAGTCTTGGTTATGGAACTTTTCATATTTGGAACTGTTCGCTTCAGAGTCATTAGGATTCTGACAATTATACATGAACATAAGGGCAGCTGACAAGCCAGGCTCTGACTATGAGAGCTCAAAGGAACTTTTAGGAATGATACCAAAACTCTTTTTGAACTTTTAAACTTAAAAAATAAAATGGACAATAATGATTTCATTACAATGGGACAGTTTGAATTTGCTTATGCATATAGACTCTATCAACAGTGGTGATTTATGAACCATTTATGGAACTGTTTATGTAAAAATGGAACTGTTTAAATAGAGAAGATTTTTTTAAGGGGAAGTGTTAATATTCCTCACTATATTTAATTTAAAAAATATTTTCGTGTTACTTAAGTGATTAATGTTATGTTTTGTATAGTTCTAAATTGTAGGTTGAGAGCAGGCTTGTAGAAATTATGTTAACCTATTGATATTGATGCACCATGGTTTGGTGAAGTTAAAGTATTTAAGTTTAGATGTATACATCAGAAGTTTATCCTACGTTTTGTTAGCAAGAAATATTAAGAGTTTGCTTTAAGATGTAAGACTGAGAAAACTATAACATGCATAGCAATATTTATATTAGAATTATGTTAACCTGTTTGTCTTTAAGTTTGATGGGGTTGCATAAAGAGTTTTCTTTTAAAATATAAAGAAGAGGGACCTATTGGAGCCCACTAGGTTTCCTGGTGGCTATACCCAGCAGGACTGCATGGGTGGTTGATTGGACCACGGGCCTGGATACCAGGTGTTTGTAAGGGTCTAACTAGCAAGGAGGAGGTCTTTTCCTCCACCCCTTGGCATTGTTATAAATAGACCTTTGGAATAATGTTTGGGGCTGGTGGATAAGGATTCAGGCCCATCCAAGTCTATTCTGTGGTTTCTGTTTCTTTACTCTCTATTTCTAACTAAGTCTCTTATCCCTCGTTCCTCAAGAGTTCCTGTGGTAAATAAGTGTGGGGGCTGGTCCCCTACATTAACCTATTGATATTGATGCACCATAACTTTGGTGAAGTTAGGGAGTATTTAAGTTTGAAGATGTATCAGAAGTTCATCTTATGTTTTGTTAGCAAGAATGCAAATGGTTCTATTAAAAGACTGCTTCAAGGTGTATTTATGCTAAAATTTTTAAAGTGTTAATGGTTCTATTAAGAGTTTGCTTTTGGATGTAAGTTTGAGAGAATTCTAATTATGTATAGCAATATTTATGCTAGAATTATGTTAACCTGTTTATGTTTGGTGAAGCTAAGGGAGTCTCTAAGTTTGATGCAGTTGCATCTGGAGTTTGATTTATTTGATGTGGTTGCATCAGGAGTTTATTGATTTAAAAAAGGTATTGGTGCAGCTAAGACTTCTATAGATATCTTAGACCCACTCAAAAAGGACATTCCATCTTTATCATCCTCTACTCCTTCACTGAGAGGTGTGGCAGCTATGGGGATTGCTGTGGCTATTACAGCTACTTGCAAGCTCTTAATGGGGAGCTTTTTAAAATATTAAGAAGAGGGACCTGTGGGAGCCCACAGAGGTTTCCTAGAGAGATCTGAGTTTGATTTACTAGCAGGGCTGCATAATAGAATGTTGGGACCACGGGCCTGGGTACCAGGTGTTTAGAAGGGTCTACACTTGGTTGCATCTAGCAAGGGGGGAGGTCTTTGCCTCACCCCTTGGCATTGTTATTAAAAGCCCTTTTGAATAAAATTCTGTGCTGGTGCATAAGGATTCCGGCCCTCCCGAGGTTATCCTGTGTTTCTGTTTTTCTCCCCTCTATCCTTCTATCTAAATCTCTTATCCCTCACTCCTCAAGAGTACCCTGGGGGGAAAGGTGGGGGTGGGTCCCCCACAACTAAGTCAAGGCGATCAGGCTGGCCCCCACTCCTGAAGGCATTAGGAGATAACATTCCCTGGCTTTGGTCAAGTGCAAGCTCCCCAACCCTGTGTCCTGTAACTCAAAGTTCCTACTTCTGCTTTTATCTTCTCCCCTTCCTCTGCCACTGTGCATCCTTAAAAGAACCCCTGTGATTACATGAGGCAGTCAGGTAACCCAAAATAATCTTCCAATTCAGAACTCTTGACCCAGGCAGTTTAAAGTAGTGCCTCTATGCCACACAAGGTAATATGATGTAAACATAAAGGTACTTGCCACCAAGTCTGACAACCCAAATTCAAACCCCAAGGACCCACATGACAAAAAGAAATGATTCTCCCAAGTTGTTCTCTGACTTACACACACACACACACACACACACACACACACACAAATCAAACACAAAATAAAAATGCTTACATAATCACAGTTAAGAACTGAACATCTTTAGAAGGAATTCCTATATCTACCAGGCCTTTGTTCCTTGACAAACCTTATTAGGGTCAAACAGAACAGTTACTAGTAAATGAGGTTTTTAAACACCTCATAAAGGAAATGACAACTAAGTAAAGGGACATGACTAAACTATAAAACATTTTAGGATAAGGACTTGATCATTAATAAGCAATAAAAAAAAACAGAGCAGTCCTCATCAATTCCTCTATGTTTTGTCTCTGCAATAGTATACAAATATCAGAAACCTGGGAGTCTAGGTCATTCCGATTTGAAACCGTTTCAGAGCAACAGAGGGCTGAGGATGTTGCTGGGTAGTGGAGTGCTTGCTTTATATATGCAAGGCCCCAGTTCTGGTTCCTAGCACAAAAGAGATGGCAGAGAAAGGAAAGGTCGGATAAACATAGCACAATAGTTAAATACCTTAATCCCAGAACTCAGGAGGCAGAGGCAGACGGATCTCTGAGTTTGAGGCCAGCCTGATGTACAGAGTGAGTTCTAGGACAGCCAGGGCTACACAGAGGAACCCTGTCTCAAAAAAAAAAAAAAAAGAAAAAGAAAGAAAAGAAAAAAGAAAAAGATCCTCAAAATAATGAGCTGTACTTTTTCACACAGTATTGACAACAATGCGCTAGAGTGGAAAGAGGGGCCACTGAAGAGCAGCAAGGAGCAGGCGAGCAGCTCAAGAGCTCACCAGATGGGGAGTCCTTGGCAGCTCACTACATCTCTGAAGCAACAGTCCCAATCTAAATCCAATGATCCTCCGAACAATTCTGTGCATTTCTAGTACACTACAGACATCAAGTGATAAACACAGTATTGAATCTCTACTGTCAACTTGATCACATTAATAAACACCTTTGGATACATCTGTGAGGAAAAACCACTGAGGCAGAAGGAAGACAACAAGATGTGAGTGACCTGACCCCATGGACTGAATAAAAGGAGAAAACACTACCTGCGAATTGACATTCCCTTTTCTCAGCTTCCTAGTTGGAAGCACAAAAAGAAAAAAGGAAAAAGGAAAAGCCATTCCCATTAACATGCTGCCCACTCCATGACGGACTGCATCTGTCTGAACTGTGAGCCATGACAAAACTTTCCTCTCTGAAGCTGCATTTGGTCATAGGGATGAGGAAGGAAACTAATACAGCATATAGCCAATGACGTTGGAACAGACTGCTGCTACATATACTCTGCCCTATAAACACGGGAACATCCGAGTAAAGTGAAGCTGTGCTTCCTAATGTTTGACCGCTTTCTCCAAGAGGTAGGTAGTGCTTCCAGGCCTCCTTAAACGGATACTTAGAGAAAAACGGATCCATGATTAGGTATTATTTCACACCACAAGGAATAACAACATTAAAATGCATACATTTCCTTTAAAAATGTCATTCAAATTCACTATGTACGTATATTGCTAGAGATCAAACTCAAGATGTCATATTCAAGTTAGGCAAATACTCAACCACTGAGCTGCATCCCAGCTCCAACTGCTATCGACCTGTAGAAAGTGATTTTGGAAATCTGCCCTTTATAATAATGGGAAGGTCTGTCCCAAAAACCTTAATTTTTTGTTAAGAATTTTTGCTGCTACAACGTTGCTACAGTAAACAGAAGACCAAGGCTTGTGCCCTGCTGGGGCTGTGGAGGTGCAACTTTGCTGTCGGGGTTACGGGATAATAACAGAAATAATAACAATTTGTCCTTCTGCTTATATGGAAAACTTAATTTAAGAACAAAAGAGTAAAATGTTGTAAGTCTCTCTTTGGGATTTTGTTTATTTAAACTCGGGTGAGTTCAGGACATGTAGCTCTCCGAGAGCATTTGCTGAGCATTTGTAAAGCCCTGGGTTCAACTTCCAGCACAAGAAAGAAGAGAAGTTGAAATGTTCTGTTAAATGGCCAGGTACATGAATATATAAATAAATCTAATAACCCATACATGAAAATATTAATACCAAGGTTTTTCTCCTGTCCACATGCAATTTCTGCCCAACTCCTGAATAAAGTCATAGTCCTTCTTTACTGGAATGACTGGTTTACCCTTAACACCAGGGGGTTTAAACCATCAATCATTTCAGCTGCTTTGTTGGGTTTTGACAATTTAGCCTGCTGGGCTCACAGCTCCCAAGGGAGGGTGTTGGTTGCAAGTTTGACTTCAGTTGCTGCTGACCACTATCACAAACTGCACAGATAATGGACTTCAATAACAACCACCCGCAGGATAACACTTCTATTAGCCATAATGTTGCTTTAATTAAGTTAATAAATAAAGGACACAGTTTGGTACAAAGTTTTATTAAATTCGTTAGTGTTTAACATTTTTGAAAAACTGTGTTCATCTGTACAGTGCCACTATAAATTTGTCTATAGATAGAATACAGTTTGCTTATGGATTTATTCTACATTTCAATTTATTTTCTAAAGGAATTCAATTTATTAGCTACATTTCCTCAAAATATGTACATTTCTAGCATTTCTAACTGATAGTTGGATGACAGATGGCTCTAAGCATGCTGGGCACAGAACGGGTTTACCTGGCATAAAGAGACCACCCACCACAGCAAAGGAGGCCCCACCCCCATCTGATTCTAGAGTGTTTTGATGGTGGAAAAGATTAATGCTTTGATTTTTCCATAGCTTCATGTATTAAATATTAATTTCTCTCTGAAATGCTTGAAATATTTTTCATCTTGAAAAATAAAGACATATAAATTATAGTTTTGAATCCAAATCATTTATGCAGTAGCAAATAAGCCAGAGTACTTATGATGAATATAAGCAGCAAAGCGAAACAAAAACAAAAACAAAACATCCATCTTAAAAAAAAATAAAAAAGAGGCTAAGCAAATTCTTAAAGGAATGTGAAATTAGAGGTGTACTCTAACATGTTAAAGGGAGGGGTACTTCTTTAAAATGCAATTCACAAAACAACACAATTGACACAATTCTTTATTTTTATATGTACAAAGCAAATTGAGGTTATTTTGTAGAAAATAAGAGCATGATGGGCTGAATTCAGCTCACATACATAGTGAATTCAGCAATAATTGTATTTTTTAAATACACAACCTGACAGGCACTATGGTAGATAATAAAGAATCAGCATGGGAGCCATTTAATATACTTCTTGATTAACTCATTGCCTGTCCAGTTCGCACAGACATGCTTACATGTCATAATCGTCATAATTCCCATCATCCCCACTGCTAACACTCCAGCACCTTGATTAGTGCGCAGCTCCCAGACGGGCCATTGCTAATGCTAAATAATTCTCTTCAGACTCCTGCCACTGTTCTGCAGGATCCCCAATTAAATATAATGTCCCTGATGAGCCATATTAATGTGAACAAATTCCTACCAGGGATCCTTATCCTATTCCATTCTGCCCCAAAATGTAGGGGAAGTAATTTAGCTAAGCCAAGATAATCAAAACATTTAAAATTGAGAGAGGATAATGTTTCTGCAGAATAAGTTTTTCTAAAGACAATAATAGCAGAAACGAAAAAAACATCTAAACATCTCAAATGCATTCTTCTCCTGATTAGTTCTTCATTGAAAGGTCTAGTGTTTCAAATTTGCATAAGTATATACAGTATATTCCTGTTCTAAAAAAGATACTAACAACTAAGTTTTATGAGAAAAGTTAACAGCAAGTTTTTAAGCAACTATGCCATTTAAAAAAACCCTCTGATTTGCTGGGCCCAGAGGCCCTAGACTGTAATAGTCCCAGATACTCAGGATGGTGAGGCTGAAGGATCACTTCAGCCCAGAAGCTCAAGACAACACAATAAAACCTCATTCCACAGCCACTAACCTCCCAACAAAAAAATATTAACAGCCTTTTGTTTACCTAAGCACCAGCACTAAAACTAAATAAATGAAACCAAGTCCTCCCTTCCCTCCATGTGCAGCCCAAGTACAACTACCAGGGGTTTTCTGATGGCTAAGCAAACTCTTACTGAAGGATGTCAGTCATAAACATGTTTAATACTGATAAATACTCAGAATAATCCTAGGGTTACCAATTGGAGTCTAAATGTAATGAAGTGTTATGACCTACAAAGTCCAATTGGAAAACATAAATTACCATGGCCAATATCTTAACATATCTTTTAGTAGTCAAGGCAACTTAATCTTGTGTTTCTTACAGGGCTGGACAGATAGTCCAGTAAGTAGACACTTGATACCAGTTCTGATGCCCAGAGTTCGATTTCTATGCCCCACAGAGCAGTGGAAGAAAGACTCCTGCAAGTCATGCTCTGACACGCACCTGACATGGTGGTGCACAAAGCAGGCCTGGAGAGATGGCTCAGCTGTTAAAGACACTGGTGGCTCCTCCTGAGGACCTGGATTCAGTTCCCAGCAACCACAAAATGGCCCACAACTGTCTATGTGACTCCAGTCTCAGAAGACCCAACACCCTTTTTTGTGGCCTCTGTGGACACCAGGCATACACATGGTGTAGACGTACATGTAGGCAAAACAGTCATACACAAATAATTAATTAATTTGATGTAATGATAAATGTATGTTTAAAAAAAAAACACGCTACTTAAATATATCACTTTAGGAAGAAGCCTGGTAGCACACAATCCTGAAATTGTAGCTACTAGGGAGGCCGAGGCAGGAGATTCTGTGAGTTTCAAGGTTTTCTTGGACTACAGATGAGTTCAAGAAAAAGAAAAAACACTCTTTTCCAGTTTGAAGATGAAAAATATCCTGAAATCATCTATAAAGGGGGAAAATTCTTGAGACTGTTAATTTCAATTACATTAATCTTGGTAGACATCTAAAGTAAAACTGGAGATGTGCTAACAAAGATATAAATATGTTTTATTCATAATGATATATATTTAAAGAAATGAAATAAAGCTATTCCAACAACCTCCTAAAATGTTAAGTGTTCCCCTCAGGTCTCTTATACCACAGCCTACATTAATGTATTCCAGTTCCATTTACCTGATCATTACCCTCCAGTTTGTTCAGCTGCAACCAACATACACTAATTACTTAGGCATCACAAAGTCCTATTTGTCCTCCGCTCCTCCCCAGCCAGCAGGGAAATATTATCAAGGGTAGGCATAAAAAGTGATGACTACCCTCACCTTCCTGTCAATCATCCCAGAGAACATCACAGAGAAACACCACTCAATCTCATTATGGAATCCTAAAGCTGAAACTCAAGCACCCACCAGGAATCACACTTTAAACAGCAGGCTACTTGGGTAAGATATGAGTCACCATGAATACTTTCCTGATTTTAGGGTCTTGTTTCAAAGCTGTAAATATCAGATATTGCTCATTTAAATTCAGCATGACTGTATACAAGCAATAAAACGGGAAGACAAGAAAAGTATGGCCACGGGCTGAAGCACAGAACCATTCTCCTCACTTGAAATGAAGAATCTTGACCTTTTAAATTTAAGCTTGATTAAAGCTTTCTTTCAAAAATTGAATTTCTAACTTTAGTGGTTTAATAAAAATATTTCATTTTTCCTTTATCTGGAAAAAACTTTTTTAGTCTTTTTACTTAAAATACAAGAAATGAATGGATGCTATATGAGTGCATTTGGTGGAGAAGAAATACAACAGTCTCTAAATTCTCCATCTCTCTGCACTATTCACCAAACTAAGGAAACTACTAGTCACTAAGACAATTAAAAAGTTCTGATGCCTTATAGTTCATATGTTCTCTCAGCTACCTAGAATCATACTAGGAACCAACAATGCTGAGATGTCCCTTCCTTTAAGTCAGCAAAATAGCAAGAAAGCCCTCATTAGCAAGTATCAAAGTAGCCCTCTGCCTAAGATCCAATGGATTTATTCAGACCTGTCTCTTCCTCTTGCTCTAACTAACATGAGTGGCCCTAGCTCACCCAACTGTAGACTATACTTTCCCTATCTACTTTCCTGGGACCCCTCTAGGCAAGCAGTTCTCAACTTGTGGGCCAAGACCCCTTTGGAGGCCAAAAAACCCTTTCACAGGGTCACCTAAGACCATCTGAAAACACAGATATTTACATTACAATTCATAAAAGTAGCAAAATTATGGTTATGAGGTAGCAATGAAAATGATTTTATGGTTGGGAATCACCACAACATGAACTGTATTAAAAGGTCCAGCATTAGGAAGGTCGAGAACCTCTGCTCTAGAACATTCTTCCATGTTTATGCTTTGTTCAACTTCAAAACAAAAATACTGTATTTAATAGGGTTTAAAATGAAAAACATACAGAATAACTTAGAAATGATTAGCATTTAAAATATTTAGTTTCCATATGTAAAATCTGGAAGTCCTCATTTAGGTCTTAAAACTTTCACATTAAATTCAAATCACATAGTTTGCAGAATACAAACTCAAAATTATTTTGCCTTTATCGTCCACCATTCTATATAGCTCTTAGCACATTACCTAATATGTTTAAAAATGCTATTAAGTTGTCATCGTCAAGGCCTAGAGAATGAGATTAGCAATCTTGTAAGATGCATCAAAAAAGGTCCCCAGCCCCTCCACATGTGAGCGCACAGCTGAAAAGCTTCATCTTCTATGAGGACACAGCATCCTAAAAAGCAGGAAGGGGACCCACACCAACCACCAAACTTTCCAGGGCCCTTACCTTGACTTTCTAATCTCCACACTATAGAACTAATTTTCTACTGTGTATAAGCCAGCTCACTTATGGTACTGTGCTGCTGCAGTTTGAATAGACCAAGAGAGAAAACAAGACTCAAACATCTACAATCAGGAATGAAAATGGAGCTATTACTTACCCACCTCACAGAACTAGGATGCTAACAAAGAAATGCCATAAACAACTTCACACCAATGAACTACAAAACAGACGAAGTGGACAATTCCTAGACATACACAAATTCAAATACTGACTAAAAAATAACAATGGAGTATCCGAAACCAAAAAACAAATACCCACAGCGAAGCCAGATCCAGTCCTCATGGATGAATTGTACAAACACTTAAAGAATGCCAAATCTTTACATGTGTTCCCTACAAAATAGAAAAACCTTTTCAATCCATGAAGCTAAAATATTCAATTTTTGGTTTTGTTTTGGTTGGTTTTGTTTTCATGTTCTCTGTGTAGCCCTGGCTGTCTTGAAACTTGTTCTGTAGACCAGGGTGGCCTTGAACTCACAGAGCTCCACTCACAGAGCCTCCCAAATGCCAGAATTAAAGGGGTACACAACCACACCCAGCCTAAGATATTCTAATACCAACCAAAGATAGGGAAAACTACAAAACAGTGTCTTCCAAATACAGACAAAAAGCTCAGCTTGGTTACAGGACACAAAAATCAAACAAAAATCAATTGCATCTCTACATTTACTTTAGGGAAAAAAATAAAATGGCATAGATACTTGCATGAAAAAAAGTTATTTCAGAATAAAGGTACCAAAGTTAAGCACAGAACTTACATTCTCACATTACAAGATGCCACTGAAAGGAATGAAAGCCACCTAAACAAGTGAAGGACAGGGAACTTACAAAGCTGGGATTATCTACAGATACAACACAAACCCCCAGTGGACAGTCCTGCACTGACTCTCTCCTCTTAATAAACCATTATTGACTGATCTTTTCAAAAAAACATTAATGTGCTTTCTCAGGATAAAATCTAAAATCAAATTCCCAAGTCCCTATTTTATTTTCTTCTGCTCTGGCCACTTCCTGCTGCAGCACTTTCTGCAGCCTGCCTGGGCCTCACTCCTGCATGTAACCAGAATCTCACCAACAGAGAGCAGCCTCAGGGCTGCTTCCAGTTAGTTTCTACCTCACAAAGATCGCAAGGGAATATATGCAGTTCAGCTGATAGGTGTTTAGCTAGCATGTACAAAGCCCTGCGTTTGATCCCCAGCATGCAATAAACTGGGATAGGGTGTTGGAGACAAGAGGATCAGAAGTTCAAGACTATCTTCAATTACAGAGTCTGAGTCCAACCTAAGTTACATGAGACCCTGTCTCAAAAAAAAAAAAAAGACAATTTTGAAGAATGCATTGAGCATGGTAGAGAGCTAGCTTGCTGCTCTTACAGAGAACCCAGGTTCAGTTCTCGGAACCCACATCATAGTTCATACCCATCTGTAACTCCAGTTCCAGGGATTCTGATGCCATCTTCTGCCATGAAGGGGCACTGCACATGGGTGGTACACAAACATATATGCAAGCAAATACTACTATATATAGTAAAAGTATAAAAATTATATATATATATATATATATATAAAATCTGAAAAATAATAAAGTAGTAGTTCTCACATTATCTCATTATTACCTGATAAGGAATGAAAATTACTACTACTGAAATCATCAAATTTTAAAAAATTAGCAAAGAATCTAGGTTCAACTTTTTTCAAGTCAAACTATATTTGTAAAACCAATTTAACTGCTTTTCATTAAAAGACATTTTAAACATAACCATCAAATAAATTATGCAGTTAACATTTATTTTCAACAAATTAGTTTGCAATTCTTTCATCCAGATTTTTGAAAAAGAAGTTACATACAATAAGACAAAATGAGTAAGTTTCAAATAGAACACCACACTTTAAAGATCTTTTTACTAAATTAATTACTACACTATAAAAGTGACATTCTCAAAAATAGAGCAAGAGGACAAAAACCGGTGACTTAAAAGTACAGCTACACATACTCAGTCCATAAAGTTCTAATACTCTGAATTCTTTCCCATGGGATTTCTTTCTAGTCATTCATAGTTTATTACTGCTAGAAAATGCCTGCTGTGTTTAAAAAAAACCACCACATAAAATTATATATCATTCACTGCTTTATGCTATACCTTCTTTTGTTCAGATCCAATTAGCATCGGCCTATCTCTCATTTATCAAACTTCCAGCTAACGCATTAATGCCTGTAGGAAGGGTCAGACAGCGACAGCATTCCCTTGGTGACACCGGAGCTATGCTGGGAGATGCTGGGCAGCAGCACTGTGTAAACAGCCCATTCATCTTCCAACCTAACTTTCTCCAGCTTGGTTTAATCTATTTGTTGACCAGCAATAAGCCTGGCAACCTTGGTCTGAAGCTTGGGGTAGGGGGATGGAGGGGAATAATTAAGACATTATAATACTTCCATTGTGTTTGTGCTAACAGTGAACAATTAAATAGTTTTAAAAACTGAATACACCTTTTGCAAGTGAAGGAAAAATAAAACAAGTATCTTTCACTCCTATCCTAATGGATCCAAATTAAGTCCTGATTGAAACTAAGTCAAAGTATACTCACGGAACTGGCATCAACATCACTGTGAACGGCCACTGTCTTGATGCCCATCTTCTTGCAAGTTTTAATAACCTAGTCAAAACATGTCATCTATTAACAGAAATCCATATGCAAAGGGACTTTAATCCATTTCAGAGCAAAACGGAAAATAATTCAAATTCTACTCACCCTACATGCAATTTCTCCTCTGTTAGCAATGAGAATTTTATCAAAAGTCTGACAAAAGACAAAAAAGAAAATTGTTACTCTTACTTTGGGACCAAAAGGAAAAAAAAACCCAAGATTTTCCACAATTAACAATAAGTATGTTTCCAGTAAACATTTACTCTCTAGAGTAATATTAAATACTACAAATAATATGTTCATTTACAACCCGAAAGCAATTAAGTTCATAAGCCCTATAATAGCTTGGTTAAAGCCTCAATTGACTAGGTTAATTTATTCATAACTAAACTATTCTGATTGCCACAGAAAAACATATCTACCACATTACAAGGTCCTGGATTCAACTCCCAGCACTTGCTGTTTTTTTTTAATATTTATTTATTTATTTATTTATTTATTTATTTATTTATTTATTATGTATATAACGTTCTCCTGGATTCAACTCCCAGCACTTGCTGTTTTTATTTATTTATTTATTTATTTATTTATTTATTTATTTATTTATTAATTATGTATATAAATGTTCTCCCTGAATGTATCCCTGCAGGTCAGAAGAGGGCACTGGAGCTCATTACAGATGGTTGTGAGCCACCATGTGGTTGCTGAGAATTGAACTCAGGACCTCTGGAAGAACAGCCAGTGCTCTTAACCTGTGAGCCATCTCTCCAGCCTGCACTTGCTGTTCTTACAGAGAACCCAGCCTCAGTTCTCAGCACCCACATGGCAGCCTACAACCACCTCTAACTCCAGTGCCAGGGAACCCAACATCCTTTTCTAACTTCCTTCAGTGCCAGGCACAATGTGGTACACAGACATACATGCAGGTAAACACTCATACACATAAAATAAAAATAAAATAGAGGGTATTCATGAATCTTAGGAAAGATAGTATTTTAGCCTACATGGAAAGCTTAAAATCTCAAAACTGGAAATACTTCAAAAGTCTTGATTTAACTTTTATAAACACACATGGCTTATTCTACTAGGCAGCCTGAGACCATGCTTGCTGCCTTAAAAACTGGTAAACTCCTAAATTAATGAAACTCTGATTCAGTCAGTCTTGATCATATAGACACTTAAAATAATCTACTTTTACCCAGGCCTGATATTGTGAGGTCATCTCTCTCTTTGTTCAAATGGTCACAATAAATCCCTGTTAAACAGTACATATTTCCAAAGAAAACTACGCTTATACGTGGGATGCATTTGAAACAGTCAAGTTTTAACTAGCATTAAACACGCTGCATCTGGCAGAAGTGCCAGCATCACTGCTGTCAGTTACAAGCTAAGCAACTATTGGCACAAATATGTATTATAAAGTATTATCAAATCACAAAGACACAGTAAAAGTCCCTTTTACTTCCTGTTCAATGGTGACTCCAAGTCAGTCTGGAGCCAAGTTGCCCAGGGTGAAAAACAACAATTCCACACGTTCTCCTACCCTGGATTCCTAGTAAGCAGAGCAAGAATCAAAGAAGCACCTAAGCTGGAGCTTGTGAGGATGATACAGCAGCCTGGAGGTAAGTACACTCTCAAAAAGCATTAGCTCTAGTGACTGGTATTCATTCCTATAGCACTCATGCCAAACTGTCCAACCAGCAAGACAACTGTGAAAATCAATATTTGCATTTGACACATTTTCTATATTCAAGCACTGTACAAATTCAATACAGATCATCACATCAACCTTCCAGCCATAAATTTTCCTTTAAATAAATCAGACACATAGATGCCCTAAAATTTTTTTAAAGTTTATTTATTTTTATGTGTATGAGTGTTTTCTCTGGAACGTATGTGTATGTATATGCATGTGTGTGCCTGGTGCCTATAGAAGTCAGAAGAGGGTTTCAGATCCCCTGCAAGTGGAGTCACAGATGGTTCTGGGATGCAGGGAACTGAACCTGAGTCCTCTGAAATAGCAATCAGTGCTCTTAACAGCTGAGCCAGCCCTCCAGCGCCCTCATAAATTCCAAAGCACTGAAGATATGCCCTGGTTCCTGCCCCCAAGGCAACCATGCTGTAAAGATATTCTTCCAGATAGACCTCTTCAAGAATATACCACATAGGAGTAAGCCAACTTTGAACTCCCCCTCTACATCAACACTTGTCAGCACCAACTGATAAGTGAACAGCAGCACAGCACAATCACAACCAACTGCACTAAGTGTTATGCTAAAGCTGTGTCCAGGATACTGGGTACAGCAAAGTGGTAGGACCAATAGGATATATAAAGGCAGCCATGCTAAAGTGTACAGGCCCAAATTACTCAGGGTCAGAGAGTCTGAGCATGCTTTACCCAGCTGGGCTGCATAAGGGAATGATTTGACCATGGGCATGGTTAACAGGTGTTTGGAAGGGTCTACACTTGGCTGTATCTAGCCAGGGGGAGGTCTTTTGCCTTGCCTCTTGACATTGTTTTAAAAAAGCCCTTTTGAATAGTTCTGGGCCATTGGGTATTCACTCAGGTCCTCCTGAAGCTATCCTGTGTTTCTGTCTTTCTTCTCATCAACTAGGTCTCTCATTCTACCTGATATTTTCTTATCCTTCTATCCTCAAGAGTACCCTGGGAAAAGTGGGAAGGTTCCCCACACTAAAGAAAGAGGGTTGCCCCAAAAAGCTACAAGGAATTTTTTAGTTTGGTCTATTCATTTGCTAAAACATCGGCCTCTATGAGACTAAAACAAGAGGTGAAAAAGGACTCAATGCCACTGAAGGAACAAAGACTTTATGCTCCACGCAGAGCCACAGCTAAAGCAGTGCTCTGAAGAAAAACACAAAAGCACAACCCCAACCCAGGAGCCAGAATCCTCAATGGCAGAGGGGCTTCTGGGTACCAGAAGAGGTGGGGACTCCTGTGGGGTGCTCTGTAGCTGCACTAATGATAGTACAAAGTTTCCCAAAGCTCTTCTTAACCATGCTCTCTATGCCTTTCCTTCTGTTCTTTGTGCTTCATCAATCGCTACCCGGACTCTAGATCACCACTGGCACGTCTCTCCATTCAGAGACCATGAGAAGGAATGAGCTCATCACGTCTCCTGTGTACTCCACGGAGGAGTGAAAGCAGAATTCTAGACAGAGTCAGTCACGGGATGCTTCTGAGCAGCAGTACAGCATGTCAGGCAAGAGGAATTCGGAAGGCCCGAATTCTATACAGCATTAATATCAGAGAACACCATGAATGACATAAGGAGGGTATTACAATGCAGGTGCTCTTCATTGTCCATAAATGCCACCTGAGATCAAGCTTATAAAAACACACCCTAATATGATGCTGGCCCACACTAACATGGGGCCACTCAAACTTCCTGCTCTCATCCAAACAAAGTACCATCAAATTAAGTCCTTATTTTAATAAACATACATGAAACAAGTTGACATGTTAAAGCTTAAAAAAATCTTTGTAGGGACAAGCATGGCTGCACACACCTGTAATTCCATCCATCACTGAGAAGACTAAGGGGGAAGGATCGCAAGCCTGAGGCCACCCTGGGCTACATAATCGACCATGTCTCAAACAAGCAAGTAAGTACAAATACTTAACCATGGACATTTATACAAATAGATGCATTTTTAACTAAGAAATAAATTTCTCCTACCTTAATTTTTACCTGATATGAATCACTAATAAAATGTTGAATAAGGACGAAAGCAGGGGCTAGGAAGATGGCTCAGTTGGTAAAACACCGTGTGCAAACTTGAAGACCTGAGTTCAAATCTCTAACAACCAAATAAACGCCTGGGTGTGGCCACTTGGATGCCTGTAACAGCAGCACAATGAGAAGGAGAAACAGGATCCCTGGGGCTTGGCCCTTGGTGCCTGTAAGACCATCTCAGTGAGAAGTAGAGACAGGATCCCTGGGGCTTGCTGCAGGCCTAATTGTAAGTTCAGTGAGAAACCTTATCTCAAGGGAGTTAAGTTAGAGAATATAGAGCGAGACAACAGATGCCCTCCTCTGACCTCCACAGGGACATGTACATGCACACACATGTTAAAAAAAAAAAAAAAAAGAAGAGGCCTGTGATACTTCAGCAAAATGATAATTACAACATCAATAAAATTCAATCAGCCCATTGAACAACATATGGCAACAAGAAAGAAAAACCATTCTAACTTAGCTATTGAGAGTGTTTTTAAAATACTTACTTTTTCTTTAGAGTCATATTCTATAGAACTGAGACTTCGGAACTCCACTAGGGACTTCTGTGAATAGACTGGAACATGCTATTAAAAAATAGAAAAAAAGTGAAAGCAATTAAATTCTTGCGGGTTTTACCTTTATTCAGAGTACTTCTTCCAGTTTGCTTCAACCTAAGATTTTCAGTCTATATATGCAGTGCTAAGAATATTACTTAGTTACCAAAGGGAAACCAGAAATGTAGACATGTGAGAGGAACCAAAGGTATGAGAAGGAAACATCAGAGGCAGCCTCTGGATTAAAGGCATGCGCCACCACCACCCGGCAAGATTTTTTAAAGACATTCAGCTGTACGTAATATTGTTCACCTTTAATTCTAGTACTCAGGAGGTAGAGGCAGGCTGATCTCTGAGAGTTTGAGGCCAACCTGGTCTACGTATTGAGTTCCAGGCCAGCCAGGGCTGCACAGTAAGCCTCTGACTCAATAAAAAAACCAAAACCCAAACCCAAACCAATAATAAAGACATCCAGTCAGAGGTATAGTCAGACCCCATACCATGTGTGTTACAATTTTTATTACTCATTTTCTTAATGTCTTAAGGCATTAAGTTATACTTTCTCCAGAAATAGTTACAATACATTAGAAGTGAACTTGATTATTTTTGGATTTTTATCCATCAAATCCCTCTGTGCCAGAAAAAAGTCATGACTCATCAAATAAAACAGATACACTTTTTTAGTTACTAGTCATTGTTAGAATTGAGAAATGGAAGTGTCTTAAAGCCACAATACCCAGGGCCTTGAGAATGTTAAATGGATGCTCTATCTCCAAAATGCACACCTAGTACTTGCTTGAAATTCTGTAAAGTTCTCTGTAGTTGTCGATTTCCTTGGCCCATTACTGTTACTGCTTTTTCTGTTTGTTTTTCAAGACAGGGGTTTTTCTATGTAGCCCTGGCTATCCTGGAACTCACTCTGTAGAACATGCTAGCTTCAAACTCAGAGATCCCACTGCCTCTGCCTCCCAAGTGCTGGGATTAATGGATGCACCACCAGGCTCAAATTGGATTTTCATTCATTATTGTGTTATAAGGGTTCTCAACATATTCTAGACTCATCCCTTCATTAGGTATATGACCACAATTATTTTATCTTATTCTATGTTTGCTTTTCACTTTTGACATGTGTTTTGAAGCTTAAAAAAGTTACTTATGATTTTGTCTAACTCCTTGTTTGCTATTTGTGTCTTTTTATGTCACAGCTAACAAACTGTATAAATCAGAAAGTCAAAAAAAGAAAAGTTGTATAACCAAGTTTTAAGAAAATGATTTATTGGGACAGTAAGATAGCTTTGCAGGATAAAAAAGTGATTGCTGTGCAATTCTGAGGACCTGAGTTAAATTCCTGGGACCCGTGACAGAAGGAAAGGAGTGACTCCTGCGCGCGCGCGCGCGCGCGCGCGCGCGCGCACACACACACACACACACACACACACACACAGAAAACAAACTTAAAAAGAAAACTGCTCATCTAGTAGTTACTGGTAAAACTAGGTGCAAATGGAAGGAGGGTCATAAAGAGCAAAAGGTGTTAGTACTTTCTCCTAGAATAGTCTAAAAAGATGCTCACACAAGAAACAGAAATGTTTCACAGAAATGTTTTAAAATGAAGTTAAACACACCAACTTTTTTAAAACCTAAAGTCTCAAACTGCAAAATGTAATCTCTACATGAAGTAAAAGTAGGAGACATGAAAGAGGCACCTTATTAATTAAAGCCTTTACACTACCAAGAAAAGAGTGAAATGCAAATGGGGATGAAATTAACTGTAGTATGTCCATATTACAGACCAAGACCACATTTCAGTTTCCTTCTTTATAACCCCAAATCCTATACACCAGAAAGTTGAATCCTACCAGTTTCTAATTTTTCAAAGGTCAGGGGAGGGGGTCTAGAAAACTTAACTTTTAATTTAAAGATAAAAACAATGGCATCTTCCATACTGAAGTTAGTTCCATCCCCTCCATGTTCAGGTAAAAATTCAGCCATCTAAACTTTCAAGGATCTAATAAGTTTTTAATGGAAAATAAGTTTTCAAAGAGCTAAAAAGTTCAATCTTCTACTGCCCTCGGTTAACAGCTACGTAACATTGTTAAATGTCACAGCAAACTTAGTAACAAAGACAATACACTCCTTGCTCAGAAGAAAACTGCTAGAACCTCAGCCAGCTCTCAAAACCTTAAGTACAAAAGCCAGCTGGACATTTCTCCCATCTCTCTGGGTCACATACACAGTAAGCTCCACAGCAGCCCCTACAACTTCATCCACGGAACACAAGAGCTGGCATTCTGACCAGCAATTCCTAATACTGTAGCCACACAATGGTCTACTGCAGCAGTGTGCAAACATACTCTTTTAAAAAAAAATAATGATATTTTAGCCAGGCATGGTGGTACAGGCCTTTAATTCTTTAAGCACTCAGGAGGCAGAGGCAGGTGGATCTCTGAGTTACAAAGCCACTCTGTTCTACAAGTGAATTCCAGGACAGCCAGGACTACACAGAGCAACCCTGGGGGGGGGGGGCGGTATTTTGTTAATTTTTTGAAATTTCATACACTTTATCTTGATTACACTCTCCCTGCAGCTCCTCCCAAATCCACATCTCCTTTCCAACTTTGTGCTCTCTATTTCACAGCAGATGCCCCTCTCTTCTGTCTCTCATCTCCCTGCCCCCTCTTCCTGGGTGTTCCCTAAACCTTAAGTGTAGGGGTTGTGTTGTAAATGTCTTCATTGAGGGCAGATACCCAAGGAGCAGTTGATCTCCACAGTCTGACCAGCTGTGGCTTTCTGTAATGGTCCTCATGTGCCACTAAGAGAAGCCTCTTTGACACGTGTGAGAACTGCCTTCCCTATGGGTATAAGGATAAGATCTAGAACACAGTTAGGAATTTTACTGGTTTAGGAAAGGGGCAGTAGTAGGTTCTCCCCTAAGACCCATGACCTCACTAGCTACAAGAAATTAGCTAAGTTCACAGTGGCAGGCATCACTTCTCTCCTACTGAGTGGGCCTTAAGCCCAGTTAGGTGGCTGTTGGTTACTCCAGGACACAAGTGCTATTATTTCACCTTCTGAAATATCTTTTCACATGATATTTTTAGCCACTAACAAATCAAGCATATTGGGGTTATGGATGTAGCTCTAAGGCTACCTAGCATCCATAAGTGCTTACCTAGCATTCATGAGGGCCACGGGTCAATCCAAAGCACACAAAATAATATATTAATTGGTACACCTCATTTCTAATGAGAGAAATCAAATGAGACTTTTTAAGAGAGTCACAAACATTCTCAGGATCACAGTTCACTTAAAAGAATGGGAATAAATGATGATACTTTCTTATCAATTCCAAATGTCTTTGCAAAAAGCAAAGCTTTGACAAGAATTTCCTAAGAGAATGGTTTTTAAGACCTTACAGTAGGAAAGAACTTCTATATTCCAGAATATTTTGTTGTTGTTTGTTTTTTACTTTTTTTTGGGGGGGGGGCGCCACCCAGCTAGCTCCCAAATAAATCACACACGGAGGCTTATTCTTAATTATAAATGCTCAGCCTTAGCTTGTTTTGTTTCTTGCCAGCTTTCCTTAACTTATCCCATCTACCTTTTGCCTCTGGGCTTTTCCCATTCTCTTACCTCTATAAATCTTACTCTTACTCTGGCTTGCTGTATAACTGGGTGGCTGGCCCCTGAAATCCTCCTCCTTCTCTCGAGCCTAGATTTCTCCTTCTATTTATCCTCTCTGCCTGCCAGCCCCTCCTATTCCTCTCCCCTGCCTCACTATTGGCCATTCAACTCTTTATTAGACCATCAGGTGTTTTAGACAGGCAAAGGAACACAGCTTCACAGAGTTAAACAAATGCAATATAAACAAAAATAACACACCTTAAAATAATATTCTACAACAATACTTTGTTACCACTCTTGAGTATTTTATATTTATACCCAAGAACCTGACACACTTACATGGGGAATGATACATACATCTGTCCAGTGCAGCATGCATTGTGGTAGGGGGAAAAAAAAAAAAAAAAAAAAAAGAATAGCCGGGCGATGGTGGCTCACGCCTTTAATCCCAGCACTCGGGAGGCAGAGCCAGGCGGATCGCTGTGAGTTCGAGGCCAGCCTGGGCTACCAAGTGAGCTCCAGGAAAGGCGCAAAGCTACACAGAGAAACCCTGTCTCGAAAAACCAAAAAAAAAAAAAAAAAAAAAAAAAAGAATAGACAAAAAGGTTTGCTGCTGATGAAGTAGATAAGTAAAACATAATACAGTCATACTCTTGGATATTCTCTAGCAGCTAAGTACAACAGACTAAATCTATGTATTAACAGCAAAAGAAGAAAGTTATCATGGAAAAAAGTTGAAGTAATGAACATATTATAATGATTCCTGTATGAATTTGAATAAAACCAGCTTATCAACCTAGGTACTAAGTAAGCACTGGTCACGGGAAAACACTTTTCTCTAAACCCTGAAGCATTAATTTTGGGGACATGGATCAGTTCCCAGAAGTGGTTATTGCTATGACAGTAAGAAGGGAGCTCTACAAAAAGCAAATGTGGCCAAGCAGAGTAATTAAATGACACAATCTAATATCCATTTTTCATTAAAACAAAAGCTCCCTGGGGGGCGGGGAACAACAGCAATGACAAAATGAGTTCCCCACATGCAGCTTACCACACAGAAGAGAAATGAAGGCACCTGAGGACCAGCCCAAGCTCAACCACACAGTGTTTTTTAAACTCAAGCCACCCAGTTAAACACTTCTGCTCTCAGCTAGAAAACAAGAGCTCAGCTGACTTTCCCCCCAAGGTTCTTCACTAACCAGAACTGCTATTATTCAAAATAAGAACTCAGTCCATGTACCCAAGAGCCACCAGGAGTGACAGGAAGCATGCAGTTTATTCTGACTGAACACAACAGCCAAAATGGCGAAGGTGACGTCACTGCAGAGCAGAAAATGCAAACAAGCTTACATGATTTTGAAAATATGAACATGCATTGTTCTAGGTAACCCTCAAAATAAAAACCTTGGGTGAACACTCCAGAAATCTCTAGGTAGCTAATCTCTGAAGAATGAGCCAGCTAAATCTGTGTATTATGTACCCTCAGGAAAAGATCAACAATGCAAAACTAGATTTAAAAATACCTACACACAGTTCAAGAATTAACCAAATCAATTACAAATTACTCATGAACTAATAGAAGAAAACTTAACAGAATGGTAAGTGAACGCAATGGTTTTGGGAATCTTTTTATTATCACTTAAAAGTATTTGGTTATAAGATCTAAGAGACTGTATTTTGCCAATATTGTAAGACAGAGATACACACAGAAAGAAAATACAGTTTGTACACATGTGGAGTAGTTACCCATAACAATGTAGCCCAGCATTTGAAAAAGTATGGCTGACCCTGGTTAGCCGGTAACTAGAGAGAGAAATTATTAACTGCAACAGAACTACCCAGGATAAAACAAAGGCCTAGGTGTGGAAGCCTCCCACTCACAGTCTGAAACTGCCAGTTAGAACTGGTTTGGTTCTGCTTCTTCACCCCCAACAAGACCTTCATGAACATTTGAAAATGAACTAAGGCAAACACAATTTTGCTTATTTCTTTAAACATAGGGAACAAACTTAGTAAAATCCTGGCACTTCAGACCTTTTTCTACAAAATTACTTAACATTTGCTTTTTTTTTTTTAATTTTATTTTGTTTTACAACATCATTCAATTCTACATATCAGCCACGGGTTCCCCTATTCTCCCCCCTCCCACCCCCTCCCCTTACTCCCAGCCCACCCCCCATTCCCATCTCCTCCAGGGCAAATCCTCCCCTGAGGACTGTGATCAACCTGGTAGACTCAGTCCAGGCAGATCCAGTCCCTTCCTCCCAGACTGAGCCAAGAGCATAATAAGCTCCAGGTTTCGAACAGCTAACTCATGCAATGAGCACAGGACTTGGTCCCACTGCCTAGTTGCCTCCCAAACTGATCAAGCCAATCAACTGTCTCACCTATTCAGAGGGCCTGATCCAGCTGGGGGCCCCTCAGCCTTTGGTTCATAGTTCATGTGTTTCCATTCATTTGGCTATTTTTTTTTCAATAATTGAGTAAAACCAAAATTTATTATAAGCCACAGTTGTCCTAGGGACCTCCATGCTATATATATAGCCTTCATGGTTCTATGGGTTGTGGTCTAATTGTTCTTTATTTTATATCTAGAATCCACTTATGAGTGAGTACATACCATGACTGTCTTTCTGGGTTTGGGTTACCTCACTCAGGATGATTTTTTCTAGTTCCATCCATTTGCCTGCAAATTTCATGCTTTAATTGTTTTTCTCTGCTGAGTAGTACTCCATTGTGTATATGTACCACATTTTTTTCATCCATTCTTACGCTCGCCTTATATTTAAGGCAAACTTTCATAGCGCGGTTAGCCCATCGGTTTGCGTCAAGAGCTATTTCTTTTTTTTTTTTGGTTTTTCGAGACAGGGTTTCTCTGTGTAGCTTTGCACCTTTCCTGGAACTCACTTGGTAGCCCAGGCTGGCCTCAAACTCACAGAGATCCACCTGCCTCTGCCTCCCGAGTGCTGGGATTAATGGCGTGTGCCACCACCGCCCGGCTGAGAGCTTTTTTTCTTAAGCATAAAACAAACTGGCTACAAGCTCAGTCCAGAATTATTTTCTGGTACTTCCTAGCATGGAGAATTCTGAGGAACCCAGGTGTAGTGACACATATCTGTATTTGCAGCTACTTGGGAGGCTGAAGTAGGAGGATCACAAGTTCAAATACCCTGACTGCAACTTTGTCAGCCTCAAACAAGCTGGAGAAGTATTCATAAACTAAAGCTCCAAGAAAAAAGCCACATCTACATTGAAGATTCCAGAAGGGGGCAAGCAAGAGAGTTCATAAGTAAAGGTACATGATGACAAGCTTGGTGTCCTGAGTTTGATAAGTGGCGAAAGGAGAGAACCAACCCCCACAAAACTGTCTTCTGATCTCCACACAGCACCATGGCATGCAAGCAACCACACATTAAATAAATAAATAAATAAATAAATAAATAAATAAATAAATAAATAAATAAATAAATAAATGACTTTAAAAAAATTCTACATCTCTGTCAAGGACTTCATGATTGTAAAGCATTAGAATCATGCAGATCCAGGATTACCTTTGGCTGTCTTTAATCTCCTTAATAGTTATTTAGCACCCACTTTCTGAATTTGACCTAACACTTCAAATATCAGCTAACATATTTGGAAAAAGTTAAATTGGCTGGCCAATAGCTTCCCTAAAACCAAAAACTAAGATTATCCTCAAGTAACATCTGGAAACTATAGCAGATACTCCCTCACTTTTCTTTAACCCACACACCAATGTCCTTACCAATGTATTTGGCCAATGCCAAATTTACAACTTTCTTTTGTTCTGTGATCATAAAGCTTATATATCCACAGCCATTGTTATTTGGAGCAACCTGAAACTGTGTCCCAGTCATATCTGATTTCAGAGTACTATCGCTTACTCCCCTTGAGAAAGAGCTTTGCATCAACATAGCTGAACGGTAGAGCCCTTGCCAAACTACACACAGGCTCTAAGTTCAATTTCCAGGACCACACAAAATAAAAGTTTTGAGGAAAAACTTTTAAACAACTCCACTTAAAACAACTATGAAAACTACCACAGCCAAAAAGAGAAAACTCAAGGTGCTCCAAGGTAACATACTGCCATTAATTCTCTTCCTAAGAGTAACATTTTTTTTCCAGAACATTTACAGAAAGAGTAAAATATTTTTCATTCCTAGGAAAGAAATAAATGCCTGTAAACAGCATGGCACACAGATGTAACATGGCCTTCAGATAAGGCATGGGCTGATGCTCTGTTTTATTGCTTCAGAACTTTAAGACATGAAACAAACCACTCCTTTGGGCCTGAATTTCCATCCATAAAATATAAGTCACACTATCTCCCTAGTTCCCAAGAGACTTGTTAAAAAGATTAGATGAGTCTTTACAAGCTGTCAAGTATCCTCCAAAGGTAAGATATCATACAAAAACTCATCAAAGTGCCCACTTTGTCCTCAAAAAACCATACCAAGCCACACAAGAGTTGCCATAAGAGTGATGTTACTCATTGAACAACTCTCATCTAGACAGATTCCAACACAGGAACAAATCTCAACCCTGACACTTCTCAAGCACACAGGAAATGTCTTCATGTGCAAACCAAGTCATGCCTGCTAAGATCACTAAATAAGAATATGTTTACCTAATGCAGTCTTGTCAGCACACAGTAAGTTAACCCAAAAAATGAGGAAATGATAGTGCCTTTAGACAGGCTACATACAGTAAGTTAGACACTGAAAGAAAGCAGGAAAATAAATATCCTTTGATGAGAAACTAGCACCTGCTTTTGGGTTGAAGTTGTGTCTCCCTGTAAGTAAAACCAGTTAATCCACTAGCAATCATCTTGAAGAACAATTTCCACATTAGTTCTACCCTGATCAAAGCCATGTAACATACCTACAGCAGCACTCAGGTGAACAGCACACAAAATTAAACACAATTCTGTAAACAAGCTAATTCAAAGAAACAAAGACATCTTGCCAAGATAAGAAATACAAGCTGATGCTTCATGTCTTCATGTCTTGTTGAAGAAAGGTCCTCTCCTCCAAATTTAATTCAGGGGACTCAGAAGCACTAGCTAAGGACTGACTTCAGCATTTCCACAGACCACCATGACCTTCAGAGGGATGCACCTCTCTAAATGGAGGACAGACTCTGTCAACACACATAGCTCTTCTTTCAGACATATCCTGACCATTCACCCACGTATCCATCCTGAGCAGAACAGCTCACATTTGAGGATAGTCAAATCTCGAGATTCTCTGGGCTCTGCCTCCACACTAATCTAGAACATGAGGAAATTATATACTCCAACCAAAAGTTTCATCTACCCTCTTAGACTCCTACCATGCATTCCTCCTAGGCCACCTGTAGACAACCAAGGTGCCACACAGACCTCCTCACCAAGCATGCCCTGGCTGCTCTGATATTGAGAACTTGCACCTGCTCTCTCATCATGGCCACTTTTTTTAATGTCTGTTCACTTAATTTTATGTATACATGTTTGTGCCTGAATGTATACATGGGTACCATGTGTGTGCAGGAGCCTTCAGATTTCAGAAGAGGTGTCAGGTTCCCTGAAACTTGAGTTACAAATGATTGTGAGTCACCATATGGGTCCTGAGACCAAACCACGTCCTCTGCAAAAGCAGTAAGTGCTCTTAA
Organism: Peromyscus maniculatus bairdii; assembly: GCF_049852395.1. NCBI lineage: Eukaryota > Metazoa > Chordata > Mammalia > Rodentia > Cricetidae > Peromyscus > Peromyscus maniculatus. Next base: position 120,130,410 of record NC_134860.1, on the reverse strand, counting down.
CCACTGAGTCTTCTCTCCAGCCCCCACCCACCCGTAACTATTCCCAATCCTGAAAGCTCCTTCCTCCCAAGTCTGCAGCCAAACTACTAACCCAGTGTTCAAAGAGTCAGTCCCCTTACCTCAAGGTTAAACCAGTTCAGTGACACCATCTGCAGAGCTACACTATCTGATGTGGCAGCCAGCCACTTACTGTACATTGAGCCTGTGACATGGGCCTGGTGGCAACTAGTCTGAATACAGATACAGTCCAAGAGTAAATCACACACTTGATCTTAAAGACAATTACCTGATAAAAATCTCAGGAGGCCATTCTTTTGACTAAGCTTTTGCTCCAGGCCCCAAATGAGCAGGGCTAAAATTCAAAGTCACACAGTAAAGACTCAAGCTAAAATTGTTTTATCTTTTTGAATGTCAGGATTTGATAAGAAAGCAGCCACATTTCTGAAGGACAGTTCTAACTGCCATAATAATGAAGCTCTCTGGACTCAATCCTTACACAAAAAGGTAACCCAAGGACTCTGGAGTTAACAGTTAACTATTTTTCCACTGTTCTGGCTCTCTTAACTTTGGAAGTAACTTTGAAAGGATCAATCGTGTGCTTTCTTCAGCCCTTTTCAGTCTCTAAATCACTGGATCTCAACCTTCCTAACACTGTCAATACAGTTCCTCATGTTGTGCTGACTGCCAACCACAAAATTATTTTCATTGCTACTTCATAACTGTAATTTTGCTGCTGTTATAAATCATAATGTAAATATTTTTAGAGAGAGGTTTGCCAAAGGGGTCACAACCTACAGGTTGAGAACCAGCTCTCTAAACCCACCTTCCTCCTCTCAACTGCTGGGATCACTAATTCTACCTTACAGAAGGGTGATGCTTGACTCCACAATTGAAACGGAAGCCAAAAACATCATTACATTATTCTTGTCTCATTCTGTAGCCCTGGCTAGCCTGAAGCTTGCTATGTAGACCAGGCTGGCCTCAAACTCAGAGATCCACATGCCTCTGCTTCCTGAGTCCTGGGATTAAAGGCGTGTGCCACCACACTCAGCTTCAATTTTTAATGTTTTAAAGATAAAAATTAGTCTTTTCCTTTGTGTGAATGTATGAAGTGTGTGAATATGTACATGTTTACATGCCTGCACATATGCATGCAGATGCTCGTGCACATGTGTGCATATGTGTGTGGAAGGCAGAGGTTGATGCCAGGTTTCTTTCTTCAGTGCCTCACCACCTTATTTTTAGGACAGGATGTCACTGAACCCAGGGCTCACTGGCTAGTCTGGCTTTGCTCACCCAGCACTAGGGTTACAGTCGCACACCATGTCAGGTGCTGGAGACACGAACGTAGCTTCTAGTGCCCGAACAATAGACACGTTACCTACCGAGCCATATTCCCCGCTCAAAAATGTTAATATTGATTTCAGTTCTTTTAACTTTTAAAATACAAACACTCGCGGGTTTTTACTCCATTTGTAACTCACCTTACACAATATAACACCTTTCACAGCCCTGCTCTTCAGCAGTAGCTCTCAAACTGCAGACTATAGCAGAATCACCTGGAAAGATGACTGAATAAGAGACAGCTGGAGTCATCCCAGACACTTGGTTTCTGCAGGTCTGGTGAACTGCAACTGCAGAATGAGCCTTCCAACAAGCTTCCAGGTGACCATGGTGCCACTGGCCAGGCACAGTGCCACACTGAAAGTCAATGCTCTACAAGCATCGTGAGGACAAAACTGACACCAGTCTCCAGCCAGGGAGGGCTGCTGGCGAACTGTTTCTTCCTGTTCTAGCCTGCATTCTTCACTCCTCTTGACCATCACCTATCCATCATAAGCCCTACACAAGATCATGTCCAAAGAACCCCACCAACCCACCTCCATAGAACTGTTTTCACATAACCAGACTTCAAAAAGTGCCAAGTTCATAGCAACCAGATAGAGGGGGGGAAAAAGTAACACGTCACCTCATAAATTGCTAGTTGTTGGGGGGGGGGTTGTTGTTGTTGTTTCACTGACATTCTAAAAACAATATGAAAAACCCCAGGACCAAATTTGCAAATTCACATGGTTATTCCACCCGTGCAATGCTAAGATGACACTAGGCAGGCTCTTGTTATGTAGCCCTGGCTGCCCTAATATTACAATGTAACTCAAGCAGACCTTGAACTTACAGCAGTCCTCCGTAGCCTCCCTGATGTTGAGTTTACAGGCAAGTGCCACCATGCGTGGCTTAGAGTAAGGTCTGTTTACCCTGACTAATTAAGTTTTCTTACTCATAGATGGGTCTACTGTTTCCTTCTCTTTCAAGACTACTATAAAAATCAGTATCAGTTTTATACCTAAGAGACACAGTTGTTATTTTCCTTTTATAACTAGGTTTGTTAATGGTGTGATAAAAGCACTGAAAATACATTTGACTGACCAGCCAGTCTAGCCACCAGTGAGCTTCAAACCAATGAAATGAATGAAATCCTGTAATGACACACTAGGTTGTGCTCTAGTCTCTACACTTCCAAAATACACATACACACACACACACACACACACACACACACACACACACACACACACACACACCTTTTCTTAAGTTTGAATGAGACACTCTACATAGGTAGATGAAGATGTTCTCAGAAGCCATATGTTAGCAAATGAAAATCCAAGTGCCAGGAGCAGGCTACAGGTTATTTGTCAGGAAGCATCCTGAGGCCCCCAAAATAATGCAGGATATTGCCACTGCTGTTGTTTTGCCTGTTAGAACTAAACAGTAAAATCCTATTTATGAATACACCACAGGCTCTGGGCACAGGATGTAAGGAAATCGAGTTGGACCTGAGCTAGGCGCTTTCTCCCCTGCTGGCTTGCCCTCATAGTTTAACAAGGTTTAATGCAGGCTGCTAGAGAAGGAAAGTCAAGTCTTACTCAGCTATGGATACTGCACACTACACTACAGACCAGACAGGCAGGATGTGCTACCTGGGGCAATAGTGTTAAGTCTATTATGGGGGAACTACAACTAACCACTTCTGATGGAGATTGAGAATTTACAACTGGTACTCTAAACCTGGTCAAAAGCCCAGATCATAGAGATCATAGGCCCTAGTGGGGAAAGCTATGCTGTTGTTTTCTAAGTGGACATGGTGTCTTCAAATTATCTTTGAAGTAATTACATTTAGGTCCATAAATTGGTATTGCTATCATCTTTGCTCAGAGGAGCTTCTTAAAAGAAAAAAAAATAGATATGAGTATGACTTGCTAGTCAGTTGTCTGACCATGTAAGTACCAGGAAGTGGAACTCAGGTCATCAGGTTTGGCAGCAGGTTCCTTCCTCAGCTGGACTATCTCTCTCAAAGTGGGCAGCCTTAACTGCAAAGACTCAAAATTGGTCTAAGTGCTAAGTACAGTGATTAGTGATTACTGGGTGCTCAGCTCTAAGTGAACATTGCTGTGGGATGTTCTGTTTGTCCTGTGGGAGCCCTTCTTGGGTTCTTTGTGGCGTTACCCAGCAGGTCCGTATAGAGGATGATTAGGACCATGGGCCTGAGTGCAGGTGTTTGAGATGGTCTGCACTTGGCTGTGCTGGGGGATGGTCTGTATGTCAAGTTGCTCTGATTGGTTAATAAATAAAACCTGATCGGCCGTGGCTAGGCAGGAAAGATAGGCGGGACTAACAGAGAGGAGAAATAAAAGGACAGAAAGGCAGAAGGAGACGCTGCAGCCGCCACCATGACCAGCAGCATGTGAAGACACCAGTAAGCCACCAGCCACATGGCAAGGTATAGATGTATGGAAATGGACCAATTTAAGATAAAAGCACAGTTAGCAAGATAAGGACAGTTAGCAGGAAGCCTGCCACGGCCATGCAGTTTGTAAGCAAATTAAGTCTCTGTGTTTACTTGGTTGGGTCTGAGCAGCTGTGGGACTGGCGGGTGACAAAGATTTGTCCTGACTGTGGGCAAGGCGGAAAACTCTAGCAACAAATGGCGCCCAACGTGGGGCTAAAGAAAAAAAGAAAAAAAAAAGGGACTAAAGAAAAAGGACAAATGAACAGGGATAAAGGCCGGTGTTATGAAAAAAAAAAAAAAAATACTAAAGACAAAGTCCCTTAACCAAGAGGTGCTCCAATAAAGTGTGATCTGAGAAGAATCCTCGCGTGGTGGTAAAGAGGATTCATAACTCAACACACGGAGCGGTGACGTCAGTAAGTTCTCCAGGAACGATGACGTCAGTAAACGCCCCACAGTTCCTAATTCTCTCTCTCAAATGAGCGGCAGCCGCCGGTTTGAGTTACTGGCGGGCTCCTGGCATGTGTGCTTGACCTGCAGTATGGCGGGAATGAGGCCTCTGCAAGTGGCACATTAAGCTGCGTGGTGGATTTAGCCTTTGCTAGTACAAAACAAAAAAAGAGGTTTCTGGGCTACACGCTGCTTGGATAAAAGTGTAGACCCACTATTTCTGAGACTTGATGGCTCCCAGAGCTGGTGGAAAACGTACCACCGCCATGTTGGGAAGCTGAAGGGGCGGAGCCAGCAGCCACAGAGCTGTTTTGGGCTTAGAAGGCTACAGTTTAAAGCAATAAGTTTGCAATAAGACAGATTCAGATGGAACAAGACTTTAAATGCTTTACAATGTGTGTAAAAATGTACATAGGCTTGGAAGAGAGAGGAAAAGGAACATAGACAGTTATATAAAGAAATAGAAAGTTTAAAAAAATAAAGTCTTTAAAGAGAAAGTAAAAGTAATATAAAAAAAAGCCATGTAAAGATGGATATCACACAGAGAGTTTGGATTATATTGTCTTTGGGATTTTTAACTGCAGAAAAATATTTGATCGTAAAAGATGTTGAGTTAAACCAATATGTATATATTAAAGATATCTTGACTTTAAAATTTGGATATAAGGATGTGTTACTTTGGAAAGGAGACTCTGTTTTTGTCTCTACAGAAAGCCAGAGGCTATGGATTTGTTCCAGATTAAGATACATCAGGTTTGACCAGCCAAGACCACCTGAAAGGTCTCCGATGACACCATGGCCCAGATGATCCAACATCCAGAATCGTTTCAAGGCAACTGGCTCAGACGATACGGTCTCACGGACTACTCCATGATCCTAAAATTTTCTTTACATCCCCATAAGATACAGCGCCCCCCTCCAGCAGGAAGTAGTTAAGAGAAGCTACGCCCAAATTCCCAAATATACCAAGCTGGCTTTGGAGATGTGTAAAACTTAAAACCTTCCTTTTTAAAAAAAAGAAAAGGGGAGGTGCTGTGGGATGTTCTGTTTGTCCTGTGGGAGCCCTTCTTGGGTTCTTTGTGGCGTTACCCAGCAGGTCCGTATAGAGGATGATTAGGACCATGGGCCTGAGTGCAGGTGTTTGAGATGGTCTGCACTTGGCTGTGCTGGGGGATGGTCTGTATGTCAAGTTGCTCTGATTGGTTAATAAATAAAACCTGATCGGCCGTGGCTAGGCAGGAAAGATAGGCGGGACTAACAGAGAGGAGAAATAAAAGGACAGAAAGGCAGAAGAAAACTCTAGCTACAGAACATGTTCATTACTCCCACCAACGTTCAGGGAAAATTGATAGAAGAGAAGTTGAAAGGAATTTTAGAGTCGGAGGATTGGGCAGAATTGCAAAGTGCTGTATTCTAGGCATGACATGGCCACTGCACTCAAGAGTTCACCAAAGTTACAACTACCTGCATAAGACCTGCACGATACTGAACTGTCCACATTCTGTCATAAAAGTTTTCTCCTAGTAAACTAGTCTTTTCCTCTTGGGAGGTGTCTGTTGAGATTCCATGAGCAAAGTCATAAAATACAATATATGCCTTTTTGGGTATTTATGTACAAAGAATCATTCCTGGTGGCCTCTTTACATGTAATTCCATTCTAGGCCACAATCAAGTACTATTGGATTTAGCTCCAAAATATATTCCAAATCTGGACTGTTCTTACAAATTCTACCACTACTACTCTAAGCAAATCACCACCACCTCTGACTTGAACTTCAGGAGCCTCCTGATGGGCTTCCTTGCTGCCACTCTCCCCATCGAATTCACACTGAGACATTCCCTAGACAGCAGTCATGCTCTTTTCAAAATGTGAACCTAATTGCTCAAAACCATCCATTTGGATTCCAATTTATTTGTCTGTTTGGTAGCAGTGATCAAGCCCAGGACCCCGTATGTGCTAGGCAAGCACTTTACCACTGTACATTTCAGTTCTCTCTTTTTTTTGAGATTTTAATTAAGTTGTCCAGGTTGGGCTGAAATGTGATCCTCCTGCTTCAGTTCCCTGAGTAGTTGACATTACAAGCCTGCCCTACCAAAAACCCAGCAGGACTATTACTATTAAATTGTGAATAAGAGTTGAGATGACTGGTCCTGCCTCCCTCTCAAACCTCACTTCTTAACATCCCCTCTCATGCACTTTACTCCAACCAAAGTAGGAAAACCCACCCCTTTATTATACCAAATGCAATTCCATCTCCCAGCTTTTGCCTTGGCATACTGGCAATCTGAAATGTTGGTTACCTAGATCATCACACGGCAGGCTGGGTTATTTCCATGTTCAAATGCCATGTGTACAAAATGCCTTTCCTTTCTCCTTAGGCAACATCTACCCAGAACCAATGTTATCACTACTTCCTATTCAGATTCCCCTCTGATGAAGCTTATTAATATAAGGTGCAGACTTTTAATCCAATCAAGTTGGCCATCAAGGTTCACCATAATAGGGCAACTGTTGCCAACTTAAATAATAATTAGAGAGATTCTTCAGATAATAACAATGTGCAAACAGAAGATCATTGCAATAGTCTTTTGCATGCCAAAGTAAACAATATATGGAAGAGGTTGATCTAGGGTGAAACATCTAAAGGTGCAACAAGGAAGATTTTGTAAGACATTTTGAAACACCACTCCTTGGCTCTATAACAAATGTAGTCTAAGGTTAAGAAGATGCTGTTGGGCAGATAATCTCTCTTAAAGCAGAGCGGCTGTGGTCACTGAATCAGGCCTATTAATATCCTTGTGAAGAGAAGAGGAGACGCTGGTGAAACCTGCATGAGGCTTCTACTATTCCAAAGCATCTACTATCTTCAAAGCAGGAGTATTTTTGCATATGCCACTTTATCATGCTGCTGGATGCTGAAGCAGCTAAGCACCCATGCCTAAGCCCACTGACGACTGACACTGTTGAAGAGGAATTCTTTTTCACTCAAATCCAATGAACTTAACAAACTTTTTCACCAACCCTTATTTTTAATCCTTGATCTCTCTGTGCCTGTGATATACTATATTTTACTTTTTCCTGTCTTTGTAATTTTTAAAGATTTATTTGTCTTTATTTTCTCTGTATACATGAGTGTCAGCATATATGTAAGTGCACTACATACAACCTATGCCCACAGAAGCAAAAAAGCTTTCATATCCCCTCTGGAGTTACAGAGTGTTGTGAGTCACCATGTATGTGGCAAGTGTTCTCAACCACTAAGTACATCTGTAGCTCCAATTTCTCCCTAGTCTTATAAGTGTCTATCACACAATGCCTGAGTCTCAAAAGATGCTTCACAATTCTTTAAGTGCAAAGACAGGTACGATGGATGGATGGATGGATGGATGGATGGATGGATGGATGGATGGATGGATGGATGGATGGAACTTCCCTTGTATTATGGATTAGGTCTAAAGCATGCCCCAAACGAATCAAGAATTGAAGATTTGGATGCAGCAACATTCAAAAGTGGTCTTGAGAGTGATTGGATCATGAGAGCTCTGACTCTAATGATGGCTGCATAATTTGATGGCACTTCTGGAGAAGCCATCATTAGAATTATCAGAGATGGGGCCTGGCTAAAGGAAGGTCAGTAGGGGGAGGTTCTTGGGGACTTTATCTTGTCTGAGGCCCCTGTCTCTGCTTCTTGTCCATCATGAGGTAACTGTCCTGCCCCAACTCATGCTCCCCACTATGATGTTCAGCCTCACCTCAGACCTACAGCAACAGAACCACACGATCATGAAACAGACCTCTACAACTGGGAACCAAATGAATCAGCCCTCCTTTATCTCTTAGGTGCTCATCAGGAATAAAGAGTTAACTGACACACTGCACCCTTGTAGGCCTGTAACCACAGACACCTACATGAAACCCTGTATTTCTGTCTAAACACGTTTTCTTCCCCAAATTTCCATTCACATCCTTGTCCCCTGTTCACCCACTTACAGAAAGAAAGAAAGAAAGGAAGGAAGGAAGGAAGGAAGGAAGGAAGGAAGGAAGGAAGGAAGGAAGGAAGGAAGGAAGGAAGGAAGAAAAAGAGAGAAAGAGAAAGAAAGAAAGGAAGGAAGGAAGGAAGGAAGGAAGGAAGGAAGGAAGGAAGGAAGGAAGGAGAGGGGCAGAGAGACAGATAGACAAACAGAGGGGCTGGAGAGATGGCTCAGTGGTTAAAGGCACTGGCTGCTCTTCCAGAGAAGGGTTCCATTCCCAGCACCCACATGGCAGCTCACAACTCTGTGTAACTCCAGTTCCAGGGGATCTGAGGCTCTTTTCTGGCCTCTACTGGCATATGCATACATATAGGCAAAATACCTATACACATAAAATTTTTAAATGAAAATAAATACATAGATAAAGCACAGACCCAAAGCCATTGTTTTTCCCTTCTCTTGATCAAAAATGTCACAACTTTCCTTTTTAGTTAGAACAGGGCTATTGCCATGTTTTTCCTCTGTTTTGAATTTAAGAACCAAATGGTAGCCAAAAAGCTTAAATGTACAAATGACCAGCCTACAGGGCATGATAGATGGCAGGCACATGACTTTAATCCCAGCACCCAGGAAGCAGAGGCAGTCGGATCTCTGAATTGAAGGTCAGCCTGGTCTATGAAGTGAATTCCATTACAGCCAAGACTACACAGAGAATTCAAACTTACTGATATCCACCTGCCTTTGCCTCTCAAGTACTGGGATTAAATGCATGAGCCACCACCACCCGGCATGTTGAAGCTTTTTTCTCCGTATCTAACAATTAGAAGTGAACCATGCATTTGGAAAGTACAGGTTAAGTTTTCAAACTGTGACTGTATCACACAATTCAGATGGCAAACAAGTTATTATTGGAAAAGCAAAGCTTTGGATTCACACGGTGCAAGGTTCAGACTTTACCCTAGTCAACTATGTCCTTAAATTACTTAACAGCTCAAGCTTAGTTTCCTCTTGTGTAAAGCTGGGATTTCCGACCCAGCTGCTACATGGATAAAACAATATGTGAAGTGCTGGGTATGTAGCACAGTTGGAGTGCTAGCCCAGCATGCACAAGCCACCGGGTTAGTTACCCAATACTGTATAAAACAAGACATGGTGGAACACACTAGTCATCCCAGCACTCCAGAGGTGGAGGCCAGGGGATAAGAAGTTCAAGGGCAAAGTTAACTTCAAAGAGTTGGAGGTCAGCTTAGCCTTCAAGAGACTTGTCTCAGAGGGGGAGGAGGGAGTGAAAACCATTTAAGGCATATAAAAGCTCAATAAACTGTTGCAATTACCATAAAGCTAACACCTCTAGCCACTGAATGTACCAAAAACAAAAAAAACAAGTATTTAAAAAGAATGTTTTAAAAGCTGATTTACAAAACAAATAAGATTAAATATAACTCAATATGAGACAGAATAGAAATACAGCACAAATTATGGGGACATGGGAACAAGGAGCACTTAACTTAGAAATCTGGTTGAAACTTCTTGCCAGCTGAAAATCAATAATTCCAGCACAATTAACTACATTTTCTGTGAAGGCTGCCCACATAGACATAATACTCCTTTTATAGAATGTTAAAGTAGGGAATGTTACAGGCCCTGGGTGGGACTAATACTGTTGTTTTTCTAAATGGACATCTTGTTGGACTGGAAAGCTCAGAGGTTAAAAGCCCCGGATGGTCTTCTGGAGGAGTCAGGGTTCAATTCCCAAGCATCCACATGGTAGTTCACAACGATCTGTAACTCTTGTTCCAGAGGATCCAGTGCCCTCGCTGACCTCCATAGTCATAAGGCACACACATGGTGCAAAGACATACATACAGGACAAACATCAACACATACCAAATAAAATAATAACTTTAATTAAACAATGGACACTGTCAAACTGCCTTCTAAATGTTTATGTCTGCATCCATAGACGAGAGCCACTCAGCCTCAGAGAAGCTTGTTTTCAGTGGCTGCAGTTACTGCTGAAGTTCATAACTAGTCAAAGTACAAGTGAGTGTTGAGTGTGCAGTCCTAAGTGGGACATCTCTACGACCCCGACCCCTTCAAAGGCTCAGAGAGCATCACTAAAGGGGGAGCAGAAAGAATGAATGAAGAACAATGCTGTGAAACCCTGTCTTCTGAACATGGTGTCACCACTACAATCATGAATTCATAGCAACTATGACTACCTACACAAGATCCAGCTGTCAACATCCCCCCAAAAAGAAACACTGAAGGCCTCACTCCCCCACGCCCCACCCCGACCCCTGTGAGGAGTTATTGGCAGGTGAAGGTTATTGGGAGAGTATGATAGCTATTCTTGGTTGTCAACTTCATTACATCTGGAATTAACTAAAACCCAAGTGGATAGGTACCTTTAATCTGGGCCACTCCTTCTGCCAGCAGCCTATATAAAAGACATAGAAAAGGAAGCTCTTTCCCTGCTTGCTCTCTATCTCTCAGGTAAGTCCATTCCTTCACTGGCATTACAGCCTACTTCTTTGGGATTCTGGTATATACTGATGACCAGCTCAGCCATCCAGACTCATGGATTGAACAACTATTGGATTCTTGGACCTTCTTGATAGACAGCCATTATTGGACTAGCTGGACCACAGTCTATAAGCCATTCTAATAAATCCGCTTTAGGTGGGCAGGTAGGTAGACAGACAGATAAATAGATTCTATCAGTTCTGTTTCTCTACAGAACCCTGAATGATACAGGGAGAGAAAGTTTTTCTTCAGTACTCTAGGCACTGGTAAATTGCTCATGCACCAATAAATATTCCACACCCATGCTCATACAAGATTAAAAAAAAAGTAATGACCCACACTTAAGGCCTATATTTATATGTAAGCTGGAAGTTTTCCTGGTCCCACACAGATCGCAGCCGCTCAGACCCAAGTAAACACACAGAAGTTTATATTAATTAAATAAAACTGTATGGCCTAATGGCTCAGTCCTCTTGCTAGCTAGATCTTACACTTAAATTAACCCATAATTCTTATTTATGTATAGCCACGTGGCTTGGTACCTTTTCCCAGTTCTGCCTTCACATCTTGCTTCCTCTGTGTCTGGCTGTCGACTCCTGACTCAGCCTTCCTGTTCCCAGAATTCTCCTCTCTTTGTACCGCCTATACTTGCCTGGCTACTGGCCAATGAGCACTTTATTTATTAACCAATCAGTGCAACACATTCACAGCATACAGAGCAATATCCACAGCACTTGTATGTCCTTCAGGAACGACCTTACTGCTTTCCCAGATATTTTCTGGAAATCTCAAACAAGACCAAATGGTTGTTTACAGTAAAAATCTTAACATCCCCTGCAACCCATCTGACTTACGGTTATACCTAATTAGCTGTAATCCTACCCAATACACAGGAGTCATTCCAAAATTCACTTAGGTTCCTTAGCAACTCTTTGAGATAAATTCAGAACCACAGAAGCAGAAGGTATGATTACTGTAATGACAATTAATTGCAATTGTCTTTTAATAACTCCAACTCTGCTTCAGTCTGGTTCAGTCTAAAATTATTTTCTGCAGCAAAATCAAGATTCCAGCTTTCCCTAAGTAGAGGTCTCTAGAAGATAAGGGAACTCCTCAGACTGCAGGTAGCAGGGAGGAATAGTGTCCTGCTGCCACTGACAATATATATACCCTGAAACTAAGGATATCTGTTAACTGGCTTGAAAAATGTTCTGGATTTCCTAGACTAGTCAAAAGTAAGCTATCTGCCTCCCATCCAAAAGGTTTACAGAAGTAGAAAGGGAGATGGGAGGGGTAAAACCTTGAAAAGGTTCCACTTCAAACAGAGTGGTGGAATTCAGTTCACATAAAGGGAGCATGGAGAGAAGGTAGGGAGCAGTTCCCCCATATGGTGAATGTCAGAGGAGGAATGCTTTATGGACAGAACTCTACCACCCCACATTCAGCACCTTCTATGGCACTGTGCTAGGATGGCAACATTGACAAGATGCAGCCTCAGCTGATCTATTAAGAGAGCATAAGATTAAAAGCCAAAAACAAAAACAAAACACAAAAAAACTGGGCAGTGGGGGCACACACCTTTTATCCCAGGAAAGAGACAGACAGAAACAGGTGGATCTCTGAGTTGGAGGCCAGCTTGGTCTACAGAGCAAGTTCCAGGACAGCCAGGACTACACAGAGAAACCCTGTCTTCATTATATATGCTGTGGGATGGTCTGTGTGTCAAATTGCTCTGATTGGTCAATAAATAAAACACTGATTGATTTTGGGCCGGGCGGTGGTGGCGCACACCTTTAATCCCAGCACTCGGGAGGCAGAGCCAGGTGGATCGCTGTGAGTTCGAGGCCAGCCTGGGCTACCAAGTGAGCTCTAGGAAAGGCGCAAAACTACGCAGAGAAACCCTGTCTCGAAAAACCAAAAAAAAAAAAAAAAAAAAACACTGATTGGCCAGTGGCCAGGCAGGAAGTAGGTGGGACAAGGAGAGAGGAGAATTCGGGGAAGCAGAAGGCTGAGGCGGAGACACACTGCAGCCACCGCCAGGATAAGCAGCATGTAAAGACGCCGGTAAGCCACCAGCCATGTGGCAAGGTATAGATTTATAGAAATGGGTTAATTTAAGCTATAAGAACAGTTAGCAAGAAGCCTGCCACAGCCATACAGTTTGTATGCAATATAAGTCTCTGTGTTTACTTGGTTGGGTCTGAGCAGCTGTGGGACTGGCGGGTAACAAAGATTTGTCCTGACTATGGACAAGGCAGGAAAACTATATATATATCCCTGTCTTCATTATATATATAGAGAGAGAGAGACAGAGAGAGGAGAGATCATGCACATCCAAGATACAGCTCAGCTGACTGAGTGCATGCCTAGCATGTATGAAGCCCTGGGGTCAACCTTTAGCTCCATATAGATGTGGTGTGTAGCGGAGCACTGGAGCCCTAACTCCAGCACTCAGGAAGCAGAACATCAGAGGTTCAAGGTCATCCTCAGCTAAGAGAGTTCAAGGCCAGCCTGGCCTATATGAGATCCTAACTCATAAAAAAGTTGGGAGGTTAAAGATATGGCTTAGTAGTTAAGAGCACTTACTGCTCTTATAGAGAATCTAGGTTCTGTCACCAGCATCCAGATGGCAGCTTACAACTGACTAACTCCAGTACCAGGGGTCCAGCATCCCCTCTGACCTGAGGCCCCATACATGCATATTGTACAGATAAAAGCATGTAAGTATGCATGCACCTTAAATAAAAAATACAAGGGGCAGGTGAGATGACTCGGGGGTAAAAGGAGCTTGCTGCATATACCCTGACAACATTGTGGAAGGGGAAAACTGACTCCTGAAAGCTGTCCACACTGTGGCATGCACACACAGACAGACAGACAGACAGACACACAAACACACACACACACACACACACACACACACACACACAAATGCAATTTTAAAGTTTAAGGGAGAGAGCTAGGGAGATGACTCAGTCAGGAAAGTGCTTGCCATGCAAGCGTGAAGGCAAAGTCTGATACCCTAAAAAGCTGGCACACCTGTATCCCCAGCTCTGAGAAAACAGAGACAAAAGTCCTCAGGGTTTGTTGACTAACCAGTCTAACTGAGCCAAAGAGCTCCAGATTCAGTAGGAAATCCTGTCTCAAAAAAATAAAAGGGAGGTGGAGGTGGATAGTGACTGGGAAGACACCTGACAATGACCTCGGGTCTCCACATGCATGAACACACAAGTGCAAACACACACAACAAAAGCTTCTATTGAACACACCAAGTACTGAAACCCCTTTCCTCTGTCAGCCTGCATCTAAAATACCACAGTCCTTCCATCTTCCTCGAAACACTAAGGAATTAGCATTACTCTAAGAAATCCCATGCATAATGTGATCAACAAGCCCACGTGGTCGGATTCCTCTCCAGCACCATCCAGGCTCCACTGCAGGGCCTCGGTGGACTTTTCTCACATCTTCAGCTGTTCCCGCTGGACATGGGCCCATGACACATGCTGTTCTCTCATAACACTATTTTCTTTTCCTAGAAAAAAGGTCACCTCATCCTTCAAACTTGTATAATTTCAAGATTTTATTTTATTTTATTTTTTTATGTTATGTGTATAATTGTTTTGTCTACATGTGTTTTGGTGCACTACATGCATGTTTGGTGCCTTCAAAAGCCAGAACTCCAAATGGTTGTGAGCTGCCATGTGAGTTTGGGGGGGTTGAGCCCAGGTTCTCTGGAAATGCTTTGAAGGGCTGGACCACCTCTCAAGCCCCAGGTGTATAATTTGTTTTATTACTTTATTATGAGTGTGTGTATGATGGAGGACAGAGCACAGCTCTGTGGAGTCGACCAGCTCTCTCCTTTCCCCTTCATGTGGGTTCTAAGTATGAGCCCAGGTCAACAGGGCTTTGTAGCAAGCACCCTTACCCACTAGGCCACCTAACTGACCCTTGTTGAAATCTTTATTTCCACAGGTAAATGTTGTTTAACTTAAGTAGCACAAAATACTTAACAGAATTAACTGCGTCTTGGAATCTAGGTCAACGATGCAGCTCTACCTAAATGTACCAGGCACAGAGTTTGACTCCTAGGGAGCCACAGCTTTCAAGTTCCAAGTCTGCCCTTACTAGCTGTATGATTTTAAGCAAGTCATATAACACTGTGGGCCTTGAGTCCATCTTCTATAAGTGGTGTTATATGCCTAATATGGGGACAGAATAGTTGCCTATGGTGTAGAGGTCAAAATGTTCTTGACTTGGTCAGCTCTCAGTTTATTTTATTTTATCTCAGCACCAAAACTTCTCAACAGCATTTTTAAACTTATTGCCTCATTACTGGAGGAAATTTTGTAAACACTGGGAACTGTATTCATCTCCTACACAGGAGGCATTCAATATTTTTTAATTATTTATTTTTATTTTTATGTGCATTTGTGTTTTGCCTGCATGTATGTCTGTTTGAGGATGTCAAGTCCCCTGGAACTGGAGTTACAGACAGTTGTTACCCGCCATGTGGGTGCTGGGAATTGAACTCAGGTCCTCTGGAAAAATAGCCAGTGCCCTTAACCACTAAGCCATCTTTCCAGCCCACTATTAAAGATTGTTTTACAAAACTATCTAAAAAGGCATACATCCAATATACAATAGCCAAACCTAGTGTGGTGGTGCATACCTATAATGCCAGCACTTGGATAGTGGGAGCAGGAGCCCAAGATCTCCCTCTCCTACATAGCAAATCTGAGGCCAACCTAAGCTGAATAAGAAAACAAGGCTGTCTCAAGAAAACAAACCCTACAAAAGAATAAATATACAAAGTATGGCTCCAAAGTATGGCTTACAAATCATTTCATAAGTAAATATGTCAGTCTTTGCAAAAGCAAACATTGGATGATTACAAGATGATAAAAATTAAAGAACAGAAGCTGTGTGGCAACTCCAAGAACAGCGAGAGCCAGCATTCTGCGGCTGGGTCAGAAACGACCTTCCAGCTCCCACTGCCTAAGTGGACCTGCTTCCATCTCCTTAACAAGAACAAAGTGAGCTGGGCATGGTGGTGCACACACTCAGGAGGCAAAGGGTGGTAGAGCTCTGCGAGTTCAAGACGAGAGAGAGAGAGAGAGAGAGAGAGAGAGAGAGAGAGAGAGAGAGAGAGAGAGAGAGGAGGCAGATCATCTCTGAAATGCTTTCCTACTCAAATTTCAATAACCATAAGCCAAACGTTGTAGAGATTTTCTTTTTAACTCCACCACCCCACCCCCTGGGAGGTAAGGAAGGATTTGAGACAGGTTTCTTCTATGTAACCTAGCCTGGCCTTCAGCTCACAATCCTTCTCTACTGCATGCAGCCTTTCCAATGGTGTGACTACAGGGTGCACAACACTACACATCTGACTTGACAATATACCTCAAGAAAGACAGGGGAGGGAGGCTTACCGTGAACATTCAAACAGCTCTCAAAGGGTTTTCAGGGGATCTTCGTTTTAAGAAATTTGCTCAAGTAACTTAGTAAATCTTCTTTAAAAGTTAGGTAAGTCAATGCTAGCAAATAATGTGGAAGGAGAAAGGAGACTCACACAAACTCCAATCTTTGGGTTAGTGTCACCATGGCACCCTAGGTGAACGGCGGGGAAGTGAAATGTGTTTCTAACCGAGGTAAGCACTGCCTAGAAAGAAAAATAAACCCAGAGGGTGCGTTTCTCACGCCGTGTACAGTGGTGCCATAAACAGGCGTTCGACTCACACCTGTGGACTCTTAACAATTCTGACTTAGCACACTTTTTTTCAAACTTAGTACCAACTCACAGCCCCACAGTGTCCCTTCAAAGTCGCTGCAAAGATAGCAAAAGAGCATGGGAACTGCAGAACTCTTAGAAGTTTCCAGAAAGCTGCGGGAGAAGCCAGCTCCGCCAGACACTGGGATCTCAGCTCCCGCGGAGCGGTTTCTCGCAGTCGGAAAGCCAACCCCGTCCGGAGGAGCTCAGGAAATCTCGGCCCGCTCCTGCTAGTGACCTCGGGCGCAAGCGTCCCCACGGGGAGGCCCATGCCAGAACCAAGTGTGAGCACAGCTGCCTCGGGCGTCCGGCCCGGGGGAGCCGGGATGCGCCGCGGGTGTCGCCTGGGAGCCCGGGGCAGCCAAGCCCACGAAAGCCCTGCGCTGCTCACCTTCAGCGTCCACAGCAGTTGCTGCGGGGGCCGCCGCCAATGCCGCCTGGCCGCGACCTGCGCCACCGTCCCGACCCACAGCCCCGCCATTGTCGACCCAGCAGGCCGGCCCGCCGCTGACCTCTCACCCCTGTCAGGGGGCGGGTAAGGGGAGCGTCCGGGATACGGCCAATCAGGAGCCTCGGATCCTAAGCTCCGCCCCCGGATGAGTGGGTTGAGGAGGGAGCCGGTCCCGCGGCCGAGCAACTCCAGACCCGGCCGGGGAGAACAGGATGCGCGCTAGGACCCGGAGGGAGCCGACCACCGAGCTCTTCCTCCAATGCTGGCAAAGCTGGCTTAGAGCCCACCCTCTGCGGCCGCAGGTCCGCCGCTAGCCAATCGGGTGCACCCTTGCCCCTTTCAATTTCTTGCTGAATTTTTTAAAGCAAATCTCACCTGTGAACACCTCTGTGTCTGGACGGACGCTCAGTTACTTCGCCTGTCCTACGGAATCAATTTGAAAGAGTCACGAAGTCAGGCTGCAGCATGCGGAGAGCCAGAGAGACAAACGCAACAGGCTTGCGGATAGCAGGGAAGCAGCAAGTTCTCAGAGGAGCTGGATCATAAATGGCAAAAGAAGTGAGAGGGCCAGTAGCCTCTCTTGTCTTGGTCCCCATTTTGTAAGGAAGCTCCATGACACCCACCTGAAGCTACAGGTACCAGCATCCCTGGCAACGTGGTGTGGGCTTAGTGTGGCATATGAAATGTAAGGACTGTGCTGTTAAAAGGAAAAGTATGGTGTGGTGGCTCTCTTCCCGTTCCCAGCACTCAGAAGCCTGAGACAAAAGGATCACTGCAAGTTCAAGGTCAGCCTGTAAGGCTTAGCAAGTTCCAGGCACATCATGGGGCTACCGAATGAAGCCCTTTTTCAAATAATAATAATAATAATGAAGATGAAGGAGTGATGTTAGATGTGGTGGTTCAGGCCTGAAAACCCAACGTTTAGGAAGCTGAAGCAGGAGGATCAGGAGTTTAAGACCAGCCTGAGACACATAGTGAGAATGTGTCTGAAAACAAATCCAAAGGGGAGTGGGGCATATGTTCTCTGTGCTCTGTTCTTTCTTTTCTAAATGAAGACATGTTGGTGGATCCTGGAGCAATCATCTAGAACCAGAAGTTAGCCACATCATGAACCTGGAACATAATATGAAGAGCCCAGGTGGCTGACACTGTAGAGCACTCACAGCAGCCTCCTACTGGACTGAGTGCTCTATGAAAATAGCTAACCTTTTTCTTATTTAAATCTCTGGCATTTCGTCTGTCATGGCAGCTTATCGAATTAACTTTTCCTAAGGACATGTGAACAACTGTCACAAATAGGAGTAAAAATCCACCCTAGTTAGGGCACTAATGACAGGCCAAATAATGACTCTAGGTTGCTGGGGTTACCTAGAGCATTGATAACTTAATTGTTGCTTCCCCAAACCAGCAACTGTTCACCATAAAATATCCTCAGGGAGAGACAGAGCCTTCTGAGCCCTACCTACGCTTCACAAGGGAACATTAATAGGCTCTTTCATTAATGGAACATTAATCTTATGAAGTTCTCATCTAGATAATCACAGATGTTCTGATTTCAAAATGGCAACCACCATGTTATGGCCAGAGGACAGTGTTTCACAACACAACTAAAACTGTATTCTAACCAGTTCATCATTAAGTCTCCAGAAGTAAGGCACTGCCATGATGAAGCCTGAAACGCATGACAACTTAAAGAAAGAACCCCAACAACGAACCAGGAAGCTAAGGGCTCTTTAAGGCCACTGCATGCTTTTGGTAAAATCATCACTTTCAATATCACAGACAGTACTGATGACACTGTCACTGATGGAATGCACAATTCTAAGGCCTGCGTTTGGTTCCTGGGACCCACAACATGAAAGGAGAGCGCCATTGCCACAAATTCTGACCTCCACGTGCATGGCATGGGAAATGTGTACCCACACATGTAAACACATGTAAACACACACACACACACACACACACACACACACACACACACACACACAGAAATGTTTCTATCTGAAGAGTAAAAGTAGTGCACTGAAGAAAAATGATAATATCCAGTTGTATTTTCATTTATATTTTTGTGTATGAGTGTTTTGTCTGCATGAATGTATGTGCACCACATTTGCCTGATGCCTGTCGAGGTCAAATGGCATCAGATCCTTAGAACTGGAGTTACAGACAACTATGAGCCACCATGTAGGTACTGGGAATTAAACCTGGGTCCTCTGAAAAAAGCAGCCAATGCTCTTAACTGTTGAGCCATCTCTCTGGATCTGATAAAATCCAATTGTACACAACACCTTGCAAGCTCCCTTCTAAACACCCCATGAAATACCTGTCACACTCTCAACTTTGTCCCTGAAAAACAACCATAGTCAATTCTTGCAGCTTTCAGTAGTCACGCTTTATGTTACAGGACCTTTTCACTCTGGCCACAACATACTAAATAAGAATATGAACCCAACTATTACAGCAATTTGAAAAATTCTCAGATATGCTTGAAAGTCCCCAACCTCACCCTCAGATTTCTGTCCACAATTATTTTCATGGAAGCAAAGGGAAAATACTTAATGACCACTGTTCTTAAGACTGGCATATCTAGACACTCTAACGCCTGTGTACACTGGGAAAACAAGCAACACAGTAAATACTGTTCATTAGTTTGGAAGCTACTTGTTTGTTCTTACTAATGGGAGTAGATTAAGGATAAACTTAACTCTTTATGTCCCAAAAGATTAAATAGCTACAAAATGTAAGTTCTGTTTCAGATAAAATACTATGCAGTGAATACTCCCAAAGGTAGTCTGAATGTGTCTTTCAAGCTTTGGACTCTGTGAGATAACACTTGGCTTTAGGCTCTATGCTAGATAAGACAGTTGATAAAGGTGAACATTTAGCTAGCCCCAGAGCAGGAACAATGAATCTCAGCAGTGTGAGTCCAGACCTTGGGTAATCCACTGTGCTAAAAACCCCTCTACACCCATGGCTTCAACTGTAGCTTTTAATATTCTTAAAAAGGATTTATTTATTTTTATTTTATGTATGAGTGTTTTGCCTACATGTGTGACCATGATATACATACAGTGCCTAAGGAGGCCAGGAGAGGGTGCAGGTCCTCTGGAACTGGAGTTACAGACAATTGTTAGCTGCCCAATGGGTGCCGGGAACTAAACCCGAGTCCTCTAGAACAGCCAGCTTTTTACCACTGAGCCATTTTCCAGCCCTGTTGTTGTCTCCTGGAGGCCTGCTTCTTTCTGAAAGGAAATGGAGGGGGAGTGGATTTGGAAAAAAGGAGAGATCAGAGGAGCTGGGAGGAGTGGAGAGAGGGGAAAATGTGGTGGGATGTATTGTATGAGAGCAGAATCTATTTTCAATTAATATATATTTAATTCAATCACTTTAGCTGGGCATGGTTGGGCACATATTTAATCCCGGTTCTTAGGAAACAGAAGCAAGAGACTCCTTACTTCCAGGCAAGAGTGAGCTCAATAATAATAACTAATAATACTAATTAATTGTATCACCTTCTTCATCCCCAGTTGATAAATCTACAACACAACTCCTGTACTAAGGCTCGGAGAACATCAAGGAAGAGAAGGCAGAAGGACTGGAAGAGCCAGAGGACCAGGACACCTTCTACGAGGATGTCTCCTGGAAATAAATGTCCGGGAAGCTTTGCCAGTGAGACCTCAACAATATAGCTGTCTAAACAAGACCTGGAAAAGAAGGACACCAATAGACACGCTAACACGAAAGACGAGGAACTACAGGAAATTAAGGATGCTGAGAATGGGAGAAATGTTCTTCTCTAGAGATGAGCATCCTATAATTACACAATGCCAAGTGGTCAGCCCTGAAGTCATATACATACACCTAACACTAGACGGCTAAGCAGGTTGTATTATATATTTATGTATGTGCGTGCATGCACATACACACACACACACACACACACACACACACACACACACACACAAGCATGTGCCAATTAAAGGAAAAAGACCTGAAATTTGAGAGGGAGTCGGAGAGAGAGGACATGGGAGGGACTGGAGGGAACAAAGGGAAGGGGAAAATGGTGTGGTTATATCTTAAATTTTAAATAAATTTAAAAACAAAAATAATTTATCACCTAAAAAGAAAAAAATGCAGGTTTGAGTAGAGATATATTCCAATTAATGAAGATTATTGACAGCCACATAATATATTATTCTATTTTTCTCTGCTTGCATATTTTATAGTATTGATACAATCTAGATGAAAATTATGCCCTACTTAGCCAAAGCCAAATAAATAATCAATAGCATCTGTGAGCTAAATACCTTTACACAACCCTGGGGACAAATATTCAGACAAATATCAGGTGGATGTGGTGGCCCAGCTCTACTCAGAGCACCCTGGGGGAAGGGATGGGAGCACCCCAGAGCAAACTAGCAATCCAGAAAAATTGCAAGCTACCTGTTCAGTGAGAGATCCTGCCTTAAAATATAAGAATAGAAAGAGAGATTTGCCATATAACCCAAGCTGGTCTCAAACTCACTGAGATCTTCCTGCTACAGCCTCCTGAATGCTGGGATTTAAAACATGTAGCACCATAACCCACTTAGAAACATAAACGTGTGTGTGTGTGTGTGTGTGTGTGTGTGTGTGTGTGTGTGTGTGTGTGTGTGTTTGTGTGTCTGCAGGTCTGTGTCTATGTGTCTGTGTGTTTCTGTGTGTGTAGGCCAAAAAACAACTTTGGTGATATTTTATTTGTACTGAAATGTGATTTTATTTGTATGTTAATAAAGTTGCCTGGGGGTCAGAGCTAATAGCAAGCCATAGCAGAAGTCTGGCAGTGGTAGCACATGCCCTTAATCCCAATCAAATGAAAGGCAGATCTCTGTGTGTTCAAGGATACCACCAGCATGGAGACACACGCCTTTAATCTCAATACCAACCATAGAAGACCTGGAGGTCCATATAGATGGGCATTGAAGAGGAGGTCATGTGGTTGGGTTTACAACCAATGAGAAGGCAGAATAGAAAGTCAATAAAAAGGACAAACACACAGGAAGTAGGTCTCTTGCGGAGAGGTAGGACAGCAGCAGCAGTGAAGGGTAAGGTTTTTAATCTCAGCTCTTAGCTATTGTTCTGACCTCTTGGCTTTCATCTCTGTATTTGGCTCTGTGTCTCTTATTTAACAAGACGGTTACATCTACAAACAACCAAGGATGCCCTTCCTTCTCAGGAATTGTCTGTCTTGGTTTTTTTTGTTTGTTTGTTTTGTTTTGTTTTGTTTTGTTTGTTTGTTTTAGGGGCTTTTTTTTTTTAGGCAGGGTCTTTCATTTAGAATTGTATTTTTTTTTTTTCTTACTTATAAATGCCTGGCCTTAGCTTGGCTTGTTTCTTTTTTTTTTTTTTTTTTGTGATATATATTTTTTATTTTACAATACTATTCAGTTCTACATATCAGCCATGGGTTCCCCTATTCTCCCCCCTCCCACGTCCTCCCCTTACCCCCAGCCCACCCTCCATTCCCATCTCCTCCAGGACAAGTCCTCCCCCGAGGACTGTGATCGACTTGGTAGACTCAGTCCAGGGAGGTCCAGTCCCTTCCTCCCAGACTGAGCCAAGTGTCCCTGCATAAGTTCCTGGTTTCAAACAGGCAACTCATGGAATGAGCACAGGACTTGGTCCCACTGCCTAAATGCCTCCCAAACTGATCAAGCCAATCAACTGTCTCACCTATTCAGAGGGCCTGATCCAGCTGGGAGCCCCTCAGTCTTTGGTTCATAGTTCATGTGTTTCCATTCATTTGGCTATTGTTTTTTTCAATAATTGAGTAAAACTGAAATTTATTATATGCCACAGTCGTCCTACGGACCTCCATGCTATATATATAGCCTCTATGGTTCTATGGGTTGTGGTCTGATTGTTCATTTTATATCTAGAATCCACCAATGAGTGAGTACATACCATAACTGTCTTTCTGGGTTTGGGTTACCTCACTCAGGATGATATTTTCTAGTTCCATCCATTTGCCTGCAAATTTCATGCTTTCATTGTTTTTCTCTGCTGAGTAGTACTCCATTGTGTATATGTACCACATTTTTTTCATCCATTCTTCCGTTGATGGGCATCTAGGTTGTTTCCAGGTTCTGGCTATTACAAATAGTGCTGCTATGAACATAGCTGAGCATGTATCTTTATGGTATGTATCAGCATTCTTTGGGTATATGCCCAAGAGTGGGATGGCTGGGTCTTGAGGTAGTTTGATTCCTAATTTTCTGAGAAGAACTGTATTTTTTATTAAGAATAAACACAATGGTGGCATATGCCTTTGATCCCAGCACTTGGGAGGCAGAGGCAGATGGATCTCTGTGAGTTCAAGGCCAGCCTGGTCTACAGAGCAAGTTCTAGGGCAGCCAAAAGCTACACAGAGAAACCCTGTTTCAGAAAACAAAAAGAAAAAAGAATAAGCACTAAGGGAAGGGAAGATGACTTGGAGGTTAAGAGCAGTTACTGCCCTTTCAGGGGATCTTAACTTGGTTCTCAGCACCCACATTGGCTCACAATCACCCATAACTCCAGCTTCAAAGGATCTAAGACCACCTTCTGACCTCATCAAGCACCTGATATGTATGTGGTACATGTACACGCATGAAGGCAAAGCACTCATACACATAAATAAGTCTTAAAAAAAGTTTTTGAAAAAGAATTTGCACTAAAAGCCAGATGTGGTAGCTCTATCTATAATCTTAGCACTTTAGAAGCTGAGGCAGGAAGATTGCAGTGAATTTGAGGAGAGTGAAGTGATTACTTTTATTCTTCTATTATTAAATAAAACTCAGGAGTCAGATATGGGGGTGAAAACCTAATAGATCCACAGAGCAACAGAGAACTGATCAGCTGACCCTGCCATTCCACCTTCCCAGATCAATAAGATCGCTGATCTTTTTAACTTCCCTGCTGTGTCTTCTATCTTGATCTGGGTCCAGCAAAACCCCTTTGGTTCATTCTGGTCAGCCAATCACCAACTCCACCCTCTGATTCAAGGTTTAACTTTGTTGGCAGTCTCAGAGTGGCCCTGCAAACAAGTCTCCTGTAACAGGAGAGCCTAGATTACATAGTGAGTTCTAATCTATCAATAGAAAACAAAGTGAGACCCTGTCTCAGAATAAAAAGAAAGTTTACACTAGATAGGTACAACTGGAGTCTGTAATGATTAATTCTATGGATTAATCTCACTGGAATAAGGGGTGGCAAGATGGCTGGTAAAATATTATTCCTAGGTGTGTCTGCAAGGGTGTCTGCAGAGGTTGAGTCAGGAGCCTAAGAAAGGAGCAGCCTCCTCAGTGCAGCACCACCATTCAACACCCGAGAACCAGAACAGAATTCAAGAGGGACAAAGAGGCAGATTCCCTGACTGCTTAGCTGGGAGCTCTGTCTTGGACATCAGTGTTGCTGGTTCTCTGGCTTTGAGACTGAGACTTTCAGGCCTTTGAACATGCCTTGCTTCTTAACTCGCAGAGTGCAGGAAGTGGGATATCTGTCCTCCATCAGGGTAAGGATCAGTTCTCATAGTAAACCTCCTCCTACGTGTACATGCATCTCTCCCATTGGTTGTGTCCATAGCACTCTCATACAGAACCTGAAAGACCGCAGACAGGGATCATCTTAGTCACTATCCTATTGCTGTGAAAAGACACCATGACCAAGACAGATTTAAAAGAAAGCTTTTAAGTGGGGGCTTGCTTACAGTTTCAGAGAGTTAGTCCATATTCATCATGGCAGGAAGCATGGTGGCAAGCAAGCATGCAGGGCACTGAAGCAGTAGCTGAGAGCTTACATCCTGATTTGAAGGCAGCAGGTAGAGAGAGCAAAATCAGGCCTGACATGGGCTTTTGAAACCTCAAAGCCCACCCCTAGTGACACACTTCCTCCAACAAGGCCACATCTCCTAATCTTTCCTAAACAGTCCACCTACTGAAAACCAGACACTCAAATATATGAGCCTATGGGGACCATTCTCATTCAGACCACCACAGTTATCTACACAGACCTAAATCTCTATGTAAACTATGTTTCAAGTTACTTCTAAATACTTAGACCAAAAGGGACAGAAACAGAAATTTATATTGCTATACCTCAAGCTCTAGTTCACACACTGGCATCTATCTTCATGATGTCTTCCCATCCATTCGCTGCCAAGTACTGGGTGTGTGTCAAGACTTGTGCCTCATATTTCACCTTCAAGATCTCATCTTATCCACACTAACAATTACTCAAGAGATGGTTTGTTGTCCTCATTTTTTTTTTAGGTGAGGAAACTTGTTGAGTAGCCAAAGAACTGTCTTAAAGTTCCAAAGCTGAGCCAGAATGCCAATCCAACTACCTGACTCCTCATGTCGTGATTTTTATATCCTCTTCTGCACTTAGAAAAGTCATAATCTGGGAATTAAAGAGAAACACATTTGCCCAGGGTGGAAAAGGTAAACCCCAAGCCTCCTGGTTATCTGTCTGTGAAGCCAGACAGAGAGATGACCAGCCAGAAAATCAGCACTAAATATGGCAAGTCAAGTATAAGGTAACCAAGTGCCCCTGTTTAAGCACAGAAAGTTCAACATCTCCATAAAATTAACAAACCACATCTGTAAAAAACGGTAAGTAAATACAAAGGGCTGGGGATGTAGTTCAGGTAGTAGAGCGTTTGCCTAATATTCGAGGTCCTGCTTGATGCCCAACACTGTAGAACCTGGATGTGGAGGTCTGTGGTTATAATCCCAGCACTTGGAATTTGGAGGCAAGGAGAGTCAAGAGTTTAATGCTATCTTTGCCTACACAGCAGGTTCAAGGCCAGCCTGGACTTGATGAGATCTTATCTCAAATACATAAATAAATGAATAACCCAAACAAATAAGAAAGGCTTTTTAAATTTTGCTTGTTTGCTTTCCTCTCAGTTCCTGGGTCCCCAAAACTACCACACCTTCAGGGACTGACTAGAAAGCTCTTGAGATAGCACAGAGTTGTGCTCACAGCCATGACTTAGAACAGTGATGTAAAGTGCAGTCTGGAGTGGCCCATGGGCAGCTTCCTTAGTATGCTCTCTCCTCCATGTGAGTCTGCTCAAGCTATCCAAACTCTTCAGGATAGGGTGGCTTACACAACAGACATCCACACCTCACAGCTATGGAGGGTAAAAGGCAAAGGATCAAGGTGCCAGGTTATTGGGCTCTGGGCAAGAGCTCTATTCCTGGATTGCAGATGACAGCTTTGTGAGTGTCCTCACATGGCCTTCCGTGGTCTGTGTATATGACAAGACAGACAGCACAAGGTTACCTTTCTACCCATCTCTTATTTGTTTGTTTCGGCTTTTTTGAGGCAGGTCTCACTATGTAGCCCAAGCAGGCCTGAAGCACATTGCACAGACAGGTTAGCCCTGAACTCACAGCGGTCTTCTTGCCTTGACCTTCCCAGTGTTCGGAATTTAGGCATTAGGCGATATGACCCTGTTCCTGCCATCTTTTCTCATACAGATATTAGAACCATCTGATCAGGGGTCCACTTTTATGATTTCTTTTTACGTGAAATGCTTCTCTTTTTATTTTAATTTACTTTATTTTATTGGTTTTTCAATAAATAAAATAGGATCCCTCTATTTAGCCCTAGCTGTCCTAGAACTCTCTATGTAGACTAGGCTGGCATAAAACTCAGAGATTTGCCTGCTTCTGTCTCCCAAGTGCTGGGATTAAAGGTATGTAAAACCACAGTGGGCTTTGGATTAACTTTTTTTTTTTTTTTGAGCTGAGGATCGAACCCAGGGTCATGTGCTTGGTAGGCAAGCACTCTACCACTGAGCTAAATCCCCTTTTTTAAAAGCAATTTTCTTAGGGTTACTATTGCTGTGATGAAGCACCATGACCAAAAAGCAAGCTGGGGAAGAAAGGGTTTATTTGGTTTACATTTCCATTATCATTGTTCATCATTTAAGGAAATCAGGACAGGAACTCAAACAGGGCAGGATCCTGGAAGCAGGAGCTGATGCAGAGACCATGGAGGGGTGCTGCTTACTGGCCTGCTTCCTATGGCTTGCTCGGCCTGCTTTCTTATAGAAGTCAAGACCACCAGCCCAAGGTGGCACCACCCACAATGGACTGGGCCTTTCCCATCAATCACTAATTTAAAAAATGCCCTACCAGCTTGCCTGCAGCCCAATCTTATGAAGGCAATGTTTTAACTGAGGTTCCCTCTTTTCAGATGACTTTATCTTGTGTCAATCTGACATAAAACGATCCAGCACAATTGACCCCTTGTCAACTTGACACACAAACACATCATGGCTAAGCCACAACCTTCCCTTTCTCATTCATCTCAAAGATACCACATTAAAAAATTTAATAATCCCAAAGCCTTTAGGTTGTGGAATATTAGTTTAAGATGTGTTACATTTGTTTATGCTGTGGAATAGTTGTTTAATGATGCAAAGATTTGTTGCATTCTTTTATGTTCCATTGCTTAACTCTGTAAAACTGTGTTACTTTGCCTGTCTAAAACACCTGATTGGTCTAATAAAGAGTTGAATGACCAATAACTAGGCAGGAGAAGGATAGGTGGGTCTGCCAGGCAGAGAGAATAGGAGGAGAAATCTAGGCTCAAGAGAGGGAGAAGAAGGAGGAGCTGGAAAAGGAGGAGAGGAGGATGTCAGGGGCCAGCCACTCAGCCACACAGCCAACCATGGGGTAAGAAGGGAAGAAAGACATACAGAATAAAGACAGGTAAAAAGCCCAGAGGCAAAATTATAATTAAAGAAAAATGGGTTAATTTAAGTTAGAAAAGCTGGCTAGAAACAAGCCAAGCTAAGGCCAAGCATTCATAAGTAAGAATAAGTCTCCCTATTTGGGAATTGGGTGGCAGGCCCTCAAAGAGTTTAAAAAAAAAAAAAAAAAACTTTACAAATTCAAACACATTAAAAGTTCAGTCTCTTTAAAATAGCCAATGTCTTTTAAAATCCAAAGTCTTTTAAAATTCAAAGTCTCTCAACTGTAGGCTCCTATAAAATCAACAATAATTTAAGTATGTTCTTACATTAAAAGGGAAGAACAGGGCACAACCACATTCAAATCAAAGCAAAGCCAGACTCCAAACAAACAATGTCTGTGATTCATTCAAATCTTCTGGGCTCCTCCGAAGGGCTTGGGTCACCTCTCCAGCTTTGCCCTCTGCAGCACACACAATTTATCTTCTAGGCTTCCGCTGGCTCCACTCTACTGCTGCTGCTGTTCTTCATGATCATCCTACAGTACTGGCGTCTCCAAAATGCTGGGGTCCCTGCTGCAGCTGGGCTGCCCTTTCACCGATAGCCTCTCCTGGGTTCTCTTCATGGTGCCGACCCTCAACTTCTCTGTGTATCCCCTTCAATTCTGGGCCTTAAACTGCCACTAAGTGTACACCTTCACCAATGCCCTGCCCTGACCTCTCACAGTGCTAAACCTCAACTGCTCTCCATGACCCCTTCACGCCTTTAAAACCATACCACCTGGGTGACTCTTAGACCACCAAGTTCAGCTGCCAGCTCAAGGTACAACCTTGGGCACCTCTGGAACACAGCTTCTGTGTGCTGACTCTCAGGAAACACTTCCCAGACTTCACCTCAATGGTGCTGGTCTCTCTCTCTCTTTTTGTTGGTGTGGGGGGGTAGTTTTGTTTTTGTTTGGGTATTTGGTTATTGGTTGGTTGGTTTCTCTGTGTAGCCCTGGCTGTCCTGGAACTCACTTTGTAGACCAAGCTGGCCTCAAACTCAGAGACCTGCCTGCCTCTGCCTCCTCAGTGCTGGAATTAAAGGCGTGTGCCACCACTGCCTAGCAGCTGGTCTCTTTTTTTTCTTTCTTTTGCCTTTCTTTCTTCCTTCCTTCTTCCCTTCCTTCCTTCCTTTCTTCCTTCCTTCCTTCCTTTCTATATATCTTTATTCTTCTCTCATGTATTATATACTGACCACAATTTCCCTTCCCTCCTCTCCTCTCAGTCCAGCCCGCCCCCCTATACACACTTCTCCTCTCCCTCAGATCCACTCCTCCTTATTTCCCTTCAGAAAAGAGCAGGCTTCCCAGTAATATCAACCAAGCACAACATATTAAGTTACAATAAGACTAGGCATACAATAAGACAATCTCATACCAAAGCTGGGCAAGGGAACCAGGTAAGAAGAAAGGGATCCCAAGAGCAGACAAAGGAGTCAGAGACACCACCACTCCTGCTGTTAGGAGTCCCACAAGAATACCAAACTACACAACCATAAAATAAATGTGGAGGACCTAGGTCAGACCTATACAGACTTCTTGATTGTCACTTCAGTCTCTGTGAGCCCCTATGAGCCCTGGTTAGTTGGTTCTGTGAGCCATGTTCTCCTGGTGTCCTTGACCCCTCTGGCTCCTACAATCCTTCCTCCCCCTCTTCTACAGGATTCCCAAGCTCTGTCTAATGTTTGGCTGTGGGTCTCTGCATCTGCTCCTATCAGTTGCTGGATGAAGCCTCTCTGATAACAATTATGCTAGGCTCCTGTCTGTGAGTGTAGCAGAATATCATTAGGAATCATTTCATTGACTTCTTTCTTTCCTTTCCTTTCCTTTCCTTTCCTTTCCTTTCCTTTCCTTTCCTTTCCTTTCCTTTCCTTTCCTTTCCTTTCCTTTCCTTTCCTTTCCTTTTCTTTCTTTTCTTTTCTTTTCTTTTCTCCTCCTCCTCCTCCTGCTTCTTCATCAGTTATATTTGGTTTTATCCTGTGTGTCTGAGCTATCCAGCCTCTGGCTCCTGGCCATTGAGGAAATGTCAGACATGGGCTCCCTCTCAAGGAATGGGTCTCAAATTGGGCCTTGCCTGGTTACAGAAGATGGCCTGTTCAGGCACCTTATCCCCCATTAGTAGGAGTCTTCACTAGGGTCACCCTCATAGAAGCCAGAGATTCCATTGCAGTATGTTTCTACCTTGCTCATGAAATGCCCCCCAATTCTAGTTGTCTCTCCCAGTACTCTCTCCCTTCATCCCCTCCCACCTGATCCCTCCTGTTCCAATCCCCACCACCCCTGAGTCCACCTGCAAAATCTACTCTATTTACCCTTCTAAGGGAGATCCATACTTCCCCCCAACCCTTGAGCTTTCCTTGTTACTTAGCCTCTCTGGGTCTATAAACTGTAGCACGGTTATCCTTTACTTTACAGATATCTACTTATAAGTAAGTACATACCATGTATCTCATTCTGGGCCTGGGTTGTGGTGATATATTGTGTACCCTAAGAAAATTTGTCTGAAGATGAGAGAACAGAACAAGCCACTAGATTAAACATAGAGGCCAGGGAGTGGGGACACACACCTTTAATCCTAGCACTCAGGATGCAGAGATTCTGTCTGGATCTCTGTGAGTTCAAAGCCACCCTGAACTATCTGAGATTGACTCAGTCTAAGAGAGAAACAGAGCCAGGCAGTGGTGGCACATACCTTTAATCCCAGCACTTGAGATCTCATGCCTTTGCTTGGGAAGCACACACACACCTTTAATCCCAGGAAGTGATAGCTTGGTGGAGAAAGGTATATAAGGCATGAGGAGACAGGAACTAGAGGCTTTTCAGACTGAGGAGACCTAGAGATAAGACATGGCAGTTGCTTGTTCCTCTCTGATCTTTCAGCATTTACCCCAATATCTGGCTCTGGGTTGTTTTTTGTTGTTGTTGGTTGTGTGTGTGTGTGTGTGTGTGTGTGTGTGTGTGTGTTCTGATTGTTCTTTATTTTATATCTAGAATCCACTTATGAGTGAGTACATACCATGACTGTCTTTCTGGGTTTGGGTTACCTCACTCAGGATGATTTTTTTTTCTAGTTCCATCCATTTGCCTGCAAATTTCATGTTTTCATTGTTTTTCTCTGCTGAGTAGTACTCCATTGTGTATATGTACCACATTTTTTCCATCCATTCTTCCGTTGAAGGGTATCTAGGTTGTTTCCAGGTTCTGGCTATTACAAATAGTGCTGTTATGAACATAGCTGAGCATGTATCTTTATAGTATGAATCAGCATTCCTTGGGTATATGCCCAAGAGTGGGATGGCTGGGTCTTGAGGTAGTTCGATTCCCAATTTTCTGAGAAACCGCCATACTGATTTCCACAGTGGTTGTACAAGTTTACATTCCCACCAACAGTGGAGGAGTGTTCCCTTTGCTCCACATCCTCTCCAACATTGACTGTCATTGGTGTTTTTGATCGTAGCCATTCTGACAGGTGTAAGGTGGTATCTCAGAGTCGTTTTGATTTGCATTTCTCTGATGATTAAGGATGTTGAGCATTTCTTCAAATGTCTTTCAGCCATTTGTAGTTCTTGTTTTGTGAATTCTCTGTTTAGCTCTTTAGCCCATTTTTTAATTGGACTGTTCAGTATTTTGATGTCTAGTTTCTTGAGTTCTTTATATACTGTGGAGATCAATCCTCTGTCAGATGTGGGGTTGGTGAAGATCTTTTCCCATTCTGTTGGCTGTCTTTTTGTCTTATTGACTGTGTCTTTAGCCCTGCAAAAGCTTCTCAGTTTCGAGAGGTCCCATTTATTAATTGTTGTGCTCAGGGTCTGTGCTGTTGGTGTGTTATTTAGGAAATGGTCTCCAGTGCCAATGCGTTCAAGAGTGCTTCCTACTTTCTTTTCTATTAAGTTTAGTGTAACTGGATTTATGTTCAGGCCTTTGATCCACTTGGACTTGAGTTTTGTGCATGGTGACAGATATGGATCTATTTGTAATCTTTTACATATTGACATCCAGTTATGCCAGCACCATTTGTTGAAGATACTTTCTTTTTTCCATTGTATAGTTTTGGCTCCTTTGTCAAAAACCAGGTGTTCATGTGTGCATGGATTAATGTCAGGGTCTTCAACTCGATTCCATTGGTCCATATGTCGGTTTTTATACCAGTACCAAGCTGTTTTTATTACTATAGCTCTATAGTAGAGTTTGAGGTCAGGGATGGTGATGCCTCCAAGGGTTGCTTTATCGTATAGGATTCTTTTAGCTATCCTGGGTCTTTTGTTTTTCCATATAAAGTTGAGTATTTTTCTTTCCAAGTCTGTGAAGAATTGTGTTGGGATTTTGATGGGGATTGCATTGAATCTGTAGATTGCTTTTGGTAAGATTGCCATTTTTACTATGTTAATCCTACCTATCCATGAGCATGGGAGATCCTTCCATTTTCTGATATCTTCTTCAATTTCTTTCTTTAGAGATTTAAAGTTCTTACCAAAAAGGTCCTTCACTTGTTTAGTTAGTGTTATCCCAAGGTATTTTATATTATTTGTGGCTATTGTAAAGGGTGATGTTTCTCTGACTTCTTTCTCAGCCCTTTTGTCATTTGTGTATAAGAGGGCTACTGATTTTTTTGAGTTGATCTTATATCCTGCCACTTTACTGAAGGAGTTTATCAGCTGTAGGAGTTCCCTAGTAGAGTTTTTGGGGTCACTTATGTACACTATCATATCATCTGCAAATAGTGAAAGTTTGACTTCTTCTTTGCCAATTTGTATCCCTTTGATCTCCTTTTGTTGTCTTATTGCTCTAGCTAGAACTTCTAGTACTATATTGAATAAATATGGGGAGAGTGGACAGCCTTGTCTTGTTCCTGAATTTAGTGGTATCGCTTTGAGTTTCTCTCCGTTTAATTTGATATTTGCTGTTGGCTTGCTATAAATTGCTTTTATTATGTTTAGAAATGTTCCTTGTATTCCTGATCTTTCTAAGACCTTTATCATGAAGGGGTGTTGGATTTTGTCAAAGGCTTTTTCAACATCTAAGATGATCATGTAGTTTTTTTTCTTTCAGTTTGTTTATATGGTGTATTATACTGACTGATTTTCGTATGTTGAACCATCCTTGCATCCCTGGGATGAATCCTACTTGGTTGTCATGGATAATTGTTTTGATGTATTTTCGGATTCGGTTTGCCAATATTTTGTTGAGTATTTTTGCATCAATGTTCATGAGGGAGATTGGTCTGTAGTTCTCTTTCTTTGTTGCATCTTTGTGTGGTTTGGGTATCAGGGTAATTGTAGCCTCATAAAAAGAATTTGGTAGTGTTCCTTCTGTTTCTATTGTGTGGAACATTTTGAAGAGGATTTGTATTAGTTCTTCTTTGAAAGTTTGGTAGAATTCTGCACTGAAACCATCCGGTCCTGGGCTTTTTTTGGTTGGGAGACTTTTGATGACTGTTTCTATTTCTTTAGGGGTTATTGGTCTATTTAAATGGTTTATCTGGTCTTGATTTAATTTTGGTATGTGGTATTTATCCAGAAAATTGTCCATTTCTTCCTGGTTTTCCATTTTTGTGGAGTATAGGTTTTTGAATTATGATCTGATGATTCTCTGGATTTCCTCGTTGTCTGTTGTTATGTCTCCCTTTTCATTTCTGATTTTGTGAATTTGGGTGCTCTCTCTTTGCCTTTTGGTTAATTTGGCTAGGGGTTTGTCTATCTTGTTGATTTTTTCAAAGAACCAACTCTTTGTTTCATTGATTTTTTTGTATTGTTCTCTTGTTTTCTATTTCGTTGATTTCAGCCCTCAATTTGATTATTTCCTGGCGTCTATTTCTCCTGGATGAGTTTGTTTCTTTTTGTTCTAGAGCTTTCAGTTGTGCTGTTAATTCATAAGTATGGGATTGCTCCATCTTCTTTATGTGTGCATTTAGAGCTATGAATTTTCCTCTTAGCACTGCTTTCATAGTGTCCCATAAGTTTGGGTATGTTGTACTTTCATTTTCATTGAATTCTAGGAAATCTTTAATTTCTTTCTTTATTTCTTCCTTGACCCATTGATGTTTCAGGTGGGCATTATTCAGTTTCCATGAGTTTGTGGGTTTTCTATAATTTTTGTTGTTGTTGAGGTCTAACTTTAAGGCATGGTGGTCTGATAAAAGACAGGAGGTTATTCCAATTTTTTTGTATCTGTTGAGATTGGTTTTGTGGCCATGCATGTGGTCAATTTTTGAGAAGGTTCCATGGGGTGCTGAGAAGAAGGTATATTCTTTTGTGTTAGGATGGAATGTTCTGTAGATATCTATTAAGCCCATTTGAGTCATAACATCTGTTAGGTCCTTTATTTCTTTGTTAAGTTTCAATCTGGTAGATCTGTCTTTTGGTGAGAGTGGTGTGTTAAAATCTCCCACTACTAATGTGTGGGGTTTGAAGTGCGTTTTAAGCTTTAGTAGTGTTTCTTTTATGAATGTGAGTGCTTTTGTATTTGGGGCATAAATGTTTAAAATCGAGACTTCATCTTGGTGGATTTTTCCCGTGATAAATATGTAATGTCCATCTTGATCTCTTTTGATTGATTTTAGTTTGAAGTCTATTTTATTAGATATTAGGATAGCTATACCAGCTTGTTTCCTAGGCCCATTTGCTTGGAAAGCCTTTTCCCAGCCCTTTACTCAGAGATAGTGTCTGTCTTTAAAGTTAAGGTGTGTTTCTTGTATGCAGCAAATGGATGGGTCCTGTTTTCTTATCCATTCTGTTAGCCTGTGTCTTTTTATAGGTGAGTTGAGACCATTGATATTGATGGATATTAATGACCAGTGATTGTTAATTCCTATTATTTTTGTGGTTGTGTTGTGTTGTGTTGTCCTTCTTTGGTGTATGTTGGTGTGGGATTATCTATTGCTTGATTTTTCCTGGATGTGTTTAGCTTCTTTGGGTTGGATTTTCCCTTCTAGTGCTTTCTGTAGGGCTGGGTTTGTGGACAGGTATTGATTAAATCTGGTTTTATCCTGGAATATTTTGCTTACTCCGCCTATGGTGATTGAGAGTTTTGCTGGGTATAATAGTCTGGTTTGGCATCCGTGGTCTCTTAGTGTCTGCATAAGATTTGTCCATGATCTTCTAGCTTTCATAGTCTCTATTGAGAAGTCTGGTGTTATTCTGATGGGTTTGCCTTTATATGTTACTTGGTCTTTTTCCTTTGCGGCTCTGAATATTTTTTCTTTGTTCTGTGTGTTTAGTGTTTTGATTATTATGTGGTGAGGGGACTTTTTTTTTTTGGGTCCAGCCTATTCGGTGTTCTGTAAGCTTCTTGTATCTTCATAGGTATTTCTTTCTTTAGGTTAGGAAAGTTTTCTTCTATGATTTTGTTGAATATATTTTCTGTGCCTTTGAGTTGGTATTCTTTTCCTTCTTCTATCCCTATTATTCTTAGGTTTGGTCTTTTTATGGTGTCCCAAATTTCCTGGACGTTTTGTGTTACGACTTTTTTGTCTTTAGTGTTTTCTTTGACTGATGAATCTATTTTCTCAATTGTGTCTTCAGTGTCAGAGATTCTCTTTTCCATCTCTTGCAATCAGTTGGTTATGCTTGTTTCTGTAGTTCCTGTTTGTTTAGTCAGGATTTCTGTTTCTGGCATTCCCTCAGCATGTGTTTTCTTTATTGTCTCAAATTCATTTTTCAGATCTTGGAATGTTTCTTTCATCTGTTTAATTGCTTTTTCTTTGGCTTTCTTTGATTTCTTCCCATTTTTTGTTCGTTTTTTCTTCCATTTCTTTTAGGGAGTTTTTTATTTCCTCTTTAATGGAGTTTTTCATTTCCTCTTTAAGGGAAGTTTTTATTTCCTCTTTAATGGAATTTTTTCATTTCCTCTTTAAGGAAATTTTTTATTTCCTCTTTAAGGGAATGTACTATTTCTTCTTTAAGGGCCTCTATCATCTTCTTAACGTCATTTTTAGGGTTGATTTCGTCTGTTTCTTCTGTCTTGGTATGTTCAGGTCTTGCAGGTGTAGAATCACTAGGTTCTGATGTTGCCATATAGGTCTTTATGTTGTTGCCTGTATTTTTGCACTGGCATCTACTCATCTCTTCCTCTGCTCAGTGCAGGTGGTGTCTGTGTCTGAGAGTGCCTCTCTTTTTTTTTTTTTTTTTTTTTTTTTTTGGTTTTTCGAGACAGGGTTTCTCTGCGTAGCTTTGCGCCTTTCCTGGAGCTCACTTGGTAGCCCAGGCTGGCCTCGAACTCACAGAGATCCGCCTGGCTCTGCCTCCCGAGTGCTGGGATTAAAGGCGTGCGCCACCACCGCCCGGCTTGAGAGTGCCTCTCTTGTTCTAATTTTTAGTCTTGGTTCAGTAGGAGTTCTTGGTTAAATTGGTGCTATTGGGCTGTTTCTTCAGGAGCAGCTGATCTCAGTCGGTGAAGTATATACTTATGATTCTGGTGATCTGGTTTGGTGGCTGGGCAGCGCCTTCTACTGTGTTCCCAGGTCACGTTTTGTTCATTTGTTGACTCCTCAGCTGATCTTGTTTCTTCAGACTTCAAACTGTAGGGATCTGAATCCTCTCCCAGATGGATTTCAGCTGAGCAGGGTAGTCTCACCAACACCTCCAAGTTGTTGGGTTTCACAGGATCAGCAGCTGGGCCCTGGGTTGGCCTCAGACAGAGTGTTCTGATTCGTTCTGGTTCCGTCCCATGGAGATAGCTTCTTCCCCTGGTGTTGGGGTTAGAGGCATCCCTGTTCCAAGCTTTTGATTAAGAGTTTGTTTTCACTAGCTCTTCAGCAGGTAATAGCTCTGTTTCTGGTCTTTATTGCGACTGTGTTTCAGCCGCCGCCTGCTGTGCCTGCCTGCCTCAGCTCCCAGCCTGCCTCTGCCGGGCCAGTCTACCTCTGCTGGCCGCCGCCTTGGGCCTACTTGCATCTGCTTGTCTCCCGCTGCCGGGCCTGTATGTCCCTGCTGCCAGGCTGCCTCTGGGCCTGTATGTCCCTGTCTCTGCTGGCCGCCGCGGGCCTACCTGCGTCTGCTTGTCTCTGCTGCCGGCCTGGGTTTTTATTATAAGACCATTTTTCAACATTCAAACAACATTGGATTACTTCACTTGGGATAATTTTATTTTCTAGTCCCATCCATTTGCCTGCAAATTTCATGATGGCATTTTTTTTAACAGCTGAGTAATATTTCATTGTGTAAATGTACCTCATTTTCTTTATCCATTCTTTGGTTGACAAACATCTAGGCTGTTTCCAGTTTCTGGCCATTAGGAATAGAGCAGCAATGAACATAGTCAAGCAAGTATCCTTGTAGTAGGCTGGAGTCCTTTGGGTATATGCCCAAGAGTGGTATAGCTGGGTCTTGAGATAGATGATTCCCAATTTTCTGAGAAACCACCAAATTGATTTCCAAAGTGGCTGTACAAGTTTGCACTCCCACCAGCAATGGAAGCGTGTTGCCCTTGCTCCATGGTGATTTTATCCTCACCAGTACAAAATGGTACTTGTGTTTTTGATCTTATCCATTCTGACAGGTGTAAGATGGAATCTCAGAGTAATTTTGATTTGCATTTCTCTGATAGCTAAGGATGTTGAACATTTGTAGCATGAATCTTAAAAGTTCTTATTAATAAAATCAAACCTGAGGCCAGTTATTGGGGTGAATGCTGGTAGATCAGATGCAGAACAAGCCACAGCTAACCTCACCTGGCCAACTTCTCAGCTGGTCTTGTTTCCTCAGACTGGAAGCCTCTGTGTCCTCATATCCAAATGGCTCTCAGCTGAACTGTGCTGCTAGAAGCCTGAAAGCTTAACCAGCCAAATGCTTAACCAGCTAAATGCTTCTAGTTTCTGGTCCTCACGCCTTATATACCTTTCTGCTTTCTACCACCACTCCCTGGGATTAAAGGCTCGCTTTCTGGGATTAAAGGCGTAATGAGTCACCATGCCTGTCTGTATCCTTGAACACGTGGCTTTCTGCCTCTGGAATGCTAGGATTAAAGGCGTGTGCTACCACTGCCTATCCTTTATGTTTAATATTGTGGCTGCTCTGTCTCTGACCCCAGATAAGTTTATTAGCATGCAAAATATTTGGGGGAATACAATACCACAAACATTTCTTCAAGCATTTCTTGGCTATTTGGGCTTCCTGTATTGAGAATTCTGTTTAGATCTGTACCACATTTTTAATTAGATTATTTGGTTTGTTGATGTATAGTTTTTGAGTTCTTTATATATTTTGGATATTAAGCCCTCTGTCAGATGTAGAGTTGGTGCAAATCTTTTCCCATCCTTAGGCTGCTGCTTTTTCCTATTGATGGTGTCCTTTGCCTTACAGAAGCTTTTCAGTTTCATGAGGTCCCACTTATTAATCATCAGTCTTAGTGCTGCACTATTGGTGCTCTGTTCAGAAAGTTGTCTCCTGTGCCAATGCAGTCGATGCTATTCCCCCTTTCTCTTCTATCAGGTTCAGTGTATCTGGTTTTATGTTGAGATTTTTGATCCACTTGGACTTTTGTGCAGAGTGACAGATATGGTTCTGCTTGCATTCTTCTACATGCACACATCATTAGATCCTCACCATGTGTTGAAGGTGCTTTCTTTTTTTTTCCACTGTATATTTCTTTATCAAAGATCAAGTGTCCATGGGTGTGTGGATTTATGTCTGGGTCGTTGATTCAATTCCATTGATCAACCTGTCTGTTTTTATGCCAATACCATGCAGTTTTTATTTCTATAGCTCTGTAGTACAGCTTGAAATCAGGGATGGTGATACCTCCAGAAGTTATTTTATTGTATAGGATTATTTCAGCTATCCTGGGTTTTTTGTTTTTCCGTATAAAGCTGAGTGTTGTTCTTTCAATGTCTGTCCAGAATTGTGTTGGAATTTTAGTGGGGGTTGTGGTGAATCTGTAGATTGCTTTTGGTAAGATGGCCATTTTTACTATGTTAAACCTATTGATCCATGAGCATGGGGAATCTTTTCATTTTCTGATATCTCCAATTTCTTTCTTCAAAGACTTGAAATTATTGTCATAGAGGTCTTTCACTTGATTGGTTAGAGTTACCCCAAGATATTTTATATTATTTGTGACTATTAGGAAGGGTATTGTTTCCATGATTTCTTTCTCAGTCCATTTGTCAGTTGTATATAGGAGGGTTAGTCTTGTATCCAGCCACTTCACCAAAAGTGTTTATCAGTAGGAGTTCCCTGGTAGAATTTTGGGGGTCACTTATATATACTGTCATGTCATCTGTACATAGTGATACTTTGACTTTTTCCTTTCCAATCTGTATCTCCTTGATCTACTTTAGTTGTATTATTGCTCTAGCTAGAACTTCAAGGTCAAGAGTTGACCTCCTTGTCTTGTTCCTGATTTTAGTGGAATCATTTTTTTCCTCCATTTAATTTGATGTTGACTGTTGGCTTGCTGTATATTGCTTTTATTGTGTTTACTTCTGTCCCTTGTATCCCTGATCTCTCCAAGACTTTTATCGTGAAGAGGTGTTGGATTTTGTCAAAGGCTTTTTCTGCATCTAATGAGATGATCATGTGTGTTTTTGTTTTTTTTTTTTTTGAGTTTTTTATTTGGTGGATTACATTGACAAATTTTCATATGTTGAACCATCCGTGAATCTCTGGGATGAAACCTACTTGATCATGGTCAATGTACTTTTTGATGTGTTCTTGAATTTGATTTGTGAGTATTTTATTGAGTATTTTTGCTCAATGTTCATGAGGAAAATTGATCTGTAATTCTCTTAATCTTTATGTGTTTTGGGGTATCAGTGTGACTATAACTTCATAAAATGAGTTGGGCAATGTTCCTTCTGTTTCTATTTTGTGGAATGTTGTCTTAGTTAGGGTTTCTATTGCTGTGAAGAGACACCATGACCATGGCAACTCTTACAAAGGGAAACATTTAACTGTGGCAATGCACTTACAGTTCAGAGGTTTGGTCCATTATCATTGTGGCAGGAAGCAAGGCAGCATGCAGCCAGACACAGTGCTAGAGAGGTAACTGAAGAGTTCTTACATCTTGACTTACAGGCAACAGGAAGTGGTCTGAGACACTGGGCATGGCTTAAACATATGTGAGACCTCAAAGCCAATCTCCACAGTGACACACTTCCTCCATCAAGGCCACACCTAATAGTGCCACTCCCTTTGGGAGCCATTTTCTTTCAAACTGCCACAAATAGCTTGAGTATTGGCATTAGCTCTTCTTTGAAAGTCTGGTAGAATTCTGCACTAAAACCATCTGGCTCTGGGCTTTATTTGGTTGGGCAACTTTTAATGGCTGTTTCAATATCCTTAGTGGTTGTAGGTCTACTTAAATTATTATCTGATCTTCATTTAACTTTGGTTAGTGGTGTTTATTGATAAAATTGTCCATTTCTTTTATGTTTTTCAATTTTGTGGAATATAGGTTTTTGAAGTATTTTTTAATGATTTTTTGGATTTTCTCTGTGTCTGTTGTTATATCCCCCTTTTTATTTCTGATTTTGTTAATTTGGATAGTCTCTCTCTGTCTTTTAGTTAGTTTGGATAAGGGTTTGTCTATATTGTTGATTTTTCTAAAAGAACCAACTCTTTGTTTCATTGATTCTTTGTATTATTCTGTTTCTATTTTATTGATTTCAGTCCTCAGTTTGATTATTTCCTGCCAGTCCACTCCTTGTGGGTGTGTTTGCTTCTTTTTGTACTAAAGCTTTCAAGTGTGCTGTTAAGTTGCTGGTAAGATCTCTCCAATTTCTTTTTAAAGGCACTTCGTGCTATGAACTTTCCTCTTAGCACCACTTTCATTGTGTGCCATATGTTTGGGTATGTTGTGTATTTATTTCATTGAATTCTAGGAAGTCTTTAATTTCTTTGTTTCTGCCTTGATCCAGCAGTCATTCAGCGGAGAGTTGTTCAGTTTCCATGAGTTTGTAGGCTTTGTGTTGTTTCTGTTATTGTTGAAATCCACCTTTAATCTGTGTTAGTCAGATAAGTTACAAGGGGTTATTTTAATTTTCTTTTTTATCTCTTGAGACTTGCTTTGTGACTGAGTATGTAGTCAGTTTTGGAGAAAGTTCCATGAGGTGCTGAGAAGATATATTCTTTTGTGTTTGAGTGAAATGTTCTGTAGATATGTTAGGTCCATTTGGTTCATAATGTCTGTTAGCTCCATTATTTCTGTTTAGTTTTTGTCTGGATGACCTGTCCATTGATGAGCATGAGGTATTAAATCACCCACTATTAATGAATGAGGTTTGATGTGTGATAAACTTTAGTAATGTTTCTTTTACAAATACAGGTGCCCTTGTGTTTGGGGCATAGATATTAAGAACTGAAATGTCATCTTGGTATATTTTTCCTTTGATGAGTATGAAGTATCCTTCCCTATCTCTTTCAGTTAATTTTGGTTTAAAGTCTATTTTGTTAGATATTAGAATAACTATACAGCTCACTTCTTGGGTCCATTAGCTTGGAGAAATATTTTTTGCAAACCTTTACTCTAAGGTAATGTCCTTGTATGCAGTAGAAGGAGGGATCCTATTTTCACATCTATTCTGTTAGTCTGTGTTTTTTAATGTGAAATTGAGTCTATTGATATTGCGAGATATTAATGACCAATGATTGTTAATTCCTGTTATTTTGTTGTTGATGATGGTAGTGTGTGTGTGAGAGTGTATGTGTGTGTGTGTGTGTGTGTGAATGTGTGTTTCCCTTCTTTTGGTTTTTGCTGGTGTGAGATTATTTATTCCTTGTGTTTTTATGGGTTTAGTTAACTTCCTTGGATTAGTTTTCCTTCTAATTCCTTCTTTAGGGTTGGATTTGTGGATGGATACTGTTTAAATTTGACTTTGTCATGGAATATCTTATTTTCTCCATCTATGATGATTGAAATTTTTGCTGGGTACAGTAGTCTGGACTGGCATTCATGGTCTCTTAGAGTCTGTAAAACATTTGTCTAGGTCTTTCTGGCTTTTAGAGCCTCCATTGAGAAGCTGAGTATAATTCAAATAAGTCTGCTTTTATATGTTACTTGGCCTTTTTTATTGCAGCTTTTGATATTCATCCTTTGTTCTGTATGTTTAATGTTTTGATTGTTATGTGGTAAGGAACTTCCTTTTCTGGTCCAATCTATTTGGTGTTCTGTAAGCTTCTTGTACCTTTATAGGCATCTCTGTCATTAGGTTAGGAAAATTTTCTTCTATGATTTTGTTGAAAAAAATTACTATGCTTTGTGGTGATATAGTGTGTACCCCAACAAAGCTTGCCTGGGGATCAGAGGACAAAGCCAGCCACTATATTAAACATAGAGGTCAGGCAGTGGTATCACATGCCTTTAATCCTAGCATTCAGGAGGCAGAGATCTATCCAGATATCTCTTGACCAAGAGATATAGAAATGATAGGAGAAAAGGGTAAAAATGATAGGATAAAAAGATAGATTATTGAGCCGGGCGTTGGTGGCGCACGCCTTTAATCCCAGCACTCGGGAGGCAGAGCCAGGCGGATCTCTGTGAGTTCGAGGCCAGCCTGGGCTACCAAGTGAGCTCCAGGAAAGGCGCAAAGCTACGCAGAGAAACCCTGTCTCGAAAAACCAAAAAAAAAAAAAAAAAAAAAAAAAGATAGATTATTGAATCTACTCTGAAAAGAAAAAAGGGGAGGATATAGATATGATAAGATAAAAAGGTAGATTGTTGAATCTACTTTTAAAAGGTAACTACTAGTTTTAAATATTTTACATTAGATTGGATTTTTGTATATTGTATACAAATTATGTATATTGATACAAATTTGAGATTGATTTTGATAGAAAATATTGTATGTATATATATACATATATATATTTCTAATCTTGTTCAAGGTATTGTATCTATACAGCTCATTTAACAATGTAATGCAATTTTCTAATCCTTGAAAGTTATTACCAACTAATTGGAATATAAAGAAATGAAAGTTAGTAATTAGCCATTACAATCAAACTTGTAGTTATGTTAGATATGTTTTCAAGATCAAACAGATATATCTTAGATATACAGGTCATCTTCAAACACTTCAGAGATCTACAGACTACAGCATCTAAAATATTTTAATAATATAGGTTGTTTTTTTTTTTGTTTTTGTTTGTTTGTTTTTTGTGACAATGAGACATGTCTGCTCCTGGCAGCACCAATCTACTTCAAAGAAGATGATGGGTATTGAAGAAACTCTATATGGAATTTACTTTCACTGTGGCAAAAGTTAGCCATTGGGCAAGAAAGTTCCCTTGACTCAAATGCTGACAGTATGCTGTCCAAATGGGCAAGCAGGACACAAAAGAAAGGTCTGCCAAACCTTGCTAAGATAAGGTAGGAAGGCCCTTTAGAAAATCCTGCTTCACAGATGAATCTGTCAAATATGCTAGACCTGTAGACCAAACATGGATGCCCCAATGTTGCAGAGGAAACTTGGGTGAC
Organism: Peromyscus maniculatus bairdii; assembly: GCF_049852395.1. Lineage (NCBI taxonomy): Eukaryota > Metazoa > Chordata > Mammalia > Rodentia > Cricetidae > Peromyscus > Peromyscus maniculatus. The sequence goes on along the minus strand of NC_134860.1, from coordinate 120,087,283 downwards.
TGTCCAGGCAGACAGCTGTTTCTGTCATTTCTCACATTTTTGGAAGTCACTTGTTTGCACTTCCTGCTTACTCAGTTAATATTATTTCCTTCTCAGATCTCTGAGGGACTTGAAGTTTAGTTATAGTTGTAGTTTTCCTTGCTAACAAATTCAGAACAGAAACTCACTAAAGAGGTGTAAAGTGTATAAGTTTGAAAGATATCAAAAGATAGTTTCAGTTGATAATACAAGTTAGGACAGAAAGTGAATTAGATACATTTTGGACTCACCAAAATAGGATAGATAATGGAGTATCTTCACTGGATTTTTCAAATGCAAATGGACTAGACATTTTGATGTATTTATTGCTTATAAATATTGTATATAGTTATTGTACTTATTATATATAGTTTTTCTTATATTAGTTATAACCTTCTTTTGTTATTTTAGACAAAAAAGGGGAAATGTGGTGATATATTGTGTGCCCCAATAAAGCTTACCTGGGGATCAGTAAACAAAGCCAGCCACTGTATTAAACACAGAGGCCAGACAGTGGTTGCACACACCTTTAATCCTAGCATTTGAGAGGCAGCGATCCATCCAAGGCCACAATGGGAACAGAGTCAGGCATGGTAGCACATGCCTTTAATCCAGCACTAGGAAGGAAGGAAGATGGCAGGGCACAGAAAGGTATATAAGGTGTGAGTAATCAGGAAGTCTCTCTCTTGAGGCTGAGGATTTCATAAAGGTAAGAACATGGCTGGCCTGTTCTGTTTCTATGATCTTTCAACTTTCACCCCAATATCTGGCTCCAGGGTTTTTTGTTTTTTGTTTTTTGTTTTTTTAATAAGACTGTTTGGCAATTCCTTTTACAGTGTCTTTTAGCTGGAATTCTTCTTGTTCTTGTTCATGTTCTTCTTCTTCTCCTTCCCCTCCTCTTCCTGCTCCTCTTCCTCTTCCTCCTGCTTCTTCTTCTTTTCCTGTTATTTTTAGGTTTAGTCTTCTTATAGTATCCCAGATTTCCTGGTTGTTTTGTGTTAGGAATTTTTTAGATTTAACATTTTCTTTGACTTACATGTCAACTTCTTCTATTGTATCTTCTATACCTGAGATTCTCTCTTCCATCTCTTGTATTCTGTTGGTGATTCTTACATCTGTAGTTCCTGTTCACTTACCTAAATTTTCCATTTCAGGATTCCCTGTTTGTGTTTTCTTTATTGCTTCTATTTCCATTTTCAGGTCTTGAACAGTTTTATTCATTTCCTTCACTTTTTTTTTCTTGACTTTCTTTGAGAGATTTAATCATTTCCTCCAATTGTTTTGTGTTTCCCTGGATTTCTTTAAGGGATTTATTAATTTCTTCTTTAAGGACCTCAATTGTCTTCATAAAGTTGGCTTTAAGGCCGTTTTCTTGTGCTTCAGCTGGGTTGGACTAGTCAAGGCTTGCTATCGCGGGATAGCTGGGTCCTGGTGGTGACACGTTGCCCTGGCTGCAGTCGATTGTGTTCTTACACTGTCATCTAGGTATCTGGGTGTGGGGAGGTTATAGGACTAGGTGTTAGGATTCTGCCACTCCTCCAGCTGCATGACTGCACACGTGCAGTTCAGTAGCCAAGTAATGGGCGTTAGGTCTTACCTCATGCGTGCGCTGTGTGGTCACGCCATCTGCGCATGTGCGGCGTAGCTCCGTAAGCCCACATGTGCACGTGCAGGATAAGCCCACATGTGCATGTGCAGGAGAATTCTTTAAAAGCCGGTCACAGACTCCTCCCCTCTCTTCTGCTCTCTCCTCTCCACCCCACTCTCTCTCTCCCTGTGTCTGTCACAGGCCTGGTCAGTGTCTTCTGTCCCCTCTCCCCAATAAAGCTCTGATACTGGGTTTTGTTGTGCCTCCTGACCTTTCCTCACAGAGTAAAAGTGCCACATTTAAAACCAACACTTGGTGCCGGATTCTGGGTTTGTCTTTGTTGGGTAGGTGTTTTGTTCCTTGTTTTCTGTTTCCTCTTTGGTCTTCTGGCCTTTGTGGCCTGGATTTCTGAAGGGCAGTGTGACCTCTAGTCCAGCAGGGAGCCTGCATCCAAGTTGGGTGGCTGGGCTTCTGGGAGCTAGCTAGGCCTTTGGTCCAGCAGGGGGTCTCTGCCAAGTTGTGGGGTGAGACCAAGGGCATGGAGAGTTCCAAGGGCAGGGTGGCCTCTTACCTGTTGTTTTCTGACTGGCATGGCCTGCACCTGGGCAGTCTCTTCTTAATCACTACTTTCTCGGTTCCAAACGACCAGCATCGAGTACCCCAGCGAAGCAAAGGTTTCGCTTCAGTAGTTCCCCTATCTTGTTATCATAGCAGATTCTGCAGCCCCAACTAACCAGAGCCACAGAGTCTTAATTCAAAATAACAAATGGCCCTGATAGGTTTTTAAATGTCACTCTGAAACGTCCCAGGCCAGGCCTCCATCATCTGCACTGATGTCAACATTCTTATCTTTCGAGCTCCTACAGAACAGCTCACCAAGCACGGACTACTCAATGGCTTTATTAAAGTTCCAAAGTCCTTCCACAGTCCTCCCTAAAACAACATGGTTAGGTTTGTCACAGCAATACCCTGCAATCCTTGTAATTAGTTTGAGTTTCTACAGCTGTGATGAAACACCATGACCAAAAAGCAAGTTGGGGAGGAAAGGGTTTATTTGGCTTACACTTCCATGTTACTGTTTATCATCAAAGGAAGTCAGGACAGGAACTCAAACAGGGCAGGAACCTGGAGGCAGGAGCTGATGCAGAGACCATGGAGGGGTGTTGCTTACTGGCTTGCTCCTCATGGCTTGCTCACCCTGCTTTCTTATAGAAAGCAGGACCACCATCCACAATGGGCTGGGCTCTCCCCTATCAATCACTAATGAAGAAATGCCCCACAGGCTTGCCTGCAGCCCTGTCTTATCGGGGATTTTCTCAGCTAAGGCTCCCTCCCCTCAGACTACTTTAGCTTGTGTCAAGTTGACATAAAGCTGACTAGTACAGCCTTATATCCAAACAGAGTTATTTAGGAGTTAATACTTTGATATGAACTGGCAAGGAGCACCAAATTCAGAAGACCTTCCCATGAAAGGACGCCATGAAAGGACGCACAGTGCGCCTGCTTCCCCAGAAATGAAAATGTGACACTTCTGCCCAGGGAAGACCATAAAGACAGTGGTGGCAGTGTTTGATGTCACACAGGCACCTTCTGCCTCACACCCATCAGAGTTCCGAACTCAAACTCACAGAAGGAAAACAGAAATTCAGCATAAACTTCAGTTAGAACATAGTGGACCACCCCTGCTCATCAGAAACTGTGATGACATTTCTAAAAACTAGTTGCCTGGGACTGGAGAGCTGTCTCAGTGGTTAAGAGCACTGACTTTGGCTGCTTTTCCAAAGCACCTAAGTTCGAATCCCAGCACCCACATGGAAGCTCACAACCATCTGTAACTCCAGTTCCAGGGGATCTGTCTCTCTCTTCTGGCCTCCACATATATGTAGACAAAATATCATACACATAAAATAATATTAAAAAGATAAGAAAGTTCCACCAGGTGGTAGTGGTACATGCCTTTAATCCTATACTCAGGAGGAGGTAGAGGCAGATGGATCTCTGAGTTCCAGGCCAGCCAGGGCTACACAGAGAATCCTTCTTTTGAGTAAATAAATAAATAAGTTCCAAGATGTTGGCCAAAGGCCAACTCAGCAAACAGATCCCTTAGGTTTAGCAAGCTCTTTTCTGAGTCCCAATAACCAGTAGTCTTCCCATTTGGTTGTTCCCACCTCCTAAACAAAGACCATGGAGATGACCTATTGCTAAGCACTAAAAATGGGACAGTGATTGCCTAGAAGTTATTTTGTCTCTAGTTTCAGTGTGCTTGTCAATTAGGGTCAATCTCAGTCACTTCATGACTCAAGCTTAATTCTGGAGTCACTTGGTCCTGGCTGTCCCAGGCACATTCACAACAGGTAATCATTGACTGTAAGTCCTCCCATTTTTTTAATGCATAGCTTTAAAACACTTTTACATAGCTGGGCGGTGGTGGCGCACGCCTTTAATCCCAGCACTCGGGAGGCAGAGCCAGGCGGATCTCTGCGAGTTCGAGGCCAGCCTGGGCTACCAAGTGAGTTCCAGGAAAGGCGTAAAGCTACGCAGAGAAACCCTGTCTCGAAAAACCAAAAAAAAAACAAAAAAAAAAAAAAACACTTTTACATTTATTTGTGTGTGTGTGTGTGTGTGTGTGTGTGTACGTACATGTGCCACACAGTGTGCATGTGAAGGTCAGATGACCACTTCTGGGAGTCAGTTCTCTTTTCTCACTATGTAGGTTTCAGGGATCAAACTCAGTTCATCACGCTTGATAGCAATCACATTTACCCACTGAGTCATCTAGCCAGCCAAGTTATAGCCATTGACATGAAATGTATGCTATGCTCTTTCCATCTGGATAGTGTTGACTAACATGTTATGTGAGCTTTTATTACCATAGCAGATACATCTTGGTTACCATCTTAATCTAACAATTCGGATGGATACACGTTCTAGCCAAGGAAATTTCTGTCACATACCCATCCTGCCTACAACAAAATTCTAGGAAAACTGTAAAGGCTGATGCAACATCTCCCTCCTCCACCCAAGGCTAAGGATTGAGTCCAGGACCTTGTATATACTAGGCAAGCATTCTACCACTGAGAGTCCTCCCTGCCCACTAAGGCTGCTTTGATACTCCAAATGGACCACCTAAATTATTCCAGCAGTGTGATGTGAATTTCATATATATGTGTGTGCATATAATATATAAATACATAATATGAATTTAATATATATAAAATAGTAATTATAGGTCTGCTAGCAGGATGCGGCTTTCTGAGAAGCTACAACTCTAGAAGCAGCTCCGGTTTTCTATCTGTGGAGTCCTGTTCCCTCCCCAGGAGGACTGAGCCAGTCAGACCAGTTCTCAAATAATACAGAAAGGCATGAGCCTGCCATTCCAGCACTCCAGAGGCTGAGGCAGGAGAATCACCTGAGCGCAGGAGCTCCAGGCAAGACTGAGAATCATAGCAAGAACCAATCGGAGGAAAAGAAGGGAGAGAGGGGGAGGGAATTCTTTTAGAAATCCTGTAATTTCCTTGGCCTTAACTGTAGTCTTTTAATGACAAAAAGACAACTCCACAGCTAGTACTTGGATCTCAATGGGCATACCTATAGTTAAGCACTTGCTTCAGACTAAGTTGTTATGGATTGACTTGTGAGATAATGGGTATCAGAAAACTGTCCAAGAATGGAGTCATATGCAGGGAATTCTGAGTGCTTGTGAGAAAACTCCCTCCCCCACCCCCCCAAAAAAGACAAGAGTCTTGTGACCCCAGATTCTCCAAAAACACAGAACTGTTCTTGGAATGTGTTTTCATGCCCCGCCCCCAGGTGTAGTAGATAGAAGTGAGTTTACTTCAGATTACTCATTACAATTGGCTATTGTTATTTGTTTATATGCCCCTAAGGAAAAATGTTTCTGCCACACACAGCTTGTCCTTGCGAATGTACACTTTACTCGGGTGATTCTTCTTGATCCTCAGAGTATAAATTGTCTGATGCTCTGAATAAAGTTGGTTATTGCATGAGACTTAAGTCCACCTCAGTTTTAGGTTCCATTCTCCCAAGTTCACACCACCAAGTAGAGCAGTAAACACTTGGTTTTTTTTTTAATTCGGATAAAATGTAACATTGTAGCTACTTGTAACAGTATAGGTCATTGACAGTACCTTCACCCTCCCATGCCACCAGCACCATCTATCTCCAGCAGGTTTTCACCCGGCAAAAGAAGAAACGCTATCATTAAACTCTCACTCCACTTTCCCTTGCTCCAGAATCTGGCAACTGTCGTACTACTTTCTATATCTCTAATTGTGAATACTTTAGGCACCCAGTGGGAATGGGATGCTCAGTCGTCCTCACAGATGTTTAGCTTTGCTATTCACAATTTAAAATTCAGATGTTTAGCCGGGCGGTGGTGGCGCACGCCTTTAATCCCAGCACTCGGGAGGCAGAGCCAGGCGGATCTCTGTGAGTTCGAGGCCAGCCTGGGCTACCAAGTGAGTTCCAGGAAAGGCGCAAAGCTACACAGAGAAACCTGTCTCGAAAAACCAAAAAAAAAAAAAAAAAAAAATTCAGATGTTTAGCTTTGCTATTCACAATTTAAAATTCAGAGGATTCATCTTCTGAAAAGGACATGGGGAAAGTCTGTACTGGACCTCAGTGGGAAGGAACCTACAGACACTAGCTAATACCCAGCGCAGTGATTAAACTCAGAGAGCTGACCTTCCATCGCTGTTTCTTGCTTAAGGATGAAATCGGTCTATAACCAGCGGTTTTACCAGAAGCCTCAACCGCAGAATTCCTAGGAATCCCCCAGAAACTGACAAGCAGTTACAGAAGATAGCTCCCTATACAGGTGGTGTCTTTATTACTCACTGTTATATCTCTGTATCTGGGCCATATAGTACACACAAAAAAGTCTGCTGAACGAATTTATATATGTATGTTTGTAGAAACTGTGCTTAAACTGATAGTTCTGATTAAAGTTAAATTCTAGGGCTGGATAAATAACTCAGTTGTTAAGAACACATACTGCTCTTTCAGGGGACCTGAGTTTGACTCCAGCAACCACATGAGGCAGCAACTATATTCACATGTACATACCTACACACAGATACATACACATATACATAATTAAAAATAATAAAAATTGCTGTGGGATATCTTTCTGTGTGCTGTGAATATGTGTTACTCCCATTGGATAATAAATAAAGCTACCTTGGCCTATGGCAGGACAAGATGGAGCCGGGGAGGAAAATCCAAGAGAGACAGTGAGAGGAAAAAGGAGAATAGGGGGAGACGCCAACGGCCACCAAAGGAGCAGCAAGATGCCAGCAGATCGGTAATGCCACAGCCATGTGGCAACTTATAGATTAATAGAAATGGGTTAAGTTATAAGAGCTAGCTAGCAAGAAGCCTGCATAGGCCATACAGTTTGTAAATAATATTAAGCCTCTGAACGATTATTTTATAAGTGGTTGCAGGACCACAGGGCTGGGCAGGACCAGAGAAAACTTAGGGCTACAAAAAATAAATTCAAAATATTAAAATAGTTAAATTTTAGTGCTTTTTAATCTGTATGTGCGTGCATGTGTGCATGTGCACTCGAGAACACGTTCCCAGGGCCTCGCCCATGTTAGGCAGTTTCTTTACCAAGAGGTACAACCCCAGTTTCTTTGCCTTATCTTTATCTCACTCCTCTATTGTCTTATAAAATCATGATTCTCACTTGTTTTATCTTATATGTGCAAAGTAGTTCCAAAACTATAAGACTAAAAACATTACTAGTACAAACTTGTTGAATGCAGTTCAAAATACCTTATTTACCCTTTAAATATATGTCTTGGAAATGTTACAGTGTTCTATGTTTTAAATTAAGTTATTTAATTAAATCATTATATCCAACTCTTTCTATTTGTTTCTTTCATATTCAGTTATTTCTCATTGTGCCCACCTTTTCCTACTTGACTTTATGTTTGAATATGTAAATCACTTACATGATTGAAAAGCAAAAACTACACAAAACAGGTTACTCTAACTTCCCACCCCACCCCCATCTTCTATACCCATTCCCTTCCACAGGTAACTATTTCCAATAATTCAGTCTATTTTCACAAAATAAGCATATGTACATATACATAAAAATATGGATGTGTCCTACTGCCCTTAATTTGTGGATATTTGTATTTTTCTTTCCTTTTAAAAACTATTTTAGTCAGCAGTGGTGGCACACACCTTTAATCCCAGCACTCACTTGGGAGGCAGTGCTGGGATTAAAGGCATGCACCACCGCCACCGCCACCACCACCACCACCACCACCACCACCACCACCTGGTCAAATTGTATTTATTTATTGGGGTTATTGTTATTTGTTTTTCCACTGAGGCTTTTCATTTAAACATGTGTTTTACATCTTCAGAAAAAGAATCCCAGAATTTTCCCATCTGTGCATTTGAGTCTAGATTCTTCATGAACCTTCAGCTAAGATATTCTGCCATTTTCTAGATCTTTGAGCCGCACATCAAGTCTGAGGCTGATCACTCCACACTTGATCAACCTGCCTGTGAGGCTCACAGTTCTTCCTAGCTCCCTGATCATCAATGATTTCAAATTCGCCAATGTAACCACACTTCATCATCACAGTTATAAGCCACGAGGTGACCTCGGAATGTAATCCAATGGGAACCTAGCATTTGCCTCTCTTCTCAGCACTGTTGATGCTCTTGAGAGCATCAGCCAGGACATTTGTGTGCACCTTAGCGATAGTGTGGAAAGATGGATAAAGACAGAGTCTCATGGTAGCCTCAAACTCAGTACAATAACTATGGACGACCTTGAACTCCTGATCCTCCTACTTCCATCTCTTGAATTCTAAGATAACAGACGTGTGCTATACTCACCCTTAAGTTTTAATTTTTGAGAGAGGGTCTCAGTGTGCAGCCCAGGGTGGCCTGAAATTTACTTTGAAATTCAGAATGGCCTCTAACTCAGAGATCCTCCTGACTCTGCCCAGTAAGTACTAGGATTATAAGCAAAAGCCACATTACTAGTTCCCAGAATAGCTTTGATTTACATTTCCTGATGCTAAAGATGTTGGCTGTTTTTCATGGGTGCCTTGGCCAATGGTACTTCTTCAGTAAAGAATGGTTCGGTTCATCCCCACATGTGCTGATTTGGTTATTTGTTCCTTTTGTTTGATTTACCTTTTTTGGTTCTTCATTTATTCTGGATATTTGTTTAAAAGCCATTCTTCTTGTAAATAATTTCACAACACGGAGCACTGTGTATATCATATTTTATATTAATGGATGGTGTTTTCAGCCAGATTTCTCAAAGAATTGCTGAACCAAAATGCATATGCATGCTCAGTTGTTACCAGTTTTTCTTCCAGAGGCATTTTGACATCTTACGGTCCACCAGCTGTATAAGAACACCTGCCTCTTCCCAGGTTTACCAAAAGAGGACATGGACTTCGCCCTGTTGAGAGCAGTGAAGGGACTGCCCTCTTCTAGAGCTAACAAGTTTACATTTTTATGAGGACTGGCAGAAGACACTAGACTCAGGAGATTCTATCATTTAGAGCCTCAGGGAGCCTGAGCATCTCCCTTTCCATCCTCCAGAGTCCTGGGAAAAGAAGGAACAGTGCAGCGGTGCTAGGTCTTGGTGGGCTTGTATCACAGTGGTGGACTGCCAGGATTAATAAGAGGCTGACAACAGAGATGCTCAAACTGTCCTAGAAGAAAATGTTTTCTTGGGGCTGGAGAGATGGCTCAGAGGTTAGGAGTATTGACTGTGCTTCCACAGGACCCAGGTTTAATTCTAGCACCCACATGGCAGTTCACAACTGTCTGTAATAACAGTTCCAGGGGATCTAACACCCTCATATAGACACACATGCAGGCAAAACACCCAAGTACATTAAATAGAGAAATTAAGAAAAAAAAATGTTTTCTTTATTATCTTGATCAGAGAACATATATACTCTGTCCTACCTGGCTGTTTCCTAGACAAACATCCTGGAAAAGAGTTCAGATAAAAAGCTTTCACGAGATGTAGAAAAACACCGCGAAGGAACACTTTCAACAGTATTATTCTGATAGGTCAAGAAGAGTGTTTTAATACATTCAAAGTTATTTTACCCCACGTTTCTTCTGTATGTGTGTGCAAAATATTTTCCTAGGCCTTTGGTTTGTTTGCTTTGTTTGCCTTTCATTCTTCGTAAATGTCTTCTAACACTCCAGATAACGCCTGGTCTCTCTCCCTCCCTTCTCCCTTCCCTCCCTCTCTCCCTTTCTCTCCTTTTCTCTGACACAAAGTTTCACGTAGCCCAGGCTAGCCTCACTGAACTTCTGACCCTCCTGCCTCTACCTCCCCGGTGTGTAACCACATCCAGTTATAGATATTAAAGTCAGCTCCATACACAGTAGCACACAATCTACCAACTGAGCTCAATCTCCAGTCTCATCTTTTTATTTTAATCAACTTTATTAAGATACAGTTCACACACCATAAAGTTCAGTTTTCAACTACACAGATCAGCAGTTGTTAAAGTCAGCTATATACATACACATAACTACAAACATACATAGGCAGCTATAGACTTACAGGCATATTTGACTTACCAATATGGATTTTAAAACTTGAGTTATAATTAGTAAGGCTTCCCTTACATTCAGATTATAAAGAAACTCCTTTACTTCTCTTTTCAAAATTTAAATTTTTCTTGTTATTCTCAGGTCACCAGACTTGCACAGCACATGCCTGTTAGACATTCTTCCTGCCCTCATTTTATTCTTGAATTTTTGTTTGTTTGTTTTTCCAGACAGGGTTTCTCAGTGTAGCCTTAGCTGTCCTGGAACTTACTCTGTAGACCAGGCTGGCCTTGAACTCACAGAGATCCACCTGCCTCTGCCTCCCAAATGCTGGGATTAAAGGAGTGTGCCACCACACCTGACTGAACTTTTATTTTTAAACATTGCAATAACCCCATCTTAGTTTGGGTTTCCATTGCTGTAAAAAGACACCATAAAAATCACAACTCTTATAAAGAAAACACCTAAGTGGGGTGGCTCACTTGCAGTCTCAGAGGTTCAGGACATTCTCATCATGGTGGGGAGCATGGCGCACAGGCAGACGTGGTGCTTGAGAAATAGCTGAGAGGGCTACATCTTGCAGGCAACAGGAAGCCAACTAAAAGTCACACGGAGGGAAGATTGACCAAAAGAGACCTCAAAGCCCCCCCTCACAGGGACACACTTCCTCCAGCCAGGCCACACCTCCTAACAGTGCTACTCGCTTTGGGGCATTTTCTTTCAAACCACCACACCCCTATCTGGGGTATAGCCATACATTTTTTAAATGAATCTATTTTTTGCATTTATTTATTGTGTGTGCATGTGTGGTTGTGTGTGTGTGTAGCTGGAGAGTTTTCCTGCCTTGCCCACAGTCAGGACAAATCTTTGTCACCCACCAGTCCCACATCCGCTCAGACCCAACCAAGTAAACACAGAGACTTATATTGTTTATTGTTTACAAACTGTATGGCCATGGCAGGCTTCTTGCTAACTGTTCTTATATCTTAAATTAATCCATTTCCATAAATCTATACCTTGCCATGTGGCTTGTGGCTTACCAGCATCTTCACATGCTTCTTGTCATGGCAGCGGCTGGCAGTGTCTCCTCCCATCTTCCTATTCTTTCTTTTCTCCTCTCTGTTAGACCCGCCTATACTTCCTGCCTGGCCACTGGCCAATCAGTGTTTTATTTATGACCAATCAGAGCAATTTGACATACAGACCATCCCACAGCATGTGTGTGTAAGAGTGTGCGTGTGTTTGTGTGTATATAAGGGTGTGTGTGTATGTGTGTATGTCTACATGTGCAATAGCACACTGTGTAGAGACTAGAGGACAACTCCTAGGAGTCCATTCTCTCCTCCATGTGAGTTCCAGGGACTGAATTCAGGCAGTATGACTTGGTGTAAAGTGTCTTTAACCACTGAGCCACCTCATTAGTACTAAGTATATGTTTTAAATGAATTTCCAGTTGTCAAATGTGTTCTTTTATAAAAGTTAATCTGGATAGGTGCATATTCAATGGTAAAGTACTTGCCTAGCATGCACAAGACCTCAATCCCACCCCAACCACTGAAAATACACACACACACACACACACACACACACACACACACAATAGATAGATAGATAGATAGATAGATAGATAGATAGATAGATAGATAGATGATAGATAATTATAGACACAATATACATACATATTAATCTAAGCAGGTATGGTGTCACACAGCACTTGTGAGACTTAAGAAAGAGAATCCTCAGTTTGAGGCTAGCCTGAGCCCATTAACTCTATAAGCGAGGCTTATAGAATTCAATACCTTTTAGAGCCCAAAATTCCAAAATCTTTCCTTTAAAAAGAAAAAGGCCTTGTGTGAGTCCACAGCCCTACTACAACCCAGAGTCCTGTTCATGGTCTGTGCGGTTGCCAGAAACCATGTGGAAGTCCAAGATCCATGCTCCCACAGACCGTGAAGAGCAAATAAACTACTTGGTAGTGACATCAATGACTGCAGATACACAGTTGAGAAAGAGGAACATGGAAGACTTCCATGACAACCCCTACCCACACCCCAGCCCTCCCGTAACCCCACAAAAAGTAACAGCCTAAACAGGAAGCCCTCTAAGATAACCCCTAGAAACTGTGATAGGACTCTGATGAGTGGCTCTCCACAACAGGGGCTCCAAACAGGGGCACTGGAGGAGAAGGACTCAGTTCTATTTAAGAGAAGGCCACTGAGAGTTTGACCATGCTCCAGTGAGTGTACAGATAACACAAATTGGACTTTTTTTTTTTTTTTTTTTTTTTTTTTTTTTTTTTTTTTTTTTTTTTTTGCTGGGGGGAGGTCGCAGGGCACAGGGCAGGGTAGACAGGGAATGTCTGGAAGGAAATGTGATAGGGGTGTATGATGTGAAATCCCCAAAGGATAAACAAAAATATTATGGTGGAAAAAAATTTTTGATATATTTATTTTTATTTAGGGGGGTGTGTGTGTCCCACATGTATACAGGTGTGTGTATGCATGTGTGTCATATGTATACAAGCGCTTCTTGAAAACCAGGTGTCAGATGCCCCAAAGCAAACGCCTAATATGGGTGCTGGGAATTGAACTCAGGTCCTCTGGAAAAGCAGTAAGTGTTCTTAACCACTGAGCCATCTAACTAGCCCTCCAAAATCTTTCATATTCTTCCCACAAAACAAAAGCCTAAAAGCCAGTTTAGCACAATTAACAATCACATTCCTGGTACCAATTTCTGTCCATTTTTCTTTCCTGTTATTATGATAAAATACCCTGACAAAAACAAATTAGGGGTAAAGGAATTTATTGTAGCTCATAATTCCAAGTTACAGTCCATCACTATGGGAAAGTCAAGACATGGTCAAGGGAGAAAGCAAATGCATGCATAGTGCTCAGCTCACGTCTCCATTCTTACACAGTCCAGAACCTAAACGCAGGGAATGGAGCTGCCTACAGCAGCTAAGTCTTCCCACATCCACGAACACAGTCAGGGCAATCTCCCGTGGACATTCACACAGGCCAGTCTGATGTAGACAATCATTCCCTTATTAAGGTTCCCTTCCCAGGTGTTTCTAGATTGTGCCAAGCTGACAAGTAAAACTTACTTTACCTGCTTTTGTGGTTTTTTAAGGACTGTTCAAGGCTTTATGCATAAGCCTTCAAAGTACAGTGATCTCGTCTTCTGTGTGAGTAGGTCAAATGAGTATGGTCAGCTCTACTAGCATACCTTCTCTTTGGGGAAAGGTGAAGATGGATGGCAATGAGGACTGAGAGCTAAAGAGAAAAGCCAGCTCTTTCTATGTTCCACGTCCCTGTTCTATTCGGGGCTCCTGCATGTGTGACTACTGATATCTGTGTGGTGCTCACTGGAACCCTGCTTCAGCAAGCTGGATAGTTTTTATATGTATGCATGTATGTATATGTGTAGTGTTTGTATGAATGTGGGCAAACATGTAGAAGTCAGAGGACAACTTGCAGGACTGATTATTTTCTTGTACCATGTGGGTCTCAAGAGTAGAATTCGGGCTATCGGACTTGGCAGCAAGTGCCCTTCCTTACCCAATGAGGCTCCTCACCGGCCCAGTAAATTAATTTTGCCCAGAATAACATAGAGTAGGAAATAATTAAAAGATGACATTGAGATTGCATTATTGTCTCTTTGACTATGTCCAGAGATTTGCAAAAGGCACACCTCTGCCCATAGGAAAAATAGCCAAGAAAGGTCTTACAAAGTCACAGCAGGACTTCCCTGACATCATGTGGTATGAAAACCTTCTACTGTGACAGACAGCTGTCTGTTGGGTCAATGCAGGCTTGGAATAGAGAGCAAAAGGAAAAACAGGGGAGAGAAATGACTTGCCTCTCTCCTCAGATCCTTCCAGTTCCTCTTGACCTCAGAACCAAGATTTACTCCTGTAAAGCCAGAGCCAGGCTTGGGCTGGTATTGTTCACTAACCACCTGTCTATCAGCATAAGCATTTCAGTCTCCTCTGGGACACCTGAGTTATGCATAGATTGGCTAAAATCAAAGAACTTTTCTTCTGAGTCTTCCCTCCTCAGTTACTAAAGACCAACCTGGGTCTCATGTCTGCTAGGCAAGCACTGCATCACTGAGCTATTTCCTCAGCCCTTGACTCATTGACATTTTTTTTCCTCTTAAAATACATCAAAATACTCGTGTCATAGAGGACTACATAGCTATGAAAAGAAGTGAGGGCTGGGCGCGGGTCCCGTGTCGCTCCCGTCTTTTCCTTTTTCCCGCCCCGACCCTCCGTCTAGCCGGGCGTTGGTGGCACATGCCTTTAATCCCAGCACTTGGGAGGCAGAGTCAGGCGGATCTCTGTGAGTTCGAGGCCAGCCTGGGCTACCAAGTGAGCTCCAGGAAAGGCGCAAAGCTACACAGAGAAACCCTGTCTCGAAAAACCAAAAAAAAAAAAAAAAAAAGAAGTGAGGAAAATGTCTATATACACAACTGCAGAATGATTTCCAGGATACATTACTGAGAGAAAACAACCATGGTATAGAAAAATTTGTACAGTTTGCTACTATTTATCCATAAAAGGAGGGATAGATTTGTACATAGAAAGGATATACAACAAATAACCAATGGATGGGCTGGGGAGATGGCTCAGTAAACAAAGCCCTTGCTACATGATTGTGAAGATCGAAACTGGGCTCCCCAGAATCCATGTAAATGTAAGTATCAGGTGAGCACACCCCACCTGTAAACCCAGCATATGGGAGACAAAGACATGGGATTCCCTGAGCAAGCTGGCTAGCTGGACTAGCCAGATTATCAAACTCTGAGTTCAGCAAGAAACCTCAGTATATAAAGCAGAGAATGATCGAGGAAAGCACCTGATATTACCATACAGCCTCCACATGTACACACACATATGTACATGTGTATCAAATATGCACACATACAATATACAAACACACATGCAAAAAAATCCAACAACACACACAAAAAAAAAACAATTAACAATGAAAGAGTCTAAAGTCCTTGCCTATGCTCTGTCTGCCAGCCAGTGTACTCACACTCAGAAAGCTGGTGAATCCAATGCATTGTGGGTGGCATCTGGACCCTTTTTGGCAGCTATGATTGCCTTTCAGTTTCTGAGTACCGTGAAGATTACACACAGGACTCCAGATGCATTTTGTCTTGAGAATGTCAGTGTATCTGCCAACTGCTGCTTGGGATTTCACCAGTTGGCGGTGGTTGACCAGCTGTCTGGAGCATAGCCAATCTAAGTAAACAAACATCCTTCTCTGTAGCTCTGTCCACAGTGGTGAAACTTTACAACCACAAGATGTAAAACAACTTGAATCTGATGGCAAATCCAAATGAGATGGTGCCATTACCATCTCATGACAAAAGAGGAACAACTGTATGTTGGGTGTTTGCATATATTTATTTTATATTGGGAACTATCAATAAGAAAGTATCCCTGGGCACAGATACCCACAAAGCCAAACCTTTGTGAAGGGCCATGACAGAAGACAGATACTGCCGCCTGTGTGCATAGAAGCTAAAGATCTTGCTAACATGAAGTTAGGACCTCCATCTTTCAAAGCGAAGCCTCTCCTATGGAGACACTATGACCTATCAGATTTAAAGCCACATGGTCAAGTTGCATCTGGGGAAATAATCACATGCCATCAGTATGGAGATGAACCTCTGCTGCCCTCTCTACAGGTGGGACAAAGTTTTGAGACAGAAACTGTGAGGAGCAACCTATGGATTCCCTTTGAGGTCAGACAACAGGGAAGACTAGGAGCTTTTCCAAAATGGCTTGGATCCCACCTTGGCTGTTGCCACTCGGTAAATACAGCTGAAAGGAGATCAAGGGAATACTCCTTTTGCAGTGGGCACAGAACTCTGTCCCACTCAACCACACTGGGAACAAACACTGTAAAGTCTTCCACCTCTGGGGAAGGCATGCAGATTCGTGATGTCATATTTTCCTTGGAAACATGACATTGCAATGGGTCACACTTCCACAATTAGGTATTTAATTCCCAAGAACATAGGGGAAGAACACACTGTGGAGTGACTGGGGAAAGTGCTGCTGAACTTACGTAGAATGACATACATCTTCACAAGATATTTTGCGCTGGGAAAGCCAAGAGGGACAATGAGAGTACTTTGAGGCAATTCTATGTGTCTGATGCTCTCTGTGCTATTCCCACGTCCTTGACTGGAAAGTCCCATTCCTGGATCAGTTTTATTTCTATTGTCTTTGCCACCAAATATAGCAATCCCCCAAATGGGACAGAAAACCATCTCCAGACAAAAGATGTGTAAGGATGCTAGTTTGATACGTAGAGATGCTCTGGCCACTGAAAGAAGCCTTCAGTGATAGGGTAACTCCAGCAAGGAATTTCCTAGTTAGGATTTTATAGGAATTGATAGTCAAATCAGCAAAAAAATTGCAATTTGCTTCTTCCAGAACCAGACAAGGTTACTTTTGGCCTCACACCTTAGGTTGCCACCACCAGGTAGGCTAAATGTTGGCTGCTGACATGGGTCAATGTCACTGATCTCTCTGACACATGAAAAGTCAGGGCCAAAGTTTACACACACTCAAAGCTATGGAGTAAAAGTGTTTCTTCTTCCTGTGAAGGGACCAGGAATTGGTGGTGTTAGCAATGAGGTGCTACCACCAGGCTTATTTAGGTGAAAAGATAAAACTTTTAAATCTAAGGAGGAACGCTACTCATGATAGTGTACACCTGTAACCTCAGCATTTGAGAAAGGGACAGAAAGATCAAAAGTTCAAGACCTTCCTGGGGTATACAGTAAGTTTCAAGCCAGCTTCAGCAACACACACGGAGACGGTAGTATGGTGATACTTTGTGCTGAAATGTGATGTTTTATTTGTATGTTAATAAATAAAGTTTGCCTGGAGATTAGAGGTCATAGTGAGCCATAAACAGAAGTCAGGCAGTAGTAGCACATGCCCTTAATCCGATCACATGACAGGCAGAGTCTCCGTGTGGTCAAGGACACAGCCAAGTATGGTGTCACGAGCCTTTAATCCCAGTACCAACCATAAAGGCCTGGAGGTCTGTATAGACAGGCAGTGATGAGGAAGTCATGTGGGCTTAGAGCCAATGAGAAGGCAGAACAGGAAGGCAATAAAAGCACAGGTCAGACAGAGAGAAACTCTCTCTGTGAAGCTACTTCATGGTGGTAAGCTAATGCTAGTCCTGGCTATTCGCTCTGATCTCTTCAGCTATTACCTCTGTATTTGGCTCTGTGTTTCTTATTTAATAAGACTGTTTCGAAATTCGTCTACACTGTAGCCTGCAAGAAAGGAAGGAAGGAGGAGAAATTCATAAAATTAAGAGTAAATGTTTTTTGAAATGAGATCTTCTTCTGCATTGGCCATAGGCTACAGGCACACACAAAACTGTGACCTGGATTTTTTTTTGGAGACAGGGTTTCTCTGTGTAGTTTTGCGCCTTTCCTGGAACTCACTCTGTAGCCCAGGCTGGCCTCAAACTCACAGAGATCCACCTGCCCCTGCCTCCCGAGTGCTGGGATTAAAGGTGTGCGCCACCACGGCCCAGCTGACCTGGATATTTTAAATAATTCCAACAGTGTGAACTTTAGTGATCACTATGTATCAGAAGCAAACCGATGTAGCCAGTTTTCCTGTGTCCAGCCTGGCCCTGCAGTCAGGACAAATCTCTCTCACCTGCCGGTCCCACAGCAGCTCAGACCCAAATAAACATACAAAGGCTTATATTATTTACAAATGATATGGCCTAATGGCTCAGGCTTTTCACTAGCTAGCTCTTACATCTTAAATCAACCCATTTCTATAAATCTATACTTTGCCGTGTGTCTTGTGGCTTACCAGTACTTTACATCTTGCTTCTCCTGGCGGCAGCTGGCAGTGTCTCCTCCCCTTTACCTTTCTCCTTCCTCCTCTCTAGTTAGAATGTCCTGCCTAACCCTATTCTGCCTCACCATTGGCCAAACAGCTTTATTTATCAACCAATCAGAGCAACACATATTCACAGCATACAGAATGACATCACCCATCAAACCAAAACAAATTAAATAACTAAGAAAACTTAATAACCACCTAATTACTAAATCCATTGGCTTTGTCTCAGAGGGCACTCAGCATGACACAACTTATTCTGGGTATTCTAACACTGATGATGACTCACCCTTAAAGTTCTCTTTCTAAGTATCAGCCTCTCTCAGTGTTTCTCTGTGTGTGTGTGTGTGTGTGTGTGTGTGCGCGCGCGCGTATGTGTGATGTGGGGGAGGGTGGGGAGGGGCATCTTGCTACGTAGCCCAGGCTTTCTTCATAATCAATCCTGCTTCAGCCTCCAAGTACTAGGATAGATAGGTAGAATCATTATTTTGTTTTTAGTATTTAGTACTACTTTTTTTAAATATATATTTGTAGTTTTTGTATATGTGTGATACCGGAAATAAAACCCATGGCCTTGTGCATACTAAATGAATGTCTTACCACTGAGCTATAACTCGAGCTCACAGTTTGGTTTTGGTTTTGGTTTTTATTTTGTTTTGTTTTTGAGCCAGAGTGTCCCTATGTTATGTAGTCTTGAATGGCCTGGAACTTACTATATAAGCCAGGATGGCCTCAAACTCATAGAGATCTGCCTCTCTCTCTTTCCTAGGTGCTGGGATTAAAGATATATGCCACCATGCCCAGCCACAGTCTCACTCTTAATTTACTCTTTTTAATCTACTGCCCACCTGCACCAGTAAGACTATATATAATATATATATATACCTCTCTAGTTTCTATCAGACAGTCACATTAATATGTGGTTACAGTAAAATAAGATGAATGAGTTTTTCTATTAAGATCTAGTTAGGGGAGAAGAAAAGGAGTCTCATTCAGATGAATTCAATAAAATAGTGCAGCTCAGTAGTAGAGTGCTTGCCTGGCATGTGAGGCTCTGGGTAAGTGTCTCAGGACTGCAACAGTCAATAACTAAATGGCTTCCTTACTACATTATTGTGCAGTTCTATTGCCAACTCCTCAAAGTCTAATTTATGACCATATATTCTATGTGATGTCCTCTTTGCTCTCTCTGACCAGAATGATGTAGTCTTCATTCTTCATTTTGATAAGGCAAGCGTGCCCTTACGGCATGTACTATACTATGATAATACGTGTCTGGCTATGTGTTTCTACTGCTGGACATGAGCTTTTTGAAAGCAGAGAATCTGGGAATTGTTCTAACTAGGGGGGAGAAAAAGAAAAGACAGACAAAGAGAGTGTGGAAAGAACTTAGTTGAAACCAAAGGCAAAGTCAAGAAATGTACTTCCCCAAGAAGGAGATACAAGGTAGCAGATGCAAGCAAAAACACAAACAGAAACGATACCAACTTAAAAGTCTGCAGAGTCATGAAACTCAAGGATTCTAAGACTGAGATTGGAAATTACTGATCCACTGATATAGGCTGTACTGATAGAGCAAAATACACATTTACTGGTCAGCATAAGGCTACTTTTACAGACTTTAATAAACCACAGGATAGGACCAGCAAGCTGGCTCGGTAGGTGATGGCATTTGTTGCCAAGCCTGACACTGCAATCCCTGGAACCCATGTGGCAGAAGGAAAAAATGACTTCTACAAATTGTCCTCTGACTCAAACACTTTTGTAGCTGAAGTTTTCCTGTGTCCTGCCCAGTCTGTAGCCACTCAGACCCAAGTTAACACACAAAGGCTTATATTAATTAAAACTGCTCAGCCATTAGCTCAGGCTTACTACTGACTAGGTCTTGCACCTAAACTCAGCCCATTTCTGTTAATCTATATGTCGCCACATGTTCCATGACTTTACCTGTGTGCCATTACATGCTGCATCCTGAACGATGGGCTGGCATCTCCTCACTCAGCCTTTCTCTTCCCAGAATTCTCCTTGTCCGCTTATCCCGCCTATACTTCCTGCCTGGCTACTGGCCAATCAGCGTTTTATTAAACCAGTGTACAAAAGCATTATCCTACAGCACACTTTCTATGAACACACACAAAGTAAATGAAATAAAATAATATTTTAACTATATTGTTGACAGTACTATAAAGAAAGCTGGGGCTCAATGGAGACTGAGTATATAGCTTAGTAGTAGAGCACTCACAAGGCCCCAGGTTCAATCCTCAGCACTGACTGAGGTTAAGACTGACTGTCAAATTGACAGGACCTAGAATCACTTAGAAGACAACCCTCTAGCATGTCTGTGAGGGAGTTTCTAGTCTTAACTGACCTACCCTAGGAATAAAAAGGAGAAGGGAAGCTGAATAGCAGTACTCGTCTCTTGCTTCCTGAGTGCAGATGCAGTGTGACTAACCACCTCACACTCCTGCTGCCACTGGATCCCTTTTAACCAAAGAAGACCTCTCCACTTTTGATCTGCTCCTCATCAGGTATTTTGGTTACAGCCTCAAGGAAGATAACAATACACCAACCATATATCTGATAAGGAGCTAATGTTCAGAACATATTTTTTTTAAATGTTTACAACTCAAAAGACATATAGGCAAAAAAATCTAAGTAGACATTTCACCAAAAATGATATACAAATGTACAGAATGTGCATGAAAAGATGCTCTACAGCTTTGCTCGTTATTAACTCAAATCAGTTACGGGTTGCACTACTGTAGTTTGGTTCAATCCCAAACAAACAAACAAACAAACAAACAAAAACATTACTGCAAGTCAGGCAGTGGTGGCGCACACCTTTAATCCCAGCACTTTGGAGGCAAAGGCAGGTAGATCTCTGTAAGTTCAAGGCCAGCCTGGTCTACAACTGAGTTCTAGGACAGCCAGGGTTACACAAAGAAACCCTATCTGGAAAAATAAACAACAGCAAAAAACAAAAAAAACAAAACAGTACTTCATATTCATTAGGATGGAGATGATCAGAATAATAAAATTAGTAGAGCATTTTTCTGAACAGAAAAGCATTTAACTACTTGGGCTGGGCATGGTGGCACATGCCTTTAATATTAGCACTGTCAACCTGAGTTCAATCAGTAGAGCTCGCATGATGAAAGGAAATGGCAGACTCCTAAGAGTTGTTCTCTGCCTCACACACACATACAATAAGTCAATTCGAGGTTAGCCCTTGTCCTCTGTGATTATGATGGGACCTACAATGGGTCAATCCTTTCAATGCCATAGGGGAGCAAGATTCTGTCCCCTTGAGGGGTTAGCCTCCTCCACTAATCTTCCTTTCTCATTTTCTCCTGTTAGGATATAGAAAGGGCAGGTCTTAAACTGGCCCAGCCCTTCTGGGCTTGCAGATACTGAGCATGACTCTTCTGGAGTCCTGAAGAGGTTCTTGGCATATGTCTACTGAGCTCACAGTTCAATCCTCACCTGCAGTTCCTTGGCCTGAAAGAATCACTCTTCTGGTTGCCTATTCAGTCTCCCACCACCAGGAATCTGCAGTTCTCTGCTAGCCTCGCCTCTCCTAGGCTGGCTCACCCTGTTCTGGCCACCAACAGCTCTCCTTCACATTGGGTTTCTGAAAAACACTCATTGCCTGACAAACTGAAAAAGGCAGCTATTTCCTATCAACCAAGAACCAAGAGCCAAGAGGCTCTTCCAGCCTCTACACAGAGAATCAAGCTCATCTCTTCTCTTCAGATTTCTTGAAAGGGACTCAGGCATCAGTAAGTTGTGACCATGTGGTCACAGCTGAAGTCTCTCTTTTGGTTTGAGATGACAGGAAAAATCACATTCAGATTTCACTAGAGTAGAGCAGGTTCCAACCTCACACCAACTATCTCCACAAAGTCTTGCAAAGGGTTGGGGAGATGGCTTAGTGGGTAAACACACTTACTACACAATGTGAAGACCTCCCCAGCACTGATGTAAAAAGGTGAACACAGTATTGTACACACCTGTCACCCCAGCACAGTGGGCTGTGGAGACAGGAGGGCTTCTGGGACTTGCTGGCTGCCAGTCTAGCTCCTGGTTCAGTGAGAGACCCCATCCCAATGGAATAAGGTGGAGACAGTGATAGAGTAGGACACCAGAAGTCGTCGTCGTCGTCGTCATCGTCGTCCTCCTCTCCTCCTCCTCCTCCTCCTCCTCTCTCTCTCTCTCTCTCTCTCTCTCTCTCTATCTCTCTCTCTCTCTCTCTCTCACACACACACACACACACACACACACACACACACACACACACAGAGAAAGAGAGAGAGGGAGGGAGGGAGGGGGGAGGGAGGAAGAAAAACAGAACAAGTAAGAACATCTGCGCCCAATGGCCGGTAGGAGGATCCCGAGTTTGAGGCCGGCCTAGAAGGCTTGGGAAGCTTTGGCCCGGACTGAGCCACAAACAGTGGTGGGACCATGGAAGCAGTGGCTGCTGCTTCACATTGCTGGCTGTTTCTCATTGTGTTGGTGGCCACGGTGAATCTGCTACCTGGGACAAAGAGTTTACTGCTGCTTGTTCAGAGAATTGCCAGGACCATTGTGTTACAAGAAAGCATCGGCAAAGGTCAGTTCAGAAAAGTTTGGCAAGACAAATGGTGGGGAGAAATTGCTGTGAAGATTTTCTCTTCTAGGGAAGAACATTCATGGTTCCCAGAGACAGACATTTATCAGACTGTGATTGCTCCAAACCACAGAGGAGGCCCCCCCAAAAAAGTCTGCAGGGAACCATGACCACGCCTAACAGTGACTTTGAAATCTTCAAAAAGATGGCAGGATCCTACAACGATGATTCCACATGGACTATGATAAAGCCATTAAGCTGATTAACACCACGTAAAGATCAACTTTGGACTACAAACTGGTCAGGACAATTTCAAGATGACTAGCTGAGATGATCCAGCCTGACAGACTACTTGAGCAAGGACTTGAAACAAGCCCTGAACTTTCCTATTATGCAGAAACTGGACAAATGATACAGGACTTGACAAGTAACTCAAAAATTTTCTTTTCAAGATTCCCTAAAGATATCTTCACCCCTAGAAAGCAAAAAGAAAAAGAGAATATAGATATGAGATAGACCATCGAATCTACTCTGAGAAAAAAAGATAAATAATAGGATAAGTAGGTAGATCACTGAATCTACACTGAAAAGAAAAAGGAGAAGATATAAAAATGACAAAAGGTAGACTACTGAATCTATTATGAAAAGAAAAAATACTTTTAAAAAGGAATTACTTGTTTTAAATAAGATAAGTAATGAAATTTTTTGAGTTTATCAAATGTTACTGGACTGGACATTGTTAATATATATAATGGAGTTTTTTATCTGAATCTGTCAAATGTTAATGGACTAGACATCATTAATGCAATTTTTGGCTGTATATATTGTATATACTTATTGGATAGTTTTTCTTATATTAGTTATAAGTTTTTTTTAATTTTAGACAAAAAGAGGAACTGTGGTGGTACTGTGTTCCCCAAAATATTGTGTACCTTAATAAACTTATCTGGGGTCAGAGAACAGAAAAGCCACTAGATACTTAAGATAGGCAGTGATAGCACACGCCTTTAATCCTAGCATTTCGGAGGCAGAAATCCATGTGGTCAAGGATACAGCCAAGCATGGTGACTCACGACTTTAATCTCAGAAAGTGAGTCATTAATCCCAGGGAGTGGTGGTAGAAAGTAGAAAGGTATATAAGGCGTGAGGACCAGAAACTAGAAGCATTTGGCTGGTTAAGCATTTGGCTGGTTAAGCTTTCAGGCTTTTGAGCAGCAATTCAGCTGAGACGCATTCTGGATGAGGACTCAGAGGCCTCCAGTCTGAGGAGACAAGACCAGCTGAGGATCCGGCGAGGTGAGGTAGCTGTGACTTGTTCTGTCTCTCTGATCTACCAGCATTGATCCCAAAAACTGGCCCCGGGTTTGATTTTATTAATAAGAACTTTTAAGATTCATGCTACAAGTAAAAGCTTTTCTTCCTTCAGTGGACAAAGTGCATGTCTTGGTGAAATTATCAAAATTACTATCACCAATGTGAGGCAGACAGATCCTGCGGACTGTGTGCTAATCCAAGAGTATATCACTTTTACCATTTTGATCAAAAATCTGTAACCTAAATATAATTTTGAAAGAACATTAAGCAAATTCAAAATGAAATCATTTTCTTTTTTCCTTTTTTTTTTAAAAATCAACTTTCTTCAGAAATACCACTGTTATAAAGGTCGTGTAACATGGAGCCTTTTCCACACGAGAGAGGCTGAAGAAACACGACATACAATGTGGTAGCATACTGCAGCCTCTGGTGGAGGAAAACTTCAAATGCTATAAAGGACATCAGAAGGCAGGGATGAGGTGGGATGAATTGTGGATCTTTTTAATACACTGTTTCAACGTTAGATTCCTGATACTGGTAACTGTAGAATAGCAATACACAATGAAGCATTGGGAGACAAGGGAGCAGAATGCATGCAATGTATCCCCAAATAGTTCAGACACAATCTGTATACACTGGGAGAGTCAATCTTTAACCATGAATTAAATAAGTGAATCTGAACAAAAGATTAGCAGGTGTTTTAGGTACAGATCTTGCAGTCTGTCTGATGTTTGACATTATTTGCAAATAAAAACATTTCACAGGGGCTGGAGAGATGGCCCACTGGCTAGGAGCTGCTCCTGCCAAACAAAGGAATTCCATTCTCAACACCCTCACTGGATGACTCATGAGCACCCAAAGTTCTAGTTCCAAGGGACCCAAGGCTGTCTTCCTGCCTCCTTGAGCAGCAATTCAGCTGAGACCCATTCTGGATGAGGACTCAGAGGCCTCCAGTCTAAGGAGACAAGACCAGCTGAGGATCCGGCGAATACACATGCAAGTCACAGACACAGACACAGACACAGACACAGACACAGACACAGACACACACACACACACACACACACACACACACACACACTAAATTAATTAATTAATTAATTAATTAAATATATTTGTTTTATAGTGTTTTGCCTAAAAAAGAAAAGTTGGCTTTTTCTCTCCTAAATCTCCAAGAACATGACTGATCTGTACCCTTGATAAAGGAAAAGGGGCCAAGGATCAACTATCTATTTTTTTAAACAATAGGTCTATTTTATTTTATGTATTCAAGTATTTTGTCTACATGTATGTATGTGTGCCATGTGAGAGCCTGTTGCCCACAGAAGTCAGAAGAGAGTATCGGATGTCCTGGAACTGGACGATTATGAGCCACCATACGGGCTGAACTCTGGTCCTCTGCAAGAGCAAGTGCTCTTAACCACTGAGCCATCTTTTCAGGTCCCAAATACCTAATTTGTAAATTATTCTTTTAAACCTTTTGTTTTGCTTTTAAGTTTTGTTTTTGGCTTTTGAAGACAGAGTCTTATATTGTGGCCCAGGCTGCCCTGAAACTCATTCAGTTCAGATTGGTCTCAAGTTCAAGACAATTCTCTTGTCTTCAACTGCCAAACACTAGAACTACAAGCATGAGCTACTAGAATATTTTAATCATTTCAATGTGAAAAAAACAGCACACAAATAAGAGAGTTTTCTTTTCTTTCTTTCATTGTTTAGTTTTGGAAATTCTAAGAATTGAACACAAGACCTAAGCAAGAACTCTGATATTTAATTTTGAGGGTTTTTTTGTTTGTTTGTTTGTTTGTTTTTTTAGACAGAGTTTCTCTGTGTAGCCCTGGCTGTCTTAGAACTCACTCTGTAGACCAGGCTGGCCTTGAACTCAGAGATCTACCTGCCTCTGCCCCCACCCCCCAGTGCTGGGGTTAAAGGCATGTGCCACCACCGGCCACTTAACTTTTTTTAACCAATATATTTTTTGAGATTCTTTTATACTATCAACTACATACAGATCATTAATATTTACTTACTGATACAAAACAGACCAATGTATCACTATATGACAACTTACTCAGCTACTTTATTATTGACATACATTTGTGTTCCTCCATGCCTTTGTCATTATTAAACACTGTACCTACTGACATTCTTGTATTTGTCTCTCTTAATTAACATGTGTATAAGCTTCCTCTGGCACACTTTCCTAGGATGAATAAGTAAGATGGTCCGGGGGCTTGAGATACAGCTCAGTGATAGACTCCTTAAAAGGCAAAAGGCCCAGCATTGAGAAAAAGAGGGTGAGGGGACTATCTTGCACAATCTTTTCAGGATGCTCTAAAATGAATCTCTTTCATAAAGAATAATGAAAAGTCAAAGACAAAGAAAACTTGCTAACAGAAACAATAAATGGAACCTCCAAAATTAAAATAATTGGTCTTGAGCTAGGCATAGTAGTGTATGCCTTTAATTTCAGCGCTTGTGAGGTAAAGGCAGGTGGATCTCTGAGTTGAAAGCTAGCCTGGTCTACATAGTGAATTCCAGGACAGCCAGAGCTAAAAAGTGAGACCCTGTCTCAATAAATAGATACATAGATAGATGATAGATGATAGATAGATAGATAGATAGATAGATAGATAGATAGATAGATAGAATAATTAGTCTAATCATTTTCCCATTTACCATCCCACCTTATTCTCTCATCCTGTTCATAAAGAATTTGCAAAAGGAATGTGTAGGAACTGGAAAGATGGATCAGTGGTTAAGAGCTCTTGCTATTCTTCTAGAGTATTCAAGTCCAATTCCCAACACCCACATGGCAGCTCACAATTATCTGTCACTCAGTTCCATGGGATCCAATGCCCTTTCCCAGTGCACACATTGGTACATAAATACACGAGGCCAAAATACCCATACACATAAAATAAATTACATATATGTATATGTGTGTACACACACACACACACACACACACACACAGTCACATTTTTAAATTTTTTCATGTTTTGTAAAAATAGAGTAAAGCCAGGAATTAACACAAATGAGGAACAATAGAGTTAAATTCTTGGGGTGTAATGCTCGTGCCTACAATCCCAGTATTCTAGAGGAAGAAGCAGGAGGGTTACAGCAAGTTCACAAGCAGTCTGGGCTCTATATCAAGCACCAGGCTACCCAAGGGTATCTAGGCAAGATCCTCTCTCAAAAACACCACCACCAAATGACTGAGTCCTGATTCCTAATTTGTAATCAAAAGATTCACCTGAAGAACCTGGTGTCATAGGACACAAAAACTACACTTGAGAGATAAATAACGCTCTAAATTCACACTGAATTCTTTGGGACTCTCTCTTAATAGCATATGATATCAGTGTTTTTCAAGTGAAAGTTGTGGGAAATTAGTTTAAGAAATATTGACAAAGATCTATATAAAGTGAGTGCATGTGTGTACTGGACCCCACACACAGAAAGTTAGACTTGGAGTGACTTGATTTTGGCTAAGCACAGACAAAATTATTGCCCCAGCTCTCAACATGAAAGACGCCTGCAAAGTTCAAAATGAAAAAACAAGCACATGCTGGCCGAGCTATCCAGTAACAATGAGAAGGAAAATATGAAAATTGGGTTCAGTAATCTAGGAATAGCCTTATGAATCAAATGTTCACTCTCCCTATATTATCTTGAAACTCTGAGACCTCATTTTCTGTGTGGTTCCTATTTTTTAAAGGCAGGAGAGCAACGCTAAGCCTGTAGGTGCAAACACACACAGTGCAATTACTTAGGCACTGGTTCTCAGAGTCTGGGTCCTTCTGCATGTCACATGGCTACATGATATTCCCTAGTCATGGATTTTGCTGTTTGATCTGGGATTCCGCTTGAAGATATTCCAGAGGCTGGGCAGCTCTCTAAACACACTAAGCATACATGTGAAGCAGCTCAAATGTCCAAGGGCTTCCATCAACAGTCACTTCAAAAGTCATAATAACTTACAGGTGTGAGCGTGGAAATGCCCTCTGCACTTCTCTGCCCCTTTTGAACTCTGCTCCCTCTCTCCGGACCATTTTTTTTTTTTAACACTGAATTCTTAAATTGGCTTGGCATTTCCCCATTTTCTCTTCCTTGGCTTTGGTGCTTTTAAGAGGACACCCCACACTCTCCTAGGAAACACAAAAACAGGTTAATATACTTCAGCATGTCAGCTCTTTAGTTTTCTTAAATCCTTACGTTATGTATTAGTTTACTCAAAGTAGAGAAAACAATTTAAATTCTCCTTGAGAAGATGCCTACTGAGGAATTAAAAAGCAGGTGGATAGTAAACTCCTGCCTGGTTCCAATCCTGGGAAATTTTTGATGGACTGTAACATCTGCTTGGTGTCTCTCCCTGCTGAAGGCAAGCTCTCCAGCTTTACTATCATCTCCAGAAAGCAACGAACTGTGTGTGAAAGCATTAAGATTTCTCAAAGTGGCATCATGACCTTTTCGTGCAAGTAGTTCCCCACTGCCGGGGTGATTCAGTGTGCTGCAGAGGGCCAGCATCGTGCCTACCTCCTACCATCTGGATAGTGGTAGTGTCCATGCCCCTCGTCCCTGCACTGTGACGACCTAAGGGGCAAAACCACCCCCCAGGCTGTCTGTGGAGGTACTGCAGCCCGCAGGGAAAAGTACTCCTCTGGGAATGAACTTTGAGAGTTCACAGCCCCTCCTCACTTCAAGGTTGATGCTTTCTGTTTGGAGTTTGTAGCTGAAGATAAGCTCTCTCAGCTTCCTGCTCTGGCTCCCAGCTGCCAGGCCTTCCCCACTACTTTGGACTCTACCCCTCTGGAATTATAAGCCAAAATAAACTCTCCCTTAAGTTGCCTTGATTATGGTATTTTATCACAGCAACCAAAAAGTAACTGATACAGGTTGAAAAATCACAAATCTACATAGGAGTATTTTCTGACCTTGAGCCTAGAAAAATAGAACATACATGAGAACAAACTAAATGATATAATTAAATGTGTGTTTAATTACTGAATAGAGGGTTATCTGCATAATATCAAAGTACTGCTAAATAGATTAGTCAAAAATACAAAGAGGAAGATGTCCTTTTATGTAGGACTTAAGTCACACAAGAAAAATGAATCAAGTAGTTTATCTTGGAACAATTTTAAGCACTGAACTTGAATATATTTTCAAGTATTCAAGAAATTCTTTCTTAATTACTGTCTACATTTTCCTATTCCTTGCTTTCTTTCTAAAAGTTCTTGATATTTTAGGAATCTTAGCTCTTTGTAATTTGAGTTTCACATATTCTTCCCACATAATCACTTGCCTTTTAATGTTACTTCTGGTATTTATTGTCATGAGAAAGTTCTTATTTTTATTGATTTTTTCTTAAATCTTAAGGATTGTATATGTTTTGCATGTTCCAAGATGGCTTTTTAAGGTGACTTGTTGGAGTATATCAATAATTCAATATGACTAATTACTAATCACAAGCACTATCTTCAAGGCCAAATGTAGCAAGGATTTTGTTTAATCTCTTCCACATGCAGAGGTATTTCAAATGGAGGGAGGAAATCCAACACCAGAAATATACAGAAAATGACACAAGAAAATTTTTTAGAAATTAACACAATGTTCAGAAGTGTGATTAAAGCTGTGTCTATACTCATTACCTTGCAATGAACCAAAATGATCCACTGAGCTGCTGAGAAAGTCATTATAACATAATACTGCAAGAGTAACTTTTCACCCCGGCTCTGTGTGCACACAGAAGCCAGAAATCAACTCTAGAGAAGTCCTCAGGAAGCTCCTTTTCTGAGCCTGGGTGTCTCCCTGGGAACTGGGGCTTGCCAATTAAGCTGGACTCGTGGTGCAAGAAGCCTCAGAGAGCTAGCTACTGTCACCACTTCCCCAGTGCTGGGGTTAAAAATGTGTGCCACCCCAGTGTGTCAGTGGGTGAGAGACAGCGGTTTCTGTTTTTAGTTTGGTTTTGGGTTTTGGTTTTGTTGTTTTGTTTTGGGTTTTATTGTTTGTTTCGTTGGTTAGTTGGTTTTTGTTTTTTTTTTCAAGACAGGATTTTTCTGTGTAGCCCTGGCTGTCCTGGAAATAGCTTTATAGACCAGGCTGGCCTCGAACTCATGAGATCTGCCTGCCTCAGCCTCTCAAGTGCTGGGATTAAAGATGTGCGCCACTGCCACCTGGCCAAGGAAACAGTGTTTCTGAGAGCTGGAGAGCTGGAGAGCTGGCTCAGTGGCTAGTGTCACTCACTGCTCTTGCAGAGGACCCGAGTTCAGTTCCTAACACCCACATGGGGTGGCTCGCA
The DNA here is from genome assembly GCF_049852395.1 of Peromyscus maniculatus bairdii. Taxonomy (NCBI): domain Eukaryota; kingdom Metazoa; phylum Chordata; class Mammalia; order Rodentia; family Cricetidae; genus Peromyscus; species Peromyscus maniculatus. Next base: position 120,056,988 of record NC_134860.1, on the reverse strand, counting down.
ACCACGTATAAAACTCCAGTTCCAGAGGTCCCAATGACCTTTGGCATCCACAGGCACCAAGTAGACACATAGTTTACATAAATACATGAAGGCAAAAAGCCCACACATGTAAAATAAGGATAAATAAAATCGTAAAAAGAAAGAAACAAGGTTAATGAGATGGCTCAGCAAGTAGAGACACTTTCTGTCAAGCCTATGACGCAGTTTCAATTCCCAGGACTCACATGGCGGAAGGAGAGAACCAACTCCTATGAGCTGTCCTTTCATCCCAGCACTCAGGAGACAGGAGTAGGTGGATCTCTGTGAGTTCAAGGCCAGCCTAGTCTATACAGCAAGTTGCAGGGCAACCAGGGCTATTTGGCAAAACCCTGTCTCAAAACAAGCAAACAAATAAAAAGTGAAAAACCGATCAGAAGTTAGACTCAGTAACTTAGTTTCCATGATGAGGTGGAACTTTTCAATGCCATAACTATTTTGATGTCAGTCACTCATGCTCTGCAAGCAAGTCAATAAACTAATTAGTCCCACCAAGTTGGACTTAAGCCTTTCAGACCAGGAGCTCTTACACCAGCAGGGTGTGGCTAAAGGAGAGACGGTGGCCCAGAAACTGTCAAACCTGGCAAGCCGGCTCAAATGTGAGTACCAACAGGACTCCACTCCCCCATGATGTGGGCCTGGCCATGCAGTTTGACTCAACCCCATTAAACCCATCAGAGGTACGGAGCCCCATGGTAACAACCCAGGATAAACAAGGAGGATGGGTCAAGGAAAATAGAACACAGGCTAAACTAGTACCTCCCATCCAGGCTGCTATACCAACACTACTCTTTTAAGGAAACAATTGGCAAGGTATGGTGATGCATGCCTTTAAGCCCAGCACTCAAGAGGCAAAGGCAGGCAGCTATATATGAGTTCTGAGCTGGTCTACATAGAAAGTTCCAGGCCAGCCAAAGCTACTTAGAGATCCCATCTCAAAAAAAAAATCCAACTACTGAAGACATTACATGCTTTGGCTGTGGAGCATGAAGAAATAAAGCCATGACTGAACTGAAAGTTCTCTCTCTCTCTCTCTCTCTCTCTCTCTCTCTCTCTCTCTCTCTCTCTCTCTGATGGCTAACTTTTATGTTATATGCAAGCTGCTAGGACAGAATCGCCCCATAGTCCTACTCAGCTGTGGACCCTTTGTGCCACACCACAGAAATTCCAGCTCAGATGCACGGCCCAATGCAATAGTGGTATGGACCATTTTGTGTGCTGCTAACAACTTATTAATTGGATTTGATGCCCGCTCCATGGGGCAGGGCAGGTGGAATTCATATCTGGTACTATAAGCCAAGACAAAGACCTGTGACTGGGGAGGTCATAGGCCCCAGTGGGGAAGCAAATGCTGTTGTTTTGTTGAATGGTGTGATGGACCTGTCCAACTGCCTCTGAACATTTGGACTTACACCTATAGAGTACCATTACTGTTGGCCTTGGTTGTGGGAAGACCTGTCACAGAGGATGGTAGTTGCCAATGGAGACTTGATTGAACTGCTGAGCACAAGTGACAGGTGAGGTAGCATGACTGCCCAGTGCTCCAAGGCTCTGGGGACGTTGTGAAACAAGCAGGCACACAGAACGGGGGCGCTAAAGGGAGAGGACTGCTGGGTGGCAGTTTTTTCCTCTGGACATAATGTGATGCTGTCTTAGCCTTTGCATTGGAAGCTGTTATAACTACAGAAGAACAGTACAGTGGTAGCCAGGTACTCCGTACAGATAAGGAAACTGTTAGCACTCTCTACTAGATGAGAAAAGGAGGGTCAGGAGACCCTAACCTGAGATTCTGGCTATTGTCCTTCTGCCCTCTCCCTCAGCTGCATGGGATCTGGGGCGATGCTAGCGCATATAGAAAGTGAAAGGGTAATGCTGTGGGATGGTCTGTATGTCAAATTACTCTGATTGGTCAATAAATAAAACACTGATTGGCCAGTGGCTAGGCAGGAAGTATAGGCAGGACTAACAGAGAGGAGAAAAGAAAGAACAGGAAGGCAGAAGGAGTTACTGCCAGTCGCCACCATGACAAGCAGCATGTGAAGATGCTGGTAAGCCACAAGCCACGAGCCACGTGGCAAGGTATAGGTTTATGGAAATGGGTTAATTTAAGATGTAAGAACTGGATAGCTAGAAGCCTGAGCCATTAGGCCATACAGTTTGTAAGCAATATAAGTCTCTGTGTGTTTACTCGGTTGGGTCAGAGCGGCTGTGGGACTGGCAGGTGAGAAAGATTTGTTCTGACTGTGGACCAGGCAGGGCTGGAGAACACTCCAGCTACAGGGTAATTAAAAGTGGGACTCCTTTTTGCGATTTCAATGAGGTTGCCATCTGTTTTAGTTACTGTTTTGTTATTGTGAAGAGATACCATGACCAACATATCTCTTATAAAAGATAGTATTTGCCAGGCAGTGGTGGAGCACACCTTTAATCCCAGCACCAGGGAGGCAGAGGCAGATGGATCTCTGAGTTTGACACCAGCCTGATCTACAGAGTGAGTTCCAGGACAGCCAGAGCTACACAGAGAAACCTGCCTTGAAAAGAGAGACAGAGAGAGAGAGAGAGAGAGAGAGAGAGAGAGAGAGAGAGAGAGAGAGAGAGAGAGAGAGAGATTAATCAGGGGCTTGCTTACAGTTTCAGAGGGTTTAGTCCATTATCATCATGATGGGAAGCAGACAGGCACAGGGCTGGTATGGCAGCTGAGAGCTTTATATCCTCATCTGTAAGCAACAAGCAGAGAGGGAAAGAGAGCCAGTGGGCCTTGCAGGGGTTTGGAAACCTCAAAGATCACTCGCAATGACACACCTCCTCCAACAAGGCCACACTTCTTAATCCTTCCCATACAGTTCACCAACTGGGGAAGAAACATGCAAATATATGAATCTATGGGGCCAATTTAGACTTTATAGGTGGGGCACATCTGTAATCCCAGTTTTCCTAAACTGAGATAGGATGAGGGGACAAGACAATGGCCTGCAAGCTCCTAGGCCATCTAACCTGGAGTACAGCTTCTCCTAGGAAGGCCCAAACAAGAGATTGTTTAAATCACCACACCATCCATGATGGGTGGGACTTTGTAGTGATACAGCTGTTCAGGAGTCATCCATGCTTCTGTAAGCAACCACCCATTTGTGCCTACAAGGCTAACAAACTCACTAGTCTCAACAAGCTGGACTTCAGCGAATTTATACTTTAGTCTGTGGTTGGTATCCACCACCAGTAAACGGGCTCTTGTTTGGATCTTCCCAGGAAAAGCTGAACTCCAGGTTAGATGGCCTAGGAGCTTCCAGGCCATACTCATATCCTCACATCCCATCCCAATTTAGGAATGCTGGGATTACAGATGTGCCCCACCTATAAAGCCTAAGCTGTTTCTGTAACTGGAGTCCATAGACACCTGAACAAATCTGTAAGGATAAGAAGACAATCACCTGAACTGTACTTACCTCGGAGACTCAAAGCCTTTACAGAGTATCTTAAGCAAAGAGATCAGTACGGTATAATCTACAAACAAAGGGCCTTGATGCTTAGATCAGAGGAATAATTCTAAATGCATCTAAGATCCTGATCCTAGGAATTCTCTCTAGTTTAAACTATTTTGAGTCCAAATCTGTATTCCAAGAAGAAAGAGCACTTTAACTTATAAAAAAAAAAAAAAAAAAAAAAAAAAAAAAAAAAGCTATTTATATCAAAGCTAGTGACAGAGTATACTATACACCAATTTGGAATCTTCTAACAAAATATATGGCAGATAAGCACTATGAACCCTGTAAAACCTTGGCATCTTCATAATGCCAATACAATCATAACCAGCCGTATTCAGAAAAAGTAGCCACACAGAAGAGATGTCTGAGAGTATGGGAATATCCCTCTCACACTCTCGATAGTTACACAGATCGGTAACAATAGGGCATGGCAAAACCTGCAGAAGGAAGTAAACAGATGGAGAAAAGCAGGACACAGGAAGTAGCACACACCTGTGCCTCAACACTTGGAAGGTGGAGGCAAAGGTCAGGAATTTAAGGACAGTCTGCATAGCAAGTTCCAGGCCAGCATCGGCTAAGTGGGGCCCTATCTCAAAATCAAAATTGAAAGCTGAAGATAAGATTTAAAAGTGAGTTCCAGGAAAGGCGCAAAGCTACATAGAGAAACCCTGTCTCGAAACCCCCCCCCCCAAAAAAAAAAAGATTTAAAATGTAATGTACTATTATACTGTCTGGTATTTGCTATTGAAAATAACGAAGATATCTATTGCGTGCCCTAGAGATGCTCTGAGACTTACCAGCATTAGGCATGACATGTAACAAAATGGTCAACAAAATTAGACTGTTGGGAAATGACCACTTAGAAAAGTGAGTTGTTCCTCACATTGGTGGGCACACTTTGCTAATGTATTGAGTTGAACGTAATTATACTCAGCCTATGATGTTTTTAAAATCAAAATGTTGAGTCTATGAGAAGCCTCGGTTGTCTTTAATAGCTGAAATCTTCTACATTTCCCTTTGATGTAGATATTTTGAAACAGACGGAAACAGAGCACCCACAGACATCTTTCTCAGAATAACAAGCAATGTGAAAAGTGTCACAGCAAAACCAAAGCTCAGAATGGGACTAGTTCCCTTTCTCTGAGAGAAAGGAGACAATACAGGCAAGTTTGGTCCACTCTCCTTCCAGTTTAAGACAACGCCTAGCCGCCTAGCCCTTATCTTCCGTTCTCAACATGCCGGGAAAACTTTTCCAAGTTTTTCTAGGGAAGAGAATGAACACAAAAATTTTAGTGGTTTGGTCATCCAGATCCAAAATGAAAGCCTACACTTTATCTTTGCCGCTGTCTTTTGGGCCAGAGGCAGCATTCATCCTAACACCCTAGAAAAGAGGGGGGAAGGTCGCAGCAGTGACACCAGCAACAAATATTTGAAGGAAAAGGGACATAAAGAAGGAAACACTTCTTTTTAAGAACTCCAAATTACTGAGTCTGGACCCTATCTATATTCCTATAGACTGTGTAGACACTTGATCCCCTTTATGGGCCGGATAAAGGCTCCTCTGAGGCATTTCTAATTAGGGATGACTTCAAGGAGGTAAAGGGGGTGGGGGGAGCACTCCGGAAGGTGCCCCAGTCCCTGGGCAGGCTCCATACTGCAATCCACAGCCAAAAATAACCTCACAGTTAAGTGTAGGTGAGCCGGGTACTTCAGGTACCAGTTAAATTTCCTCCTCCTCTTTATGAATTCGTAGTATTTTTAAAACACTTGACACAGGTTTACACACTCACACAGCTCCTCGGTTTCAGGAAACAGTGCATGTTCAGCTGAGAGGGAAAAGCATGTAATGAGGAAGTTAACAAGGGCTGATATTTTTTTACAACATTCTTTAAAAACTGAAAAACCTCTTTAAACACCAGGAATAGCTTAAATAATTCACTCTGGGCCTGAGGGTCGCATGTGGACAGTCCCCTCTCTGGTGATCCCAACAAGCCCAGGCCTCACCCATGCCGTCTTCAGGGCACACCACAGAGGGCTGTAAGTGGCTTGTCCCAAACGGAGCTTGGGCCCACTGGCTTTCAAGAGATGGAAGGGCGACCCTTTAGACTGGTGGTGACCCCGGAAGTGAGCCTAACCATCCCTGAGGGCCTCACTTCCGGAACCGCGAGAGTGGGAAGAGAACCAAGCCTGCCCAGCCTGTGGCCTCGTATAGGGCGGCTGGGTAGGTTACCCTTGGGCCCCCGCCCCAACCTTGGCCATTGTTTTTTCGTGGGGAGTTGATGAGAGTTGCTTTCTCTGGGGTCCTTTACATTCCCTGGGGTCCGGCCGCTGCGAAGCGCGGGAGTGCGGGGGAAGAGCGCGCAGTGCCCTCCTGGAGAGGCCGGGCGCCCGCGGCGGCACCCCGCAGGCGGCTGGGAGGCTCGCACCTGCCCCACCCACCTCCCGCCAAACCGCAGCCTGGGCGCGCCCCGGACCCTCGCTGCGCAGCTCAGGTGCGCGGAACCCAGAACCTTTCGGTCCTCGAATGCCCTGGCCGTGGGCAGTGTGGTGGAGTTCTCCGACCTGCTTCACTTCCAGAGTGGAAAGCCCGGAAGCCGTCGGTTCGCACAGAGAAGCAGTCGGCCACCGCTACTCGGCGGCTGATGAAAATAATTGTTCTCGAACGCACTGTCCTGCGCCCAGGGGCGCACGTGCGCGCACGCGAACACACACACACACACACACACACACACACACACACACACACACACACACACACACACACACACACACACACGCCTCTCTAGCTGCCCAACCTTAGTATTCTGAGCATGCAGTTTTCAACAACTTGCTTGACACAATAACAAAGACATGTAAATGCCAGGACGCAGACTTCACTTTTTAACCTGCTGAGAGGAGCCACTTTCAAAGCTTCCCTGCCGCGAATAAACTGACAAAAAATATGGGGTGCACTTATAAATTAAACACCTTACCCTCAAAGCAACGTTCGTTAATCAGGTTTCTAAAGCAATAGCCATCTCTGTCTTTTTCTATTCACCCAAATAATGTCCCAAGAAGGAACCCCCTTCACACAAGAGAGAGCTGGGGGGAAAATGAATTATACCCATTGCTAGTAAAACTCATCTTAAATCAATAGAACACCACTTGAACTTGAGTTTCCATTGTTTCACTGGACCATCAATGTTTTTAATTAAACAGAGCTACCCTTTCTGCTAAAACATTACATAAAAGGGTTAGGTTTCTACTTTTGTGGAGGCAGCTGGCGTTTGCTGGCTGTTGTGTTTGAGCAACAGACTGTTCAATAGAAGCGAGAAATAGCTCAACGCGCTCTTAATAGACCTGTTTCGACAATGTACCTTGAAAAGGAATACATTGTGTTATTGTGTTAGTTTGCAACAAACCTATTAGAAGAAAAATAGCATCCATCAGGTCTAACAAAACGCATTTGTATTATACGCACTTATCTGCTTCAAATACACTTCTTGGCACAATGTCTAGGATTCAACTAGATCATCAAGAGCTAGACAGAAGAACACGTACCAGTTAGGTAATGATACACAAACTAAAAATAATACTAAAGGAAAGTTTAGGCCGAGGGGAATCGCGACTTTTTGTTTTTGATGAAAATGCAAGTAGCCCTGCTTTGCTTGAAAATACATTACGAACTTGACAGTTTCCTTGACCAAAAAAAAAAACCCCAAATCTTAAAAGATTTGTGTCATGTGAATATTGGTCCAGATCCCACAGTTGGAACAAATCTGATCCACTTTCCATAACAATTTCTTTCGGAGAAAGACCCAGGGCAGAAATACAGCATTTTAAAAGCAGAATTAAGCAGCGCAAAGATCCGGGTTCTTTAGGGAAATGTGTGAAACAAGGAAATCGAAAGCAAGGGTTCCAGTAGAGAGGTCGGGGAGCGGCGCTGCCTGGCAGCCGGAGAGGAAGCGCCGCGTGGGGAATGCTCTCTTAAAAATGAGTTTAAAACTTGTTTCTATAGCATTTTGATTACAGAGTGAGACCTGAAACACAGAAATAGGTGGCATTCCTGCTACGAGACAGAGCTAGAGCCTGCTGCCTCTTATACTTCAAATCTTAAGGGGGAAAAAAGAGGCAAATGATGAGGCTAATTTCGCTCTGAAATTGCTTGGTAGAAAAGACAGCCAAAGTGGCATCCGCCAGTGAGGCATCTCTTGCTTCTGCAGAAAGCCACTCGATGTGGTTTCCAACCCGCGTACCCAATATTCGGTTTTTAGGTGCAAGATTGTAGAGAACACAAGAGAATGATGGATTGTCAGTGAGCTCGACTGTACAAAAAAGAAAACTGACATAAATTACAATATCATCCTCTATATAGTCTATATTTAAAAAATAGATGAGGTGATATTTTGTCCAACAAGATATTTCATTTGTTATATTTCTGAATTAATAAATTATTGCGTGAGGATTTAAAACAGTTTTGCTACTTTTATAAAATAGCTGTTAGATTCTTCCAAAAGGCAATCTGAAGTCAGATGGCTGATGTAACTGCTCTCCTAATTTGAAACATTTTCTCAAGAAAGGTGTGTGGTGTGTGTGTGTGTGTGTGTGTGTGTGTGTGTATGCCTTGCATGGTAGTTGAGATACATTTAATACTTCAAGACTTTTTACTGACATCTCCTCTGTATCCAAATCTAGGTTGTTGTGTTTTTTGTTTTTTGTTTTTGTTTTTGCTGTTGTTGTTGTTTTGTTTTGTTTTGTTTTGCTTTGCTTTGTTTTGTTGGGAGGAAGGTCAAGACAGGATTTTTCTGTGTAACAGCCCTGACTGTCCTGGAGCTTACTTTGTAGGCCAGGCTGGCTTTGAACTCACAGAGATCTGCCTGCCTCTGCCTCCTGAGTGCTGGGATTAAAGGCGAGTGCAACCAACCAAATCTAATTTTAAAAGCAATTTTATTTGGATTTCAGAAATGGAAATGAAATCCTCAACCCCAAATTGCATATCATAAAATTAGTTTCTCAAGTGTATAAGTTTGACAAAAGAATAGATGTTTTCAGGTAAGAATTACATACACACACACATCAAATGTGAGAGGACTTTTTTTTTGAATCTGTAATTTACAACTTTAAAAATTTACAATATTAAAAAATATTTTGGGGGACCTGAAGTTAAGGGTTTTGTTTTTCTTGTTGTTGTTGTTGTGTGGGAGTGAGTGCATATTCAATATATTTTAACTTGAAGAGATTGTTCAAATAAGCAAATGTTTACTAAACAGAGCATTTGAAAACTCAGCAAAGGAAGAACCCTGTCTTAAAGGTAAACTATAATCTGATTCTGTGTTATGTTTAATCTTAAAAATCTTCAACTGTCCATGCTTAAAAAGAACCTTAGGTAGGATATGAACACTGAGTATATCTATTTACTTCTCTACAGTTTAAAAAAAACAAAAAACAAATAATATGCATTATAATTTGTCTCCAGTTAAAGAATAAAAAAGATCAAATAAACAGATTTTTCTATTAACCTTTCCTTTTTTCCTGGAAGTGAGTTTTTAATTATTAGTTTATTATTACTGATATCTAAAAAGTTTCTAGCCAATAAAATATTGGAAAACTTGATTGCCATTCATCCTAAGCAGCATCTAATTTGAAAGATTTTGGAAAATGTGTTTTCAAAACATTTACATATTCTTGGTTTGCCTCCAGTGAGTAAATGAATGTCATTTCAAATTTCCTTTTTGGTTTCTTTCGCCTTTCAGCTTAGAGGTAAGGGAAGTAAGAGAGATCAATATGTTTTAAGCATTTCTGCCACACAAGATTACTTCAATGCCATTCTCTGCTGCTGTGTTTGGAAAACGGGTGGCCAAGCCCACTGCCGGCAGAGCCAGACACTCGGCCGGCCGGATCCGGATCCACCACCCCTGGGCACCGTCTTCAGAGGGAAAAGATTCAGCTTCCAAACTTGATTAAAAACAGCCTAACAATTTCTGCACCGTTAAAAAAAGTGTGTGGTTGAAGAAGCCCAGTAAATTGCTCCAGAGAGGAGGTGGCTGAGGTCTGAGCGTGTTTCACTGGGGAATATACAGGAGCTTAAAGATTACATAGAGAGAGAGCACTACAGGGGGCTGTGTGTCCACCAAAACCTGCAGGTAAAACTCACTTTGTGGGATTTGAATGCTGAGAAAGAGCGATCCCCTCTTGAAATTTGTCACCGTAGTTTGAAAGGAAAGGAAACATACAACCTCAGAGACCTGCAGAGATATCTGGAAATTGGGGACTTGTTTTTGAGTCACTGAGAGACTTTTGTTTTCCACTTGGCAAATATTTCAAAATATACTTCTCCCCTTAAAGTTGTCTAGTGGAAGATATAATTAAAAGGAAAAGACTAAGAAAGAAAGTGAACTAGGAATGAGGCATATGTAGGCTGGTGAATAAAACAGATATTTGTCAGCATCTTCTTAATATATTGTTTTTTTTCTGGCTTGTGATTTAAATAATAATAATAATAATGATAATAATAAAGCCTAAAGACATCCAAACCAGAATCCAAACATGAACAAAAGTGGGAGGCTTTCTGGCACGCTCCAATAATAAAAAAAAAAAATTCTGTCTTTATGTGACTATGCTTCAATTCAAAATCTGATTCCAGATACTGGTGCAATTTGTTACTTTTTTGTGTGGGCTCAAGAGAAGGAAAATATGATACATTTGGGGGGTTTTACAGTAGAGCTGTGTTTAGTTTTAATTTTCCTGTATTTTAAAATAAACACTTTGACCAAAGAATGTTTGATCTTTGCAAGAAGGAAGTATACATTGTGAAGGAATGTGCAGCGGTAGGGTATGAAAATGGGGTTGTGACTCACAGCTGCAGGCAGAAGAAGGAAAAAAAAAGGCGTCTTAGTGTCAGCCAGAGGTGTTCAGTCTAATAATTCAAGCTGTAAACTGTATCCCCTAAAATTACCTACATAATAAATCACTGTGAGAAGAAAAAAAAGTTTGGACTGAAAAGTGTAAGTGAAATAAAATCCTCGGGGGACTATGATGCTGGGACTATTGCAAATAATATGAAATACAGATTTATTTTTTTCAAGACTTTAAAAATTAGGAGTATGCTGAAAATTTTTCTAGCACAGTTGATTTTTCTTCCTAGTATAGGTTTCAACACACTTTTATAAAGCCTGTCCCAGAAATGGATTTGCATTAATTTTTTACCATCCCAATCACACAGTCAAACTGTTTTATGAGATTCCTCGTCTATTAATACAATTTGGAAGGAGTGGACAGGTTAAAATGGCTTTATGTTTAAAAGAAGTCAGTTACGACTAAATTATCATCCACATATCAGGAACAACGGAGGCAGATGTCCCTCTGAAACTCCCCTGGGCTCCTGTCTTACGTCTCTGTGTTGCTTACAGGTACCAAAGAAAATACTAAATTCATGTGAGCTGGTGAATTAGCCTAGACTCAGTGCTCCCTAGGAAAACTCCGACACTGCGGTTGGTAGAGCCGGTGCCAAAGCCTACAGTCTTGAGAAATGAGACCGTTTGGGGGGAAGGAACGCACCGGTTCGGAGGAGGGGATCTCAGAAGAGGCTGGGTGCTCAGAGAAAAAATGTCAAGGGGAAGTTTAAGGACAAGGACGAACGAAGTCTTCGAAACAATAAGGCTGAGGAAGTTAGGAAGCAGGCTCACCAAAACCACATTGAAACAATTTATTTTATAGGATCCCCCTACATTTCCAGAATTAGTGAGCAGAGCCACGCTGAGAACACGGGACTGTTCTTGACGGCTCTTGTGGCTCCTAGGAACACTGAGAGGAGAAAAAGTAAAGTTGACACAGGTCTTTCGCCTGGGCATTTCACACGAAACTGTAAGGAAGGAAGGAAGGGAGTACACAAAACGAAGGCTGACTCCAGAGAAGTTTGCGATAAAGATTAACTGGAAGAAGGAAGTCCACAGCGATTAAAACCTCTACCCTGGCTCATTAGTATTCATGACCGAATGTCCAACTCTTCTGTTTATCTTTCTCCCAGGATCAATATCCTAGCAGCGTGGGCCAGGGAGGAGCCCGAGTCCGGCCCTGCGTGAGCTTGACCTTTCGCGCCCTCCCTACAGGTCAGAGCATCCTCAGAACCGCCAGCCAGCTCCGCACCGCGCTCATTAAATCCCCCATTCATAGGCGTGGGGAGAGTGGCGGGGGGTTGGGGGCGCCCAACGGGCTAGGAAACCCGGGGCTGGGGATAGTGGACACACCGAACCAGCCGACTCCGAAGGTTTGGGGAACCACACTAACCGCTGTGTTACTGTGTTCTGGGCCCAGAAGACAAAACAAAGCAAAAAATTCAGTGCGGTGTGCACCCGTGCTTCTGCGGCAAGACTCTCTGGGCTCTGGGGCAGGGGCTTTCTGGCACCTCAACAGGTTTTGGTTTTCGTGGGGGACGCAGCAGTGAGAGCTTTGCTGGCACCAAAGGGAAGTCAGTGTCCACTTGGAGTGGCACGGGGTCAGGAGTGTCCCAGGCCTCTGCCGGCCTTGGAGAAGCCGCTGTGAGAGACAACTGGAGACGGTTCTCTCTGATGTTCTTAATGTTATTTTCACCCCCTGCCTGCCTCTGTCCCCAGCCACGCTGCTCTATTCCACTGCCCAAGGTCGCTGACTGAGCCTCTGGAAAAAATGAAAACCTGGGGGTAGGGGAAGAAGAGATTGAGGCAAGGGTTATGAGGCAGGGTACTTAGCACTTCACTCCAGAGATGACAGAAGGACCACTGCCCCCTCCCTACACACAGAGAGAGAGAGAGAGAGAGAGAGAGAGAGACAGACACAGACACAGAGAGAGACAGAGAGAGCAGGTGGGCAGGACAATTTGCCCCACCCCAGCACCTGGGGATGGAAACCTAGGGATGCCACCTGCAGCAGTCTCCCACCCCACCCTACCCACCAGCGTCCCCACTCTAGACTCCAGACACAAGATCTGGGCCTCACCTCTAAGGCCAGGCAGTGACCCCTCCAAAGCTACACCAGGTGAGTGCAGAGCAGGCCTGGGCCCCCGCTGAGGAGGACAGAAAGGGGGTGAGGGACTGTGAATACCCACTTGCTGGTCCTGTGCCACCCACGCGCATCTCTGCAGCTTCAGGTTCTTCCCACCCGTGAGTGAGCTGGTGGTGGAGAGATCCGGAAGCCACAGGAGGCGAGCATATGTGAGTGGATGATGTGGACTGGCGTGGGAGTGCGGACGGTGTGTCTGCGTGGGTGCGCGGCAGAGTGAGCAAAGGAACTCCGCAAGCCCTGCCTGATGGCTGTGCCGAGCCAGGTGGGGCTGGAGGGAAAGGGAGGAGAGGCCAAGTGTTACCTCTTCAAAAGCTCCTCTGCCCTGAAAAAAAAAGAAAAAGGGGGAGGAGGAGGGGGCTGCACAGTGACCCCAGTGCCCAAAGTCATCACCTTGCTCCTTGTAGGGGCAGGGCAGCACGGTCCCTGGTGAGTACCCTGGCCCGGACTTCCCCTACCAAAGGTTTCCGCAGTGGCCATTCAGGGGCCAGGGTCTTTCTGTCCCTGGCCGCCCTCCCCACCCCACCCCCACTCCGCCTTGACCCTGAACTCAGACACTTGGGCTACCCTAGTCAGCTTTACAGGTGGCCTCATTTGTCACACGCTACTCTTGTCTTCACGGCTGGCTTTATTGCCTCAGGGACCCAGCGGGATGGGCTGGAGGTTTTCTGATACTTGACCACTCTATCTAGTCTAGAAAGATCTAGATCCACCCCCTCCCAACTGAAAACCCAGCAACAGTCAGTCGGGGCACGAGGTTCTGGGGAGAAAGGAGGGAGAGGAAAGACACTTCTATCGCCTTGGTTCTGAGCTGACAGATAAAAATAGAAACTTCATTTTGGCCTTGCTGCTGGGGTAGCACCAGGACTTCTAGGGTATCAGACCATAATCAACCCGCAAGTATTTATTGAACTCCTACTTTGGATCCTGAGAGGAACTTTCTACGCACATGCTTATTTAGACATTTTTTTTATAATTAAAAGCCTGCCCATAGTTCAAGCAATTCTTGGTGAGTTGTTATTCTGAGGCCTTTATTTCTTAACCTTTGGAAGCGAACCTACTGCCCCTTGAATTATTTCTGCGACATGATTTGGGAGAGAGAAGGATCTGCGTCTCGAGTGCACACTAGGACACACTTCCCCCTAGTCCTACCAACGCGCTTAGGCCTTTCCAGCCGAACACAGCGATGCTGGCCAGCAGCACAGAGCCTGGAGAAACCCGAGCCCCCGGTCCAGCCTGTGATCTGCCCTTGATCTCAGGGTTTTGTGCGGAAGAAAAAAAACCACTTGAGACTGAAAACATCCGTCTGAAAAAGAGACAAAGGGTCTAGGGGGTGGGGTGGAGGAAGGGCGAAGGTGCCGGCGGTGAGGGGAGGAAAGGGGCCCCGGGAAGCTGGGGATGGTGTACCGGTGCTGGTGGAGTCCCGCGGTGTTCGGACTCGGGAAGCCTCCCCTCGCCCTGGCCGCCAGAACTCTCGGGGCCTCTAGGCTGGGAACAACCTCCTCCCCGCCCGCCGGGGACTTCGGAGGACATCACTCAACTGGGAGAAACTGATACCCAAGCCCGTTATCCTTGTGACCATTAATAATGCAGCGAGGATCACGATAATTAATAATAATAATGATGGGCCTCCCGAGGGAGCTCCAGCTGCCTCTGGATAAAGCGAATGTGGTGGTGAGAGGGGACTTATTCGATGGTGGAGGGAGTTGAGCGCGAAGGAGCGGCTTCGGCTCACTGAAGTTCAAGTTGACCGCCGTGGCAGGCAGAGACAGTCCTCCGCCGCCGCCGCCGCCGAGATCCACAGCGCAGGGTCCTGAGGGAGGCTGGGACCCGCTTCAGCTGTGAGGCCCTGACGTCAAGGCAAGTGCGGGTTAGCATCCAGGTCCTTTTGGAATTGGTGAGGGAGAGTGGGAGGCCTACCGCGCCGCACCTCCACTCCCACACCCCATCACTCCCAGGCTCTCCGGCCAGGTGCCAGACTGCTGTACCCTTTCAGTAGAGCGATTCTGGCTTCGGCGCTCGCTCTTCATACGCAGGCTATGTCCCTCTTGTCTCTTTCGACTCCGGAAATTTGAAGGGAACCTGGACCAAGCCGTCGGGTTGATGACTCCTTTGGACAAAGCCTAGAGGCGAGAGGCACAAGGGACTAGGAGCCATTTTGCTAGAAAGCCTTTCCTAGGGTTCCATCCCTTCTAGGGTGGACTAGGAAAGCACTTCCTGGCGACGATCTTCCTAGTCCAGCCCCTACACGTTGTATTTTCCGAAAATTAGCAGCAGCGCCCCAGACTTAAAACAAGTTCTCCATAGAACTGTAAAACAATTGCACTATCTTGGCCCTGTGAGAGCATTCATTTTGCCCCCAACTTCCCGAAACTTTCCTTTTGGGGGGGAGCTCAAAACTAATATTTTCCACCCCCCCCCCATGAAAAGGTTGGAAATAGGACCATTTCCTTCTTGTCCACGAAATGAATGTTTAATCTGAATCCTTTGTCTACTCCCCCAGGGGTGAGGGCTCGGCAAAACCCTGAACGATTTTCCTCACAGCTTATAATTGTTCAATGAACTCTCCCAAGGCTCAGTAACATATGCCAATTATTTTAATAATTTTGCTTAATATTATTAGGGGTTATAAATTTGATTTTAATAGGGGGTTGATTGCTTCAGAAGTTGGCGCTCAGGCAGCCGAGGGCCGCTGGGGAAGGGGAGCCTGGCACTTGTCACTCTGAGTATCACAAGCAGGCACACACACACACACACACACACACACACACACACACACACGCACGCGTCAGGCTGGATGAAGTGTGCTCAGCTGGCCACTGAACAGGTAGTGTGGCCTGTGGGAGGTCAGTGTTGTCCTGTTCCCAAATGCCCCTCGGGGCTGTCAAGCCTGACCTCAGCCAGAGCAAGGAGAGCAGCGAAGACTTGGCAGTCTCCCTGCCATTTGCAGGGACTCAGCCAGCCCAAGGCTTCACTGGCCCATCCGGGTAACTGTTGGGACCTCAGCCACCACCTGGATCTTCTCCCTCCCCGGGGAGCAGCTCCCCATCGCTTAGGGCCTCTCAGAGGTACAAGGAAACCCAGTGGGAGGGAGAGGTCTTGATGGTTCAGGAATTGAAAAATAATTTCCCCCATCGTACCCTTTCATTACTAAAATTATTTTTGTTTTCTTTCTTTACAGCATCTTGTTTGAAAACTCACACTAACTCCTGTAGGGGCAGAGAGCATGGTGTAGACGGTCCGGAAAACAGTGCTTCACCTGGCAATATCAGCCTTTATACTTTTCCTCTTTTATTTTGCTGCGTTATTACAAAGCTGCTCTTTGAGACCGCAGAGTGGATGCTTCCCTATCTATGAAAGCACACACACAAATTAAACATATTTCATGTATTGCTTTCTCCTGAACACAATTATTGTTGCAGGGCTGCTTAAGATAAACAGCATTTATTTATTGAGCAAGCTCTGCTTAAAATATCAAGGAAAAAAACTCGTGGTAGAAAGGAGCCCCTTTAAACTATAATCACTGGGCCAAGTTCAAAAACAAAGTACTCAGCTCAGTTTTAAATGTGCAATTAAAAATAACTGTACCTCAGCTTTTCAGAGGGAGGGAGAGAGGAAGGGGGCAGGGCAGGGAAGGAAAACAAAGAATAAGGAAATGTTTAGTGCTTTTAAAGCCAGCCCAAATAGCTGAAAGAAAGGCATTCCCTTAGATAATGGAGCCATTAGACACTCTGAAGGTTCCTGCCGCCATTCCTCACAGGGGCTTTCCAAAAATTTAATTCATTCTCAGCTACCAAACAAAGGGATGTAGAAAATAATTTTGAGACTTTCTGCCAAAGGGGCAGTTTGGCCCATTCTCTATGCATAAATAGACCTTCCTCCACAGAATGCAAGGTGACACGTCCCCCACACCCCCATCCATGCACATGCCATGCTGCAAGCTGCCTCCTTCCCATTCTCTTCAATAACTTTGCTAAGGAAAAAAAAAGTATGTTCATGCATTTTCAACACATTTTATTATATTTCTGTATGCATTACTCTCAAAACATCACAAGAAATGATCAAACCACTTAAACCTTCAAATAAAAAAATCTGAAACAGTTTATGCCCACAATTGTACATATTTATAGTTAAGAAACATTCTTTATAAATATTGTTTCCTCTGTAGCAAGTTAATACCATAATTTAATTACAAATGGATAAATATGGCAACGGATATTTACAGAAGGGTGTTATTACGGAAAAAGCTAAGGGCACAACGTTTACTCCCACCCCACCCCCCAATCTTTCATACAACAACTAACAAATCAAACTCGCAAAAGCACTGAAACATCACATGTAAACCCAGCTAACAGAAAAATACATTCACAAGCGTTGGTGGTGGTGGTGATGTGTGCTATGAGTTGGTGTGTTGAAGAAACAGAAGGGAGACTTTGGCACGGCTCATTTTTTCCAGTCTATAGTTGGTTGCATGAAGTTTACAATCAAGTTGCCTCATTAAAAGGAACACAATATTTAATACCACAATACGAAATAAACCATTTTCTTCCACATTACTCAAAAAAGAAACCGGGTAAACTAATAGGAAAAGAAAAGGCCCATCACTTGGGGAAGGGGGTGGGAAGAAAGGCGGGAAGGAACGCAATCCGGAGTTTACAAATGGACAAACTTCTATCCACCAATAAGCCATTAAAATCACCGTGGAAAAGGAAGGAGTCCGCCATGGCTATGTACAGTTGGTCAAAAGACTGGGAAGCGTGTGCGGGGGACAGGGGCTTGCTAGGGAAGTTTGGCTTTTCGTGGAGTTTACTTTCTTAAAATTTTTATTATTTTATGTTATGTTTTCAGCTTCAGAGACACACAGAGAGATTTTGCTTTTCATGCCTTGATTGTTTAAAAAAAACTTTTAAAAATCCTTCTGCTGGTAAAACTTTTTTTTTCATCACCATAAAAATCAGATTCATGATTTTAACAACACGATCCTAAGGTGCCCTCGGTGGGTTTTGGGAGGGCTGTGGTGGAGGGGATAACAGGGGACGGGAGGAAGGCCTGGCCCCTCACACGTACCATTCATTGAAGTTGGAGGAGAGGCCGCTATGGCCTCCGGCTGTCCCGCTGCCCCCTCCAGAGCCGCCGCCGCCCCCGCCGCCCGCCCCGCCGCCCCCGCCGCTGCCTGTGGCCGAGCCGCCTCCGGAGCCGCTGCTGCCAGAGCCCGCGCCTCGGTGCACTGCGGACACCGCGGCTGCCGCCGCCGCAGCTGCCGCCGCCGCCGCCGCCGCTGCCGGGGACAGGTTGGAGCTGCTCTGCGGCTCTGCGCTGGGGGACACCAGCCCCGGGGGCGTGGATGACTCGTAGCCAGAGCTGGCAGCCGGCGAGGACTCGGAGCCCTGAGGGGAGGACTCATGGACCTGCAAGACAAAAGCCGGGAGCGGGGACCAGAGGGGACTGGGTGTGAGTGCAGCTGCTGTGAGGCCGGGTCCCTGAGCCGGGGGCATCCCAGGAGTGTCCCTCGGCCCCTGGGTACCCTCCCAGGCCCGCCGGGAGCTGGTGCTCCAGGTCGGCCTAGCCCTCCCGGCTACCGCGGTGGTACCTTCATGTGCTTCCGCAGCGAGCTAGGGTGCGTGTAGGACTTGTCGCACATCTTGCAGAGATAGGGCTTATCTGAGGTGTGGACATGCATGTGCTTCTTCCTGTCGCTGCTGTTGGCGAAGCGCCGGTCACAGCCCTCGAACTCACACTGGAAAGGTTTCTCCCCTGTGGACAGCAAACAGGGCGCTTGCTTACGGACACCCAGGACCCCAAAGTCCTCACCAAGGCTGCCAGGGTACAGAGTAAAGGGCAGAGGGGACGAGAGAGGGCTGAGTCTCTGAAACAGGCTGGATCCCCCTACGTAGAATCAACTAACAGATTCCACCATTTATTTCGTAATTTACTTCCCTTCACAAATTTCCAACTAATTTCGGGGCGCTCCTGGCCCTGTTCGCCTTTCCACAGAGCTTTTTGGATCCCCAACCCCCTAACAAGTTGGTCTAGCCATCGAGAAGCTGTTATTTTGACAAAATATTTGGGGCATTATCAAAACCACACAGGCGGCTGGGCTGCTGTCGCTTTCTCCTCGGGGCCAGTAGGCAATCACATTTGGAGATGCTGTGAGCCGTTTGGAGACTGGGCTATAGAGAGACTGAGCCAGTATTTTTCATCCAAAATTCTGCAAATTGAGTTAACCGTTAATTCTAGTATAAATGCCTCTCTCTCTCTCTCTCTCTCTCTCTCTCTCTCTCTCTCTCTCTAATGGGGAGAGGGGTTTAAACATTAGTGATAAGGTAGCCTTTTAATGATTATAGCTCCCAGCACAAGTTGAGGGGTTGGGGGTTGGAGTCAGGAAAACCTTTCAAAATCTCCATGTTTAATTTTCTGGCGGTTCCTGCATCCTGTTGCCAGGATTCCAAATGCTTGGAGTCATTTAGAGGTGTGAGAACTCAAACGTCGTTCCACTTGGAAAGGGGACCAGTGAACGTTAAATTCCATTAGCACCTAAACTGTTTTTTAAAAGACAACCGCTCAGACACAGGGCATTTCATGCAAATAAATTTCTCAAATTTTAAACCTTGTTAAAAGCTTGTCTCGCACCTCGGCTCCCTCCCTTCCCAAAAGAGAACAATAGGCCTCTGGCTCATCCCCACTTCGGAGTAAATATTGACGAGGGAAGTTGCTAAAACATTTGGCTTTCTTTTAGGAAATCGTCTTTTGAGATTTTGGCTGAGACCCGGTCGTAGATGAATAATCTATGAGGCGGGAGGCGCGTTTTTTTGCGTCTCTCTTCTCACGCTATCGCCCTGCGGGGCGGTACTGCCTGGGGCTCTTGCTGGCCCAGGCGAGGGTCGAAGTTGGGAGTCGCAAACCCTCTGGTGCCCATTAGAGAATTTCACAAACTGCTGACAAACCACCGTCAGTCCCCTGCGACCCACCCCGAGATGGGCTTTAAAAACACTTTTTAAGTGAGAACCGCTTTACAGCTTCGGCTCACACCAGATTCATTTAATGGGAAACAGTCCCGAGAAGGGCGTTTGGACCCTGAGTAAAAGAAATGGGAAAACACACAAGCCTCTGAAAAACAGATAATCCACTCAGGGCATAAAAGCTCATTCAGACAAGATGACAAAATCCTTGCTAGGCTTGTTTCCCGGACATCTAGTTAGAGCAGAATTGTTTTATTTTGTGCGCTCTATTTAGAATGGAAATTATTCACCAGGGCTGGGGGGGAGGGGGATCGCTTCACTCCAAGTATATATTTGGTATTACACTGATCATTTAAAGTTCAATTTCCGCACATGGAAAAATCCCAGCCCAATACAATAATACTCTGCCATCCTCCAACAAAAACAAGCCGCTGCCTGTCCTGCACTCTCCCAGGTCTCTGGCTGGTGGTTAGCCCCCAGCGCTCCCGAACACGCGAACACACACACACACACACACACACACACATACACACACAAGCGCGCGCGCTCAGCCCGTGCGTTTCTCTTCGAGGTGCGGTTTCCCACTCCGGACCCACGATTACCTGTGTGGGTCCTTTTGTGGATCTTGAGGTTCTCGGAGCGCGCGAAGACCTTGCCGCAGCCCGGGAAAGGACAGGGAAAGGGCTTCTCGCCGGTGTGCACGCGGATGTGGTTGACCAGTTTGTATTTGGCCTTGAAGGGCTTGCCCTCGCGTGGACACTCCTCCCAGAAGCAGACGTGGTTGCTCTGCTCCGGGCCGCCGACGTGCTCCACGGAGACGTGGGTCACCAGCTCATGCATGGTGCTGAAAGTTTTGTTGCAGCTTTTCTTGGGATTGCTTAGCTGCTCGGGATCGATCCACTTGCAGATGAGCTCCTGCTTGATGCACTGCTGCCGCATGTAGCGGAAAAAGGCACCAGGGTGGTGGTGATGGTGGTGGTGGTGGGCTGCGGCCGCTGCCATGTTCATCCCCATGTTCATATTCATGGGGCCGTACTGATTGTGGAGTTGCGCCGCCGAGTAGGGGTCGGTCCGCGGGCTGGCCACTTGGCGGTACTGCTCCGAGCGCCCGAACACTTCGCCGGGCAGCCCAAGGCGCATTTGCCCGTTGAGCACGTTCTGCGAGCCGTGCGGCCCGTGCTGCTCCGGGAGGCCCGGGAAGAGGAGGTGGCCCTGCGCGTCCGAGTGCGCGTGGTGCAGGCCGCCCGCGCCCGGCCCGAAGAGCCCATGCTGGCCGCCTCCCGGCGCCGAGTCCCCGAAGCCGCGGCTGCGGAACAGGAAGTCCCGGGTGGAATTAAAGGGAGGCCCGGAATAGGAGCCAACGTGCGCGGCGTGGGGCCCCAGTGCCGCGGCCGCAGCGGCAGCTGCAGCCGAGCCCGGGTATGCACCCGGACCTTGCGACGTGAACGCCGAACTCTGACCAGGAGACAGTTCGTGCGCTCCAGGGTTGAGCTTGAAGGCGCCCATGTGCGCCGCGGCTGAGTCCACGAAGCCGTTCTGAGCCGCCGCCAGGCTCAGCTCGCGGTCCTGCATCTCCGCAGCCGCCGCCGCCGCCGCCGCGGCCGAGTGATGGTGGTGGCGCGCGAAGCTGCCCACCCCGATGGCCGGGAACTGCGGCCCCGCGTCCAGAAGCATGGCCAGCGCGCCCGGCCGACCTATCGGCCCCGGTGAGCCCTGCCGCCTCGGTTCCCTCTCCCGATCGGCAAGGCGCGTCCTCCGAACGCCCAGCTCCGTGAGCCGGCGCTGGAAACGCTGGCGACTGCGGCCCTGGGAGCCGCGCTGCTAGCCCGCCGCCGCCGCCGCCGCCGCCGCCTGGATCTGCCTCGGGCCGCCGGGCGCGGAGCAAAGGCGCGGAGAGGAAGAGGAGGCGGCGGCGGAGGAGGCGCGGGAGGAGGAGGTGGAGGAGGAGAAGAGTCCAAAGCCAGGAGCAGAACCAAAGTGTATTAAAGGAGCTGCGGCGGGGGCGGGCGGGCAGGGCAGGGGAGGGCGGGCGGGAGGAGGGAGCGGAGGGAGGTGTGGGGAGCGGAGGAGAGGGGGGCCGCCGGAGGGCGAGTGCTGCGCCGCGGCCCCCACCCCTGCGCGCCCCCGCGCGCGCACGCACGCACTCACTCGCTCGCTAGCTGCCTTGCACTGCTGGCGGACCCCGAGCCTAGCTGCGATTAGCAGCGCCTGCCGAATGAAGTCACCGCAGCCGCGGGGCCACGGTGCCCCGGGGCAGCGGCTGTGCGCCGGCAGGCAAGCAAGCAGAAGACTGCAGCGAGCTTCGCCAGTCCCAGAGCCTCGCGCACCCGCGGCTCCACCTGATCTCGGCGGGGGCGCTGGGCAGCCCGGAGGAAGAGGCCAGGCGCCCAGTCTGCGGCGCTCTCGGGTGGCCGCTCCCTCCCCCGAGGCCTTGCTCGCGCCGCCCAGCGCTCTGCGGGTATTGTTCGGCTCCGAGGCTGCGGGGTTTAGCCCTCCTGGTCCTCCGAGCTTGGCATTGGCGTCGCGGGAGTAGTAAACTTGCAGCGGCCACGAATTCCCTCAGATGAAGGAAACGGGCGCGTCGCTCCCTCTTTCTTTAAGTTGGGCCGGAGGAGGGGGCGGGGGAAGAGCAGGGGAGGGGGACTGTGGGAGGGGAGAAGGCGAGGAGGGGGAGGGGAGCAGGGTGAGGCTAGGCTGAAAAACAATAACAACAATAAAAAAGTGATCTCTGGTTCTCCTTCTTCCAGCCGATCCGCCCTGGGTGCTAGTCCGGGCGCGAGTGCTCGCACCAACAAGGACAGAGCGTTGTCCTCGGCACAAGCAAATGCCAGGAGGCCAACGCGAGTTCCTCCCTCGCGGCTGTGGCAGGCAGCCTTCGCTGCCGCCTCTGTTTACTTCGGTGGGCGCTGAGGCCGCAGAAGCAGCCTTTTATTTTATTTATTTATTTATTTATTTTTTGTCCCCTTCTTTTCCTCTCCCCTCCCCCGCGTACCCTAGTCTCCCGCCCGGGTATTCCTCCCTCCAGATCCAGGCCGGGCCTCCTGGTCACACCGCCCCTTTAACGGCGGCTCCCGCCCACCCCTCCCTCCTGGAACGGCTATTGGCCACCGTGGCCTCGTCAATCCTGCGCCCCCGCCCTGAGCCCAGCCCTCCCCACCTTCCCTGCGCCTTGCTGGGTCTGTGCGGCCACAGCAGCGGCCGAAAGCACCCGCGGACTGGGCCTTCTCTGCAGCGGCGCTTAGCCTGCACGTCTGGCCCAGTGGCTCCCGGCCCCAGCCGGCTAATACAGGAGCCCAGCTGAGAGCGTAATATGGCCCCAGGCCTAAGAGCCCTGATGCCTTCCGCCGGATCCTGGAGCGGGATTGCACTATGCACCCGCAAACTTTGTTCGAGGGATCAACTCCCCAGGGATCACATCCACTCCCTAACGACACAGAAAAACCCGGGAACCCTAGCCCAAAGCACCCTTGGCTGCAGAGATTAACAATCGAGTCACCAGGCCAGAGTACCCGAGGGAGCGAGGAGACTTTGGGGACAGGGACAGGTCTCTTGCCGCGTCGGCACACTCTGCATTCCCCGTCCTCACCTTGACCAGTTTGCTTTGAGGCGTTGAAACGCGGGTGAAGGACGGTGGACACAGATAAAGTCAAACTTAACTCCGACTCTCTACCCCCTGGACACTAACCTAGACATCACCCTACCCCGGGCAGTGGTCCCCACCTCCACTTGGGCGCACTTAGCTCCCCCACCCCCCGACGCTCGTGTACTGCTCAGATTACAGGAGTAAACCTAGGCAGCAGCCGCCCCAGGGGCAGGGGCAGGGGCAGGGGCAG
This sequence comes from Peromyscus maniculatus bairdii, assembly GCF_049852395.1. Classification (NCBI taxonomy): domain Eukaryota; kingdom Metazoa; phylum Chordata; class Mammalia; order Rodentia; family Cricetidae; genus Peromyscus; species Peromyscus maniculatus. Next base: position 120,033,663 of record NC_134860.1, on the reverse strand, counting down.
GGGCGTTGTTTGGAAGTCGTTTAAAGACAGTGTCACCCTCAGGGTGGATGTCCATTGACACGGCCACGTTGGGCTAGGAAGTGGGATGTCCGGAATCAAGCAAGGTTTAGGCCTTAATTTGGCTGTTGATATATCAGGCTCAGGGCCTCGGAAAAATAAACTGTGGGGCTTAAACCTTCTTTACGGTAAATGTCACTCATTCTTCACCCAAGCGCCGCCCTCGACCCCAGGCTGGCTGACCACTAAGGACATCCCACGGCCCTCGGATCGCACTCAAGTGGTAACGGGAGAGGGAATTGCGGGCACAGAGTCTGGGGAAGGACAGCCTGTGGCCAGAGTCTTCCTTCGCCTTTGGCAGGCCTGAGAACTACTTTTATTTATAAATCTCTGGGAACTGAGATAAAATTCGGGCCAGAGAATAAGCACACACTTTGAAATTTTATACTGAAGTGAAATCACCAAAAACGCTGGTGGGATACTCTTGTTCAGAATTGTTGCAGTGAATTGGGATCTCCTGCCTGCTCAGGCAGATTCTCATCCCTTAAGGGGGTCTGGCTCAACTGTTGAAGCCGGCCGCAGCCGCTTCTATAAAGGCTCCCTTCGCTCCCTCAGTGTTCCCGCTTCCCTGCCAAGGGGGAGGGGAGGGACGACCAGGAGAAGGAGGCATCTTGTCTGAAATCATGAGCTTTCCTGGAAGCTGGAGGGAGGAAATAGTCCTCTTTCCACACCATACCCCTACCTCATCTCTCAAAGGGCAGATGCCAAACTGTCCTGCTAGACTGCAGGGGGGAGGAGGGGGAGGGGAAGGGGAAGGGAGGGAGACCATCTAAGCAGAAAGACTTTTTTTTTCTTATTAAAAAAAAAACCTGCCCTTTTTAATCTTTCACATTTGCTTACCTTATTTATCAATTTGTACTGAAAAGTGCATATAACAGTTTGCTCTAAAAATACCACCCTCCCATTTTTTGAACCTAAGATTGGTTGTGAGAATAACAGCCTTACCCATCCAAAGGCCTTATTCCCCTCTTCCGAGCCCCACAGCCGCAGGTTTTCGTTCTCCCCCACTTTCTCACCCCTCCCCACCCTTCCCTCCCTCTTCTTTTTGACCTATTCTCTCCTTTCGCTTTGATTTCTCCTTTGCTGCGCCCGCATTTCAGGACGGCGCGGCTGGGCGCTTGCTCGCGCTGGATTCCAGGGCCGAGCGGTAGGGCAGACGCCTTAATTCCCGCCGGAGAGCTCGCGGGCTGAGCCCTCCTGGCTATTCTTTCCCAGCTCCAGTTCTCCTCTCACTGCAGGAAACAGAGGAGCTGAGCCAAGTTCAAAGTCACGTCTCCATCCCCTCTCAGAAGTATTTTATTTCTCCGCAAACCGAAAAAAAAAAAAAAAAAAAAAAAAAAAACAACCTTTTCCTTCTTGAGATTTTTTTTTTTTTTTTTTGAAGGAAGGAGAGGGAAGAGCGGGAGGGAAAGAACAAGGGTGTGTGTGTGTGTGTGTGTGTGTGTGTGTGTGTGTGTGTGTGTGTGTGTGTGTGTGTGTGTGTGTGTAATGGCCTTCTGGATTGTTGCTCAAAAGTAGACGTGGATTCCTTTGAGGAAGGAAGGAAGGAAGGAAGGAAGGAAGGAAGGAAGGAAGGAAGGAAGGAAGGAAGGAAGGGAGAGAGGGAGGGAGGGAGGAAGGGAGGAAGGAGGGAGGGAGGGAGGGAAGGAAAGGAGGGAGGGAGGGAGGGGAGACACCGTGAATTAATTCATTTTTTCAGCGGGTTTCTAGAAGGGCTGGTCTGCAGTGATGTCAAACTTCCCAAACCGGCAGCAAGCGTGTTTGTTCTTTTTAGTTCCTACAAACTGTTCTTTCCAAACAGAGCAAAACCTGTGCAGGGCAAAACCTCAGCTTGTGGCTGAGGAGGATATCCGGCCCTGGGCTCCTAGCAAGGGTACATTTTCCAGCAAGTGGAGAGAATCAAGGCTTGATCAAAAATTTGTGGTGTGTTTACAAAATAAAAATAGGGTATGGAGGGAAGCAAATCCCACAAGCATCCTAGCATCCAGCAACTCCTTTTGGTCTGCGGGCCTCTGAATGGTGTCTACTGAGACCTCTTGTAGCATCATGTGCACACAAAGAAGAATAAATACATTGTGTTTTCACCCACTGTGTTCTCACACATATAGGTATATATTATGAGGCAGGAGAAGCCAAACACAAACAAACTCTTGGCCCCAGTAACATATAAATTTTGATTTCTTTTTCTAAAAAAAAAAAAAAAAAAAAAGAGTTGTGAGGAAAAGTATGGAATACATTGTCTTTAAATCTTAGACCAAAATAATATTAGTATTAATAATAATAATTTCCTTTTTTACAAGGTTCTAGTACCACCATCTATACCACAGGGTTAAAATTCAACAATTCATCAACAGGATATTAAGTTGAAGGTCATTTTTGATTCTGCTTTCTCAGCTACTCCTAAGTTGGGTGACCCCTGACCCATGAAAGACCACATGTGTGCTCTGAGGAGCCCCTCTGTAAAACCCACCTAGAACAAAAGTCTTTTGTCAGGATTTTAGAAAGGTATAATGCAAAAGAAGAGGAAGTTGTGAAAAGCCCAGCCAAAGCTTTAACTGTTAAATAACATTAAGAAGGAGGGTGTGAGTGAAGATCCCATAAGACAAAGCTTTCCCATGGCTTCACTTTTTTCTCTTCATAGTTAACTCTGTAGTTGAGATAATTAAAAAAAATCTCAGTATAAAATATGTGCCCACCAGTAGTTTAGTTTGTACTTCTCAGAATGGGGGTGAAGAGGCCATCAGCCACCCAGCCCCCACAACTGGGTGACAGTGATTGTGGTTTTGGAATAAGAAGAGAACTGATTGTCCTTGTCTCATCTTCTCTTTTTGATAGGAGTGTTTTCAATACTGGAAGACAAAACAAAAATAAACAGGAAAAAAAAAGGAGGAGGCTGTAGCTTACAGGAGCATATTTAATTATTTCAAAGGTTGTTATCCTTTGGGCTCCCGGGCAATCCCGAGGCTGAACAGGACAAGGCAGCAGCTTTCCAATAAAGTGCAGTATTATTGCAGTAGACTTTGTAATACAATTTATGCTGTCATTCATAAATAACAATGCCATATGTCAACCATATTGCTTACACAAGTAAAACCATCAACATGTCACTATTTGATTTATCTCAACAGCTTCTTCAAATATTGAAGTGTAGATCCTGAAGGGGTGTTTAGTAGAAGAACAACACCCCAATTTTGAAATAAATAAATAAATACATTAAGGTTTCTGGTTGCATCTTTATCTGACTTCCAAGATAGTAAAGTTTGAGAGATGAAGAAAAGTCCATTTCAGTCCTAAAAAATAAAAATTAGGTTTTTGTGTGAACCTTGGCAATATAAAACATTTTGTGGTTCTCACTTGGACCTTCTGAGCATATTTTAGGATAAAGCAGTGTGTTTCTCAAGAAATCTTCAACCCTAGTGGTCAAAGGCCTTTCTCAAACAACCTCTATTTCTGACTGTAAAAATAATTTTGAAGCAAATGGGAATATGTGACCACAGGCAGATTTCACATAACTTATCTTTGGAATTGTAGAAGTAAGTTGATCATTTTTCCCCCAACAGCTTGTCAATGCGAAGGTCAAGTGGTTACAGGATGGGGCCAGTTCTTCACTATCCAAAGGATTCGGACAAAACACCGCCCACCCCACCCAATCTAGACACAGTCGTGACTTTTGTCTTCCCATCTCCATCATGCCCTCGAATGTGTGACAGGAATCGTAAACCTTAGAATAAAGCACGGTTTTTGGCTACCCCTGGCACCACACGTGTCGGTGGAGCCTAGAGATTCCGCATGAGTTCAGAAGGGCGGGAAAGTGCAATCCCCAAAGAGACACTCAGAGGGCTGCGAATTGCCACAGGACGGTTTGAGCACCAAGGTGTCTGAGACCAGCCGTAGCTCCCATGCCAGACTAATCTCGAGCGGTGAGGAGCGGTGAGGACGCAAGAGTGGAGAATCTGGTCCCTGTCCGAGTGGCCAGGAGAGTCGACTTTAGACCTTGCTGACTTGGAAGCCTAGTGAACCTGATTTGGGAAATGCCTTTTCACCCACAGTCGCCGTCTCTCCCAGCCCTGATAGAGCTCCGCTAAAATGAAGATTTACTGGTCCGCTTGCCTTTCTGGCTCCGGCTTGTAGAAAACTCTGGGTGAACTATCACCACAATCCTCGTGCCTGCTAGCAATTGCCACCCTGCATGAGTTGAGCACCCCTTGGCCATCCTCGCCCAGGTTCAACCGTCCTTCTCCAGGAGTCCTGTGTGCCCGTTCGCCCTTGAACCCGCCTCTGGCTCAGTCCCTAAGGCCCTGGACTGCAAATCCGCTCCGCACCTAGCCCTTCCGCAAGGAGGCCGCCTCTCAGAAACCACGCGGGACTGGCTAGTCGTAAAGCAATTGCAGGGGCAATAAAAAGGCATCTCGGTGGGTCTCCCCAGTTCCTTTCTTGTCCACCCTACCGTTCCCCAAGTCCCCCCCACGCCCGCCCGCCTGGAGAAACAATCAAACAAAGACTCAAAAGCCAGGAAATGTCCAATTCACTTCCCTTAGAGTTTATTAATTGCCCACACCCATCGTAGGAAACTTGACTGTGTTAAGTGAGGCACGGAGGGCACCTGGAGCTGGGAGACGCAGCCCTCCCTCCCGACAGCGGGAAGCCTGCCTGCAACATCCCCAGGCGCCAAGTTCTGTGGCCTTTAGGCAGCTAAGCCGCAGCGTGGCCGTCGGGTTCCGGCCAGCTGGGAGTTGTCTGCGCTTTCCAGCTCCCCGTGTCTTTGTTTGGGGGGCTAGAAAGAGGTTAGGGTTACTGGAGCAAACGCGAGGTCTGTAAATTTACGGCTGCCAAAGCCCGGGTTGCCTCCAGCGCCGGTATTTCCAAAGCATGCTGTATCTCTGCCTTCATACAAGGACCTCTGCAGCAGAAAGTGTAGATCAGGGCTTGAGTTTTGGGAAGTGGCCCTGAAGACCACTTCCACCATCAGAATAAGAGAACAGTCCACAGGAAAGGAAGGAATTAGCATGGACACATCTATTACTCCCTGCTTTGGAAATCAGTACATTATTCTCTTCAACACTCTGGAAATTGTTTATTTAGGAACTGTAACATAGTTATCGCGTCCTTAGAAAGTTGGGATTTAAGGGGGTTTGGGGTTGGCTCCCAAACAGCTTGAAAAAGAAACAGAGCACCTGGGGTCAGGCAGGTCATCACAATAACAAAAAGCGCGTCTACAAAATAAAAAGCCCTTTTATAAAGCAAGGCAATCCCGGAAATCCACAGCGAGCCTTCCTGATGACCAAGTAGCTGGGCCTATTCTCAGGTTTAATTGGCAGGCGGTTTATTGGCGCCTTGTTGGTGTTGATTGAAATTTTGCTCTCCAGCCCTTTCTTTCAAGAATTAGCATCTCAAATCGATTTACCTGAGTCAATTATCTTTTTAGGGTCTGGGTTGGGTCATAAATTTGAATATTCATTAAACTCACTTTAAAATATTCCCTTTCCAGTCACCACCCAAATATCTGTTATTTCCAAAGAAAGTGTTTTCTTTACCCTTCCTTCCTTCCTTCCTTCCTTCCTTCCTTCCTTCCTTCCTTCCTTCCTTCCTTCCTTCCTCCCTCCCTTCCTCCCTCTCTCCTCCCTCTCTCCCTTTCTTTCTTTCTCTCTCTTTCTTTCTTTCTTTTTAGGTCTCCCATAAAAAGAAATTGATCAGGGAGCTATATTTGAATTAAGACATATTAAATCGATGACAGATACATATCATGCTGTGTTTAACAAGACTTGTACAAGGAGGCGGGTTTCAGATTCCACACGGCTCTGCTGAAGCATTATCCACATTTTTATAGCCTTTCCTTCATGCCTCCATTCATTACACCATTAAGTCTCAGCAATTCAATGAAACAAAGCGGTTATAATTTTGACGAAAAGCCATTTTGAAAGGGGTGGAGGTACCTACTTTATTGTACAATAAAATTGCTCAAAGGTCTATATTATAAACTAGGTTGTACTTATTTTCTTTATTCACTTTTTGGGTTTAGTTTGTTTTGCTGATAACCTGCAGGAACGACTCCAAGCTGTCTTTACTGCCAGTATGGACATTCATTGCCAAGAGGTTGAAATAAAGGAAAGTCATTTGAAATGTCCTTGGAGAAAATGAAGACAGTGGTGGTGATTCCCAATGTGACGCTTCCTTTATACACCATCTATACAGATGGCACCGTTCTCCACCAGCCTTTCCATGGCTGGCTCAGGATATTTAAGTCTCTGAAACAAGTCATCAAAAAATTCTCCTCCCCAAATACAGATGTGGATTTGATTACTGCCACTGTGTGTGTGTGTGTGTGTGTGTGTGTGTGTGTGTGTGTGTGTGTGTGTGTGTGTGGTGTGTTTCTGCTCATGTTCTTTGCATTTTCCCTAGATTTAAACTTCATTTAACCTAACAGAAAAAGGCATTTAGAATGTGATGGCTTGCTTGTCAGCTTTATAAGAGAAATGCCATTCCCCAGGTTCACAGGGAAGCTCCTGAAGCATGGTTCACACCGATATCAATGGCGCTAGCAAATCAACTCTTTTGAAATAATATTTATTTTGAGGGCTATGATCTGATGACAGCTTTGGGGGGTTGATCTTTCCTCAAACTGCAAACGAATTAAGCTTGAACATGGTTTATTGCTTTCCTGCCCCGCTACCTCCCACCCACCCCACTCTTCACTTCCGGATGTGTGGGGGGGGCAATCATATTCGACTCGTTATTACTACTTTATAGATGATTTTATTGAAGGGATCAAAATAGTTTTGCTCGAGTTTGAGCATTTTAGAACATCACAAAATTAAGAATATTTTATTAAAATAAAAAACAAATGACACTTTGGGCGACTGAAACTCCTATTTAAGAGGGGGGTCTCACATTTCTCCCACGGCCCCGCCATGATGCAGAGATACTTCCGCCAAGATAATACTTCTATTTTTAAAACTGGTTTGGTAGCAAATGGATGCAAAAGGGATAGCATTCGCTAGAACCCAGGGCGTGGGATCCTAGGATTTTTGATTTTCAAGCATGGCATTTCAGTTTAAGAAGGAGGAAGCTTATTCTATTAATAAACAAATAGGCAAGATACTTACTGATTTTAAAACATTTATTTGGTGTATTCCAACTTGTGGTCCTTCCGGAGAAACTGAGGCACATATGAGGAGTGCCTTCTGGGCAGGAAGGAGACATTCACTTAAAGGACGTCTCTTATTTAACGGCTTCACTTACGAGTGACGCTATTTGGCCTTCTCTGCCACTGTATCTCTGAGAGGCAAAAGTTAGCTTGGCCCTCCCTCCACATTCCCACCTCCCCGCCCCTCAGGAGATCTAATTGGAAGTAGCAGATCTAGAACCCATGAGCAGTGAGATTTCGTCTTGAGCCCATTCCTTTGAACTATGTTGAATGGCAACCCATGGTCTAAGCAAGACTGTTCCTTTGGGGATTTATTAGATATTATTTTGACTTTGGTATTTTGCCAAGCTCCATCAAATTGTTTTGCAACCAATAACGTTTAATAACCGTCCTCATTCTGCCTCCAGTCTACACCCCACGTGGGCCCAAGGGAAGTCGAGGTCCATATAAGAAGTTTCTGGCATCGCTACAGATACCATGGCAGGACGGTCACTTGGTCCAGAGAGCAGTCAGGGATTATCCAAGAGAGAAGGTAGAAAGTGTTCGGGTACTAACCTCCTTGTTTTCTTCCCCACCCCCACCCCGTCGCTTGACCCCTCGCAACTGGGTGCACTCTGGTGGAGAGCTGGCCGACTCTCCACACCAGGCGCGTTGAACGAACGAACGTTCGCGGGGAGCTGAGTGCGCAGGCCACGCACAAAACTTTCTGCAAGTGGAACTTGGGCATCCGGGGGCAAACCGGCATGCAGAGCTCCTGGGGAGGAGGGGGCGCGAAGTGAAAACGCAGGCGGTCTCGAGCACGGGGGCGGTTTCCCGCTGAGCCCAGAGCCTGAACCGGAGCCAATCGCGCAGCCGAGGCAGCTGCCAATCACACGGCTCCCTCCAATCCCACCCGTGCCATTTCCAAAAACTCGGTCCCACTGTGCAGCTCAAATGTGGTGTTCACTCTGCCAATCGCTGGAGGATAGAAAGGGGACAAGAATAAGCAGTTAGGAGGCCAAGACACAAGAAGTTAAAGAGCGCCTAATATATACATGTTTTTGAAGGCGGGCAGAGAGGGGGAAAAGTGCCCCCGGCGAGGGTCTATGGGCCTGATTGTATAGTTATGATGGAGCCCCCTTTGAGCAAGAGGAACCCGCCAGCGCTGAGATTAGCGGATTTGGCAACGGCTCAGGCCCAACAGCTTCAGAATATGACAGGCTTCCCGGTGCTGGCCGGCCCGCCCGCCCACTCCCAACTCCGCGCCGCCGCCGCGCATCTCCACCCGCGGGACCCAGACACTGACCCCGGCGCGGCCAGCACTGCGCTCGGACCCGAGCACATGGCCCAGGCCAGTGGGCATGGCCCCAGCCCTCCCGCTCAGGCGCTCCAGGGACAGCCCCAGGCTCCCGCGCCCGCTGCCCGCTCCGCCGCCTCAGAGGCGCAACCGGGCGCCCGCACCCACCCCGACGGCGGGGGCAGCGGTGGCGCGCAAGCCTCGGCGCCCCCGCCTCCAGCCCCTCCTCTTCCTCCCTCCCAGTCCCCCTCTCCCCCTCCCCCGCCTCCTCCTTCTGCCCTCTCGGGCTACACCGCCACCAACAGTGGCGGCGGCGGCAGCAGCGGCAAAGGCCACAGCAGGGACTTCGTCCTCCGGAGGGACCTTTCCGCCACGGCCCCCGCGGCGGCCATGCACGGGGCCCCGCTCGGAGGGGAGCAGCGGTCCGGCAGCAGCTCCCCCCAGCACCCGACCCCGCCTCCCCACCCGGCCGGGATGTTCATCTCGGCCAGCGGCACCTACGCGGGCCGGGACGGTGGCGGCCCCGCGCTCTTTCCCGCGCTGCACGACTCTCCGGGGGCTCCCGGCGGCCACCCGCTCAACGGCCAGATGCGCTTGGGGCTGGCGGCCGCCGCGGCGGCTGCGGCCGAGCTGTACGGCCGCGCGGAGCCACCCTTCGCTCCGCGCTCAGGGGACGCGCACTACGGGGCGGTGGCGGCCGCCGCGGCCGCCGCCTTGCACGGCTACGGAGCCGTGAACTTAAACCTGAACCTGGCTGCGGCGGCGGCGGCCGCGGCGGCCGCGGGGCCGGGGCCCCACCTGCAGCACCACGCGCCGCCCCCGGCGCCGCCGCCGGCGCCCGCGCCGCACCCGCACCACCCCCACCTCCCGGGGGCGGCCGGGGCCTTCCTGCGCTACATGCGGCAGCCAATCAAGCGGGAGCTCATCTGCAAGTGGCTGGACCCGGAGGAGCTGGCCGGGCCGCCGCCGCCGCCGCTCGCGGCCAGCAGCGCCAAGCCCTGCTCCAAAACTTTCGGCACCATGCACGAGCTGGTGAACCACGTCACGGTGGAGCACGTGGGAGGCCCGGAGCAGAGCAGCCACGTCTGCTTCTGGGAGGACTGTCCGCGCGAGGGCAAGCCCTTCAAGGCCAAGTACAAACTCATCAACCACATCCGCGTGCACACCGGCGAGAAGCCCTTCCCCTGCCCGTTCCCGGGCTGCGGCAAGGTCTTCGCGCGCTCCGAGAACCTCAAGATCCACAAGCGCACTCATACAGGTGGGTGTCTGTCCCCGGCCGCGCCGCCGCCGCCACCGCCTGCGCCGCCTCCTCGCCGCTGCTTCGCCTTCTGCTTGCTTTCATTTTTCCCTCCTTCTGCTGCTTCTCCGCATACGTATAACCCGGACATGTGACTTCTTTTTTTTCTCTCCTCCCCCCCCTTTTTTTTTCTATGAATAAGTAATTCGATAGCACACACAGGCCCCGCGCTGGCCTCCCTCTTGGCGGAGTCTCCAGCGCGCCCGCAGCCCCTCCGCCGGGACCGGCAAAGCGCTCCAGCCGCCGCCGCCGCCTCCGCCGCCGCCCGGGAGCAGCAGCAGCAGCAGGAAGGCGCCCAGGACGGTCGGCAGCCCCCACGCGCCCGGCCTCGGGAGGTCCGGAGGCCCATGGGGAAGGGACCTCTGGCTGGGGTCGCCCGGTGGCACCTTCCTTCCCCACGGGACGCAGGCCTCGAGCGACCGCTGCGTTGCCGAGATACGGCGTGGGAGGGGCGCGTGGGACTTGCTGCAGTTTGGGGGCTGGCTGATCAGTGCGGCCTCACCCGGCAAGAGGGGTCCCGGTGCCTCCGGGGCCGGTTGAGGAACCTCAACCCTGGAACCTCAGGAGGCTTCCAGCTATTCACAGGAACTCTCTTCACACGCTTTTCACGGGCGCGCATCTCACACTAGTTCACATGTTCCTGACCTCGTGCACCCACTCCTGACACCACGACTTCCCCTGCACATACACCTCACTCAACACTTCATTTACATAACCTCACGCACCCACTCACTCACATTCCACCGGCCCTACCTAGAGTGTGTTGGGGTTTGTCCTTTTAAAGAAGGTTCTAGTCCCGGTGAGGGTGGTTTCCTGGGTCGGCAAGGCCTACCCTTCTGCGGAACTTGGGGGGAAACTCTCAACTCCATGAGCATCCCCCCTCCCATTGTACCCCAACGTGGTGGCTCTGGTGAGGCATGGGGCTGTAGAGGGATGGGTCCAGTGTCCCTGTAGAATGCACAGTCGGGCCAGGCTAAAGCTGTGGAGCGCGGGTGTAGTCGAGATTTATATGATAGGCAATATTACTCCTCCGAGGACACTTAGGTAACCTGAGTTTACATTCAGTAATCACTTGACTGATTTATCTGCGCATCAGAGACCTAGAGGCAGCGCCAAACATGGGTCCTTATGTAGGGCCGAGGCCCTGAGGCCTTGAGGACTTTTTAAGAGCATCCTGGTTTGCAGCCCCAGGCCTTGTGCTTGTGGCCCTACACCTTGCAGGCCTCCCTGTGACTCACAGGACCCGCACAAGGACAGGACCGGCTAGAAGTACGTTTTCCCTCGAGGCCTCTTTTTTTTTTCTTCTTCTTCCCTTTCTGTAACTGGAATCAATTCTCCTTAATGACTTTTCCAAACGGAAACTTCCCACGAGACTCTCATAAAAACAACCAGGCTAGCTAAGGCAGCTGCGTGCTCAACACTTCCCCCACGCAGCCAGGGCTAAAGGGAACTTCAAAATGCTGTGCAGGAGGCTTTAGGCCCTCTCCATTTTCCCAGGCCTCGGGAAGCCAGTGGACCTTACCCTGGAGGCTGCTGGCAGCTGACCAAGGAGAAACTGACAGACTCGCATCATGGCTTTTGGGTTCCCCCAGGATAGGCTACCCTCTGACCCTACCCGAGGCAGCAAGTGGTGGAGGGGACCCGCGGCGGGATTTTCTTTCTGGTTCCACGTAATGGGGATGGTTACATTTCTTGTTCTCACTCCCAGCGGCTGCCTGGACCCTTGCTGGAGCTTGTGGGGCGCCCCTCGAGAGGGATGGATGCTGGTACCACAGGATTCAGTTCATAGCTAGTGTTTGGCTGTCCCAGGGCTTTCTCGGCCATTGGGCATTGTATGGAGAGATAGAACATCTCTGCTTCCTTTCCTCGGTGACACACTGCCTTCCCTTGTGGGGTTATCTGGGATCCCAGAACAGATGGATCAAAGTACTAATCCCCAGGCCACTCCCGAAGGCCTGTTTCCTGACCCACGTGCCCTCAGCTGCGTTTATAACCCGTGTCTGGCCGGTGTCTAGAGGGAGTTGGCAAGATCTAGGCAATATCCACACGGCTCTTTGCTACAAGCACCAAGTCTCCAAAACTCTGCATAGTTCAATTTTGACATGACCCCTCTGTCAGTGTCTGTAACAGAAACACTGGGGTCTCCCAGCCCTTCTGGTTAGGACTTTCTAGGCCCCTAAACAACATGGGCTGTTCAATTATATCTAGCTTCTTTTTCTTCCTCTTTTCCTGGCCTTTATTCCCTAACTTCTTCCTTGATTCCCACCCCGTGTCTCCTTCACTGAGTCCTGCAGCTCTTTCCAGGGTCATGGAGGAACCGGCAATATTCAAAACACTTGCTTTTCCCAATCTAAGAGATGTAGGCTGCTCAGAAAAATGAGAATTTTGAAATGTAGTGCATTTGCTTAGAATGCATAAAACCATTTAAGCCTCCATATTGAAGGGCTGATTATATTATATATAGTGCATGTATATAAATATATAGCACATAATATGCACTTAAAGGATGCTGTGTTAAATGAGGCTTACCTTGTCTTACAGTGTAACACAAAAGTCCTGACAAATCCGTGTTCTGGAGGAAGGCATTAATTTTGTTTTGTTCCATCCCATCTGTAGAGAACTTTAAAGGTGGTGGTTATCAATGTGAGCTGTGTATCCCTTCTACTGGTAGATTAATGTAGAAGACACATTTCAAGAATAACTAATTTCATTTTTAAACAGTATTTCCAGTTATGGAAAGTTATATTTTAGGTATCTAAATATTTTCAGCTGTGTTATACTCTGGCATTGGAGCAGTTACCATTGATGAAATATGAAAGACAAAAAGACCTCATTGAAATATTTGTAGGGAGAAAATAAGATAATTAACCACAGAAATTTATCTACTGTTATGCTTTTTGAAATATACTATCTAAAACAAAGAACATTGCTCTATGTTCTGTGTCAGAGTAGCTGCTGGTTTGTTTTTTGTTTTGTTTTTTTGTTTTTGTTATTTTAATCCTCTTAATTGAAAAAAAATTAGTATAAAAAACAGTACTTTGAGATGACTTATTCAGTTTTGGGCCTGAATACATCAAGCTCATAGATAGTGATGTCAGAGGGAAACTCAGTTGTACTCTAACCTGTTGTCATCTTCTCTTGTTTATAAACACCGAAGTAATTTGGCTAAGTCTCCCTAGTTACAGCTAACTAAGCAGTCTCACTTCCTGGACGTGCGGCATTGTGTTTAAGAAGTTGTGTTCTTGGTGCTGATGGATAAATTAGAAGAAGTGACAGGCCAAAGGACTTTAAAAAAATTGGTTTTGGTTATTAGGAGTGACGAACGCTGTCAGGATGAGGCAGGTCTGCTGAGGCTGCAGTGTTGACTGGACTCGGCTCCTCTTACACCTTGGAGTTACAGGGGTAGTTGGTGGAATGCAGAAGCCAATGGCCTGACCTCTGCCCGACCAGCTTTGTAAAATCTTGGGATAAGATTATGTGTTTCACAGGCATGTTCAGTTTTTCTCCTTCTTTTCCCACCAGTGAAATCTAGGGAGAGTCTCAATAACATGCCATTGTCATCTTGCTGTGCCCCCAAGCTACTGTAAATTAGTATATATGTTCATGTTTGTTTTTCTTTTTCATTCTACCCATTGTTTTGGAAATATGGTTTCATCGGTGTTTATCTTAACAGGGGAATCTTACACTTGCATTCTTCTGTGTTCAGACCCTAAGGGAGTGTGTGTGTTGGGAGGGGTGTGGATGTGGGGGGGGGTAGCATGGAGGCCCTTAGTGGCCTTTAGAGGCACATCCTGGACTTTACTTAGATTTCACTCTGACACCTCTGGTGCTATAGGAGCCAACATCTGGTCCCTCACAACCCAGGTCCAAGCAAAGCCTCCAGGCCAGTGGACAGAGGCCAGGCTTGTAGTGTCTCCTCCCTTGCATGCCTGGAATACTGCAGTTAGGAATAAAGCTGGGAGTTGCTCTTGGTGGTGGGGACAGGAATGCACCCCTGGTTCTATTCTAAGATTTCTTCAAATGAGAGGTCTCTGGGAAGCCATTGTTAACTTTTCCTGTGTTTTGTTACAGGGGAAAAGCCTTTCAAATGTGAATTTGATGGCTGTGACAGGAAGTTTGCCAATAGCAGTGATCGAAAGAAACACTCCCATGTCCATACCAGCGACAAGCCCTACTACTGTAAGATTCGAGGCTGTGATAAATCCTATACTCACCCAAGCTCTCTGAGGAAGCACATGAAGATTCACTGCAAGTCCCCCCCACCTTCTCCAGGAGCCCTTGGTTACTCATCAGTGGGGACTCCGGTGGGTGACACTTTGTCCCCTGTGCTGGACCCAGCAAGGAGTCGATCCAGCACTCTGTCCCCTCAGGTGGCCAACCTCAATGAGTGGTACGTTTGCCAGGCCAGTGGGGCCCCCAGCCACCTCCACACACCTTCCAGCAATGGAACCACCTCTGAGTCTGAAGATGAGGAAATGTATGGGAACCCTGAAGTTGTGCGGACGATACATTAGAATGGTTATTAATAAGTAAGATAGTAAGTGGGAGTCCTTGGACCATAGCCTAACCTGAGACAAACTGGTGACTCAGACTTGCCACCGGGTCTAATTAGCCCTATTTATTCAGTATGAAACCCTATGGTGTTTATACATTTAATTAATTTAATTAAGATATTTGGGGTTTTTTTTTCTCTTTCTCGTAAAAAAACAAAAAACAAACAAACAAAAAAAACAGGACTGGAGATACAGCTCAGTGGTAGAGCGATTGCCTATCATGCATGAGGCCCTGGGTTCAATCTCTTAACACTGAAGAAAAAGAAGGAAAAAGCAAACAAATAAAAAGCAACCAAGCTGGACTTGTCCATTGCAGTGAGACAGGCCTGGAGGCAGAGTCCATAGAGGAAAATTAGTAGAGAAATTGAGATGTACACTGCCAATACAGTGTGTGTGTGTGTGTGTGTGTGTGTGTGTGTGTGTGTGTGTGTGAGTATATCTAGTAAATGGGAGAAAAAAGAACATTAAGTCAGACCTTAACATATCAACCAGGCCCTCTTCATGTCCCGGAGTGCCTCTCAGATGCCTTTGGCACCATAATGAGGGCTGCTTTTGAGCCTTCTTATAGAGACCTAATTCTGCAAAGGCCTCTTGATTGTAAAACACACGCTTGCTGCATTGACAGCAGATCCTGGACTGTGCCTGTATCCAAAAGTCTTTGTATAAAACAAACAAACAAACAAAACCTTAATTTCTGATATTTATCATTTTAATTCCTATGCTTTTATTACCAATCTCACCGTAACATGATATTTTTATACAGGATTGTTCCTTCAGTATCTTTCCTTGTGTGATTTTAAAAAAAATGAAGCAAAAATAAATAAATAAGCGAAGTGCAGCCACCGTGCTGTATCCCCCTGTATCATGCTACTGTGATTGTTCAGACAGAAGAGCTGCTAAGACAGACAGCTGGGAAACTGTGATCTTTTGTAAACTAGTGTAGTTCAAGTGCTTTCTTTTCCCTCTGCTGGGTTGTGCTGCCCTTTTGTTTTTAAACTGGGAATTTTAGATGCTGCTTCCTCTTGCTGCATCCTAACTGGTTGGGTAATAAGGAGTCATGAGTTATGTTTTGACCATGAGTTTTTTGGGGTGCCAGCATGCACAGTAAAGGCTGAGGAGGTGTTATGGTGGCATACTGCCTATTTTTTAAAGCTTTTTTTTTTTTTTAAAAAAAAACAGGCCAACTCCTTTTTATACTACTGTGCCAACCTTTTTTAAAAGTTATTTTTAATGCATTTCTTTCACCTGCGCCATGAGCACTGAGTCCTCTTCCATTTGAAAATGACAGTATGAAGTATATGATTTACATTACAAGAGGAGGAGTTGCTACCACCAAACACTGATGAATGTGTGACCTTTGCCAGGGCTGTCAAGCCAGGACACAAAAGGTCAAGGACCTAGGACAATAACTCTTGGTCAGTTTATGTTCAGTTGGTACAACACATCTCCTGTGCAAACTGTAGTCCAGCAGAAACATCATACATATACTAAAGAGCACTAATTTATCCTCAGAGACCTTGAAGACACCCCCCGCCCCAGGATTTGTAGAAATCTGTTTTGTGTGCTGTGAGTGGTTGATGTAGTCTTGTCATTGTTAATAAGTGTCTATGAATACTTTTATTTGTACAGTTTTTTAATTAATTTATTTTTGAAGATCTTTTTTTTTTTTTTTTCTGGAAGAGTTCAAAGCACACCAAAGAAATATATTATACATTCTGGTGAAAGATTGTCATTTATGATCCATGGTTTATTTAAGAAAAAAGAAAAGAAAAGTGGGAAAATATAAAATATATTTTTAAGCTTACTTGAATGGACAAGGTAATGTGAAAACCCAAGACTCTTCCTGCATGTCTTTCTGCCTTGTGTTGATGAGATTATAGTTTATAGATATAAACTATACAATGTTTAGTTATACTAGTACAATGCATGGTGCTGTTATGTGGACACCTTTCAATGTTGTCTTCAGATTGTTACAGTAAATAGGACACATGCAGACCCTCCTTTACAAAGAGAAAGACCTACAACTTGAATATAAAATAATTCTACATTTTAAAAGTTTATTTGATTTTTTTTTTCCTGTTATTTACTTTCAAGGTCCTTTCAAATAGAAATGATAACGTATGAACTTGGGTGGGATAACTTATGTACTGTAAATTTGTTAGGACAAAATATTCCTGATGTACAAGTTGTTTTATTTATACAACTTTTTCAATGGTAGTTTGCACTATTCTTTATCATGTTACAGGTTTATTTATTATGAAACAAAGGAATATGTATTTTATGTATTTTGCCATGCATAGGTTAACTCTGCCACAGATTTATTGGTTCCTGATGCACCGAAAATAAAACCTTAAAGTGTGTACCTCCACTAGAGAGAAAGCGAGACTGATGATGGAATGACAAATGTAATAAAGGTATTCTTCCTATGTATTGCTGCATTTTACCCATGGCATATCTCTGTCATTCTTTTAAAACAGAACAGTTGCTATGGTAGTGAACATTAGCTTTGCCCTTCCCTGATCTCTTAGACTCTGAAGGGAACAGGGTAGGGGGGAGCTTGGCTTACTTACAGTTTAGTCTGGAGCAGTGATTCTCAACCTTCCTAATGATGTGACCCTTTAATACAATTCCTCACATTGTGGTGACCCCCAACCATAAAGTTATTTTATGCTGCTACTTAGTGACTGTAGTTTTGTTACTGTTATGAATCGTATTGTAAATATCTGTTTTCTGTTGGTCTTGGCAACCCCTGTGAAAGGGTGGTTCAGCCCCCAAAGGGGTCACAACCCACAGGCTGAGAACTACTGATCTAGAAATCCCAAGAAATGAATGAAAACAAGTCCATGCAGGTTACAAGTACAGTTGTACAAATCTCAGTGCTGGTTCCTTCCACTAAAATTAGTAATGAGCCCTAGTGACTGGAAAAAGTGAAGCTGAGCACTTCTTTGGTGCATTGCTTCCACACTAAAAGGAGAAAAAAGAAAAAGTAATTTTGAAAATAAAATAAAGTGAGAGGACAGTAAGACTTGGACATGAGGTGGGTGACAGCAAAACTGCTCGGGAATGATTTATAATTATGGATGAAATTGACTAGTGGGTACCAAATCAACTCACATCAGGTCATAGGGTGAGGGGAAGATCAAATTACAATTCTAGTTTATTTTGGAGGGTGTAACTTAAGCTTAGCATTTTGGGGCAGGTGTTAAACAATTCTTTCATGGCAACAAAATATTCCAGCAGCTCAAATTGATATGTTTGGTAATGCATGTTAGCAAGCCTGGCTGTTTACTTGTTTGTTGTGTTCACTACTACAAAACAGATCAAAGGCAAGTATTTAAAAAACAATTGGTAGTCACATCAGTAAGCATTTCTCCAAAAGGGTAGAGTGGCTTTTTATAAAGTCAGGTCTGTTAAATGTAGTAAAGGTGAAATAGGTTGCCAAGAGTTGTTTTAAGTCCGATGACAATAGCCAGCACACGAAGGGGAAAAACACTCGTCCAGGAGGGCTCCAGTCAATGGGGAACTCACAGCTCTCTAATGAAGTTTCTTGTGAAAAGAAGAGTGACACAGAGCCACCAGGACATGAATCATTCATGGGAAATAGAAAAGCTATCTGACAGTGAGCAGAGCCCGGTATAGATAAACAAGTTTCCCCTTCTTATTTTCGGCTTTAAAGACGCACAGTCCCCCACTCCCAGCGTCCTCTGTCCGTCTATAGAGTTAAAATTGACCACTGCTCGTCCCGAGCCACTTCAAAGCAGTTTAGTCCAGAACGGAAGGCTTGGCGCTTGGACAGTCTTCATGGTGTGTTAAGATTTCTATGGCAATTGGCAAGCAAGAGGTTCCCATCTGAATATGTCTCAAAGAAAGCCACTTATTGACACTAAGTTGGCTATCATCAAAGACTTCATCTTCCCTCTGCAAAAAACGTGGCCTTTGCAAACACTAAATCGGCCACCTTTGTTTTCCAGGCCAGGAGGCTCTTTAAACACACGGTTCTTCCCTCGTTTATATATTTCTCCTGTTGAAATGTTCTTTAGTAAAATGAATGCTAGGGAAGTCTAAGGTGCTTAGAAAGAGCTACAGGGTGGGAATTATATTCTCTTAAGTTGGAGGTGGGCCACACAAGTGCCCTGGCTGGCCCTGAGGCCTGAAAACCTTGCAAGCTAGGCCCAACTGTCTGTCCACTGAATATTTAGATTACAGTCTGGTAATTGATATATTTCATTTTGTGGGAGCTTTTGGAGACCTGTGCTTTTCTGAGTCCTCTCTGTCTGTGCTGTGACTCGTAAGGAGGGATGCTGGCCACCACTATGCTTAGGTCCCAGTTTGGTTAGGAACTATAACCTCAGGAGGGGCAGGAGAGAGGATTGCATTTCTCAAGTGGTCACCTTAAATCAGAGAAAAGGAAACCCATCAGCAGGCAGACAAAACAACCCACAGACTTAAGAATCCATCCATCTGCCAGTGGTTTACCCAAACACCACCGGTGACCTCAGGAACCTTCCAGGTCTGGAAGGATGGAGGAGAACCACAGAGAAAGCACCCTGGGGTGGCCAGCACACTTCCCTTCCCTGTGAACAAAACCTCTTAGAGACCTCACGCCCACGCAGGAACATCCCAGAGCACACATTCACACACTACCTAAGTGCCTAATCAGGCAGGGAGAAGTTCAAAGACGTGTTCTTTGAAATTCAAACTAGTGTTTTTATGGTACATCCACACAGAGTCAGAATTGCTATGGCAATGGGCAGGACCAGGAGAGTCTCTGGCAGGCTGTCCACAGCAATTTGAGACACTCTATTAAGATACAGTTGCAGTGACCCTTACTTTCATGGCCAGTTAGTTCAGTCAATTCTCACCTCATCAGAAACACATACGCAAAGATTATAAATATATGATATATGTGTGCATATCGTATGCATTAGCTTTTTGTTGTTAGTGATGATTCCCCTATAGAATCTCCTGGCTTGAAAGAAAGGAGAAAGAATGGAGAGGGAAAGCGCAGTGGGGGTGGGGTAGTGATGTCACAGGGTAGGGGGAGAGAGGCAGGGGAGCCTGATCCCCAGTACCTCTTCCTTCTCTCCCCACCTAAGCACTTATTTGCAGAGCGATTGTTCTTTGTTTATTTAATACAAGTACTGTGTGAATAGTGAAAAATAAACACGATGAAAAATAACCAAACAGATGATTCCTCGGAGTGAAAAAGCCCGGACTTAATAAAAGTGCGAAGCAGTCACCGCTCAATGAGAAACGCTTTGAAGTGGAACTTATTATAAGAGGGATACTTCAGGGTTGCCTTAACGACGCCGCTGAATCGAAAGCGCTCGCCTTTGTCAGCGATTTGTTCTCCTTTGCTGGGGTGCCCGGAGAAATTACTTACATGGGCTGCCTTAACATGCGGCCTGCAAATCAGTAACTTTGCAGCCCAGACTTGCAGACGCCACTGGACCACCGACAAAAAGAAGTCAGAGGGAAACGCACCAGCCTTTCAGCCGAAGCTCTGGGGACGGGGCTCGTGGGCGTGTTGGGGCGGCAGATAAGAAGTTGTATTACAACCAGGCCCCCTCACCCGAGCTCACCACTCTAGCTCCCTGCCCCTCACCCGGAGAAGGTCCCGGGGCCTCGGTCCCTAGGTGATCCGGGCTCCTGCGGCTCGCGGGCCCTCCAGCGAGGGGCGCTCTTGGGCACACAGGCCCAGCGCCGTATTTTCCCAGCAGTCCGGGCCATATTTAATAAGGGTCGTTTATCACTCAGGCGCTTTGAAGGGTCGCCTCCAGCCCTGTGCCCATTAGAAAGGCGGAGGTGACATTTAAACTCCGTTTTCAAGGATCGCGGGGGGATTTCATTGAAAAGGCAACTCGTTTGTCTTAGGAGCCTGGAAACAACCCCCTCCTCACTCCTTTTGACCACATGGCATAACTCAAAAACAATAGTTCAAAAGTGAAATGGCATCGTGGTGTTCACTGGGAGACAGGCCCCCATCTAGCACCAGAGAAAGGGGTAGTCCTCAAGACAATGTGCTTTTTGTGTCCAACTCTGTCACGAGGATTGTGTTGTTTGCTTTGGAGGCTGCGCCTGTTATACTAGCCTGAAAGTGCTTGTGTTAAACAAGAGTTATGAGTCATCCAAAACAACAAACATTTTGATTTTCTTTGCCTAAAGGGCTTTCCCTGGCTATGGGCACCGTGAAAAAATAATGTCCTTGCTGAGAAAGGAACACCAGTAGCTGCCTTACAAGCGGGCGCATTAAATATTGAATGACAAGGGAAGGAGCTTGTCCGGGGCACTCAGCCTTAAAGTCTTCCTTCAACTTTGTCTTCGGTGGCTGCTGAACTATTTAAGATGGTATTAATTAAGGCAGCTTCGGATGCTGTGGAGCCGCCCGGCCCCTGGGCCACGCTCTATCAATGGGCCTGTGTCCCCAGGCTCTGCTCATGGGTTGGCTGAAATGTCACTTCTCATTTGCAGGCTGAAGAGAAGTGACCATCCTACACTGAGGGCGTCGTCGGGAATGCAGTCAGCAGCTGTGGACCAAATCGGAACAGCTGTTAGCAAGGGAGAGCAGAGGGAACCCTGTGCCCTTTTTGGGCACAAGGGCCACTTGGGTTTGGATACCTCCTCCTTTTAATCCTTCCTGTGTGGGAGAAATTAAAACACCAGTCCTGCAAAAAAATCCATTAACCAGTCTGGCTCCCACAAAGAAAGACAAAAGCTTGGTGCAAACAGGCTTCTTAACTAAGACTCCCTGATTCCTCTAGGTCCCTTTCACAGATCATAAACAAATAAAGGTACCAGGACTCCAACCAAGGATCTACAGGTGGAGAAACTGAGGCCTCAAGTGAGGCTATGAAATCATTTCCATCAGTGTTCTCTGAGGAGTGAAGGCTGAGACCCTCACTGAGACCAAAGGCCCAAACGGAAGCCAAGTTCTGTTATGGGTGGGCCCACACCCAAACCCAAATAGAAATTTATTCCAGCTTTTGGAAATTTCTAGAAAGGAGAAAAGAAAAAGGAAAAAGGAAAGAAGCCTACAGCCAACTAATTGTGGTATAAATGAATCCATGCTTCAATAATAGGTTGAGTATGGCCTCTCAATGAAGAGAGACAAGAGTTGGCTGGCTGGAGAGACCTGGGCATGCTGGCAGATTGATTTCTGCAGCCTGAAGCCTCCCCACCCCCATCCCAGGGTGGGGGTTTCCAGCTGGGTTTGAGCTTCCCTTTCCTCTATGGGCCTGAGTGATTTGGACTCTTGCTGTATGTCAGGGGAATTTAGTATCCTTAACTGCAGATCTATTTGCAACGTTTGATTTTTCCATCTTGGGTGTGCTCCCTCCATCCACTCGTAGGGCTCTGTCTAACCTTTTGGATAAGGAAGGTCACATTTCCCACCAAGAGCCTATGCTGTAAAAACCGGAAGGAACCTGTACCTGTTCTGAGGACAGGGAGGGAAGCGGAGAACCTATCCGCCCTAAAATGCGGGCCTAGGCCCTCCTATCCTTTGGGAGTTGCAGGTAACTTCAGGACAAGGGTATGTGTGGTTGGGTCAGAAGAGGGGTGGGGTGGGAATAGAGGCGCTTCTCCCACAAAACCCAGGACCGAGGCTGTTAGGCCTGAGCTCCCACCCCAGTGACATTTTTTTTTTTTCTCTTTTACTCATTTTTCTACTTCGGTCTCTCTACTTGTATACCCTTTTTGTACAAACAGGTCCCAAGGCCGGGTAAGGAACGGGAAAAGGTGGCCTTTTGACCTGAGACACACTCAAGCACAATTCACACACTCCCGCCGGCCGCGCCTCCGTCAGTGCACTGAGCACTCACTTGGGTTCCAGGCGCCTTGCCAAGAGCGCGGGCACCCTGCATGGCACACTGGCTGAAGTTCCTGCAAGAAGTGGCGGGGGTGGGGTGAGGAAGGAGGGGTGGGCGGCAGTGCAGGCAGCGGACTGCTGGCGGAGCGCACAAGTTCTGTGCTCAATTTCGCCGCTCTTAAAGAGAACCCGGATCCCTCGGGAGAGGCCCTCGGGAGCTGGCGGCAGGGCTGGGAGAGGCGTGGGTAAGCTGGCCGGCGCGGGGTGCAGGCGGTGGGACACGAGGGCGCGGCAGGAGGAGGGCGCGAGGGTGCCCGCGGCCGGCCCAGAGCTCGGAGAAAGTCAGCCGGAGCAGCTGTGACTTCACCTATTAGCCCCGATGTCTTTCGGAGGAGCCTGGTGGAGTTAAACAGCCCACAATGGGCGCTCTGGGGCGCCTCCAGCCTGACCTCCACCCGGGTTTAATAGTTTCATAGGAACGTCATTAAATCAATTACTTAGTGAGCACATCATCATTTATTTGTAATTAGCAGCGAGGAGCGCGTTCTCTTCCCCCAGCCCGCGGCCCGGGTCCCAGCGGGGTTGGCGAGTTGTGCAAGCACTTTTGTTTGCTTGAGTGTTGACTCTCGGTATTATTCGGCCGGGGTAATCTTTACATCTTAATCTAGCATTCAGGGGGCGAAGGGAAAACAAACAGGGCGCAGGCCGGAGGCCAGCCCCGCAGTCCCAGCCTTGTACCATAACTCAGCCTTTGCGGGATGAGCAGGCCACACCTCTGCGGCCTCCTCTCCTCTTCCAGAACCCAAGAAGGACATAGGGGCAGAAGAGGAAGGAGGCAGGCCAGGGGGACCTGGGAGGAAAGTGGCCATGGGAGAAGAGAACCAGAGGCCTGCAAAGAGAGTACAAAAGGGAGTCGCCCGGCACGTGTGCGCGCGGCGTTGGAGGGGGAATCCGTGCGTGTGCGCGTGTGCTTGTGAGTGGCATTCTATGTAACTGGGCAGAGAGATGGGTCCGGAGCCGGAGCCTGAGGTGCGGTGCGGGCCTGGCATTGCTTGGAGACAGCTCGCTGGGTGTCTCGATAGCAAAAGTGCTATGATTTGGAGGCTCCAGCCCCAGGCACAGCTTGGCCACAGCCTCCAAATGAAGTGGGGGTTATGAAGTAAGGTTAGCGAAGACCTGGGATGTCACTCAAAGCCAGGCCAGAACCTGCGCGTGCGAAGAGACGCAAGTAATGGCCCAGTGAGGAATTGTGTTTCCTTCCCCCACACACAGCAACTCTGGCCAAGTACCGGGCACATCTAAGCAGTTTCGGCTGCTAGAGCCAGGATGGTGAGCAACACGCCCCTGCGTTCTTGCTGCAGTCCAGCACTCTGATCCAAGTTGGATCGCTCAACTTCTGTAGGGATTTCCAGCTCAGGAAATGGAGGAGGCCCTGGGAGCCATGGGTCATTGACAATCGGGCTGGGTTCCCAAAGTGTGAATAATCATAGTTAGGAAAAGGCCCCTAGGCGCACACACTTTATCCCCACACTTACCTGTGAGAGGGCTTCCAGAAGACCCGGTGGCCTCTGGCCTCTGGGCATCTTTTCTGGTCAGTTATCTAGGTACCCTCCCTGGGTATGTGAGTTTCCTGGATTTCTACACTAGTGGACTGGTTCGTTTAGGATGATGCTGTGTGGAGGCAGGCCCTGAATGTGTGGGATAGCTGCTGTCCTGACAGGTGGTATTTCAGGATCCTGGAGCAGGGGTGCAGAAGGAAAGTTAGTGTGGCCTCTGGGCCACTCTGCTCTGCTGGCTGTGTCTGGGTAGACACATGTGTGAGGCTGTTAATACTCTTGGCTCACCTTGCTAGAGACCCTGTCTTGAATACTCCAGTCCAAGAGCCAATAACAAGTCTGGCTCCTAGGTGGCTCCTACCTGCAGTCTCTCTCCTGGCTTTCCCTCTTCTCCTCGGGTTTCATACTTGTGCTCCTCTTACCATATTTTTTTTTTAATTGACTCAGATTATGTTGCTCTCTACTCCAGGCCTTAGGGATGGTTTGCCTGCTGGACATGGCATGAGCAAAGGCCAGGGGCTGCTGGGATCCTGTTTCAAATGGGCTTCCCTCCAGCCTCCTTGGATGGCTGAGATTTACTGGGTTGCTTGACTGCTGAGGACCAACCTGTTGTCTGGGAACCCAGCTCAACCTGGGACACTGAAATGTGTCCAGAGAAGCACTTTGAACCAGCTGTCAATCACCTGGAAGAAGCAGGTTTAAAAATATAAAAAGCATGTTTTCACTTTGCATGATTCTCTACGAAGCTGGGTCTAGGCCTAAGTACTGTGGCCAGACTTCCAGAATTACCAGGAAATGTAAATGGGCAGCAAAGTAAAGCAAAATAGGATTTTCTTGAAACTCCCTAGAATCCCAACATGGCAACACAAAGTCTCCTTCCAGTATGTTGTACATGCTTCTGCTCCAGTGTGCAGAACATGTTGGAATGTAAAATGTACAGATGGCCAGTCAAGTCTATACACACATGTACACACACACACACACACACACACACACACACACACACACACACTGATAGCATATGTAAGTCAAATTGTTAGGGTAGAGAGATCAGGGGTTTAAGGGTGGCTTGGTCTACATGAAACCTTGTCTCTAAAAATAAGAAAAAAAGAAAATAAAGGAGAAGGTCATACTATACAGCCCAGGCTGGCCTTAAACTGGAGATCTTCCTATCTCAGGCACCCAGGAGCTGGGACTGATGGTGTATACTTTTGTGACCCCCTGGGAACCTTTTTAAAAAATATATATAATTTATTTTTATTTTATGTTCATTGGTGTTTTGCCTGCATGTATGTCTGTCTGTGTGAGGGTGTCAGATGCCCTGGAACTGGAGTTACAGACAGATAGGAATCGATATGCTGGCAACTGAACCTGGGTCCTCTGGAAGAGCAGCCAGTGCTCTTAACTGCTGAACCATCTCTCCAGCAGCTTCTCTCCCCTCACACACACCTTTGTTAATATTGGGTTTCATGTATGCCAGACTGGCCTCAAACTGACCATGCAGGACAAACTTGAACTTATGATCCTTCTGCCCTCAGGCATCTACCAACACTTCTGGTTTATTGGGCCCTGGGGATTGAATTTAGGGCTTCATGTTTGAAAGACAAGGATTCTAATGACTGAACTAGAAACTCAGCTCCAAGAAACTTGTTTGTTTGTTTGTTTGTTTGTTGTTTTTTTGTTTGTTTGTTTTAATTCCAACCTTACAAAAGAACAGGGCCCACACATTCTGGATGACTACATTTAGGATAGCCTTGAATGAAGCCAGACTGAAAAAGACCACATCTAAAATTATATTAAATTAAAATGCAATTCATCCTTAACTTGTCTTTCTACTCTCCACCCCCTCTCCAGCCTCCTACACTGTTTAATAAAACGGCATCCTTTGGAGAAAGGAAGACAAATCTGGGAAGCATTTTATAAGCTGGCAGGGAATTTGGTGCAGTGGTTGATTTAGAAAAGCTGATTCCACCTGTGAGGTTTCCTTAGCGATAGTCACATTGTGAATCTCTCTTTGGGATCCGAGTCCTACAGCTTTGAACCTGTGCTCCAACTCTCTTCTGTGGTATTCCAGTCAGACTCCACTTTCACAGGCAACCCTGGGCTGTCCCACTGAGTGGCCCCATCAGTGGGAGCCCTGTGGGCATCTTTCAGTCCTCCCCCTTCGTTTCCCTGAGGTCCTTGCCATTGGGTCCCTCATCTATGAACAATAAGGCATCATACTGACAGACTGCCATTTCTTCCAGAGGCTTATCTTGTCACTGGCTTTGGATCTCATCTTCCTGCCTAGTACAGAGTAAGGCTGGCATTGTCATTCTTTAAAGTTCAAAGCCAGGCCACCACCTGAGCAACTGGACCCTAGATTCCTGGTGATGTGCTTTTAGTTAATGACATAGAAGCAAAGGTTTAGGGGTAGAGATGCTAACAATATTAGTCTCCTCTGTGGATGGGGGCAAGCTTTGACTTATTTGGCTTTTAAATAAACTAACCTTAAGGAGCAAGGATTAAGAAACCTTTGGCCAGGCAAGTTGACTGGCCTGATATGGAAAGAAACTTCTGGGTGAGCTCAGGCCTCAGACCCCGAAGTATCTATCAGTGGCTCCCTGGCAATCCTGAGGGGGGTGGGGCGGGAAACAAAGAATGGCTCCAGGAAAGCACTTGTGGAGGCAGAGTGAGGCAGGCGGCAGGCCACTGCAGAAAACCCCTGTGGTTAACTGAGGCTATCCCTCCCCGCCTGCTCTGCCCCCAACTGCAGGCTTCAACACGAGGTCCTTTACAAACCTTAAACATTTATTCTAAAAAACCAGGGCACTGGAGTGGTGCAGAGACTTTGGAAACGTGTCTTCAAAGACTATCTGTGTCTTCATTTCTGCAAGGAGACTGTAGTGTGTGTGTTCAACACCCTCCTCCGACTGAGTGGAGCAGTGAAGCTGGGAAAACACGTCATACAAAGGGCCATTCGTGGTTCCTTAAATTACTTTTTGAGATTGCAATGAGGTTTTATATATTTACTAAGGCTTTATTTTTAATATGTGTATATGTGTGGTGCAGATGCTCTTGGAGGTCATAGGCAACAGATGCCCCTGGAACTGGAGTTGTGAGCTGCTCATTGTGGGGACTGGGAGCTGAACTCAGATCCTCTGAAGTGTGTGGTGTTACTGTTGAACCATCATCACTCTGGCCCCAGGGGGAGGGGGAGGTGTGTGTGTGTGTGTGTGTGTGTGTGTGTGTGTGTGTGTGTGTGTGAATAAATATACATATTAGCATTTACTTGTTTGTTGTGTGTGACTCTGTGTATAGACATGTATGCCACAGTGTGGGGAGAGCAGAGAAAAATTTGCTTTGCTTCCATTTTGTGGGTTTTGGGGCTCAAGCTCTGGTTATCAGGTCCTCCTGAGCCGTTCACTTCACCAGCTCCTGGAATTGGGTTGTAATATGATGGTTTCCATGGACCACTTGATTCCACTTCAACCATTCCAGGGGTTCGAACCCATCACCACCCTCTATCTCAGCAACTTTTCTTTTTGAGGCATGGTGTCACTCTATAGCCCAGGCTGGCCTTGAACTTCTGATCTCCCTGCTTCTACCTCTAGAGTATTGAAGTTACAGGCCTGTGCTACCAGGCCTGGCTTTCATGGTGCTGGAGATTGAACCCTAGGCTGCAAGTGTGCTGCACAGTGCCGCCCGCCCGGCACCTGAGCAACCAGCCTCAGCTCCCACACAGCTTTCGCATACCTTGGCTGAGTCACTGCACTTCAGAAGCAGCGGTCCCCGCCCCCTTCTCCTCCTCCTATCCCACTTTCTGTCTGAGCCTGATGACTCTAGGGAGCTCACACAGTGTGTGTCTGTGTCCTTTCTTGTCTGGCTTATGTCACGGAATACAACGCCCTCACTTTATCCATGTTACAGCACACACCACCACCTTGATCTCTCAAAACATCTTTTTCTTTAAAATTTTCCTTTGTTTTGTTTTTATGTGAACATAGGTTTGTATGTGTGCTGTGGCAAGTGTGTGGAGATCAGAGGATAACCTGAGGAACTCAGTCCTCTCCTTCCACCATCCCAGTAGGTCCTGGGGAGCATGTCAAGTTGTCACAAGGACCTTTACTGGGTGAGCCATCTGCCTTTTGTTGTTGTTATTAATGGCTGAGTAGTCTTCTAGAACTTGGATATCATCACATTGTGTTTATTTGTTCTTCTGCTTATGGGCACTTGCGCTGTTTCCACTTTGGGCAATACAATGCTCAAGCTTGCTTGACTGATCTTTTAGGTACTTGGGTTCCTATGTCACAATCTACTTTAAAAAAAAAAAAAAAAAGGTAAAGTACTTTGAATGGAGTTCCTGTCAAGAATGTAAATATCAGCCAGATGTGTTGGGACACATCTTTAATCCTGGCACTGTGGAGGCAGGTGGATCTCTGTGAGTTTGAGCACAGCCTATATAGTGAGTTCCAGGACAGCCAGGGCTACATAGGGAAACCCTGTCTCAAATTTAAAGAAAAAAAAAAAAGGAAGGAAGGCAAGAAAAAGAATATAAGTATGTAAGTATCATATTTCTCACTTGAATCTGGCTTTCCAAGATCAGCAAAGTGCAGGTAGATGTAGCATGAATCTTAACAGTTCTTATAAATAAGATCAAACCGGGGGCCAGTTATTAGGGTGAATACTGGAAGATCAGAGAGACAGAACGAGCCACAGCTAACCTCACCTGGCCAACTTCTCAGCTGGTCTTGTTTTCTCAGACTAGAAGCCTCTGTGTCCTCATCCCAATGGCTCTCAGCTGAACTATGCTGCTCAAAAGCCTGAAGCTTATCCAGCTAGAAGCTTCTAGTTTCTGGTCCTCACGCCTTATATACCTTTCTGCTTTCTACCATCACTCCCTGGGATTAAAGGTGTGAGTCACCATGCTTGGCTGTACCCTTGAACTCATGGATTTCTGCCTCTGGAATGCTAGGATTAAAGGCATGTGCTACCACTGCCTATCCTCTATGTTTAATATTGTGGCTGCTCTGTCTCTGACCCCAGGTAAGTTTATTAGCGTGCACAATATTTGGGGGAATGCAATACCACATTTCCTCTCTTTTTGTCTAAAATTTTAAAAAGCTTATAACTAATACAAGAAAAATTATATCCAGTAAGTATATACAACATACACAGTCAAGATTACATTAACGATGTCTAGTCCATTAGCATTTGGCAGATTCAGTTAAAAACTCCATCTCCATTATATATATTAACAATGTCCAGTCCAGTAACATCTGATAAACTCAGACCAAAAAATTTTTATTACTTATCTTATTTAAAATAAGTAGTTCCTTTCTAAAAGTAGATTCCATAGGTAGAATTCAAAGGTGAGGCAAAATACCATCGTCCAGTCCTGTGCCATTTCCATCTTTGTGTGTATGTGTGTGTGATGTGTGTATGTGTTTGGGGAGGTATGTGTATGTGTGTACATGTGGTATGTGTGTGTATGTGGTGTATGTATGTATGTGTATGTGTGTGTGGTATGTATGTATATGGGGGTATGTATGTATGTGTGTGTTTAGTATGTGTGGTGTGTGTTTGTGTGTGTATGTGTTTGGGGAGGTATATGTGTGTGTAAGTATGTGATGTATATGTGTGAGGTGTGTGTGTGTGTGTGTGAGGTGTGTGTGTGCACGTGTGTCCAGACCCACCAGCATTTCTGCTTTAGAGGAACTATTAACACATTAATATTATCAATAGCAGGCAGCGTGTTAGCCATTAGGGATTTATGAAAACATCTGAAGCAAGTCGTTTCAAAGTGCTGATTTGTTTTATAGTCAGTATTACATTTTATGACAGGCTCTTTTGCCAACAAAATGAGTGCATAAGAATCATACACAGCTCCGTAGACGGAGACTGCTGCCCTGTCAGCCCTGCAAATTTGTGTTAGAAATCCCTTGGGAAACTTGTGTAATTTGCAGACAACTATAGACCCTTTGCTGAAGGGCCAGTCCTGGAACGAGATAGAAAGCATGCCCCCACCTCCCTGTATTTCCAGCTGTGGAAAAACCTTCCCTTTCCCTCTCCAGTCATCTCCCTCAATCCGAGAGCATTAAATAAAAGGCAGAAAAGCCAAGCACTTTCCGGGCAGCTTCTGCTTTTAGGGGGCAGTGCTGGACACAGCTGCCGCCCACCCCTTTTCCTCCTTTCCTTCCCCTTCCGACTTCACTGTGTAGCCCAGGCTGGTCTCAAACTTTTGATCAGTCTCCTGCCTCAGTCTCTGGAGTGCTGGGATTACAAGGGATAAACTACCAAGTCCAGCTTAATTTTAAGCATTAACAGGGGCGAATTTTCTGCTTTAGGATGAAGTAGTTTGAACCTTCTCTAGAAGAATGAGGCCCAAGAACAGGTCACTGGGAGAAGGGGAATGTGTGAGCCCCAGCAACGTAGTGACTGGCTAGCTCTCACTTCAAACATCCCCTCCACCCCATGACTTCTGCTCTCCATCCACGAAAGAGGAAGATCAGTAAGGGTGAGAGGGAGCCACAGTGGTTACAGAGAAGAGCACTCCCATTGATTGATGGAGTCAGTGGTTACAGAGAACACTCCCATTGACTTGCTTGCCTGAGAGTTGTGGGCCTCCCCAAGTGTCCACCTCTGGGACCAGAGATAGTTTTGGAAAGTTCCCTCTTGTCCTTCTCAGGAAGCAGGGTTTGTAATATTTCACGGCAGCTGTTTAGCATTTCCCTACCTAGTTATTAAACAGAAAGGGAGTAAATTAAAATGGCAAAGTAAAATGAAATAAAAGGCGTCTTTTCTTTCCGTAAAGAGACAGCACCTAATTAAGAAATATTTGAATCCCACAAAAATGCAGACTCTTAGGGGTGACATAAAACCTCTCCTTTTAAATCAGAAAGAAAATCCAGAAAATTAGGGACAGACCCAAGAAGTAGTCCTTTAAAACAAAAAGCTCCCTCCCCTTGGGACTTCGGACTTTTTTCTCCGTACTTTCCCCCTCTTCCACAGTCCTGGGGAGTATTAAACTCAAACAAGTTGTCTGACTTGAAGTTTTCTAAACGGCTCCACATAAGCCTCCAGCCAGCTTGTCCCGTCTGCCCACCAGACTCACTGCTGGACCCAGTACCTCTCCTTCTGCCTCAGATTCCTCTGATTGACAGGGCCAATTCACAGTGGAATCCCTGGTTCTCTCTCTGTCCCTCCACCCCAGGGCTGGAGATGGAACCCAGGGCCATGCTCCTCCAGGCTGGGGGGGTGTTCTGCCACTGAGCTGTTTGTTCTTGGCAGTTCTTTTCTTTTCCGTTCTTTTCCTTTTTCGAATTAACTCAGGCTGGTCTTGAACTTAGTGTGCAATGGAGGGTGACTGAGCCTCCCATCCCCTGCCCTCACCACTTGAGGGCCCAGCTGACACAGCTGTCCTTGCCACACCTAGTTATGGGGTGTCAAGGGTTGAGCCAGGGCTTCATGTGTGCTAGACAACACTATGAATTGAGTTGCATTCCAGCCCTGTGGCAACACTTTTTCTGGCTTCTTCAGGTAAAACAGCAAGCTCGTCCATCTTCCAGATCCCTAACCCCACCAAATCAACCTTGGGCCCTTCTTCCCCCAGCTCCCTGACTTCCATCTTGTTCTTGAGAAGATACCACGATAGCTGCTTCCTGCTGTCCGCCCTTGGATGGTTCAGGAGGCACACACCACAGGCCACCTTAGGTCTTTGCTCCCAGACTCTGGTAATGTTTACACAGGAAGATACCCCCCTGGGGCACCTGCCAGAGATAATAGTAAGTGTAAGAGGTTCTAAACCTCAGGGAAGCTAAGCCGGGCTTGGTCGGGCAGGAAACCTTCCTCTTACCTCTTTCTCAGTTCTGCAGGAATCAGAGATAGGAATCATAAAATGGTTGAGACATTCCTGTAACAGTTGTTCAATTCTATTTATTTTATTTTTTGCTATGTTGGGGATCAAAGCCAGGACATGCTGCTAGGCAAGCTCTTTACTGACATCTGTAACCCCAGTCCTTGTTAGTAATTTTTATTTACTTAGTATACTTAGTTTAATTTTTTTTTTAATTTAAGCATTGTTTTTATGAAGTCTCAAGAGAATACTTTTTTTTTTTTTTTTTTTTTTTTAAAGTTAGGCCTTCACTGTAGTTTCTACCCTGGAACTTCCTATGTAGACCAACCTGGCTCAGACTGTGCTGATCCTTAGGTTTCTGCCTCTCTCTGTTATCATTATTATTTTTTAGAAGAGGTTTTGCCTTTGGATTTTTGTTTGTTTGTTGTTGTTGTTTTGGTGTTTAAGTTTACCATTGGGAAGAAAGAAAAAAACCAAGTTAAGGGGTACGGTGAAGACGATGTGCCAGGCAGCAGTGGCACACATCTTTAATCCCAGCACTCTGAGGTAGAAGCAGGCGGATCTCTGTGAGTTCGAGGCCAGCCTGGGCCACAGAGTGAGTCCCAAGACAGGCTCCAAAGCTACACAGAGAAACCCTGTCTCGAAAAACCAAAAAAGGAAAAAGAAAGAAAGAAAGAAAGAAAGAAAGAAAGAAAGAAAGAAAGAAAGAAAGAAAGAAAGAAAGAAAGAAAGAAAGAAAGAAAAGAAAATGATGCCTATTTACACAACGGAATCTTAATCAGCCATAACTAACAAAATGTCATTTGTAGGAAAATGGATGAATGGGTGCAACTAGAGATGATCTCATTAAGCAAATCAAGTGAATCTCAGAAAGACAATATTGCATGTTTTCTTTTATTGTGGATCCTAGATTTTATATATTTGAACTGAAAGTAGAACTGAAGCTAGGGGGACAAAAGAATTAAGGGGAAGGTGTAGAAGGAGAGGGAGGTGGCATGGGGGCAGTACAATCACAGTGTGGTATACAGTACAACAATGTCCTTATAAAGCCAAGCACGGTGTGCAATGAATGCAGAAGGAAGGAAGGAAGGAACAGAGAGAGAGCCGACTCTGCGTGAGGACCAGAGATGGCTAATGTGATTTGATATGAAAACGAGCTAGAGAACATTTACACTAACCACAGCACCACGCTATCAGTCAGCAGCACTGAAGCAAGTGTAGGGCAGACAGTCATGAGGGCAGATGCCAAGACAGGAGGGCACAGAGTCCAGAGCCCGGGGAAAGGGAAGGCTGCAGGTGTAGGCTTGGAGGCCTTTATTAGTATCTTAAACTGCAATATGGAGATCGTGTAGAGGTATTATGTGACTAGGCAAGAGAAAGAAACTAGAACACAGTCCTAAAGACATTTGAGGAGGTAGAGAATGAGTTGGGGAAGGACTTGGAAGGACTTCTCTGTGAGGTGGGCAGTAGAGTAGACAAAGAGATGTGAAAATGTCAGGCTGTGTCAAGAAGACTGAGTAGTCCTGGACTGAGGGGCCTTCTCACTGAATGCTTAGATGGACAGTGTCTGTGTGCAGAGAAGTACGGAGAGCTGGCCAATGAGTGAGATCAGAAGAGAAAGTGAAGCAGAAATTTGCAGGAAGATGCCTGTGCTGAGGCAGAGCAGAGGGCAGGAACAGTTGGAAGAGGCAGGTCACAAGAGTCTTGTCCCCCCAGAAGCCCATGGAGCATGTTTTTATGATGGTTCAAGTGATCTGGAGGCAGGGAGACAGGCAGGGGTACAAGAGGTTAGGGGAGTTGAACCCAGAAAGAATGCTAACAGAATAAAGCCCCAGGGCTGGAGAGATGGCTCAGCAGTTAAGAGCACCAACTGCTCTTTCAGAGGACTCAGTTTCAATTCCCAGCACCAACACGGCAGCTCACACCTGCCTATAACTCCAGTTCCAGGAGACCCAACACCCTCACACAGACATACATGCAGGCAGAAACACCAATGTACATACACTACAAATACATTTAAACTTAAAAAAGATAATAAAGTTGCCGCATCAAGTGGGATCAGAGCCCATGTCAAGGTGGCTATGGGTTAAAACTATTTTTTTCATTTCTTTTCTTGAGGTAAGGTCACATTTATCTGCTTCAAGCTCATTATGCAGCTGAGGACGACTCTGAACCCCTAATCCACCCACCTGTATTTCCCAAGAACTAGGTTACTCAGGTATAGCTCCATTTGTATGGAGTTGGGGGTCAGAAACCAGAGCTTCCTTTGTGATAGACAAGTTCTCCACCAACTGAGCTACATCCTTAGCTTAAAAGTTTTTTTCATTGGAGGAAAATTTTAGAACACAAATCTGCATTTTATATGTACAATTCATTAATGTTGATTATTTTCATAATACTGCACAATTACACTACACTATTACCAAGACTTTGTGTGTGTTTGGTAGGGGTTTGGGGGATCAAACCCAGGACACTTCATGCTACCACTGAGCTATATATCAGGTCTTTTGAGACAGTGTCTCAGGTTACTCAGGTTGCCCTTGACTAACTCTGTGCCTTAGGTAGGGCTTGAACTCATAACCGTACTGACTCAGTCTCCAGAGGCAGGTCTTTTTTTTCCACTCAAAACCAAAACTCTGTGACCAGTAAACAGTGATTTCCCAGCTCTCCTAACTCCTCCATGAAGAGGCTGATTTTAATAAGAGCAGAATTCTTCATCCCCAGTAAGAGGGAAAGTCCAGACTTCAGCCAGAGGCAAAGATCGGCTGCAATGTTTTGTCAGTGGAAAGAAGGGAGTGGAAACAGTCTGTGCCGTTACGAGGATTACCTCCTTGAAGCCTAGGGTGGAGAAGAGAAAAAGAGCCTGGGGAGGGGCAGGAGAAAGTATGAAATGGTAATTTAGAGAGTATAAAAGTAAAAGCTAGAAAAGTTCTCAGGATTGATGGCTGAAGTCCCATGCTCACTTACTATTTGTACATTTGAAATTAAAATGAGACCAGCCAATAATGATGACTGTCTTTTTTAAATTTAAAAATGTGAAGCTGGGCGGTAGTGGCGCACGCCTTTAATCCCAGCACTCGGGAGGCAGAGCCAGGTGGATCTCTGTGAGTTCAAGGCCAGCCTGGTCTCCAAAGCGAGTTCCAGGAAAGGCGCAAAGCTACACAGAGAAACCCTGTCTCGAAAAACCAATAAATAAATAAATAAATAAATAAATAAATAAATAAATAAATAAATAAATAAATAAATAAATAAATTAAAAAATGTGAGAAGCTGGGGATGTAGCTCAGTGGGTGGTGTGCTTACCTAGCATCCAGGAAGCCCTGGGTTCTAGCCTCAACATTGCATGTACTAGGGGAAGTAGGGGATACCTATAATCACTCAGCAAGTGGAGGCAGAAGGATCAATATTCAAGACCATCCTCAGCCACACAGTGAGTGAAAGTCCACTCTAAGGCACATGAAACTCCATCTCAAAAAATATGATAAAATTATACATCTAATTTGCCATTTTAACTGTGTGTGTGAGTGTGTGTGGAGGTCAGAGGTGAACACTGGGTGTCTTCCTCAATAGTTCTTAGCCTTATATTTTTAAAATAGGGTTTCTCACTGAACCTGGCCAGCAATTCCCTGAGATCTTCCCCAACACTGGGGGCTACAAGCACCTACTACCATGCCTGGCTTTTTACCTAGATGCTGGGGATCCAAACTCAGGCCTCAAGCTTATGCAGCAAGAACTTGACCCACTGAGTCATTTTCCTAGCCTCAGCTTAGCCCCTTTCAAGAGGATGATTCAACAGAATTGATAACATTCATTCTCTGCAATGGTTCCTACCTTCTCCAGAGCTAATCGCAGTCCCACATCAAAGACTGGCCACTAAATACCATTCTCTCCTCCTACAGTCCCTGGAAACTGCAGACTATGGGGTTTCCCCCAGAAATGTCTAAAGGCTGATGGTGTGGTGGTGTACAGTTACATGGGACTGGCAGAGGAGAAGGAAGGAAGGTATTGAGGAGTGTCACGGGGTGCTGGGTGCAGTGGTGGACTACACAGCTCCAGAGGCAGGAAGGGCTGCATGAGGTGAATCAATGGTGACTCCGTGGTCTTTGGAGTCCCCAAGACACCATCTCCTTTCCCAGGATTCCATAGACAGTAGGAGTCACGACTCATTTCAAGTTAATTAATTATTATGGTTCCCTATTGTTCCTGACCTCTCTACTGAACATTCCACAGAAGGGTCTGAAATGGCTCCTCAGGTCTTCCTCCTCCACCGAGCCACAGACCTGCGAAAACCGCGTAGTTCCCTGCGATCCCTGCACACCCTGCACCTAATTAGGTAAGAGAAGAGGCATATGGTGTTGTATATGGGGAAAGAGGTACATTTTCTATGAATAGCAGAGCGATGTGAACAGACAGGCTGGCAGATGATTGCGCTCGATCTGATCACACAATATGGGCAGCCGCATTGTGTGAAAACCCGCAAAGCTTCAGAAACTCGCTAACGTCCTCCTTGCTTTCTGCTCCCCAGCCCCTGCTTCCCTTGCAAAGCTCAAGTGGAGGTGGGGGATTCTTCTCACTGCTCTGGGCTCTGTCCTGAAGTTTGCCCTCAGAGCTTCTCTTCACCCTGGTCTATCTTTGGTAAGGCCAAAGCTATTCTTTCTAAGTAAGACATTTTATTAGTTATTATTCTTAGTTTTCTTAAATTTTTAAAAATTACCTTTCTTTCTTTTTCCTCTCTCTCCCCTCTTCTCTTTCATGTGTGTGCATGTGTGTAAACACACGGTGTAAATGTGGAGGTCAGAGGACAACTTTCGGGAATCAGTTCTCCTTCCACCGTGCAGATCCTAGGAATGAACTCAGATCATCAGATCTGGAGGCAAGAGCCTTTGCCTGATGAGCCCAGCCTGATTTATTGGTTTGCTTTTTGAGACAGGATCTCTTGTAGCAGGCTGACTTTGAACTTGCCGTGTAGCTGAGGATGACCCTGAACTCCTCGTTCTCCTGCCTTGGCTTCCCAAGTCCTAGGATACAGGCATGGGCCACTATGCCTGTCTGAAATCACACATTTTTCACAATATACTACTCACCCTTTGTTGTGTTATCTGACTTTGTGTGCATGTGTGTATGTGTGTGTCTGTGTGTATGTGTGCCTTGTGAATTATAAATTGGGTTCTTAAAAGATACAGTGACTTTGTGCCACATGAGTACATTTTTGAAGGAATGACGGCTTCATCTATTTCCCCGAGCATAGATGCCCTTGACGAGGGGACAGATACAGAAGGGCGTTTGTCTTTTACAGACAACACTGAGTCAGGGTCTCTCTGTATTCTACAATACCAGATGATCAATGGGTAGGCAAACCTGAGCTCCCACAGCATCATGCTTCCAGTAACACTTAACCCACGAGGTCTCAGAAAAGTAGCTGCTTAGATGGCTAGAGCTACAGGGATGCTCAGTAGCACCTGGAATTGTGTGGTATATGTCGAGTTGTGTTTAACTTGAATTCATATTGCAACATGTGGCTGGTGGCCATATTGGATGGCACAGCTTTTGTTCATAGGTACAACTTACTAATGAACTACAAGCTTTTTCAATTAAGGTAATTTTAATTAAATCTACTCTGTGCCAGATTACTCCATTGTCTCTGGCTATAAGTAGTGAATCTGAGTGACCCTGACTGTACATGTAGGGTTTATGTTTCTCCCTGAGTAAAAAGCTCCACAGTGGGCAGTGGGGGGCGAGATCAATGGCAAGAGAAGCTTTGGAAGCTGTTTGGGTTTCAAGTTCTGTCATCCTGAGTGGTAGATTTTATCTTCACAGTTGTGAGATGGTTGCTATATGTTCTAGAATTAAATTCTGTCAGGAAGAGGAAGTGAAAAACATGGAAAGACTGGGGATAGCTCTGTGTGAGTGCTTGCCTAGGGTGCCAGGGACCCTGGGTTTGATTCCTAGCATTGCAAAAATAAACAAATAAAATAAAATAAACAAAAGTAGAGAACCTGGCCAAACTGAGCCCAACTGCACACATTACTCCTCTCCAATCCACAGCCCAATGCCTAGGAATTGATTCCAAATGGTAACAGGCATAAATACAACGTGATTTATGCACAATATTATGCACCATGGCATGATTTATGGTAATTAAAACCTGGAAAT
Source organism: Peromyscus maniculatus bairdii (assembly GCF_049852395.1). Classification (NCBI taxonomy): domain Eukaryota; kingdom Metazoa; phylum Chordata; class Mammalia; order Rodentia; family Cricetidae; genus Peromyscus; species Peromyscus maniculatus. Next base: position 119,995,986 of record NC_134860.1, on the reverse strand, counting down.
AGCTCAAACACTTGTCAATAAGGGACTGTTTAGATAATCTATAATCCAGTTACACAATCATATATCTCATAATCAAACAGCAGCAAAGATGCTCTGTGTGTTGGATTGCCAAGAATCAGGATTATTAAAAGAAGAAGAGGAGGAGGAGGAGGAGGAGGAAGGAAGGAAGACAGGTGTGCTGCCACACATATGTAACCCAGCACTTAGGATGTGAAAGCAAGGAGATAAAGAGTTCAAGGTCATCCCTGACCACACAGCAAGCTCAAGTCCAGCCTGCCCTGCATGAGACCCTGCCTCAAGAACAGTAATAATGAGAACAACAGAAAGACATAGTTTCAAACTTGTATTGATACACACCTTTACATACAAGGGGGACATGGAGACACACAGAGACACGCATTTGGTGACTCTGGCAAGGGGAACTAACCTAACAGCAAAGGCATTTTTCCCTTACAGGAGGTGGGAAAGGGAGGTGGGTGTGGGAGAGATGGATGGAAGTGAGGCAAGTGAGGGAAGGAAAGCCTTAAACACACACACACACACACACACACACACACACACACACACACACACACACAAATGCAGACCCGGACATTTTTCATCTGTTGACTAGAATTGGGTCACAAGGTTCTGCCCAGCAGCAAGAAGTGGAGCAGTGTTACCTGAGGAACCTGACCCATCAAACACAGACTGCATCGGGCGTCGAAGGAGGAATGAAAGGAGCTAGCCATGGAGCAGGCGTAAAGCACGAGGGTCCACCATGAGCACCACAGCCGTGGAGAGATTCAGAAGGCTCCACTGTTGGGCTGTTCCCTGTCCAAGGAGCACAGCTCCATAAAAAAGGCCTTTATGTCCCCAGCCAACAAGGAAGGGTTTCTGGATCCTTTCTGTGTATTGCAGGAAACCCAGTGACTGGGAGATAAGACATTTATCTTATTATCAGGCATCAAGTGGTAGCAGAAAATGCAAACCTCCGTGGGTCTAAATAACCACCTGGCCACTGCCTTCAGCTACCACCTGACAAACAGCTCAGCATGGTTGCTTATAAAAAATGCTTAGTCATTTGATATATTTACAAGTCAGAAGCCACCCAAGTGTCCATTAACAGATGAATGGATGGGCAAAATGCAGGCTATGCATCCATGGGGATTATTCATGTTAGAGAGGAATTCTTACTCCATGTGAGACTACTGATAAACCTTGAGGATGCACTGCCAGAATATAAGCCAATCACAAAAGGATCACTGCCCCATAATTATGCTTCTCTGAGGGACCTAGACCAAACCCATAGGGGCAGAGAGTAAAGTGGCAGTTGATCTGGACTGAGGGATAGGGAAATGGAAACTATTGGTTAAAGTGATAGAATGAAATAAGGGAATGGAAACTATTGGTTAAAGTGATAGAATAATATAAGGGAATGGAAACTATTGGTTAAAGTGATAGAATAATATAAGGGAATGGAAACTATTGGTTAAAGTGATAGAATGGAATAGGGGAATGGAAACTATTGGTTAAAGTTACAGAATGGAATAGGGGAGTAAAGTTATAGTGACGGAAGGTGGTGATGGTTGTACAGAACTGAGAATGTGAATAAGAAAGCTTAGCATTGGAAACGATTAATATGCCATCTTAGTGTGTTTTATTATGCTTTTTAAATTAAATAATAATTTCTATTACGAGGCATCTACATAACCGGGGTGTTGGGGGACTGTGTGCAGGCCGTGGCACAAATGTGGAAGACAGGTGTCACCTGTGCAGTCAGGTCTCTCTCCACCTCCATGTGGGTTCTGGGGATCGAACTCAGGTCATCAAGTCTCAAAGGCCTGCCTCTCAGGCCCTACATCTTCCAGCTTCCCCACGTCCAGAGGATTCCCAAAACAGAGCCACCAGTTGGGAAGAGGTGTTCAAACACACGAGTCTCTGGGGGACATTTAAAATTCAAACTATAACAATACACACAAAATAATTAGGGTCATTAAAATGGCTCAGTATGTAAGGGGCTTGTGACCAAGGTTGCTGACCTGAGTTTCACCCCTACGACACACATTGTGGAAGGAGGGAGCTGACCCCCAAAAGTCATTGTCTGACTCTACATGCACACCATGGCACGCTTACACACACACACACACACACACACACACACACACACACACACACACACTAAACAAATATAAATAAGATAAAAATTTAAAAAGAAAGAAATCTTAATCAAATAACTTTATGGGTTTAAGACAAGCATTCCAATAAGCCAGACAGAATGCTTTAAAATTTTGCCTCAAGTTTGTGACAGAAAAAAGAGCAAGGGGAACAGCGTGTTTCAGACTCATGTCCTATGGCACTTCAGTTTGGCGTGGGAAAGTCAGTTCCTTTAATTACCGTGCATAGGAGTTATATATACGCTGAGGAAACCGCAACGATGCAGAGTGAGCCATGGACCTCTGGCCGGACTTACCTGACAACCACCAGGCATCTGCTCTATACTGTTTGCCCTCCAAGACAAAGGGAATCTTTTCTAAGTAGTTGGCGTAGATTCCACACATGTTGGTCCTTTTCTCCTTTGTTTTATGAGGCATCCACAAGAGTCAGAAACGAAGAAAGGAAAGGGGTGGCTAGCGCCTAACCATCACTTGAAAGTGTGTTTCTGTCCTCAGAGGGTTTTTAATACGGTATATTGAAGAACTGTCAGGGAGATGAAAAAAAGCAAAGACTTTTGATATTTAGTTTGAAACAAAGTGGAGAGACATGAGATTCGAATCTAATGAAGGGAAGAATTTCAAAAGAAAAACTGCCACATTTCCCGGTTTTGACTCTTACATATCAAACAAAGCCCAACTTAGATAATTGCTGCCAGTCCATTGTCTCAGCGACACCAGGGAACACACATCGACGCCAGAACTCTTCAGAGGCCCCTCTTCCCTTTTGGTGTACTTACAGAGTGCTCAGGGGACCCTGACCTCACTTGGCTGTGGTCAAGGGTATTTTCTGTAACCTCAAGTTGGGTTGTGTGCTTGGTATTCTAAACTTCCTTTGGTAACATTCACTCCTGGCCAGGCCTGTCCTCTGTACACAGGATCCTAGTTGTAGAGCTTGGTGGAGTACCTGCAGGTAGGCCGAAAGGAATAGTTTCCACTTAAGCACACAGAGCTCTCCTTTCGGCAAAGGAAGTAAGCCTGTTTGTAAGGCGATGAACTGGGAACCACACAGGACAGTACTGATTTTTCTATTAGGGAATAATGGAAATGGAATAGGCTTTTTTGTTTGTTTATTTTTCGAGACAGGGTTTCTCTGTATAGCAGCCCTGGCTGTCCTGGAACTCTCTTTGTAGACCAGACCTTGAGTTCACAGAAATCTGCCTGCCTCTGCCTCCCCAGTGCTTAGGATTAAAGGCGTGCACCACCACACCTGGAGTGGGAATGAGACAGTTTTGCTTGGGGCCAGGATATAGAACAATTGGCTTTTAGGCTAAGATGTGAAGGATCAATAAAAGCAGCAATGCAAGAAGATGGCTTAGTCAATACAGTGCTTACCAGGAAAGACCTGAGTTTGGATCCTGAGCACTCCTGTGGAAGCTGGAGGCAGAAGTAGGCATTTCTAGGTCTAGCAGGTGGAAACAAGCGGATCCCTGGAGGTCATTAGCCAGTCACCCCAGCTGAAGATGAGCTGCAGGCTCAGGGAGTGACGTAGTTATTCTTCCACTGCTGTGATAAGACACCATGATCAAGGCAATTCATAAAAGAAAAAATAACTGGGCTAAGGTTTCAGAGGGTTAGAGTCCATGATGGAGGGCAACGGCATGGCCGAAGGAATGGCTGATCCACACAAGATGTGGATCCCATCGTGATCCACAAGCAGGAGGCAGGGGGAGAGAGCACCCTGCGGGTGGTAGGAGCCACCTTCAGTGACACACCTCCTTCAACAATATCATTTTCATTATAGTAAAAATAAAACCAAAAGCAAACACTTGACACTGACTGTTTTGGAGTATATATTTCACTGGAGTTGACTGCATTCAGAACGTTAGGAAGAAAGATCTCTGATCCCTAGGACGTGTTGTAGTCTTTACCTCATACCTATGAAACTGTAAGTTCCCACTCTGTCCACGGCTCTCAGCTCTCAGTTCCTCATTTAATTTTTCAAAAGACAATTTGGTTTCCTTGAAAGATTAACTCTGTTCCCTGTTTGTCTAGTAAGGTGTGTTTGAGTTTGCACTGTTAAATACTGTAGTAGAGGCTGATCAGAATTGCTCTGCACTCTAAATTTAAAAGAAAGTGTATGGGTGTGTGTCTGGGATTGGGGTGGGTACTGCGTACATACATGTGAGTACAGTGCTCAAGGAAGCCAGAACAAGGTGTCAAATCCCCTAGAGCTGAAGCTACAGGTGGTTGTGAGTCACTGGGACCCAAGCCCAATCCTCTGCAGGAGCAGTATGTGCTCTTAGCTGCTGAGCCACCGCTCCAGCCCCCTCTCCTCAATTCAAAGTGTGTGACAATGATTAATATCCATCTCGAAGTGTTTGCTGTCTGCTGGGCTTTATACACACGTGTGCTAAGTGCTTTATTCCACCATTTCCTTTGTTCCTGAACAGCCTCAGTAGTTAGGAATCTGTTGTTGTCCCCATTTCACAGAAGGGAAAACAAAGGCACAGCTTAGGTAACTCGGTCACAGAAGTGGTGGAGCTAGAGTCATCAGTTCTGTCTGACTCGAAGGTCCACACTTACCATCAGAAATGGGCTGCCTGTCACTTCAACCCTTTGGGTTTGAACGATTTATTTTCTTCATGTTCACCGTCATTTCCAAACAACCGGCACCTTTTACCTCCTCCTCCCATTCTCCAAACACCTGCCTGGCTCCTGTCTTCAGAATTAATGGTGGTGGATAGATGGGATGACATCTGGGTGACCTCCCACAGTGAGCTTGCCAAGGTTTCCTCTTCCAAACCAAATAGTGAGACCAAGCCCATTGGGGGGTGTCATTTCCTCACCCCTCCAAAAGTTGTTCGGTTGTTTCTGCTTGTCAGACACTTGTGTGTGCCTTCGCTCAGCCCCCATTAGTCACTGAGGTGTGCCAGTAAGTGAATGGATTTACCGTGTTCCCGCAGCTGCCGAGTTCTGCACGTGCTCAGAACATGGCAGCAGCAGGTCTGTGCAGGGGGCCCAACACACATCCAAGTTCCCCAAAGTTAAGTCCAGGCCCCAGGACCAGAGAGGATTTTGGGAAAGAAACCACTGTTCTGTGTTCAGAAGCGGTTTGCCCCAGCTCAGCCCCTACCCTGGAGAAGAGATGGAAGGATGTTGTGTGCTGGAGACGACAGGCATAAACAATTTTCTTGCTGAGGTATGGCCTTCTCCACTCGACACAGAGCCCATCTGTCCAACGGCGTTTGAAATAACACCACCGGACGGCCAGAAAGGAGTGTCCATTGTCACATGCACTTTTGTACAGCAGGCAGTCCACACAGGTCCCTGTAATTCAAATCAAAACAGCCTCTTCTGTGACAGGGAGGTGGGGAGCGAAAGTGGCAGTTTGTGATTTCACCAACAGAGAGGATTGTTTTCCTAAGAATTTCTGCCAGGGGCTGTGGAGGACTCTTTGTGCATCTACGGGAGATCTCAAAATTTAGGCAACTATCGGGTTCCAAATTAAACACCTAGCTGCTGCCTGCTTGCTGGAAAGGCAGTCCTGTCCTACTGCTCTGTGTTCAGAAAGACTGGGCTTTGATTGTCCTCCCTGCCTTCCTGTGGACATTCTCCTGAAAAGTTTGCCCAAGATCGAAAACCAGACATCAGAGCATAGCTAAGAGCTTGGAGGAGCTGTTCAAAATTCAGAAATGGGGGCAGGAAGATGGCTCTGTGGGTAAAGTATAAACACCAGGAGCTGAGTTCAGATCTGCAGCAGCCATATAAAAAACATGCCGGAGAGGTAGAGATAGGAGGAGTCCTGGGATTCTCTGGCCAGCTTGCCAAGCTGGTGAGCCCCAAGTTCAGGGAGAGACCCTCAGCAGGTTAGGGTGCTTGCCCCCTGACAACCTGGTATCAGTCCATGGGCTCTACACAGTGGAAGGCAAGAATCCACTCCGGAAAGCTGTCTTTTGCCATCCACATGCCCACCATTGCACATGTGAGACCGCCTACCTACATACATGCATTTATTCACATATACAAGCAAACAAACAAACAAACAAACAAACAATTGGAATAATTTTTAAGTGGTGGATAGTGATAGAGAAAGATACCCAATGTTGACCTTTGGCCTCCATGGACACACACACACACCTGTGCATACGCATTCATCCACCACACAGACAGACATACTTAAAAACAACTCAGAAATGGTTGGCGTTGAGCCTCTGGCCTCAGAGTTCCTAGTGTAGGTTATGACAACCTAGGCACATGGAGATTTCCTATTCCCACATGGAGTTTGTAGCTCGTCTTTTGTTATCAGTTTTTCTGAGACGAGCACCAAATGAAGTTTAACAAGTAAGGTCTCCTTTCTCTGAAACACGAATCTTAGCATCCTCATGGGAAAGGAACAGTGATGGTGCCGTCAGGACTTAGGCGCATGAATCATTTCTCATGGTCTGGCACTGGAGCTCAGCATGGGCTATGAATCACGAGGTCCATCCTGCCCTGAATTCCTGTTACATGGCCGCAGAGGGGAGCTCAGCATTTCATGTTTTGAAAATGCAGAAATAATTTCCAAACAAGGCTGGGCATATAGTTCAGTTGGTAGAGCACTTGCCCACAATACCAAAGCCCCGAGTTTGACACCCAGCAGTGCAGAAGTGGAGCTTGGTGGTACACACCTATAACAACACTCTGGAAGTAGAGGCACTCAGAAATTCAAGATCGTTCTCTGCTACATAGTGACTTTGAGGTTATCCTGGGATACAAGAGACCTTGTCTCATAAAAGAAAAAGTTAAAAAGTAGTGACATGACTGTTTCCTTGAAGATTGTTAGAGATTATGTATGCCCTTGGAATGACATGATCCTGAGTTCCTCTGAGTATCCGTTTCTCCAGTCAGGCTGATGTGAAGCCTTGCTCTGAATAGTCATGGAAGCTGAGGTTGGGGAAGAAGTGTGAAGAACAGAATGATGGCTAGGGCAGAAGAGAAGCACTTCCTCTGTGTTTTCCAACATCTCTGTACCAGCGTACACAGAGAAAATGATGTCAGCTCTTAGCACGAGATGATCAGCTGAAGCCCCTGCCATCCCCACCACACTCAGGACTGTGGGGATCAGGGGCTCATGGACACCCCATTCCTGAACACTCTCTTCCAACCTCTGATATAGTTGATGCGAATGCACTGTGAAAGATGGAGGTCATGGTGTCCTTTGAAAATCTGATGGGAGAAAATTCAAATGTACACACACAGAATTTTGTCTCTATTCTCCAGTGGTGAATGTGAGTGCTCAACTCTATCTCTGGTCTTCAGGATGATAAAACACCTACTTTAGATCAGAACATTAATCAAAGAAAAGGGTCAGGGGAGAAGTGAAGGCCAAGTCATCTGATTAAATCTAACCACATGAAGGGTCTTTCACAGACTGTTTCTATAAAGATCTGGGCTTGAAAACAGTTCAAATACTGGGGATCCAGCTGAAAATACCCAAGTCAAGCAATCAGATCCAAACACTGGAGCAAACCACCCTGGCTGAGCAGATTGCCACGCACCATGTTGTTTACTTTTTACCAAGTTTTGATGTTAACTTGGTCAGGATGATTATTTGGTAAACAGTCTGAGTCTGCCCATTCCAAATACATTCCAAAGAGAACTTCCTCTCATTCCTAGAATATACCTGGTAGAATGGGAAGAGTGTAGATCTTCGCTGTTCTAGGGACATCTGTGCTTTACAGTGTCTACTTGGGCCTTTAATTGGCTCTAAGGATGAGTGCCTGGTTCAGAGTCAGGTCTAATGAACTTGGCTTCACTATAAGCCCACATGGACTTTCAAAGCACCTAGATTGCTAAAATAGCATATACCCAAAACAAGATGAGGATAAAGGCCTTTCCAATGACTTCTGAACCAAAATAAATATCAGACCTCAATGGCAACTGAGGGAAGCACTGGGGTTCCCTTGAAGAGTATGGGGTGTGTGCAAATTTACTCAGGCCTCACATCTTAGGAAAGCTCTGTCTTGGTGCAAAACACAGCCTGGAGGCCGGTTTTGTTGATGGCCTGATGGGTTGCTGTGTGTTTAAACGATTCTATAACAGATGATTTACCAATGGGAACAGAATGCCTTGGCACAGGATACCCTTGAGGAAGCTAATTCCACATTTCCAAATCATTTCCATGTCCTCCCAGTTCATATAGGTTTTCTCAAAGTCTATTAGCAAAATGTGAGAGCTAGAAGTAGGCACTATTATGTTGCCTTCTGGTATCTGCCAACCCCAAAGAAAGACCTAGACCTCAGAAAAGGTATGAGATAGACAAGGAACAGAGAATGATGCCATGTCAGGGGAAAGACAAAGAGATGGATGGAGGTCAGGGGATGAGGGAAGAAGTCCACTTCTGTCAGATACCCTTCTCCCTTGACCAAAGGGTGCTATCCACCCAATCTTGGCTCACAGAGACAAGCCATCTTCTGGGCTGTTCTTCTGGTTTACCTGAAACCCCCAAACATCTGCGATGGGAAACAGTAGTACCATCAAAGGCTGAACTTGGCATTCATTTTTGGGGAACCAGTGATGGGCAACTCTATTCCCACCTTTCAGTTTAGCAAAATGGGGGACCTCTCCTGGGACTTGAATGGGGAATAACACCATTCTCCTGAGGGATGGGGTGTCTCTTAGTAACTGTGGCGGTGCTAACAGTTCTGTCACAGTAAAGGGGAATTTTGTTTGTTCACTCCAGGAAGCTCTTTGCATTGGGAGCAGATAGCATTGGAGACGCTGACCCTTGGAAGCTCGGTTAAGAACATTTGTCTATCAGAAGTGGGAGGGAAAAGGGAACAAGACTTCCCAGCTCGTCGGTGGTGGTGTCACATGCCTTTAATCCCAGCACTCGGGAGGCAGAGGCAGGCGGATCTCTGTGAGTTCGAGGCCAGCCTGGTCTACAGATAGAGATCCAGGAAAAGTGCAAAGCTACACAGAGAAACCCTGTCTTGACAAACCAAAAAAAAAAAAAAAAAAAAAAAAAAAAAAAAAAAAAAAAAAGATTTCCTAGCTCTACAGTTACTTGTCTGGGGATGTTCCTGTTCCTATGAGACTAGGGTTTCTATCTCCCTAGAGATCTCCATCAATGTCACAAATATTTCAGATCTGTCTAGTCTTGACCACACAGGGGACGCTCCCTGAGTCCTGGGTGTGCCTGTTTGGAGGTGGCCTGGCGTGATGGCACAGCACCACTGGTCTCTGGAACACCTCTTTACCGAGGATGGACTTTGCTCTTTCACCTTATCGCCATATCAGCCTACTCTAGCAGTGCACTGGCTACAACCACAGGGTGTGGGCAGTTCATCCAGCCTATGAAATCTGGAATTTTCCAGTGTTCTGTCACTGACATTTTTTGGTGGGGTAAGGGTCAAACCTGGAGGCAAGTGCTTTACTCAAGGTAAAAGGCTGGGGGGTTTCACAGACATAGCAGATTGAGATACTCATTCAGTGTTTCTAAACTCTTATCACTATCAAAGACAGAGGTCACAAATAAGTAAGGAATTAAGAGGAGGTTTATTCCAGGGCCAAAGCATGGGTTTGTAGGGTAAATGAATGCTTCTAAAGAGAGTGCATCTCCTGGGGTTGGGGATTTAGCTCAGTGGTAGAGCACTTGCTTAGCAAGCACAAGGCCCTGCGTTGGGTCCTCAGCTCAAAAAAAAAAAAAAAAAAAAAAAAAAAAAAAAAAAAAAAAAAAAGAGAGAGAGAGAGAAAGTGTATCTCTGGAACCAGGGATAGCTTTTCTTTTCTTCCTTTTTTTTTTCTTTTTAAGCAAGCTTTCCTTTCATTCACAAATTAAGGCAGGCTGGGGAATAAGTTGGGAATTTCTAGAATGGGGAGGGGAGTTCCATTTTCTGCCATTCCACGGACCTTCCAGGAGGAAGAATGGAATCAGATCCATGATAGGAGGCAGCAGATTTGCAAGACTAATGAAATTTGCCATTATAATGAAGTAAAGGGTGGTGAGAGGTTGTCTCAGTCAGCCATGTGGGTCTCAGCTGGTTTGGGGCAGTCCTGCTGAAACACAATTTTACAGGTTCTTCAATCTCTCCACTTGCTGCTGGCCTCACTTTCCCCTGTGATGATCAAATCTATGTCACCACTGCTGAGCCACATACACAACTTGTTTCCTTCATTTAAACAACAACAACAGTTTATTTTGAGAAAGACTCTAAGTTGCCCAAGCTGGCCTCTAACTCATGACCCACCTGCCTTAGCCTCCTGAATGCTACGGTTGGAGTATGTACCACCATACCTAAATTTTACTTTTCTTACATTCAAAGAAATAAATGACAGCCTAGAGCAAAAAAATGTAGACAAAGCTTGGATAGAAACAAGAGAAGGTAGAGCATCCTCTAGGCAGTCAAGACTGGAAGTGGTAGAGCATCCTCTAGTTAGCCAGGTCTGGAAGAGGGAGAAGAGGCATGGGGCGGGGTGGGGGTGGGGGTGAGGGGTGGAGAGTGGGGGAGTGGGGGGAGTGGGGGGGTGGGGGGAGGGGGGGCAGGGGGGGTGGGGGGAGGGGGGGCAGGCCGGATCCTTTGGATAGTATAGCCTGTAGAGTCAGGTAGAAGACTAGGCACCAATTTATGTGTGGAAAGCTGGAAGAGAGAAGCAAGGCAGGAAAAGTCAGGAGGCATTTCTGGGGTTTTCAGACCCTAGCTCAGAAGCAAATGGAGCTGGGACCTCTACTAGACCCCCAGACAGACAAAGCTGAGTGAAAGAGAGCAACAGTCTAGTTCTTAGTACCTGGGAAATTCAAGACATATTTGTTGAATGGATGGATGGATAGATGGATGGATGGGTGGGTGGATGGATGCAACCAATTTTATTTTCATTTTTATTTTTCAAGACCAGGTTTCTCTGTGTAGCCCTGGCTGTCCTGGAACTCACTCTATAGCCCAGGCTGACCTTGAACTCAGAGAGCCATCCACCTGCCTCTGCCTCCCGAGTACTGGGATTAAAGGCATGCGCTTCTACCACCTGGCTTATTTTTTAAATGGACAGAAGGAATACAGGTAGGAAATAAGAAAAAAGGAGGAGACTGGTATCCTCTTCTCTTTTTCCTTCTCCCTGACCATGTTGGAAAAGCACGTCTTAGAGCTGTGAAAACTATACAATAGCAGATTATGTAACAGATGAGAGGAGAAAGGCCAGAACTTTTCAAATACAGCTAATTCATGGATTTGTAAATTATTTTAATTCATTTAATTTTTATGTGGTGGCCCTCCCTCATCTCTATTCTTTGGGCAAGGCAATGCTGAAGAAATTGGGTCAGGAGTCCCATCGGGCATTTCCTGCTTCTATCCCAGACATTGTCCTCATAGGTGAGACCAGAACAGGCTCACTAATGTGAAAACTCAGAGCTGACTTTTAGGGAAAAGGAGCCTCCAAAGATATTGTGATCCCCAAGGTGGGGTGTGTATATGTGTGCGCTCCCTTCCCTTCTCCCCGGTAGCCTGTCTTTGAGCTTGTGATCTTTGAGTCTCCTGTATTTCAACTCATCTTCCTTGAGCAGAGGAAGCAGTAGCTATCCTGCTTCATCATGGGTCCTGCCTTCATATGCTTTTGTGAAAAATGATTGGGTTAGAGTCTTTATATTCAGGCTAGGCTGTTCACACTGACCTCATCTCTTGTGTCAAGATACAAGCCACCCTTCCACGAGTGATCGTTTCATGCTCTCTCTTTCTTCCTAGTCCCCCCACCTTTGTTTTGTATTAGCGGAGCCACAAAACGATTTGCAGTGAGAGGGCCTATCAGCTCAGTTTCTGGTCGCTGTGATACACCCTGACAAACAGCACCTAAAGGGAGGAAGGATTGATTTTAGTTCACAATTTCAGGTTACAGTCCATTATTGTTGGGGAAGTCAAGGCAGCAGGCACTTGAAGCAGCCAGTCACATGACTTCACAGTCAAGTGCAGAGAGAATGAATGCATTCATGCTACTGCTCAGCTCACTTTCTCCGCTCATTTATAGTCCAGGACCCAAACACAAGGAAGGGGGCCACGCACAGTGGCCTGGGTCTCCTCACATCAATTAACAAATGTAATTAAAACAGTCCCCTACAGACATGCCCACGGGCCGCCCTGAGCTTGACAATCCATCATTCAGTTCTTCTTCCCAGGTGATTCTAGATTGGGTCAAGCTGACAGTCAAAACCAAACATCACAGACACAAACTATTCCAATTGTTAGAAGGAAATAAAAATAATTATGTGTGTCTGGCTGACGTTGGCTTTGGAGAATGTTTACTTGTAACCAGCAAGTTGGGTGAGATGGAAGATGGAGAGCCAATCTTGGCTGTTCTGAGAGTGTACATCTCCTTACAACAGAACCACAATCTAAAGCCAACTAACACCATTTTGGGTTACAACTTCTGCATTTGTGAAATATAGAGATTAGCTTGGACCCCTCCATTCTGCATACTGTGCAAAGTGTCTGGGTTTTTATAAGCCTTGCTGTGTAGGGACAGGCACTGGGGGCAACAGACGAGTCCTTACAAGGAAAAGCTGTGGGCATCGTGGGGCATGTGGGCTGGAAAGTCTAAAGTCTTCCTACACCTCTCTCTGCCTTTATCTTCTTCTCTCAAGTGATGATGCCTTTACGAAGAAACATATTGTTTTAAACCAGAAGACAGCAGATAACTATGCACACTCTCTGTAGTCCTCATACCCTGCAGTTCAATGGTCAGCAGGTCCATCCTGGCTACAGGAGACTATCAGGCTGCAGGGTCCCTTGGAGACCTGCCTCCTCCTGCCTAATGACTCAGCGGTCAGTTTAGCTCTGTAAGAATTGCATGGAAAGGGCAGTACATGTCCAGTAAAACTTTCAGCTCTTTGAATAGTGGAGCCAGGTTCCAATCTGCTATGGCAGGCTTCCCCTGTTGCCATTACACAAATTTCTCTGTCAGTGAAATGCAGGTTTTAATCAGAAAATTTAATTTTGTTCACAATTCATGGTGTGTTCAGGGTGAGAAATGTTGCTTGCCACGTGTGCTTTCAGGACCCTGCTCTGTGCAAAAGGCATTTCAATTTATTTCACACCTTTCTTAGCAACAATACCCCATGCACTTGCTGGCAATAAGTGGCTGGAATTGCTCAGAAAGCCACTGAAGAGGATGTTCTTCAGGTCACTCAGGGATGCTTATTTGGAGCAATTAAAAGAGGAGATTTTCATAGTTTGTTTTTAAGGCAGATGCTCAGCTGGCCAGAATAGCAGTGCTTAGCACTTCACGGAGCCGAGCGCTCGGTGCCGTGGTCTTTGTATGGATTTGCTTCCCTGATTGACAGCTTCTGCCTCAGCTCTGTCTTCCCAAGTGGCTTGTAGCCTTCAGAAGAGTTGTCTGTTGTGAAAATGTCCACACATCTTTCGCATGAAGAGCATCTACGTGCTTGAGAGCTGGCAACAGCCAGGGAGGGGCAGGCTGGCCAGGCCAGACTCTGGTACGGATTTGTCTCAGCCATTCTTCATCAGAGGACTAAAGTCTGACCCACACCAGTTCATGTATGGAGGACAGACACACTAACTGTTCCTGGGAGACCAACAGGTGCCACCTATGGACCAGTTTGTTAGGTCTCAAGGGTATAGGACCAATTTCTTTAGAACAAGAAGCAGGACCATATGGTGGGAGATTCCCATAACCAGCTGAGAGCAGGGCAGGGCCTGATCAGAGCAGAAGGCAGTATAGAGGGAAGGGACAGGGTCAGAGGAGAGTCAGAGGGAGGAGGCAGAGGCAGAGAGAGGAGGCAGAGGCAGAGAGAGGAGGCAGTCAGAGGGAGGAGGCAGAGGCAGAGGGAGGAGGCAGAGGCAGAGAGAGGAGGCAGAGACAGAGGGAGGAGGCAGAGGGAGGAGGCAGAGTCAGAGAGGAGGCAGAGACAGAGGGAGGAGGCAGAGTCAGAGGGAGGAGGCAGAGTCAGAGGGAGGAGGCAGAGGCAGAGAGAGGAGGCAGTCAGAGAGAGGAGGCAGTCAGAGGGAGGAGGCAGAGTCAGAGAGGAGGCAGAGTCAGAGGGAGGAGGCAGAGTCAGAGGGAGGAGGCAGAGTCAGAGGGAGGAGGCAGAGTCAGAGGGAGGAGGCAGAGTCAGAGGGAGGAGGCAGAGGCAGAGGGAGGAGGCAGAGGCAGAGGGAGGAGGAAGGAGATGCCAGGACTAAGCTTGGCCAAGGAGCCTGTCAAGGAGGGGTAATGAGCTCCAGAGCTGAGCATGTCAGCTGAATGAGATCTACAAAACATAGCTAGAGAAGACCCTGTTCTCTGTGTGGCTCTGGTCTACTGGGCTCTCTCTCCATGCTCCTTCTCATCATTTCCCAGCAGGGTAGGCGATGAAGTGTCCATCTCTTCACCTCTTCCCAGGTATCTGAACCGCTAACCAGACTTTCTGTGTTTGAGAGCTGGGCAGGCAGAGCTGGGACAGTTCAGCTAGGTCATTCACATGCATCGTCACACTGAATCCTGCTCAATCCAAAGAGGATGAGCTGCTTTATCTAAAGGAATGTGTAGGGGGAATCCGGAGAGATGGCTCAGCGGTTGGGAGCACTTTTTGTCCTTCCCAGCATACAACCATCTATAACTCCATGTGACACATTCTTCTGACCTTCGTGGGCACCAGGAACACACACAACTGTGCAGGCAAAACATTCATGCATAAAGTAAAATGAATATATATATAATTAAAGGAATGTAGGCTGTAAGGCCAAATTCAGACATTAGCAGGCTGTTTCTGAAGCCACACTCTTTCTGCAACAGGGAGGCCAAGGGTACCCTCTGTCCAAGCACCTTCCCTCTCTTAGGAGTGGGGCCTTTAGGTGTTCTAGGAGCTGGGAGACTGATGTGGATAAGAGCAAGTAATCTTAATCACTGAACTATCTCTCCCCATTCAGTCACCTCTTGAGGTGGTGGAGGTGAAGAGGAAGAGGGAGAGAGGAAGGGAGGAAGTGAGAGCCGGTCCCAGTAAGTACATGTGTGGAGGTCAGAGGAGCCAGTTCTTTCCATGTGGGTCTCAGGGTCATCGGGCTTGGATGCGAACACCTCTAACCACTGAACCATCTCATTGGCCCAGAACTCAATGTATTAACTCACGTATTCAACACACACCGACTAGGGGCAGGCACCACGCTAGGCGCCGGGATGAGGAAAGCAAACGAACTTCTGGTTGAATTCCAGCCTAGCAAGTGTGTGATAAGGAGAAGTGAGATGGCACTTGCCTGTCCTGTTTACTTAATTCTTGCTCACCCTGCAACCCCTCTGTCCCCTCCTTACCGCACTGTGTGACAAGGTCATCCATCCCTGTGTTCCCTACCCAGGACATCGCAAGTGGGGGTGGTCAGCGGGCCCTATGGCTCCCTCCCTGGACATAGGGCTGTTTCATCTCTGTTCCTCACATGAGAAGCTGCAGGCATTTGATCGTGAGGGCAGTGCACACTTGACTTCTGGGATGTCTTTGAAGGCCAGGCTATAACATGCCTGGAAGTGGAAATGATCCCACAGTGAGTCACAGACACCCCCATGTGCCCTGCATGGGGGCCGGGTGTATAAACAGAGCGGGGCCCTCCACCCTGGAAGGCCCCTGGAAGGGAATTTTAGGATTCCTTTTCCTTCCTTTTTTTTCTGTTTCTTGTTTTTCATTGTTGTTTTTGGTTTTTTGAGACAGGGTCTCACTCTGTAGCTCTGGCTGTCCCAGAATTCACTGTGTGGACCAGGGTGGCCTCGAACTCACAGAGATCTGCCTGCCTGTGCCACCACTCCCAGCTAGGATTCCTTTTTCTATCACTTTCTACTACCAAGACAGAGCCTCCAATGTACCCTGGACTTCCTTTTCTATTCTCTGTCACTACTGAGGACCTGAACTGCTCTAAAAATCCATTGTCTTGTCATTCTTGGGTGTTTTGTGACGCTCAGCCCAGGCTATGAGGCTGGTATTCTCATTGTCCCACCTGATAAATAGTAATACTGAGGCTCAGGAATATAGGACAAGGTGTCTCAGCATTTCTCCTTAGCATTATGCATTTCTAACTTTTTACAAATCCTTTTTCTTGAATAGCCAAATTCTTAGATACTTTTACCTCCTCCTTTTTTTTTTTTTTTTTTTCTGACCACCCAGTGCCCCTTTTAGTGGACCTTGGCTCTTGGCTAATTTCCATGTTTTAAGACATAATGAGCCTGGCAGTGGTGGCACAAGCCTTTAATCCCAGTACTTGGGAGGCAGAGCCAGGCAGATCTCTGTGAGTTCGAGGTCAGCCTGGTCTACAATTGAGTTCTAGGAAAGCCAGGGTTACACAGAGAAACCCTGTCTGGAAAAAAACAAAAAAGAAAAGACATAATGAAGAGTAGTGGGAAGAAGTGGAGTAAGAATTACTGCACAAGGAAAGGTCTCGGCCTCCTCCAAAACACCTACCTTCAGGTCAGTAACACACTATCTCAACAGAGTAAGGGAGTGAAAGTATTCTCTAGAAGAGTATTCGGCCTTATTAAGCTGGGAAAGGAATGACCAAACGGGGTGTGTGTGTGTGTGTGTGTGTGTGTGTGTGTGTGTGTGTGTGTGTCTTTTGGCCTAAGGCAAATAACTGTGATCAAAGTTTCCTGCGTCTCTGGGCCTCAGCAAACAGCCTAGGACCCGGCCCTCTAGTTAAAGTGACCAAGGCACTGAAGAGCCCCTCCCCCCTTGTCTTAGTGGCCCACAAGTAAGCAAACAAGCCCTGGGCTGTTTGTTGGCCAGAGGACAGTGAGAGAATAATGTTCCCCGTGCTATTCACTAAGACACTCCAAGCCTGCTGGGCTCCCTCCCTCCCAGGACCCCAGCTGAAGAAACCTAAGATATTACGCAAGGCCAAAGTCTACTAAGACCCTCAAGTCAGACGCTAAGCCTACTCAGCAGCACTCGGGGTGATCAGGACTTCCTCAGCGACTGGCTGGCCTCTACTTTTTATCTCAACTGGTAGCTGTCAGCCCCAGCAATTTGAGGGCGTCAGCTGAGACAGAGAAACAGGCACAGTATTTTGTGTGTAGTGTAAGGATACAAAAGACAAATAAACACACAGATTATTAGTTCTGAAGCACGACCACCAAAGGAGCCATGCGTTCTTTTCTAGGAAATCTCCACACCCGTATCCCTGAATGTGAGAAATCAGTGGATAACAAGCAACACATGCAGAGGTTCTGCCCCTTCTCTAATCAACCTGGAGTGTAAAGGTGGATGTGTAAGCCATTAACGCTCAGCTCAAATGAGAGGAATTGTCCAACTCCTCTGTGGCCTCAAACTTCATCACTGAAAGGATGAAGTTCAAGTCTTAATGCTTCTAACACAAAAATTTCTTCTTTGTCGGTTCTACGGCTTGATTTGGTTATTTATCTGCAAAGTAAAAGCCGACTGGAGTTTTATTTCAAGAGTCTATGATGAGACCCAGAGATCAATATCTGTAAAAGACTACCAGATTTTGGCAAAGACAGGTGGATCTCTGAGTTCGAGACCAGCCTGGTCTATAGAATGAGTTCCAGGATAGCCAGGGGGCTACACAGAGAAACCCTGTCTCAATAAACTAAACTAAACCAAAATAAAATAAAATAGACCCATTTTAAAAATCTGGGTCTTGTGATATTGCCCAGGCCAGCCTGCAACTCCTGGGCTCCACGAATCCTCCTGCCTCAGTGTCCTGCACAGCTGGGACCACAGGCAACTTCCTAGCCCGCTGGACAGTTCTCTCTTTTCTTTTTGGTTTTCCCAGATACATCATCCATCCTGGCCTGAGCTCATGGTGACCCTTCTGCCTCAGCTTCCTGAGGGCTGGGATTACAGGAGTGTGCTATCACGCCTCATCCAACAGACGACAGTTCTAAGGTACCTCACCCAGCCCATCAGCACAGGTGACCTCAGAAGCCCTTGTGTAGCCTTTCAGTGCTGTGACTTATATAACTGAAAACTTAAATACAAATAATGAGAAAATCCACTCTACTAAGACTTAAAAAATTAAAAACTCTTAATCTATTGAAAAATCTCTTACAAAATTCAGAGGTCACAGAAGTCCTCAAATCTACTTCATTAGTAGATTTGGACCCAAGTCCCATAAAGTATTTTGGGCAGGTGCTATGAGTCTAAAAAAAAAAATCACATTTTCCCCACATTTTAATAATTTTAAGTGGGTTTTAAGTCTGTCACAAAACACAGATTTACTTTTTGCCTTTGAGAATCAAAAGGCAGTCAAAGCTTTTGATTTCCGGGAGAAAATTTTGGAACTCAAAAGGACCAAATAGAACTTTGTACACCGAAGACAGACAGATGAGAAGCGTCGAGATGGTGTGGTTCACAAGCCTGTATCCGCCTGTAATCTCAGCGTTTGGGAGGATGAGATGGGAGGGTTAGCATGGATTTGAGAGTCTAGCCCTAAAGAGCAGGGCTGTCTGATTCAGAAACAAAAAACAAACAGACAAACAAAAACAGTGAGAAGATACTAAATGTTTCTGCTCTTAGTTTGGGATGACAACACTTTGCACACGTGTGTGTGTGTGTGTGTGTGTGTGCGCGTGCACGCGTACACATATGAAGTGAGCTTCTAGGTATGGAGGGGGCCTTAGCAGGGGGCCACATTGTAGAAACTTTAAGGGGCAGGCAGGCCAGCATACCCCAAACCCCCAGCAATGTCTGCCTGGAAACCGACTGCAAATGCTGCTCAGCTTTGGAAGTGGATTTGATTTTCTCTTCTCGTGAAGCCTGGTGCCCGCTCCTAGAGTGGCAGTACGCGTCTGTGTGTGTGGACACTGGCTGCAGCAGCAGAGGGTGTGAAGGCAGAAAAACCTACCACGCAAAAGGCAGGAAACAGAAACACTGTGTTTGGGATCTGGATCAGGAATCCAAATCAAAAGAGCACCACAGCCGACAGAAACATGCATTTCTAAAGATATTTATTTGAAAGTTTGGAAGAAAGCAAAGCTCGTGCCCTGGGGCTTCTGGGAGTATGTACAAAATACAATAATTAAATTAAGTCCAGCAGTTAAAATTCCTCATAAAAAGAAAAAGCTGGAGCGCTTCCCAATGGGGAATGCTTGACTTGAAAGAAAGGTTTTACTCCATGGCCTGAAGGTCAACAAACTG
This sequence comes from Peromyscus maniculatus bairdii, assembly GCF_049852395.1. Lineage (NCBI taxonomy): Eukaryota > Metazoa > Chordata > Mammalia > Rodentia > Cricetidae > Peromyscus > Peromyscus maniculatus. The sequence continues at coordinate 119,976,756 of NC_134860.1, read as the reverse complement.
GGGCTCCATGAGAATGTATAAAATTTCTTAAAGCGGGTCTTCCGTCTTTGTTTTGTTAAAAGAAAATAAAAGAGTAAAAAGGGACAAGTTTTGAAAATTCAAAAAAAAAGGAAAAAATGAAGGTGCTGTCCTAAAATCGTCAGGATTTTTATACACGCCACACTGGAGGCTATGAAAACATGCTCTTTTTTCTGAGCACTAATCAAACACATATGCCCTTCAAGAAGGAAGCAGGGGAAAAGGCCATGGAAGCTTTTGAACAAATCTCTTTAGAATACACTCATTTTCAGAGGCACTATTTGCAAATTCATGACGAATTCACTCGCCACTTAATTTTGAACATATTTACCTTTAATATTTCAATATCCTCATAAACACATTTCACATTTTGAAATGTCTTACATGATACAAAGACTGGTGCAGGGGTGTGTGCATGCGCGTGATATTTCATGAGGCAAAGTTATTAGGATGATCCTGTTGAGTTTGGGTCCCACCCTAAAATGGAACGTTTATCACAATTTGAAAATGTCTTTTTTTTAGGAGGTGGGTGAGACAGGATTTCTCTGTGTAACAGCTCTGGCTCTCCTGGAACTCACTTTATAGATCAGGTTGACTTTGAACTCACAGAGATCTGCCTGCCTCGGCCTCCCAGGCTGGGAGTAAAGGTGCAGGCCATCACCACCCAGTGAAAATGTCAGTTTTTTGTTTTGTTTTTTAATTAAGAGATTTTCTATTCATTTTACATACCAACCACAGATTCCCCTGTCCTCCTTCCTCCTACCTGAAAATGTCAGTTTTTATAATGATAATTTGTTACGGTTTCTGGTACTGTTCTCCCCAAAGAGGAATAAAGTTAAGATGGAAATCAAATTTCATAAGCTTGATATAAATATCTTTATACCTTAATAAGTTATACATAAATAATATAAATTTTACATTTTATAGAGCTAGAGAAGATTTCTATAAAGGTAAGCCTGATCATTTCTAAGATCTTTCTGGGCTCCCACACAAGCCTCACACTATGCTCTCCTATAGCCTCTGCTAAAGCAATATGAAGCCATAACCAATCCGCTGTATCCTGCAAGCCCTAAACAGAGTTGAGTGATGCTGTCTTGCATGAAGACAGCATGATCAGATGTACCACATTAGGAAGAGCAACGATATTTAATTTACTGAATAATTAGTGGTCTCATTGTCATTTCGCCTTTGATTCTCGAAGTACAGCATTAGCTGTCCCTGCACTCAGGGTCTCTCCAGTAAAATGGGCATAATGCACAGTTGGTGCCAAGTTCACAGTCAATGCAGGATTGTGGAATGTTCTCTAAGCAGCAGGAACTTCAGCTAGAATTACCTCCAAAACATGGGCTCAGAATTGGGGGTGGGGCTGCCTAATTTTCTTGCTTTCCTCCCCGGCACTTGGAATTTGTGCCTTTGGAATTATGAAGGTGGGCGGGCCTTAGGTGAAATTCTAAGGAAGAAGAGCAAGCCAACTGTAAGTACTCAGAGGGGTGAGATGGAGTGAAGCCAGAAGACACAAAGAATTTTGAAGGCCTTGGGGGATGAGGTGGCAGGGGTCTGTGAGGCCAGGAGAAGCAAGCGCAGCTGCCGTCCTTGGGGTCGGTCCTGAGACCGTCTCCCAGGACTGTTTTCCTAGAAGACTAAGACATTCTCTAGTGGTTCAGCTCAGCCCTGGTGGCAAATCCTGAAGCAGGCATGGTGGGGTGGGGGGGCTGAGTTTGTGGGTGACTGAGTCTCCCGTCTGTTTTTGAATGACAGTTATTTGAACTGAAATAGGTTCAGATGTCTTTACTGGCATTGGAGGGAAGTTGTGGTAGAAAAGGAAGCTTCCACTTTCGTTTGTATGGTTTCAGGAACATCCTCTGGAGCTGTGTCATCTCCGTAGACTGGTTGAAGAGATATTTAATGAGGAATTGTGACTCTGAGTTGGGAGTGTGTGGCTGGGGGGAGTGACCTGCAGACCTGTCATAGGTGCGGTTCTTCCTTCCTGCAGAACCTTGAGCAAGTCAACAATCACAGTGTCACCAGCACTGTGCTTTTCTATGTGGATGGTGCCCCCTTTCAGCCAGGACTGGTACAGTATGAGGCCCCTAGGGCTTCCGTTTCTGTCTATGAGATCAGGGGCTTGGACAAAATGATGGAATTTGTTTATAGTCAAACGTCTCTAGCACTGAGATAAATTCCCACAGCCCATGAACAAGTCTAGGAGGTTGCCCACAGTGCATGAGGCTTCTCCTGGGATGCACACGGACATTGCCGGATCAATGCATTTTCCCATCAGAACATGTCTTTTTATCTACCAACAGAAACAAAGGAGAAAACCAGGTTCATTAATAGAAATCAAAGCACACCTATACACCCATTTCTGGGGAGGAAAAGCAGGAGGATCACTCACTGGCATTTTTTTTATACTATTTTTATTTTATAATTAACTTAATTTCACATATCAGCCACGGATTCCCCTGTCCTCCCTCCTCCCACCCCCCAGCCTCCCCCCACAATCCACCCCCCACTCCCACCTCCTCCAAGGCAAGGTCTCCCCTGGGGAGTCAGCCCAGCCTGGCAGACTCAGCCAAGGCAGGTAGCTCACTGGCATTTTAAGACCAGCTTGGTCAACATAGCAAGTTGTGAGCTAGTTGGCTACATAGTGAGACCCTGTCTCAAAACAACAACAAAGATTTTAGGATCAATGCCTACGAAAGGAAGAAGGGTGAAGGATGGGGATGCAGGGCAAGGACCAATCCCACTGAAGTTCTGGGAAATAAATCACACATCAGGATACCCTTGCCCTAACACAGCCCCCACACAAGCAAAGGCAAAGCTCCTTGTCTCTTGGCTGCGGCTTTGTGGATGCAGGCCACTCTGGGAATGGTGAGGCCTTGGGCCATACGGCTGGGTGTGGATGCCAGAGGTGTTGGTAGCTGAAGGTCCTGTCTCCCCAGCTCGTCAAATGGAGGAATCCTCAAAGACCCACTTGGATGGTGCACCTCTCTGACTGCCATATCTTCATGGCAACACTTGGAACTAGTGTTTTTTCTAAGAAAATTGAGGCTTAGAGAATGTCTAGTCTGAATGTAACCTAACTGACTAGTGAGAAAGCCAGGACCAGACGTTAAATGATGGGGAAAGACTCTAGCCCTAGTTTTAACAACAAAGACACTTTTTTGTTTGTTTGTTTGTTTGTTTGTTTGAGACAGGGTTTCTCTGTATAGTTATGGTACCTGTTCTGGATCTCTCTGTGTAGATCCAGGCTGGCCTCTAACTCACAGAGATCCGCCTGCCTCTGCCTCCTGAGTGCTGGGATTAAAGGCGTGCACCACCACCTCCCGGCCAACAAAGACACTTTTGATGGAGCTCATACCTGGGGGTGAGGAACAAGGACAGGAAAGCATTCAGAGGGCATAACCATGTCCAATATGCGTACTGTGTGAGGACACACATACCTAATTAGGTCCTCCAGTAACAATCCAGTCGAATGTACTGGGAGAGAGCCAGATCAGTAGGCTGCGAGGGAACTGGAGAGCCCTCACAAGCAGGCGTGTCTAGAAAGGGTAGCTCTCTAGAGAATGGTGGAAATGGAGGCTGGAGACTCAAGTAGAGAAGTTCATACAGTTAGAGAGGCAGGTGCTATAGCACCCAGTGGGGGTGAGCGCGCGGGGGTGGGGGGGTGGGGGGGGGTGGGGGGGTGGGGGGGGTGGGGGGGTAGGCAGGGCTCTGGAGCCTGGAGGTCACAGCAGTCCATTGTCTTAGAAGAGCCTGGGAGAAGCATCTCAGGGCTCCCATGAAAGTCTCTACAGGAATTCCAGTTCCTGGTAATCCTGTCATGAACTTTAGACTATTAGTACACTCTGTGTGTGTGTGTGTGTGTGTGTGTGTGTGTGTGTGTGTGTGTGTGTGTCCGTCCACGGAGGTCTGAGTACTGCTTTGGGCTCCTGTCTCTCCTTATCAAGGCAGGGTCTTTCTTGTTTCTGCCTCTATACACCGTATTACACACTAGGCTGCCCTGTTCCTTCTGTTTGCACCTCCTATACAGCCTAAAGAGGACTGAGATTACAGATAAACCACTGCGTCTGTTTTTTGTTTTTTTTCAATAGGTTGCAGGAATCAACCCCGGTCATCGGGTTTGCTCTAGCAAGCATTTTACAGTCTGAACCATCTACTCATCCCCCTCTACAGAAAAACACAAGCCAGGGCTCACATTGACTGTTTCCCTTCTTCCCTCCCTGGTACTTAGGAGACAGGAAGCCAGATGCCTAGAGCATGAGCTCCTCAGAAAACACCACACAGAGCCGTCTGAAGCCAGAACATTCCTTGTCTTTGTGATGTTATTTGTGTATCTAAATAACAAAGGCAATTTAGTTCATTGTTTAAGACAAAGCAAAAAACTGGGTTAAACCAGTTATTTGGCATCCTGAAGACCAAACTCCTGCTTGTGGGAAGCAGAGGAAACAAGCAGGACTATGACACACCCTTGGCCTGCCTTGCAACTCTCTCTTTAAACTCTTTCTTCTCTCTCTCTCTCTCTCTCTCTCTCTCTCTCTCTCTCTCTCTCTTCCTTTCTTTCGTGTGTGTATGTATGAGAGAGAGAGAGAGAGAGAGAGAGAGAGAGAGAGAGAGAGAGAGAGAGAGAGAGAGAGAGAGAGAGGAGAGAGAGAGAGAACTGGTAGGAGTTGGTTCTCTCCTTTCGTCATGCAGGTAGGTCTCAGGGATCAAACTCAGGTCCTCAGGCTTGGAGAAGGGTCTTTACCTGCTGAGTCGTCTCACCAGTTTTGCCTTCTGGTCACATGAGGGAATTTTGTGTATTGTTTTTGTCATTAGTGTGATGAAGTTTTGTTTTCCCTACAGTTCCTCCCACACCTGAGACTAGGGAACATGTCTTTTTTTTTTTTTTTTTTTTTTTTTTTGTATACCTACAAGGAATCTACAACAATATAAGAATTGGCTTGGGTGGGGTGGGGGGCTAGGATGTTGGACTCTTTAATCCCAGCAGCAGCAGGCGGAGTTTAAGGCTAGCCTGATCTACAAAGCAACTTCCTGGCCAGTCAGGGCCACAGACAGATCATGTCTCAACACACCCCTCCCACCACCACTCACCCAGAATTGGCTGAGACCAATGGAGAGTCCACCATGATCACTGAGCAGGTTACTTAAGAGATCATCAACTTTGTCTTTAGTGTGCCGTGGTTCTGTCTACTCTTTCAGGTAGCTCCCAAGTAAGAGGTCACATGTGAGAAAGTTAACTCACCTTGGCCAATCTCTTGTTGTGTCTGAGCACAGCTTTGCAGTTCCCTGTGCATGGTCTAGGGAGAAAAAGGAGGCACCAGGCCAGCAACTAGTGGGTTCCCTGACAAGTCTGTGGAGCCATGTGTACACTCCTGAAGGGCTGACCTCATTCCTCAGACCTCAGGCTGGCTCTGCCCGGCTCCCGCACTGCATTCTGCCATAGACCCTACCCTCCAAGCAAAGACACAGAGGGGAAAAAAGAGTATGGGTTGATGGATTTCCAAATGTTTTAAATTCTTAATTCAAATATCTGTTCTTATAACCACTGTGGCAAACAGTCTGTGTTTTAAAACATAGCATTACTTTATGGGTTTGTTCCTTCCTGGACATCCAACAGGCTTATTATTTATTTGAGACAAGGTTTCACTGTGTATTTGTTTGTTTATTGGGACAAGGTCTCACTATGTAGCCCTAGCTGACCTGGAACTCAGAGATCCACCTGCCTCTGCTTCTCAAGTGCTGGGATTAAAGGCTGAGTCACCAAACTCAGCCTAAACAGGCATTTCAACTAAAAGAGAATTCATCTGTGGATAGCCCTGTGACTTTTGGACAGCTGTCTGGCATCTAGTGAACTCAACAGGTATTGGCTGAATATGAATTTTGTTTAATGTTCATGAGTGCAGATTCCCCATTAAAAACTTCAGGGGAGTTCAAGCCGGCCTGGTCTACAAAGAGAGTTCTAGGAAAGGCGCAAAGTTACACAGAGAAACCCTGTCTCGAAAAACCAAAAAAAAAAAAAAAAAAAACAAAACAAAAAAAAAAAAACTTCAGGGGAATATATGTACTCAGCAAAGTTCTGCTTCTTTCTTAGCCTGCGGATTAGAGTTTGTGGTGTTCTCTCACAGATGTGCAAAGAAATCCAAAGCTGTTTGCTGCATCCGGGTGAATCTTAGCCAGAAAGTTGTCCCTTTTTCGCCTGATTCAGATCCCGGGGTAGGAACCAGAGGACCTCGAATGAATGGTTGAAAAGGTTGAAGACCTGGATCCTCCCAAGTTCCTTGGCTCACAAATGAGGTCATCTTTAAGGAATGGAACTCAGAACCAGTACACCAGGGCCCATAGGACTCGCCAGGCATTGGAGGCTCCCCCAGAATGTCAGGAGCCAACTTCGGGGTTGTTGACACACCCAGGCGCGGGTCCCCAGTACCGGCTACGGGCCTGGCCACGCAGGTGTCCGGTCTGTGCGCGGGGTGCTCAGGGGCCCAGGAGCCCCGAGAGAGACGTTATTGTTACACTGTAACGAGTCTGATTAACACGCTCCTGACACTTTCTCTTAGTTTCTCCGGCTCCTAGCAACCGCGCACAAAGGCGAGGGATTGTTCCTGGCTCCGCGGGGACACGGGGCAGCCTTTGATCTTGTACCATTACAGCCTGGCTGCGCGACAGGCTCGCGGGGTCCGGGAGGCCTGAAGTCCTGGCCACTGGGCCACTGGAATCCCCACACTGCGGCCTGGGCTTGGCCTCCCTCCTCCCCAGTACTGCTACACTACACTCGCGTAACTCATCGCGAAGGGAAGGGCCGCAGCCTCCGAATGGTGCCCGGAGCCTGCTGGTATCTGCCCCAGGGCAATGCCTTGCCCTTCCCGTAGGAAGCAGCGAAAGGAAAAATAAAGGACTATATATATGTACATTATAAAGGAAGGACACAGTTACATAGTACCCCAAAACGTAATAACCCGCTTAGATGAAACTGAGTGGATCGCCACAAACTCTGCGCACCCAGGAGGAGTTCGGTGCATTTCCAGCGCTTGCTTTGTGTCACTGGCAATCTTATGGATTTTGAAGGAGGTGTGCTGTCAAATAATTACTGGAATCTAAACAAACGTCTCCACCAACGACAAAAGTCATCACGACAGAAGCGCGAAAAGCTGCCGTGTCCCACTGCGTAAGTTTTACAGGCACTAAGCTGGGTATCCGAAAGTAATTTCCTTTCCAGTTCGGTCGCTTTCTTAGCCATCCCTCCCCTGGCCTCAGTTTAAAACAGGGAGTGGAAAGAAAGAGTTAGGCTTTAGCATTTCAATGTTAGGGTCAGGTAATTACTTCCCCTAAATTGCAAAATGAAGGCCTTGCAGGGGGCGCCCCCGGGAGAGGTCGTTGTTCCCAAGTCCTGCATTTACAGACCCGTCCCGTGACCTCCGCCAGTATTAATATTCACAAGTTCCCGTCGAAAAATCTTATGACCGGTTTTGTTTCTCAATTGCTTTTCTAGCTAGCACTAGAGGGTAAAAATAAAAATAAAAACCCAGAGGATTCAGATTGCAAAACAAATGCAAGCTCTAAAAGCAGAATGTCCTGAAAAAAAAAAGAAAGAAAAGAAAAGAAGGAAGAGGGGTGGAGAGCCTGTATTCTTTCCTCTCCCTGGGACAACTTAGAAAGCTCCACAGTCTCTGAAGAAAGTCAGTTTCCCTAACTCCCACAAAACTATTCAGTGCAAAGGTGTTCCAGGCGATAATGACTTCTATTTTAGAGAGCGGAACACCGCATGGTTGGTTCTATTTACCCAGCAAAATATGCCAGGCAATCGGAGACTTTTTAAATCCAAACTACAGGCGGTGAAGTCTTCATCCCGGGGACGCTATTTCCCCGGCTTGTCTTGAGAGCAGTGGGAGTCAGCTCGGCGGACAGCTGAAGGCAAGGCCCAAGAAACTCCCTGACTTGCAGTCCCAGCCCGTGCCTCATCCGGCCGGAATTCCCCTCACCCTTTCAATAAAACATGACTGTACAGATACAACCCTCTATACATTAAAATGAGTTTGTCACAGATTGTCATTAAGACCTCAGTAAAACAATGAAGACATTATTGGGTCCCCCCCCCTCGGGCAAGGTATTAAAGGAATAAAGCAATCTACACCACACGGGTCCTATTGAGATTAATGAAAAAATTATGCAAAAAAAATCGCAATTTCATTTTCCCGTGACGAGGCTTTGCGTCGATCCAGTCAGTCTTGCTTCGCACCTGATGATTTATTAAACTAATCTGTGGCGATCAACCGCTGATGTTCTCAACTCAATCTTGTCCTGGCTCATTTTCTAAGTAATTGTTTCTCATTAGTTCTGATAATGTTTTAATAGTGTTATCCATAATTTAGCCCCCTAGAATTAATAACAAGGGGGTGATATGGCAAAGTGGCTGCCATGAGCTACACAAAAATATAAACAGGTATTTTTTTTTTTAATTAATCTGATGAGCAGCCAAGTCCCCTTCCTGTGTTCCCTTCCCAGCACAGAGAGTGAAGGCCCACATCATCTCCCTGTCTGTGCCCTGCAGCAGGCTTTAGACAGGCTCGCTCAGCCCTTGGCAACATCTCTCTTTGCCCTGCTCCGTCACCTACACATGGTACTAGGGATGTGGATGGAAAAATTGGGGTACCTGCCTCCTAGCTTCTCTGCGTTTTAGAATTCTGTCTCTTAGGGAATGAGGTCCCATAGGACTCTGGGGGTCACAGACCTCTCTTCTGGGGCCCTTGTTAGGGTGCCTGCTCAGAGAACTAGCAATTGCCCCACATCTTTGTCTCCTGTGGGCCCCAATCTTGAGATCCTACCATAAATGGGGATCTCTTGGTTATGAAGATGATCAACCTCAGGTCTGAGAAGGCTTAGCCAATGAGGTGGTTTTGAGCTTGGTACAGTGGCGCACATCTGTAATCTCAGTACTTAGGAGGAGGATGAAGAACTCCGTGAGTTTGATGATAGCCTGGGATACACATCAAGATTCTGCTTCACAATCAAAACCAGAACCAAACAGGGCGCTTTTGTATGAACAAGGAAGTTGGTGACAAGGACTCAGAGACAGTCCAACATGGTGGGGACCCAGGAGTCCACGGCCCTGCTGCTGTGGCGTGGGAGGACTCACTCAGCCCAGCTTTTCTTGAGGACTCCGTGGTTTCTATCATATGCAGAGGGTGGGGGGCTTCCTCAGAGGGAGACCCTGGCTTGAGGAGGTCCAAACTGTATGGGCTTGGGGGCGGCCCACATTGCTAGGGTAGAGGCCAGAACATGTACCCCCTGATTTTTTTTTGCAGCCAAAGGCTTATCTGAATCAATGCTGCTTCTGACACACACACACACACACACACACACACACACACACACACACACACACACACACACACACACACACATCAAGGCCCTCTGTTCTCTTCTGGCTTGTGAGCAGCCTTCCTAAGTCTTTGTTCTACTCGGAGACCAGTGTGGACTCCTATGGTTCTAGCTTACCCTGCGTACACTTGACTTCATGATTCCAGATGCAACATGGGGATTTGGGGTGCTTCTCACCCAGAAATGCAGTCCAATGCCCCTGTCCGCTGTCCTGCAGCACCAGCCGCCTGGAGGACAGCTCCTCCTTTCACCCCCACCAGCCTCTCCAGAAACTTTAGGGTGGCAGGGGGTGGCCCAAGTGAGAAATGATGACTTCTTAGTGAAGACCTTCATGGGGAAGCAGAAAGTCAGGGTCCAAAGCAGGTGGCCTCAGCCCAGCAGCCTCATCTCTGTTTAAGAGCTGGCCCCTCAGGTTTCCTGCTTGTGAATATTCATATCTCAAGAATGTGTTTCTCCAGCTCTATCAGCTCTGGGTCTGGTTCAGCCACATGCTAGTCAGAGCGTGGTCTTCCCCTTCCTACCCTGCACTGGGGTTCCTGATGGTGGTGGAAACAGTGGTTTCTGGCCTGGCGCTGGTGTGATGATACGCCATCCACCTTCTAGGGCCTTCTCTAGGAACTGAAAGGATCAGGGTGAAAAGTAGGCGCCTGGATGGGGCACATGCCAGCGGCCACGAAGGGAGTGCCCCAAAAGGGCCTAGGAGAAGGAGAAAAACGAACCTGGAAAACAACTGTTTTCTATTTACAAATTTAAATAAACAGAACAGCCTTCCCCTGCAGTGTGTGTCTAAGAGGAACAGCCTCGCTGCTGAGTAGGTCATGAAAAGGTTGGTGTGGAGTTTTAAACTTCCCATTCTGCTAATTTCTTAAAGAACAGTGGTCCAGAGTCTCCACACAAAAGCTCATGATTTAATGAGGAAGAGAAACAAAATCTCTGCTTGTTGGTGTTTCAAACTTCATTGGCGTCCTCTGGCACGCACAAGTTGATCCTCTGAGGCTTCAATACCCTTTCGCCTTCAATATAAGAGTACATGCTGAATAGAGAACAATGGCTGGTTGTTATGTTTGTTTACCCTTCCTACAAGCTGGGTTAACCTCTTCAAAACAGCTTTACTAAGCCCGTTAACCACACCACCCATATGACCCACAGCCTCATCTCTAATGTGATGCAAATCTTGCAGGGGGCCATATGCACCAGCCCCGTGGCTTTGTGTCCTCTAGACATACAAGTTTATGGCTGAGGGAGCCCTATCTTGGCCCTACATTTACAGGGGAAATGGCCTCAATGGCGAACAGTTCAGCAGGAAGATAAAGGGGAAAATGAACGGTCTTGTTTTCCCTGCATTGATTTTTTTTTTTTTAATTGCCAGTAACTGTTGACCTCAAGTATTAGCCCAAGATGAGAGCTTTCGGGGTCACCATATGGATGGAGCATTTGGGGGACAGTGGCTCCCCCTGGGAATCAGTTTGAAAGTTGATTTTTTAGAAGCTGTCTTTTATAAGCCAATATCATACCTAACATTTTCAATGTCATCTTCATCGTCTGATCTGATGATTACTCACAAGTGCTGAAACCTTGATTTTGATATTATTCTTTAAAAACTTAGCCTTAAAATTAGCTGTAGTGTCCACTATATAAATGAACAATATTGGAAACATTTCCTAAGAAAAGAATGGGGAGAGTGTATATAGACCAGAACACCTGTTTCATTGAGGACTTAACTTCTCCCCATCCATCTTTCCTCCCCATGAAACAAATAAACCCGTATTTTATAACACAGTAATAGACAACAGTAAAACCATGAGCTTAGATTCCGAAGGAAGAAAGTTTATTTTTAGAATAACTGGTCAGGTCAGCACGACACAAGGGGAGTCGTGCCTAACGTGAACTGTAAATGAAACAAGGTCCCGATCTGGCATGCTAGCAAGCTGCCCTGGGTACCGTGGTTTGTCTTTAAGAAACCCACTGTATCCATTCAGCCCGCCTGAGGAGGCCTTCATTTAACAGATCATTTTTCCTTGATGGATGTGGCAAGCGTAACAATGTTGTGGGCCTGCTTCAGTAATGGCATGTCGATCATACTTCCTCGGAAAGTAAAGGCTCCCTGGAAAACAGAATACAAACTTCCTGAAAGAATGCTTGAAAATTACAGGCTTCTCTTCTTGCGTACACTCTCGTACCACGAGAACATTTTAGATCCCACCTGAGGTATGATGACTTTCCTGCCCAACTTTTGAGAAAAACCAGAGCAAATTGCAGGGGAAAGATTTCTTTTTAATCCTCCTACAGAGGCAGGGAAGGGGGAAAAAAATCCTTCAGCATTTTGATGGAGAGGAAAAAACACATCAGACACAAAACATGGCAAACTGTTCATTTCACTCTTTAAAAATATCAAACAGGAAACAACTGTGGAAGACAAATTTAAATACTTCCTTATTTCATTCTAAAATATCGTGTGGGACTTTGAAGCAGTAATATGCTCTGGTGAATGATTATTGTTTATGAAAAGTGCATTATCAGCTTAATAAATGCTTCCTTCTTGCCAGGCATAGTGAAGGAGTTAGTTGCTCCAGGGTGACGAGAAAATGTGAAGTCGACTACAGTGAACAAAGAGATCATGCTGCTGGGCATACGAGTCCATGAGAAAGCGGTCACTCTTTGTCTGTTAACCGGACTGGGAGATATATCTGCCCCACAACCCCTGTGGACCCCCATCTTCCAGATTCTTTACTTCTTAAACCTTCTGCAAATACCCACTCGGTGTGGCATGTGACAGGAGCCCTGTTCCAGGTTGGGACACTGGGGCCTACAGTAGTGATCTTCCACAGTTACATGACTGGGAAGGGTTAGAGTCACAGGTAACACCAAGTCTACCAACTTCAAACCTTCACTGGAACCAAAAGAAGGAAAATCCAACTGACGGAAGGTAGCATACCCAGACCCCATAGTATCACCTAAGTGTTTGTGTTCTTGTTGGCTTTGAGTTTTGTTCTTGTTTCTTTCTAACACAGGCTGCCCTTCAATTCAAGGCAATCCTCCTGCTTCAGTCTTTCAAGTGCTAGAATTACAGCTGTGAGTTACCATATCTGGTTTCATGTACTTTCTTCATTGGTGTTTTTGAGACAGGGTCTCATTATGTAGCCCTGGAACTTGCTATGTAGACAAGGTTGGCTTTGAACTCATAGAGTTCTGCCTGTCTCTGCCTCCTGAGTGCTGAGATTAAAGGTATGTGCTACTACGCTTGCTTTTTCAATAGGTTTTTAAAAATAATTTATCTTTGAAGTGCGAGAGATGAGGCTTGGGCCCTTCTAGACAACGGCTCTAGCTCTGGGTCACACCAGTCAGTTCTAACCACGTCTTTCACTTTCTTTTCACTTGTTGTCAAGGATGTGCCCAAAGAGACAGCAGGAGCTCCTGGAGATCTGAGAGTGGGTGGAGCCACCCTAACCCTTGCCGGTTCATTTGTATATAGCACAGCCCATTTCCTATTTCATAAGCCAAAGTACAGCCTGTCGATAATCAGCCTTGCCCTTGCTCCTGCACAGGGCTTCTGGGATGGGCATGCTGGGAGCTACTATGAGGGTTATAAGATAGGCACCAAGAGTGTGCTTGCACGATGGAAGTAAACAACAGAACATGGCAGAGAATCGTAGGCGATAGCTTAGATTTTATCTTTCAATAGAGAGAAATTAAAAAGTCTACATAACCAGATTTTTTTCCCAGAAATGCCTAACCCTCTTAGCCTTAGAATGACGAATCTGACTCTTAGGCACACCTGTGTGACCTAAAATCCTGTATTTGGGTCACTTTTCTGATCCTCTCTCTTTTACCATTTATATCCTTCAATTGGCCTTTGGCCCATTCCATATAGCCTAGAGCTAATTTGGGTCATCTAGGACCATGATGAATTTTATGAATCTGGTTGGGGAGGTTCCCCAGGTTAGCATTCCATGGAGATCAGGGTGTGGGTCCCATGCTGTTTTACAAGGCAATAGTCTAGTTTTCCTATTGGAGTAAATGAGGATACACAAGGGCCTCTTCGTTACCGCCCACAGTGGATTATGGCCCCTGTAAAACAGTGCATCTGTCCTTCCAAGGTTTAACTAACAGGCTGGAGAGAGAAAGCTGGGGTAGCCGCACATGAAACAAAACAAACAGACAAAAGAATGGTGAGCCCTGAATCAAAGGTGATGCCTTTGCATTTAGACCATGGCTCCTGAAACTGTATTGCCTTCCTCAAGCACACCAGAGATGAGAAATGCTTCCAGCTGCTTTTCAAGACCTGGAGAGAGAAAGAGCACTCCCCTCCCCTCCCCCATGTAGAGGCAGTTCTGGCTTGATTTCCTTTATTATAGTGGAAAACAAGATGTAGTATCCTTGTTCTCTTTCCTTTACCTCTGGAAATTGATGACTCCTGGTGTTCAGAACTGGAGGATCTGGCAAGAATATCCATATGCCTTCGTACTCAATTCATAATATGCCTGTTGTTGTTGTTGTTAATGTATGGATTTATCTGGGCAATGTAAACAGTCTGGCATCAGGACTTGTTTTAAAAAAAATTGACTAGTCACAAAGCTCCTTGGATTTTCAGGGACAGTTTGAAGATGATGGAGGAATTTCTGTTTCACTGGCTGATGCTTTTTTGGAAAATTGGCATCCCATTTCAAAAAACACAAGGAACATCTATCAGCCTCAAGATTCAGGTTATAATTTTGTTTTAAGAGCCTTTAAAGAGCTAGAGATGGCTCAATGGTGAAGAGCATCGACTGTCCCTGCTGAGGACAGAGTTTGATTCCCAGCACCCACATGGTGGTTCACAATGTCTGTAATTCTAGTTCAAGGGAATCCAACAACTACTGGTCTCTGCAGGTACTGCATGCACATAATGCACACACATACATGGAGGCAAATACTCTTATATAAAAGTAAATAAATCTTAAAAAATGCTTTTAGGAGGGCTGGAGAGAGGCTCAGAGACCTCTTCCAGAGGTCCTGAGTTCAATTCCCAGCAACCACATGGTGGCTCACAACCATCTGTAATGAGATTTGGTACCCTCTTCTGACTTGCAGGAATACATGCAGGCAGAATACTATAAACATAATAAATAAATAAATCTTCAAAAAATGCTTTTAAACAATACTGTGCTTGTGACCAAATGGCTGAAGAACCATGCTGACAAAATAATAACAGCTATAATTTTTTGAACAGTTACTAATCCTAGAACCACTGCTGGAGTTGTATATACTTTGTTTCATGAATACTGCCCACAACAGTTAGGAGTAGATGCTATCATTCATCCCGTGGGAAATCTGTTTTGGAGGCTGAGAAAGAGGCCATTCCAAATCTCTGTTCCCATGGCTTTTACCCATTCTCATCTTATAACAACCTGGTGCAAGTCCATCCTGTGGCTCATTAGGATAGAATGGGAACAAATATGCTTGTTTCTAAAGATTTATTTTGAATTACATATGTGTGTACATCTGTGTGTGGGTTTGTGCACAGGATTACAGTTGCCCGTGGAACTCAGAAGACAGTGTCAGTGCCCTTTGATTGTGAGCTGCCTGATGTGGGTGCTGGGAATCAGAACTCTTACATACTCTTAACCAGTGAGCCACCTCTCTAGCCTCAAAACATGTTTATCTGATTCAAATCCTGTGTGTTCTTAAAAGCTTTTGGATTGAAAAATGTGCTAAGCATGTTCTGTGATTAGCTGAATCAGACGCTCACACAAATAACAGGTCTGACTGAGCTGTGTTATTTGTGTTGGAGGGGGTATGTTAAATTGCAGTTTCCAAGCTCAGCCCTACAGAGTTAGATGCAGAAAGCCTGGAGTTTCGCCAGGAATTGTGCCATGATTCCAATGCACACTTGAGTTTGTGACCTTGTGTTTTTGCTGAAGTAACCAAGTTCTAAGTCCAAGCCTACAAAGTGTAAGACCACTTGAGCCCTGTGACCTCTTACAACGTGTCCTCGAGGTGCTTAGTAACAGCTTTTCTTAGGCTAGTCATTAGTCACTGATCATCCATCCATTGTGGATAGAGCAGCCTGTGCTAGGCCCTGGGGAGCTTCTTAGGCCAGGATGGAGAAGACTCCACCCCTACCCTCTAAGAGCTTCCAGTCTCAGCAGCAGACAGGAAGAAACGCAGCAGATGCCTCAGGACAGAATGAGTGGAGACTGTGGGTCTGTGGTGACTTTTCCAGTCAGCGTCTTCCTCCCCAGTCCCACACCTCCACAGATCCGAGGCTGTGCACTCCGCATACATCACACACCCCACAGCAGCTGCCGAGGGCTCCAGCTCTGCAGGCTTTCATTCTACGGTGACCAACTGTGTCCTGGTCATTGTAGATGCCTGGCCAGTGGCTTGGCACTTACTGCACATGGGTCTGTGATTTAGGTTCCAGAAGTGGGGGCCAACATCATGGTAGAGTTAAAGTCGTTCCTGGTGATGAACGGCACTAAAGAAGAGGCTCTGGGTTTCATCCCCAGCACCACAAACCAAGGACGGTTCAGAGTGGCCCTGATGTTACATGAACCTCCTCCTTCCCGGAAGCTTTTCAGGAGAAGGCAGACGACTGTTTTCTGGGGAGTGGTGAGATGGGAGGAGAAGTCACATCTATGGGAAATGGTCGGTTTCTGTGTTTTTCTTTTCTAGAGCACTAACAGGCCAGTTTGCTAGGTGCTGACCCCACTACTAACCCTCCCCGTTCTTCCACACCAGGGTGGAAGCCCCAGGCACTGGAGGCAAGTCCTCCGACTTTGAGCTACAAACCCAGCTCAAACGAATGCTCTCCTCCCAGGTCACTTTGCTCCCAGATACGCCGTTGGACATTCCGTGCTCCCTGGCACATGCAGGTGGGGTGTTGCTGTGACTCTCCTTAGCATCGGCTTCTTAAGGTGACACCTACTCCAGCATGGTGCCGGGCCCTTTGCCGAGACAGTTGCTTCCAGGGAATTCCTAACATTTTTCTTTAAAAATATTTTTTTTTATGTGTGTGTGTTTATGTGTGTGTATGTGTGCACACTCATGGTGGTCAGAGGGTGAATCTTGGGAGCCAGTCCTCTCTATCCTGTGGGACAAAAATCAGGCTATCAGCCTTGGGAGCAGGTTCCTTGACCCACGGGGTCCATGTTGCTGGCCCATATTTTTGTCAGTGTTGGCTATGCCTGGGTCCGATCAGGTCAACCTTGGGAGTCTTCCTAATGCATTCTCCACCTAAGTTTTTGAAATAGGGTCTTCATTCAACCTGGAGCCTGCTGATTCAGCTAGAATGACTGGTCAGCAAGCCCCAGGGACCCCTATCTCCTCAGATCCAAGATTATGGGGTTACCATGATACCCAGCTTCCACTAAGTGGATGCTGGGGATCTAAACCTGGGACCTCACGCTTGCACAGCAGTAGCTTTACTGACTCAACCACCTGCTCACCACCCACTCCTTTCTTCCTGTCCCCCAGTCTGTTCCCTGGCAGAATTCTTGGACAATTTGGTTGTGATGTACATTTTTCATGGGGAGTTTGGGTGCTGTGGCTGTTTGGCTGGCAGAGATCTAAGAGAGCTGAGGAGTGATGGGTGTCCCCATCACGGTCTCACCACTACCTGTGAGATGGGCTTGTTCACCTGCTTAGGCCCTTCCTTGACTTCCTTGGGACTCACTGAACCACACATTACTTCCCTAGTCGGACTCTAAGACCTGGCCCCAAGGCCCCTGCTCTGCCACATGCTCTTCTCTTCCAAGACCCTTTTCTTGTACCTAGAAAACCCCTCCCGATGCTTCAACACGTTTAAAGAAGCTGTCCCAGCGGGGCTTTTGAGCCTCCTTGGTCATCCCCTGACCTTTCCTACAGAGCTGCTGTGATGGATCTTGTCTGCTCCCTTTCGTCATTACTGGTTTCTGGCTGTCTTTTTCATTATGTTGGGAGGCCCTTAGGGTTGTGGCCAGTTATCCAGCACCCAGGACCTCCCACACCATGCGTCTAGAAGATGCTCCCTAAAGGCTGACCTGATGAAGATGACAGGCACTAAAGGAAGATCGGAGGTTAGGGTTCAAGGGTAGATACTGATCTAGCATGTGACGGTCATAACACTGGAGAATGGGGGAGGAGGAAGGGAGGGAAGAGAAAAAAGGAGGGAGAGGGAGAGAGAAGCTAGATGGGGGAGGAACAACAGGTTTAATGGAGTTCTATTGGTTGTGGCTGGGCCTTTACTTTTTTCTTTATTTTGGACGGCAGGGAAGGCCTGCAGTTGTTTGAACAAAATTTTGTTACTGTACATGATTGCTGGGTCCATAGGTACTCTACACATGCAGTAAGGGTCCATACCAGTCGGTCTCAAGGACCTGGAATCCTGCCTCCCACCTGTCAAACTGTGTGGGACCCTGGTTCACTTCTGGTCCTTTACTATTCAGTGTATTTAGAGCCTATGGCATGCTTGTTATAGTTAGATGGGGGATTTGCTACAGCAGGGAATACAACAGATGTGTCCTTGACCTCATGAAGCCTTCACCTAATGCAGGAAAAGGCATTAAATGATCATCTATAGGAACGATAAAATACAAACAGTATGTCCAGCCAATAGAAAAGCAGGTATGATGTGGAAGCACATTCAGCAGGGAACTTGGTAAAAATCTGGTGGTTCTTTGGCAAGTACACTCAAGTAGAGACATGAAGAATGAGTAATAATTAAGAGGAGAAGGCAGGCAGGAAAAGAGTGACCAGGGCACAGGGCAGTCAGTTTCCCAGTGGAACCCAGAGCTGGGTTATGATGGGACAATAGAAGATGGAGTTAGACACTATCCACAAGTGTCTTTTTGTATCCTTGATCATTCCCGGGTCTGGTAACATTTACTGGCTAGCTGACCAAAATCCAAGTCTCCAGCAGAACATAAAGGCTCACCTCAAAACTGTAATGTGGAGTTGAGGTGAAGTTAACCAGTGTCAATGACTTAACCATTCAAGGGAAATCAAGTATGTCACATCTGTGTGTGGTACTTAAAGGTCAAGGAAATCAGAGAGAAGGTGCCATTAAAATGGGGGCAGTCCAAGCAGGAGAGAGCTTGGAGAAACAGGTGGGGTTTTTATTTTTGTTTGTTTCTGTTTTGAGACAGGGTTTCTCTGTGTAGCCCTGGCTGTGCTGGAACTCACTTTGTAGACCAGGCTGGCCTCGAACTCAGATATCTACCTGCCTCTTCCTCTGCCTCTGTGATGAGACTAAAGGGGTGCACCACCAACCCTGGCTTGTTAGGGTCAAGTTTAGAAGGTCAGGTTGTCAGCTGGATGTGTGGAGGGATTTGGGACGTGGTAGGATATATACACAGAAGCAGGAGTGGGGTCAGAGTCCTCTGCTGTGCAGGAGTCTCGTGTCTCTGGTCACTAAAGACTCCTGAGGTAAGGCCAATGAAAGGTCCCAGGGATCACAGATCTGTGGAGCAGTCCTGTAATGTCAGTCCTTTGAATAGTAGAATACAAGGCCTTTCTGTTGATCTGCCTATGGCTGAAGTCTTCTTTAGGGTCTGAGGAAATGGGCTAAATGTCTAAATTAAAGTAGTCAGGGAGAGAGGTCATGGTTTTTTTGTTTGTTTGTTTTTTGAGACAGGGTTTCTCTGTGTTGCCCTGGCTGTCCTGGATCTTGCTCTGTAGGCCAGGCTGGCCTTGAACTCACAGAGATCCGCCTGCCTCTGCCTCCTAAGTGCTGGGATTAAAGTCGTGTGCCACCAGACCAGGTTGAATGCACTTTTATACTTTCACAATCTATTTTCTGTATTTGAGACAAAGTCTTGCTATTACACCAGGTTGGCCCGGAGTGCACTGTATAGCCCAGGCTGGCTCGGAATGCACTGTATAGCCCAGGCTGGCCCGGAATGCACTGTGTAGCCCAGGCTGGCCTCAGACTCAAGGCAAACCTCTGTTTCAACTTCCTCAGTGCTGCTTTCAAAGTAATTTCTCATTTGTAGTATGATAAAGGCATCAAGTTTTTATTTTAATTTTAAATTTACTTATTACTGCAAGTGCATGCATGCATGTGCGCACATGCGTGTGTGTGTGTGTGTGTGTGTGCATGTGTGTGCACATACAGAACTCGCATGGAGGTCAGAGACAACTTTCTGTAGCTGCTTCCTTCCACCACAGGTTCTGGGTGCCACTCAAGCCATAGGCTTCTATAGCAAGTACGTTTTTCTGCTGACCCTCATTTCAGCTTTAGGGATGCAAAACAAAACCTGGGATTAAGAAACGTATGAAAACAAGAAAAGAATAGAGCTAGAATCCAAGGCTTTCTCCAAATCCCAAACTCTTGCCCCTGGTCTGTGAACCCCAAAATATGCCTGAGAAGTGTAGCACCTACCTGAAGTGATCAGGAAAAACTGAAAATTTAATATACATTTATTTTACATACTATATATTTAAATTTTTAATCTTAAAGAATAGTTTATCTGTACCATCATTTCAGAGATATTATTACTTAAGATGAAGCTGAAAATAATACAAATGAATGGCAGGCAGAAGCTATGTCAAAATGCTATTTCAACCACTGAATTGGGAAAAACTAACGGTACTCTGCTTGCATTGTGAGTTTTTCACTCAGAGATCTTTACTGTAAGTACTGCAGCAGAAAAACAAACTGCAACTACATAATATGTGAGTGGCATTTTAAGTCTATAAAAGAACTGTAACAATTTACCAAAAGGAATAAAAAAGGAGGGGGTGGTTATTTGATGCTTATGTACCCCTTTGTTTTATGATGTATATTTTAAAAATTATTATGTAGCCACGTGGTGGTGACATGCACCTTTAATCCCAGCACTTGGGAGGCAGAGGCAGGTAGATCTCTGAGCTGGAGGCCAGCTTGGTCTACAAAGTGAGTTCCAGGATAGCCAAGGCTACACAGAGAAACACTGCACAGGAAAAACAAAAAACAAGAAACAAAAAATAAATAAATAAATAAATAAATGAAAATCGTCATGAAAATACTAAAAGGGTATTTACTGGAGGCTTGGGAAATAAGAGAACATGTTAAAAAATAAAGTATTTATTTATTATTTTTGTTTTATGTGCATTGGTGTTTTGCCTGCATGTCTCCAGCACCCAGCTTTTTTTTTTTTTTTTTTTTTTTTTTTAATTTAAACACTTCAGGTTGTAATGATAATTTGCTGGATATTTTAATAGTATTTCTAATGTTAATACAGCAACCATTTATTCCTATTGCCAGGCAATTTTCAGAAGCTAGCTAAGTATCTCAAGGAGAAACTGGGGAAAGCCCAGCTGAAGGGACCCAGCCCAGCACTTTGCACCACAAAGCAGGCTGTGCTAATCTGCTCCTCATGCCGCGGCTGGAATTTAGAGAGGCGACATTCCCCCAGCCTTTGATAGGCAAGCCATTTAAATGGTCATAGAGTGTACCGGATCTGGGGGGTGGCTGTTCACCTGACTGGGAATGCGGGAGAACATGGGTGGTGGCAACCTGCTGAGCACCTAGGGAAGCCAAACTCAGAGAGGTTGAAAGAGTCCAGATCCCACAGTTTTCCAAGTTAGAGCCAGGAGAAGCCCTCCTAGCCTCCCCCTTCCTTCCCTACACCTTCTCCATAGCTTCGCAGTTTTCAAAACTCACAGCACAGAGCCCCTGATGTGGAACAGAACACAGGCTTGTGTGTGGTCTCTAGGCAGCTCTAGTCAGGCCTGGCCTGAGAGGGTACTGGGCATGTGCACCACAGAGTCCCTCTAGGGGCTATCCCCCAAACAGAGAGGACATGATTCATGGTGGATACACTGTGGTAGTAATCCTTAGCCTGCTGCTGTCACTCACAGGGAAAAGGTCTTCTGATTTCTCTGGTTCCCCTTTAAGGCCACTTGTTGTGGAGGTCTGGGCCACATCTGCACTTGAATGCACAGGTGCCTCATCTTGATGCACCATCCCCCACAGATGCTGTGCCACGCCAGACTCCATTCTGCAGCTCTCAACCTTGCCAACAATACGTGTGTAAAGATTAAAGAAAGCATACAACGGCCGTCCAGGCTGTCAGTGGGAACAGTCGGCAGTGTCACCACTGCCCCCGAGTCACCTCTGTGGTGACAGGCCTTCCTCCGCCAAAATACAGGACCTCTACCCTGATCGCTCTTGCACCATCAGGGTCACGGTTACCATGACTATGGCCATCACATAACTACCTGTGCTGCTACTGACAGTGTTAGCCAAAGATTCTTTTGCAAAAACATTTTTCAGGTTTATTTGGAGGGGCATGGGAGTGACACAGCGCACATGGGGGGTCAGAGTACAGTTTTTAGAAGTCAGTTCTCTCCTTCAACTGCGTGTGTCCCAGGAATTGAACTCAGCTTGTCAATTGGAGGCAAGTGCCTTTACCCACTGAGCAGTCTGTCTCCTTGGTCTGGTCAAAGGTACTTAACTATATTTGTCGTCAAAAGCTCCCATAAGGAGCAGAAAACATGTGATGTGCAACTGGGCTGGGTTTCCGAATGGCTTTAATGGTTTGAGAGACACCAGCTTTGGTAATAAGGGCAGACAAAGATGCATGTTGGACTCTCTCCCCTCTAAACCCCACAGGTTTTAAATATAGCTGTCTCTTTAAGAAACTAGACTGGCTGCTCTTCCAGAGGTCCTGGGTTCAATTACTGGCACCCACATGGTAGCTCACAACTGTCTATAACTGTAGTACCTGGGATCCAATGCACACAACTGTCTATAACTGTAGTACCATGGGATCCAATGCACTCTTCTGGTATACAGACACATAGACGCAGACAAATCATCCATACACATAAAATAAATAAATAAATCTTTAAAAAAAGAAAGAAAAGAAACTAGATTCAGATGTGCTAGATATTTGACAGAGCATCAGCTGGAAGACAAATAGATTTACAAGAATTTAGAAAGGTAGAGAAAATGCTCACCAAATGGCCAGAATCAGAATAATGACAAATGGCCAAAATGGGGTAAATTCCAAGAATATGGAAGGGGAGTGGACAGAGGATGAGTGATGGGACAGCGTTCACATTTAGTTTTGTAAGGAACAATCATAAAATTACCTAGTTCTCACTCTATGCAGAAAATGAAGAAAATCTACATGTCATCCTTGGCAAGATCAACTCCAGATTCACTAAAAGGTTTAGGAAGTCAGAGAAGTAACAATTCTGGAAAGTGGCTTTGGAAGGCGCGTGGCTGGAAAGGTTGAAGCAAATAAGCAGGAAAGCTGAGGTGAACATGATCCTAGGCTCTTGGGGCACTGAAAAACTCCTGTAATCCCAGTACTCTGGAGGTGGAGGCAGGAGGACAGAATTCAGAGTCATCCTCAGCTAATTACTGAGTAACCAGCCAATCAACCAAACAATACTTCATGTCAAACATAAGCCATGATCGCTGATGGAAATCCCAGACAGTAAATGCCACATTACCCCAATGTATAGCTAAGATCAGTAATGCTAAGCTCCTAGGCTTATTCTCTTTAAGAAATCAGATGTAAATGGGCTAACATGAACTAAAAAGTAATTTATTATTGGAGCACTAACACTTTTTTTTTTTTTAAGTACAACAGATGGGGAGATAGTCTTTTAATTTTTCTAGAGGACTGCAAGAAGTCAATATCGTGGACTGTTAACAGCAGGGCAGGGCAGCACACACCAGTGACCAGGATCATTTTAGTCTGAAGCCATTCTGCTCTTCATAGTGAGTTCTAGGTCAGACAGGAATATACAGAAAAGCCCTGTCTCAAAGAAAAACAAAGCCCCAGCAATTTATTTTCAGCACAGTTAAAAATTTGTAAGATGTTGGTTCAATGATGTTTTCTAAGTGTGTTTTAAGTACCCATTTCTGTCTAGCATGCTACAGGGAGACATGGTGGCAGCAGACAGAATTCTTTGTTCTCTAGGATGGTAGTGAGACAGTTCCATATTTTTTTCTATCAAGTCCTACTAAAGTGGAAAAAATAGAGAATTCTAGAAATGTGTGACTTACATTTTTAATAAGTGAAATGTCATTTGCTGGCTTTTAATGTAAACTAGAATGTCAAAATTCCACCATAAAACACCAAAAACCAGGGCTGGAGAGATGCTGCGTCAGCTAAGACCTCTTAAGGGCTCTTGATGAGGACCTCCAGCATCCACACCAGGCAGCTCGCAAGTACCTGTAACTTCAGCTCCAGGGTGCCGGACACCTCTAACCTCTGCAGGCACACCCCCCCATACACATACACAAACACATAACGAAAAATAAAGCTTAAAAGCACCAACTGTTGAAAGGATTTCTCAGACTTCTGTAGTCAGTTAAGCAGAGGAGACGACGGGGGTTGGGTGCAGATAGGGGACGAGAAATAAGATGGGAAACAAAGAGGAAGCCAGGGAAAGGCAATCACGGCGGCGCACAAACATGTCTACAGACAGAGCCTAAGAGGAGGAAAGGCACAAAGCGGCCCTTTCCTGGCCCTGTGTATCCTTGCCGGGAGTCACCATTTGAGTGACGAAACTCAGCTTTGGGCCACATGAAGCTTCTCCAGCCTTACTGGGATCCTTTCAGATCTACCTTGGGCGTAGAGAGCGGGTTTAGAGTGAATTGAGCCAACCAAAAGCCCTTCCAGGGCAGGGTGGATGGACAAGGTCGGGACAGGACTGGGAAGAAAGGGGCGGGTCCACTGGGATTTGATAGCAGGGAGGGTCTGGTGAACACCTGGAGTCCCAGTCTTCCTTCCTTGTTGGTTCTCGCTCAAGGTCAGAAGAACGGGGTCTGTGAATAAATCTGAACTACCCCATTCACATTTTGTTTATAATGCGAATCCTTTTAAGATTCGATCTGGGGTCTGAGGAAAAGGCTCAGCAGGTGAGGTCTTTTTGCACAAGTATGAGGAACTGATTCCAGATCCCTAGCATCCATGTAAAAATTGGGTGCTGTGGGCTCTGGTATCCCCAGTGCTGGGGAGACGGAGCTGGGAGGACTGGGGGGGGGGGGCGCGGGGGGAGTTGCTGGCCAGCTACTCTAGCAAAATGGCAAGCTCCAGGCTTAGTGAGAGAATACCTTTCAAAAAATAAGAGAATGAGAAAGGATGATGCTTGATACTGACCTCTGGCCTCTACATGTGCACATGCTAGTGCACACCAGCACAATACTCACACACACAGGCACATATCACACACACACACACACACACACACACACACACACACACACACACACTCTGTTCTTTGTGTCAGTATTCACTGCTACCCAGCAGAAACCATATTTGCACTATTTTATTTAAGAATGGTGGTCACAGTTTTATAACCACTTGGATGTGAGTGGTTTCCAAACATTATTTTGGGTTTTAAGTCTGACTATAAGATATTTAAAAAAGCTTTCAGATGTAGGGGAAATAGAAATACAGAGTAAAGCTATCTTGATTATACTTCAAGAATTGGCTTTACTGAATCATATTAAAGATGAAGCCAATAATTTAAAGTTACCACACAACCTACGAAAAATGAAAATGAAAACTAAAATAAACAAAACAAAAATCCTCTTATCCCTTAATGCTGGACTGGCCATTTGCCTCTAAAAAACAAGACTAGTTCAGAGCAGCATGGGAATTCCACTACCATGCTTTAAATGCGGTTTTCTTTTTTTAATTGTTATTTAGTGTGTATCAAATTTGTCATAAAGTCATCATTGGCACACTCAGATTCCCTAAGGGCTGGACTTTTTGAAGTGGATATTATATAGCATATAGCTCCGAAAACTCTAAATGAACAGGCACACAAAGGGAAAAAGCAGTTGCCAGGAATCGCAGAAGTACGTTGCTGCCCCATCTTTCATTTTCACCCGGATTCACTGGGTACAGGTCGGATTGTTGTTCAGAAATAGATGGGAAAGGCTGTGGGTGGTGGGATGGGTGGCTGGGCGGGAATGGGGACACACTGTTATCTATTAGTGGTTCAATTCTTTCAGATGACAAAGACAACAAGCAAATCTTTAGATGGTTTATTTGATCTGTGTGGAAGCGTGGCGGTGGGCTTTCTGGCACTTGGACAAGTAGGAACAATATTTTTGGCTGGAGAGATTTCTCCCGAGTTCTCTCAGGGAGCCTTCGAGAGAGCCATCTGGATCGAACAGTATTTCTTTTGTAAAGCCCGCATTTAGAAGCATAAAGGGAAGGTGTGGAGCTCGATACCTATGAAAATCACTTGCTTTCCGTAGCTGACGGGGATGATTTAGTACAGCTGGCAGTTTTGAGATAAAAGGAACCAACGTCTCCTTTCTGCTTTAATAAGAGATTTCTTGTAATTGATATCCCCACATAGGAAGTGTTTATGAATGCCCGCTCATTAGTCTGCACCACTGCTCCTTCATGAGTGAAACAGGAATGTTCCAGTTATGTGTGATATTTACAGTCCTTATGTCACTACTGACCTTGCCTTTGACCTTTATAATTGTTAATGGGACCCAGATCTTGAATGAAAGTTCCCCCTCCCTCGGTACTTAGTCAGCTTGTGATGCTGTAATGAATGAAAACTGCTAAAGATGTTCAAACAAAATCCTTCCAAACTGACATGATGCACTCAGGGCAATGATGAGATTAAAGAGGGATTGCCTGGAAAACTGAATCAAACTCAGGTTTGCGCCAGATTCTGCAAGACTGTGTCTATTTTAACAAAGGACCTCAGAACTCATCATAAATATTATGCATATATTTGCTGGTCCTTCACACTTTTCCACACTAGAGAGAATTGGTGACTCCTGTGTTAAGATTTCCTTTGATTGTACTCGCTCCAGCAGTACATACACTACAATGGCAAAGATATAGAGATTAGCATGGCCCTCGCACAAGGATGACATGCATTCCATATTTTTACAAGTTGAAAAAAAAGAATTCCTCTGATGAGTGATGATACAAAAAGCAGTGAGCTGTCATTCTTGTCTAATAAGCAACGAATCAGAAGAAAGATTTAGCAGCAACATCATAATACAAATGTGAGAAATATTCAGGGTCAAATATGCTTTTATATATTGTATTAATATATATGTCGTAGGTACTTAATTCTGTGTAATTAACAGTTTCTGTTAATCCCAACAATAAGTATTGACTTGAGAAGTTTCCACTGTAATTATCCAGTTTTCACATTATGTAAAATTCTTAGTGGATTAAAAAAATAAACAAGAAAGCCATGTTTATTCATTAAGCCAATACTAAATCCAGTTCTGAATGGAGAATTTTCAGATATTCTAAAAATTACCACTATGAAAAAGAGATTTATTTTATATATATGATAAAAATGATTGATTTTATGTATATATATATGATAAGTGAATAATTTTAAAGAAAAATTTTTATACATTTGAAGCAAACCTTGTGAAAATGATTTATCTCAACTTAAATATTTTAATGGACTAATTTGAAGCTAGAAGAACTAATGATGTGCACGTTGTCTTTCAGAATACATTTTTCTGAAAGGAAGGAAGGAAGGAAGGAAGGAGGAATCCGTGTGGTTAATAATGTGCGTAAACACGTTGCAACTGATGTCAGTTGAATTACAAATATTTTACTTCCTGGGAATTAAAACAGGAGTAGAGCTCATGCTGAATAAGCTTTTTCTAACAGATTTTAATAAGAGAAACCAAACCAAGGTTCCAAATTTCAGCCCATTGCTTCCGCTCGTATTAACAGGAGGGCTCTGTCAGGTAAAACTGCTTCACTAACAGACTAGGCGGGCTAAGCATCATTATCTTTCTAAGATAAATTGTTCTCCCCATGTTCTCATACTAAGTGCATTAGACTTAATTTCCATGGAACTTCTAACAGAAAAGAACCCTGAGTGGTCAAAGTCTGAGCCCCAACAACTCACCTGCCCAGGACATAGCCTTCCCGTGATTGTTGCCATTTAGAGACAGGAAGACAAAGTAGGGCTTTCACTATTACTGTTTATCACATTAGAAAACATAAATGGCCCTGTATTAACTGCCAACTTCAGCCACGCTTCGGTCTCCAAGCAGAAAGGACGTAATTGAAGATGGGGGTAAGAGAAAAGGCAAGACTACATCACATTGCCTTCTTGGACCGTTTCTACTTAAAGGAATTAATTAAATGAAATTTTCATCAGAGGAGAGGGACGAGGCCTCAGGGAAATTCATGAACACCTCACCAGGATGCAAGCCATTTCCCATCCTTGGGAGTCATCTGTGCTTTGGACAAAATATCCGGGGGTTCATATTTTTCATAAATGGCACACATTTGAACTAAAACAGATTAGATGTTTGTTGGAGGTGATACTTCCTACAACTGAGCACTTATTTATATAAGATCTCTGCCAAAAGAACCCACGCTATTTAAACCGCAAGAACCCGTCAAGATCCAGAGGCACCTACCTGCAGTCCCCGTGTCTGAGGCCAGCCAGTTTACAGGCAGTGAAAAAATCAGCTAACTGGATAAAATAACCATATGTCCCTACTGGAGGCTCCATTACTGGAGTCATTTAAACCTCGCTGGACAAAAAGCACCAGGGCCATTTGCTGTAGGAAACAAACCTCCACGAAGTGGACAGGGAAGAAATGACCTAATAGGTAATGCCCTCTGCTCCAATTTCTATGGTTCTGTGTTAAGAAAAGCTGGCCTGCCACACTGTTGTGAAAGCTTATGCCCCAATTACGCCCCAACAAGAGGGCCACTTCTTATTTAGAGAAGAAAAGAAAAAAGCCCAGAACTTAACATTTACATCGCTATTATCAAAGTCTTGGGCAATTTTCCCTAAGGAATAACATTTTCAAGATATAATGGAAAGGGAGGGATTGTAGTCTCCATTCGGGAACTTAAATGGCAGGACAGGAGTGTTTCTGGTCTGACTTTTGTTTGGGAGCTGGTGAAATGGAGGATAACCTTTCCTATCTGCTTATAAGGCCAGGTATCTGCCTTCAGCAGGGTTCAGGTAAAACAGTGTGCCTGGTTCATCAAGGCAGAACCAGTCCACATTGGACTGTCTGCCATCTTAAGGGAGCACATCCTGCCTCCGTTTCCTATTAAAATAAGTGCTTGGTGCTTGCACACTGTCAGCTGGCATAAGGCAGAAAGGAGGGAAAAGGCGTGTGTGTGTGTGTGTGTGTGTGTGTGCATGTGTGTGTGCGCGCGCGCGTGTGTGTGCGCGCGCATGTGCGTGTGTGTGTGTGTGCACGCGCGCATGTGCGTGTGTGAGTGCATGTGTGCGTGTGTGCGTGTGTGTGCGCGTGTGCGTGTGAGCATGCAGGTGTGGGGGAGGGAGATAGATGGAATCGTTTGTGTGTGTCAATGAAAGATTGCACAGCTTTTCTTTCTATGTAAATATGTTTATTTATAGGCAAGCTTCATTTTGGGTTGAGACATATAAACAGAAATAAAATACAATGCCAACTTAAAATTATTTTTTGTGAAGTGCACAATATTTTTGATGGCCACCACTGACATGATATGAAAAAACAATGCTATTTATCATAAAATTGGTTTCACATCCAAATGTAAGGTCCTGTGTTCCCCTGTAGATCTTCTGGCTTTGTGTATTAAGTGTGAATCTGTACAAACATCAGTCTGTGTGCGTGTGTGTTGGGGGAAGGTGACTTATATGCCTGTTCATGGTGGAAGGCTGACATCGATAGCAACGACCCACTTAGTATTGTTACCCACTTGTACAAGTCTTGAGATTTTCAGGTGTCCTTCATAACAGGGAACGTGCGAAGGACATTTCTCACGTGATTGTCACAGGTCTACCATTGAAAACCAGCTCTTCTCTGCTGTCTTTTTATTGATTTGTTCATTTTCACAAGCGTTGAGTATTTAACACTGAGGACTTTAATAAGCTTTCGGCAGTCTTTCTTTCCTAAGTAATTCTGCATAGAAGGCACGACAACTCCATTCCTTCGGGAAGGCATGGGCTAAGGTGAGAGATTATCTCTGGGTTCGATTTATAAATGCAACTTTCCCCCACCCCTCTGAAAAAGAGGCAAACGGTATTACTGCAAATAACCTTTAAGATAATTAACTGACAATGCCGCAAGTAGCGTAAAATCTTCCTTCGGGCGACACCTAATTTAAGTGTTACTGGCACAAAGTGGAGACAGATTGTGCATTACCACCGCAATATTTACATAGCGGAAACCCACAGAGCGGGAAACGCCAGGCTCAATGAAGCACTAAATTAGAACAACCGTACTCAGTGTTAATTTGCCCTCCATTCTTTCCAAATCTCAGGTCCAGAAATCGGTACAAATCCATCTACAACCTCCCACTCCTAAATGACTAAACTGGAGACGTTAGTACCTTTTTTTTTTCTAATTCCCCTCCCCAATTAAAATAACTTGAAATTTATTTCTTTTCTCTACAAGAACCATGTGGTAAACTGTGTTTATTTCGTTATGATGCATGCTCACTATGATCTGAAATTATTTTCATACAAGCGCTGCTTTGAAGACTTCACAGGAGGAACTAGCAAGACTTACTTTTTCCAAGGCTGCCAACACAGCTTACAGAAGAGGTACAATGAGAGAGGGGAACTGATTAGTGAGCTATTTAGGGAAAGGATGGGTATCTACCTTCAGGGATTTTCTCTGTAATAAATCTTATTTCCATTTCACATTTCCCATTTCTTCTGCCAAATGCAATGAGTTTTCCTTAAGCATTCAAAGGCTATTACTTTTTCTCATCCTTGCCCATAGTATTTTAAACCCCAGCATCACTGAGGCATTGACAAAACATTTACCTTTCCCAGCTGCTGGTGCTCTTTGAAGGCGGTGATCAGTTCTTCAGCCCATTGAATTTTTTCCAGGGTCGGAGTAAATTGCTCCTGTACCACAGCGATCTGGTTAGGGTGGATCACCTGTTTACCTGCAAGGAGAGTAATGCACTGGAGGCTCCTGGATGGACACCACACACAAACCAAGTGCGTCCAGCTGGGTACATCCCTGGGTGCCTCACAGAGTGGGTGCTGAAGAAGTAAACAGCACAAAATAGAACCCCAAATCAGACAGGCTTTTCCAGAAAATCACCTAAGAACAAGTACAAGTACGGGAATAACCATAGTCTAGATTCCTAGAAGTACCACTTCAGAGTAGAAAATCTCTCATTTTCAGTTACAGGTGGCTGGACAAGGCAGCTTATTGAATAACTACTTTGCCTGGGATTTTAACTGGAGAATGTCTGTAAATTATCCATTATTTTGAGTTAAAGGTAGAATGAAATTAAATGAGAATTCTCTCAAATTGTATAAGCTGTCTTCTGCTTGTTTGGGAGGATTGTGTTGCTTCCTATAGTTCTTATACCAATGACATGTCAATTGTTAAGCCCTCTACAGATGTTATGACCATATTAATACCAAACACTATCTTATGATGATATATTTAATTTAATTTATTTTGAGCATGTCATTTTAACATGCATATTTCAATGAAAATATGTCTAGAGTTATAAAATAAAAGGCAGATTTGAATACTGTGGCATCTAAATTATTTTATTTAAAAATTATTAAATACAATTTATATTATAGAAAATTTATCTATCCAAAAATATATTCAGATCTTCCCTTTTTTTGTTATAGTATGAGAGTTGGTTTGTGCTCAAACTACAAGAAATCGTAACTATGCAGAAATACTTTCAAAAAATTCTTTGATTCTTTTTGAAGTTTAAGAATTTTAAATAAAAGCATCATCTATACACAGACCTTAAAGGATTCTATATAATTATAACACTGTTAATAAAAAAAAATTTAACAATTGAGGAAGTATGGTATTTAATTGGGCCATTAATAAAATGCAATATAATTTAATGTCACAATGATGAGATTATATTACATTACATGATAAAGTTATGAACATAAATTGCCTCTTTAAAACTGATATACACTTAATGGCTGCTAACTATATTTGTTGCTACATAAATTTGCTTTGCTTTTGAAACAGTTGTTTCAATATTTAACAACTACAAATTACAGCCCAGATGTTTTGTAAAATACCAGTTTCTGTTACTATTCTTATTCTGTTGAATAGATAAAGGAACAATGTTTGTAAAAATAGTAAAATAGGGATTTTTTTTGTAGTGTTTCAAGAAAAGTTTAGGTGAATAGATATTTTTTAGACCCTGGCATATTTAAGACATTCTGTATTATCATTCCATTCCTGCCTGTCAGCGTAACAGGAAAATGTCAGGAATCTACATAAAGAAAGACACTTTAAACTATTTGAAGACTAATTTTTGGAGACAAATAGTAAGAGCTACAAATGTGAACTCTTTTCAAATAGTAGGTATTAATTCCACATAATTTATTTAATAGTTGTAATAATATTATTTAAAAAGCTTGTCAGTACCCAATAGTCATTTCCTAATGGTTAGCCCTGGATTTTATAATTTATGTACATAATTTACACTGCTGTGCAAAAAGGCGGATTTCACGGAAACTTTTGGTACAGGCACTGTAGTGTGAGGAGGAGACATAACTAGCTAGCTCGATTCTTGTGAAATCCCCAACAGCTCTGAAGTACCCACGTTTTAGGAAGAGGCCACTATTAAGATGTATGTTGGGTTTTTTAAATCTATGCATCCTCGCATGCCAAGGGCTCTTTTGTCACTATATACATTCCAACGACTGTGTAACAGGCTTTGCTGCCGTGTGGGAACCAAGAAAATATTTTATCCAGAAGGCTCGTTATTGACAAGTTACCGAGAGGGTGCAAAATTGGACGGCATTAAAATTTATGACCGTGAGATCCTTTTTACAGGACCACTTGATACATCTTGCTTTAAATCAATACCTGCCAAGCCTTTTCGGTAACCGTGTGATGGTGTCATTTCTGTCTTCTACAAAAGAGTGCAAAAGAAAAAAAAAAGGAAAGAAAAAAAGGAAACCTATATTGCTTTTCATATTTATAATCTTGCCTCGCAGCGTGTAGTACCGTAGTAACTGTAATGGCTGAAGGAATGGGAAAAGCTTTCTCCCGAGTTTTAGTTTGGGTGTCTTTCTATTATTTTAAAAAAATCCTAAAGTTAATGACTATGTACACTGTCAAAGGATTGATTTTAGATCAGTCAGTGTGGGTGGGGACCCCATGCAGTAATGATGGCAAAAACAAAAAAAAACAAAAATCAAAGTAAATAAATAAATAAACCCCCAAAACTATAGCCCACTGTTTTGTGTGATGATAACTCTTTTTGGAAGAAATGATATAATTATATTATATTCTCACAAAATAAAACTAAATATGTGTACATACGCATTTAAATTTTTGTTTTGAAGCATAGTCAACCCAGCCTCTATCGGTGTTACAAGTAACGCACACTTTCATTGATTTTTAAGCCCTTTGACCACCTGCTTCAGCCAAGTATTGTACACTTGGTAACAATATTTTGTCTTCTCCCCCTCCCTCCCTTTCATCTTCTAGTTCCTCTTTCCCTTTCTTATAACAAGGCTTAAGGTATCACAATTGAATTCTAAAAAACTAGTACCCTAAGATAATGAACAGCATAAAATATTCAGGGAGAGCATGGGTTAAAAAGATGCTATACATAGTCTCTTTTGACCACCTTTTATTAGTATGAAGAAATAAAATTGTGGCAACAAAGACCTTTTCTCTCAAAATCAGTAAGTATGGATGGCGTGTGGCCCCCAGCCCCCAGCTTCTGTCACTTGGATGTACAATGGGCACTGTGCCCTCGGTACCTCCCCGTACCCTGGCCTCCATCTTCCTGTGACTCAATG
The DNA here is from genome assembly GCF_049852395.1 of Peromyscus maniculatus bairdii. Classification (NCBI taxonomy): domain Eukaryota; kingdom Metazoa; phylum Chordata; class Mammalia; order Rodentia; family Cricetidae; genus Peromyscus; species Peromyscus maniculatus. The sequence continues at coordinate 119,943,678 of NC_134860.1, read as the reverse complement.
CTCCCCGTTGGGCAGAAACAATAGTGCCAGGTTCATGAGTTCTTCGTGCTGAGCCGGGCACAGTCTAGACATTTAAACCGGATTTGAAATGGCTTGTCCTTTGAGATTGAATTGGGGACCAATTTAATTCAGTTCTGTATCTTGAGAAACCTTTGAGCCCCAGAGGAAGCTGGAAAAACATCAACCCAAGAACATGAAGGGCTGGTGGCTGAGGCCTGGGAGCTCTTTCCTATTGAATTAGTTCCCACTTCAGAGCAACATCTGGCTGCCTGGCAGCCAATGCCACATGTTATAGGCCAACAACATCAGGGTCTATTAGATAGATTTCATGGAGTTTTCTTCCAGCTTTTCCATTTGGGCCACATCCTAACTGGCCACTGGAAGAAGGAAAGTCAGGCATGCCCCATGCACTGATCAGCAGGAGATTCCTTTCTCTCTCAGTACCTGTTAAATATCAGGAGAAACTAGTAATAGTTCAAATCATTGAACAACATTTCTATGCATGGGATCATATGTTTTTAAGCTTAAAAACGTAGGCACTCGGGTTTATTTTAGAGCTCTGCTATATACAGGGTCATTTCATTCTAAGATTACTGTACTGTTGCTTCAGCCTTTCCATTTGTTTCAGGATAAGCCATCCTCTGCTAACATACCTTTTTCATTTCAAGGTACTTTATGAGACTTTCAGTTAAATTATGTCGAGGTATAGTATCAAAATATTTTTAAAAAGGGATAACATCCTTCTCTCCTTCCATCCCTCCTTTCCTCCTCCTCATGGCTGGGTGTATTTATAGCTATCAATCCTAGCACTTTCACCATATAGATAAACAAGAGTATTCTCTCTCTCTCTCTCTCTCTCTCTCTCTCTCTCTCTCTCTCTCTCTCTCTCTCTCTCTGTGTGTGTGTGTGTGTGTGTATGTGCAATCATGTACACATTCTATGCAACTGCACAGGGTTATTTATGTGTAAGCGTCTATTAAGGTTTTCAAAAGACAGAGTTCTGTTGCAAAACATGGTTTTCAGTTGTTCCCTGGACTCATGGGGACAGGAGTGATGAGCACATTGATGGCTGTCAGCTGCCTGCCTGCACCCCACACAGGCCTGTGAGGGAGTCATGGCCCCAGTGCCAGTCAGTACACAGGTGTCGGCAAGTACACAGACACTTACTGGAGACACAGAAGGGGAGAGGGGCTTTAAGTGGCCAAATAATTAAAAAAATAGTTATGAGTAAAAGTTAGACCATAGGCAGTATCATCAATTAAAAAATGAATTAATACTTTAACTATTTTAGGGACATTTTCTTATATTTCATCAACCTAAATTATGACAGTTATTCACTCTAAAAATCTCCCATTATCCCTTATCCCTTGCCTGGGGTCAGCTCAAAATATACTGAAATTCTTAATAAGACAGAAAAAAAGTAACAAATGTAAAGAAAAAAATTCAAAAAAGTGTTATGTTTTATAATTTGCAGAGACAGAAAAAAGAAGAGAGAGAGAAAACCACCCAGCAACCCAGGTAATAATCATGTGCCTTCTGCTGTCTGCGGCTGTCTCACGTTACAGGTCCTGGGGGAGCAGACGTCTTCTTTTCTGGGATGCCTGCTAATGCACAACACTTTTTAAGACAGCACCAGGAATCGTACCAGTGAAGCCCATGGCGGCGGCTTCTCTTGACTGTTTGAGAAGTCCATCTTCATCCCGGAAATCAATGTATACAAGATCTATGGCTTGTAGGCCAAAGGCCTTGGCTGTGACGACAATCTTCTGTCGGGCATAGAGGATGTCCTGGGCGTCCTTGCTGCTTGTCGCGCCTGTAAGTGGGGTGTGCACAGAAAAGTGAGACTTTAACCAGACACACACTACAGAGACCAGGTTGTAAGGACATACATGTCTCCCTGGGAACTGCACCCCAGAAAAGCAACTATTCAAACACACAGGAAGACAGGTGTATGGGGAAGAAATGTTGAATGGCATGTATATCTAGTGAACTGGCACATCTTTTCAATATAATCGCTTGTCCATGCATCAGGGAAAGGCCCCCCCTCTGTTCCAGGAGGAGAAAGAAGTGGGGTCACAGCGGCCTGAATTCCTCTTTTAGGTTATCACTTGGAGAGTGTCAGTCCAAAGACAGCATTACAACAAGTGTCCAGGAGGCTGTGTGTGTGGGGAGATGGTTCACTTCTTAGGAAAGGCATGTGCTGTCTTGTCACATCTATCCTCAAAGACATCCTGAGCCTGTGCTCTGGGGTTTGGCTGGGTACTTGAGAAAGGAGAAAGACTCTCATTTTGGGAGAGGCAGAAAAGTACCTTAGCTGTGGGACACCTAAAAGTCTCCTGAGAAGACGCACATCAAAATAAAATTTTCTTTTTCACCCTGAGGGAAGGGGGTGTATCACTGCTTAAACTTGGGCTATAATAGTAGGAAAAGTGTCCCCAGACCCCTGGGGTGTGGGTCTGAAAATACTTTCTGTGACCTTGGCATTCAGTCTCCAACCATAGGAGCACCCAGATCAGTGCAGCGCTCAGGGGAGCGAGCACATCAGCGGGTATCGGCAGGCCTGTGGGTTTCTAACAATCAATGTTCTGAAACGTATGCTAAGGCAAATTTATAATCTATCTAAAAAAATAATTGCCTACTACATTTAATGGAGAAAACACTGTACTGAGGCCAATCTTATAGCCCTCTAACATTCTGTTTGGAGGCCCAGGTCTTGGACTGATGTGAGGACAAAATATTTAAGCCAGCATCAGGCTGTTTATGTAGTATGTTAGTAGAAGCCAAGCAGACCCTGTATGTTCTTGAGCATGCCTAAGGCTCAAGAGGCTTTATTAGTTATTTTATAAATGAGCAGAAGTAATAATTCAGGACTCTGAAAGCAGGAAATGGAGCCCGAAATTATCAGGAAGTAGTGGTCAGTTAGTTGTCACGAAAAGCCATGGTCAGGGCTGGAAAATATGCATTGTTATGTAAATGTCCCTTTGTGAGGGGGCAAAGAAAAAATTACACACATACACACACACACACATAGGGTGAGGGTGAGGGGTTGGGAGAGGGAGAGGAAGAGAGAGAGACACAGAGAGAGAGAGAGAGAGAGAGAGAGACAGACAGACAGACAGACAGACAGAGACAGACAGACAGAGACAGACAGAGAGACAGAGAGATCTTTGACACCTATGCTGGCTCTAAAATCTTCTCCTCCAAAAACGACCGCATCCAGGAGAAGACCCACTTGAGGCCCAGTCTTCAGTGCCTCTTCACACACTGCCTGGAAAACAGCAGAAAAGAGTCTCAGAGGCTGGGAGCCAGTGCATTAGTGATAGGAAAGATGCTAATACGCTTTGGCTGAAATAAACTAAGCCCTTCCCCAAAGCATTTAATGTTCTTCAGATAAGTACCTCGTACACATTTGCTTTGCCTGGTGTTTACATTCATATCGCCATCATTAGTTATCATATAGCTATAATGCTCAAATTAGAGGCCACTCAATTTTCTAGAACTTGGGTGAACTTCTTTTTAGCTTCTTTTATAAGTAATTTATGTTTCTTCAGAATTTGTTTTTGCTTTAAGAGACTCTTAAGTAATAAACATAAAGCCGCAGGAGAGGAGGAAAGAATTTTTGAAATCAAACTAATTGGATTATTTGCATTAGCATCAAGTAAAATGGTTTTAGGCTTAAAGTCAGGCAGTGCAAGACCTACAACTTCGAAGGGGAAATAAAAATGTTACGAGTCACCCAGGGCGTGTGAACAAAGCAACTCTGACATGTCCAAATGAAAGCCGAATCACGTTTGCTGTAGACGTAACTGTGAGTCTTGGGGCTATAATGTGCTAATATTTGTGTGGATAGGAACAGAATGAAGGAAGTGGTGGGGATACTGTTGGCTAATTTCAAGCATTATGGGAGCTCCTAAATACATTATTGAATAAAATGGCAAAATAGTGCTTTAAAATTAAATCACTGTATGTGCCTGATTCCAGCTCAGGGATGTGCTTGTTTATGTTCAGGGGTGCTAGGGTGGGCTGGAGCACTTTGTGGTTATCTGTATAAAGGAGTTAGTCACGAGACAGGCTTGAAGGAGCCTCAAGAATTTGCACTTGGCCCTCCTGCACAGTCCTCCAGCTCTGTAAAGCTCCCCTGAGCATTTGCTTGTACGTTCTGTATCTCAGGTCACCTAACTTTTTTTAGTGATTTTTTTTCCCTCTTGCCCTCTGGAGTGGAAGAGAATAAAACAAAATACAAAAATACCAAGGACTAGAAAGTTTGAGAAGAGGTTACAGGGGGTGCTAGACAGTTATTCAAAGGTCAGGTGGAATGGGAGACACATTCTGGGAAATGGTATAAAGGCCAATGGATCAAGGGGGAACAAACGAGCTGGCTATGAATCTGGTAAGGCAGATAGTTTGATGCAGCCACACAGCCACACAGTGGCTGAATATTGGCTCAGCTAATCTTTTTAAATGTGTGTTGGAAAACACTTTACGTTTGAAACTGACAAATTGAAACAAGAGACTATAAATTATTTATATATTTGAACTATAAACAATAATCTTATCTGCTAGGGATTACAGATAATAGTAACACAGACACAAGCCAGGCCATTTGCAGATGAAAAACAATTTGTAGGAAAAACAATTCAAATTTAATTCATAAAGGTGACAAAATGAAATTTCCATGTACATTTAATCTATACATGTACTAATTCAAAGCATATATTTATTCTGTGATTTTATATTTATGTATACTCCAGGAACATATAAATGTTTTGTTTAGATATTTGAGACTGAGAAGGCCTTCTTTTTAAATTAGTTTCTTTGTCTTCCAAGATATTAACAATCCAAGATAATATATTTTAGAGTGGGATGGATAAGACAGGGTTTAAATATCTTACTTTGTTTATAAATCTTTCTTTAAAAAACTTTTTTAAGTAGATGCTCAAATAAAAAAAAAAATCCACAAGTTCTCTTTAGGTAATTAAATAAAATGCTAACTTACATAACCACATTATGGCTTTCTTACCTTAAAATTGAGCAAACCCATTGCAGTTTCCACAAAGGGGATTAAATTCATTGGTTGTTCAAGTTTTCGGCCTTTTAAGTGGAATGAAAATTTGTCTGAAAACTAAAATCAGAAGTGTCATAGGTGATTAGCGACAAAAACTTAAGTTCAACCCCTGAAATGCAGGCACAGGAGCAGGGGCTGAAGTCTCTGACCCGAGGAAGTGACACCCCAGCCCCCCATCCACACAATGGGGGGGTTAGAAGGGAAAAGCAGCGGAACTAAAGGCAGCAGAGTCCCCATCCAGAGTGAAACCTCAAACACCACAGTGCGTTTTCCTCCGAAGGAAATAGTTTGAGGCCTAGGAGTTGAAAGGGAGGAGCGATTCCCAGGTTTAAATGTTTCCCTGGCAAACATATTTACTCAGCCCCCTCACCCTCTCTTCTCCTCAAATGCAAATGCGGGCGTTCAGAACAAAGCAGGGCTCTCTACCTGCCCCTCTCGTTTTGTTTCGAACCCAACGCCGACACACGCGCAGCTGTCCGGCTCCCTTCCACATATGTAGAATCTATATTATTCGTTATAGTGCCATTACCCTTTGTTCGGGAGGGTTTTCTTCATAATTTTTTTTTAAGCTTACCTAGGAAGACCTTAAAAAGGAAGTTTAATTCTTTGAAGACCAAAGCTTGCCAATTTTTTCCATGAGACCAGTTCACAGCTAGCTCTGTGCTGCCAGTGGGGTAGCCCAAATTCCAAAATCTATCATCTGGAAACATACAAAAGCTCTCGCAGATCCCCCACACCCCCCGTTTCAAAAAAGGGGGGGAGCCCCACAATCTAAATTGTAAATCTATTATGTCTATCTAGATCTAATAAGATGTGGGAAGATTAAAAAAAAAAAAAGAAAAGAAACACAGGTATAATAAAGATATTTTTGTAAATAAAGTTGAAAACATATATATCCATGTAAATTTAAGGAATATTCAGCCATTAATGGATATCAAAGGAAAAGGGAATTTTAATCATCTCTCCATTCAGTCTCAGTTGGGTAAATCATATCTAAGAGATTTGCATAAATATAAACCATCAAAGACTTTTCATCTTCAAAGGGGGTTTCAAGACCCTGTAAGCTTTGTACTGTAATCATCACAGGTCACCACCCTGCAGGAGTAAGGCTGCCATGGCAACATAAAAACTAATGCTTCAGGCTTAGCATAATATTCTCACTAATAGAAAGGAAACTCATTTTAAAAGCTGGCAGCCTATTTACCAGAGGCAGGATTAAAGGTGTTATTTCCCCTTTACCTGCCCCCTCCTCGCCTGTGCGCCCCCCCTAAAAAAAACCTAATCACTGGGATCTTTAAAAAGCTTTTGAGCGATTTGCAGTAACTTTACAATTAGGCTAAAATAAATCACAGCTTTCAGTAATGAAGAATGATTCCCGTCGTTCGCTGCCCTCCCTCAGACGGCATCAGCATCACCTCCTCAGTAACTTTCCGGGAAGGAATAACCCACCACAACAGCCAGGGTGAAGAGGAGGGCGAAGAGATGGGCAGCCTGTATGGTACTAGATGCAGGGAAAATAAAACATAGTTTATGTCACAATGAAACCTGAAAACAAGCAGTGAAATGTTGGTGGCTTGAATACAAAGCTATGGATTTTCTTTCCAAGAAGAAGAAGGAGAAGGAGAAGGAGAAGGAGAAGGAGAAGGAGAAGGAGAAGGAGAAGGAGAAGAGGAAGGAGAAGAGGAAGGAGAAAGAAGGAAAGAAAGAAAACTCCCAAGGCTACTTGTACCATTCTCTGTGATAGTCATTATAACTACAAAAATCGTAAAGTTTACAACTAGGTAAATCTTTTACAAGATATCCCCCGTTCTTAATGAACAAAACCTCCAATGCCTTTTGCTTTATAGCCAATAGGGGCATTTAAAAATTAGATATGCTAGCCCCTCCCCCTTCCCCATCCCCTTCTTTCCTAAAAAATTGCATTAAGTGCTAACACAAAAGGTAACTAGTGGAGAAGTTTCAATTAATTTTTTTCAAAAGGAGACGATTAAATGTTTCCGGCCTGGTAAAGTGTTCATTTCATCGAGGTGGAGGGGACTGCGGAGGGGGGCGTGAGGAAAAGAAGGGGGAAAATTACAAAGAGATTGGGGAGGAGATGAAGTAGCAGGGCTCAGCAATTCTTTCAATTCCAGTGCACACCCAATAGCGTGCTGGAAGAATGCACACTGTTGGGATTTGTGGGAGAATTGTCCCACGACAAAAGAGGCAGAGTTACGCTTGTTACAGCCCAATAAGCCGTGCCAGTCAGACAAGAGCCCACACTAACGACAAAAGGCGAGCAGGCGATTCTCACACAAAAGAAAACAAGCAAGCCCGGCTTTCAGTTGTGCATCAGGCTTGGGGTTTTACGCTCCGCATACATACAAACGGAGAGGAAAATAAACAGCCCCAAAGACTTCTGTTAACTACAAGTCCTATTTCAGTTTCAGAGTGTCCCTCACACCCAAGGATTTGAAACAGCGACAGGAAGCTGTAGCTCAAGGTTGGGGAGATCACCCCCATCTTAACTGAATGGTGATGCTGGTGTTAATAAGCATTAACGATGGAACCATTGGGGAAGAGGGACTTCAGAGTCCTCCATCAGCTTAATACTTATCTGTATGGGGTCGGAGCCCTCGGGACATCAATACTCTCTACACCCCTGTCTCTCTAAGTAACTAAGGCTAACATTGGTGAGATCTCTGGTTTACTAAGCAAACACAAGCCCTCGATGACAGATCTTTGAGACTGCTCCAATGCAGAGCTGTCAACACAAATACCATGGCATCTACATGTATAACAATTTTCAATCTTCTAGTAGCTACAGTCAAAGGGTAAAGTGGAGAAGACAGATGACTTCTCATCTCTTGTATTCAACTAATAGATTGCAAATATTATCACTGTAATATGGAATCAATATAAAAACTGAGCTATTTTCCATTTTTCTCTCTCCACTTGGAAAGTGTATCAACTCTATAAACTCAGGCATGTGTACATTTTACTCATTATAAGCACACCTCAATTTGCACAGGCCGCATTTCAAATGCTCAGTAGCCACATGTGGCAGGTGACCCATGTGTTGACAACAAAGATCCAGCATATTCAGATGAGTTAGAAAAGTGAGCAGTTGGGGCTGGAGAGATGGCTCAGTGGTTAAGAGCACTGGCTGCTCTGCCAGAAGATCTGGGTTCAATTCCCAGCACCTACATGGCAGCTCACAACTGTCTGTAACTTCAGGGGGTCCAACACCTTCATACAGACATACATGCAGGCAGAACACCAATGATTATGAAGTAAAAATAAATACATTAATTTTTTAAGTGAGCAGTTTTATCAGGTATGACAGCTACTCAGGGTATTGCTATGGCTAGATCCACAGCCCTCAAGATAATATGAGACGTGGCTTTGAATGCCTCCACCATCCATCAGTCTAGCTACTCCCAGAGGTTCTGCTCCAAGGAGTATAATAAAACGGCATTTTATTCAAGGGACTTGAGGAATAATAGTAACTCCCTATTCAATTCCCCTCCCCAAATCTCACAATTAAAACAATCATAGCATAATTGGGCCCATTTCAAAGTTTTCTTAAGTAATTTGACATGCCAACCACTTTACATTTGAGGCTTTTATTGGCTGAGAAGTCTGTCATGAAATGCAAACACACCCTGACAGCAATTTAAAAAAGGGCGCACCAGAGAGCTGCTCCGGAAACAATATCGGAGCTAATTAAAACCACGGGTTAAAAGCTTCCTGTCTCTTCCTCCAGGTGCCCTCAGGAGTGACCTTTTCTTCTTCTGCTTTGGCTCTTTGCTCTATGCAGCTAGAGTTCCTCACTGTGTGTGATGGCTCCAGGAGAGCCTCAACCACAACCATCCACGTCATGGCTCTCCCGAGTACAAGCCCTGGCTTCCCGGTGGCAGGGTGGATGCTCAGGCAAGTTAGTGTCCAGGGCCTGACGTGTGAGGACTACCGAGGCAGCTGCTCTGACCACAAGTCCAATCAGAGAGCAAAAGCAGTGTCCAAAGGAGAGCTCTTTTGGGAAACATGTTGGGGAAAGCTAGATTCTTAGGGAAGGAAATGATTGACTGTATCACTCGCTTTTTATAATTCCTTCTTCTCTCCTTTCTTGAGTCAGGATCTCATGTAGCCCAGGCTGGCCTCAAATGTGCTATGTACTTCAGGATGACCTTGAACTTCTGATCTTCCTGTCTCTATCTCCTGAGTGCTGGGGTTAAATGCATTTGTCACCACACCCAGTATTATGTGATGCTGGGGCATCAAACCAGGGCCTTGTGCATGCCAGGCAAGCACTCTACCAAGTGAGCTACAACTAGCCCCATTTTCTCCTCTTCTCTTCCTGTCTCTCTCTTTTCTAAGGTACTGACTGAATCCAGGACCTGACACACGACAAGCAACTGCTATTGGGTGAGCTACGTGTGTGCATTTCTAAACCAATGCCATCCATACCCTCTCCTGGGATCTGACTCCTCAGCCTGCCTTCAGCTGCAGAGCCAAGCACTATTACTTACCCACTGGATTTCTTCAGGACCTTCCACCTTTGGTAGCATCATACTAGAGGGAAGAACCCGGGCCTGCAGAATTGTCTCTAGGTCAGCTTCAGCTAGACCACTAGACACCGAGTTGATTCTCACACACTTCTCTGTTGGACCCAGGTCAAAGTCTTCGAGAGTTCTTACTATTCTTAATCGAGCTTCGTCCTGTAAATATTGAGAAAATATGTCTCCTAAATTTATTCTTAACATTAAGTGATGGACACTGATGAACACTGTCATTAGAATAATGTATTTTCTGCCCACAAAATGATATTGGAAATGAATCATCCAAACTCATAGGGGAGCCAATGATTTCTACACATCATTCAAGACTGCTGGAACACAATGGGGATTATACCATCGTGGATTCTGGCTGGTGTACCTCTGAATGGTAGAGTAATTTGTTCGTTAGTGTGCTTTCCAATTGAGGAGGTAAAATAATTCACTGATTGGGCATTAAGTGTGCACTAAGTATGGTTCCAAGTCTTTCCCCACATTTCTTCATTTAATAAGTCTTAGAAACTAGATGCCATGGGAACTGTGGCAATGTCACCTGTCGGCATGGTCACATTAGAGGAAAGGCAAGCATTTGCTCTTCTGCTCCCCAGGTATCACTTTTTTTTTTTAATTCATCTTTTTTAAAATTTTTTGTAGCCAAGCTGAATCTTGACATTCAATTAGGAAGGGGTTCACAGGAATCTGACATTCAGTACTTCATGAGAAGCTCCCCTAATTCAGATGGAAACAGTAATATCACCAAGAAATCCCTTCATGGAGTGCTTGACAAATAGACTGTTTTCTTTGATTTGATAGTCTTTGCTGCAGTTATAAAAAGCTGAAAGTCACATTTGAATTATCCCAAGAAAAACTATATGAGACCAAATATGGTATGTATTAGCTTTGAGTTGGAGGTGAAGACTGGGGATGGGCGAGTGAAGAGTGAACACTAAAGGGGGGGGGTGCTGAGAGAAAGGAAGCTCTTAGGGGCATTATTTACTGCCAATTCTAGTTTCAAAAATAAAGTCCTCCATCTTGCCAACAGCCCTCAACAAATTCTCACTGTCAGAAGGAACACTTATCAAAGGTAGTTTCATTTGGGAAGAATTTTTATTACACTAATAAAACTTTAAAGCATCTAACTACTGACGAATGCATTAAAGAGTCTTGGACCTGGAAGTCTGGCTCGGTGGTTAAGAGCACTCACTACTCTTCCAGAGGACCCAGATTTAGTTCCAGCATCCACATGGTGGCTCACAACTGTCTGGAACTCCAGCTCCAGGAGAGTGACACTGTCTGCTGGCCTCCATGGGCACTAGTCACAAACATGGTGCACATATATGTGGACATATACAACATTCAAGCACATAAAATGAAATTATATAAATCTTTGAAAAAAACTAACAATATTCATCCATTTGAACAACAACACATATCTGAGAAAAAAGCCCCCAAAGCACAGATGACAATGAATTATTTGCTGGGAGTAGTAAGCACGCTTTCAGCTCTAGCACTCAGGAGACAGAGGCAAGCAGGTCACTGAGTTCGAGATCAGCTTGGTGCACATAGCAAGCTCCATGCTAGCAGAGTTACATGGTGAGAGCCTATTTAAAACAAACAACAACAGAAGGGTCGGATCATTTAAGCCAATATGAAGTCTAACCTCGTCAAAGACACAACCTAAGACAGTTGATTTAAACCAGACATAAGTAAGAATGGAAATCAGGAAGGCTTCCAGTTGGGGCCTGAATTAAACAGTGTGATGAAAGACTAGCTTAGAGTTATTAGGACACACGGAAACAGCACTCAGAATCAGTTTAGGATGTCTCTGTGCAAACTTGATTTACTGAGTGTTTGCTGTGAATAATTAGGCTGAATTTAGGCAAAAACAAGAGAAAGCACACGAGATGAAGCAGTCAATAATGACTTTAGTCCACACGATGTCATTATTTAACTTTTTAGATTTGTCTTTAATTATGTATATGTGTGTTGTAGGAAGTATGTACACACAAGTGCAGGTGCCCAAAGAGGTCAGAGGTATCAGACTCCCTTGAAGGTGGTTGTGAGCCACACTTGATGAAGGTACGGGGAATCAAACTCAAGCCCTCTACAAGAGAAATATGAGCTCTTAACCCCTAAGCCACCTCTCCAGCACCCACTCCTACCCAAACTGGTTATTTCACACTGCAGATTCCACTTAGCCACATGCTATGCACTGTTGCTGCAGAAACTAAGGAGGATGTACTGATGACCAAGCATAGGAGTTAGCCCAACATCAGGGTTTGAAAGAGGGGTTCCTCTACTTTTAGTAGTGACTGTTTTCAGATCCACAGCCTCAGAGAACCTAAAAACCAGGTCATGCTGCATGCACACAGCCTGGACAGTTACAAAGTCTGGATAGTCTGGGTTTGCAAACATTCCAACTTTTGGATTCTCACCCTACAGCAGGGCAGCCTTGCAGAGGGTCCACTGAAACACTGACTGGGAAAACAAAAGGTAATTCTCTAGACTGTGCAGGGGAAAATTACTGTGCAGTGAAGCCGAGTGTGGTGGCGCACTCAGGAGGCTGAGTGAGGAGGATACCAAGTTTTAGGCCAGCCTGGTCTACACTGCAAGACCCTGTCTTCAAAAAGAAAAGACTGAATCAACATGTCTACTGAACATGTGTGCTTGATGATGCAGAATCCCTGGCAACTCCTTAAATTGCTTCTCTGGTGTCAAACAGAACCGGACGCTTAAGCTGTTTGGTTATTTCCTTTGGATTTGAAGAGAACGGTTTGTTCAGAGCTGGTGTTCCAAACATGTTTGTGATTTCCATCTGAAGTCAGATTGCCATGGTTTCCGCACATTCCGGCTGACTTAGTAAAACTCAATTCTTGTGAAATTGGCTGCAAATGAAGCACCTAATTCCAGTTTCTAGGCATAATCTGATTAGTCCTTTTCGTGTTATAATAATGAGCAGCAAGTGCTCAGCATTTTCTTCTTTTCCTTTTTGTTTTTTTGGCTCAGAATGAACACAGAGCTTTTTCCTGGCATCACAGTGTACCTTTCCAAAGGGAGAGGATGGTGTCTGAGGTATATTGCCACACAACACCCTTATTAACAGGCTGCTGATTGCTACAATTTACATCAATGAAGAGCGGATCCCTCTGGTATGTATCCCAAAATATCCAACAACCTTACTGAATTTACACCAACCAACAAGTGTGTGGATTGATTTTTTTTTGTTATTAATGGTGAAATATGTCACTGTGCTAGTAAACACACCCAAGCCATCTGCTGGGTTGCGAGGAAGGCAGTTTCTAAGAACAATTAGTGGTGTGTATTCTGTTAGTTCTGTCCGCCCAGTTGTGAGGAGAGACGCTCTGCACTGTCTTCCTTTGGCTTCTCCTACCATCCCTCTCATCTTCATCATCCCCTTCCCTTCAGACGTCTTCTTTTTCTCCGGCCCTACTCCTCCCTCCATCTCCATCTCTAGGTGGGATAATAAGAGGTCCACAGGAGCCTGACATACTCTCCCAGTGGGGTGTCTAGAGTGACTTTCAGAAATTTTGAAAGGAACGTGCTTTGCGGGGAAAGAATGTTATAGGGGAGAGTTGGTCTCATCGAGGCTGAGGAGGGACGGCACTGCAAACAGAACAGCCTTGTTGATAGGTCCTCATGGCGGGATGAACGTGGCCCTCTCAGATCTGACAAGCTTGAAAGCTGAATGATAGAATCAAGGCCTTTTATGAAAAGTCTCCTTAGATCTTAGAAGTGTTCGCTTACTGCCATTGAGTGTTCTGTATCATGTCTGATTGCAGATTTCACGTGGGTTTCAGACAAGTTGGGACGGACCAGAATCTTCCAAAGCCCTTGTTCTGAAAGTGGCCTTCCCAAAGCTCCTGCAACGGTCGATATTCCGTGCCACAGGCTATTTGGTGCAGTGGACCAGAGGCTAATAAAACTGTCCTTATGCATAAGCCACAGTACTATGTGACTGTGTCTGGGCCAGGAACCAAGGCGTGCTATGATTTCAGAGCCTGGATTCCTGTCACCTGGGGAGGAGACACGCTCCGGTGACGTAAGAAAGCAGATAAATCAACCATCCCCAAGACCCGCGGCCTCTGAAATTAAGGGAGAAAATCTGCGGCAGTTGGTTCAGTTGGCACCCATTAAAGCTAATAACTAATCATTCTCGCAAGTTTCTAGCTCAGAACGATGAGATCTGTAAAGAAAACAACATCCGTCCACTTTTACACTCCAGTGGAAGGGGTGGTCCCTCGCGGCGGGGCGGCACAGTCTCGCCATCTGGAGAATAAATCGAGTGTGAAGTACAGTATAGTTTGGGACCAAGCTCCGTGGCGGCCGCTCAGCAGTCAGTTCATTAGCCCCAAACTTCCAGGGATTAGAGGGGCATCAATTCTACTGTCGGATAGGATGAGACAGACAGGGCACGGGATTCAAGAAGCATCGAGACATCCAGGAGCCCCCTCGGGTTTATTTATAGAATCACAAAGTATAAACACACTCAAATACGAGCCTTAAATAACAGCATCATCAGCTCCCTAACATCTGAGCGAACACCTTCCCTCTGCGCCCTACCCCAAACCGTGAAGTAAAAGTATACCTTTTACCAGGACAGGGGAAAGCTCGCCTCCACCAGAAGCTGAGATCTGGTAATTAAGAAACAGAAAGGGCCTTCTAGACTCAGGGGAGGTGTGCAGCATTTGTAATTAAAAACATATATAAAATTAATATTTTCATTCCATAAATATAAATGTCATGCTTTATGTTCCAAAGCACTAGTAAATTCTGCCTTTTATAGATTGGTCCATCTTAACCCATTTCCATTTCATCTACTTGTAAAGTGAGGTCACAGGTATGGACTCTTCCAAGTTTTGAGCATAAGGCCTTGATATCAGCATCTTTATATTAAAATTGTCAATGTCAAGAAAAGAAAAAAAACCAAAAAGTTTGTGTGAACTGTTCCACCTAAAGACCTCCTTTTTCATCTGTTTTCTAAACATCTGTAATAAAAACCAGAAACATCTGTGACAAAATAGGTAGTCATAAGGAGACCATGTTGCATTTCTTTATCAGTGTTCAGAATTTATCATTACAGGGGTCACGAAGAGGGATGTAGTAACCAAATCGAAAAACATATTCCCCGATTCCTGCAAAGAATTAGGCAAGAGACAGTGTTGGCATTTAATAAGGCATTAATTGTACAAAATAATGAGTTTTGTTCTGACTTTTCAAATATGCACAGGACTTGCTTTGATCCTATGAATTTCTAGCTCATTGGTTTTTGTTGTAGTGTGGAAAAGAAATCTTGGTTTGTTTCCTAAAAGAAAAAAAAGAAAGGAAAGAAGGAACAGAGAAAAGAAAACCTCACATTGATGACATTCAGTATCTTAACTGACTCAAAATTTCATGCCTTGATTCATCCTACAGCCTTCTACATGTCATCCCTATTTACTCTGAAACCATAGATTTTGATACAGGAGAGCTTTTAATATGTTAATCATGAAAGATACATTAAAACAAGGGCTTATGGCAAAAAAAAATTACAAACCATCTTTCATTTCAAGGACTGAAAAGGCTCAGGAAGCTTACAGCATGGAATTGGAATTTGTCATTTCAGAGATTTAATTGACTCTACAACCCACAGATACAACACATAAACCACAACAATGACATTCAAAACTCTATGAGAAGAGTTTATTTTATGGTCTCCAAGTAATTAAAAACATTTCTAGCAGAGCCAGCAAGAGAAGCTCTGCAGGCAAAGGCCCTGCTGCCGAGCTTGAGGATGTGAGGCCGATCCCCCAAACCACACAGTGGAAATGAACTGGCTCCTGAAGGTTGACCTTTGACCGTCACATAGCCAGGTAGCTGCAGCATGCACTGTTCCCCAAATATTTTCAGTGTGAATGACACAGGGCTTTACATGTGTATCACATAAAGGATGTATACAGATTTCACCTAAAAAATAGAGAATGAACTACAAACAAGTGTCCATCTCTAGTCGATGATAAGCATGCAGTAGGACTGAGGGGAGGCTGAGTGGGCTGTCTGCAACTCACATTGGAATAAATTTCAAAAGATGAGTTGATGATAGACAAGAGAACAGACTGATACAGAGGAGGGCAGGCAGAATAACGTGTTAGTGGGAAAATACAGCTGAGAATACTTGACATTCATTGTATAATCTTCCAAATTTTCTGATGCTCAGAATTCTGGTAATAAAATTAAGGAGAAAAAAAATCCTGAAAAGATTTCTAAAATGTTCATATTTGGAGGAGCTGGTCAATGACTGTATGTTTGTTAAAAACAAACAAACAAACAAAAACCCTCACAGTTCTTAACATTTGTGTATATTTGAGAATTCCCACAATAAAAAGTTTCACTTTGTTATTTGTAGGACACAATTTGTAGACAATAATTTGTGAGTTTTTGGTGGGTTCATTTTCTGTTTGCTTGTTTTTGGTGCTGTTGTTTTGGTTTGTGTTTTCTTTTGAAGATTTATTTCATGTGTACTACATAAATGTCTGGTGCTCTCAGAGGCCAGAAGGCAGCATTGAATCCCCTGTAATTGGAGCATGGGTGATCATGGGCCACCATGTGGGTGCTGGGAACCAAATCCAGGTCCTCTGCAAGAGCATCAAGTGTCCCTAACCACTGAGCTGTGGTTCTAGCCCCTTGGTAATGCTTTAATAAGACAAAATTCACACAACATGTAACCATCCCCACCCTCACCGTACTTTTTCTTTCTGCGTGTTTGCTTTGTTCTGAAACTCAGAGACATGACACTTCTGTAATGGCTTCTTTCACCTATGGTTATGTGTCAGGATTCACTCATGTTCTGTCACCCATCAACACTTTCTCTTTTACACTCAAACAATAGCCTGTCATGGATATGGCATATCATATTTACCTATCATCAGCTAATGAACATTTAGGTTGCTTTCTGCTTTGGGGCTGTTATGGGGCATGTTCTATGGACATTTGTGAACCCCTCCTCTTTATATGTTCATATACACTTCTTCTCTTGATTTGTGACTGCTGGGTCACATAGAAACTGTATGCTCAGCATTTTAAGGAACCATCAGCTGATTCTCAAAGTGGCTACAGCAATTTAATATTCCCAGGCCAGCAGTATATGGCTAGAGATGAGGCCCATAGGATTAGGAGTGAAGTACAATTTAGTCAGGGGAACAAAACCTGCGGCCCCCTAGGCAGGTAGGGGTGGCCCTTTCCACAGAGCCCGAGAGGGGCAAGGGAAGCTGAGAAAGGGCTTGGAGCCACTGAAAACCAAGAATTTCAATAGCAGCAGCAGCAGCAGCAGCAGCAGCAGCAGCAGCAGCAGCAGCAGGAACACCTCCCCGCCCCCAGGAAGGAGCCCAAATGGTCAGATGGGATGGCTTCAAGAATACAGGCATTTGCCATGTACAAGCCTGATTATCTTAAGTTCAATTCCTAGAGTCCACAGGGGAAGGAGAAAACGGACTCCTGAAAGCTGTGCTCTGACTTCCGTGTGGGTGCTGTGGCTGGCACACACACAGACACACACAGACACACAGACAAAGACACACAGACACACACACACACCCCAAGTAGATGGCCCATATATATAAAGGAAGTTATGGGAGGAGAGCCCTGCTTAATGTCAGGCGGCTGGACAGAAAGTCTTCCAGAGCAGCGTCTTGGCCATGAGAGATTTAGGGATACTCCACTGGAAAGAAGGCTCAAGAGCTGACAGGATCTGAATTCACAGGTGGACCCTAAGGTCCCTCTAGACCAGGTGCCCTGTGCCCAGGACTGCATTTGGGGAGGATCTGTCCTTGGTCAGGGCCCTGTTCAGTTCCATCCACATTGAATCATCTTCCTTTGGGAAGGCCTGAGGCCTAGAGCGACTCACTCCCACTTACCTTCTGTTTTGGGGACTCCAGTCCAGCCCACTGACACAGCAGAGTGGGTGGCTAGCCACCTTCCTGAGCACACCTGTTAATTGGTCTCTCTCCACCCTGCCCTTGGAGGACTGAGAAGGTGTCTCTCTTCCCCAACTGGTACAAAGTACAGCTGGGTCCAAGCTGCCCTCTCCCTCGCTTGGTATTTATATTTCACGACTTCTCTGGGTTAGAGGAGGTAATTAACTGTTTTGGTTTAAAAGCCCTCCTGCTGAGTCACAGTCTGCGTGGGAGAATCAAAGTAAACAAGCAAAGTGGAGCAGTGTCATCAAAGGAGTCCGCACCTACCTTTCTTCATTATGAGAAGGAGAACGCACCGTTTGCCGCAGGGGCCGCAGATCACCGTTCGGGGCAGGATCCCGGTGCTTTCGTTCTTTTTAATGGTAAATCAAGAGTGATCGGTTCATAATTTAATGAGGCAGGCTTACCAAGGGTCCAAACATGCTGGAGATAACAGGCGCATCACCTGTGCCCTGCCTGAACCGTTGTAAGGGATGCTGGCAACATATTCTGGCAAGTGACCTCCTCTAGCTACACTGGGGGAAGGATGAAAAGTTTCCTCTTCATGTGAACATCAAGAACCAGCTATCTGGGCTGGGCGCATGGCTCATTTGGCGGAGTATTTGCCTAGCATGCTTGAGGACCTGGATTTGATTCCAACCTTCACAAACTGGGTATGGTGGGGCTCACGGGTAATCCCAGCTGTCTGTCAGGAGGCAGACGGGGAAGATCAGAAGTTCAAGGTCATCCTCAGCTACACAGCAAGTTTCTTGCCAACTTGAGTTACATGAGGTTCTGGTTTTTTGTTTGTTTTAGGGTTTCTCTGTGGCTGTCCTGGAACTCATTCTGTAGACCAAGCTGGATTCGAACTCACAGAGATCCACCTGCCTCTGCCTGCTGAGTGCTGGTATAAAGATATGCACCACCACCACCCAGTTGGAGGCCAGCCTGGTTTATAGATCAAGTTCCAGGACAGCCAGGTCCTCACAGAAAAATAAACCAACCAACTAAATTTTAAAAATCTATCTATTATGATTGTGTGTATGTGCATGACGGTACACATGTCATGCACACGGGAGTTGCTTTTCCCCTTCCACCTTGAAGAAGTTCTGGGGTTGAACTGAGGTCACCAGGTTCATGCAAGTGCCTTTACCTACTAAGCCATTTTGCCATCCCAAGAACAAATTTTTTATTAAAGTGTAGCTTACTTCTACGTAGGAAGACATGATTCTCTACCCATCACCAAGGCTTGGAGGCATGTTGGGCCGCATCTCTCCCAGGAACAAACAGTGACACCGAGGTCAGAGATTCCTGTCTCTATGCCAGCTACTTCAGCAATACCTAAGGTGTTGACACACAGAATCTGGAGTCCATCGGCAGGAAGTTATAGCAACACACCGGAAGAGGGGAAAATGCCCTGCGGTATGGCACAAGCAACCTTGCCAAGAGGCAAACCAGGCAGAGCCTCATTTTGGTGATTCGTTCTCCACTCCCTCTCTTCCCACAGCAGAATACCAAGCAAAGACGATTCAAATCTATTAGCATTCATCTGTCTTCCTGGCAGCCAGGAAGCAGGAGAACTTGGTGATGTAATAATGTGTGGATCAGCAGAAACAAACTATTTCCAGCAGTGCATCGAACTGGACCATGACTCTCCTGAACTACCTTTCACACGGGCAAGGCCTTCAAGCTAAAAGAAATTAATACAAACAAACAAACAAACAACCCTTCCAGACAAGAGATTGTCTCAGACAGGGCCTCATGTATCCAGACTGGTGTCAAACTTTCTACGTAATGGGGCGTGATTTTCAGTTCCTCACCTCTGGCTTCCACCTCCCAAGTGCTGGGCTATCACAGGCTCAGTACTTTCTGCACGTTAGACAAGCACTCACTCAATTAACTGTGCTACATCCCTAGGTTGGAGCCTTTTTCCCCCCCTTTTTGAGACATGGTCTTGCTGGAGCCTTGGATGGCCTGGAATTCACTACGTAGACCAGACTCAAGACTGTGGTGATCCTTTGTCACACATGGCCTCTGGAAAACTGGGATTGCAAGCATACGCCACTACACCTCGCTCACTCTGTTCCCTGTACATGGCAAATTTATAGGCATTTAAACGTTTTTACATTATTTAATAAGCATACTTGTCTGTGTGTGAGCAAGTGTGTGTGCCGTGGCACACATATGGGGGTCAGGGGTCAACCTGAGGGATGTGGTACTCTACATCATACAGATTCTGAGGTCAAACGCAGATCATCAGGCTTGATAGCAATCCAACTTACCTGCTGGGCTATCTCACTAACCCAAATATTTTAAAGGGTTACACTTTTCCAGAACAAATTGATAGGTATTTTAAAGAGTTGTACTTTTCCATCTCACTCATATTTCTTCTAAGTCAACAATGAAAAAGATGAAAAAAATAAAGGCTAGGTGATGGTGACGGCCTGCAAATTCTTTTGTTTGTTTTGTTTTTGAGACAGGTTTTCTCTGTAGCCCTGGCTGTCCCAGAACTCCTCTGTTGACCAGGCTGGCCTAAACTCAGAGATCTGCCTGCCTCTGCCTCTGGGATTAAAGATGTGTGCCACCACACCCCGCTTTTCTTTTTTTAAGACAAGTATTTCCTGGCTGGCCTCCCAACTCACCATGTGGGGTTATACAAAGGATGACTCCTGATCCTCCACCTACCTCCACTTCTGGAGCACTGGGAGAGCTAATCCCGTTTTAGGCAATGCTGCGGGATCCAGTCCACACATGCTGAGCCATGCAGGGTACCAACTGGACTACATCCCCAGTTCTCCAAAAATACTTAATTTATTTTTAAAAATTTTGCATTTTTCTATTTTGTTGCATATGGAAGTTGGGGAGATCATGTGTGCCACAGCCTACGTGTGAAGGAGGACAACTTTTGGGAGTTGGTTCTCTTCTGTGGTTCCAGGGATCCAACTCAGGTCATCAGGCTTGGTGGTAAGCACCTGTGCCCACTGAGCCATCTCTGCTTCATTATTTTTTCCTAAAGAAGGGGAAGGCTTTGATAACTGCGGTCTGGTCACCACAGAGGGCTGTCCTCTGGGACCACCCACACAGGCAGTGGCTTGGCTTCCTAGCCTGCCAATGAGTGCTGTAGAGTAAGCGGCAAGAGCCCTGTTAGGAGTGCACCAACTCCCACGCACAGGATCCTCTCTAATTAACCTCCCCCACCCCATCCCCACCCCACCCCCCACCCCTGTGAACGCTACGGAAACAATGGCGGGCTGGCAGTGGTTTTCCCCATGTTTTCCCACTTTTCCCGGGCCAGCCCTTCTCGTCCGCTCCTCCCTTCTCCTAGGCAACTTTACTGCTCCTCACTGGTGCCAGCAGCCAGGCGAACTGCGCGACCACTTGGGTTTTCTTTCCTCTTTCTGTGCCCAGTAAATTTTCATTAAGCGTTTAACGTGAGAACGAGCAGGTTAATTTCCCGAGTGGCGAACTCAGAGCCCGGCACCACTGCCATGATTTGGCTTCTGAGGCCAGGACCTCGGCCCCAGCAGCCAGAAACCTTGCCAGATCCTTCTCTCAACAGCCCCAGGTGCAATTTAGCAGAACAGATTGTGTGGACGCTGGATGGCCTGTGTCACAATAAAATGGTGTCCTTTCTTCCTGTGAGATGGAGACGGAAGCCTCTTGGGCTGGCACTTCAGCCAGCAGAGGCCTCTGGACATGCAGGACAGGGGAGAGTCATCCCATCTGGCCACACACACCTGGCCTCAGGAACATTAAAGTTCTGACAACATCAGAGCTCCCCACCAGCCCCTGCCATATCACACCATTGTTTTCTCTAACTGTAAGTAGGGCAGGAAATCCAAAGACTTATATTAATATGCAAAAGATGGAATAATCATGAGGAAAACTGTAAACTCTTTGAGTCTGGCCTTTAATATACACCCAGCTGGACTCTGCATGGAACCTTGATGGGGAGTGACCTGTGAAGCGGGCAGTAAGTCTGTTGTGGTATTTAGGTGTGGGCTCACCCAGCAATGGCCAGGCTGCCGGGGGAAGATACTGTGGAGAGAAGTCAGGCTTCACAGCTAGACGTGTAAAGCTCAGGGATGAGAACAGCCTGTCCCTGAAGGGAATGAGATAGTGAGTCTTAGAGAAGACCAGGCTGGAAGCCCAAGTCCCCAGGAACAGTGACTCGACCCTTGGCGATAAACAGGTAATAACTAGAACAATGCTTTCTAACTGATGATGGAGTTCAATCCTTAGACAAGTTAAAAGGTCAGATACTTGGGCGGCTAAGGCAAGACGAGTGTCATGAGTTCAAAGCCAGTCTGGGTTATAAAGAGAGACAATAAATAAGTAGTCATAATTTAAAAAGTGCATATCCTAGCTCCGACCTACAGACCCTCCCGTCCTAGGAGCATGGCACACTGTGGAGAGCTGACTATCTCCCGTAGGGTCACGGAGCTGACTAGAAGCTGCTCTTAATTCTTCATAACAGTCCTGGAGAAGAGTCAGTGCAGATTTGATTACCCACAGCCACCTCAAAAACAGAGAGGTTCCAGGAACTGAACTCGGGCCATCAGGCTTGGTGGTGACTGCCTCTACTCACTGAGCCTTTTGAAAGCACAACCTGTTACGGTGGGTACACAGGACAGGGGGGGACAAGGTCGCTGGCTCACATCTGGGCAGATCAGAGCGCAGAGAACGGGTATGCCAACATCCAACTGGTCTCATCCTTTTAAAATTCTGTCTGGGGCCCCAGCCCATTGGATGCCATCACCCATACTCAAGGTGGGTCTTCCCTCTTTAGCTAAATCTCTCTGGAAATGCCCGTGATAATGCACCTAGAGATGTGTCTCCTAGGGAATTCCAAAAGTTGACAGTGGTTATTAACATCACAGCAGGAAAGGCATGGTGGCTGGAGCGGGAAGCGTGGAGGACAGACGGCTGGAGTGGGAAGTGTGGAGGACGGATGGCTGGAGCGGGAAGTGTGGAGGACGGATGGCTGGCTAGAGTGAGAAGCGTGGAGGACGGATGGCTGGAGTGGGAAGTGTGGAGGACGGATGGCTGGAGCGGGAAGTGTGGAGGACGGACGGTTGGAGCGGGAAGCGTGGAGGACGGACGGTTGGAGCGGGAAGTGTGGAGGATGGACGGCTGGGGGAACTTGTAGCAGGAATGGGCTTCTTATTGAACAGGAAGCAGTGACAAGACTTGGGGTACAGGGACAGTTTAAAACCTTACACCTGTCAGCCAGGCATCACGTCCTAAAGATGCTATGGTCTCCCTAAACAGTGCTCCCAGCTGGAGACCATCAGCCTGCACGGACAGTTCACACCCAAATGGTAACAACCCCTTTACCAGGAGGATTTAACTGTTTCCTGGTTTTTGCTATCAATCTGTTTGTTCACTTCATTCAAGAGCTTTCCTGAATACACTCTGGACTAGACTCTGTTTTAGGTAATGGAGAGAACAGCTCCCTACCTACATGGAACTTCCCTGCAGTCAGGACAACAGCTAATCAACAAGAAAGTCAAACTAAGAACAACTTTGGTGGAAAGTGACAAAGTAGAACAAATTCCGTGAAGGGACCGAGGGCGCCGAGGGACTGCGGGCGTGGACACAAGACGGCAAACAGCTCCTTAGAGGGTGTGTCATTGGACTGACACCTGAGCAATTACAAATGAAGCCATAACAAAGATCTTAAATCACAGAGCACAGAGCACATGAGCAGACCGCTGCTGAGGACACATCCTAGCAGTACAAACACTGCTCACTCCAGCCCCAAAGGAACGGACGCGAACCTCCAACTTTACAACCTTCCTCTAATCCAGCAAAGGAGCCTGCAAGTCTTGTCTCAAGTCACCACTGTGCCTGCGGACTGCCCACACAAGCAACTGCATGATCTCTTCACCTCACTGTGCCTCTGTTTCTTCATTTCAAGGAGATATTGGGGGTCAGGGATGTAGGTCAACTGGTAGAATGTCTGCTGACATGAACAAAGCTCTGAGTTCCATCCTCATCACCACACAAAACTAGGCATGGTGGTTTCATGTCAACATGACACAAGCTAGAGTCATCATAGGAGAAGCCTCCATTGAGAAAATGCTCCATAAGATTGGGCTGCAGGCAAGCCTGTGGGGCATTTTATTCATTTGTGATTGATGTGGGAGGGCCCAGACCATTGTGGATGGTGCCATCCCTGGGCTGGTGGTCCTGGGTTCTATAAGAAAGAAATCAGGCTGAACATGCTAAGAGGAGCAAGCCAGTGAGCAGCACCCCTCCACAGCCTCTGCATCAGCTCCTGCCTCCAGGTTCCTGTCCTGTTTGAGTTCCTGTCCTGACTTCCTTCCATGATGAACTGTGATATGGAAGTATAAGCCAAATAAATCCTTTCTTCCCCAAGATGCTTTGGCCATGGTGTTTCATCACAGCAATAGAAACCCTAACTGAGACAGTGGTGTATGCCTGTAATCCCAGCACTCTGGAAGTGGAGACAGGAGGATCAGAGAGGTTCAAGGTCATCTCAGCTATATAGTAAGTTTGAGATTCCATCTCAAAAAAGGAGCAGGGGGTAACAACAGCATCTGATGGTAATGGTGAAGTTTGATATAAATACTTAATATTTGTTATATTATATATGTATACACACACACATGCTTACTTTAACATGTATAATAAAGTTGATTTTTCAAGGTTGGGCAAATTTGAACAACCACCTTCTCGTGCCCACCCAGTTGGGGTGGCGTCTGGGCTCATGCTAGCACGACCCAACACTCTCACTCCAGAACCGCAACCACAGTGAGAACTGAGCATGTAGCTCTAGTGTCCGTGATGTCCAGCCCAAAGGAAAGGCCAGGGAGCTCTCTCAGAATTGAGATGCATTCCTAAAAGAGGCCAGTCTACTCACATAGCCCCATGGGTAGGGCTCAGTATAAACTTCCCTCAAATATGGCATGGTGGTATTTAAGCAAAGAGCATAATGGTGAGATGGCTTAGTGGATAAAGGCACACGCTGACAAGTCTGATGACCTAAGTGTGATCTCCAGGACCCCACATAGTGGCAAGAGAGAACTGACTCCAACAGATGTCCGAGCAATCGTGTACACATGCACTTGTGCACACACACACAGCAAACAAAATGTTTCAAGGGGAAAAAAAAGAAGGAAGAAATAGGAAGGCAACTATCATTTTTGTCCTTTCTTCCTGAATCGGCTCCCTACAACTGAAGGACAAGGTCGTCCTGACCCTCAAAGACACAGCAGAAGAAGAACTGGAATGATAGGTCTTGCTAAGCTTCCCACTTATTAGTCAGTCCCTTTGTTCATCATACTTCTGCTTAGCTGTCCACTTGGCATCAAACCCAATCCTAAAAGCATAATCCTTCCCTGCTATGTGGGCCCACAGAGACTCCATAGTGTGGCCTTATTCCATCTTGACTCAAGGTCAGAGAGTTCAAGCTTGTTTTGCCCCACAAGGCTGCAAAATAGGATGTTTTGGCCAAAGGCATGGCTACCAGGTGTCTTATACTTCAAGGCCTAATTACAGGATATTTTGCTGTAAGGCGTGGCTACTAGATGCTTTGAGAATTAAGGAAGTATTTATACTTGTCTGGACTTTGTACTTGAGAGGGGGAGGTCTTTTGTCTCTCCCCTTGCTGGTTTATGAAAAGCTCATGAGGAATAAACTTGAGGTGACTGTGGTATTGACCCTCCCGATGCTCTTCAGTGTCTCTTTTTCTTTTATGTCTACGTCTCTGTTTTTCACATCTATAATTTCTTAATCCTTACTCCTCTCTTCAAGGACTCTTTGATAGTCTGGCAGGACCCAGCACCCTGCTTCTTTGAGTTTTAATGGATGAAGTCTCCTTTAACTGTTAGTATTAGATGTCAACTTGATGGCATATATAACTACCCAGAGACGGGCCTCTGGGCATGTCTATGAAGAATTGTCTGGGTTGGGACCCTGGGCTGTGTGAATGGAGAGAGGGCTGAGCAGCAGCAAGTGTTCATTGCTCTCTGCTTCTTGGTTGTGGTTTCAATGTTGCTGTGGGACGGTCTATATGTCAAACTGCTCTGATTGGTCAATAAATAAAACACTGGTTGGCCAGTGGCCAGGCAGGAAGTAGGTGGGACAAGGAGAGAGGAGAATTCTGGGAAGCAGAAGGCTGAGGCAGAGAGACACTGCAGCCACCGCCATGACCAGCAGCATGTGAAGATGCCGGTAAGCCACCAGCCACGTGGCAAGGTATAGATTTATTGAAATGGATTAATTTAAGCTATAAGAACAGTTAGCAAGAAGCCTGCCACGGCCATACAGTTTGTATGCAATATAAGTCTCTATGTTTACTTGGTTGGGTCTGAGCAGCTGTGGGATTGGCAGGTGACAAAGATTTGTCCTGACTGTGGGCAAGGCAGAAAAACTCAAGCTACAAATGGCGCCCAACGTGTTGGCAAGAGTTTCCACCTAAAACCTGAGAAAAGATTCTAAAACAGAACTAAAAACAGCTTCCTAATTGTCTCTCTCAAATGAGCAGCAGCTGCTGGTTTGAGCTACTGGCGGGTTCCTGGCGTGTGTGCTCGACCTGCAGTATGGCGGGAATGAGGCCTCTGCAAGTGGCACATTAAGCTGCGTGGTGGATTTAGCCTTTACTAGTACAAAACAAAAAGAGGTTTCTGGGCTACACACTGCTTGGATAAAAGCACAGACCCACGATGGCTCCCAGAGCTGGCGGAAAACATACCACCGCCATGTTGGGAAGCTGAAGTGAGAGGAGCCAGCAGCCACAGCGCTGTTTCAGGCTTAGAAGGCTGCAGTTTAAAGCAATAGGCTCAAGGTAATATAAAAAATAAGCCACATAAAGATGGCTACCACACAGAGAATCTGGATTATGTTCTCTTTGATATTCATAACTGAAGAGAAACATTTGATTGCAAAAGCTGTTGAGTTATGCCAAAATGTGTATTTTAAAGGTACCTTAACTTCAAAATTTGGATGTAAGGATATGTTGCTTTGGAAAGGAGGCTTTGCTTTTGTTTCCACAGAAAGCCAGAGGCTATGGATTTGTTCCAGATTAAGAAACATCAGGTTTGACCAGCCAAGACCACCTGAAAGGTCTCCGATGACACCATGGCCCAGATGATCCAACATCCAGAATCGTTTCAAGTCACGGACTACTCCATGATCCTAAAATTTTCTTTGTGTCCCCATAAGATACAGCGCCCCCCTCCAGCAGGAAGTAGTAAGAGAAGCTACGCCCAAATTCCCAAATATACCAAGCTGACTTTGGAGATGTGTAAAAGTTAAAACCTTCCTTTTAAAAAAAAGAAATGGGAAGTGCTGTGGGACGGTCTATATGTCAAATTGCTCTGATTGGTCAATAAATAAAACACTGGTTGGCCAGTGGCCAGGCAGGAAGTAGGTGGGACAAGGAGAGAGGAGAATTCTGGGAAGCAGAAGGCTGAGGCAGAGAGACACTGCAGCCACCGCCATGACCAGCAGCATGTGAAGATGCCGGTAAGCCACCAGCCACGTGGCAAGGTATAGATTTACTGAAATGGATTACTTTAAGCTATAAGAACAGTTAGCAAGAAGCCTGCCACGGCCATACAGTTTGTATGCAATATAAGTCTCTGTGTTTACTTGGTTGGGTCTGAGCAGCTGTGGGATTGGCAGGTGACAAAGATTTGTCCTGACTGTGGGCAAGGCAGAAAAACTCAAGCTACACGATGTGGCCATCTCTCTCAAGCTCCTGTTGCCTTGACATCCCCATCATGATGGACTGAACTGTGAGACTGAACTTGGACCTCACCAAACAGCTAGACCGGTATCTAGCTATCTCCAGGGACCTATCTGTCTCTACCCAGCTCCTTCCATTTCCACCGCTGTTCTCTCCTCTGGCACTGGGATTACAGATGTGTGCTGCCACGCTGAGCTCTTCACACAGGTGCTGTGGATCTATACTCAGCAAGCGCTTCACTGCCTGAGCTGTCTCCCCAGACTCCTGGCCTTGAGCTCCTAATTCTCCTGCTTGGATTTTTCCAAATGTTGAGAATAAAGGTGTCTCACCACAGCCTGCTTCTTCTCCTTTCTCACTAACAGATTTGATATGATATAACCCAAATTAAGTATGTCTCCCCAGACATTCATCTGGATCCACTATTAATGTTTTTTTCTCATTCAACTACTACCAGAAACCAATGGCTATCACAACATCCAAGGTCCTAATTCTGGCTATGACAAGTGGCAAATGTCTAGTTCAAAACAAATTCGAAACATCACTTAGAATGTAAGCTCAGGACTCTAGAGCCCTGTCTGACCATCATATTCCTTTCCAGGTCATTTCCTAGACTCTGCTGAATTCTAAACACACTTGCCCAAATCCGTAATGAGTCCTTGTCTAGGTATCTATCCCATCCATCCCAACATCTATTGACATAATCTGCCATTATGTTGATTTCTTCTATCTGATGAACAACTGGTAAGCATTTTTAAATGTTTGCTTAATCAAACTGATAGTAAGAAAAAGAAGTAAGTACACATAAGGGGGGGGGTGGGGACTGAAGTAAGTTCTTTTATTGGAGATTATCCAAGGATATGGAAGCCTGGGCTAGGTGTGGTGGCCAACGACTGTCATCTCAGCACTCAGGAGGCAGGGCCAGGAGGATCTGCTGCAGGCTCAAGGCCAGGATGTTCTATATGGTGAGTTCCAGGCCAGACAGGGTTATATGGCAAGACCTTATTTTAGGAAACAACCCCCCCCTCCCCCCAAACAAAAACTTAGGGAAGGAGAAATAAGTGATGGGTAACCTAGAAAGGTAGATCTGCTAGGAAGAATCAAGAACAATACTGGAGCCAGGGTAATGGATCAACAGATAAAAATGCTGCTAGAGTAAGCAAGCCTAATAACCCAAGTCCATACAATTCCTGGAACTCATATTGAAAAAAAAAAAAAAAAGCATCAAGCATGGTGGTACATGACTTTAATATCAGCACTTGGGAGGCAGAGGCAGGTGGATTTCTGAGAGTCTGAGGCCACCCTGATCTCCAGGATAGCCAGAGCTACATAGTGAGAGACCCTGTATCCAAAAAAAAAAAAAAAAAGTTGGCTGGGAGTGGTGGCACATGCCTTTCATCCCAGAACTTGGGAGGGAGAAGAGTTCAGGGCCTAGGGGTCTACATAGTGAGACCCAGTTTCAAAACAAAAGTAAACGTTACAGATAACGGTGGGAGGCAGAGAGATTTGTTCAGAAGCATGCAGGACACCTAGATTCGAGAAGGCAACACAATGGCAGAGACAGTCAGAGGCACTGCCTCCAGAGTGGAGGGTGAGAGCACTCTGCTGTAATGCTGTGGAATAACCCTTTTGTACACTGTGAATATGTGCTGCATTCATTGGTTTAATAAAGGGCTAACTAGCCAATAGCTAGGCAGAAGAGGTTAGGCAGGAGAGCCAGACTGAGAGAATGCTGGGAAGAAGAAGGGTGGAGTTGCCAGCCAGACACAGAGGAAGCAGGAGATGAATATGCTGTGCTGAAAAAGATGCCGCCAAGTGGTAGAGTGTAGGTAAGAAATATGGGTTAATTTAAGTTGTAAGAGCTAGTTAGTAACAAGCCTAAGCTATTGGCTGAGCATTTATAATTAATAAAAGTCTCCATGTCAGTTATTGGGGAGCTGGTGGTCCCAAAGCAAAACCCTA
The DNA here is from genome assembly GCF_049852395.1 of Peromyscus maniculatus bairdii. NCBI lineage: Eukaryota > Metazoa > Chordata > Mammalia > Rodentia > Cricetidae > Peromyscus > Peromyscus maniculatus. The sequence continues at coordinate 119,914,458 of NC_134860.1, read as the reverse complement.
CCTACATGACTCCTGAAAGTTGTCTTTGAACTTTCATACTCACACTGTAGAAATATGTTCCTGCACTCACACATAAATACACACAGAGAAAGGAACAAAGACAGAGGAGACAGACAGACAGGAGAGGATAATTATGAGGCAAATATTTCCACTGTTTTCTTGATAGAAGTCAACCATCAAAGAAAGTTGTTTGTATGCTAAAATTGGATTGTGAAAGATAAGAACAAGATTTGCTGTTATTTAAAAACCACTCATTTGGAAAGAAATAGATCCAATGTTGTCATAAACACGGTGGCAATAAGCTGTTCAGCCTCAACTGTGAGCTATAAACGGGTGCACACATACTCTAAAACCCAAATGCGGGCTGGGAGATGGTGCAGCAGTTAAGAGCACTTGCTGCTCCTGTAGAGGACCTGGTTTGGTTTCCAGCACCCATGCTTGGGGGCTCACAGCTGCCTGGAACTCCAGTTCCAGGGGATTTGATGCCTTCTGTCCTTTGCAGGCACCCACATTCATGAGTACACACACAAAAATATATAAAGATAAAATATTTAAAACTGAAATGAAGGGCATGTTGGAGGGGCACTTTTCCAAACATGAACTGGGAGCTCTGAGAATAGGCCAGCAAATTCTAAATATGTCACAAGACATCAGAATTTTATTAATACCATTGTTCAATGAGACTGAAATACTTGAAAGGATGAGGTTGATTAAGAATGGAGATCTTGGGGCTGGAGTGATCACTCAGCAGTTAAGAGTACTGGCTGTTCTTCCAGAGCACCCAGGTCCAATTCCCAGTACCCACTGGTACCTAACAGCCACCTGCAGGTTTCAGGAGATTAGATACCCTCCTCTGGCCTCTGAGGTACTAAGCATGTACACAGTACATATACATACATTCAGACAAAAATCTCATACACACAAAATTTAAAAAATAACATTTTTTTTGAATGGAGATCTAACACAGAAACCAAGCCATCAAAATAATGTTATTGAAGAAATGTTAAAATGAAGCCCCTTACATTGATAGTGTAAGAAACAAACAAAAGAAACAAAACAAAAAGCTTGCATCAAAAGAGAGCCATAAATCTCATATTCCCATTTGATAATATTCATGTTGTAGAGGTGTGCTTTGTTTTTATTATTCCTAAGACCAACCATGATGTCAATAGGAGAAAAGAGCTCGGAGATTTGAGGGAAAGCTATCCATCTTCTGACACATCACTTGTTTGTATGAGTTTCCCATGGCAGCTATAACAAATCACCATGTAAAGATGCCTGCTGCCAAGCATGAGACCTGAGTTCAGTCCCTGGGACCCACATGGCGGAAGGACAGACCTGACTCCTGCCAGTCACCCTCTAACTTCCACAGATGCACACAAACACCTCCCCAGCCCACCCCACCCCAAACAAATAAGAGGTCATTGTTAAGAGTTTTAAAGAAAAGAGATTGACTCTCTTGTGGTTCCACAGGTCAAAAGTTTGAGCTCTAAATGCCAGCAGGCCTGCAGTCCCAGCTAGAGAACCTCTTGCCTTTTCCAGTTTCCATAGTGTATGGCAGACCTTGCAGCCACATCCTGCTGGCTTCAGACCTGATGGCTTCTCCTTGCATCTCTTATAAGAGGACTGTCAGGAGGTGGTAAGATACTAGAGGCGAGTTCTTCCTATTAATATCCCTTCCCTTGGGCTGGGCATCGGGATACACACCTTCAATCCCAGCATTAAGGAGATTGAGACAGGTGGATCTCTGTGATGTCAAGGCCAACCTAATTTGCATATCTTGTTCCAGGACAACCAGAGATACATAATAGAGAGATCCTGTTTCACTCTCCTTCCTCCTTCTACTTAGATAATGGCACCTGGACTATGTGGTGATATTTTATTTGTGATGAAATGTGATATTTTATTTGTATGTTAATAAATAAAGTTGCCTGGAGATCAGAGGTCAAATAGTCATTAAGCAGAAGTCTGGCAGTGGTTGCACACACCCTTAATCCAATCACATGGCAGATAGAGTCTCTGTGTGGTCAAGGACACAGCCAAGTGTGGTGACAGGAGCCTTTAATCCCAGTACCAACCATAGAGACCTGGAGGTCTGTATAGACAGGCAATGACGAGGAAGTCATGTGACTGGTCTTAGAGCCAATGAAAAGGCAGAACAGGAAAGCAATAAAAACGCAGGTTAGGCAGGAAGAACCTCTCTCTGGGTAAGAGAAGGCGGCAAGGTGGTAGGATAAGGTAGTCGTGCTGGGTGGTGGTGCACACGCCTTTAATCCCAGCAGAGCCAGGTGGATCTCTGTGAGTTCGAGGCCAGCCTGGGCTACCAAGTGAGTTCCAGGAAAGGTGCAAAGCTACACAGAGAAACCCTGTCTCAAAAAATTAAAAAAAAAAAAAGGTAAGGTAGTCGTGGCTCTCTGGTCTCTTTGGCTATTACCTCTGTATTTGGCTCTGTGTTTCTTATTTACTAAGACTGTTTAGAATTTCACATACAGGACTACTTGAGTTATTTGGCAGATCTCTAGGGATGTTACTGTGTCCCTGGAGACAGCTTGGGGCTCTCGCAGTTTCATGGACCTTAGAGGTGACTTGGGGTAACTCTAAACTCATACAACATGGCCACTCTGCAGCATTCCTGGCCCTCTGACACCTTAACTGTTCAGATGCTTCCACACTCACGTTTTTGTTCTTTGCTGCTTCCAATACTACATGTCTTGGGTAGACACGATACACACGTCACTCCCATCCTTTCTGCAGCTAGTCTGCCCACTCTGCTGCTCGTCTGCACTAGAAAGGCACCCGGAAAAGAGGAAAGGGCTGCATGCCATATGCGTGGAGCAATTCCACCTACCACGAACTCTGCCTCTTCCTTCAAGTCCTCGAGCTCCCTTCATTACTCAGTGAATGTGTTTCCAGACAGCTAAGCCCCAGAATCACAAAATCGAAGTGTTAGGACTGAAGACAGGGTCACTATTATTTAGTTGTTTATCTTATTTTATTGTTCTCATTATTTGAGACAAGGTCTCATGTGTTATGGAAATGGTGAGAGACAGACCTTGGCGAGTTGGGCCAAGGTGCCCCAGTGGGTGAGGGAGACACGCCATGCAGATGCTATGGCGGGCTGCGGTGTAGAGCAGTGGAAAGTCACTCACAACATGCAGACACATGTCCATGTTGGGGGGGGGGGAGAGGTGCGTACTACCTCTGGTGAGACGGGGGAGAGAGAGAGAGCTAAGTGGGAGAAGTTTTTTCTTAAAGGAGACTTTATATAAGATGATGTCAGGATGCTAATGGGTACTTTGTAGCCAAAGATGACCTTAAACTCACCAATTAACTAGACTGGCTAGTCTCTAACTCTCAGCTCTGGCATTACAGACCTATGCCTCCACAGCCAGCTTTTACATAGGCACTGAGAATCCAAACTCATCCTTCTGATCGTTCAGCAACTGAACCATCTCCTAAGGCCCCTGGTCTTGAGCCTCTGGTCCTCCTGCCTCTATCTCCCAAGCTCTGGGGTTATAATAAGCATGTACCGCCATGCCCAATAGATGTAGGCATTTCTGAAACAAGAAGATAAAAGTCCCAGGGAAATCAACCAGAGACCTGAGGCCATGCTGAAGACATGGCCGGAGCTAGAACCCAGGTCAGTGGAGCTCAGCCAAGTGCTTGCTCCACACCATGCTATGCGTGGTACCGAAAGAGACACAAAGTCTGGCCCCTTATGCCTGGCACAACTCCATGGTGACATCCAAGGAGATGGGCAACTCAAAGAATAGTTTTGGTGACCATCTGAGAGTTTCCATTGATGTGATAAAACATCGTGACCAAAAGCAATTTGGGGAGGAAAGGGTTTGATCACATTATAGCTTGTAAGTCCATCACTGAGGGAAGTCATGGCAGGGTTTCTGGGCAGGAACCTGGAGGTACTGAAGCAAAAGCCATAACTTTCTCTGCCTGCTTTCTTACATACCCCAGGACCACCTGCTCAGGAGTAGCACTGCCCACAGAGAGCTGGTTCCTCCCACATTAGTCATCAATCAAGACAACGTACCACAGGTTTAGCCATGGGCCAATCTGGTGGAGGCATTTTCTCAATTGAGTTTCCATCTCCCAAAAGGACTTACCTTGTGTCAGGTTGGCATAAAACTAGCCAGCACAGTGATGTTGGCCGAGTGTGAGTTCCCTGCACACGGCTCTCTGAACTTACGGAGCTTGAGCACACCGATTAAACAGCACCTCTAAAAGGACGGGTCTCTGATCAGCTGCCACGCTCAGGAACTGACTGAGGCTGAGCTCACCTTGCTCAGCTCCTGATCCTTCACCACAACCTCAGAGGAAGGGGAAATTAACTGAAACAAATGCCTGACTTCACCACTTTAAGCCAAAGCACCTCCTGGGCTGGAAAGCCAAGTCTCCTCATTTCCCAGGTACCCAAGATCCACAATAACCTTAGAAACAAACTTGTTTTTGCTTAAAACTCATCACTGTCTAGAAAATGAAGTGTTATCTCTTAGTAAGAGTATAGCCACCAGCTACCTACTCATAAATGAGAGAGACATTTTCTGGTTGATGCAGAGAGAGAAAGACCCAGATGGCGGATCCTTTTGGCATAGACTTCTCTGCTCTGGCTGTCTAATATGCTTCCTCGCTGACTTAATTCTGCTTGTATCAGAACCATCACGGAAGTTTGCTTGTTTTGTAGGGGAAGACAAAAACAAAAAGATTTTCATCTAAAGCATTCCCACCTTCTTCCTTTGGCACCAGGGTGCCCTACTGACTAAAAGAGGTAACCAAAGTGACCTGGGTCCTCCGGTGAAAAGTCTTAAAACTAGGTCCTGTGAAGGAGTTCACAGAAGCCCTTCCTTGGGAACAGGATTGGAGTCTGCTACCCGGGCCAGAAAGGATACCTAATAAAGGTTCACATTTTATTTTAAAAACAGGTTTTGGCATGCAGGAGGGAGCGTGCTGCAGCACTGCCGGCTGCAGACGGAGTCCCTCGGGCCTGCCCTGTTCTTTCATGAGGAATCCCTGCCAATCTAGGATCTGGGAACGGCTTCTGCCAGCCAATCTCTAATTTAGCATATGTACAAAGCCAGCTCTTGGACACCACGATGGAGCCTGGCACCTCTGCAGCTCTCTGTACTTGCAATGTTCCCAGAGAAATACGAACAGCTAGCAGAATGGCAACCGGAAAAAGGCGTTCTAAATTCACAGATGAACCCTGGTATATTTTATATATGTGTGCGTGTATGTGTGTCTCCCTCCCGCTTCCCAACATAAACTTCCCCCATGCCTTCCCTTGTGCTTCTTTCATTTAGATGTTTCAATCTGGGATGTACTTAGCCAAAGCCGGCACGACAAAGATAAAACCCTGCTCCCCACTGAGAACATCTGATTTTTAAAATGTAAAAGTGCTGCTCTTTACAGAATAGGACATTTCCCTTTTAATGAGCTTCAAGATACACCCAAATAATTTGCAACTAGCAAATGACACCATTTCAGAGTACTTACCAATAATTCCCATGCACGAAAAACCAATTTGCTGAGAGGCCCATGCTAGTGGAACCTGCAGTTTAAGGGACAAATGGGGGCTACTTCTGAGGGAACAGTTGTCACAGCCATGGGGAAATCTGCCTACCTCAGGCTTTTATCACGACCTTCCCCAGAAAACCTGCGCCTGCAGTATGCTCGTTTGACGGGCTAGTTGATGGGACATTTTGACTTTTTCCTATGTGCATATGAAACAAAATCTCTGAGTTGAGGGGAAGTGGAACCACACCACTTGCTCAAGCCGGTTTCTTCCAAAGCATGCACTTGTGACAACAGCCAAATTTGGACTATTTTGCTATGATCTCTACTCTCTTGCTCAACTGGCATCACCAGTGGAGTGAGTGGACCCTCCCGAGCCACATACCACCCTGACGTCCAGAGCTTCTGTTGGGACGATGTAAGTCTGAGCCTTGCATGGATCACTATAAATATTTCAGGATTGTGGCTGGTAGTTAGCCTCACATGTGATGCAGAAGCCAGGCTTGATGGCCCTGCCCTGGTGTGGCCTCCCCAGGTGGCAGGGGCTGAGAGCAGAGAGGGTACTGTGGTTGGCAGGGGGTAGAAGTACCTGCTGCCAGTGATTCTGAGTAGCCCCCAGGCTGATTAGTGACAAAGGCTGTCAGGCTCCTGAGGGGAGGGCCTGGCCAGCTCCTTTTGGCAGCAAGCAGGTATGATGGACATGCATGGAGTCCTGAGGCAGAGACCAGGGACGTTTCGTGTTTGTGGCTATATACTTCATCTGCAAGACCACCTGCCTAGTCTCACTGGAGGACTGCCATTAAGGGATGTCTGATGGCACCAAATTCTCCCACCCCTCAGGGGCTCCACCCAAGCCAGACAGAAAGGCTAGGCAGCAGTGCTGGGGATTAGAGGGGATCGATATGTGTATATGGAATACTGTCACGGACAATTGAAGAGACTCACACATCACCCCGCGGGGAACCACTATGAACTGAAGTCTGTGGTCAATGACTCTCACGGAACCTCAGGCCCTGGCTAGTCTGCCTGGTGTAACCAAAGATAAGGTCTGTGGCATTTGTGATTATTAGCTCTGCAGTGGCTAGAACATATGATTCTAGGGTAGGTCTCCAAAATAAAAAATAGCTACTTAAATGGGGAAGTTTTGTCACTCCCCAGTGAGCTTGGAACCTAAAATTACCACTTTTTCAAATTTAGCCTAGATAGACAGCCAAGTTCATTGCAACCCAAAGTCTATACATCTTGAGTCCCATTGCCTCTGCACCCTGAGTCAATCCCCAAGCTCAAGAGTGTACTGAGACTCCTCACTGATGGATATGTGTTCACACGGAGACAATTAGAGAATTTACAATTATGAAAACCAAGACAAATACTGAATTAGAATGTAGAACTGTTTGTGTTTTGTTTATTGTTGTTGTTGTTTTGTTTTGTTTTTGAGACATGGTCTCATGCAGCCCAGGCTGATCTTGAACTCAGTAAGTATTGAGGATGACTTTTAACTCCTGATCCTTCTTACTCTCCCAATGGCTTCAGATTCTTCTTCTTAAGATAGTGTCTTGCTATGCAATTCAGGCTGCTTGTGATTCCAAGTGTGCACCACCACTTCAACACACACACACACACACACACACACACACACACACACACACACACACGAATCATGAGATGACAATGTAGTAAAAGTACTTGTTTGCTGAACATAAGGACCTGAGTTAGACCCCTGGAACCACGTGGTGGGAGACACTGCTTGTAGATGCCTGCAAGTTGTCCTCTGACCCCCTATGTTGATTAGTTTTCTATCAACTTGACACAAGCTAGAGTCATTTGGGAGTCTATGGAGCATTTACTTGATGAGTGATTGATATGGAAGGGCCCAGTTCACTAAGCGTAGTACCAACCCTAGGCAAGTGATCCTGAATTGTATAAGAAAGCAGGATAAGTAAGCACTGAGGAGCAAGCCAGCAAGCAGCATTACTGCGTGATTTCTGCAATCAGTCCCTGCCTCCAGGTTCCTGCCTTGAGTTCCTGTGCTGACATCTTCTGATGATGGACTGTGGTATGGAAGCCAAAGCAGAAGCCAAGAAAGTCCTTTCTTCAGGTCACTTTGGTCATTGTTTTATCACAGCAATAGAGACCTTAACAAAACACCTTCACATGACTTCATGGCATGCACATGCCTCACACACACACTAGATAAGGTCATTTTTTTAAAAAGTACTTCAATTCTATCAAGCTAAGTAGATTTCCAAAAGACAGAAGTTAGAATATAATTTGGAGTTCACCTACAGGGTTTATCATTCCAGTATTGCAGCCCAATTTTCCCAGTGAAAAGAGAAAATTCAAACCCAGAACTACTGTGTGTCGGGTTAAAACACAGTCAAAGAAAAACGGAATGTCTGGGCTGAGGGCAGCAGTATTAATGAAGGTACTCCAGGACAGTGCTACCAGGAGAGACATAGGCAGATGTTTATTTTAAGGCACTGGCCATGATGGACTAACTCCTCTGCAATGTGCAGGGGAGGCTGGCAGACTGGACATTGGGGTGAGGGTTAGAGGGCATTCTCTTCTCCAAACCGACTAATAATGTTAAACCCACCTACAAAATACCTATTACTGAAGACAAGAGCCTAGCCAGACTGGCACCTGAAGTTGGCCAGTCATCTCAGAAGCTTTCTTATCTAACCTTCTTTCTCCATTATGGGTCTGTGGATACCCCTGCTCCCCACATCAGCTGTGGATCTACAATGCTTTATAGTCTTTCTTACCAGAAAGCCATCTGCATAGAATTTAGATGCTAAGCCCCTGTGGATGGTGAGCAGAAAGGGGATGAGATGGAGGGAATAAGTCCCACCTACTTTAGCAGTTCTATTCTGGTTCTTCCAGGGTGCCTGAGACACAGATGCGTGGCAACCTGTGGTCCTCCCCACCCCACCCCCAATTCCTGCCTCTCTCTCACCTATTACTGTTCTTAAACATTCACCTAGTGTGACTATGGGGATGCCATTTCTCAACATGGGTTTGAACTCATGAACCAACATGATGCCATGCTGAGCTAACAGTCACAAATATTCACATCCCAGACTCACAAAAGCCCACCCCCATCACTAAGTGTTTGACAAATCTTTCCTGTCATAATTTTTACATTTATAGAATTATTTAAAAAACAAATCATTCCTCATACAAAAGAAGACTAAGAATGTAGTTCTGTGCTATGGAGTTTGTCTAACATGATCAACGCCTTGGGTTACCTTCAACAGCACCATCATGGGGCAGAATAAAATGAAGTAGCATCATTTTTATTCTTCTCTCTAATGTCACTAATGATGAGTAATATCTATCCAGCCCTTTACTGATAGAGTGCTTTCACGTACATTTATCTTTATCCCTGCAGCAGCCCTGAGAGGTTGATGCCATGGTCCTTGTCTGCAGATTAGGGCTCCGAGGTTCAGAGGGATGAAGAGACTTTCCTATGTTTGTTCTGTCTGACTTTGCTCCCAGCTGGGCAACCCAAACTCCTCAGGGTCCATTGCTGGTGACCAGCCGCACATGCCAAGCCTTACTTTATGGTGTAGCATAAATGGAGTTACACAAATGTGTCCGTCCAATAAGCCACTAAAACGTCCTTTGTCACAGGCGGTCGGTGCTCCTGCACATGGCCAGGCATCCTTGCTCCCTTTTCTCCTGTCTTTCTTGAATGCACAGAGCTCTGCTTGAGTCAGTGGGAGGCCACTGACTGGGAGGATGGGAGGACTGTGAATACATCCCATAACACAAAGACTTCCATTCCAATAAATAATTAGGAAGAAGTTCAAGGCTGCTTCCTCAGCTGATCCTCACCGGTTTAATCTGAGCCAATTCTGGATTAAATACTTCTGCTCAGTGGTTTTGACAGTCTCAGTCAGGCACATCCTGATGAAACTGGGGATGCAGAAAATAGTTTTTGATGGAGTGAGAAGATGAAATAGTTAGAAAGCAAGTCAACCAAGTGCATGAACTTCCTTGTGCAGACTGAGAGAAACAGGAAACATAAAGAGGCAGGTGCACTCACATGAGTGTGTGTACTTGTGAGTGACGGGGGATGTGTGTGAATGTGTGGGAGAGAGTGATGTAAGTGGAAAGGCGGGCCTGGGATGATGCTAATTAATTAGACTTGAAGATCTTGGCAGCAAGAGGTATGTTTATAAACAGTCTTCACTGAAACATACCTTTCCAACTATTGACGATCTTATTTGCCAGAAATCCTCTCTGGGATAATTATTCTGTACTTGCTTCAGTCCAAAAGTGAGGAGGGAAATACCAGTAAGTGAATGTAACCACCCTCCGCTCTAATATATAGCTCTGCCCAGAGATGAATGTTTCCAGTGCTCAGGCCAATGAAATAAGGCCAACACAAAGCAATTTGCACAAGGGATTGATGGCAGGATGTTAGTCAGGGGCTTTTGGGCTGAAATCTCAGAAAAATTAGAACAGAGATAGAAGAAACAACATAATCCAAGTCACTCAGGAATCTATGAAGATAGAATAAATACATCTGCAGACATGCCAGGTCATCACCCATGGACCCTTTCTGAGGAAGTGACTGGGGGAGGTACTCCCTTAAAATGAGGGAATAAACCAAGCAAGAAAAAGACATGAGATCCAACAAACAAAATCCCCAACTCAGAATAAGGCCTAAGGACTTACTTCCTAGACGAACAGAAGGAAAGCCACCAGATAACAATTCAGTGAGCAACCAACTCAGATTACAGCAGAGATATGTGCTGGGGGAATTTATTGGTTACTTAATATATTTTGAGATATTTTACAATTCCCAACTCCTAAATGGAGCTGTATTAGTAATAGACACAAGTGAATGAAGCAAATTCAAAAGACGGTAAGCAAACTGTGATACATACAGACAATGAAATATTATTTAGCACTAAAAAGAAGTGATCTATAAAGATGGGCTGGGTGGGAGGGAGATGCAGAGGAACTGTAAAAGCACATTGTTAAATCAAAGAAATCATCTGAAAATGCATTATACTATCTGATTTCAACTTGATGACATTTTAGAAAAGACAAAATTATAGCCCTCAATGGTTGCCATAGGTGAGAATGTTTACATAGTTATGTTATGCAGTGGACTATTAATAGTTATGTTAATATATTCATTTATGTGGAGAATGGTGATAGGGAAAAGGGTGAGAATTCATTCTTTTTCTTACAGAGATAGAAGTCAATGAGCATCTTTAAAAGGAAAATGAAGAAATAGGTGATAAATAATAGTGAGGGTGTACATGAGTCCCCTTTATGGGCACAAAGCTCTGCTGGTTAATTTTATGTGATGAGTGGACTGGGCTAGTGGCCCAGATAGCTGGTAAAACATTATTTCTAGGTGTGTCTCTGAAGGAGGTTTTGGAAGAGATTAGCATTTCTCTCAACAGTGTGTGGGTGGGCATCACCCAATCTGTTCAAGGCTGTTCAAGGCAAATAAAATGATGAATTATTCTTTCACATCCTCTCTCTCCTTCAGCTGGGACATCAATCTTTTCCTGCACTGGCCATTGAAGCTCCTGTTTCTTGGGCCTTTGGACTTTGTAGAATCTACCATGGTTCTCTGGCCTTTGGGCTCGACTAAATTACTCCAGTGGCTTTTCTAATTGTTTAGCTTATAGACCTCGGATCACAGAATTTCTTAGCCTCTGTGATGCTCTGAGCCATTTCCCAAAAGTCCCTCCTTATATAACCTTAAGTCTCAATGCCCCCCCTCTCTCTGTCTCTCTGTCTCTGTCTGTCTCTCTGTCTCTCTGTCTCTCTGTCTCTCTGTCTCTCTCTCTCTCTGTCTCTCTCTCTCTCTCTCTCTCTCTCTCTCTCTCTCTCGTGTGTGTGTGTGTGTGTGTGTGTGTGTGTGTGTGTGTGTGTGTGTGTGTATTCAGGGTGTCTGTGTCTGTTTTCAGGGACCAGGCTGCCAGTAGATGTTCCTTTCTTTAATTAAAGATTTATGCGTATGTGTGTGAGTATGCCACATGTATTCAGGTGCCTGAGAGGCCAGAAGGTATCAGATCCCCTGGAGCTGGAGATACTGATGATTGTAAGCTGCCCAGTGTGGGTGCTGGTCCTCTGAAAGAGCAGTGTGTGCTTGTTATCTGCTGAGCCCTTTCTCCAGCTCTGGTTCTACTATCTTTAATTCATAGCTCCCAAATTCATCCCTCCCCCACTCTCTGCCTATTAGCAATAAGGCTAATGAGGTAAAAAGAACACAGGAAGTGTCTAAGGTCTACCTCAGAAGTTACATACATCATTTCCATCCACATTCTGTTAGCCAAAATTTAAATCCAAGGCAATATATACCTGCAAAGGAATCTGAGGAATGTAACTGTATGCCAAGAGGAAGAGGGAGCAGGCTTGCTGATCTCTGCCACATAAATTCTCATATATGACCACACTGTAGTACCAGAATCAGAATCCAGATATTTCTATTTTAACTCAATAATAAAATTTCAAGCAGGGTGATGGCGGTGCATGCCTTTAATCCCAGCACTCAGCAAGCAGAGGCAGTTGGGTCTCTGTGAGTCTAAAGCCAGCCTAGCTTACAGATCAAGTTCCAGGACAGCCAGGGCTACACAAAGAAACCCTATTTCAAAAACCAAGACAAAAACAAGAAAAATTTTAGAATATTATCTGAGCTTAAATATTCTCTCACCCACACAATCCCATAACATATATTAAAGATAAATAAGTATTAAAGAGACAAGTTCTACCTCCAAGAACATTCAATATATTAATACAACCTGATTCCTCTTCTAGGGAACATATGGTCACAATGAACATCCAGGTTCCAGAGCAACAGAACTTGGTTTGGATCTGACTTGATAGAGAAAGAATGAGCACCTGCCTACATATCAGGGCCCTGTTTGCATCTCCAGTGTTAGGAATCTTTACCTAAGCATTATCCCATTATCAGTGGGTAAGAGGAAAAGAAACCCTACCTGTAGCATTCAGGTCCAATTTCTGCCAATTCCTGAGACACCTCAGCCAGCAGGAGTTAGGAAGGACTGAGCTTTTGATCTTCCTTGGGGCCTGCCTAGTCAGGCCACTGTAATAAAACAGCCCGTCTGGAGGGCTGAGTAACAAAAAAAATAACATTGATTTCTCACAGTTCTGGAGGCTGGGAAGTCTAAGACCAAAGTGCCAGCAGGTTTGATGTCTGCTGAAGACCCACTCCCTGGTTCAGGGATGGTGCCTTCCCACTGTGTCCTCGGGGGCAGGTAAGTCTTTAGAATCTCTTTTATAAGAATACTAATAAAATGAGGTTACCTCATTCAAAAAGGCTCCACCCTCATGACCAAGTCACCTCTCAAAGGCCACACCTCCAAATGCTATCATACTGGGTATTTGTTTCCAACCCAAGGATTTTTAGGACACAAACACCACAGCAGAACTACAGCAGAGCAGGCCCCTGTCCAGCACGTCCTGCCTGAAGACAACTAGCAAAAACAAGGGTACAACTATTATAGAGCCACTCCTAAGCAAAAGCAATCTGAAGATGTTGAGTGTGAGTATGTGTATCTTAATCTCAGGGAGGCAGAGACAGGCGGGTCTCTGAAAGTTTACAGCCAGCGTGCTCTACACAGCAAGTTCTAGAACAGTCAGTGCTACAAAGGTGAGTCCTCGTCAAAAAGAATAAAAGTGCAAATCAAGCATCCTCAAAATCATCTCTTCAGCCAGCCCTCCTCCCCACTTTTGTTTTTTGAAACTGGGTCTCATGTAGCCCAGGATGGCTTCAAACTCAGTAAGTAGCCCAGGCTGGCCTTGAGCTCCTGATCTTCTACCCAAGTGCTAGGATTACAGGAATGTGCCACCACACCCAGCTGGGTACTGGAATTCTTCAAGAAGAAGGTGTCTTTTTAGACATTTTAACATTTGTCACTTAACAATCATTTTAATGATCACTTTTGACACAGACTGAAAAGCTACGAGTCAAAAGAATTACCTTCTGGGTAGTTAAAGTCAAAGCCAGTGTGGGCTGGACCAGGGTAAACTACAAGGTGGTGGGGATCAGCTCTGCTCTACTTCTGTTGTGGTTTGAACACTTGTGTCCTTCCCAAATCCATGAGCTGAATCCTAATATCCAGTGTGAGAGCATCTGGAGGTGTGGCCTCTGAGAGGCAACTAGGTCATGAGGGTGGGACACAGGAATAAAGTTAGTGTCCTTATAAGATAGAGTCCAAAGAGTTCTCAGAGCAAGACAAAATCTCTTTTCTCCGTAAACAAAGTATTTAGAACGGACAGATGTGAGCAGCTGAAGATGAAGAGGGACTGTGGTCCATGGTGACAGCCCAAGTGTCTATTCTGAGCAAGTCGTAGTACTACCATGCTGCTTCCAAAGACGGGGAGTCAATGGGCAGCCCTGTGGCTCAGGCAATTTACAGTGAGACAGACTATGTACTTTCTACATGCCAGGCACCATGTTGGTCTTATATGGACACCTGCCAATTGAATCCTCATAACTTCTGTATATGAAAGCTCCTCACTATCCCCATTTCACAGATGAGAATGTCCAGTGACAGTCAGACAAGACACAGAGACAGAATCTGAGTTTGTCTGACTGACTCCCATCCCATCCCATCCCATCAGCCCCTAATACATACTGCCCATGAGCACTGAAGACCTCAGCACCAACTCCTGAGGGGACATGGTTTGTGGTCAACTAACAAAGAGCAATAAAAAGCATCCCAGAAATGCAAAGTGTTCTGTAATCTGACCTAGCCCCAGTAAGGTCAGGATCTTTAGCAAATTGGGAGGGAGGGTGGTGGTCATATTTTTTTTTCTTCATATTATTCACTTTTTTCCCCTGGAACAATAAGGGAAAAAAAAATGCTTTTTGCATGCAGAAGTTTAAGGCAGAAACTGTGCTGTCTCCACCTCCTAATCCAAAAAGAGGAAACCACAATCTTTCTTCCTAACAGTGTGGAACCAAGGTTCCAGGTTCAAGGTTCCAAGATCAGCAAACAGACACACAGTTGGCCCCATGCATAAAAAATGCTTGGGTTCACAATCTGGTCAGTCTGCTAGGTATGCAGGAAACAGAGCTGAGTTGATTTCAGGAGAATTTGATGTCACAGCCCTGGCACAACTGGGTCCCTCCTCTGCCACTCTGCCCCGCCCCCCCCCAAGGCTGTCAACATCCCTGGGTGTACTGACTGCAGTTATGCGAAGATCCAAGAGTCATTCTGTAGCTGGTGGAATGAGTCATGGGACCCCAAATGAGTGGCTTATGTATCTGTCTTTTCACCATTCACAGCAGTGGTGGTGGGGACAGGGGTCCCCTTTTGAGTTGTACCCCACCTAGTTCCCTATCCCTCCCTATACAGGTAGTTCATGAAACATGGCATCTGAAAACCAGAATGGTGTATAGCAGTCACTCTGTCCAAGACTTACACAAGACTTTTCCACAAATAGCCAGGCATGGTGGCGAACACCTATATTCCTAGCACTTGAGAGGCAGAGGTAGGTGGATCTTAGATCAAGGCCAGCCTGGACTACAGAGTGAGTTCTAGGGCAGTTTTGATTTTTTTGTTCAAAAGAACAAAAACAAAGAAAAAACTTGTCCATGAGCAATAAATCATGACCAGGACTTGGCTGGATTGGCTGGCTGGCAAACCCCAGCCCTGGGATTGCACCACCATACTCAGCTTTTATTATGGAGGTGCTGAGAGCGGAACTCAGGTCCTCACATTTTTGTGGCAAGCACTTTACTGACTGAGCCGATCCTATGACAAGCTCCTCCTGATTCTCAAACCCACAGATTGTTTTTCCATTGCTGGGGCTCAAACCCATGGCCTCATGAATGCTGAGCATACACTCTATCATGGAGCTTCATAAAAAGCCACAAGCCCAGGCCTTTTTCACCAAATAGCATCTCCACTGAAATCTGTCCTCAAGACCACAAGAAGAGTGAATTTCCACAGTTCTGTAACCCCAAACCTCTACACATTGTCGCTTGCGTGCGAAGAGCTCCGGTTAGCTGTGGCTTCTCTAACAGACATAAACCTCAACCCTGTAACAACAGAACAGCAAACCACAGGCCTTGGGGAGTCAGAATGGTGTGGGCTTTAGGAAGGTAACTGGAATCTCTTTCATGCCTTCCCTCCCCAAAACCTGGGGCACAACACAGGGATGATCGGATCACACCAGGAACTCAGCAACAGCTTCACGCACTTTAGCTTGAGTTCTGTTGTCAGGGGCCAAACCCACGGTACAAGTTTTGGTTTTCAGAGTTCACTGGACTTGGGAACAGAAGCTGGAACACCACGGACCCTCACCACTCCAAGAGGTTTGAAAGGACCGTCAGCCGGTGCTTCTCCTCTAGAGCTGTCCAGTGGCTCTCCTGTTTCTCTGAAGGCTGCAGTGAGGCCTGTGGCCTCACAGTTGTGTCTCCAATAACAAAACCTAACAGGCCCTGGAAACCTGGGTCTGGCTGAGGGCCTGTCTGTTCCATGGATGTTTCAAAAAGAGCTCCAACTGGACCCCAGGGGCAGCCTGCTTCAAAGGGCAGCTGGAAGGCCATGTGGGGATGGAGTGTGGCACCTGTGCCCGGGGCTATCAGGGATATCTTAAAAAACGGAGTGGAGAGCTTGTGCCCTGCGTTCCCAACAGGCAGCTAATTTCGCCTGCCATTTCTAGTCTCTCTCTGGCTCCAACTGCTTCTCGGCTTCCTCTTTTGCCTCAGATGGGCAGGTTTCCAGAGCTGTCAGATTTTCTTCTGCCCAAGTTAACAGGGACATTGATTTTGGAGGAAGGCAGGCCCTTCCTCCACCCCTGCCCTTGCCTGGCTCCTGCCTGAGCCTTGCCATCGCTGTGGCATTGTCTGGTTTTATTAGTACTGCCTGGCTGAGGCCTCCCTTCCCAGGTGGCCCTGGTGGCTCTGGCCTCCCTTACTTGGCATGTTGACATGCATTTTTGGTCTCCTAGGGTGAGACTGCTTACCTGGATAATGGGCACTTGACCCCCCGGTTCCCAAAGTGGACTTCTGTACCACAGCAGGACTTGCATCTGTTTTCACGACTATCGCCAGGAGGGAGTCACAGCAATGTGACATTGCTTGGTTGGCTTTGAGATTGATGGGAATGGGGCACTTAAGGGGTTCTAAGGGATCTCAACACAGGGATCTGAGAGAGTCCACCGTATCCATGGAGGAGACTCAGGGTTCCTTTCAGAGTTTGGAGTGTGACTCTTCCAAATTTTTTTCATCTGACATAGAAATGTAGGTGTCTATTTCTCTGAAGAATCTGCCCATGAAGACAGGAAGTAGAGTTTTATAGCGGAAACTAGAAAGGCCTTCAAAGAAAATATCCATTATCGCCTGTGGTAGCAGAGAGTGAGGTAGGTTTGTAAAAGGAAGAAAAAGAAGTCTTCCCTGCACAGCACACATCACCCTCATCCATCCTCTTTTCTCTCTGACCATAGTGACAGCCTGTGCATGGCCCACCCATCCACTCTCAGCCAACTCTAGCCCACTGTTCTGCCTTTACTGTGACCTTTTTGGAGATATTTTGGCTATGTAGCCAAGACTGGCCTGAAACTCACAGCCCTTCTGCCTCCCAAATGCTAGGATTACAAGTGTGCGCATCACACCTGCTCAGAATGGTCTTTCTACAGTGTGTATCCCGGCTGTTGAGGCTTAGCTGTTTCCCGCTATCTTAGAATAGATCTAAAAGCCCTCACTGTGTGGCTCTGGCTCTGCACCGCCCGGCTCCTGTCTGCCTCCTGAGCCTCATCGTGCCTGTCCCTGAGCCCTAGGTTCTCCTGCACTTGTCGTGTGCCGTCTCTGCCCCTGGGCTTGTGAACACAGCTCTCCCTCCTACCCCCTCCTACCCCCTCCTACCTCCCTCTGAAGCCCACACTACAGCTAGCCCATCCCTCAGGCCCTTGCTCAAATGTCATTTGCACAAAACTCTTCTCCAGCACGGGTCCTGTTTTCTGTCTCCATTGCCTTTTGTATCAGGTCTTCCAACTATGGCAAACCGACTACTGCTGTGCAATGGGGTCAACTGGACAGTGTCTGTTGTGCCAGCCACGAGGTCCTAGTGAGAAGGTCCGATGCTTAGGCTGCTTATACCACAGATGCCTGCAGTGACAGCTGCCTGTTGTCACATGGTGGCTGCTCAATCCTTATGTGATGACTTACAGAACGGCTCATTTAGCTACCTGGTATGCCTTTCCCAACAGTGTTACTGCTATGAAATGAAGTCCTGTTACTCCAGTGTAGAACAGAAATTTCTATTTGCCAGGAAGACCTGGAATGTTCCTGAGAATCCTGAACACACTAGCCTGGAGAGGTGGGACAATGTCCCCACTCCCTAAACACAAGTTGGCTTGGTGGTTTCATCTGGCTTCATATTTCTCCCCACAAAGCTCCTGTGTGATGGCACACTGGCATGTCTTCCCTGACTTCTCATGTTGGCCAAGATGAACGTGCCACATTGGTGATAATGTCAGTAAACTCTGAGGCTGCCAAGGAGTGCAGCAAGTGAGGGCCAAGAGGAAGCCGGCGGGGCCGCAAACACGCAAGCCCTAGAAATTGTCTCATTAAGAGAGGTGCCAGCCGCCACACCCTGGATGGAAGGGCATAATTGCTGAAAACAGCTAATCACTAGCAGCATGACAGCTCAGGGTCTATAGTCCTTTTCTTCACTTCAGGATCTGTGCCCCAGCCCCCTTCCCCAGAGGGAAAAAGGTGCCAAAAAAGGAAGCCAGGCATGATGACATGGCTCCTGTCTGTTCACACACAGGGAATTCCTTCCCTTGGGCTTTCCCAAGACACTTTGGGAAGCATCTCTTTGTTGCTAATCTTGAAATTCCAATGCTTCTATCCAAAGAAAGTGCTCTAGACTCCAGAGAGGTGATCTGAAGTCCAGTTTGGATGAGGATTGTTGTCTGAGTGACACTGGCCTTTCCCAAGAGCAAGTCTCATAAAAGTAACCCTTGGTTTTCAGGAGAATATGTGTAGAGACATTGACTGAACACTTATTGGGTGGTCCCTACTGAGTAACTGACCCACAAAATGAGCAAAAGTAAAGGCCCTCACAGGTTTGCTGGACTCTGCTATACTGGGGATTGAACTGAGGGCTTCCTACATGCTAGGCAAGTTGCTCTATCACTGAGCCACATTCCCAGCCATTTCTTTGTTAAATTACACTTACTATAAGTATATTTATAATAATTCACTAAAATAAGTGGATAGCTTCATCTAGCAAATGCCCAAATATCAAAACAGAAAGTGTCACAGTTCTCCACGAGGACGTGCCTATTCAAAATTAAGAAGCACAAGGGTGGAGAGACAGGTCAGTGGTTAAAGTGCTTTCCTTGAAAGTGTGAATGCTGGAACTCATATCCCCAGCACCCACATAAAATGCCAATTGGGCATAGTGGCCACCTGTAAGTGCAGGAAGATGAAGATGGGGATCCCTGGAACAAACTGGCTAGCTAGATTGGCTTTATTGGAGTAGTCTGGGTTCTGACCTTGAAAGTCAAAAATGATCCTTAAAGTGGAGACATTGGTATGTCATAATGTGAAAAACAGAGGTTTTCTTGATCCCTTTTGTGTGTGTGGGGGTGCATGCATGTGTGTACCTCTCTTTGTGCAAGTGTGTGCACCTCTGTAGGTACAGACAGAGGCCTCGTTTGCTGAACTGGAAGCCCAGCATTTATCCTAGACTATGTGGACAGCCAGCTCCCAGGATCCACCCATGCCCAGCCCTGGGTTTGCGAGTGGCCATGCCGGGTTTTTACTATGAACTTGAACCCAGTCCTCATGCAGCAAACGCTACTGCCCACTGCGCATCTCCCCAGCCCTATATATTCCTTTGTAAAACACTTGGGCAATATATAACAAAAGCCATAAGTGGGACTGGAAAGATGGCTCAGTGGTTAAGAGCACTTACTGCTCTTCCAGAAGATCCAAGTCCAGTTCCTAGCACCCACATCTGGTAGCTCATGACTACCCATAACTACACACCTCCAGGAGACCCTACGTCGTCTTCTGTTGTAAAAGAAGTAGCCGGGCACATTGGTGCTCACCTGGAACTCCAACACTGGGAGGTGGGGACAGAAGGTCAAGGAAGCCAAAGTCATTTCGGTGACATAGTGAGTTCAGGCCAGCCAGGGCTACAAATTGCGTACACATAGCTCCTTACTGTGAAATGTATCAAAATTTGTTATGTTACAAACTAGAGACAGTTTATATACTCAGCAGTTGGAGAATGGTTAACTAAATGGTTAATTAAAGTGAAAATATTTGATGTTTATTTTACATCTGTTAAGATAACAGGGATTTTTGTAGTGATTTTAAAAGTAGAGATACTGGCAAGACAGCCTAGTGGGTAGCGGCACCTGCCAGCAAGCCTGCTGATGTGAGTTCAAGTCCACATGGTGGAGGGGAGCAGGACTCACACACATCGTTCTGACAGCCACGTGCATGTCAGGGCACGTGCACATACACACATACATCAATTAAATGTAATGATCTTTTTAACTTAATTGATTCTACATCCCAACCACACTTCCCCTCCCTCCTCTCCTCCCATGCCCTCCCCCTCCACGCTCCCTAAATGTAACACTTTTTAAGAAGATACACTGTAACCAGCCACACATGGAACCTTTATGGCCCCGGGAGGATTGAGACAGCACAACCACAGGAATACATTAGAGTGAGTTTGTGTGAAACTGGTGGACACAGAATGATTTCTTTCCTTTTAAAGGCCTTTAACATTTTATTACTGTGTTTATTTGTGATATGATGGGGGACATGAGTATAAAGGTCAAAGGAAACTTCATGAATCTGTTCCCTCTTCCCAACATGTGAGTCAGCTCAGACCATCAGGCTTGCTCCACAAGCACCTTCCCACGGAGCCATCTTGCTAGCCCTCCCTTTTTTTTTTTTTAATTTAAACTTTATGTGTATGGGTGTTTTGCCTATATGTATGTCTGTGTACCACATGTGTGCTGGATGTGCAAGGAGGTCAGAAGAGGGCCTCAGATCCCCTGGAACTGGAGTCACAGATGATTGTGAGCAGCCACGTGGGTACTGGGAATTGAACCCTCATCCTCTGAAAGGCCTCGTCCTGTGCTCTTAACTACTGAGCCATCTCTCCACATTCACCCCCCTGCCTTCCTTTAAAAAATATTCTTTACTGTTGTTAAAAGCAATGAAAATTACAAACTTTTAAGTATCTGACAAGACTTGTCTACAAAAATAAGGGCACCTGCTGGGTTGTTTTGATGATTAAATAAGTTAATGGGTGAAAATGCACCTAGGTGTGACCCTGGAGTGCTGGAAGGCTTTTCTCCTGTCCCTCTTCTTCTCTGCCTCCCCTCCTCCCAGCGTCAGTATCCCGAGGGGGCAGGATCAACATTGGGCATGTTGTTGTGCTAGGAGACCAACTTCCTGTCTGGCCCTCTCTCTTTCTCAGCAAGAATGTTTTCTTCACTGTTCATTGTTTTTAACTCAACTTCAGGAGCTCCACAGGCTCTGGCCACTTACACTTCCCAATTCTTTAAAATTAACTTGTTCTTTTCTCTTTAGTTAAAGCGGTTTTTAAAAGCAATATTAACAGCACAGCCATTCTGAAAGACAAACACAGAATCACCAGCAGTCCCCGCACTGGAGTTAGACACAGTGACTGGACAGATGCTCCCCTGGGAAAGTGCCTGCTGTACAGGTACAGACCTGAATTTGGATCCCCAGCACCCACATAAAAAGTTGACTGGGCTGGCATGCACCTATAATGCCACTGCTGAGGAAGCCGAGACTAGAGGACCCTTGGGGCTCCGTGGTCAGCCAGTCTATCTAGCTGAATCCATGAGCTCCCGGTTCAGTGGGTCACTCAATCTCAAAAACTAAGGTCGAGCCGGGCGGTGGTGGCGCACGCCTTTAATCCCAGCACTCGGGAGGCAGAGCCAGGTGGATCTCTGTGAGTTCGAGGCCAGCCTGGGCTACCAAGTGAGTCCCAGGAAAGGCGCAAAGCTACACAGAGAAACCCTGTCTCAAAAAAACCAAAAAAAAAAAAAAAAAAAAAAAAAAAAACTAAGGTCGACAGTGATGGAGAAAAACACTAGATGTCAACCTCTGGCACACATGGGCACACATCTGCACATAGGAGCACTCACATGCAATATGTACACACACACACAAGTGCATACTCATGCACATAGGAGCACTCATATTCATATGCATACACATATGCACACATGCACACACCTGCACATAGGAGCACTCACATGCATATGCACATACACACACCTGCACATAGAAGCACTCACATGTATATGCACACATGCACACATCTGTACATAGAAGCACTCACATGCATATGCACATACACACACTTGCACATAGAAGCACTCACATGCATATGCACATACACACACCTGCACATAGAAGCACTCACATGCATATGAACATACACATACACACATCTGCACATAGGAGCACTCACGTGCATATGCACATACACACACCTGCACATAGGAGTACTCACATGCATATGCACATACACATATCTGCACACAGGAGCACTCACATGCATATGCACATACACATGCACACATCTGCACACAGGAGCACTCACATGCATATGCACATACACATACCTGCACATAGGAGCACTCACATGCATATGCACATACACATACACACATCTGCACATAGGAGCACTCACATGCATATGCACATACACATACACACATCTGCACATAGGAGCACTCACATGCATATGCACATACACACATCTGCACATAGGAGCACTCACATGCATATGCACATACACACACCTGCACATAGGAGCACTCACACACATGCACACACACAGTGACTCAGATATTGTGTATCCACAGCAATATTCTTCAGAGTAACCAAAGATGGAAATAACCAAAGTGTGATAGTGAACTCTCCATTACTACAAACAGCTTCTATAAGAAGAAAGCTTCATGGTTGTGGAAAGTCCAGTCCATGGCAGGCGGGCACTGGTGCTTTGGGCCTATATTATGGTAGTTGTAATGATGGGAGAGTGGGTGAGGCAAAATTGTTACCAGGAACAAAAGAGAAGATGGGGAGGGATGGTGTTAGCACTCAGGCATCACTACCTGCCTCCCTCAGGGACCGAGTGACAGGAGGACATCTCAGCCACCAAGATACAACACTGCCCTGCTGCCTCGTGTCCCCATGCCCATGTGCTCTGATGAAAAGCAAGCGCCTTCTCTCCCTCTCTTTTCCTTTCTCTCTCACTCAGAGGCCACCTCTGCACATCCCCCACCCCCACCGAACCTCTCTTGTGGGGTCAGTTGCATGGAGTGACTTTGTGGAACCCCTTGGCTCCAACCCACCAAGGTACCGTTAAATCATTACAGATGGGGGTCCCACGGTTCCTCTCCCATGGCTTAAAATCTTCCACACATCTCCACCATTCAAAATGTCTAACCCCCTCCCAATACAAGCACTCTTCGTTCTGAGTCTTTTACAGTGTCCAAGGCCATCCAGGATACACAGTGAGTTCAAGGTCAGCCTGGATAACTTAGTGAGACCCATGTCTCAAAATAGAAAGTAAAAAGAAGCTAGGAGGGTATAGCTGGGTGGCAAAGTGCCTGGTAAGCATGTGAGGCTGTAGGTTCAAGACCCAGGACCACACACACATACACAAACATCACTAATAGGTTAAATGTTACGTTTACACACTTTACAACACTTCTTTAAAGCATATGTTGTTAATAATGGCAACCTTCCCCTGAGCTGATACTTTAGCACAGCTTGTCAAGTACTATACTGATATCTTAGCAAGTCCTTTCTGGAGGAGATACCTTAGGTAAAGGATGAAGGCAGCATATAAATCTCAGGTGTGGTAGCCAGCCCAAAAGGAAGACTGCTGAACAGTAGCCTTTCGGTTCCCTAAATCTGCACTGCAGTAGATCACTCTGGGCTTCCACTGAGGTGGCAAAAACAGGTGAAAGGTGAGTGTGTGTAGGGGGCAGGTGAGGACTGCAGCCTGGACACAGCAGGGGAACCTGAGGAGCAGCTCAATATCAAATCCCAGTCTTTGCAAGGGAGTCACATGGCCCCACCTCTTGCTGTGGGGCTTCCCGCTGTGCTTTGATAGGGCATTCACTTTTCCCATCATGCACTGTTCCCTCTTGGACAGTTGTTTTTGTTTTGTTTTTCCCCGGGTGTTGCATTAACTTTTCATGCCTGGGGAGGCATGAACAAATGTCTGCTCAACCCAGACAGGGGGCCAAGGACAGAACAAAGGATTGCTCACAAGTCTGCTCCATGAACCTGTTAGCTTAAGTGACTAACTTCCAAGAGCATTCGTGAAGGGCTGTTCACAGCAGTGCATGGGAACTCGTTGGCAGTTACACCACCAAGCACACACCCAGCACCACAGCAACAAGTAGTACCTCTAGAATGGTGAGCGGACACAGGGATGTGACTGTCACAAATGCAAAATCACAGCTGCTTTGCTTTCAAGACAGCTACTGCCACGTCATCGGGCACAGGGCACCATTTCGGATACCTACTGTGAAGTTAATGTTAACTGTCATATGACAGGATCTAGGGTCACCTAGGAGACAAGCCTTTGGGTGAGGCTTTGAAGACCTACTAGCACCACTTCCCAGACTGAAGGGGACCCCACCTCGAGCTCCTACCACCGTGATAGACTGTCGGGGCCAGTATTGGGGTACAGCCCTGACTTATCAAAGGGTTCCTTGAAGGGGGTAGTGAGGAATTGAGAAATGCTAGATAGGAAATATAGGGGCAGAAAAAAAGCTAGAGACACAGGATAGCTTCTGGAGGGCCCTGGGTCAATACCCAGCAGCGGTGAGTTTATTTCTAATGGGCTTTGTATACGCTAGCAAGGGGAGCAGCAAGAGACCTCCCCAGTTCAAGATCAAAGTACAAACAAGTGTAGACCCTTCGAAACACCTGGTAACCATGCTCCACAGCAAATCATCTTGTGATTAGGCCTTGAAGTCTAAGATACCTGGTAACCACGCCTTTGCACCCTATTGTGCTGCCTTAGAGAGCAACATAAACTCTAACTCTTGAGTCAAACCACAAGTTGGAATCTTTGTGGGCTCCCACAATGAACTCTCTCTTGAACTAAGAGCCAAAATACAGCCTGCCTGCCTCAAGTTGCTTTTGTTGGATATTCTGCCCCAACATCACAAAGTTGAAATTTCACATCCAAACTCTTTGCTGATGGGAGCTAATGCCAATCTGCCTCTACAGCATCCTGGAGTCATCTCCATCTCCCTGCTCTGTACTGCCTTCAAGGCTTTTCTTGAAGATTAGCAGAATGTTCCATGTTTCAGCTGTTCCTTGTCCTCTGGTCTATAGTTAGTTACAGAACTCAACTCTAACCTCCAGATGTGATGGGTTCCTCTTGGGTTCTGTCTTAGGGTTTCTATTGTTGCAACAAAACACCATGACCAAAAAGCAAGTTGAGGAGGGAAGGGTGTATTTGGCTTATATTTCTACATTGCTATCACTGAAGGAAGTCACAACAGGAACTCAAACAGGACAGGATCCTGGAGGCAGGAGCTGATGCAGAGGCCATGGAGAGGTGGGGTGCTGCTTACCGACTTGCTCCTCATGTCTTGTTCAGAATGCTTTCTTATAGAACCCAGGACCACCAGCTCAGGGATAGCACCACCCACAATGGGTTGGGCCCTCTTCCATTGGTACTAATTGAGAAAAATGCCTTATAGCTGGTTCTCATGGAGGCATTTCCTCAACTGAGGCTCCTTCCTCTCTGATGACTCTAGCTTGTGTCAAGTTGACACACAAAACCAGTCAGTATAGGTTCCTTCAACTTCATACTATTCTACAGCTCAGATTACCATGGAACCCCAAGACTGTAACTATAGATGTCCCTGTCCAAGCTAGACAGTAAACTATTTGACAATTTATGTACAAATGACCTGGAAGCTAGTTCATTTTATTGCTGATTACATCAACCCAAGGACCAGCCCCCAAGATCAACATGTGAAACATAGAGAAAGAAAAAACACTTATTGGTTAACTGTGGTAATTAGTGTTAACTGTGAAGTGGCAGAATCTAAAATCACCTAACTGATGGGTCTCTGGGCATTCCTGGGGGGATTATCTAGATGGTGTCCCACCCACTGTGGATGGCACCATTCCATAGGCTGAGATCCTGGACTATGTAAAAGGAAGAAAATGGGCCAACCACATGTATTCCATCACTCTTTGCTTTCTGATTGTGGATACTATGTGACCAGCCCCTGCTACTTAAACTTGCTGCCATTACAGACTATACCTTGAACTGTAAGACAAAATAAACAATCTTTTCCTTAAGTTGCTCATTGATTGATTGATTGATTGATTTTGCAAGACAAGGTTTCTCTGTGTAGCTCTGACTGTCCTGGAACTCTCTTTGTAGACCAGACTGGCCTTGAACTCACAGAGATCTATCTGTCGGCCTCCTAAATTGCTGGGATTAAAGACATGCACTACCACTGCCTGGCTACAGATGTATTTTCATATTGTGCACACATCAACTCCAGGGGGGAACATTACTTTCTCCATTACATATTAGGACACATGGGCCTGAGTTCATGCCGGTAAGAAGAAGCAAATCCAATGTTATCTGCTACTAAAGCCCACCTGCTTCCCACACACTTCTGTTGGATGCATTCAGCTACAATGATTGGAAGCACCAACTCAGACTGCCCTGCTTAAGGACATTTATAGGACAACATTCAGGAGATGTGAAGCCGCGGGGCTCAGCAGCACCATAACGAAGCTTCCTCCTTCTCTACCCTCTCCGCTACCCACAGTGACGCCTTTGTTCAAAGGCGGACTGTCCTTAGTGGTGTCAGCGGCAAGATGTCCCCTTGTCACTATTAACAGGTAAGAAAAACGAACTTGCCATGGTTTTCTTTGAAGAAGGACAACCACCCCAGGAACCGTCAGCAAGTCATTCCCTGCACCACACTGATGATGGACAGTAACTGTTGGCCAGAAGGGCTGAACTGCTTCTGACTGCCTAGTCAGACTTAGCTTTTGAGCTGGGATGATTTCCCTCAGATGTATTAATTGCCTGATGGTCACCTGCAGAGAAGTAAGGCATATCTTGAGACCTCACCACAATCTTACCATTCCTATGTCCACTGAGAACAGGTAGTGTGTATTGGAAGCACTGGGTATTGCCACACAGACCTACCCCTGTCATTGTGGGGCCTCCACCAAAAGACAAGCACTGTCATGCACTGTCACAAAGGAGAAGGACATACAAAAGACACACAAGACCTAAATATAGAGAAATAATGGGTGGAAGGTCATGGAAGGCCTTCTGGGAAGGATGCTCCTACTGGGACCCAAGGACACTGGGCAGAAGAAGGCTCACAGGTGAATCCTAAAGCAGAGAAGGAATGAAAAGTCTCACATGCCAGCCTGATTACTTGAGGTCAGAGACTAATCATTTCTTCAGTCATTTCTATGTGCACTCAATTAAAAGAGAGCCACCTGCCACAGAGGAGAACACGCTTGTATGTACCTCACTGGTAAAAGGCACCTATTTAAAGAATGATTACATTGTGATTGAATCAGGCTTTCACACCTTATCCCTGTTCACTCTCCTATTATTTTTTGAACTTTTGCTAGAATCAGGACACTCCAAAAGAAGTGAGTTTCTATTTAATTTATATGTATGTGTGTGTGTGAGCGTGGAATATGTACGGTTCTCCTAGTTAGGGTTACTATTGCTGTGATGGAACAACATGACCAAAAGGAACTCGGGGAGGAAAGGGTTTATTTGGTTTACACTTCCATATTGCTGTTCATCATTGGAGGAAGTCGAGAGAGGAACTCAAACAGGTCAGGAATCCGAAGGCAGGAGCTGATGCAGAGGCCTTGGAGGAGTGCTGCTTACTGGCTTGTGCCTTTTGGCTTGCTCAGCCTGCTTTCTTATAGATCGCAGCACCACCAGCCCAGGGATGGCCCCACCCACAGTGGGCTGGGCCATGTCCCATCAATCACTAATTAACAAAAATGCCCTACAGGCTTGCCTATAGCCCAGTTTTACGAAGGAATTTTCTCAGTTGAGGTTCCCAAATGAATCTAGCCTGTGTCAAGTTGGCACAGAACGAACCTACAGAGCAGTGTATGCATTAAGTGTTACGTACACAGGTGCACAGGCATGGAGTCTAACGAGGACAGTGTCTTCTGTCACTGGACACAGGGTCCTTCACTAAGCCTGGGCCTCAGCGGGCAGCCAGCAAACATCACACACCTTCCTGTGTCTGCCCCCACCCCACCCCAGTGCTGGGGTTACAGGCTTGTGTGCAGCCTTACTCAGTTGTTTCGTACAGGTGCTGGGATCTGAACTCAAATCCTCACATTCGTGCAGCAGGCATTCTTACCCACAGAGCAATCTCCACAACCCAAGAAGCCAAGTGCAAATAGGAGGTAGAACCTTTTGCTATCTTTAAAATACCTCAAATAACTATAACAACAATAAATCTGGGATTATTAAATTAAGTCCAGGTTATGAAAGGACTCTGAACCAGATACACTAACCTTTCTCATAGCGAACAGAGTCCTCAGTGCAATAGAATCAGGAGGTGGGGCCCTAGGAAGTTAACTGGGTCATGATGGTAGGGCATTCATGAATGCAATCTGTGCACTTATAAAAGACTAGAGAAGGAGGACACTTCCCAGCCACGTCAGGGTCCGTGGGAAGACGCCTCCACCAGCAATGGACTCCCAGCTGCTGCTCTGTCAGATTCTCTCCTAAGAAGCATCCTCTTCAGGACAGCAGGAAATGTTACTGCAAGGAAAGTCTTCTCTCTTTCCATCTCCCATAGAAAGTAAAAGAGAAAGCACAAACCCTACATTTAAAGGGTTTGTTTGGTTTGGTTTTTCGAGACAGGGTTTCTCTGTGTAGCCCTGGCCGTCCTGGAACTCGCTTTGTAGACCAGGCTGGCCTTGACCTAACAGATCTGCCTGCCTCTGCCTCCCAAGTGCTGGGATTAAAGGAGTGCCATCACTGCCTGGCTCATTTAAAACAGATGGGTCTCTGTTAGTTCGAGGCTAGCCTAGTCTATAAAGCAATCCCAGGACATCCAGAGGTGTTACAGAAAAACCTTGTCTCAACCCTGCCCCCCCCCCAAAAAAAAAAGATACGTTTTTAAACAAAGTTCATAGTGTGAGCTCAGACTCTGAAAGGCCAGCATCTACCAAGGGGGGGAGTGGGGGGAGCGGTGAGTTGGGGCTTGTCCTGAAGCCCCATCTCTGGCTCCCCTATGCCAGCTCTGCTTTCCTCAAAGCAGCTACTCTCACTGCGCCCAACATTCTTTTTAAAAACAATTATATTTTTGTGTGTGAGTGCATGTGTGTGGGCATGGGCACGTCACAGCTCTTGTGCAGAAGTCAGAGAACGACGCGTAAGGAGCAGTTCTCTTCTACCATGTGGCTCCTGGGGAATGAAGTCAAATTGTCAGACTCAGTGCCAGGAGCCTTACCCACTAGCTCACTGAACCAAATTTCTCAGGAAAAGCTCCAATGACCATATCCTGCTCATTTGGGCTCTTTCTGAACAAGGTAGCAAAAAGATAATCCTGGCTAGATTAAGCCTAAAGGAACTCTATTGGTTCAGGTGAGCATTCCCAAGGCCCAACACCAAACCCTGCAGGAGGGTTCAGGGAACACCAGCGGGCCCAGGAACTAATGGCTGCAGGACTGTGTGAACCCATCTCTCGGGTGACACACACTGAGACTTAAAATGCCCTCTGCTTGCCCTGGCTTATGTCATATGTCATGGACTGAGCTAATCTGGCTCATGGAATGCAGTCCACCGACTGGCTGTCCTGGATGCCAGAATCAGGGTTGAGGCTGTAGCCCAGCTGGTAAAGTGCTTGAATAGCACTGGCTGGGCTTGACACTTAGGCCTCACAGAAGGCTGGACATGATGGCCTGTTTCTGCAATCCCAGCATTTGGTAGATCTCTATGAGTTCAAAAGCCTGCCTGCTCTACAAGGAGAGTCCCAGGCCACCCCGGGCTGCATATTAGTTCAAGGGACGGAAATATTGGTGCACACCTTTAATCCCAGTCCCCAGGAGGCAAAGGCAGGCAGATCTCTATGAGTTCCAAGCCAGCCAGGGCTACATAGCAAGATCCTAGCTCAGAAAACAAAAATGAGCTCTGGAGATGGAACTCGGCTGGTAGAGTGCTTGCCTGACATGCACAGAGCCCCTGTGTTTAAGCCTCAGCATTATATATGCCCGCAGTCTCAGTACTCTGGAGATGGCAGCAGGAAGATCAAAAATTCAAAACTATCTGCTACATTGTAAGTGTGAGAATAGACTGAGATATACAAGAGCTTGTCTTCCCCCCCCCAAAAAAAGCTAAGAAATTGTGGTGGTTTGAATGAAAACGGCCCCCATAGGCTCAGAGAGAGTGGCACTACTAAGAGGCGTGGCCTTGTTGGAGGAAGTGTGTCACTGGGGGTGGGCTTTGAGATTTCAGATGCTCAAGCCAGGCCCAGTGTCACCTCTCTCCTCCTGCTGCCTGCGGATCCTGATGTAAAACTCTCAGCTACCAATCCAGAACCACGTCTGTCTGCATGCCACGGTTCCTCCCATGATGATAATGGACTCAACCTCTGAACTGTAAGCCAGCCCCAATTAAATGTTTTCCTTTATAAGAGTTGCCATGGTCATGGTGTCTCTTCACAGCAATAAAACCCTAACACAGATCAAACTTTCCTATCATTTCATATTCTTTCCAGGAGTGTTTTAGCAGAAGCCGATGCCTTAAAACCAAAGACTTTCAGCTGGGCGTTTCTAGTACCTTGGGTAGCATGCCTTGGCTACTTCTCTCACATAAGCAAACACATATAACCCTGCACCAGAAAATAGGGGTATTGATGTGATTGCTAATTAGCCACCTTGGACCACGTGCTGGCTATACAAAGGATTATCTACCTCAATACCTGTGTGATTGATCCCATGTGATTATCTACCACCAAGACACACCCTTCCCTGCTTCTGATGCAATTACCTTCCTCTATGGTGAAGCTGATGCTCATGCAAGGACTTGTTCCAAATACACATGTGATTGATGCCCATACAATTATCCAGCACAATGATAATGCCAGTGATTGATGCTGCTGTGATTATGCGCTACAATGATACCCGTGCAAATGAAAACTGGCAAGTCCTGTAAGCCTAATAATAACCCTCGCCAGCATATGAAAGCAGTCACTTAAGGACTTAAGGCAGGTCCTCTTTGAAGAGAAACGGCCACCCATACACCAGCAGGCATCTGTGTGTACATTATGTGAAGATTTCTATGCTAAATCACATATTTATGCACACATATTTGGGTGAGGAGTCCCACTTTCATGCAGTAGTATTTAAAAGAAAACCTGGGGCTGGTAAGAGGGTAAAGGTGCTTGCTGTCAAGCATGACAACCTTAGTTCAATCCCTGGAACCCACATGGTGGGAGGAGAGACCCAACTGCTGCAAGTTGTTCTCTGACCTACATAAGTACACCATGACATGCACATGCCCCAGCTCCCCAATCAGTCAATGTTAAAATAAGAAAAGAACACTTGGAATTCAAGTTTAAAATTATATTAACATCACAGGCCTTTGTATCTCTTAAAATTCTGATTCTGAGGTGTAAGAGCTAAAGTTAACCTGTAAGCACCACCTGCCCAAGGACAAATAATTTCCCGGAAGGCTGGGGGCTGTGGTTCTTGGGAAGTAACAAGCCATGTGTTTCTGCTTCCCTAGACAAGTTTGTTTGCGCTGGACGTGCTGGATTGGATGTGGGCAGAGGAATGGAGGCAGGAAATATATCAGGATGTGTGCTTGCCTCAGACTGGACCTGATGGGAAACACAGTGGCTTTGTGGTGCACAACATGATGTCACCATTTCCTGGGAACCCAGGAATGGACCTGGCTAGAATCCATCATCCTGGCCAGTATTTAATTAAAGCTCGCTTCAAATTTGGCTCAAAATTGTGGAACTGGTTTTTCTTGAGCAAATCTCAGGTTTAAGAGAGGGTGATCAATGAAAAAGCATTATTAACTTCACAGAGAACTGACATTCTGTTCACCCTGCAATATGTATTTCTGTTAGTGACACTGGTTCCTAGTGACTGTTTTGCTCAAGCTGATCATCTCAGAAAAGCAAGAGTATGGAATAACTGACGATAACAATTCTGCCACTGGGGTAGTGTGCAGACACATCTGTCTGCATGGCCCCATTCCCAACAGCCCAGTCCCAGGAACTGATAACGCCATATTCACAGTTCACTTCTCAGCCTCCATTGCCCGCCCCACCAAAAGAGCACTGGTCTCTGAGTCATGGCATGCACCGCCATTTATCTCCCCTTCCTTTCTCCAATTCATTGTTCTTACTGTTGAGAAAAGCATGTAATATCCCCCATAGAATTTGATGATTTTCTTTGTTATTATTTTTAAAAACCCTGCTAATCCATGAAGAGTCTCTTCCCGGGTAATGTTAATTCAGCTGCCTGTTTTATAATAGGATTATGTTTTCCAGGATTTAAAAATCCCACGTGTTAACTACCAAACAGACTTCTACAACCGCTATAAAATCTAATTTAATCCCCATTGGCATTAGGGAAATAGCTGAGGTACAATTTATGTCTAACTACACTTAACACCCTACAGCCTCCAATAAATATATAACATTTCTTTTGAAGTTATAAAAGGAAACTGTTCAGTGGGATAACTGGGTCTCACGAGTCCAATCATGCAATATCTCTAAGGCAGAACAAATGTTGTTTACATGCGGTAAGGATTATGGGGAAAGTTTGTTTAACAGATTAATGCATGTTTACCCGTATTTATGCGACCTTCTACATTATGCAAATTCAAGTTAAAATGATCTTCATTTCTCTCATTTGAAAATAATTACAGAGGGAGTCAGCTATTTGGTCTGTTACCATTTAGTTTAAGAACCTAATTAGCTTAGGAACATTTCAGAATAAACACCAAACTCAGGCAGAAGGTGAATGCCACTTTCTCCTTTACAAACCAGGAGGCCAGTTTTTGGTGAATGGGTGAAGATGGAGGAGGGGAAGATCTGAGGACCAAAGACAAGGGTCAACAGATTCCTTTTTGTCTGTTGGTCTCTTTTATAAGTGCATTGGGCATGAAAGGGCCTCACAGGAATGTCAAATTTAGGCACAATGAAACAGACATATTCCCTCTCAATTCTGCCTCTTCTCCCCTCCCCTTCAAACAGGTGACCAAGGGGAAGTTCAGGACAAACCAGATGGAAAAAGGGAAATGCTGGCAAACACCCACTCAAGATGAAGGAGGGTGAAATATCAAAGAGGACCTAGCACTGGGACGTTGAACATGCATCTCAGGGCAATCCAGCCTCTTTAGATGCAAATTGCAGTCAAACACAGAAAACAGTAGGGCCCTGTTTACCCTTTCAGACAGGGTGCGAACTGCTAATCAGGCTCCATTGCTGGGCTGGCCACTTTGTTTATCAATAAACAGGAAGACAGTTAGACTATAATTTTCCTGCCTAGTACTGGTGGCCAAAATGAAATTCTGGCAGCTTGACGGTACTGGGTTCCAGTTGCACAGAAACCCAATTATTATTGGACTAATGTATGGGTGTTTGCAAGTCACACAGGCACGATACACATGTCCACAAAACCATGTGAGACATATTGGCAGTGATCACTCCTGGTGACGCACGGACTAAGGAGAGCTGTCAAAATAGGCCTGGGCCTCCAAGAGCTCAGCTGTGGAGCGCTGTTTCAGAACACTCACTCAAGTGCACACACACACACACACACACACACACACACACACACACACACACGAAGTGAGTTAAGATGGCAGACATGTGGGAATCTTTCATGTGGTAATATGATGTAACACAAACTTGGTTTAGTTAAAATTAAACAACAAAGAGGCAATAAACTCAACCCTGAAATGGGAGATTTTATTGGAATATGATCTAATTGCTACTGCATGTCATGTTACCATGAAATGCCTGTATGCCGAGTTATTCTAATGTCAGCAGAGCTACATTCCTGAAACATATGATCTCAAATCTAAAGTATGCACGAGATCCTAAATCCAACATAATACAAAAATTCAGGGCCAGGAAGTGATGGCTTACACCTTTAATTCCAGCATTCGGGAGGCAGAGGCAGGTGGGTCTCTGTGAGTTCGAGGCCAGCCTGGGCTACTGAGTGAGTTCCAGGAAAGGCGCAAAGCTACACAGAGAAACCCTGTCTTGAAAAAATAAATAAATAAAAATTCAGTCTTATACATGTTCCTGTTCAGGCCTTTGAACAGTCCAAATTATTACTTTATTTCTCTTTCATTTGGTCTTTATAAAAGCATTTGTGAGAAATGAAGATGAGTCACACATGATGGTACTTGCTTATAATCCCAGCACTAGGAGGCAGAGGCAGAGGGATCTCTATGAGTTCAAGGCCAGCCTGGTCTATGAAGCAAGATCCAGTGTCACATATTGAGACTGTTTCAAAAACAAACAATATTCATTTTGAACACATGTAAACTGCTAACTGGGCATAAAAGTGTACAATATAAATGGGACCATAATCTTCATAAGACAGTGCTTCTGTTAATGTTGAATTAACCCACACATGAATAATAACAAAAATGCATGGATATGATGATCACATAGAATTTACTTATTCGTCAGATATTTGCTGTGTAACTTCTAGATATGAGACACTCTGGTAGGTTGTGGGAATACAATGGAATTCTCTTTGAATAAGCCATTCTATTGACACATGAGGCTGTCAGATGGTAGCTCGCTTAGCTTTTTTTTAAAAGACAGGGTCTCATTTAGCCCAGAGCTGGTCTCCAACTTGCTCTGCAGGGTAATGTGTCCAAGGATGGCACTGAAGTACCAGTGACCAAGTGATGGGATTACAAGTACGTACCATCCTGCCTGGCTTTATGCAATGCTGGGGATCAAATGCAGAACTTCATGTATGTTAAACATGCAGTTCCTGATCCACATCCTCAGCCCAAACCAACCATCCTGGCTATGTGAGATGGGAAACACCAGTTCATTAGGACATGTTGAGTAAGTGAAAATCCCACAGCTCTGCATGGCTCTGTTATAATAATAGTTTTGATCAAATGTAGTGTTCTGAGGTGGGACTGCCTGGGGACTCGTTAGCTGTGTTACCTTGAACAAGTTTGTTACCCTCTCTGTAGTCACCTACACCTATCTGTCACTGAGAATGATAAGAGCTTTTGGGAGCATGGGGTGAGCCAATCCGTGCACAACACTTAGACCCAATCCATGTACAACGCTTAGAACTATGCTAGCAAATACAAGTACTCAGTGGATCTCTAGAATCATCCCCAGATGACTGTCAGCACCACGGTCAGCTCCAGAACTCTAGGAGACCTCAGAGACTGCCTTCAGCTCAGGCCTGCGGCTAGGTAAAGGGACCACCACCCTCCAGCTCACTCTAGAAAGGGGATATGGTAATGTTTGAACCTCCTGAGTCTCAAAGTTGATGACTGATGACTGATCCCTAAGCCACTCAAATTGGCTCCAAGTTGGGGTCTTTCATATCTACCTCAGCTCTGACTGTGGAAAATATTTTCCTTATTTACTGGCCCTGATTCTTTTCTTTAAAGGCCCTGATGCATCTAACTATGCACAGTTCCAGAAAGGAGATGTTTTTGACACCACACCCTGTTTCCTGCAGACTGCTGTCACAATGCAGTGGGGCTTACACCAAAAGGACAAAATGATGAGTGAGAGGTCTCTCCGTATTCAAAGCGAGCTTTGTATTTCTACCCAGTGAGACTCTAAGCAATTACTCTGGATGGAGAAACTTGAGGTATCTTTAAGAATCCTACTTTCTCTCCAGGAGTGCACATCTTTAATCCCAGCACTCCAGAGGCAAAGGCAGGTGGATCTCTGCTATGAAATAATCCTTTTATACACTGTAAAGATTTGTCACTCAAATTGGTTTAATAAAAAGCTGATTGGCTGATAGCTAGGATTTTGGGGGCAGAGAGAATGATGGGAAGAAGAAGGGTGGAGTCAGGAGACACCAGCCAAATGCCCAGGAAGTAGGACATGTAGAAAATGAGGTAACAAGCCATGAAACACATGGCAGAGGGTAGATAAGAAATATGGGTTAATTTAAATGTAAGAGTTAGCTAATAATAAGCCTGAGCTATAGATCAAACATTTACTTTTGGGGGGGTGGTTTTTGAAGACAGAGTTTCTCTGTGTAGTTTTGGTGCCTGTCCTGGATATTGCTCTGTAGAACAGGCTGGTCTTGAACTCACAGAGATCCACCTAGTTCTGCCTCCCAAGTGCTGGGATTAAAGGCATGTGCCAACACCACCCAGCTGCATTTACAATTAAGTCTCCGAGTCGGTTATTTGGGAAGTGGCTTGCAGACAGAAACTTCCGCCTACAGATTTGTTAGTTCAAAGCCAGCCTAGCCTACAAAGCAAGTTCCAGGACTACAGAGAAACCCTGTCTCAAAAAACAAACAAAACAAAACAAACAAACAAAACAAAAAAAAAAAGAAAGAAAAAAAGAAAGGAAGGAAGATAGAAACCCATTCTATCAAGTCCCTGGCTCATCTTTCTCCTTTTAGAATGTTCTTTGTGCCTAATCAATAACTTATTCAAGAATATATTGCTTTCTTTGACCAGAAATGGCTGTGAGTCTAGAGACCCAGTTACCAACTTGTAGAGGTTCAGATCACTAAATAGCAAGCACAATCGCATCACATGTGGAAGATTTAAAAAAAAAATGTATTTGAAAGAAAGAGCAGGACAGATCTTTAGTAGAAAGATAGACTTCCTTTCGATTAATTCTTGGCTTGGCACTTGTCCTTGACAAAATACTCCTGATTTCTTTTACCAAAGAAATTGTCTTTCTCACCCTATTATGTTAAAACCATGGGGCTGGAGAGATGGTTCAGCAGCTAAGAGTGTTGCCTGCTCCTCCAGAGGATCCAAGTTTGGTTCCCAGCAGCAACATGGCAGCTCACAACCACCTGTAACTCCAGTTCTAGAGGATTCAAAACCCTCATCCGGCCTCCGTGGGTACCAAGAACACAAGTGATGTACAGACACACATGAAGGCAAAAGACATAAGCAAGACAGTGGTGTAGCTTGATCTGCTTAAGGGGCCCGTGGCAGTAGGATCAGGATCCATTCCTGGTGCATGAGCTGGCTTTTTGGAGCCCACTAGCTATGGTGGGACACTTTGCACAGCCTTGGTGCAAGGGGAGGGGCTTGGACCTGCCTCAGCTGAATGTACCAGGCTCTGCTGACTCCCCATGGGAGGCCTTACCTTGTTGTAGGAGGGAGTGGTGGGGGGGAAGATTGTAGGGGAGAGGCTGGAGGGGCAGGAGGAGGGAAGAGGGGGATCTGTGATTGGTATGTAAAATAAAAAAGTTTTTTTTTTTTTTTTTTTTTTTTTTTTTTGGTTTTTCAAGACAGGGTTTCTCTGTGTAGCTTTGCGCCTTTCCTGGGACTCACTTGGTAGCCCAGGCTGGCCTCGAACTCACAGAGATCCACCTGGCTCTGCCTCCCGAGTGCTGGGATTAAAGGCGTGCACCACCACTGCCCGGCTAAAAGTTTTAATTAAAAATAAGTTAATTGAATTAAATAGGGTCTATTTTGTGAAAATCATGTTATCCTTGTCTCATGTAGGTTTTAACTAATATAGTGTGTGTGTGCACATGCATATGGACGTCATAGGTTGACATCGGTGTCTTGCTCAGTCTCTTTCCACTTTAGTTTTGAGATGGGCTCTCACCCTAGCGCTCATTGGCTAACCAACCTGCCATCCAGCTCCTCCTGTCTCCGCCTCCCAGGACTGGGGCTCGTGCTCAGCTGCTATTGCTGCTGCTGATGATGATTATTTTCTTTCAGCCCCTGCTCTCCTGCTCTCCTCCTCTCCCTGCTCACCTCCTCTCACTGCTCTCCCTGCTCACCTCCTCTCCCTGCTCACCTCCTCTCCCTGCTCACCTCCTCTCCCTGCTCACCTCCTCTCCCTCCTCTCCCTGCTCACCTCCTCTCCCTGCTCACCTCCTCTCCCTGCTCACCTCCTCTCCCTGCTCTCCTCTCCCTGCTCACCTGCTCTCCCTGCTCACCTGCTCTCCCTGCTCACCTCCTCTCCCTGCTCACCTCCTCTCCCTGCTCACCTCCTCTCCCTGCTCACCTCCTCTCCCTGCTCTCCCTGCTCACCTCCTCTCCCTGCTCACCTCCTCTCCCTGCTCACCTCCTCTCCCTGCTCACCTGCTCTCCCTGCTCACCTCCTCTCCCTGCTCACCTCCTCACCCTTCTCTCCCTCCTCTCCCTGCTCACCTGCTCTCCCTGCTCACCTCCTCTCCCTGCTCACCTCCTCACCCTTCTCTCCCTCCTCTCCCTGCTCACCTCCTCTCCTCCCTGCTCACCTCCTCTCCCTGCTCACCTCCTCTCCCTGCTCACCTCCTCTCCCTGCTCACCTCCTCTCCCTGCTCACCCTGCTCACCTCCTCTCCCTGCTCACCTCCTCTCCCTGCTCACCTCCTCTCCCTGCTCACCTGCTCACCTCCTCTCCCTGCTCACCTCCTCTCCCTGCTCACCTCCTCTCCCTGCTCACCTTCTCTCCCTGCTCACCTCCTCTCCCTGCTCACCTCCTCTCCCTGCTCACCTCCTCTCCTCCCTGCTCACCCAGCTCCTTCTAACATGGGACCTGGGGTAGAACTCAAGTCTGCCTGCTTTCAAAATCACCTTGCAGACCGAGTCGTGTCTCCAGCCCCTTTTCAATCTTAATTTGTAGCTGAAACCCGGAGATGTGTTTCATTAGCCAGGCCTGGGCTTTCTGAGTCAGAAGCATCGGATTGTGGGTCACCACCAGTCTTAACTGGATTCCGAGGAGCTGCAGGAGAATAACGGACGGTTTACAGGCCTCATCGCTTTGTGGAGAGACTTTGTTGAGCTCATTAAGAGATCTCGGAGTATGATGGCTTTTCAGAAAGAAGACACCAGGTCTGAAGAACAAAACAAAGCAGGAGGGGAAGAGGGCTGTTTGGTTTTGTTTGTTCACAATTATTCCTCAGGGGCAAGGTTATTTAAGGGTATGAAGGGATTAATAAATGACTGGAAACACTTCACTGCTTGCATAAAAACCTGCATAGGTTTTTATTTCAGAACCTTTAAGGATCAAAAAGACCTTGCCGAGTTCCTAAGCACAGTTCAGCTTTCCATACTGTTCTGAAAAGACTCCCAGATACCCCAATTGCTATTGAAGAAATCTCCGAAGCTCTTAAGTCTTTAAATGAATGCAAGGCACCTGGGAGTGGACCTTCCCATCCTAATCCACACCCCTATTGAAGAGGAGTTGGCTCCCTGTGCCCCTTCAACAGTTAATCACTCGATGCACATCCTCCCACTTTCTCCTGTGGGGAGAACACACCTAGCCACTCTCATTTATTCCAACAAAACTGACAATGCTCAAGAATCTAAAATCTAGCCAAATGGATCTATGTATTTGGACAGTGTGTGTGTGTGTGTGTGTGTGTGTGTGTGTGTGTGTGTGTGTAAGAGAGAAAGGACCAGTGAGACTGAATACATATGCTTAGGGTGGAAAAGCGTTTTGCATCTGTCTGGCGATGAAAAGCATTATAGAGGAACTCAAGAATTAATTGTTTTATTTAAAATATTTCTTTATTGATGCATATGTATGTGAACCTGTGTAAGTTTATATACACCCTGCGCTTACAGGAGCTTGTGGAGATAATTCTCTGTACCTGGAGTTACATGCAGCTGTGAGCCACCCTGTGGATACTGGAAACTGAAACTGGGTCCTCTGCAAGAGCAACAAGTGTTCTTAACCGCTGAGCCAAGCACTGAGCCTCTCTCCAGCCCAAGATTAACTGGTTTAAAATGGTATGTGTGCCAAGTGTAGTGGTATCTGCCATTAATCTCAGCACTTGGGAGACAGAAGTAGGTATATCTCTGCAAGTTCAAGGCCAGCATGGTCTACATTGCTAGTGTTCTAGGACAGCCAGAGCTACATAGTGAGACACTGTCTCAAAAAAAAAAAGAAAAGAAAAGAAAAGAAAAAAGAAAAGAAAAGAAAAGAAGGTATGTGTTGGCTGGGCTCATAGTTCAATGGTAGAGCATTGTCTAGTATGAGGAGTCCCTAGGTTCATCCCCAATACAACAACAACAGTACTCTTAACTGCTGAATATCCATAGAAATGCTTATAAGTGTATAATACTTGGTTACAAAAGGAAAACAAAAACAAAAGATCAATCAGAAAAGCATATTTATATTTATCAGAGTAAATGTATATTTTTTTTCTTTCTTTTATCTTATTTGTTTATTTGTTTTTCAAGACAGGGTTTCTTTGGCAAACCCTGGTAGTCTTGGAACTCATGTTGTAGACTAGGCTAGCCTCAAACTCACAGAGCTCCACCTGACTCTGCCTCCTGAGTGCTGGGGTTAAAGGTATGCACCACCCCCTGGCTAGGTTTCTTACTGAAAATAGAAAATACTTGATGTGGTTTGAATGAATATGTCCCCCACAGGCATATTGTATTGGAGCACAGGGTGATTCTAGAACCTGTCAAGTTGATAATCACTCTCAATTGTCACAGTAATAATAAGCCTTGATTGACAATTGGTCCCCAGTTTGTGGCTGTGGGGGGTGGGATTTAGAAGGGGTGGCCTTGCTGAAGAAAGTAGATCACTGGTGCAGGCTTTGAGAGTTTAAAGCACTGTTAAATAAACAAAAACAAAATCCAAGTCTTATCTACCTAACTTCAGTTTTGGGTGATGGAGAAGTGCACAGTAAGAATGCATGTTTAAAGCTGGGTGGTGTGGCACACACCTTTAATCCCAGCACTCAGGAGGCAGAGGCAGGCAGATCACTGTGAGTTCAAGGCCAGCCTGGTATACAGAGTGAGTTCCAGGGCAGGCTCCAAAGCTATACAGAGAAACCCTGTCTGGGGGCGAGGGGGAGGGGGTGAGAATGCATGTTTAGCTGGGTCTATCAGGAATTCTGATAAGGGATTTGACTAAAAACTAAGAGCTTCATGAAGAGACTGGACTTTTGAATTCAGAGGACTATATCACCGTATCCCCAGGATAAATCATGAGCATGACCCCCAGGATGCCTCAGTTTCCCTGTTTGCAAAAGGAATATAACTGTAGTGCCTTTTTAAGCTGTCATGCAGTTGACAGTGTCTGGTATTTAAATATTGGTTAAATAAACTCAGAATTCTCAGGGATGGCGTGTGCAGCACTTGGCTATAACCTCTTTAACAGATACATAGCAAACTTGTTAGATCTTCATATGGCATGCTTGTCAAATGCTTAGATGATCTGAGTGTCAGATGAGGAGACCAAAATCCAAAGGAGGCTTGAGACGCTAACAGTGAGAAGCACAGTGCATGAGATGGAACTAAATCCTCTTTTGTGTTTTCACTGTGTCTGTGATAAAATAGGACAACAAGCAATTACAGAAGGAAGTACGAGGTACACTCCATCAGTGCGAAAGTCAAGGTAGGGGGACCCTAAAATGCGTGGTCACAGCAGCCACAAGGGGCAATGGACGCTATAGAAGAGCTCAACTCAATTTCTCCTTCTTATAAGGTCCAGGATCCCAGTCAGTTACACCCACAGTGGATGAGTCTTCTACACTCAATCATGACAACCCTCTACAGTCATGCTCACTCAGAGGCTTGTTTCCAAGCTGGTTCTAGAGCCTGTCAAGTTAACCAGCGTAACCATCACATCTGGAAAGAATTTTAAGAACAAAACAAATAATATCCAAATTCACTTTTTATAATTATTATGCTGGCTTACCAGGACTTTCTGTGGATTTTTTGTTTTGTTCTGTTTTTGTTTTGTTTTGTTTTGTTTTGTTTTGTTTTGTTTTGTTTTGTTTTGTTTTGTTTTGTTTTGAGACAGGGTTTCTCTGTGTGTAGCCCTGGCCATCCTGGAACACTCTCTGTAGACCAGGCTGGCCTCGAACTCAGAGAACCACCTGCTTCTGCCTCCTGGTACTAAAGGTCTCCACTGTGCCCCACCACAGCCTCGGGTTTCTGTGTGTTTTTAAAGGGAATTCTAGTTGACTCTTAACTCAGCATGTAAAAAAGTATGTTTAGCAATTAATGCACTATTCGGCTATAATGAAAGAATTCAGTGTCCTAATAAAGACACCACCCTGTGTTGTCATCCACAAGCATGAGAAGCTGGCTTTAAACCCCAGCTGTCAGTCAACTAAGAACCACCCACACTCCAGCACCAGGTGCTCCCCATCCCCCAATCCCACCTTCAATGACTCAGCACCAAGGACCCCATCGTCACTAAAGGCCAATACCATGCTTTCCCACCTTTACCACGCTAGCTGTATTTCCCTATTCGCACGTTCCATACTCCCCTATAAAGCCGGCCATCACGACCTGGTCTGTAGCTGTCTCTATCCTACTCAGAGGAAGCCATTTTGCATTCCTCCCTCTCCTAATGAATCTCTTGCGTGAGGTCTGTTGCATGGTGTGATGTCTTCCAGTGTTTCTTGGCCCCAATTACCAAGATACTCTTTGGTTGCAAAACCCTTTCACCAGCGCCCATGTAAAAAGCAAGGTGTGGTGGCAGGTTTGTAATCCCAGCACTGAGGAGACAGAGCCAGGCAGATCCCTGGGACTCCCTTGCCAGCCTGCCTCCCTTAATTTGCTAGCTGATAAACTGTCTCAAAATATAAAGTGGAGGGTACCTGAGGAAGGACACTCAAGGTTGACCTCTGGTGTCTACACACATGAGCATATGCATGAAGCTGGGCATAATGGCACATGCCTTTAATCCCAGCACTTGGGAGGCAGAGTTTGAGGCCAGCCTGGTCGACATAATTAATTCCAGGACACCTGGCTACATAGGGAGATCTTGTCTCAAACACCTGCCCACCACACACACACCAAAAAAGCATAAACGCACATTGCATGAACATATGATTCAAGACGGCAACTGTAGCTTGCTCATCTCCTCAGGCATCTAAGCAGTAGCTCAACTGCTGATATCTAGAAAGAGAATGTCTGAGTACACAGATACACAAGCAGACTTGAGGCAGGAAGGAGCCAGACTTTCATGAGAGGGACAGAAAAGATCCTCAGGTGGGTCTCAGAAGACAGCCTCGACACTTGATAAGAAACAGAACTTTATCCAGGGTTCCCAGGGCTTTCTGGGCTACTATGTTAAAACTGCCCTTTAACGGAGATTGCTACAGGCTTTATCTGACCCACTTCCTATAGGACATGAAGCTACTCGCAGGGACTTTATCAACTTTTCTCCCATAATAATCCCCAGCCCTGACAAAGGGGGATATTGTCATCCCCACGGTATAGATAAAAAATTGAGGCAAAGAAGTAAGGTGAATTGCCTGAGGCTACACAGAACTGAAATTACAACCTGGTATCTATCTGATCGTAGAACTCACTACATGAGTTTTGGGAGGGGTCCACTGGAATCACATTATAGTCTTTAAAAAAAAGTCTAGTCTACTTACTTTAATCTCTAGGCGAAAGAAGATTAATTATATTAATTATATGCCAAAGACATTGAATAACCGCTTTAAATTCTACACATTTATTCTAATCTTTCTCAAATACTTGGGAAGTCTGGGTTTTATCA
The DNA here is from genome assembly GCF_049852395.1 of Peromyscus maniculatus bairdii. Lineage (NCBI taxonomy): Eukaryota > Metazoa > Chordata > Mammalia > Rodentia > Cricetidae > Peromyscus > Peromyscus maniculatus. Next base: position 119,871,238 of record NC_134860.1, on the reverse strand, counting down.
TTAAGAAAATATGGGAAATTAACTGGTTTTTTTTTTAATTAAGGCAAATATTTGTTTGCTAGAATCTCCAAGGAAAGTAATTATTCTAGAAAGCTGTACAGTTCAGACAGGCTCCTTCAGCTCATGGGGAGTAGGAAGTCACCCAGACAGCAGGAATCCAGATGGCCTCAGGGCTCAATGAGCAAACAAAGGTTGGGGAAAACATGTTTTTAACCAAAGCATTTGCATGCATACATAAGTTATTATTATACAGATTTACATATTTCACCTAATTATCAAACAAATGCGAGTTCATTACTTAAAATCTTGAAAAGAAGCCAGCTGTGGTGATGAGCACCTTCAATCTCAGGACTCGGGAGGCAGAGACAGGGAGATCGCTGAGACAGCCTGGTCTACAGAGTGGGTTCCAGGACAGCCAGGGCCACACAGAAAAACCCTGTCTCAAATAATAAATTAATAAATAAATAAATAAATAAATAAATAAATAAATAAATAAATAAATAAATAAATAAATAAATAAATAAATAAATAAATAGAAAGTTAAGCAAAACAGGGGGCTGGAGAGATGGCTCAGCAGTCAAGAGCACTGGCTTCACTTCCAGAGGTCCTGGGTTCAGTTCCCAACACCCACATGGTGGCAAATAACTCCAGTTCCAAAGGATCTGACGCCCTCTTCTGGCTTCTGTGGGCACTGCACAATGGTACAAACATACTCATGGACAAAACACATTAAAACAATGAAAGTAAATAATCAAAAGCATCTCCCATTCCACTACCAGGTGGGGAACTTCTGTGCTGGTCTGGTGGTTCAGTCCTGTCATCCCAGTGTGTGGGGGGCTGAGGCAGAAGGATTGAAAATCTGAGCTCAGCTTGGGAAATACAGTTAGACCCTGTCTTAGAAGTTATTAAATTCAAAATAGTTTTGTTTTAATGAGGAAGGGCCAGGAACACCCCATCTACCTGTCTACAAACTACCCAGGCCATGAGGTCAGAAGCCACAAGCAGCTCTGAGTGCTGTGAATATCGCTTTAAGTAGAAGAAATACCGACTCATCCATGGAAAACTACCTTATGTGTTCTTGGCTATCTGTCTCAGACAACCTAAGACCAAAATTCAATATACTTGGTGGTATTAAGAAAAAATAAATTCCTAAGCCAGGTAGTGGTGGTCCACACCTTTGATCCAGCACTTAGGAGGCAGAGGCGGGTAGATCTCTGAGTTTGAGACCAATTTGGTCTACAGAGCAAGTTCCAGAGCAGTCAGGAATACACAGAGAAACTCTGTCCCAAAAAAAAATTTATAAAAAAAGGGGAAGAAAAAATAAATTCCTTCAATTTCAGTTGCTTGGGAATCTTTTACCATGTTCAAGAAACATCTAATTCATTTACATAGGACAACCAACAGCACAGAGCAAAACTGATTACCTCTCTATGTGTGCACTGATCACAGATATTAAATGCCATGGTTTTAAGATACATTTTGACGGAAGTGTCTCTTTTTTCAGACAAGACTCATAACAGAGTGCTAGAACCAATATAAAGTATTGAATCCAAAAACACTAACCATCACCAAAGGCTGAGGACGACGCTTTGCCAACGGCGAACCATGCTAGTTCAAGAGCAGTGGACTCCAGCCAGCTCCCCTCCTCAGAACACCATTACCTTTTTGTTTTCAGCCACACCATCCTCGCAGTCCAGCACCGCACAATCCACTTTCAGGGATGGAACTTTCCTTATTTTCTTTTCGTCATTCCCAGGCACATACAGCACTGCCCTCCGAGGAATATACTTGTGAATGGACAAGGAGCTATACCCAGCTCTGCAGATACTGGCCACAAGAGATGCCTTCCTGCAAGAGAGGTAAACTAGGGTTAGTCCAAAATAGAATTCTGCACTTACAAATTTGTGAATGGGAGTCGGAGTCAGGGATCAGGGGTGGGGGGCTGGAGAGATGGCTCAGTGGTTAAGAGCACTGGCTGCAGTTCCAGAGAACCTGGGTTCAATTCCCAGTACCCACAAAGCAGCTCACAACTGTCTGTAACTCCAGATCCAAGGGATCTGACATCAATGCACATAAAATAAAGTTAAATAAAATTTTAAAAGTAAAAATAAATAAATAAATTTGTGAATGAACTCTTTCTTCACTTATCCATTCATTCATTTTGGCTTTTTAAAAATATTTAAAAATTTTAAATTACATACATGTGATGGTGGAAGGGGGTAACACATGAGCATATAAGTAATACAGCAGCCTGAGGAGACCAGAAGAGGTCTTTGGGGTCCTTTACTGCTGAAGTTACAGGTGGTTATGAGCGACCAGAGTTGATGCTAGGAACCGAATTCAGTCTTCTGCAAGGGCAGTGCACAGTCTTAGGTGCTAAGTCATTTCTCTCACCCTATTTTGGCTTTTCTGTTTGTTTTCAAGACAGGGTCCCACTATGCAGCTCTGGCTGTCCTAAAACTCACTATGTAGAGCAGGCTGGCCTTGAACTCACAAAGATCCACTTGCCTCTGCCTCCTGAGCTCAGGGACTAAAGGCATGTGTAGTGGGTAGCCATTTTAGCTTTGGTCTGGAAGTTCCAACCCCCATTGAGGCTTCAGTAACTATCACGCCTACAAGGCGGGGCCAAGGGAGAGCCCTGAAGACCCGAGATCTGGGTGCACTGTGCTCTCTCTTGTTTCCTGGACCTTGGACGTTAGAGGTAGACCGAGGAGAGTTCTCCAGAGAACACCGCCGGACTGCGCTGTGTCTTTCCCAGAACCCGTAACCTACCTATCCCTTCATTTGTAACTTACGCCACTAAATAAATCTCTCTTTTAACTACATGGAGTGGCCTTAATAATTTCACCAATATCTGGTGCTCACGTGGGACAAATTCCAAAGGCCTAGGCGGCTCCCACCCTCAGCTTCCTCCCCAGCTGGCCAGCGCTTGAAGCTGCAGGTAACCGCCTGCAGAGTTCCATAAAACCAAGAAAAATCTACACAGTTCCATTCCTAAAAAGGAGCTAATCCCGTCTCAGTTCCGAGGCAAGTTTAGCCCCAGACCAGCAAATCGCTGACAGCCCACCTATTTTTTTGACTTTTTTGAGATGGGTCTTGTTACACAGCCTTGGCTCAGCACTATGGTGCCCAGGTTGGTCTCAGACTCGGGGTAAACCTTGGGGAATCTGAGTCACATACTTAGTACATGTTTAGATTCACATACACTCAGTTTTCAACATCAAAAATCAGAAGCCATACAAAGAAATAGGAAAATATGGACCTTACAAGGGAAAAACCAATCAGTAAAGGCCAACTCAGAAAAATGCCTGATGATGGTTCCATTAGGTGAAGATGTTACAGCAACTATCATGTTTTGAGGTGATTGTTATTGTTGTTTTTCCTTGACAGGGCCTTGTTCTAGAGCCCAAGGCTTGGAACTCAAGACCACACTTGCTGTTGTAGCAACAGCGTCAACCTCTTTGCTCCCAGCAGTGATCAAAACACAGACCCTAATATTTGGAGAACATGGTCTTGGTTTGGTTTACCCTGAGTCCATCAGGCAATGTGCAAATCATTCCAAACATATACACAGCTAAGACTTGACTGAGAAGTACAGTAAAAACTCAAACCAACCCAAAGTGACTACATTGGCCACCCAAGTGGTCCATGAGAGGCCTTCAGTGAACTCCAGAATTTCAAGGCTCAGCATAGTGGGCCATGCCTATAATCCCAGTACTCAAGAGACTGAGACAGGTGCTACAGATGTAGTTCAGTGTTTACCTAGGATGCACAAAGCCTTGGGTTGATTCTCAACAATACATAAACAAGACATGGTAGTTTACATCTGCAATCCCACTACCTAGGAGGTGAGGCAAGAGGATCAGTTCAAGATCATATATGGCTACACAGGAGCTAGCCAGGCCTCGAGACTGGGGCGGGGGTAGGGGGTGGGGTGGGGGGGGTGGGGGGGGAGAGCAGCAGCAGCACCAAGTGGGCGGCCAAGGCAAGGAGGTCTTGAGTTTGAGTCCAGCCTGGGACACATAAAAAACTCAAAACAGAAACAAAAACAACACCAAACTGGGTTCTGGAGTTCCAAAATGTTTAAACCTATAAGACTCTGCAGTGATGTGTGCCCATAATTCCAGCATGGGTGAGGGGCAAAGACAGGAGGATCCCCAGGACTTGCTGGCCAGCTGCTCCAGTCAAATCTGTGAGCTTCAGGCTCAGTGAGAGACCTCCTCTCAAAAACTAAAGCAGAGAGCACCCAAGACGTTGACCTCCATGCCCGTGTACACACACACACACACACACACACACACACACACACACACACACACACAAGGTCCACCTCTTGTCCTTAGAATTAAGGCCACAGTGTGATTTTTCAACAAACTGTGGAGGAGGTAAGGAAAGTGGGAAGTTGTTGGTCCAGGGTTCAAACTTGTGGCTAAAAGATGGATAAATCCTGGAGATTATACTAACAATATATCATGTACTTCCAACTTATTAAGAGAGTGGATTTTAATTATTCTCATCAAATATGCATTAACTATGAGAGGTAATGGATGTGCCAATTATTTAATGAGTAATTTCATAATGTATATCTATATCAGAACATTACAGTGTACACTTTCAATATGTCTTGTCCATTTTGCTTCAATTGAAAACTGAAAAATATTTACAAAGATATCTAATGTTAAAGGAAGAAAGTTTCAATCGATACCTTAATTACACGTTATTTATTTATTTATCACCTCTGTGTATGAGGATGGGTGGGCATGTGCGTAGAAGGGACGGTCCCCTCCTCCTGCCTTTGTGCAGTTCTGGAGGTCAAACCCGGGTCATCAGGCCCCCACAGCAAGACCTGGCCCACTGAGCCGTCTCCCTGGCCCCTTGGGCTGGTCTCTTAAATGGAAGATGTAACGTTATAAATGCATCGTATCTTAACTTAGTGAAGTATCCAATGAGAAATACCTGGTAGGAAGTTCCATGAAATTCGATTAGGGGTGGCTCTGAAGTGTGGATGTTGGGGTTAGTACTTTCTGCCTCCACATGTTTCCCTTATTTTAAACATTTATCAGAAGTGATGTCACACTCCTTTCTTATTCCTTTTATAATTGGCTGATAAACAAACTAATAAACACATTTCAAAGGTCCAAAATGGTGGTAAAATGTAGTTAGAAAACATAAAGGCAAATGATTTGAAAGTGTGTTTGTCCTAATGTTCTGACTGACTGAAGTGGGAGAAAGACAAACACCAGGTGGCAAGGACAGGGGAACCTTCCACTGCTGTCTGTCCGGGTCCCAGAGACACTGTGGGCCATCCCTGCTGCGGCCCTTTCCAGGGACCTTGTCTACGCTGCTGCTGCAGGGAAAGGCCCAGGCTGCAGGCCACTAGACATGGTGGAGAGGTGTCCCCACAGCGAAGGGCCTACCCAGAGGTCCAGAGAGGGACATCCAACAGAACGGCCGCGAGACAGGGCCAGGAAGGCTCAAGGCTGGAATACAATGAGGACTGAGAAAGGACAGGACGTGCTTGACGGACCTGAGATCTCTAGGGGCCTCCAGCACAGCAGCCTTCATTCCACAGAGGGAGGGAGGTCTCTGCAAGCCTCCCCTCTTTTCCTCCCCCATCCCTGGCTGCTCCCAAATCTGTCCTGTGCTTGAGTTGTGTTCAGCGCTGGTACTGCTATGAATACAACCACAATAGGTGACAAGACCAAACTTATTTTCTCTTACACGCTTGGAGTTATGGCCGCTTCACAGTCAACATGTAAATGTATTCAAACAATATGCAAAGCATGAGGTGAAAAAAATGTGGTAGCCTTATGGTGAGTTCTCTCGACCGAGCAATCCCTTTTGGAGGTGACATTTCAGAGGGAAGCCTGACCCATCCTCGGCTTTCTCCCCTACCCTCACCTAGTTACCTGTTTCTGTATCTAGGTCCAGGGGTAGGGGGCTCTCAAGCTAAGAATCAATATAGCCACTACCAGAGAGCTTTTAAAGATTTATCAAATTTAGTCAGGGATGGCAGTGCACACCTGTAACCCCAGCATGAGGATCAGTAGTTCAAGGTCATTCTCAGCCAACAAGACCCTGTCCTAAAGCAATAACACACAAGAAAAATAATCAATTCAGGGGTTGAGCATGACAGAGCACACCTTTAATCCCAGCACTCAGGAGGGTAGACAGATTTCAGTGAGTCTCAAAGCAGCCTGGTCTACACGGAGAGTTCCAGACCAGCCAGAGTTACAAGTGAGGCTCTGTCTTCAAAATAAAACAAAAAGGTGGTGGTGTACCTTTAATCCCAGCACTTGGGAGGCAGAAGCAGGCAGATCTCTGATTTCAAAGTCAGCCTGGTGGTCTACAGAGTGAGTTCCAGGACAACCGGAGCTGTTACACAGAAATACCATCTTGAAACAAAAAACAAACCAACAAACCTGTCCAACTAAATTTCCTTTTAAAGAACTAACTCCAACTCTGCTTCATACTGGCTCATTCTGGAGTTCCTTTTGGAGGCAGAGTCAAGGGTGATGCGGCATCATTGGTGCAGGTGACACCAAGGCTTCAGGCCTTTCCTAGGTCCCTTCATGGCTCTACTGGGCAGCTAAGTGCACGGGCCAGAGCTACAGCTTCCCAGTGTGTGGAAGCTGCCCCGATACAAGGGCTTCTGCTCAACAGACAGAGCCACATATAAAGGAGTGTGCCTGTAATCCCCGCTCTCAGAGGCAGAGGCAGGACCACTGCCAGTTCAGTGCTAGCCTATGCTTCACAGCAAGTTACAGGCAAACCAGAGCTGCACAAGACACTGCCTCAAGAATAAAAAAAATTAAAAATAGGGTGGAGGGAGCCTGGGGAGATAGCTCAGCCTGTAGAGTGCTTGTCTCCCAGTCATGAGAATCGGAGGTCAACCTCTAGAACGCACGTCAAAGTGTCAGACGTGGAGGTGCACACTTCTCATCCCAATGCTGGGGAAGCAGACCCAAGGATCCCTGGGAATCACTGCCCATCCAGTGTAGCCTGCTTGGTGAGCTCCAGGCCTAGATCCCGTTTCCAAGGAGATGGATGACATTCTTGAGAACGCCACCCAAGGTTGTCTTCTAGCCTTCGTGCTGTGCACACACATGCACATGCACTCACACACATGCTGCACATAAAAAAACACAAGGGTGGGCGTGTCACCCAGGGGTAGAACATTTGTCTAGTATGTTCAAGACTCTAGTCTCACTTCTAGTACTGAAGAAAAAACAAAAAAAAACAACAACAAAAACAAACAAACAAGCAACAACAACAAAAAAACTGAGTTCTGACCTTGTCTAGCAATGGACATAGGTATTGAAGAATCTGTGTGTTAAGTAATGATAAGAACCCATCAGTGCGTCCTTCCCACCCTGCAAACAACAGCAAAACTCACCTGCTAATTTCCACTTGGCTTACGCTATTAATAGGCAGTTATCTGCGCCAGCATCTATAACTAGCCACTTATGTTCTCACTTTGCTAAGTTCCCAAGTGCCCACGAGAGATTCCTTCCCTAGTTTGAAAAGCTGTTTTGGTTACTATGGCAACAGTGCATAGACCAGGGGGAGTGTTCCAAGGATGGAAGAGCCACACAGCAGCTATTTGTCCTACAGGCAGACAAGGCTCTTCTCGAGATCTGTAGAAGCTGCAGATGAGTGTGTGGCTGGTTCAGAAAAGCTGAGAAAGTATTTCCAATACAAAACCCCAATGAACAAAAGAGCACCTCTTTTAAGCTCCATTAGGGCCAAAATGAAGAAAGACTTGTGTCCAAAGCAGACATGTACAGGGTGGTAGGAGGTCCACTTGGGGTTCACTTCTAATGCATGACCCATGGGCCATGCCTCTCTGCCTTGAGGCCTCTCTGCTAGTCCATATGGCAAGCATGAGCTGGAGGGCTGCATTTCCCTGCTGATCCACTCTTGTCTCTCCGAGGGAAACCCCTAGGAAAGTAATATTTATAGAGTGAAAGGCAGACGCAACACCCAGCAACAGCACCCTTCTTTACTTCAGGCATGGTCTCGCTATGCAGCCCAGGTTGGCCTAAAAGCCCTTCTACCTGCTGGAATTGCAGGCATGAGTTCCACACCTGGCTTCAGCAGCAATGGAGAGGCACCTGCAGTGGCACTTCCTCAGACGATGAGGACACAAAGGGACAAAGCTAGTTGCTATGCGTGACCCTGACAAAGGAGTCTCTGCTTACACAAAATGGGAAAGGCAACAGATACCATGTTAAACTTAGTCTGTACACTGTAGATGTAATTCTGATCGGCTTTATTAAATAAGAAACACAGAGCCAAATGCAAAGTTAAAAGCCTGGAGATCAGAGAGCAGTAGCCAAGAGCTGAGACCACCTTCTTACCCCTCGGCGGGCCCAGCTAGCTCAGTCGGTAGAGTATGAGACTCTTAATCTCAGGGTCATGGGTTCGGGCCCCATGTTGGGTACCATTTGTAGCTGAAGTTTTCTCCAGTCCTGCCTGGCCCAGAGTCAGGACAAATCTCTCTCACCCGCCAGTCCCGCAGCCACTCAGAGCCAACCGAGTAATCACACAGAGACTTATATTGTTTACAAACTGTATGGCCATGGCAGGCTTCTTGCTAACTGTTCTTCTATCTTAAAATTAATCCATTTCTATTAATCTATACCTTCCCACGTGGCTTACCGGTACCTTACATCCTGCTCCTCATCGTAGCCTTCCTGTTCCCAGAATTCTCCTCTCTCTTTGTCCCACCTATACTTCCTGCCTGGCTACTGGCCAATCAGCACTTTATTTATTAATCAAGCAGAGCAACACATTCACAGCATAGAGAACATCCCACAGCAGTGCACAGCATGGAAGAAGCCAGGAACAAAGAGATAAGTAGTGCGTGGTCCTAATCCAGGAAGTCGCTAGAGAAGTCAGGCAGGCAGGAGGGTGACCAGGCCAAGGCCAGCCTGGGCTTGTATATTGAAACCACCTCAACACACAGACACATACTTACATTCCCATCTACACACACCACCTACACACACACACACACACACACACCACACACCACACACACATACACCCCCCCACACTACACACACACACACACACACACTAAAACAAACCAAAATCCAGAAAGTTGAGTGGTGGTTATCAGAAGGTAGGGAGAGGAGGAAGAAAGGGTGAACTGTTGATTAAAGGGTGTGGATTCTCTGCTTGGGAAAAAACAAAAGTTCAGGAGATAGAGGATGGGCAATGGTGAGAGCTGCATATTTGAAATACTCTCAAACCACTGTACAACTAAAAATGGATAACATGTTTTTGGTTTTTTTAATGCTCTGTATATTTTACTATAAAAATAAGAAAAACTAAAGAAGCTGAAGGGTTGGGGCTACAGAGCTCAGCAGTAGAGCATTTGTCTAACATGGATGAGGCCCTGGGTTCAATCCCTGATATTGCCTAATAACAGCGACAATAATAACAGAGATGAGCACAGTGGCAAGAAGCTATTATCCTAGCTACATGAGAGTCCGAGGCAGGAGCCCAGGAATTGAAGTCTAGCCTGGACAATGTAACATCTCATAAAGAACAGTACCAAATCTGTTTGGCCTGGTGCATCCATGCCCCATGACAACACATACCCAGGGCTATTCAAATTCAGGATCAAGCATGCAGACAATAAACGCATCCTGCCATAAGCCAGCCCTTCTTAAGTAAGGGCTATGGGCTACACAAACATGGAAGGTAATCATTCAGAAGTACCTCACGGTCTCCCAGTGAGTCCATTAGGTGTGGCCACCAAGCTGTAGTTGTCCAGGTGAGAGCATGGATTGGAAAAAGTGGCAAGCTGGAGGAACAGGGAACGCCCCCATGCAACTGCACCAATCTTGAGTGGATCCCATGGAGACCCAGGCTTACAGCCTGCTTGTCTTTACCAACAACTACAGCACCAGTCACTTCCAGAGTGGCTCAGCTTCGGGGCATTTGGTAGCCCCTCGGAGACATTTGTCCAAAAGGAATGTGTAAAGCAAGGGTGAGGGGTACAGGACAGACCAGCCCAATATAAGGAGGCCGAGGACGTCAAAGGCACCGGAGAGTAGAGGGGAAGAAAAGAAAGAGGATGAGGGAGAACAAAGATGGGAGAGAGAGTGGATGCAGGCTGGGCTAATGGCAAAGTACAAGTTAGGGAGGAAAGGGGAGGTGAAGGAGAAGGGGTAGGGGTGGAGAGAGGAGTGTGTGCTTGAGTGTGCATGTGTGTATACGTGTGTGCGTGCATGCATGCATGACTCCTTGCTTTATGTTGGGGGCTGATGAGAGCACAGGCCTGTTAGTGGTTACTCTTCTTCTTCTTCTTCTTCTTCTTCTTCTTCTTCTTCTTCTTCTTCTTCTTCTTCTTCTTCTTCTTTTTTTTTTTTGGTTTTTCGAGACAGGGTTTCTCTGTGTAGCTTTGGTGCCTGTCCTGGATCTCACTCTGTAGCCCAGACTGGCCTCAAACTCACAGAGATCAGCCTGCTCTGCCTCCTGAGTGCTGGGATTAAGGGTGTGCACCACCATCGCCCAGTGGTTACTCTTCTTAATCCTATACTTTCTTGTTCTTGGTGAGAGAAGGAGAGAGTTTTATGTGAGTAGAAAACTAGGTGTTTCCCCCTGGTGTGACATGGGATCAAGAGAGAAACACCCTAGTGTCAGCTTCTATCTCCAATCCCAGCACTGAGGAATCAGTCTGGTCTCTTGAGTTCAAGTTCCACAACCAAGCAGGGCTACAGAGTGGGATACCATATCAATAAAAAGGTGGGCAACCTCACATCCTCACCAGCCACATGAAGAACACAATGAAGTCAGTATCTGTTCTTTCTGGGGTTCCCGAAAACACAAAAGGCTCAAAAGGATGTCACCCCCCAATGCCTGCCCCAGAGATATCCCTGCTTCTACCTTCCCAAGCTGAGACTGACAGTGTATTCCAACATGAACAGCAAGATGTCAGACCTCAACAGTGCATTTAGACTGTAGTCCAAGGCGGGCTTCCTGGGACTCAGCTTGAGAGACTAAATGTGGATTCTCAAGGGTCACCCCACTGCAAGGGAACTGAGGCACAGTACTTGCAGGCATGTCAAAGTGTCTGGCCAATTGTAATTAAAAACCTAAAAGACCTGCCAGTCAAGTTTCCCTATGTCTCAAAAGAGACCATTCACAGCGTTGGATCCTGAAACTCAGGGCATCACCAGAGAGGAAGTGCTGTGGAATAATCCTTGTGTACATGGTGTGAATATATGTCACTGTGATTGGTTTAATAAACAAGCTGACTGTCCAATAGCTGAACAGGATAAAGCTAGGTGGGAAAGCAAAACTGAGAATGATGGGATGAAGAAGGGTGGAGTCAAGGGAATCGCCAGGCCAGATGGAGAACAAGCTGGACATACAAAATGGGGTAGAGGTAAAAGCCACGAGCCATGGTGTAGCACATAGATTATTAGAAATGGGTTTAAGTTGTTAGAGCTAGTTAGTAACAAGCCTGAGCTATTACCCAAGCATTTATAATTTATATTAAGTCTCCAAGTCAGTTATTTGGGAAGCCACTGATGGTTATTTGGGAGCAGGCTGTTGGGACAGGAAAATGATTTCTACAACTAGCCCAAGGTGAACATTTAGAACAGATCTAGCTCAATTGTTCAGTGTTCAAATTCCCAACATCTCATTCTAAAACCTAGTGCAGAAAAGACAATATTTAGTAGGAAATATATTAAAAACGGCCCAGTGGAGACTATGGGAAATCATGCTCCCATAGCAACACCAAAGCTACCCACTAGCCAGGTGTTGCAGGCACAACTGTAGTTCCACAGACTTGAGAAGCTGAGGCAAAGGAATCACTTGAACCTGGAGTCTAAGGGTTCAAGGCCATCCTGGGCAATGCCATGAGACTCTTTCACAGAAACAAATAAATTTTAAAAGTGTTTGCTGCCAAGTCTAAAGACTTCAGTTCCACCTCTGGACCCCTGAGGTAGGAGACAATCAACTCCCTCAAATCATCCTCTGATCTCTACATGCATAGCACTCGTGTATGCACACACCCATATGTAATCAAATAATTAAAACAAATAAGTTGAATAAAATAAACATGTGTGCAGGTGGCACAGGCCTACAATCCCAGCATTTGGGAGACTCAGGTTTGAGGCCAGCCCCATCCACATATTGAATTCCAGTCCAGCAAGGGGCATAAACTCAAATAAACCAAAACTGAAATAAACCCACTAATAAATAATAGCACCTCTATTATAGAAATGAGGTGGGCAAATGATATCACATACATAAAGCAATGTATAAAGTAAAAAAAAAATTTATTAAAAGTAAAATATTTTTAAATAAAAATAAATACCCACAGAACTATCCCCACTTAAGAGATTCCCTTAGCCCTGGATGTTCCGATGGTAAAAGGAACAGTTAAAGCCAAGACGTTGTTTTCTGGGTCATTCTGAACTTTAGTGGTGAATAAGTAAATGTGAGCTAGAAAAGAATGTTTTTAAACCTTTAAGGTCATAAAATGTGGGGTCCCCTTTTTCTTCAAGGTCCATGAGAACAAAGGGCAACAACAGAGAGCCTGTGAACACAGCGGAAACAGCCTTCCAGGAGACAGCTTCAGTGAGACAGCTCAGCTTCACTCCAGAGTCTAGGACTGGTGTGGTAGGCAGGGTAAAACCTACCTGGCATTAAACAGCACGCTCCTATCATAAAGCTCCTAGTACAAGTCTTAGTTATCATCTGTGAAAACTCGGTCCTAATGTTCCTAGCACAATGTCTAATTACCATATTCGCACCAGGGGAAAGCTTCTGCAGGGCACTGCATCCAGGGTCACACTAGAGATAAGTCAGGCATCCGGGCCTGGAGACAGTCTCCAGATAAGGCTAGGTGGAGAGCAGGAAGCCCTCTGTCGGGAGGAGGGGGGACGTCCTCCGTGTTGCTGAGCTTGGAGAGAGCTGCCAGGTCATGGTAGACTGCGACCTCTGACCAGCAGGGCCTCAACACAAAAGGACAAGTGCAGGCCTAATAGATGCAGCCATGGGTTCTCCTGTTTCTTACCTCATGTACCTCAGGCTGGTCTCAAACTCACCATGTAGCTGAGGATGACCTAGAACTTCTGATCCTCCTGCCTGGCCTTCCAAGTACTGGGATCACAGTGTGTGTTACCATTCCCTGTTGATTCAGGGCTTAGGATGGAGCCCAGGTTTTGATAAACACTGAGCACTCCACCGACTAAGCCAAGCAGCCCAGACCATCCTGTTACAGTCTTGCAAAGTTCAAAGGCCGCTACATTAATGCCGCCTCAAACCTGGGCTCTTTGATAGAGAGAAATAAGCAAGGCAGAATCTTTTTTCACTCCAGTAATTTTGAGAAAATGGTTCTTCCACTTTAAAATAATAATAATAATAATAATAATAATAATAATAATAATAATAATAATAACTGTCATGAAACTGATCTTGGTTAGGAGAATCTCTTGTTTCTTTCCAGATTGCTCAAAAATTCCTTTCAAATGTCAATCTCAATGAAAATGAGGCCAAAATGTTACATAGTTTTGAATTTTGATATCTTTGCTGGCCACAGTCCCTAAACTATTCTGGTCTGTAGATTTTTTTGGGAGGATATAATATTGTGCTTTCTCTCTCTCTCTCTCTCTCTCTCTCTCTCTCTCTCTCTCTCTCTCTCTCTCTCTCTCTCCCTCTCTCTCTCTCTCTCTCTCTCCCTCCCTCCTTCCCTCCCTCCCTCCCTCCCTCTGCCTCCTCTTTCTCTGAATAATTTTTTAGAAAAAATACAGCTTGGGTCTAATTGCCAGACCCACACCACACACACGAAAGCTGCGAATGCAAGCTGAGATGTCGAATCACGCACTGCAGCTTTGATTGTGTGGGGCCCACAATAAGATTAAAACAGTTTCCTCCTTCGTAATTATTCAGAGCTAAGTGTGATGAAAATTAAAATGAAACATATGGATGTGAACAGGAAATCACATTATAAAGAGACTTTATTAAAAAGAGACTTTATTTTGTTTTGTTTTGTCTTCAATGTTTAATGGACTACAGGAACTAACCCTCTCCATCTCTGTCTGAGTTAAGGCCTCCTGGAACCTGCTCTAATTTTAAGGATAGTTAAGGGGCGCGCGTACGTGTTCATTCCAAATGTGATAATGGAGTCTATAAAGCTATCCTGTATCTTGTCTAATACTGATGTCATCTTCCTTTGGAGTGGCCAACCATAGGCTAAGAGGTAGTGACCTCAGAAGAACTGTTGGGTGACAAGGCTAGACCCTGGAGGTTGGAAGCCTTTGCTGGCTTTCTCTTCTCCTTTCAGAGTCTCCTACAGCACAGGGTGGCCTCAAACTCCTTCTATAGTTGAGGGTGACCTTGAACTCCTGGTCCTCCTGTGCTACCACCCCAGTGCTGGGATTACAGGCATGTGCTACCGTTCCAGGCCTATGTGAGAGGCCTTTTGCGTAGGAGGCAGGCACTCTACAAGTGAGCTACACCCCCTGGCCTTGTTGGAGAAACTGAAACAGAACACAGAGAAGACTGTGAGCTACAAATGGCTTAGGACCACACTGGTTTCAGCCCGAGCTTGCTTAGTCAAGTTCACAAGTCTTTTAGGGTCTCCTTGTCCCATTTTTCCATCGAGGCCTTCTATTTCCAGTTTCTTTGGTCTCTTTCATCTCTGTCTTGCTGACTTCATGATCTCAACCAGCAATTGGACTGTCAAGGTGGAGGTATTTCAATGACCAACTGCCTCTCCAAATTAGTCTTACTCTGGCCCCAGTGGGTTTAGTTGCTTTTAAGTCCAGATGGATCGATCACCCAACCCCTTAGCCATTAGGAACCCTGTGGAATACCAACCATCATGGGCAACCCGCTCCCAGGCAGTTTCCGTCAGATCTCTGGGACCCTACTAGAAGTTTCAACTGCCAAAGGACCTGGTGAATTTTCCTCCCCGACTACAGATGGATGTTATTGGCAAAGCAGACAAGGAGCTGGGTGCTACTGTGCAAGCCTGTCATCCCCCCACTAAGGAAGGGCAAAGCTAGACTGAGCTCTACAGGAACTGTATGGGCTACCTACCCTAGTCTCCAGCAGTCAAACAAACCTGCAAACTGGCAAACTTTCACCTGCACCTTCCCTGGCATCTGACATTTTAAAGAAAACAGAGCAAAGAAACACAACCTAAAAAAACGCAGTTTAGGCAGATTCCCAGCAAAACCAACAACAGACTTCCATAACTCCCCAAAGGCCTCAGAGAGCAGAAAGGATATTCAATTATAAAATGCCACCATTTACACAGTCGTTCCCATTAATTAAGAAAGAAAGACATTGTTTGTTGTAAACACCACCAGGTTTGGGACAAACCGGAGAGCTCACCACAGAGCAACACCAAGCAAGCCCTTGAATCAGCGGCAAAGCGGGTCATCAGTACAGCTGAGAGCCTGCGTTTTGTCACACGGCTCTTAATCCTCGTTATGGTACCTACATTTTAATCATTTGTTCTGAGCGTCTTCCTCAAACAATTAGCACTAATGAATGACCAGAATACCTTGGATCATATATGTCTAATTGCAGTCAAGAGCCCTTCTCGTCTGCATGGACATTTCAATTTACCTCTGGGGATAATGTTTGTTAATTGTGTTTCTTTATGTGGTAAGGAAGAGAAAGGCTTCTCAGGCAGAAAGGAACTGAGTGCCCCTCTTCCCCTTTGTTCCCACAAGAAGCTAACGTCACTTCAAGAGGCACTTAATCCCATCATCCGCGGTTACAATTGCCTTGCAGCATCAATCAAAAGGAATCTGAAGTAAAATGATGCAGCTATATTGTGTAATTAAAAGCAATTCAGGTAGTTATTACTGGGGCCCTTTACAGGTCCAAATACTTAAAATGGCCCTGCAGGGATCTGAAATACCCAAGTGTTTTAAATTTGGTCAGCAACATTCTCTCCCTAGAAAGGGAAAAATATGCAAAGAAAAAAATAAAAGGAAAGGGAAAAAAAAGATCAAAATCAAAACAAAAAGCCCACTATATCTTCTTATCTTCTTCTATGTGAACTGTAGAGCAAAAGAGTTAAAAAAAAAAAATGACCCACGATTCCCAACTACAAAATGAAACAAGCTCGTCAGGGCAGGAAGGAAACAAAGAACACTGATGTTTTCCAAATTAAACGGCCCTACCTGCATCCAACTTCTGTACTTCAGAAAAAAGCATGCAGCGTAATGATGCGAGCGGAGTCTCTTCAACATGAACACACCTTACAGGCTTGATACATGAAAGTAGAAACATCCTCAAAATTCAAGTTTATTTTAAAAAATAGAGTAAATTTCTGGTGTGTCCATGCCTACTTACAAAAGCTAGATGTTGACAAGCACTTTTCTCTTTTAAAACTTAGCATAGATTTCTAAACTGATTCAGTTTATTTTTTGGATTTCTTATTGGTGTTCTGGCCAGTGAGAGTCACTGAGTTGACAGAGGTGGAAAGCAGGCATAATTCTCCAGCTTTAATGCTTGATCACAGTATCTTTAAGTTAAAATATAACTCTACAGATGTGAGACAAGGGTTAAAATAATCGTGTCTGTATTACAACAATTTTCTCTTTTACATTTAAAAAATGAGAAAAAGAATGACAGAGAAAAACGCGAAGCAAGTGCCTTTACGGGCAGTTGGACAACGCAGAATTTTTCCAGAAAGACACAAGGGTGATCTCAGGGTGATCACAAGGGTGATCTGGAAGCAGAGGAAGCCGAAAGGCTCCGCTCCACATCACTAGTACACAGTCCTGCACCTCACAGAGCAACCAATAAAGACATTCTTAGGTACAAAGTAGCAGATATTATAATTACGGCCTGAAAACTACTGTGTGTAAACGTGAGCGTCCAGTGTCAAGTACACATTCAAGTCAAAGCATGACTGTCAAGTAAGATGCTTAAACACCCACTCACTTCACTCCCCATATAAAGTTCCAGCAATTTAAGTCAGTACAAATGCTGCCAGAAGTCTAGCCTTTGGGCTGGGCATGGTGACTCGCCCCTTTAATCCCAGCCCTATGCAGGCAGAGGCAGAGGCAGCATGATCTACATAGTGAGTTCCAGGCCAAGCAGGACTAGAGTGAGGACCTTGTCTTGAAAGAAAAAAAAAATATATAGTCATACACAAACTGATATAAAATGACAGCATGGACTGATTATGTTCCTCTCTTTTATCTGCTTGCCATGCTTTTTCTGAGTAGATGATAAACCATGCTATGAGAGACACTACTCATCGGCCTGGCTTTGTGCTGAGAGTCAAGCATGTCCTGTACCCAAGACTACTGGTTAGTCTGCGATCTGCCAGCTCTCAGTATCCTCTGAACTAGAGAGGGCCTGAGGCGCCCGGTGCTGTGTGTTTACTGCCTTTGTTTTCCAGCAGGCTGGTGATGACACTTCCAGAACCAGGAGAGACGGTGGCTGAGGGAAGAGCACGGGTGGGTGTCTGTCTGCTCCCCGACCACACGTGCAGGGTGAATCACCTCACACATAGACAGCAACAGCTGTTTCTTTGCTACAGCTATCCCAACCACAGGACCCGTTTCCTGGCCTACATTCCCTGCTAGCAGCTTTTGGATTAAGAACTGTGGGTATTTTTCTCTTAGGAAAAGAATGTGAACTTTTAAGGAGACATTTTAGGAATACTTAAAACTGAGTTACACACGAGTGGGAAACACAGACGCATTGGTGATGAATTCCAGGAACAGGTCGCCACAACCTCACTACCACTTCTACGGACAGGTGCCTTATCAGGATCACACACATTTCCTTCCTCTAACGCCCCAGGTCTCTGCACGACCGCTTGTCCCTGATACTCTTGTAGATTCCTCAGGGGAAGGGCCCACTGCAGGCAGCCAGGAGCAGTCCCACAACTGGGCCCTTCAATCCCTGCCATCGATCCAGCTGCGTGCATGCTGCTTGAACACGGCCAGATCAAGCTGGAGAGCAGGATGTGAAAATTCAGCTCTAATTCCTGTGATTACAATCTGTCCCAAGCAGCCAGCACCTCCAGGGCCAGTCTACAGGCAACCTATCTACAAATAAAATAAATAAATCTCAGTTTGAAAGTTGCAGAATCTATACATGCACCTTCCAGACAGGGTTGCTAATGAGCCTTCCCCTGAATTTGTGTGAACCAATGACCGGGGCAAGCCCAGCACACAGAACACACAGGTCTGAGGGGAAAGGACCAAACAGAATCCACGCGGCAGCAAAGAGGTCTAAGCCCAGAGGCTCTGAGTGGATTTTCTGGCTGTGGCTGACTAGAGACCTCTTGACATCTAAGCCAGTGAATCAGTGGGGTTTGCTGAGCCCAGGCCATGCCAGCCTAGCACGGGGGAAACTCTACCATGAGAATTGTGTTTGGTTTGTTTGTTTTGTTTGTTTTGTTTTGTTATTTTCTGGCAGGGTCTCTTAGACAAGGGCTGGCTTTGAATTCCCTGTGCAGATAAGAATGACCTTAAACTTCGGATGCCTCTGCCTCCTTTCTTTCCTCACTGACTGTGACTCTGTCCAGGTTCACACACTCCCCTCCTCCCAGGCATGGAAATGAAAAATGAAATGAACAGCTCTGAATCAGATGGAGTTCTACAGGGATCACCACATGCATGGTTACAGAATGCCAGCCTTTCCAAACATGACCAAAGCTCAGAATGAGATTTCAGTTCTGCTCTGTCAGGGAACTCTTCAGTGAGAACAGGCATCCCTCAGCCTTTCTCTGTAGCTTCCAGGGGTATACCAGCCAGTGTGGTCCCAGACAGCAGGCAGGGTATGACCTGTCCTAGATCTACCAACATGTGCAAACATGACTTCATGTTGTCTTTTGTTCCCCATATTCCTGCTTTTTATTTTTTATTTACTTTGTCTTGATTTTTTGAGACAATTTCTCTGTGTAGCCCTAGCTATCCTGGAACACACTTCGTAGACCAGGCTGGCTTCAGACTCCAGAGACCCACCTGCCTTTGTCTCCTGAGTGCTAGGATTAAAGACGTGCGCCACCACTGCCCAGCCTATTCCTGCTTGTGAGAAACATTCAACTCACAAGGCACGTGGTGCATACCATGTTTATTTGCTAACACAACCCCTTTCAAAGAACTGGAAGTTCTCAATGTCAGAACCACTGAATATAGAAAATCTTCATATGGACTCATTTTTTAAAAATTACCATTTGCTGATAACTTTATGACCCCTATTTACTGAGTACTCAAGTATTAAAAACAGAGGTAACCCTATATTCTAAGTTGGTGTTCTGGTGCAGTGCTTGCCCAGCATGCAGGCTTGAGACCCTGGGTCCTATCCACAGAGCCCCCTCCCCACATACACACAAATAAAGGTTTTAAGCTGGATATGATGTGCTGTGGGATGTTCTGTGTGCTGTGAATGTGTTGCTCTGACTGGTTGATAAATAAAAAGCTGATTGACCAGTAGCCAGGCATGAAGTATAGGCGGGATAAACAGACAAGGAGAATTCTGGGAAGAGGAAGGCTGAGTCAGCAGATGCCAGCCCACTGTCCAGGGAGCAGCATGTAATGGCACACAGGTAAAGCCACGGAACGAATGGCGACATATAGATTAACAGAAATGGGCTGAGTTTAAGTGTAAGAGCTAGTCAGTGGTAGGCCTGAGCTAATGGCCAAGCAGTTTTAATTAACATAAGCTTCTGAGTGATTATTGTATAAGTGGGCCAAGGAACTGCGGGGGCTTGGCGGGACCCAGAGAAAACTTCCAACTACACATGATGTTATATTCCTATACTCCAGCACACTGGAGACTGAGTTCAAGGCTGAGCTGGGCTTCAGAACAAGACCCTGTCTCAAAATACAAAAGCAATGAACCAAAAAAAGTGTAGTACGTCCTGAGAACAATGTTTCTCTGCGCCAGAAGACAGTGGCACACACCTTAGTCCAGCAGAGGCAGGCAAATCTCTGAGTTCAAGGCCAACCTGGTCTACAGAGTGAGTTCCAGGACAGTCAGCACTACACAGAGAACCCCTGTCTTGAAAAACAAACAAACAAAAAAGTCAAATCTATCTTCCTCAAAGTTTGAAAAAAAAATTTTTAATTTTATTTATGGGCCAAGCATGCAATGTATACTTTTTATCCTAGCACTCAGAAGTTCAGTGGTTAAGAGCACATACTGCTCTTCCTGAGATATGAGTTTGGTTCCTAGCACACACATCAGGTAGCTTACACTGCTTGTAACCCCAGCTCCAGGGGACTTCTGATCTCTGTGGGTACCCACAGACCCCCCACATACACATAACTAAACTAATAAAAATAAATTTGCCTTCAAGATTTACATACAGTTCTAGACCAGCCAGGGTAACATAGTAAATCCTGTCTCAAAAACAAACAAAAACTCTGTGTGTGTGTGTGTGTGTGTGTGTGTGTGTGTGTGTCCATGCGTGTGTCTGTGTCTGTCCATGTCCATGTCTGTCTCTCTCTCTCTGTGTGTCTCTCTGTACCTCTGTGTGTGTGTCTATCTGTGTCTCTCTGTCTCTCTAGGTCTTGTCTCTGTCTCTCTCTACCTCTGTGTGTGCATGTGTCTATGTGTGTGTCTCTTTCTGTCTCTCTCTCTCTGCCTCTTTCTCTGTCTTTCTGTCTCTCTGTATGTGTATCTCTCTATGTGCATGTGTCTCTGTCTCTGTCTGCCTGTCTGTCTGTCTCTCTATCTCTTTCTCTCTCTCTTTCTGTGTATGTGTCTCTGTGTCTGTGTGTGTGTCTGTGTGTGTGTCTCTGTCTCTGTGTGTGTCTCTCTCTGTGTATCTCTCTGTGTTGCTCTCTGTGTCTCTCTCTGTGTCTCTTACTATGTGTCTCTGTCTCTGTGTGTCTCTCTGTGTATGTCTCTGTCTCCCCCCCCCCCTCTCTGTGTGTCCGTGTATGTCTCTCTGTCTCTCTCTTTGTATGTGTGTCTAGCTCAAAGGACAACATTCAGAAGTTGGTTTTCTCCTTCTAACCTGTTAACTCCCAGCTAGGGCTTGAACTCACGTTTATCAAGATTGGCAGCAGGCACTTTTCCCACTGAGCCATCTCACCAGCCCATTTCCTTGGATTTTGTGACAAATTTTCCGCTCATGGCTGGATAGTCACAGCTGAGGGCCCAGTGCTTAGGGAACGAACGCCTTGCACACAGCCGTGGCAGACAGCTTGGTGCCCAGTCACTGTCCTTTCAATTCTGTCCCCAATTCTCTTGTTTTCTTATCACATAAATTCACTGAGTCCATGCCAGCAGCTTCAGTCATTCACTGACGGGAACTGAGTGACTCAGAAGTCAACTTCTCATTTCTAAACTTGCTCTTGGTTGTTTTTTCCCACGTACATAGGAAGGAATCAGTTGAGTCCCTTGGGTCGCTGCTCTGCTGAATTTCTTTACACTGATGAGTTCATCAGCATTAAGCTTATGCTTGGTTGTGCTCATGCTTGTTGACTGACTGAATGACAGTACTTCTTATGAATTATAGGGACAATCTAGGGAGCCTAGAGAAATGTCACTTTCAACAGCCAGGAAACCCTTACATTCTTCTTGGAACATGTCACAACCACAATCTGAACATGACTTAAGACAAACACAAAATGCACGCTCACACACACACACACACACACACAAAATGTTGTGATAAATACAAAGAAGCTATAAGAAAACTATCCCAGGAATAAGCAGTCAATTTACACAATTGATTTGTTCTAAGGAGCCTTTCATTTATTCCATCCCTGATTGAGCTGTTACATGAATCAAGAAGGTTTAACTGTTAAGATAAAGGGGGACATTTCAATCAGGGAATACCCTTGATGGTTTAATTAAAGAATTTTTACATCTCACTTACACAGCACCGCTCCTTAAGTACTGCATGGCATTTATTTAAAATGTCCCAAAGGCAATTAAGCCCTTGATTAACAATAAAAATTTCTTCCTTAACTTCATTCTCAATTAGCATGAAGCTCATTTTTCATTGCCTGAAACTCACAGTGCATGGTACTCAATGGATTCAACTTGCATGTAAATCCACAGAAGCCACCAAAAGAACTTAAAAAGCATCAATATACACAGAAACCCTTTCAAAACGTAAGACTCATCGGGCTGTGGCTTGTGTCTGCTGACATCTTTGCCTTATAGCCTGGCCACATATGAAGTATGATGACTGCTCTGGGTTAGGGAGGACCAGGAACGTTAACACCATTCTTAACTCTGAGGGATCAGGGCTTTTTGAGCTCATGCAGCTCCTCAAAGTCTGTCCCATGGAAGAAGAAAGGCCTTGATTGGGTCTTGTTCTAAAGGAGGTAAGAGGAAAGGAAAGAATGGACCAAGAGAAGGTTCTGGAAGCCAGTCGACCTGGGAGTGCTTGAAGCTCAGATGCAGCTTATAAGTTGGACGTGATCGTGGGCTTGTGAGAATCGGGGAACTGCCACGTTGACTACTGGGCTAGTGCTGAAGCTCAGGGTACAGCCCCGGCTTGTCTGTCTGTCTGTCTGTCTGTCTGTCTGTCGGGTGCTGGTTCTCATCTCCAGCACAGTTCACACACAAATAACAGGGCCTGGTATGGAGAAGACACCCACCCCAAAAACTGACCCCATGTGTAGAACACATGGCCAGCACAGACATATGACAGGGCTGAGCAGCTTACCACACCTGGAAAACACTCCAAGGGGATGGGAGCAGCTTCCACACCGAGGGACAGCGCAGAGCCAGTGAGACAGATGTGGACTTGATGTATTCTCCACTGCGTTCCTTCCCTCCCTCCCCAGAGCTGAATGGCTGGGACCAGCTATATATAAATCTACGCTTCTCTATGAGCTTTTATCAGCTCTAACTTGGTATCTCTGCATATTCATCTACATCTAAAAAAAAAAGGAATTTCAAAAGGGTCTTGCCTTTCATTTTAATACCAGACGTTTTTATTTAGTATTTGATTCACTCAACAGTGACAACCCAGGGAAGCACCTTGGACACCAAATGGTTAACACAGGGTCAAACAACCGTGGGGATCCCAGGATGGTCAGGGCTTACGGGGCAGGGCTTCAGAACCCCCAGAGGGGACTTCTCAGAGGTGGCAACAGTGAGTTCCGCCTTGGGGGGTGAAGAACAAATTCGGGAGGCAGATCGCTCGGCAGGGTGGGAACCCAGGTGGGGCCCATCACTTTCATCTCAATTAGCACCTCAAGTCCTTTCTCCACAAATGTTGCTCACACCTCTGAGACCTCTCTGTTTATTTCCTGCACATGGGGAATTCCCAGGTATAAACACTGGTTGTTTAGCAAAACAGTGCCGCCCAGGGTCCCCGCATTTTCTACCAGAAAAGCTCCTTTTCTAGTTACCTTGTGATAAGGTCTGTTTACGTTTTCAAACTATCTAAGAAATGTATGAAACTGAATTAATTATTCTATTCCAAATATTCTTCATTTCAAAAGACCCTTTGCGATGACAATTACATTGAAAAGATAGACAATTAAATTACACTTTTTATTTAACTAATATTTATTTAGGTACCTACAGCATCCTGGGGCAGTGTGTTAAGTGGCTGGCACCTGCACCTATATTAAAGCAAACAAACCTAAATTCTCAGAGTAGTTTTTCAGGTATGTGCCACTGCCCCTGGCTTTTTATTTATATATTACACATAATAATGCGGAAGAAGGAATGATGATTTCTTATCATCACAGATTTCACATAGAGGAATCAGTAAGTGTGGAATGTCTACATAGATGGTTAAACTTCAGGAATACAATTGATAGTAGATCACTTTGAAATTAAATACTGTCATCTGTCATTTTCAAAGGACTCTTTATTGAGAGCTCAAGATGGCTCAGCATGTAAAGATGTTTGCCACCAAGCCTGACAACTTCAGTTCAATCTGTGACCCACAAGACAGAACCCACACCTGCAGGTTATCCTCCAGCTAAACACACACACACACACACACACACACACACACACACACACAGCATTTAGTGAGTCCTTTACTTGCATTATCTCAATCTTTATAACAACCCTATGAAGGGTTGGTACTATTACTGTTGTCTCTTCTATACGTGGAAACACCGCTAATTGTATTTCATAATCTAAATTTCCTAACAGGCAGCTGCAATGGTGTACAGCACATTCCATATTTGACGGAAGCTGTCTCCAGGCACTGTGAACACCGAAACACCAGCACTTTCACTTGCACTGTCCAGAAAAACTTCAAACAAATAAGACTGGGTTGGATGGCCAGGAGGAACCCATTTTAAAAACAAAAACAAAAACAAAAAGCCAGCTGTGGCAACATGCTTCTGTAACCCCAGGTTTCCTGCACCAGGATGGGCAGCAGAGAGACAGCAGAGTCTGGAGTTTGTAGGCTAAGCCTGGAGACCCTGCATCAACAAGGGGGAGGCCAGACTCCACCATACACTGCAGGAGTACCTTCATATTCATTCTCATTCTTCTCTCTCTCTCTCTCTCTCTCTCTCTCTCTCTCTCTCTCTCTCTCAAAGAAAAGGTTCAGGCAAAGAATACAGAGAAAAAGTGACTCTATTTGTAACAATTTAGAACAAAACTTGGAAAACTTCTATATTAAAGGACCAGACAGGAGCTATTTCAGGCTTCTAGAGTCTGAAGGAAGAGTGTGGGTGATTACAGAGAGGTACCACAAACAAGAGAGGGAGGATACAGATGTCCACAGATTTTTTTTTTTATACATTTAGAAGTAAAATTGCATGCGATTTTTTGGTAATAGTGATAGTAAAACGGCACTGGTTGGTGGAGCTGGTTGCTGGCGGAAAAGTCACAGGCCAGAGTTATAAAGAGCTTTATTAGAAAGAAATAGGGGACAGGAGGGGAGCCAGGCCTGGTGGGGGAGGGAGCAGAGCAGAGCAGGGAACAGACAGAGAACATAGAGCAGAGAGTGGAGAGAGAGAGAGAGAGAGAGAGAGAGAGAGAGAGAGAGAGAGAGAGAGAGAGAGAGAGAGAGGTGGGGGTCAGCTTTTTGAGGCAGTGTGTTGTCGACAGCGCCCACTGATGATGTAAGACGGAAGACACAGGACCCCAAGCTGCGCATGTACAGAATCCTAACAAATAGTCTATAAGGAAAAAATGAGAATTTACTTTAGGGAGTAGTATTTCCCTTAATTGGGGTTCAAAGGTAATGTGCCCATTAAATCGTTCACCTGGACAACACATTCCTAGGTACAGGAACAGGCGGGGGCTGTGCAGGGCTGGAGAATGGCTTAGTTGTCAAGCACTTGTCTAGCACATACAAGACCCTGATTCAGTCACTAACACCATGCACAAGAAACAAACAAATAATAAATAACCTGAAATAGAGTATCTCTCTCCAGGGTTAGTCACAGTCAAATGTATACACTCTGGAGTCCCATTTCAGAGAGAGGATGTAGGCAACAGAGAGGCCCTAGCCATAATCATAGCAACAGAAAAGAAGGGTCAGCCTGGAGGCCTTGGGAACCCCAGCCAATGCCTGAACCTTGCCATTACCTTGTGACTAACAGGCTCGCAGCCCCCCCCCCCCCCCTTAAGCCGGGAGGTTGGCGGGGACTGCTCTCACATTCTGTATTTTTTTAACTCTGAGTTTCTCTCACTTTCCTTATTCTTCCGATCCTGATGTCAATACATTTCTTTTGGGGGCAAGTTCTAAGGGATCAGTTTTGTGTTTCTAAGTATAGCACATATTTCATCCTTTTAAAACACAAAACCCAGAAACAGTCTTTTGTGGGCTCCCTGCTCTTTGTGTGATCACAGGGGAGGGGAGGGGAGGGGAGGGGAGAGGTGAGGAGGAGGCGATTGGCTCACAAAGGTCCAGGCTGTATTTGACTACAGAAATGCAGAGCATGGGAGCAGGGCAAGAGAAATGAATCCAAAACCCCACAACACACAAGCTTATTTTTCTTTCAACAGATTAAGGATCGTAGGTCTTCGTGCTTACTCAGATGGAACAAGAAAAGATTTTAACCTCTTTGCCTTGTTCCCTTTTGAGTCTGAGCAAAATAAAAACCCAGTGCATTGAAAACATCCATTATCATTCTCTTCTTCCTGTTAGGAGCTGAGACAACATCTGGTGAAGGACTCAGGGTTATGTTGTAGTCCAGAATAGTCACAGAGAAGCAATGTCAGAAGCCCAGAACCAGAACACGAGGCGGAAGTTCCCTTTCGCTCCTTCCTATGACAGACAACTAGACCTAATGGGGACGCGGCCTGGCCACTGAGGATTAAATTCCAGCTCCAGCTTCCAGCAGCACACTAACTCCAGCTGCTGGGGATGATGAGCCACACACTCCGAAAGCTTACACAAATCCTATGGCTTTTGTGGGAAAGGACCATATTTTCCAAATTAGCCCACTGGTAGCTGACTGGACATCCATAATGAACTGCCGTGCCTGGTGACTGACTAATGGTGCCTTCAGAAGTAGTCAGACACCATGCACAATAATGTATACTGGTAGCAAACAAAGCAAGGAAAACTGGCTAGAGGTAAACATAGTAAAATCAAAAGAATTTTGAGTAATCAAATTACAAAGAGGGGTGGTCTCCCATCCAGCCTCAGCAGCTTTCCCTCTCAGGGACAATTCTGAACCAAGTCTATTCCTTTCTGTGATGGGGTCAAGTTTCTTACTGGTTTTCTCTTCTCTGGTTATCCCTATAGCATAATATACCATTGGGGTTGTAGGCTCTTAAACATCAGTATAAGGAGCTGAGGAGGTGAGAGTAATGTAGGTAAGAGTGGACAAGCTTGAGGACCTGAGTTCAAATCCCCAGAACCCACATAAAAAACCTGCCATGGCCATGTGTGCCTGTGATCCCAGTGTTGGGAGGTGGAGTACAGAGACCCACAGAGCTTCCTAGTGAGAACTTACTCAGGATCAGAGAATCTGAGCTTGCTTTATCCAGCAGGGCTGCATAAGGAGATGATTTGGCTAAGGGCATGTTTGCCAGGTATTTGGAAGGGTCTACACTTGGCTGTATGGTGTGCTTTGATCTTGCAAGGAGGAGGTCTTTTGCCTCTCCCCTTGACATGTTATAAAAAGCCCTTTTCAATAAACGAGGTGGCAGTTGGGTATTGACCCAGGCCCTCCCAAAGCTATCCTATGTCTCATCTTTCTCCTCGTCATCTAGGTCTCTCTTTCTATCCAATATTTCCTCATTCCTCTCTCCACCTCCTAAGAACTCTTCTAAAGGTGGGTGCAGGTCGGGAGCTGGACTCCCACAGACTCCTGGTGGAGACAGGTGGATCCTGGGAGCTCCTACAGTGAGATGGGAAGTGAAGTCAGGAAAATGCCCAGAACCTCACGGGCCAGCTAACCTGATGGACACAGCAGAGAATAAGAGCCTTCGCTCCACCAGAGCAGTGGCACCTGAGACTGTGTTCTAACCTCTGTTGTTGAACACACACCCCCATACAAATGTGAGGACCTGAGTTCCAGTCCCAAGACTAGTCTGCCAGGAGTGGTGACCTATGCCTTTAATCCCAACACTCGGGAGGCAGGGGATGGCAGGCCTCTGTGAGTTTGAAGCCAGCCTGGTCTACATAGTGAGTTCCAAGACAGTCAGGGCTGTATAGTGAGACTCTCAAGAAACAAAAAACAATTAAAAAAAAAAAAAAAGGTGGTAATCCCAGTGCCGAGAAGGCAGAGTCTGAAGGTCCCCTGGCTCATTGGCCAGTCTGTCTAGTGTAAGTGGTGAGTTCCAGGCCAGGGAAAGACCCTGTCACAAAGACACAAGTTAATGACTGCTGAAGACATGGAAAGTTGTCTTCTGGACTCTACAAGAAATCATATACACGTGGACCTCTCTTCATACAAACCAACCAAAAAACAGACAAACAAAAATCCTACACTCAGATCCTTCCCTGCAGATGCTTCTCTGTGTCCTGTACTTCAAAAGTTGTCCTCACCTCAACTCCAATGCAGAGGGAGTTAAGGGACAGATCTCAGTAAGGTACTCAAGTATCGGGTCCTGGGGCACTCCAGCAAAGAAGGAGCAGTGTGGGCTCACCCTCTGTCCTTGGCTGGACACACAGGCGTAGAAGGAACATTGCAGGCCTTCTTGTTGGTACCTTTTGGGGTCTCTCTCCATGAGCACCCAGTAGTCTACGGTCATCTATGTTCCATGCTTCAGACACTTCCTGAGACCCATCCTGTCCATCATGACCCCATGGAGTCCTCTCTCCACCACAGCCAGGGTGCAGACAAGGCCCCCTCGTTTGCGTCTGGACATTCGCACGCACTTCTGTTCTCCCTGAAATCATCAATAAGCGTGGTCTCTGGGCTTTGAGGTGCCCTTCCTCTTTAGTCATCTACTGTCCTTTTTGTTTCAGTAAGGAATGAAAATGGTTTCCACTTTTCCCCCAAACCCAGAGCCTTATAAATACTAAGCAAGTGCTCTACCACCGAGCTACATCCCCAGCCCTTGTTTATTTCAAGATATGGCCTACTATGAAGCCCAGGCCTTGAACTTGAAATGTAGCTGAGGATGACTTTGAACTTCTGATCATCCTGCCTGTACCTCGTGAATGCTAGGATGACAGGTGAATGCCAGCACACCTTGTTTATCATCACATTTGTTTATTTACGTTCATGATATATTTATGATTTGTGCATATGTATGTATATGTGTTCATGTGCTGTGGGGCCTGTGTGGAGGTCAAAGGACAACCTAGACTATCAGTCTTTACACCTTGTTTGCGACAGGGTCTCTTGGCTGGTCACTGCTGCCTATGCCAAGCTGGCAGGGGCACTGTCTCCCATCTTGCCATAACATACGATAACAGATGCATGCTACGATGCCCCTTTTTAGGTGGGTTCAATGTCAAACTCAAGCCCTGACATTTGCATAGCAAGGACTTTACTCACTGAGACATCCCAGCCCCATCTCAACCTTTAGACAAGGTTTTGTTGGATCTATGTTTACTTTCCATAATCCATATAAGTCTTCCAACTCCTACTTATTTTTCTTTAAATAGTGCAACTTTCCAGTATCTGGCCAATATCAGTGAAAATATAACTAAGTCAGGGCTGCTTCCCTCAGCCCCCATTCTTGCAAGGGGACCCTGGGAAAGGAGTTTGCCTTCTGTGTTTTTAGCCTTCTGGTGGCCTCCTGAGACCTTGGCTGTGGTCTCTGTGTTCCTCAGCTTCCCTAAAGGATTATCTTGGTCTGTTCTGCTGAGGCTCCCTGAACAGTCCTGTCACACCACATTTGTGGCCACCACTGCACCCCGGCTTCGCCATGCCTGTCCTGAGGAAGCTGAGAGGACACTTGTTACAAACAACTGTCTTGGGGTCTCACTGTCCCAAAGACACCAACAAGCGCAGCAACCAAGATGCTTTCTGTCCCCTTCAGCACCCCTCAGGGCTAGGTACACCTACCCAAGGACCCGTCCACCAGCCTCCTGCAGAGCCTTCCAGAACATCAGCTTGCTCCACCTGTTTTGTTTGTTTGTTTTTACCACAGTGACAGTCACATTTCATAAGATGAACAATGGAAAGACATCGACTCAGGACAGTGAGGTCCTCGAGTCCAACCGAGGAAGCCACTTCTCTTCAGTGCTCTGGTCCTGGCTCTGGTGGCTAAGTATTTATAAAGACAAGCTCTGACAGCACCCAGCCCCACCCTCCACCCAGCAGCTGGTCCAATGACAGTATTAACCAGCTAGGCCAATGCTGACAGCACTAACTGGGGACATGACCCCATGACCACAGAGGTGACTTGGTGGCAGTCACACATGCACAGAACACATGACATGAGCTGAAAGCTGGCCCTCCTTTCTTCCAGAAGAAACACTTTGCTAACTGACAGAGAAACAAAAAAAATTTTACTTTCTTCTTGGTTTTTTGAAAGAGGGTCTCACGTGGCCCAGGCTGACCTCAAACTGACTGTTCTAACTTCTGATCTTGGTTTCTACCTCCCGAAGGCTCCGTGCACAGGCGTGTGCCACGAGCACTTCCTTTTAGACGATGCAGGGACAGAACCCAGGGCCTTGTGCATGTTAGACAAGCACTTTCCCATCTACATCATCAGCCCTGACGAGTCTTTCCAGATGTCTTGTGAGTGCCTCACTAACGAACTAAGGGCTGTCACACTTTCTTCGCTCCTCTTAGGAGGGCAAAGGGACGATGGCTCTCCTGCCTTCCTCTCTTTATGTTCGTTTCCGAAGCCCATCAAAGCCAGCTGACACAGTCCCCAAACAGAACCGTGAGTCCAGAGGCACACAGTGCAGCGCCCAGGGAAAACAGATGCGGAGAAACGCGTGACAGCAACCACGACCCACCATTCCTTATGCTTCTTCCCTTAAGTACAACCGGCACTCCAACAGTGGCTACAAAGAGCTGCTCCACAAGGGTGTGGAGGAAAGGCTTCCTGGCTGACCTAGAAGCAGAGGGTCTTTGGACTAAGATTGCATATACATTATCTCCATATAAATAGCTGAGTACATTTGTTGGTCAGCAACAATATGTCAAGCATATCATAGCATACAAAGATACCACTCCCAGCTTTAGAACTCACACTTAGAAAAGACAAAAGAGCACACATCATTCTTTCCAGAGCTGCTTGTTCACAAGGCAGCCTTTCATCCTGCCTTACAGGAAGAAGGCTCTTTCGGGGGCCCCTGGCATTCTGTGTGCCCCGGCTCCGTTAGCAAGGCTGGGTAGTCCTTCCAGAATAGTACTGCTAAAAGCACACAGAACAAGTGTTTCCAAACAGATTAGAAACTGCTCTATTTACGCTCTGCGTTGAGAAGGGCTCCATTTGAATAGAATGAACTTTGGAGGCCACCCTTACAAAACTCAGGGGAAGACACACAGTGGGACCTGTACTGTCAACACTAATATGGAAAGACACATAGTGGGACTGGAAATGTCAACACTAATATCCTCTGCAAACAGAACTGACATGTGTCGTTCCCTGGGAGATGTGTTTGGGAATAGGAGAACAATTTTCTAAGCTGGATGATGTCTCATGTCTATAGTCTCAGCACTTAAGAGGCTGAGAAAGGAAGATTGCTAGAGTTCCAGGCCAGCCTGGGCTACAGAATGAGACAGCCTCAAAAATCAAAAGAGGAAAAGAGAGGAGGGGAGGGGAGGAAAAGGGAGAAGTTATTCCATTTCCCACTTAATTTCAGAGATAAAGTGCCCAGAGGAGCACAATGCTCCAATTTTACAGAAAGACTTTTGCCTGAAGACCTGCCTTCCTGGAAAAAGTCTGAATCAAGCTCAATTTGATGGGCATTCTTTCTTCTCAACAATTATCATGCTGATTTCTTGGGGGGGCAAAAAAGCAGTATTTGGCAATGGGGTGGGGAGTGGAGGTCAACTTACTAGAGGAAGCATTTAAACGTATCTGTGTTGCAGCTCATTGGTGGAGCACTGTGCCTAATGTGTGAGGTCCTAGGTTTGATCTCCAGACTGCAAAACAAAAAGTCTGTGACTATGTCTCAAACCAGCAACTGAAGCAGACAGTTTCTCTGGTCTTCGAAGCCTTGGAGGGAGGAACTTCCCACAGTGATGAAGCAACTTCCCACAGTGATGAAGCTCTGACACTCTTACAGCCTCACAAGGCTTTTCGGGGACACAGAAAAAGCACCAATTGGGTAACGTCCCTGTCTCTTGGGGTGATTGATGGAAATTAGAATGTTAGTAACTGATGCCCTGGGGGAATGGAGAGGACGTGGACGGGGTGAGAGGTTGCCATGGAGTGTGCACCGAGGGGCCAGGACACGTTAGGGACGGAACCCTCTCACCCAGCTGCACTCTTTTTCTGCTGGCTCTTTTTCCAGGCAAAGGAAACCAAGTGACCACCTGGGTCTCTGCTACACCACCCAGTGCTTCTGCAGCCTCACCAGTCACGGCAGCCTTAGCACCCCAAGAACTAAGCCCCAGTACTGAGGCCAAAGACAGGCGGTACTTTGGCACACAGTTAAAGCTGCTTACTGAATGCTAAGTTTCTGCAGTTTACAGCTGTCATCTACATGTAAGTGAAAGGCAATTCTGCGGACATCAAAACAATGATGTTAAAATGCTGTGAACCTGACATACAGTCGGCAGTTAAAAACAGTATTTGAAAAGTGAATGAGTTTATCTTTTGGTGTTTAATCCAGAAACACTACCAAAAACACTCAACAAGAAGTCAAATGCCATCCGATAAGTTGCTCAAAGTTGTAATCGTCTGTTAAGCTTTTAGAAGGATTGTAACAATTATACAAATAACTCTGAAATTAATTTTTAAAAATCTCACACTAATTTAATATAGAACACATTGG
This sequence comes from Peromyscus maniculatus bairdii, assembly GCF_049852395.1. Classification (NCBI taxonomy): domain Eukaryota; kingdom Metazoa; phylum Chordata; class Mammalia; order Rodentia; family Cricetidae; genus Peromyscus; species Peromyscus maniculatus. The sequence continues at coordinate 119,838,984 of NC_134860.1, read as the reverse complement.
TGTATAAATCCAACCCAAGCTACTTACAACTAAAACACGCTTCAAAGAGCAACTAAGGGACCCCCTTTCTACAGCCCAGCTACCCTCTTAATACAGACTGTTATTAACCTGTTGCTCCATGCGCATGTGTGGTGCCTGGATTAACTGAGCAGAAGGCAACAGCCCTAAAAACAGATTCAGGGCATCCAGGCAGTAAGCCGAAAATGAAGGGGATTCACACACCACCACAATACCTCCCTGGGGGCCGTTCCAGTCCATCAGAACCCAAATCCAACTTTTCAAAGCATTTAAATGTATGGCTACCAAATAGACTTTGCATTTGCAATAAATAAACACACACATTTTCCAAACCGGTTTTTAAAATACAATAGGTGTGACTGAGTTTTTACACTAAGCACTTGATTCCCCTGACCTACCTCTAGATCAAAACAGCCCAAGTTAACATCCCCACTGGCTTTCCTCAGAACATCCCTTCATCTCTTCCACAGACTCTCAACAAACAGAAAAGTTGGTAAATAAAGAAAACAAGCGACAGCAGACCAGGATCTCCTACCTGGCCTGCCCACCCCAGGCCAGCTCCGGCTCCCTCACAGCACAAGAAGTGAAAGCTGACTTTCCCCAGGCTTGCTTCCTTTTGTTTCCAGAGCATCTCCCCGAAACTTACCCGAACTGTGAGTGTCTGAGCCAGAGGCTGGTCCAAGGAGCTTTCAAACACCAGAAAAAACAAAGCGCCGACTTGATTACTCTGGGCTTCCCTTGTTTCACAAGGTGATGTTTCTGCCCCCAGGCCGACAGCAGCCTCCTGAGTCAGGGTCCCAGATAACGGTCATCTTGAAAGCCCAGCTTCTCTTGTTGAGGATTAGAGTGCTGTATCCAACACACTCCTCCTCATCGCAGCCAAGTAGGCCCCATAAACGCTAGCACTCAGCAGGGCGCACCCTGAACTTTAAGCCTCGGCAGCAGCTAAGAAGAGAACATCATACGTTTACTGAGATTATCTGTTGCACCAGAGAAGAGGGAATTAATCAAAGCTCCCTCGTAAGGCAGTGGTGGACTGAGCCGCCCACCCAACCCCTTTCTGAAAAGGACTCTGGTGATGAGTGGTCCCAACAAACCCGAGCAAGGTACACAGGGACACTTGTTCAAGTTTTTTTTTTTAAATGACCCATTAAGGACGATTTTCAAGATTGTTTCTGAACATGAATTCAGTGCATCGAGACATCACAAACTTTTTAAAAAAAAAATGACCTTTTACAGCTTCTCTGACTTTTGGGACATGTTTGTGACTATGTACACTCAGTTCACGCTCACCGTGCCACACACACACACACCCAAAACAAGAGTTAAGCGATCCCCAAAGCCACACTTGTGAATGCAGACAGGTGCTACTTTCTTAACCAGAAAGTCTAGCCAAGATCAGTCTGGGAAGCCATTCTTTCTGCTTCTTCTCCAAGTCCTGGCTGCCTTTGGTAAAAGGAACTCCACCACCAGAATCATTTTCCTCCAAGTGTTTGTCGATTCCACACTTTGAATTAGTATGGAAGAGTATATTTTACCATAGAAAAGAAACAAACAGATTTAAAACCAAAGACTCGAAAAGCAAGGGAGAGGGTGAAGGGAGCCAAGGGCTGAACCTAAATGTAGTATTTTTATTGACTTCTTAGAAACCAAATAACCTGGCATATTCGTGTGTGCACTCTACAGCAGACATTCAGCCCCATTGTACCACTCAGAGCAGAATAAAGGGGAACCCTACTGTTTGAAACCCAGCGGAACATCCCCACAACAGGACGCGACTGTTCCCTCATGCATGAATGGGACAGAGATGAAAGACGAGATGGGCTTCTGAGGTACAGCGAAAAACAAAGCCAACAAAAGTGCTGACCGCGAGGGTTGACACAACTCAGTGCGGACAGGACGAGGACGGCCGGGTGACACGCAGCAGAACTGAAAAGTCTGCACAAGTGGCTTTTCTCTCCACCCTTCACAGAAGACAATTCAGTGTTGGTACAGCTATCATTAAAAACAAAAACACCAAGACCCAGGACCATTCTTAGGCTCACAAACTTTTAGCCTCCGTTTAGCAAAGACTTTCCATTTCTATGATAATTTACACGATCTGTGTATGTGGTAGCACATCCCAGAGGCTAAAGGATATGAAAATTATGTGTATACTTGGATGGGAAGTGGGCTCAAGGGTCATATGAAAAATGGGCCCGAGGATATTTATGTAGGGAAAATAAAATATTTTCTTCTTTCCTCATAGTATAATAAGATATTTGATATAAATTTGGGATTGAATTTTATCTAGCAACAGTATCAAACATTTGGGCTTTAAATGTCTCTACTCTCAATCCCAGGTGCCAAGATATTACTGGCAAACACGACAGGAGAACGGAGCATTTTTGGTACTCTGGGGTGAATGCAGTCATGGGGGTGTACTGAGAATAATTATTTTTTAATGTTTCTGTTTTTCTTAAATTGAGGCACACCTGTCCACACTTTACTAATGTTGAACCTTGCTAATGAGATTCTTGGGGAGAAAATCCTGTCACCCCAATGTATTAAAATCCACTGGATGATTTTTTTGCTCTGTTAGTCCATCAGCCTGGGAAAGTCACACCATGTTTTAAATCTCACTCCTAAGCATTATTCCTCGTTTGAAAGACTGCAATCTCACACAAAACCCAAGAAGCAGTTATTGACCCTGTCAGAACACCTGATTAATGGATAAACGCTGTAATTGATTAGCAGAGAAGTGTGAATTAAAACGGAACATGGCATCAATAACAGGCCTCCGACAAGGTATCTGACTGAAAATGTAGAACAAGAGCCTGGGGCTCAGTCTCATCAAAGGCATGCTTTTCTTTAACCCAAGGAAGCATGGGAAGCATGGGAAGGAAGCGTTGTCCTGGGCTCTGTGGTTCTTTATCCTTCCTCTAGGGAGGGGTGCTGTGGGAGGCACCAGCACACAGTCTGGGAGCTTGGCCACCACCTTCAAACATCAAGGAGAGCAGAGCAGGGCGGTTACAGATTCTCACTCAGAAAACGGACTCGCAAGGATGACCAGGCCAGTTTGTGGCCAGCCTGGACTATCCTTGGAGACTCTGTCTCAAAATTAAAAGTCAAGCAAATTCCTGGGAGACAAGAAGCCAAGGCTCTCAGGAATGCTGACTCCATCTGCTTATAGAAAGTGGATGTTTCATTCATTCACTCACTCATTCATAAATTAGTGTCTGGTCTAGCTAGACAGGCTATTGTTTTGTATTCTGTTTGTTTTTGTTTTGTTTTACTATTTGAAACAGGGTCGCTCTACACATCCCTGGCTGTCCTGAAATTCACTATGTAGACCAGGTTGGACTCAAACTCAGAGAGCCGCCTGCCTCTGCCTCCTGAGTGCTGGGATTAAAGGCGTGCGCCACCATGCTCAGCAAATAAGTCTTAGGGTAGACTGTGCAGACCCACTCCTGTCCAAACCATCCAGAAATACTGGATGACTGTGGGAGCCCGTTCTCGGTTCCTCGTGGCTTTACCCAGCAGGTCCACATGGAGGATGATCAGGACCACGGGCCTGAGTGCAGGGGTCTGAGATGGTCTGCACTTGGCTGTGCTGGGGGAGGAGGTCTTTTGCTCCACCCCTTGGCGTCTCTAAAAAAACCCTGGGGCAGAGACAGTTGGGGCTCGTTGAAAAAGGTTCCAGGCCCTCTCGAGGCTATCCTTTATTTTCTATCTGTTTATCTCCACAATAAATCCTTCTATCTAATATTTCCTGCTGCTCACACTCAAGAAAACTCTGGGAAACTGTGGGGGTGGTGGGTAAACGCCCCACAGATAACCTGAAATAAAACTAAAACTAACGGAGCTGAGGGTTTGGCTCAGCTGGTGGAGTGTTAGGGAACAGACCCGAGGCCCAGGGTGTTAGCTTGCTCACCCGCACCACAGAAAAGCTGGCTGCAGTCGTGGAAGCCCAGACTTCCGGTCCTGCAGAATCAGTGAGCGCCAGCTTCAGCAAGTAACCCTGCCTCAAAAACTAAGGTGGTTAGCAATCAAGGAAGACCTCTGATGTCTACCCCTGACCTACACACACACACACACACACACACACACACACACACACACACACACACACACACACACACACAAATGTAATTAAAACCAAAAACAATAAACCATGCCATCACACACACCTTAAATCCTAGCACTTGGTTGATAGAGACAGGACGACCTCTGTTAGTCTTGGTTACCAAATAAAAATAAAGACAGTGGCCCAAGAATGTATTCACAATTCAGGTCCTAGGGATCCCAGAGGCAAAAACAACTCCTACTAAAGATGAACAGAGGATAAATAGGAAGTTCTAATCCATGGGAACCAGATATACTACATGAAAAGCTTAAAAAGAACAGAATTACGTTTGATTAAAGTTATAGCCTGGCACAGTGGCATTCCCCTACAATCTTAGCACTTAAGAAGGGGAGGGTAGTGCAGGGCGTTGGTGGCGCACGCCTTTAATCCCAGCACTCCGGAGGCAGGGGCAGGCGGATCTCTGTGAGTTCGGGCGGATCTCTGTGAGTTCGAGGCCAGCCTGGTCTACCAAGTGAGCTCCAGGAAAGGTGCAAAGCTACACAGAGAAACCCTGTCTCGAAAAAAAAAAAAAAAAAAACAAAAAAAAGGGGGGGGGGCAGGAGGATAGCCACAAGTACGAGACACTAACGTGGCGAATAATACTGACCGCTGTTCTAGCTTGCTTTTCTGTTGCCGTGAGGGAGGAAAGGGGTTGCTTCAGCTTACACTTCCAGGTCACAGGTCATCACTGAGGGAAGCAGGGCAGGACTCAAGTAGGAACTGAAACAGAAACCATGGAGGAATGCTGCTTGCTGGCTCAAGGATGATGATAGGGCTCACAGTATGCTGCACCTTCCCACGTTATTGAAACAGTCCAAGAATGGAGTCCTGTGAGGGGAATTCTGAGTGCTCGTGAGAAAACTCCAAGAAAACAAGAGTCTGTGACTTCAATTTCTCCAAACCATGGACATGTTCTAGGAATGTGTGCTCATGCCCCCCCGGGTGTAGCCGACTCTGAGTACTCACTTCAGAGTGTCATTACAGCTGGCTATTGCTATTTGTTGATATGCCTCTATGGAGAACACGTTTCTGCCACGCACACCCTGCTCTCAGGATTACACTCCACTCAGGTGACTCCTCCTAACCCGCAGGTGTAAACTGTCTGACCTCTGGAGAAAGCTGGCTGTTGCCTGAGAGTCTGGTCCGCCTCCTTTTTAGAACCCGCTCTCTCAGGTCTGACTGCCCTTAGATCAGTAAGCACATTATCCATCAAGACAGTCTCTCACAAACATGGCTACTGATACGGCAATGCTTCAATTAAGGTCCCTTCTTGCCAGCTGACTCTAGGTAGTGTCACAGTAACAATAAAAATTAACCAGGAAAAGTGTCAATTTGATAGGATCTAGAATCCCCCAGGAGACAAGGCTCTGGCTTGCCTCTGAGAGATTATGTAGATTGGGATTGCCTCTGGGCATGTCTGTGAGTGATACCCTACATCAACAGAGGTGAGAGGCCCACCGGAAATGCCCAGAACACTGATCTCCACCATTCTTTGCTTCCGGACTGTGGATGCAGTGCTGACACTGCCTCAAGCCTTGCATGGGATCCGAGTTCAATGCTCAGAGCCCTCATTGAAAAAGTGATTGTGCTGTTTACTTGTAAACTCAGTGCTAGGCAGGCAGACAGGAGGATCCCTGGGGAAGGTCAGTCAGCCAGTCTAGGCTAATTGGTGACCTCCAAGCCAATGAGAGACCCTGTCTCAAAAATGAGGTAAACAGTCTCTTTTTCTTCTTTTTAAAATTAATTTACTTTTATGTGTATGGCTGTTTTGCCTGAATGTATGTCTGTGCACCATGTTTGTGCCTGGGCGTCTACAGGGGCCAGAAAAGAAATCCGATCCCCTGGGACTGGAGTTACAGACAATTGTGAGCTACCCAGTGAGTTCTGGGACTTGAACTCAGGACCTCTGGAAGAGCAGCCAGTGCTCTTAACCACTAAACCATCTCTCAGCCCAGAAAGTGTTTGTTTCTGAGGATATCATTAGAAGTTATTCTATGGCGTCTACACACCTGTGTACGCAGTTGCTAAAACTAGAAAGAAGGAATTGTAACTACCAAAAAATAGAACATTATCCAAAAATAAGACATTAACTTGAGGGGCTGGAGGGTGGCTCAGAGGTTAGGAATGCTTGCTGCTCTTGTGGAGGACCTGGCTTCCTAACAGGAACACAACAGTCCACACACCTTAACTCCAGTTCCAGGGCATCTGACAGCCCTGTCCCCCTTAGGCACCAGGTACACATGTGATACATGTACAGACATGCAAGCAAAACATTCCTACATATAAAAAAGAATAAGTAAATCTTTAGGAAACAATGTGAAATGAAACCAGACAGAATCTTTAGAAACCATTAATTTGAAATGAAACCAGACCGAAGTTTTAGAATTAAAAAAAGTCAAATAACTGACATTAATAAGCGAAAGAGTAGATCAGACATGAGCATAAAGAACCAAGAAAGTACAGAATGAGTGTGTGTGTGTGTGTGTGTGTGTGTGCAGGCACACAGATCAGGGTGCAGAGTCAGGAGATGGAAGCCATGAGGCTAAGGAACAAGAAGGGGACATGAGTCATCACAGCCAGAGTCAGAAAGCAGCAAGCACCGAGGACTAACACCGAACAGGAAAAACCGCATAAACAATTACAAATCAGCACCTAAACGAGGCACTGTGAAGCTACTGAACACGGATGTAGGCAGTGATTCTTTCCATGCAGCTGAATACTCTGTTCCGAAGCACCAAAACAACCGTGAACTTAGCAGAGTGTTTCAAAGCACTAAGGAAGGAAACAGCCTGTGACGTTGAATTCCGAAGAGAAGGAAAGAGACTAAGAGATGGAGCTCAGGTAGAGACTGTGCTTGGCATATGAGAGGTCCTGGGTTCGAGCCCCAGAAAACACAGGCCTAGGACGTCAGAAGAGACTGTATGCAATTAAATTTACTGAATCAATAATCAACACAAATAGACTCAGATTGAGCCACAGGCGGTGCACACCTGCAGAGGACATAAGATTATAAGTCAGAGGCCAGCCTGGGCTATACTTGATCATCTGTCTGCTGCAGACACAAGACCCCTGATACAGTGCCCATTCATGCCCCAGACACAGAATAAAAACAGAGAAAATCCCTGTGTGAATCCACAACCCAGTCAGCAGAGGCGTGCACACCTGTAAGGCCCTAAGTTTGACCAGCATTCTGGTTCTGCCTCTCAGGCCCCAGTGCTGTAGGCAGTTACCAGCCAGCTTTTCCATTTCGTTCCCACTCTCTTTTCCCAAAGCTTGCTAATAGTCAAGCTAGGGTAAAAGCCCTAAGCACTGATGTGTAGCTAACCTAGAAAGCGACAAGTTTGGAACAGAAATTGGCAGGAGAAGGACCTTAAAAATAAACCTTCTGGGGAGATGGTTCAATGTTTACTGTGCACACATGAGCACCCCCTAGCATGTAAAAGCTGGGCATGACTACTGAGTCTGAAGCACTGGTGCAGGGCAGGAATGGGAAGGTGTGGTGGTCACAGGTGGATCCTGGGTGCTCTAGGAGCAGCCAGTCTGACCATCCAACCTACCAAAAGAGTAAGCTTCAAGTCAGTGAGAGACCCTGCATGGTAATATTTCATTTGTACTGAAATGTGATTTTATTTGTATATTAATAAATAAAGTTGCCTGGGGGTCAGAGCTAATAGCAAGCCATAGGCAGTGTTGTGCCCAGATCGTGACCCCCAGAGAGACCACCAAAGACGAGCATGCCGGAATGCAAAAGCAAGGTTTAATTCTGGATATCCAAAAGCAATACAAGCCTAGGCAGGGACTTCGTCCAATACATCCAACGCAGTGGAGGCTGGAGGAAGCGCCCACCTGTCTGCAAGCTCAGTTTTTAAAGGGAAAAGTCACAAGGTTACATCATTTAGGGGTGCTAGTACAGGTACAATTCTGATTGGCTCGCTTCTAGGGACTTCTAGAAATTACTTCTAAGGGAGTGGTTGCCCGCCACCATTTCTCATTGGCTGCCCTCAGGTGGGGACATTTCTGTGGTCAGTTACCCTGGAAACCAGGGAGAGGACATTCCATAGTCTGGCAGGCATTACCTCTTGACTATCTTGTGACTCTGTACTTTGACACTTCCTGGTTTCTGGAATCTGAACTGACTGGTTTCAGTAACTTCTGGCCTGTTCCAGTAACTTATGGCCTTTAGCTAAAAGGAGCAGTCTTAGGCCTTTAGTTTTGGGGTGAGAGCATTTTGGTCTTATTTTGGTTCCACAGGCAGAAGCTGGGCGGTGGTGGTGCACACCTTTAATCCTGATCACATGACAGGCAGATCTCTGTGTGTTCAAGGATACAGCCAGCATGGAGACACACGCCTTTAATCTCAATACCAACCATAGAAGACCTGGAGGTCTGTATAGATGGGCAGTGACGAGGAGGTCATGTGGTTGGGTTTACAACCAATGAGAAAGCAGAATAGAAAGTCAAAGTCAATAAAAAGGACAAACACACAGGAAGTAGGTCTCTTGCAGAGGAGGACAGCAGCAGCAGTGAAGGGTAAGGTTTTTAGCTCTTAGCTATTGCTCTGACCTCTTGGGCTTTTTAACTTTGCAATTGGCTTTGTGTTTCTTGTTTAACAAGACGGTTAATCTACAACCCTGTCTCAAGAAATACCAGGGTTAGGCTGCGAGATGGCTCCACAGGTAAGGGTACCTGCCACCAAGCCCAAGAACCTTAATTCTATTTCTGGGACCCACAAGTTGAAAAGAGAAACCCAACTCCTCCAAGTTGTACTCTGACCTCCACATGTGCTGTGACCTCTGTATACTGGTATATGTATGCACACATTCACAATCACACACAAATAAATAAATGAAATTTAGAATGTTTGTAGGTCAGTCACAGTGGCTCACACCTTTAATTTTAGCACTTGGGAGGCAGAAGCAGGAGGATCTCTGAGTCTGAGACCAGCCTGGTCTACATAGTGAGTTCCAGGACAGCCAGAGTTACATTGTGAGAACCTATCTTGACAAAACCAGAAACAAATGAATAAATAAATAAATTTAAAAAGAAACAACCAAGGTGAAGAAGCAATTTTGAGGAAGACACCCTAATATTACCCCTCTATCCTCCACACATACACACATATGCACACATAAGTTCACACTCATACATACACATATTGGCACCACATACATACACACATGAAAGTGGAAATGATAGCATGGGGACAGGTTAACATGCAAAAACAATAACACATTTATTTAATAATAGTTTTACATGACATAGGAGCTGTCTTAGTTTGGGTTTTCATTGCTATGAAGAGACACCATGACCATGGCAACTCTTATAAGGAAAATATTTAATTGAGGGGGCTCGCTTACAGTTTCAGAGGTCCAGTCCATTATCATCATGGTGGGGAGCATGGTGCCATGCAGGCAGATGTGCTGGTGGAGTTGAGAGTGCTACATCTTGCAAGCAACAGGTGAACTAACAGTCACATTGAGGGAGGTCTGAGCAAAAGAGCCCTCAGAGCCCGCCCCCACAGTGACAACTTCCTCCCACAAGGCCACACCTCCTAATAGTGCCACTCCCTCTGGGAGCCATTTTCTTTCAAACCACTACAGGAGCCTTCAGAAAGGACCACCCAAAGATCTTGAAAATGGGGAAGCTAGGCTGAGAGAGGATTTGAGACTGGAATTTCTGGAAAGGAACAATTAATTATTTTCTTTGTTGTGGAATAGAATATTTGTTTAACTATGTAAAGATGTGTTGCTGTTTCGTCTTGTCTGCCTAAGGCACCCAATTGGTCTAAAAAAACTGAACAGCCAATAGCTGGGCAGAGGAGGGACAGGCGAGGCTGTGCCACTGGGAAAAGGGAAACCAGCCAGGCACAGAGGGAGCAGGAAAGCAGGACACACAGAATGAAAGAAAGGTAAAAAGCCCAAGGCAAAATGTAGAAGAGAAACAGGTTAAATTAAGTTATAAGAGCCAGTGGGACAAGCATTAGATAAGGCTGAGCATTCATAACTAATAATAAGTGTCTATGTCATGATGGGGGGGCACTGGTGGTCCAAGAAGGCGGCTATATTTCTTTTCTTTTCTTTTCTTTTTTTAAGCTTTTTGAGAGAGGGTCTGTGTAGACCTGGCTATCCTGGAACTTGCTTTGTAGACCAGGCTGGCCTTGAACTCAGAGACCTGCTTACCTCTGCCTCCCAAGTGCTATGATTAAAGGTGTCGGCCACCACTGCCCAGCAACAATTTCTTCTTTTCTGCCTTAAAGAACAATGAATTTACATGGCAGCAAATTTAGAGATAGGGTACAGAGGAATGTGATCATGAAGAATGTGAAGGGGCCCCAAAATAGCTTGACCACACAGCAGCCATGACAGGCTTAGGGGCCTAGACACAGCTTCTGTGACAGGCTTACTGGCAGGCAACACCCAGATCCAGGAAAAGCCTTAAGCTGATAACACCCAGGGATCTACCCAGGGGTGAGGAAGTACCTGACATCCCAGACATTCCAGCCATTAGATAAGGTGGGCAGATGTCCTTGAGTCTAGCACACATCTATTTTTTGTTTTACAGATACCCCCTAGACAATTGTCAGCCAATCAGGGTCCTGGACCCTGGAAATCCCTCACCCCAACCCCTGCTATAATAAAAACTCTGCCCCACCTGAGCTCAGCGCTCTCTGCTCTCACCGCTCTGTCAGACAGACAGAGGGACCAAGCTCTGGAGCTTGAAATAAAGGCTCTTTGCTTTTACATGTGGGATTCGGTCTCCGTGGTGGTCTTTTGGGGGTCCCCACGATCTGGGCATAACAAAGAACACAGATTTCTTAGCAGTTGTGGTGACTCACGCCTGTGACCCCGGCACTTGGAGGCTGAGGTCAGGCCATCCTGAGCTACATAGCAAACAGCAGATGAGGTACCAAGCTTGACAATCTGAACTCCCTAGAACCCACATGACAGAAGGAGAAAACCCACTCCTCAGGCTGTACTCCGACCTCCCACATGCTCCGCGCACACATGCTCACTGGCATGGCAGTTTACACCTGTAATCAAAGCATTTCGGATGGGGAAGGGGAAGGAACCATTCATGATGGTGTTCAGCTGCCCCCAGGCCAGCCTGGAGGACATCAGACCCTGTCTCCAAACAAAGAGGATGAGGCCCAGTGGTGGGGCAGGCCTCCAGCACTGACCACAGATGATGAATTTCATATATCCGCCATCATGAGTGAAACTTACTGGGGGACCTGGCTAGTTCCACTGTGGAGGGCACCCCGGGAGGCTGGCAAGGCTGGAGGAAGGCAAAGGACTCGAGTGGGGAGGTCAGAGGTCACATAAAACATCCGAAAGGACATTAGAGTCAAAGAAAGAAGGGACTGGGGAGAAGGGGGAGAGCTGGGCAAGTGACATTCCTGGAAACGCCTCCCCACTGTTCCTCCTCCCGACTAGATGAAAACTCGCAAACTCCCTCATGCCTTTACTTTGTCTTCCAAAGTTTCAATGACAAAGACCCCTGACAAAACTACCATACAGTATAAATAATAACAGCTTTATTATTTCCCGGCTCCACTGGGGCAGAGAAAGCAGCAGAAGGCCCAGGAAGAACAAATGCTCGGTGCTGCCCGTGACTGCCCAGTCCAGAATGCAACCCTGCTGCGTGGCTCTGAGCCTCTGGAGGGGTGGGGGAAGGCCATCCAGTCTTCCGGCTCCTTAGAAGAAAACTGACAAACAGGTAGGCGAATTCAGCTTCTGAACCAGTGGCAAAGCTCTCTTCTCCTCAGGGCCCTTAGCTGCACACAACTTCAGCCCTTAAGGCTGCTCACACACAGTTCCTTTTAAAATGAAAGAACCAACACAAAATGAACTCTGACTTAAGGTTATGAGGGGTGAGTATTCTCTAGGAGCTAACAGCTTATAAGGGCTGCAGTCCTTTCTAGTCTGCAGCCCTGGACGACACTCAGGGCCTCTGCATCTGCTGGGCAAGTGCTCTGCCTCTAAGCCCCAGACCGCGCCCTGTGGTTTTTCAAAGAAAGATAAATCTCCCTGAGAATAAGAGAGGCAATCCAGAAGAGAAGAGAAACTTTTTTTTTTAGCCATAAAGGCCCACAGGAAGAGACACAGGACAGAACATTCCCTGAATGGGTTTTTGCAGGCAAGTGGAAGGCAAGAAACCAACTTTTAAAAAAGTTTGTCATAACTTATTTTCCCTTTTTGTGCTATATTTGATTTGAGGCCATGTTATAGCTTTTCTAGAGGCCTGCTCTTAATTATATCATTGCTTTTTTTTTTTCCCAGCTGCAGTTCAATATGCATCAGGTTCTGTTGGAGCTACTTTTGAGTCTATGGTTTTGTGTCTTTGTTCTTTCACTGGGCAATGACCACTCTCTCTCCTGTGGAATTCGGACTTTCTGTCCCCATTTTCATGTCTGTTGCTGTGATAAACACATGACCAACAGCAAATCAAGGAGGAAAGGGTTTATTTCAGGTTACAGCTTACAGCCCACCACCAATGAAGCCAATCAGAAGTGTGAAGAAAAAGCTGAGGTGGACTGCTGCTTACTGACTCCTCTCAGCCTCAGAAGTCAGCAGCCAAGGACCACCAGCCTAGGGATGGTTCTGCCCACGGTGGGCTGCCCTTCCTCCATTGATTAGGAAATGCCCCACAGACATGCCCACAGGCCAGTGCAATGGCAGTAACCCCACAGCTGAAGGTTCCTCTCTCCAGGTGTGCTGAGTGGAAAACTGAAGTGAACCATGACACCCCCCTACATTCTCTCCTTCCCCAGAAATCACCATTCTGATCTCCCCTACTATAAATTTGTCTACTCTAGATACCTTATGTAAGCAGAGTCATGCATTCTTCCCCCATGGTGTCACTCAGCATAATTCATTCAACATCAACCATATTGTAGCAGGTAGCAGAATTCCATCCCTTTTAGAGGTGGAACCATATTTCACTGTTTTTGCCATATGATGATTATCCATTTAATGGACAGTTGGGCTACATCTACTGCTGGGCTATGTGCATTGCATCCCTATGGTCTTGGGGCATTCGAGTCCCTGCTTTTCATTCCTTTCAGTATGCGCCTGGACCAGCAGAAGCAGCTAGTCTGAGGTACTTGCTCACACATAATGTTGTCAATGTTATAAACATAACAAACAAGTGTATGCTTAGTCCACTGCGTGTGGTAGCTGAGGTCCTGAAATGACTTAGTGACATAGGTCGCCTCAGCTTTCCCAGCAAGCAGGACTGAGGACTGTGTTAGGTCCCTACAAGGGTAGACCTGTGCCCACACAGAGTGGCTCTCAACCTGTGCACTGTGACCCCTTGGGGGTTGAACAACCCTTTCACAGAGGTTACATATTAGATACTTACATATCAGATATTTACATTTGATTCATAACAGTAGCAAAATTACAGCTATGCTATGAAGTAGCAACAAAATAATTTTATGGTTGGGGGTCACCACAACATGAGGAACTGTATTAAAGGGCCGCAGCATTAGTAAGGCTGAGAACCATTGTTATAGAAAGAAACATGTCTGGGGCTGAAGAGATGGCTCAGTGGTTATGAACACTTTTTGGATCCCAGTACACACATCAGGTAGCTCATAACCACCTGTAACTCCAGCTCCAGGACCCGACAGCAATAATAATAATAACCAATAATAATAATAATAATAATAATAATATGGGGGCTGGAGAGATGGCTCAACAGTTAAGAACACTGACTGTTCTTCCAGAGGACCCTGCTTCAATACCCAGCACCCATATGGCGGTTCATAGCTGTCTGTAACTCCAGTTCCATGGGACCTGACACCCTCACACAGGAATGCATGCAGGCAAAATGCCAATGCACATAAAGTAAAAATAAACAAATTATTTATAATAATAATAATTATAAGATAAAATCTTTTTTGGTTTTTGTTGTTGCTTTTCAAGACAGGGTTTCTCTGTGTAGCCCTGGCTGTCCTGGAACTCACTGAGATCCGCCTGCCTCTGCCTTCCAAGTGCCAGAATCAAAGCCATGCAACACCATGCCCAGTGTAAGAAATCTTTTTAAAAGAGAAAAAAGCATGTCAACCACAAAGGCTTAATATTATGGGGCAAGAAAATGTTCTCCCTTTTAAGTTAATTTCATCAATTTAAACAAAAGATGTTGCTGTGAGCTTGAGTTTTAATCCAGGACATGAAACTGGCCTTTCAGAATTTGGACCTTATTGAGCTCCTGGAGTATAGAAAATCCTCATTGAACACATCCCTGGCTTTCCCTGTTCACAGGTGACATTATGACTGCATAACCTACCAACAAAGGGAATGCAAATGTTAATAAATGGATGTGATTGCTGCAAGCAATATTCAGATCCATAGACCATCATGATCAGGTTTCTAGGAAACCAACGAGCTGTTTCACAAGTCAGAGCAAGATTTTAAATATTCAGTGAATGTCCTCACAACTTAGTCACCAGACTTCCAACAAGACAAGGAAGCTATCAAAGCAATATTACAAACAAACAAGCAACCCTTCCCTATGGGTCAGACAAGTGAAAAAACACATCTCTAGGCTTGAGGAAATGATTGACAACCCATATTCAGAGAAAAGATGGGAAAGTCATTAACAACACAAAGAAGCGGCTACTTTCTCTGAGGCTGTAGAATTTACACAAGTGGAAGGGACACAAACAGCCTCCACAGGTGCTGGCCACCTGTGCACAGTGGCCACCTTCTCCAGAAGCCCTTGACAACTGCAGGTGCCACTCGGGCACACATCTGTGGGCTTGAGTTCTGCTTTATAAACTGACGCTTATCGCAGGTGTAAAGATCTGTTGTTGCTCTTATGTTTTGCTTTGTTTAATAAAAGTCGAGAGTTTTCTAGCTGCCCAACAAAAAGAAAAAAATGCTTTGCATAAAAGGTGGGTAAATAGCCAGACATAATGGCTCACACTGTTAATCCCAGTACTCCAGAGGCAGAGGCAGGTGGATCTCTGTGAGTTTGAGGCCAGCCTGGCTATAAAGCGAGGTACACAGAGAAAACTTGTCTCAAAAACAACAATAGCAACAAAAAGGTGTATGAATAGGAGTCCAGAGAGATGCCAGTCACTGTGCAGACTCGAAGGCCTGAGCACTCACATAAAAGGTGACGCATAGCTGGGCATCTCTTTGGCTCCAGTGCTGGGGGTGGCGTGGGCAAAGACAGGCAGGGGTGGGGATGGGGACTGAGGAGAGATGACTCAGTAGTTAAGAGCACTGACTGCGATTCCAGAGGATCTGGGTTCAATCCCAGGTACCTACATGGCAGCTCACAACTGTGACTTCACTTCCAGGGGATCTGACAGATACACATGCAGGTAAAACACCAATGCACATAAAATAAAATTAAAATCATTATATATATATGGTGGGGGAAGGGACTAATCCTCATGTAAACCTCTGACCAGGTAACCACTCAGGGAAGTGCATCGACACACAGGTAACACACACACACACACACACACACACACACACACACACACACACACACACACACACATCCTTTGAATTTATCTCCTAGATAATTATAAGAACCTGTATAATAAGGAAGCATTTTCCTATGATAGCAATACATGAAAACACTGAGTCATAGGTGAGGAGAACATGTGACATCATGCTAAGAGGTGCCAGGTAATGCAATAAAGATGATCGAAGATGAGAGCGCGGGAAGCACAGGAAGGGAAAACGTACATGGCAGCCCCCCCAATAAAAGCAGCATCGTGACCTTGGGCAGGCATCTGTGCCTATTGCTGCCGCTCTGTTGCTAGAATGAAATGAGACTCTCTCTGTGCAATGGTCTGGCGCAGCAAGTGTCCCATGAACAGCCACTACGGTACTGTTGTTGAGAGCTATTGGCAACCTCCTGGACAGTGATCATTTCTTTTAAATTTCTTTCCTTCTGTGTCCTGAGAGGGACAGTACACGAAGAGTCCACACATACTTAATACCACTTCTGACCTCCTTTTTATCTTGAGAAAGGGTCTCACTAAGTTATCTAGCCTGACCTTGAATTCACCCTGTAGCCCAAGCAGGCCTTGACCCTCCTCCCTCGACCTTCCAAAAGCTAGGGTTACAGGCTTGTGCTACTGAGCCCCTGCTTCATCCACAAAATTTTGCAAGCCACAACCATGAGTGTCTTTAAACATTCCAGTGTGAGAGGCCCACGGAGTTTTCTAGACTTGAGGCACGAGAGCTGTGTCATCTTTGAAACCCCAGGCCAGTCACCACCTCCCTTTATCTTGGGTCCCATGCCTAACCAAGGTGTTTACAAGCCAGTGTTTATCACCTTCTTCAGAGATATTTTTACACCATCTTGTTGCTGTTTTGTGGAAGGGAAGGGAAGAGACGAAGGAGAATGCGGGGCCTGTTTCCTTTCCAGTGACTGCGACTTAGAACAGAAAGATGGAGTAACATGAAGCCTGTTTTACAAACCGTAGTACTTAAAATTTCTTCCATGTCTATGACGACGAGGGGGGAAACTTACTTCTAAAAACGACTCTTTGATAGAACATCAGGGTGAGTTTCTGAGTGGCACGTTTTTAAAACATTTAATCAGTAAACTGAATGCATGTCAACACCTTCTGGCAGTGTGCTGTGAAATGTGAACCTTGTCAACAGCAACAGAAGAAGGTGATACACTTGGGACCCAGAGCTTTTATGCCGACACACAGTAATAATATAATTTTAAAATTTATCATCTGTTTAGCTGCAAGCAACAATTAATCTTTCTGACAATTTGTACAATGCTTTAAATAACACCTGGGAAGAGAAACACCACGCTCTAATTTTTACTTTCGTCATCTTCCAGGACTTTTCAGTTACACATGCCTACAAAGCCACACATAATAAATTTTATGATTAGGATTAAAATGTTGGCAAAAAGAAAAAAGGAAAAATAGATTTCCCTTGTCACCGAATGCCCCTTTTGCCTCAGTTAATAACATTACTGAACATGGGAACTGTAAGCGAGAGCGTGTCCCTGAGGAACTATGGGCCTCCGAGGGTTCATTCTGTCATGTCAAATGACATTCTATTCCCAAAGCATTTAACCTACGACTTCGCATAACTACCTCTCACTCGAATGTGACTCTGATGAGGCCCCAGAAATGTCACCAATCCCTCAACTGGCAATTCTATCAAGGCAATCAACATAGGCCATCTAACCTGGTGATTTTTAAGATACCAGAGGACAAACATGCCTTCAAATGCTCAGGACCATGTGACAGAATATATACTGTAAGGATTTGTGCATCATGTGCCCTGTGACGTTTCCTGACATCTAGCTTTAGGCCGTGTGTGTGTGTGGGGGGGGGGGGGGTCCTGGCTTTTAGGTGGATACTGAGGATCCAAATTCACGCCCTCATATTTGCATGGCATGCACTGTACTTCCTGAGTCATCCCTGTAGCCCTCCATTAAATTCTCCATTAGTTACCATACAAACAAAGGCAGGTGCCTTATATTCCTGCTGATCCCATGCCCTGCTGACCCGCTGTCTGAAACAGGGCCCCCAGCAGCAAAGAGGACAGGAACAGATAAGAGGAAATCAAAAGCTAATGGCATTTTCAGGTAATATTAAACAGGTTATTACAAACAACAGTAATTCTAGCAAGATGGCTAAGGTTCAGTTGGTATGTGTGCTCGGCATGCATAAAGTCTTGGGTTTGAACCCCAGCAGCACATACACTTGGGGTTTGGAGGCAACAAGATCATAAGTTCAAAGTCATCTTCCTCTGTATGGCAAGTACAAGGCCGGTGTGGGCGACGTGAGATCCTGTGCCAAAATTAACCAAACCAAACCAAGAGCTATCCCCATTGTCAGCCTTACACCCACCCATCTCAGACTAACCACATCCACCTGAGAAACCGGAAACCAGAGGGCTAGGTGGCCACTTCAGCGACTGCTGGTTCCAACCCTGTTCACACACGTCTTCTAATGTCACACACACTCTCAACATCAATTAAGACTCAAAAATAATAAAGAAGCCAACAGAACTTAGCAGAAGGCGGCCACTTAGGTGGATCAGTACAAAGACGCTCATTACCAAGCCAGAAAACCTGAATTCAGTCCCCAGGACGACACAGTGGCAAGTCCCACAAGCTGTCCTCTGACTTGCACAGGTATGCCATGACACCCACAAACTTTCGTGTGTGTGCGCGCGCGCGCGCGCGCGTGTGTGTGTGTGTGTGTGTGTGTGTGTGTGTGTGAGAGAGAGAGAGAGAGAGAGAGAGAGAGAGAGAGAGAGAGGATGACCCCAAACTCAAACAGTACGTAAGAGAAAGAGTGTCTATTATACCAGCCTCCAGCACGTGACGTCATTCACCTGTCCCCTGGTGATAACCCTGAGAGGAGCGTGCAGGCTCCTTTCAAGCATAGCCAAGAGGAGTTTCAGGCACAGTTAGGTCATCTCAGATACGATTGGTTAAACAAGCAGCAGTTATATTAGTATACTTTTAATTGGCTGAGGTTTAGTCTTATCATCTTATCACATCTGCACAAGCTTGGGCAAGTTTAGACTCAGAAGGGGCTGCTGATTTGTCCTTGAGACCTTGTGAGGCTGGCTCAGGCCTCGTCCCTGAATGCAAGGGCCTTGTGGATAAATGACCCTTTGTGGGGTAGACACCTGTTTTGTCTTTCTCAGAGACGTGAAACCTAAACTCAGTTGTGAGGGTGGGAGAGTTTAACCCCTTCACTATAGGAGAGCAGTAGGCACTCTTAACCACCGAGCCACTGCTCCAGTCCTGGGGTGGTCTGCTGCTATTGTAGCCCGGAGCAGCCAGGAGCTCACTATGTAGCCCAGGCTGGCTTCAAACCCCGTGATCCCCCTGCCCCAGCCTGAGTGCTGAGGTTGGGGTGTGATCCACCACTACTGCATTTGCTTTTAATTTTACCTCCAACCAATATCTAAGCCTGAGGCCTGAGCCAGAGCTGCTCAGGTAGGGGAGGGGCCCGCGGTGCAAGAGATCCACTCCTAAGACATGTGTTTATTACTGTTGCCCCTCCCAGCACCGAGTGAGGCACCAAGATCTCGGAAAGCACCTCCCAGATTGTGCTCCTCGGCTAATTAACAACAGACACCCCAACCCAGGGGAAGGCACGCGGCTGGCTGGAGCCCAGGTGTTAAGACAGCCACTCGGAGCAAGGGCTGGTGGAGAGGTGGGTGTCCAGCTTTGTGCCAGCTTTGCCCTTCCACTCTCTGGCCAAACACAGATGCACTGTGCTCCCCTGCTGTGTCCGCAGCAGTGCCCAAAGCAGGCTAGCAGGACAACCAACACTTTAGCTACAGTCGTGCCACACGCACGCTTACACACGCATGCTTACACACGCATGTTTACAGCTGACTCACGTGTGCTTTTAGGTCCAGCCCTCTGTGTCCCATGTTTCCTTGCCTGGCTTGTCAGAACTCCTGTGTGGGTTTGTGGAGGGGGCGAGGGGACATATGCTGGAGGGAGGACCGTGTGGCCATGATGTCCTATGCGCTCCATTCTAGCACAGCCATTGAGATGCTCCTGAGGAAGGAGGGCTGCTGTCCTGATGGCGCTCACACAGCCATAAACCCAGCTTAGGTTCCTTCCAGTTACAGTTTATTGCATGAACATTTCTTTTGTGCTGGCTGCTGAAGGGAACCTATTGTAAATTCGGGCAATTACGACTTTTGTCCCGTCTGCCCCTCCCCTCCTCAGTACTGTAACATCAAAGGTGGCCAGTTCAGTAGAGGCTGGCTTTAGCTGTTAAATCCAACCTGAGACACAGGTTAAAATGACAGGCTCCTACAGAAAAGGACTAAAATAAATCAGAAAGACGCTGGTCCTGCCTTCTGAGAGTCTTAAGATAATCTTCCTTAAACCTCCTCTACGATGTCGACAAGTCAAAGCCTGGCTAGATGTTTCCAAATCTCCATGCCCAAATCCCTGCAAACAGAGACTGCAAACCAGACGCTAGGGTTTCCCTCCATCCTGCCTCTGCTTAAAATAAGGAGCGGATCTGGATAAACTGGAGCAGGTGGGAGAACCACTGCAGAGGCAACGGGCCAGGATCCTGGTGAAGGCCGAGCGGCTAAGCAGAGCCCCAGCTGGGAGCCTTGATGGACAGGATGGAGGCTAGAGCGTCTCTCTCCATGAGCCCATAAGCTGTCGTCTGTTACAGAGGAAAGAGAAAACATGAACGAATATATGTACATGTGCTGGTGATTCAAGGGCTAAGAAGACAGTGTGCAGGTCATTTCTACCCCCCGGAATTTCCTGAGGACCCTGGTGGGGGCTGGACTGTGAACGACACAAAGATGGACAAGGAGAGAGGAGCTGTCTCATGAGTACTTTCATAATGTGGGCACATCCAGCCCCTCAGCCCTCAGAATGTTAACGACACAGTGACCATGTGACCTGTAACCCCTCCTCCTACCAAGAGAAGAGAAGATGCAGTATCAACAAAAATGCAGCATCTAAGTGTTCAAAGCAGTCATACTCATGGTGGCCAAAAGAGAAAGGACCCGAGTATCCTTTCAGAGACGGTAGTAAGTGAAGGTGGAGAGGTGGGTCAGTGGGTAAGGGCCCTTGATAAGAAGCAGGAGACCTGAGTTCTAAGTCTGGACCCCAGCACCCATGTGAAAAGATGTGTGTGGCTACACACATGCCTGACACTTGAAAACTGTGGGGAGACAGAGGCAGGAGGATTGCTGGGCCTTGCTGACCATTAGCCTAGCTCTATGTTCAGTAAGAGACTGAACTCAAAAGGATGAGGTAGAGAATGATAGCATCTCCTCATGTCCTTCTCTGGCCTTTATACATATACAGGTATGTGCATCCATGTATACACACAGGCACACGCACATGCGCGCACACACACACACACACACACACACACACACGTGCACAAAGACTTTATGCTAAGTGGAAGAAGCCAGACCTAAAAGGCCACAATTGTATACCAACTGCATGAAATGCCCAGAATATATCAAACTAGTGATTCAGAAAATAAACTAGCAGTTTAAGTTTGTACTGTTCTTGCAGAGGACCCAAGTTTGGTTCCCAGCATCCACATGGAGCAGCTCACAAATACCTGTCTGCCCAGCTCAAAGGGATCTGACCTCCTGTCTGAGGGCTTCCACAGGCACCGGCACTTACGTGCACATATCCCCCATACCGACACTGACACACACATAATTTAAAGTAGAATAAAGCTTTTTTTAAAAAAAAGATTTATTTATTTATTATATATATAGTATTCTGCCTACACACCAGAAGAGGGCACCAGATCACATTACAGATGTTTGTGAGCCACCATGTGGTTGCTGGGAATTGAACTCAGAACCTTGGGATGAACAACAGCCAGTGTTCTTAACCTTTGAGCCATCTCTCCAGGCCATGAATAAAGCTTTTAAAAAAAGAGAGAGAGAAAAGGATGGAAGGGAGGGAGGGAGGAAGGGAGGAAGGGAGGGAGGGAGAGAGGGGGAAAGAAGGAAGGAAGGAAGGAAGGAAGGAAGGAAGGAAGGAAGGAAGGAAGGAAGGAAGGAAGGAAGGACAGACATTGGCAGTTGTTGGAGAAGGGAAGACAGGACATGGAGAATGAATACCAAGGCAAGGAGATTTTGGGAGAAAGGAAAATGTTCTAGAATTAGAAGAATGATCATTTCGCAACTCTGTGAGTACACTAAAAACCACTCAACTGTATCCTTGTAACCTTAAATTTATGGTTTTTAAACCATACCTCAATAAAGCTGTTACTCCAAGTGCTACAGTAACTTAGGTTGGAGTAACCATGACTTAAGAAGCAAGGCTGCCGACATCAGCACACAGCACAAAGCTGGATGCAGTGGGGGTCTCTTTAATGCTGGCCCTCCAGGGGTATAGACAGAGGAGCTGTCCACAAGCCTGGACTACCAAGATCCTGCCCTATACTACAATGTTTCAACCCTGCATGTGTATGTCTGTTACAGTGTAATATAGGGGGTGGATATTTTTGTCTCTTTTCCTGGAGCCAGCGCACAGAAAGGACTCACCAGATGGCTGGGGACAGAAGTCCCCATTTCCTTTTACGGAACCTACAGTCTAATTCTCCCTTTCACTGCTGCAGTTCCAGGTAGTGGCAAGGTTACATCGAAACAAACACAAGTATGCAAATGTCAAAATGTTTTTAAGTTAAAATTGAACAAAGGATGGCAATTCCATATAGCGTAATCTAACACAGCATCATAGGAGGACTATCTTTAGAGCCATGTGAAGCTGGGTTTTTGAGTGACAGATCCTTTCTTGGTTCGTGGTGAATTTCACCAGGGGAGCTCAGGTGCTAGAAGATGGATGGCCACCAGAGCTGCCACAAGCCTGTGGCTTTGGATTCAATTGTCACATACCCAAGAATAGGGAAACATGGCCAAGGAGTGCGCTGACTGAACATAGATTAATTAAGGGAACATGAGAAAGAACTTCCTGGCGTGAGGGGGGATGCGAAGGAGGGACACTGCCCTGTTCCTGGGCCCGACAGTCTGAAGGGCCTTGTAGAAAGTGGATGGAGATGAGGTAATTGCTTATTGGGAACATCACAGGCCAAGCCAATTAGAAGTCTGCACTCCCTAAGTATGCTCCCCTAGTCCAATCAGAGGGGAGATCTAATGATCATGAGGAGTAATCATTAGACTGTAGGTTCCTTAAAAGCAAATTGGGACTTCCTTCCCCGGCCACCAAGTGCTGGCTCCAGGAAAAGAAACAAAAACCTCCATCACCCACATCACAGTGTAACAGACAACTCATCCGGTCAGAGGAGTGGTCACCCACCCTGAGCTGTGCTCCTGCTGCCTAAGGGAAGCTGACCTCCTTCCTTCACTATTTCATTCAACTAAATTATTTTTTAATTTAACTTTATTATTTTCATGTGTATGAGTATTTTGCCTGCATTATATTTGTGCAACACATGAATGCAGGGCCCCAGGGAAACCAGAAAAGGGTGTTGGATCCTCTGGGACTATAGATACAGAGAGTTGTGAGCTGCCATATGAGTGCTGGGAACCAAACCTGGGTCCTCTGCAAGAGTAGCCGGTGTGCTCAACCACTGAACCATCTCTCCAGCCCCACACAAAATTATTTTTGAATGGAGTGCTAAGGCATCTTTGAATAATCACTACAGAGGAGCTGAAAAGTTAGTTCAATGGTTCAGAACACCGGTTGCTCTTGCAGAGGACCTGAGCTCAATTCCCAGCATCCACATGGTAGCTCACAACCACCTGTAACTCCAGTTCTTCTTCTGCCTTCCATGGACATGTGGCACACATCCATACATGCATGCAAAACATGTATACACTTTTTATTTAAAAAAAAAAAAAAAAAAAAAAAAGAATCACCTAGAGACATAATGGGAAAACCATTCTGACCAGGCCCCCACAAAAATATTAGAATTTCTATAGAAGGATCAGTTTGTGACTGAAAATTGGTCTATGCAGTTTACTCATCACAGCTCTAGGGCAACTTAAATATGCATCAAGAAACGGAATCGAGAAAGAGCTATCAATCTGTCAATCCTGTCCGTGTCCGTGTCCATGTCCACCTTTATTCATGTCACCGGAGAGGCAGAGGTAAGAGGATGCAGACGTTAGAGGCCAGCCTGGTCTGCACAGTGACTTCCAGGCTAGCTAGGGCTCCATAGTGAGACCCTGTCTTAAAACATGAATAAATTATGCCTTAGGTCACACAAACAAGATGTGATGCCTTGAAACTCAAGTGCTCACAGACACCCCTGACTCTCAGCCATGTGTCTACGGAGAGAGTCGCTAGAGGAGGCTACCATGTTGGAATTCTGGAGGGGCCAGCAAGAGCAGGTCAGCCACTCAAAGCAAGTGATCAGAGAGTTAATCAGGAGAGATAGCAGCTCTGAAAGTGCCTATTAACCCACGCTTTTCAGCATGGTGTCTCTAGCACCCTGCTGCCCCTAACCAAACAAAACACCATAGAGCAGCTTTTGTTCAAGGAGGAGGCTGACAGCTACTTGCCCGAATTGGTTTTCGTTTGTTTGTTTGTTATTCAAATAACTTTTCTCCTTGCCAAAACGGAAAGGGAAAATGACAGAACTATGTGATTAATGATTTTTTTTTTTTAACATAGAAGAGATCCTGTGTGAACTGCAGAGTGGGGTTGGAAAGGCACCCACTCCATTAAACAGCAGATTTCCATATGCAAGTTTGACAAGAATTCTTTCAAAAATAGTTGCACCAGGGGATCCAAATTAAATGACAAGACTGCCTGTCTCAACATCCCGGAAGAGTAGTTAGGCAATTCTAGAGCATTCTCAAGTCCCTGGCCTCTGGAACGGGACACTGCACCCACCAAGTGGTGGTGGGTTAGTCACTGCTCTGACCTGTCACAGGCTGTGTGACGTTAGGATGAGTTCTAAAACACTGCACAGAAAGATCGCATGCTAGAGGTGGGAACACTGCTCACCGAGGAAAGGGCAGGGGCACAGCAACAAGGAAAAAGAGAGAGCAGGGGAGGAGGGAGGGAGAGAAAAAAAGGAAGGAGAGAGACAATTTAAAACTTTTAAAAAATGTTCCCTTTAATCAGCTCTTAAGCAAGGCCAGAAGCTGAAACATGCCCTGTGACTCAATGGCCTCACTCTTACTAATGCTTCAACCCTTTAATACATTTCTCATGTTGTGGTGACCCCCAACCATAAAAATATTTTCGTTGTTGCTTCATAACTGTAATTTTGCTACTGTTATGAACAGTAATGTAAATGTCTGTGTTTTATGATTTCTTAGGCGACCCTGTGAAAGAGTTGTTCAACTGCCCCCCCAAAAGGGTAGCGACCCACAGGTTGAGAACCACTGCTGTAAATAAACAGCAAAGAGAATTCTGGTCCCTTAGGTAATCAGAATACCAAGGTGCTTGCCTGGTACTGTCAGGCAGTGGATTTAACAATAAAAAAGATGGCGTCAAAGGAGCAAAATGCAGGCAAGCTCCCGTTGCATAATAAGAGATGAGGGCAAAACTTTTCACTGGGGTTGGAGGAGGAGGAGGCTGGAGACAAACCCGAGAGATAAAATGCTACTTAACACAACAATGTGGATAGCATTTAGGCCACATGCAAATTCCCTCCACAGAGCTTTCAAATGGAATGCAATTTACTGCTCAGAGGATGTAAGCTTTTTGAGTCCGGAGAGCTAATTAATAAAACAGTCTAAAAAGAATGCAGCGTTAATCACCATCCTCCTCCTGGGCTATTTCAGCTATGTTCTTTACATTTCCCTGTTAAACAAAATCTCAGATGTTGTTGCAACATTCAAGGATTCCCTGCCTTCACCAGAGGCAAGCTGGTGGTTCCGGTAGTCCAAACACTCTTCTAAAAAGCAGCTGAGAAGGCTGAGGCTGCTCTTGGGGGCTTGCTCTGTGAAGGACAGAAATCTAACTCTAAACATGGAGCAAGGTCTTGCCTCAGTTATCCAAAAGCTGCAATCGTTGAATCGATCTTTAAAAATCTCACTCTGGCTTGCTGATACCGTTGGGCAAGTGGGATTTAAACCATGTCTTACTGTGAATCGTGGAACTAAACAGCAGATCAGTGTTGATCTTCCACTTGCTTTCTGATTTTGTCTTCCCCTGAGCATGTCTGAGCTAGGTACTTTTTGTTTTTCACTGATCACATGAGAAATTTGAGCTGGATTAAATCCAGCTTTAGGACAACCTGTTAATAATTTCCAGGAAATATCCAAACTGTCCTGCAAGCAGTGTACCCATGGTCACCCTGAGTTGTCTCCCACACCCTCTGGAAGCTAAGTGAAGGAGGGCAGGACTCAGAATGGTTGCAAGTCCAGGCTCAGAACAATCTAGATCCATCGGTAACAAGATGCTTTAGGAGACTCTGGTGTGGTGGGTGCCTCTATAAATTTGGATTCAGCCCCAAGCACCCTTCCTGGAACCCGCATTACAGCCACAGTGTATTTTCTAAAGGTGGGAGTGGGGATGCTCAGGGTGAGGCTGACTTTATTGAGAGTCCCTTCAAGCTGAGTGGCAGACCTAGAAAGGGCAGGTCACCTGGCCTGAGACCTAGGAAGGGTGGGTCTCACCCAGCTGTCTGTCCTTCTGTCTGCGTGAACGATGGTGTTGAACAATTCTGGAAAGGTGGCTCACCCTCCAAAAACGCGACCGCCAAAACGCCCGGAAGAGTGTGGCACGGCCCTTCAAGGATCTTTGCCTTTCTGACTTTACAAACTGCCTCACAGGACCTAGCTGAAGCGGGATGTGCATCTCTCCTCCCTCTTCAGGCCACCACTTTTTCCTTCCCAGTTCACTTGCTTTTCTTAAAGCAATGCCAAGTTTGTATACTAGAAAAAAAGAATCTAAAGAAAAGCCAAGTGAGTGGTATCATTAGCAAATGCAAATATGCTAATTCAGATAAAAATATAATCCACCAAGTCCAACTTGTCATATGCAAAATAATTTTAATGACATATTAGAAAAGTGTCAGCGTGTTAGGCTGCCAAGAAGGCAGTACATTTAAGGCAAGCTTACAGAGTATATGAAATCACAGACTGTAATACCCTGTGACCATCTTAATTTTAAAAATTCAGTTTACAAATATATACCAATATTTTTCTCACTTTTAATCACTCCCCTACTGTTTCAGCATAAGAGTTAAAATAACCTAAACAGCGTCTTGAAACACACTCAGCAAGTCTGCTATATGGATCTGGGAAACAACAACCAAAAAAAGAATGAAGAGAAGAAACAATTGTTCAAAATCATGTGAAATAGTATGAGACATAGTTTCTAGGTTCTAGGAACTGATCATTTTTCCTGGGAAATTTTTACTTTAAAGCAACTCTAAATGAAAATGCGTATAATTAAGGGAAAGACCGTCGCTTCAAACAGATTGACTGTCTTTAACAAGCGTCTCTCCTTCTAGCTACTCAGATATGCTATATTTCCTAATTATCACCTTTTAAGGGCCATCTGGGCCCATTCCTCCCCATCAGGGGGCAATTCCATTTGCATTGTTCCCGGGCTTAGTCATGATCAAGCAGTCTGGTGGTAAAGTTCATTAGAAATGAGAACAGACGCATTCAACCCAACACAGTAAACCAGGTATCGGATCCTCGGGCGCCCGCAGGAGAGATGAGAAACACGCCATCCGCGTTCCCACAGAACCAGCAAGTCTTCATTGCATGTTTTACCCAATTGCTTCAAGAAAACATTCAGCCTGGTCCCTGACCAGGTACGTAATGAAAACTTGATTAAGCCTCCTCACACGGCAAAAATATTTCTCAATTAAGGCTACACAACTAGAGTCCCTTATGTCTTTCGGTTGAAAAGTCTATTAAAACCTCTTTAATGGTTCCCTCATTTAGACCACCATTCACAAGCAGTATACCACTTCCTGTAGAGAACACACAAGAATTATCCTAATTGTTATTTTCTGCGAAGGGAATGAATGCACATCACAGGAAGAAGTGTGTCGGACCCACAGACTGATGCCGACTAACTGTGAGTTTCAAAGAGCATTCATCCCCTTTGTCTTTATCAGGGACCATCCCATACATTCTAAAGCTCTCAGGTTTGTGTGCCAAAGTTACTCTTGGCCCATGGATGTGCTGGCCGGCGCTGGCCAGTTCTGGCAGCTGTTCCACCATAGAGCTGATTGTAAAAAGAACAGCTAATTCAGGACAGACCTGTGGAAGGTCCCCGCTCCCCTCCAAAGGTCTGACACATAAAACTCAGGAAATCGTTACCTGCCTCATCTTGCAATTTCTGCGCCTGGCTTGCAAAGGCCATCTTAATCCTCGATGCCAGCTCAGGAGACGGAGGACGCTGGCCCCCTGCTGAGTGCCACCGCCTCTTCAGCTACACCTTAGTCTTGCAAATGCCAACAGCTGCGGCAGGGCCCTAATCTATGCAAGGCAGGTGTAGCCCCGGGCTCTCCACCACTGACCCTTTGGAGCTTTTAGGGCTGGCAAGTTAAGGAGTTACTGTTCAAAAAGAACTATTCTTGGCCCCTCATTATTGAGGTCACTAAGCTCTACGGGAACAACAGTTTCCCTCCCGATTGCTCCCTGATGCTCTCCCAGGCCCTTCTGAGATTCCCTTACTTCGGTCATTCTGACCCAGCTGGGAGTCAATTGGCAGGAGCTCATTCCCAACTGGTGCTACTCATTTGGTGCTATGTAGGTGGAAAAAGTGGTTCTATGGAATGTTCATCCATGCTTTAAAAACTTATCCTGGGGACCAGAGAGATGGCTCAACAGTCAACAGTACTTGCTGCTCTCAAAGGACCCAGGTTCTGTTCCCAGCACCCACGTGGCAGCTCATGGCCATATTTAACTCCCATTTTAGAGGACCCAAGGCTGTTTTCTGGCTCCCCCCAGCACTAGGTACACAAGAGGGGTACAGATACACATATGCAAAACACCCATACACAAATAAAAGTTGTATTTTGTTTTTATTTTTAAGATTATA
The DNA here is from genome assembly GCF_049852395.1 of Peromyscus maniculatus bairdii. Lineage (NCBI taxonomy): Eukaryota > Metazoa > Chordata > Mammalia > Rodentia > Cricetidae > Peromyscus > Peromyscus maniculatus. Next base: position 119,810,414 of record NC_134860.1, on the reverse strand, counting down.
ATACACAAAAATTTTTAAATAATTTAAAAAAGTTAAATCATAAGTGATTTTTTAATTTAAATTTTAATTTGTGTACAGATGTTTGCCTGCATGTGTTTGTGTAAGTCACGGCCTCTCTGATGCTCATCACGGTGACAGATCCCCTGGAACTGGAATGTGGGTGCTGGGAACTGAATCCAGGTCCTGAAAAGAGCAGCCCGTGTTCTTAAGTGATCTAAGTCCCTTTTTAAAAGTCTTTGCGTGTTTGTTCATTTAAAGATAAAACAAAATAAACCCGTACCCTGACATCCACTCCGGGATGTTACTAATGGTTTCAGGAGAAAGCTGTCTACAGATGTGCCTCGGACAGTGATTCTCAACCTGTGGGTCCCGACCCCCTCTGGGAGTCCCATATCAGATAGACTGCATATCGGATATTTACATTATGATTCATAACAGTAGCAAAAGTATAGTTATGAAGTAGCAATGAAATAATTTAGTGGTTGGCGGTCACCACAACATGAAGAGCTGTATTAAAGGGATGCAGCATTAGGAAGATTGAGAACCACTTAGGTAGGACCTAAGAGTTAATAAACAAAAATGAGTCAACACTGCTTAGTGGGTGAATGTGTAAAAACACCACACCACCACCGAAACTGAGCCAACAATCATTAACTCAAGCCTCAGCCCTTTCTTCTCAGTCTCTCAGATTCTCTCTTTCTCTGAATGTGATAAAAACATGGATCTATGGCCAAGGTCAGTGTCCCCCAAAGGACTACGGAAACACAGCTCTAAGGTGACTGCCCAGAGGTCGTGAGCTGGGTTCGGCAGCTGGACCTGGGCTGCTTGCTTATACAAGCTCTGCTTGTGTAGACTTTGAAGGCCATTCAAGCTCTTTAGGAACTCCTTAGCCAGGTGTGGTGGCGCACGCCTCTAATCCCTGCACTTGGGAAGCAGATGCAGGCGGATCTCTGTGAGTTCTAGGCCAGCCTGGGCTACAGACAGTTCCAGGACTGCCAGGGCTGTTACACAGAGAAACTCTGTCTCAAAAAACAAAACAAAAACCTCAGAACTTCCTCCCTGTGGTGATGAAAGGAAGGTCTCCCCCATCCCTTTTCTGGATGAATTACAGCCCCACACAGACCCTCATAGGTAGCAGAGGGTAGAAGGATGAGGAAATCTGGAGTCAGACATGATTGAGCCTCTTCATGTACTCTATGAGAGCCATGACAACGTCCTCACCACAGAGATGTGGACCAGCACTGTGTGGAAGGGGCTTGCCTTCTTAGGGAACTGACATCTTGTCTGTGGGAAGATTCACTTCCTTTTCTGACCGAAAGGAATGGAGATTTGTCCAGAAGTTGCTGTGAGTTATCTACACGTTTCTACTGAGGTCAATGAAAACTCAGAATCTCTCTGTACATGGAGAGACTGTCTTTAACTGTCTTTCTTTAAAGCTTGATTTTAAGATACACTTTAAAAATCTGGAAGCCACTATGTATATTTGGGAATAATAAATATTTTCAAACATTTGGGTTTTTCTAAAGGATTATTTTAATTTTTCCTTTAATTTTAAAAATCCATTTCATACTTTTCTGCCCTTTACTTTCAGAAAACACATAATAAGCTTTTTTGCCTTTTTCAATTCTTACAGAACTGTTGAGTTTTATAAAAGTATAAAATTTGAAACATGCATAGAAAGACTGTAACTACACTGCAGCATCAGGTAGACTTCCATACCCATTACTCTTAGCAATTTCATAAGGAGTACATTTTCTCGAGTCGTGTGATGTTTTTAGCAACAAGACTCCCATGGGCTTTAATGGAAGTCACACTGCTAAAATTCCATGCCCCACTTTGAAAATTTAAGAGTAATTGCTAAGTCCCCCTTAGAGGATCATAGAAATATTAAAAACCAAAGTATTTTGCTAAGAACTCCAATTATGCCTGAAGGCTTACATCAGATTTTATAAAATGATTGGTCACATATATAATGTACTCTAATACCATTTTATTGGCTGGCTGTTTTCTTCATAAAAGAAGGTCTTTGTGAAGCCCTCTGAACAGGAACATGCAATACAGTGGACTTCACTTCCACCGATCATTTAACCCATAGCTCCATCATAAATGGGTGGGAGGCATGAGGAATAAATGGACTTGGGAACATTTTATCTAGTTATTTGTCATCTCCAAGGGGATCATTTAGTTCCCTGCATCTCCAGGCTGGTAGACTTTCAGAAATACATTAAACTGTGGAACATAACCAATCTGCCCTTGCAGAATAGTCTTCCCAAGAGTCCACCAGCCAGGAAGACTGCAGTCCTCTACAAGTGAGCCAGTGATAGCCTTGGTCTGACAGTCCCCAGCCTGGTAAAACCTCACTTGCTCCAGAAGCAGATTTGATTAATTCAAAGGGAATCCAGCTTATCTGTTTTCATTTTTCCCATTTTAAAATATTTTCAAACTAGCAGAAGCTTCAAGGATAGAAGGAAATAATTAAATAAAACTCCTAGATACCCCAGATCCCAATCAATTATCTCCCTGTTGTTCATGCCTCCTAAGACAGTAAATACAAGCCTATCTCTTTTCTGTTGTTGTTTTGTTTTTGAGACATGCAGCCCAGGCTGGACTCCAATGCCCAAGATGACTTTGAACTTCTGCTCCTCTTTCCCCAAACCCCTGGAACTCAGACAGATGTGTGTGTAGTGGGTGCTAGGCCAGCATGCTATTAACATACATCCTCCGTCACTCCACCTTTCTCTGAAGGGTTTTGTGTATAGACTAACTCCTGAAAATCTTTTTGTTTTTGTTTTGGTTTTGGTTTTTCAAGACAGGGTTTCTCTGTGTAGCTTTGCACCTTTCCTGGAACTCACTTGGTAGCCCAGGCTGGCCTCGAACTCACAGAGATCCGCCTGCCTCTGCCTCCCAAGTGCTGGGATTAAAGGCGTGCGCCACCACCGCCCGGCCAAAAATCTTAAAATGTTATAGCTCTGGTCAAAAATAATCCCATAAGAAACATGAAATTTTGTGGAAAAATTCAAATGATCTTTTCTTCCTTTCACGAACTAGGAAAGAGCATATAAACACACCAAAACATCATGAGCAAAGTGGCATACCTCAATGGGCTACTTGTGTGCCAGATCCATTGAATGCCAATGGGACAAAGGTTTCCAGCCAGCAGGAGAAACCCAAAAGGTCCATTCTAAGAGCACCAACTGGACCCTACGTCTTGACAGCCACCCAGTGTCTGTGCTAATATGGAGTACGGATCTTCCACAAGCAGGAGGCAATAGTCCCTAAGAATACACTCTGAACCTACCCTGGTGGACCATTCTATGGTGGAAGAATATTAGATAATTCAAGGTTTTACCTGGACATAAAATAAACATGTTTTTCTGTAAGTGGTAACAAACCTGAGGTTTTAGATTGGGCATGGCAGGTTTGGCCGATTTATAGAACAGCCCCTTTCAACTATTATTGAAGCCTTGTGTAAAATTATCATGGATGGGTGGATAGATGGAGGATGGATGGATAGAGGATAGATGGATAGAGGATGGATGGATAGATGGATGGATGGATGGATAGATGGATAGATGGATAGATGGATAGATAGATGGATGAACCACAGAGCTGAGGTTCAAACTGCAGATAATGCCCACACTGACAAGCGTTCTACCACTGAACCTCAACTTACCTTTTGTAAGGTTGGTCCACTTAGATATCATTCTGTTTTCTTTTTTTAAAAAGTCATTTATTTTTATCTTATGTGCATTGGTGTTTTGCCTACATGTATGTCTGTGTGAGGGTGCTTGATCCCCTGGAACTGGAGTTACAGACAGTTGTTAGCTGCCATGTGGGTGCTGGGAATTGAACCTGGGTCCTCTGGAAGAGCAGCCAGTACTCTTAACCTCTGAGCCATCTCTCCAGCCCTTGTTGTTTATTTTTCAATCCTACAGGACAACTCTGTTATCCTAAACAGGCCAGCTATTCACTTTCTGACTAATTCACAGCTTTGACACTGGAATTTTAGGAACATGTCTCAGGAAAGGTCTGCGTAAGAGACAGAATGGCCAGACCTCCCTCTGGAGCCAGCGCAAACATCACCTAGAGTCCTTGCTGCCCTCCTGGTGTAGCAACTCCCAGGGGAGGGGTCCTAGGAATCTGCATTTCCAGAAGATTCCAAGTCGGGTCCTACACTACCTATGGACAGAACTGCTGAGGATCAAACTCTGAGAACCACTGCTCTAGAGGCAAGGGTGAGATCAGGTATCATTCTGTGACTCTGGAGGAAGGCAATGTTTGCAAAGAATGCTGTCTTTCTCTTTGCTGTCCCGGCAGTATTTGCAGCAGGGGAGTTTGCCAAGTGCCCCAAGAGAATTAGGAGGAAGGAAGCATGACTCCAGGGGGTCAAAGATGAAGGAGAAGAGGCAGAAACCTGTTCCCTACATTCATTGCAAGATCCTTTCCAAATAGTCTCCTTGCAGAGAGAAAAAGGTAGTGGGCCAACTTTAAATCTGTGAAAATGTCAGCGGTCTTGTTCAGGCCAAGTCATGAATGCAAAAGTGTTCAGCACAAACAGTAAAACACATAGACTGAGCATCCTAAACTGCTATATTAACAACTGCCCTGAGAAGATGACAAGGCCACTTAGTGCTATTTAATGTATGCATACCAGACAACAATACACACCGCCTTAGGATGCTGTTTCTCACACCACGTCCTAGTGGGAAAACATTTTCTTTGAGTGGGATTTAATAATAAGTACCTGAATATCAGAGGCAGCTGTGGAATTTTCTGTACACTGGCTGGAGGAATCCACAGAAATGCTTGTTCTCCACTGTCTACCAAATGCTCCCCTCCCTATTCCCCTCCCCTTTCCCATTTTGGAAAGAGGAGAAATATGGTTCGTGTAAAGTGGGCTGTGGTTGCTCATTACACGACATTTGGACAGATGTGTCATTTGCAGATATAATAGGTCTGTGCTTCCACGCCCCTGCACAATTACTCAGATCACCATCTGAGGAGCCGTAAGAGCGAGTCACCAGGAGAAGAAAACACGTCCCAGCACAGTGGCGCATGAGTAACACTGGTAAACACAAACCCTGAGCTGTCAAGTGAGGGAGACTTCAGCTGCAAACCGTGAGGGCCCACGGTGTTGGAGAGGAAGCTGAGACAAAGCATCTCCAGAGGCCTCACAGTTCAATTCTCCATTTAGAATGTGTGTCCCAGAGAGTTTAGTTAGCTATACAATGTCAGCCAAAAGGCTCTTTAAAAAAATATATTTTATTTTATGCATATTAGTGTTTTGCCAGCATATATCTATGTACACCATGTGCATGCAGTGCCTGTACAGGCCAGAAGAGGGCATCAGATGCCCTGGAGCTGGTGAGCCAGTTGTGGGCAGCTGAACCCAGGTCCTCTGTAAAAATAGCCAAATACTCTTAACTACTAAGCCTCTCTTCCCCACCCCCCCTAAGATTTTAAAGAGTTGTTTTTACTATTGATTATATTATGTAGGGAAGCATACGTGCACATGACTGCAGGTGAACTTGGAGGCCAAAGGTGTCAGATCTGGAGCTGGAGTTGTAAGGTATTTGTAGCCACCGGAATGGGTGCTGAGGGAATCCTCTGCAAGGGCAGCCAGTGCGCTCTCCAGCCCCACCTTCCTCTTTTCTAAGGAGCAGGATATGAAAAATACAGACAAGTTAAGATATTTTGAAGAAGAAAAAAACCAATGGCATAAATGTTAATGTTTTACTAATAGGACAATTGTCTGCACATAGTAAGACGTTCATGAATGCCTGGTCAGTGAATGGATACTAACAGTAATATCCTTTACTTTCTGCTTTGAAAGAGTTAACCTAAATTAAAGTATCAGGAGAGAAGTATTTCACACCTGCTCTTACCACCTCCTCTTCCTTTAATTATGCAAAAGATGATTGTAACAAACCCACTATGTAAATCTCTTCAAACAAAAAGATAAGAATACTTTCCTGATGTGAGTTTGGTTGCAGAAAAGGCAAATTGGTGCATAATTAACAATTTGTTGGTGCAAATTCATCTGCATCTTTTAATTGGTGTTAATTAGATTAGGACTAAAATTTCTTTAATCCTTTATCTTGCCTTTTTTGATGCAAACTAATTTCCTCAGCTGGATGTCAAAGTTTCCTATTAATTACACCTTTTTAACAGGGCGCTTCCTCAGCACAGCTACCAAAGGCTCAAACACACAGGCTGGGAGCGATTTTCAGAAGGTCTTGGGACCAAGGTTTTAGGAAAAATAAGACACAGTGAGAATTGGCACTTGGAAGATTGCAAGTGGATGCAGGTGGGTTTGCTGGTCTTAGCAATCCTCAAACCCGGACCATCCCAGACAGGAAGAGCTTGCGGCATTTGTGGCTACATGTAAACAACACCATGTAACATAACTCTGTCACAGTGCAGATGTTGGAACAGACCTGAAATAGTGGCAAAATGGGTAGCTTTTTGGTTAAGACGATAGCCTGCCTGTAAATCCCAAGAATAACTAATATGCTGGTTTCTTTTACTCTGTATTATCCAGGGGCCTCCATGTAAAATACTCGTCTACCTATTCCAATGGAAAACATGTACCTATGTTTGACATCTTAGGTGAATTAAATTCCACATTTCATATAGTTTCCTTGAATACTGTAACCCTCCTACCACATGAGCATGTTGGGAGAAAAAGCCACAAAATACGTTCAATATCTTTTATGGCAATGTGACCTGAAATAAAATTTTATGTAGTCAAGGATTTTGATGGCTCTTTATCCATTGCCTTCCTCTTGCTATGCAAGGGTGATGATTGAAACCTGATGTGTGCTGGGAAAAAAAGGCCATAAAACATTTTATGAACAAATAAAACAGTAGCCATTAAGTTCTGCTATGATGTCTGAGTAGATATTCAGCACAAAAAAACACGATAAAACAACTGTAAACTGAGTGTGATCAAATGTAATTACAATGACTTGTCTCTAGTGAATGACAGGAACTAAATACAGTCACAGACTTCTCCAAAATTACTTTGGGCAAAGAACCAAGAGAACACTATATCCTTTCTTCACAAAAGGCATTTTGCCAAATAAATTGCAAACACACAAGCTTTAATAACCACGGCCAAAAAAGCACTTGGGAACTCATTATGGAAATGTTTAAAACACAGGCACATATGTGCGCGTGCGTGCTTCCATGCACACACACACACACACACACACACACGTGCACTCATATTTGATAATAATAAAAAAAGACATAATGTAATCCCATTGAAAAAGCCACATTTAAGATTTTTAATTGGTGCTCTGCACAAGTAAATCCAGAGAGCGACAGGCAATTACAAGCTTCCCCCACCCAGCCCAGACTCGGGCATTTGGCTGCCTTTCCTGCCATCTTTGGAGAGGTTGTAAGGGAAACCTACTTGAAGATTACTATGCAGCTGAAAGTAAACAATGGATTCTGAAACAACCTGATTTTTTCCCCAACATGTTGGCCAGTGCAGGTGGAATCTCCCCCCCACCCTCCACCCCCATCCCCACCGCCCCACTTTCTACCCTGTTAACTGTAATCTGCTACAGCATTAGAAAAGAGAAACATGGCCCTTTGAGAACTGGGGTCTGGGGTGCAGAGAGACCATGGCTACAGTCCTAAGGACCGATAGCCCCGGCAGAACTTTGATATTCCAGCTCTACTCCTAACACTGCGACAATGTGCCATAGGCCACTTCCGAGTGTCTTCAAGAGGGCAGAGTTGGGTGTGGTGGCACACATCTCTATCTCAGCACTCCAGTGACAGAGGCAGGAGCCTGGCTACAAATGCCAGGTTATTCTGGTCCACATAGAAGTTCCAGATCAGCTAGGCCTATATATTGAAATAAAAGCAAGGGCCTGGAGGGATGGCTCAGCAGGTAAGGGCATGTGCTGCTATTCCAGAAGATCCAAGAATGAACAATGGGTGGCTCACAACCACCTGTGACGCTGGCACCAGGAAGATGGAAGATCAGATGCCACTGTCCTCTGTGGATGCCAGCCCTTACATGCATATACCCACCCCCATCATTAAAATAAATCTTGTAAACAAACAAAAATGTATAAATCTAAATCCATTTCACACTTACACCCCAGAAACACATTCAAATTTTTGTACCCAATTTTCATTGAAGTGCTTTTTATATTTCTATAGCTGATCAACGCATAATTAAATCTGGAATACACTGGGCTGGTGAGGGGCTCAGTGATTAAAGGAGCCTGCCACCAACCCTGACAGCCTGAGTTCAATCCTCAGGATTCACACGGTGGAAGGAGAGAACTTGTCCTCTGATGTGCGCACCTGCTCACTTGCCTATGTGCACACACACAAAGTAAGTAAATGTAGTAAAATTAAAAGATATATTTGATGAGGCATTGGGCTATAAAAGGAAACAAAATACTGACAAACACTAAACCACGAGGAACCACGAAAACATTATGTCAAGAAGGGACCCCGTGAGAAGTTCACGGAGCGGCGCGGGCTCCCACTTCCATGGCAGGCCGCATCGGCAAACCCACGGAGACACAGAGCGGGTACGCGCCCACCTAGGGCTGGGGGTTCGGGGATGAGGAGCGGCGGCTGATGAGCACAGGAAATCTCCTTTGGGGTTGAAAAAACACGGATATAAATAAAATTGATCATGACAATAGTTGTTCAACACTGTAATAAACTAAAGTCATGAAATTCACTGAATTGTATGTACATTTTCCAGAGATGGATTGCATAGTTCATAGATTATAATTATAAATGATATTTTCCAGTAAATCTAGTATATACACAAGGGGTATAATACATACAGTATGTGTGTATGTATGTATGTATGTATGTATGTATGTATATAATAGAAATCATTTGCAACTGGTAATGTTGTAATGTACTGGGCCTCATTTCCTTAATGGGATAATGAAGGTCAATTTAAGGTCAACCACAAAGGCTGAAGAGAGCTCCAATCTCTTGATTTAAGATGTGTTAGCCCTGGCCAGGTGTGGTGGTGCACTGCCTCTAATCCCAGCCCAAAGGAGGCAGAGGTTTATCTCTGAGTTTGAGGCCAGCCTGGTGTACAAGTTCCAGGACTACCACAGGGCTACAAAGAGAAACACTGCCTCAAAAAACAAACAAACAAAAAAAAAAAAAATGTGTTGTCCCATGAACAATATTAAGAAAAACTCATCCCTCACTGTCAGAGTTAGCCAGGGAGACCAGTAATGGGGGGTGGGGGGGAGTCGAGGAGAGAGTTTAAAGTGTGGGCCATTCATTCAATTACAGAAATTCCTGACATCCATTTACAATTGTTGCCTGTCAGGGTCACCTACCCTGGGCCACACACACACACACACACACACACACACACACACACACACACACACACACACACAGCTACCTGATCAGGTGCAAATGACTGTCCACAAGTGCCGTCTCACCCGTATGGGCACACACCAACCCTCAGCTCTCCAGGGCCCAGGCGGGCCTTCCCCTTCTGGCCATATTTCCCATGCTAAGCACACAAGTGCACCAGCCTGAAGAGTGGAGCTTGATTTTTCTGCTCTAAAGAGTACATCACCCTGAGTCGACCTTGATCTTCAGCTGTGAGGGAATCAGTTCCCTCCTGCTACTTCTGGTCTACCCACCTAACCCCTGCAGGGGCTTCTTTTTTCTTTTCTTTCTTCCTTCTCTTTCTTGTTTTCGTTGACAGAACCTCATGTAACTCGCCTGAGTTCCCAATTCTCTTGCTTCTCTCTCCTTTTTTTTTTAAAAAAAAAAAAATTATTTATTTATTTATTATACAGTGTTCTGTCTGCATGTGTCCCTGCAGGCCAGAAGAGGGCACCAGATCTCATTACAGGTGGTTGTGAGCCACCATGTGGTTACTGGGAATTGAACTCAGGACCTCTGGAAGAACAGTCAGTGCTCTTAACCACTGAGCCATCTCTCCAGCCCCTTGCCTCTATCTCCTAAGTGCTGGGTTTACAGACATAAACCCGGCTCCATACTGTTAGTCCTTTCTTCCTCTTTCCCTCCTTCCCTCCCTCCCTCCCTCCCTCCTTCCCTCCCTCCCTCCCTCCCTTCCTCTCTTCCTTCCTCTTTTTCCTTCTAAAAAATATCTGTGGTGGGGATTTGAATGCAGGTCCTCAAGCTTGTGCAGCAAGAACTCTTACCTGCTGAGCCATCTCTCCAGCCCTGCAAGATGTGCTTTCACTGTTTTTTGTTCTCATTAAAAGCTTAAGTGGCCGGGGGCGGGGGCGGGGGGGGGGGGGCGTTTGGGGAGATGGCTCAGCAGTTAAGAGCACTGACTTCCAGAAGTCCTGAGTTCAATTCCCAGCAACCACAAAGTGGCTCACAACCATCTATAATGAGATCTGGTGCCCTCTTCTGGAGTGCAGGGACACATGCTGGCAGAACACTGTGTACATAATAAATAAATACATCTTTAAAAGTAAGAAAGAGCAAGCTGGCTTAATCTGTCCTCAGGTCTCCAGTTGTCCTTCGCCTGGGGAGGTACCCTATCCTCGGCTGCCTTATCCAAAGACAAAAGCACTTTTCCAGTTCACTGGTAATGATGCTTCTACCAAATCTGCTCTTGTTTCGGTGAGCAGTGACCTCCATGCTGCTAAATCCAGCAGCCCATTCTCTTGTTCCAGAATACTTACCTATTGGCAGCAGCAGCATGTGGCAGAGTTAGTCTCAGCCACCTCACTGCTCCTCCTGGTTTCCTAGAAACACTCTTTCTCCTTAACATCCCAACACCTCTCTGTCTTCATATCTTCCTATTGGAGTGATCCAGTCAGCCCTATATCCATTCAGAAGGGACACCACTCAGCCTCTCTACTCTGATCATCATCTCTGGAGACAATGCTTACATGCAGACCTCCAGCCTGGACCTCTTTCTCAAAACTTCAAGGCAGAATTCTAGCGGCTGCCTAAAGTTAGATAAGGTTCCAAGCTAAATGTATGACCTGCTCCTGCCAACATGCTTCATCACCTCCGTAGAGAGCAACTCCTTCCTCCCAGGCACCTGAGATGCTTCCCCAACTCCTCGTCTTTCCAACCAAGAAACATCCGATCCACCGAAAATCACACTTGGTTCTGCCTCAAAACACACTCCCAATGCATCTAGCCATTTCTTATGCTACTTCGAGCCACCATCAATCAGTGCACAATGGCTCAGGGCATTTACCTCTGGCCGAGTCTCCCCACTCAATATATATCTGTCAGACGAATGACTGACAGCTGCAAATCCCCCAGAGCCATCGCCTGCCAACACCTTGACCAGGTTACCAGCTTTTTTTTTTAAGATTTATTTATTTATTATGTATACAGAAGAGGGTGCCAGGTCTCATTACAGATGGTTGTGAGCCACCATGTGGGTGCTGGGAATTGAACTCAGGACCTCTGGGAGAGCAGTCAGTGCTCTTAACCTCTGAGCCATCTCTCCAGCCCAGGTTACCAGCTTTTATAGGTTAAAAACATAAAATCCAAGCCAGGCGGTAGAGTGTACTCCATTGATCCCAGCACTCAGGTGGCAGAGGCAGGTGGATCTCTGTGAGTACAAGGCCAGACTGGTCTACAAAGTGAGTTCCAGGACAGCCAAGGCTACACAAAGAAATCCTGTCTGGAAAAGCCAAAAACCAACCAAACAAACCGAAAAAGAGCATAAATGCTGCTACTCAATTTTTAAATAAAATAAGAAGAAAACCATGGTAAAACTTCTTGTTGCTGCTGAATAAGTATTATAGTCTGTAAATGAGAGATGACACAGAGAGACGTCTTCAACTACAGAATCTTACAGTCACAGTGGATATTTAGATACAAGCATAGGGCAATGTACTCCAAATGCCAAGAGCATCTGGTGATCTGAGATCATCACCCGCCCCCACCAACTCTAAGACTGGATCTCAGGTACTGTATCCCAGGCTAGCCTGGAACTTCCCATGTAGCCAAAGACTACACTGAATTTCTAGTCCTCTTGCCTACACCTCGAGAATGATGGAATTACGGGTGTGTACCACCATCCCCATGCCCAGTTTTTAAGTGTTTGTGGGGCTGTGCCTCGGGTCTGGGAGATGAATTCAGGACAAAGGAGAGCCACTCACACTTCTCTTCCCATGTGTGAGTTCATGGCTCTGTCACCTCCTAGCAGGACGTTAGAAATAATTTTCAGTCTGTTTCCATCAGTGCTCCATTCCATCTTTCCCATGGTTAGGATGGATCCTCCTGAAAAGCAGTCACGTACAGCCTTTTCCTGATGGAAACTTCTTGTTGTTCCTCCAAGCTGAGTCCAAATTCCATGGCCTTATATCAAACGACCTCACAGCTTATGTTCCCATTTCCTGCTGGTCAAGAGAATATGGCTTTTGTTTATTTGCCAGTGTCCACACATCCATCCACGACCTGTGCTGCTACTGACAACATTTTCCCCTCAAACTGTCTCACTTAGAAAAAAAACTTTTTATTTTGCAGTTTTGAAGACTGAGTCTGAGAACTCGTACATGATAGCACCAAGCTACATAGCTAAACCTCTTTTTATTTCTTTAAAAAAAAATTTTTTTTTTTCCAAATGTGTATGGGTCTTTTGCCTACACGAATGTCCATGTACTATATGTATGTATACCTAGTACCTTTAGAGGCCACAAAATGGTATTGGGTCCCCTGGTACAGGAGCTATAGATGTCTGTGAGCTCCATGTGGGTGCTGGGAATCTACCCTGGGTTCTCTATAAGAGCACCCAGTGTATCAGCTTTGGACCCATCTCTCCAGCCTTCTACTCTTGAGTATTAAAATAACAGGCATGGCTGTTCTGTGCTGTGGTAGGGACTAAGCCCTGGCTTTCTGCATGCCAGGCAAGCACGCCGTCAATTCAACTGCATCTCCAGCATTACTCTCCGACTTAAAACGATTGTTATTGTTGTGCCCAGATTGTGACCCCCAGAGAGACCACCAAAGACGAGCATGCCGGAATGCAAAAGCAAGGTTTAATTCTGGATATCCAAAAGCAATACAAGCCTAGGCAGGGACTTCGTCCAATACATCCAACGCAGTGGAGGCTGGAGGAAGCACCCACCTGTCTGCAAGCTCAGTTTTTAAAGGGAAAAGTCACAAGGTTACATCATTTAGGGGTGCTAGTACAGGTACAATTCTGATTGGCTCGCTTCTAGGGACTTCTAGAAATTACTTCTAAGGGAGTGGTTGCCCGCCACCATTTCTCATTGGCTGCCCTCAGGTGGAGGCATTTCTGTGATCAGTTACCCTGGAAACCAGGGAGAGGACATTCCATAGTCTGGCAGGCATTACCTCGTGACTATATACTTCCTGGTTTCTGGAATCTGAACTGACTGGTCTCAGTAACTTCTGGCCTGTTCCAGTAACTTATGGCCTGTAGCTAAAAGGAGCAGTCTTAGGCCTTTAGTTTTGGGGTGAGAGCATTTTGGTCTTATTTTGGTTCCACAGTTATCACTAGCCAGGCATGGTGGCGCATGTCTTTAATCCCAGCACTCAGGAGGCAGAGGCAGGTGGATCTCCGTGAGTTTGAGACCAGCCTGGTCTACAGAGTGAGTTCCAGGACAGCTAGGACTACACAGAGAAACCTTGTCTCAAAAAACTACACACATGGCCTGGAGAGATAGCTCAAAGGTTAAGAGCACTCCCAGAGGTCCTGAGTTCATTTCCCAGCAACCACATGGTGGCTTCCAACCATCTATAGTGAGATCTGGCGCCCTCTTCTGGCATTTGGCAAACTTGCAGAAAGAACACTGTTTACATATTAAATTAAAAAAAAAAAAAAAAAAAAAAAAACTACACACACACACAAAGATCCAGATTAAAAGTAGCTCTTCCCACTTCAAATGATTTAATTAAGAAAAAATTCCTCACAGGTATACCCAGCCACTTGGGTGTTAGTTGATTCCAGAGGTAGTCAAGTTGACAACCAAGGACAGCCATCACAAGTCCACTCCTTGTCAACCTGACACACAATCATAACTCTTTATGTGGTCCTTAACTTCCAAGTGAAAACAATAACCAGGAAGTAATTATACCTAACATGATAAAACTATCCAATGTACAATCGCAAATGCATTGTATATTTAACCAGGTCATTATTATGCCTAACATGATAAAACTATCCAACGTACAATGGCAAACACATTACAAATTTTAGAATAGGTGACAATGTCCTTTAGGGACATTCTTTTAGTATCATGAACTTAAATATGATAACTACTGTTATTCTTTTAATTGATGTTAAAAAATGGATTGCTATGGAATAATCCTTTTGTATACTGTGAATATGTATTAATCTCATTGTTAATAAAGACCTGACTGGCCAATAGCTAGGCAGGAAGAGGTTAGGCAGGAGAGCCAAACTGGGAGAACACTGAGAAGGAGGGCAGGGTCACCAGCAAGAGCAGAGGAAGCAGGAAATGAACATGCCATGATGAGAAAAGGTACTGCTACATGGTAGAGCATAGATAAGAAATATGGGTCAATTTAAGTTGTAAGAGCTAGTTTGTAACAAGCCTAAGCTATCAGCTGAGGATTTATAACTAGTAACTAAGTCTCTGTGTGGTTATTTAGGAACCAGCTGGTAGGACAGAGCTGACTGGTGGGACAGAGAAAGTCTGACTACAAACTGATGATAAAGAAACCAATGTGAGAATTCTGCCAACTTCTGAGTTTATCTACCCAAATTATACACTCTGGAACTGGGGGAATCCTACGGTGTCAGACTTCAAACGCCATTCATCATCGGCCCCACAAGCCCCGACTTTAACTGGAGGGCCACAATCTTTCTTGGGCTTTCCCAGAATCAGCATCAATTCAGAACCAGCATCCAACAGACCCTGGAAAGTCTGGTTGTTTCCTTTCCCCCAGTGTACAGTCACCCTCATAAAAGTCTGTAGGTCCCTCTGGGGAAGGACTACAAACTGTAAAACTAACTGTAAAACTCTTAGGTATTTTATCAAAGTCCTCCCTCAGGAGAACCTGGCTGTCTCTTCATTCAAGGGGTTCTGGGTATGCAAACTAGCTCAAATCTGGGAATTGGTTCATGAGCCAAGATTCCCTTTTGCCACCACCCGATGTAGCCTTTTTTTCTTTTGTTTGAGAATTCTTGTGCTTACATAGGACAAACAAAACACAGTAGGCTTCTCATCTATTTCATACCTGGAAACACCATGATCAATTAGCTATTACCAAAGGTTCATAAACATCATACTATCATAAAAATCACTTTGTCTGTACTGTCCTTTAAGGGTTAGGCCATTATGAACATTGCTTTGTCTATGCTGCCCATTATGATAACTATGATCACCTTGCTTTCACATATCACACACACACACACATACACACACACACAGTCACACACACAGTGTCACACACAGTGTCATACACATACATACACACAGTCACACACACATACACACACAGTCACACACACAGTGTCACACACATACATACACAAAGTCACACACACACACAGTCACACACACAGTGTCACACACACAGTGTCATACACATACATACACACAGTCACACACACATACACACACAGTCACACACACAGTGTCATACACATACATACACACAGTCACACACACACAGTCACACACACAGTGTCACACACACAGTGTCATACACATACATACACACAGTCACACACACATACACACACAGTGGGACAGTGATTTTTTTCTGGTAATTTTGGCTTGCTCTTTGAGGAATGGGGTTAAGAGGAACAAGCATGGTCCAGTAGCCCACAACAGGAACCTACTATGTTCACACAAGCAGGGTAGGGACAGAAGGATAGAAAGTGGTTTAGCTGACATCTGAGGGTTAATTTTGCATTAACCAGTGTTTACTTTGTTATTGCTGTTGTTTGACTAGAAACCACTCTCCCAAGCCACCAGTAAAGGCATTTCACAAGTGTGAAATGCTCAGACATCCCCGTGTGTCTGATTTGACTGGATGGAGGAATGAGCAGCCACGGCAGACTTTAACCTCTGCTACAGTGAGGCTGATGATGCCTGTCTCTAGAGCAGGTGTCTAGAAAATGCAAGCAGCTCGTGTTTTGGGAAAAGATGCAATAATGAGGAGAGTGAACTTAGTTTCTGCTGAGGCTATGGACAGAACCGAAGGCCTTGTGCATGCTGGATAACCACTCTACCACTGAACAGACAGGACAGCGAACATCTTTTAGGAATCCTTTGTACACATGGAAGCGTCTAATGATTTCTAGATTTGACACTAGAATAATATGAAGGAAAAAATACCCCTGTGGAAACCTGACAGACTGATTCAGCCCAGACTAGTCTTGCAGCTGTACAGAGCCCTGTCTCTAGTTGTGAAACGGGTATTGCGCACAGTATGGAGTGTGTAGGCATCTCAGTTGTAACAGCTGTTAGCTAAAAATCCAGATCTTTGTGGTGAATGAAAAGGAGCTCCCTGCTATCCATGCAATTGGAGGTATCTCTCAATAAATCAGAAAGTCATTCATGGTGAAGAAAATGAAACAATGGATTGAAATTGCAACCCAAATCAATACGACCTTTGGAAAGCAGGTGTCTAGGAGTGCCCAGCATTTTGTTCTGTTGGTGTTTTTGTTTTTTCTTCTCTCTCTCTTTTTTTTTTTTTTTGGTTTTTTGAGCCGGAGTTTCTTTGTGTTTGTAGCCTTAGTTATCCTGGAACTAGCTCTATAGACCAGGGACCTCACAGAGATCTACCCACCTCTGCCTCCCAAGTGCTGGGATTAAAGGCGTGTGAAACTACCTCCAGGCAACACCCAGCATTTGTAAGGCTTATGGATCCCTATCTGCACTGATTTCTTTCTTTCTCTCTTTCTTTCTTTCTTTCTCTCTTTCTTTCTTTCTTTCTTCTTTCTTTCTTTCTTTCTTTCTTTCTTTCTTTCTTTCTTTCTTCTTTCTTTCTTTCTTTCTTTTCTTTCTTTCTTTCTTTTCTTTCTTTCTTCTCCTCCTCCTCCTCCTTCTTTTTTTTACTAGGGCCTTACTAAGTTTCCCAAGCTGGTCTTGAACTCATGATTCTCTTGCCTCAGCCTCCTGAGTGATGGGATTACAGGTGTGGACCACCATGCCCAGTTACCAGTGATTCTTAAAACATGACTATGAAAAGAGGTTGTGGAAATTTTTTTAAATATTTTATTATTATTTATTTATGTGTACATGTGTGTTTGTCTGTATATGTGCATGTATCTAAGATTAGGGCCATCCCCTGAATCTGGAGTTACAAGCAGTTGTAAGCTGCCTGATGTGGGTGCTGGGAATTGAACTCGGGCCCACTGCAAGAACAATACATGTTCTTAACCACTGAGCCATCTCTTCAGCCCTGTTGTGGAAATTTTACAAACAGGTGGAGATAGTGAGAAAGAGGGAGGGAGGGGGGAGGGAAGGAGGGAGGGAGGAGGGAAGGAGGGAGGGGGAGGGAGGGAGGGAGGGAGGCCATGCAGGCTGTCGCGTGCTCCTCACAGTGTCTCAGCACCTACGCTCCTTTCATCAGTTTTGCTCACGGTTTCGGAGGTTTCAGCCCAGAGATGCTTGGCCCCATTGTTTCTGAGCTCATGCAGTGTGGGACTGAACACCACGGGAGGAGCCTGTGGTGAAACAAGGGGGCTCACCTCACAGCAGATAGAAAGGAAGAGTATGGAAGAGGCTAGCAACAAGCTATCCCCTTCACTTCTTTCATGTATTTAGAAAGTATGTGCGTGCGTGTGTGAGTGTGTGAGTGTGTGTGAGTGTGTGAGTGTGTGTGTGTGTGTGTGTGTGTGTGTGTGTGTGTGTGTGCATGTGTTGAAGCTAGAAGACAACCTGCCAGGAGCTGGTGCTTTCCTTCTACCCTGTGGGCTCCAGGGATCACATTTAAGACATCAGGCTTAGGGCCAAGTATTTATCTTCCTGGTCCCTCTTCACAGCCTTCAACCAGGCCCACTTCCTTATTTCCATGAACTTGCAACATCAACAAGTGATGAACGACAAATGGGTTGGCTCATTGATGAAGTCAGAGCCCTCTGATCCAATCACTTCCTAAGCCTTATCAGTTTACCACCAAGCCTTTGAGAGGCAAGGTTTCAGATTCAAACTACAACAAAGGTCACTCCCAATTCATAGCTCAGGCCCTCATGTCCGGATGTGGCTCAGGGCAGAGCACATGGCCTAGCAGCAGGACACCTCCTGCCTATCCCCTCTTAGACCATCTCATTCCACCCTAAAGCCTTGGTTCTTCTGAACCTGACTTCTGACCTCTCCATCTGTGTTAATGTCTTATTCAACTTACCATAGCCTTTGCATTCATTTTCCTTAACTAATCCCGTGTCCTGGAGTGGCTCCAGTGCTGTGGACCTGGCCAGGTCACCACCAACTACACTGTGGACCCAGGATAGGGTCCCTGCCCTGGACTCATCCTTACAGAGCAAGTTTAAACACAAGCAACAGACAGCTTGTATCTAGCTACTCTTTCTCTTGACAGGTCCCGTTCATAAGTTTAAGCAGCGAAGAAGATATCAATGGTGAAGGTTTATTTTTGCTACTATTTTCTTTAATTGACAATAAAGGGTACAAGCTTATTTCCTATAAGAATCCTTCTGCTTATATCTATAAATCAACAGCTACAACTTCATATCTGTATCAGCTCCTTTTGTTTCAAAACAGACCATTTTCCAATGGGAATATTACAAAGATTTTAGTTTTTAGAGGAAATTAAATAAGTAGAATAAACAGACCAGTAAAAAAATAAATTTAAGAGAGAATATTTATTATAACTATAGAATATATAATGTAATAAAAAAGTAGTAATTTTAAAAATATTATACGTGTTATATGACTTCATCAAGACTGTGTGTATGTGTGTGTACTAGAGGAGGTTGATGTCAGGTGTCTTCCTCAATCATTTTCAACGCTCCCCCACAAAAAAAAACTAGGGTCTCACTAAGTAACCCTGGCTGTCCTAGATCTCACTATTTAGATCAGGCTGGCTTTGAACTCACACAGATCCTCCTGCCTCAGCCTCCCAAGTGCTGGGACTAAAGGTGTGCACCACCACACTCAGCTTCAACCTGCCTTTTTGAGGCAGGGTCTCTCACGGAAGCTGTCGCCTGGTGCTAGGTTACAGGTGGACAAGCCTGTGCTTCTGTTCATGGGTGCTGCTGATCCAACTCAGAGCTGCAAGCTTACACAGCATTCTACTGACTGAGCCACCCCTAAGACCCATCAAGATCATATTTAATGTGGAAACCATTAGTTGCTTCCCATAAATTGTCGTATTTTACTTTGTAAATTGAAGCCATCACACATACAAAATCCTATCTTTCTAATTACCATCAAACCCTAAGCTGCAGATGGCAGGCAACCTTTCCATTCTTCCTTAGGTGTATGGATGGATAGGCTTAGCGTTCTGAGGCAGGACAACCATGCAGTCCCTTCCACAACCTGCATATTGTTGCAACCCAGGCTGTTCCGTGCTTACCATCAGCATACTAAGTAAGGGCTCAATGTTCTGCTTAGACAGTACAAAGCCTATCTGCAAAACAGGGTCTCACTATGAACCTTTGGCTGGCTTGGAACTCACTAAGTAGGCCAGGCTGGCCTTGAACCAGTATCACTCCTTGTGCTCCAGCCTTCAGAGTGTCGAGATTACAGCTATGTGCCATCATACAATGATTTTGGACCTTGAGTCTCCAAGAGCCCTAAAACTTCCCAAAACACAGCTCCCAGCACAGCTTGCTTCTCTGTTCCCCCCTGATGGTCTTCATGAAGGCTGTCTCATTTAGGAAGAAATTCCATCCTAAAGCAGCATTCCAACCTGAGTTCAGTGGGTAGAAACTCAGGGGACCTAGGACATTTGGGCCCCAGGCATATCAGCATCCCTCTAGGAGACTCCTGGGTAGAAGCAGCAGTCACATGACCCACAGCAATGCTACCTCAGCACACCCAGACACTGCCAGGAGCATCTTTAGAGGCAGCAGGGCCTCCTTAGTTCTGCGAATGTTTGGCCATCGCTGGTAGCCTTTTAGTGGTAATGGAAATTTTCACATTAATGCTGTAAATTCTGTACCGTATTTTCACACCTGCTACATCAGATGCAAATGCAGGGGGTAAAAATCACAACTGCATAATGAAAAACCATGCGTTTCCCCTTTTCTAATCCCAGCAGGGACGGAGCAACTGCAAGCAGCCCTGCAGACAAATGTGAGGTTAGGACTTCGGAAGGGAACGCTGGCCAGCACCTCATGGCCCAAATCACTGTCTCAAAATAGTAATTTAAGGAAAAGAGAGGCTAGGAGCCCTTGGGAGAAAGCCCTAGGAGATTGGTGAGCATTCTAGTGTTAAGCCAATTGTTTCTAGAACCATCTCAGAGGCTCATCCATCTGGGGGTCTGCTCCAGGTGGCACTCCCACTGGGTCATCCCTCTGCCGTGAGGGCCATCCCGTCAAGGCCGCAGCCAGCACCAGACCCCTTGCAGAACACGGAGGTTGGTTGGCGACAGCAGTGAGTTTTCTGGCCGAGTCAGTGTTCATCTACACACACACACACACACACACACACACACACACACACACACACACCCCGGAGGCCTTTCCCAAATGTCCTTCCCTGTCCCTCAGCGACACCGCTACTACTCCCCGGGTGGGCTTCTCAACCCTGCTGTCTATGAATGTCCCAAAGCCCAAAGCCTACAGGGCCTCCGTCCAGGACTCTTCCACCAGGTAGGCGGAGTCCCGTGCCATCTTACCACTTCAGCTGGCAGGAGAAAGTCCTCAGTCAGGCCCTCCCCGGACAGACCTTGGAAATGATTAATCTCTCAGATTAAACTGAATGAGCTCAATATAAAAATATTTTTAAAAAACAGTAGGGTCGTTAAAGAGTGACAGATTTAAGCGCCATCTGGGCTCACTGGTCAGGGTGGCGCGAATTCCATCAAACGGCTGAACGGCACACGATCTGAGAATCCCATCTGTTTTATCTAACATGCATCCGTCCGACGGTTTGGCCATTTTGATGTTAGAGTTGTTTAAAGAAAACATTATTCTGAGGACATAGAACAATGCCTCCTCTAAACTCCCTGAATGAAAATGGACACTGGATTATCACAATACCTGACAGAAACGAAGCCCGGCTGGACTCTAACGGCAGCTCAGAGCAATACCAAACAGATTTCTTTCCACAAAATGGTTATTTCCACTCGCTTATTTTTGTAAATCTTTGGGACCATATGTGGAGATGTTTCTTAGGGTTATCTTGTGAAAGTTCACTTAGATTTTTTTTTTTGTCCCCACTGAAAACTATATTGATAAGATATTACAGCTTATAAAACAGGATTTTTCTTCCTCTGCATCCGTCAACTAAAATATTTTTATGAAAATATTATTGTAAAAAATGCTCAGGGAACACTAGGCAGTTTTAGGTATTCCTGAGAAACATGTTTTTCCTCTTCTGCTCTCTCTTTGAAGAGGGGCCGTCCCTAGCATTTCCTCTTTCTGACCTCCGCCACTTTGGAGTGCTTCCCTGCCTGCTTAGGCTGTAAAACGACTCCTAGAAACATCATTTAGATTTCCTGGTGCCCAACAGCACGGCTCTGTTTCTGAAATGGTGGCAAAAAACGAAACAACACAACAACAACTAAGTATACCATGGCCACCCTCTACAGTGTATGTTTGGGAGACTTTTTAATTTTTCTTTTTTCTTTAACAAATGGAGGAAAACTGTTTTTAAAAGAAATATAGGAGGGTGAAAGGGTAATAGAAGAGGATGTGTGTAACCAACGCACATTATGTACACATATGAAAACGTCACAATGAAGTTCATCTATCTGTAGCATTAATAGATACTTTAAAAAGAATAAATATATTTTTGTGTATTTTATGACATTTTAAAAGAATCCTATTTTAGCCAGACTACCCTTTAACTGAAAAACATCATTCATCTACGATATGACGATTATAATTTTTGCCCATAAAATACAGAGGGAGTAATTTTCCTATTTTACTGTTATGCTACAGTTATGTGACACATTACAGTATTTTACAAACACATGGATGCTGAGCTATCATAAAACTAAGACTCATGCAATTGGGAACCAAAAGAGAGACTGCCCATTATCACCTTATCGCGTTACTAATTTTGGTCATCTTTTAGAGGTACCATAAACAGTCCAGACTTCCTCAGTCTTGCAGTCACAACTTTAGCCATTTTGCAGATCAGATGAATTTGCTAACATATAAGTCACAGGCAGTTTTTAAAAAGCTGGCACAATATACCACATGAGGAACATATGCATTTATCATTTCTTCACCTTTAAAACCAAGCCAATAAACCCTACTGGAGAACCCTTTCTAAGATCATGTATAGCAGTATCTGAAAAGGCACACTAAAATGATGACGTGCTTAGCTATCTTTAATAATTACAACGATTACTTAACATCCCCATAGAATGAGCACTGAAAAACAAAGTGACAGCCAGGCATGTGTCACCCATCTTTAATCCCAACAGAGGCAGAGACAGGTGGATTTCTGAGCTCAAGGACAGCCTGGTCTACATAAGGTCCAGAAGAGCCAGGCTACACAGAGACCCTGTCTCAATGCCCCTTACTCCCCACATCCAAAAAAATTTTTTTCTCCAAATCTCTCTTATTTGATTAAACAGACACAATTTTACAGATTATTTTTTAAATGGCATTTCACAGATGGATTTGAAGTACCGACCTCAGGGCATCACATGACCCCAGAGAAAAATCGTCTCTGCAGTGGACAGATTTTCAAATGCAAAAGCAAACATTAAAATTGCTCAGAAACTTTATTTCCCCAGAAAGCTACTCTGGCCAGTCCGGAGCTCTCGAAAGCCACGAGAACCCTTGTCCAGGTGGCACCTAGCTCACATATAGGACATTGATTTATCTAAGTGCTGGTGGCCAAGAGTTACAATCTATTTAGGTCACTTAACTAAAGCAAATGTTGAGACCATTGACTTTCTCTTTCCCCTTTAAGTTTGGAAAATAAATCAGAAAGGGCTTTCGAAGGACCAAAGCTCTTCAAGACATCCCTGAAGAGTGAACTTACACTGCTTATTAG
Source organism: Peromyscus maniculatus bairdii (assembly GCF_049852395.1). Taxonomy (NCBI): domain Eukaryota; kingdom Metazoa; phylum Chordata; class Mammalia; order Rodentia; family Cricetidae; genus Peromyscus; species Peromyscus maniculatus. Next base: position 119,787,321 of record NC_134860.1, on the reverse strand, counting down.
AGTTTCTTTACATCTGTGGGTTTGCCTCTCCCTGTGTCACCTGCAGTAAAAGAAGTGGGCTCCTCCTTCACGCTCCTGGCCTCTTCCCCCCTTTCCTAGCCTATTCAGGCCTGCAATGCTCTGCAGCTTGGCTTTAGTGAAAATGGAGCTGGTTGGGTTGTCTCTGAGAGGTGCCAGCTGGCTTCTGCACAAAGGTGACAAGCTTTCTTTGTTTGTTGCTAATCCTTTTGGCTTTCTTAGTGTCCCTAAGTCACACAGACACACACCAGGCAGTTCCATCAGGTGGACACAGTATTGATGCTGGCAGCATGGTGCCCGCATCCCTAGGCATATGCCCAGCTGCACAGCCTCTTTCAGTGGGCACTGGAGAAAAGAGGTCGGTTACACTGGACATGCACTGGTTCTGTGGCCCAGCAGTGGAATGTGAGGACACACTCGGCCACGGGATGGAGTGTGGGCAGCCATGTAGACTGCAGGAAAGAGTGACAAGCAGTAACGATCCAGGGAGAGGCACCACAGCGTCATTCTCCCTTGCTCAGGTAAAATGCCCTAATCACGCGGCACTCGCTCAAGGATGCCAACCGGAAAACGGTATTATTTATACCCATGCGTGTGGGTGGCATCAAATGACGACTGTTTGCTCCCGTTTCATACGCTGTTCAATCAATGGTGCACATTTTCAGGGCTTACAGAGTAGAAGAAAATATTCCCCTTAGGGTTTTGCCTGAGCAACTCAGTGTGAGCTTAGAGAAGGGGAGTGTTCGCGTGTTCCTTGACAAATCATTTGTGTTTCAGTGTACTTGAGGAGCTTCATGGAACACAGCTCTAAAGAAAATGCTTCGTGTCCTGTGTGCTGCCCAACATTTTTTTCTTTGTACCTACAGGGTACCACCTTAGGTCTCAGTATAAGTCACTGAACAGCAGCCTGTTGACAAGTAAAAATCAGCAACAATGCACACTACAAGAAAGCACAAGGCTAATGAACGAACCAACGAACAAACAAAGAAACATCCTCTGCAACCTGAAAAAAAAAAAATCGTAACAGTGTTTCCTTAACCCTTACCCAAACTCCTGTAACACTCAGGGTGCCAGAGGCAGAGTTTATAAAAGTGCTGTACTTTATAAATTATTAAATCAGATGGTGGCGTTAACCATTCATCAGGCTGTCCAATAAATCTGTATTTTGCAATAAGATGGCTTCTCAAATTTGTCACTAGCAATATTGATGCAAAAAGTTGGCCTTTTCTTTAAAAATCTTTGTTTGTCTTATTATGACTATTGTCTGGAAAAGACAATGTTTTAATGAACTGGACACACACAGCTATTTCTGTAAAACGCAAATGAAACAAAGTATAAAGGACACACAGTAATGCAGTTCTGTGACCCCAGTAATTCCCAAGACACCAGAAGAAAGCTGGAAGCTATTTTGGCTCAAGAGAATTGATAAAATTGTGTTCCTTTAAAAAAAAAAATTAAGTATTTTAAACTATTGAGAGCCCACATAAGACTTCCAAAAAACCTAAATGCTCACATTTAGTCAAGCTCCTGAAAATCACACGGCACCAGTCTGTCTATGTTGGAACAGGCTTTCCATAAGCCAGAACCTCGCAAACTTCTGGGGCTTTTAGGGAACCCAACACAACCAGAACAAAGTGCCTTATGAGAACAAAACCCACAAGGAGAGGTCAGGGAGCCACGCAGACCAGCAGAGCCCTTCTTCCCAATTTGGGGTCATTCTCCCCCCAGCACTGATTGGTTTCCCCATAAATTCCACCCTGGCTCCTCCCTTCAGCTGCCTCGGAAACACTTGAACGGCCTCCTTGCTCCACAAAAGTTTAGTTTGCTGATTGGGTCTGAAACAAAGGGAAGACAGCGGGGGCCGTTTATGGGGGGCGGGGGAGGCTGCCGGGCTATTGTGCTCCAGCGGCACCCACAAGCTGTCAATTCTATTTTAACATCGTTAATAAGACTGTTAACACATCAGACTTTGTTTTAGAGACCTTGAAAACACCAACACACTATTAAACGGCCCACCTGAAATAAAATAGTATCCACTTTGGAAGACTCGAAATCATATTGAGAAAGAAAGAAAAAAGTCGCTAAAATGAAAAGGCCAAAGAAAGAAAAAAGGAAGAATCGTGGCTAAAAATGTGTACAAAGTCCTCGAGTCCTGGAACTCTTTTGTTTGATTATTTTGATCATGTTGTCTTGGGGTTGCAGGTGTTCAGAATCAAGAAGTTATATCAAAATGATAGGACTCTGAGGAGCGTAGGCCAAACAGGATGACAAGTTTGATAGAATATTTAAAATGAATATTTGGCCTGACAGATTAAGGACAGTTAATTCTGCTGGGAAACAAAATAATAAAAAAAAAATCTTTTGATCTCAGAATTAAAGAATTAGGAAGCAATCCAATATAGGAGAGATGTTCCTACTCCAAGGCTTACTCCTTTTTAAAAAAACAAAACATTTTTTCTTTGCTCAAGATTAGAAATTGAGACTGTCCAACAAAATAAAATGTTTGTGCCTAAAATTAAGAGACCCGGCTTGATACTCAACATTTAACAATAAATATCACTAAAGGAGAAACTGCTTCATTTGAACGTTGTTGTGGAAATGGATGTTTTATTAAACTTTTTTTCTATTCAAACAATAAACTTCTTACAGGATGGTCTAATAAATTTATAATTGATAGTAAACTATCCACTCATTCATTGTAAAACAAACAAACAAAAAACAAAAAACTATCTTAAAAACCCACAATGCATTGTAAGAAATTTGTAACAATGTAAGTATCTGAAATCTAAAGACTGAATAGAGGTTTTTGGGATTGCGCTCAAGCAATTTATTTTCCAACCAGCTTTAACACAGCAAAATATACAGTTACATGTATGTGTTAATTTTATAGCCCATGATTTAAAGCAATGATCATTTAATACTCTTGCCAGCAGAGGAAAATTAAAAACATCATTTTTTAAAAAAAAGAAATTCAAAGTCAAATCACAGAAAAGAGTTATATAGCTTTTAGAAAGGGGGTTAAAAAAGAAAAATTCTAGGAATATTTAAATATTTGAACTATTGAGTCCAGCTGTTGGTAGGTGGCCAGCGGTGTGTTAGGCCTGAATGAAAAGACGAGAGAGATTGTTCACAAAGACGTTAATGAGAGAACACAGGGGTATAAACCCAAGGGTGAATTTGGAGGCCACTCCAAAAGCAGTCCCGCATCACACACAATTCGGCGATTGTCAGAGGACCAATGAGCAGGAGCTGGTACAAGGCCAGGGGACTCAGGTGACATCGTGAAGGCATTAATCACCACACATTTCTAGAAGTGGAAACTGAGGCAGTTACCCTGAAGGAGGACCAGGGTGAAATAATATTTAGCTATCTCTAGCCCCTGCCTTTCCCAAACACAATGCTGGCTTTGCCTCTCGGACCCCCTCCAGTCTTTCATGCTTTAGATACACACATTTCAATCCGAGTATTTCAGTTGCTATAACAACTCCATAAAATTGTTCTCAGATGTCCTTTTTAATCACATCAGTTTTTAAAAGCTGCAAGCTTCAGTGGCGTGCCTCCATTTCCTCCTCTCCTGCCTGCCTCACGAGGAGCCTGGGATTGGCTTCTTTCGCTTGAACACCTGTAACGTTACCTTCTCCTCCCTCTCCACAGGCCAAAGAGACGCCTTTAAAAATGTGTTTGCACACGGCCTTATTATCAAGGTTTTAGACCCAGGTGACAGAGTGGCCAGAACGGGTTCGGGACTCACCAGGGAGACGCTGCTGCCATGCTGGCCTGTGCAGTAGGCCTTGCCCAGACAGCTGCATTTCTCAGTATCAATTATTTATGCCACCAAACAGGTTTTGGATAGAAGGCTGGCAGTTTTAATTGGCTTCTAGTGACTACACAGGCACAGGGCCTCCAAAATATTACCTACCTTCAGACAGGAAAACAAAACCAGCCTAGTGTGTGACTGACTCAACCTCGTGCGTGCATTTTAAAATTATTCTGAGATGTTTTGGGCAAGGCCAGTAAAGAAGAAAGCACAGCAGCCCTGGCATCCGAAAAGAAACTACTTTTGCCAACATCAATAACCAAAACAATGGAAAAGAGAACACCAAAACAACAAGCGGGGGTGGGGGCGGGGGCTGGGGGGATGTGTGAGAAATTCAAGCCAGGCTCTCTGCATATGTAGTGAGAGCCAGGCCCTTCCCAGTGAGCAGGGAAATACACAGATAAGAAGACAAAAGGCCTTGCTGGGGCTGTTCGGGTCACAATCGAGGTTAAACGCAGCAGATGGGAACCTGTGAGAGTCCACTTCATGGAACTTTAGGATACTCCAGTGTAAAATCAAATGGGGAACCAAAGGCCAGGAAGTTAGGGTGTCCAAGGTTACTTCAATCTTCTAATGGCACTATGAGTTTAATACATATATATATATAATATATGCATATTTAATACACACACATATATGTATATGTAATGCAATGAGAGGAGGGAAAAGTCCAATATAATCCCCATCTGCCAAAATTAAAACGCAAGATAAACAGCAACTACATAAATACTGGTTATATTTAAGGAAGGGCCCCAAACAGACTCGATATAAAAAGTTAGAACTTTTACTTCAAAAAATACTAGCGACTTTTTTTTGTGTGGCCACTGAGGGGGGAATCTCTTTTAATTATGTCAAAAGCAAAGAGAAGGGGTAGGTTCTTCACCTTTGAATACTAAATGAGGGAACAGCGGCATCAAAGACTTCCCTTCATCTGTTTTGCCTGAAAAATTAATAGGCTTTACCAAGTCCTCGAATTGCAAAAAGCTGGAATTGCAGAAACCTCAAAGTGCAAAAAAAAGAAGCCGGGTGACACCCACAGTCCCCGGGACAAAATGCAGCCGGGAAGAGGGAGCTTGCCGTGGAGGGTCGGTCGCTTGATTTGGGGAAGGGGGGTCTCTGTCGCTGTTGTTGTTCCCTGTCCACAACGAGGCAGAGGAGACCGTCCACCGAAACTCTTCAGGGCTAACCAACCGTGCGTCCCGTGTCCTGCCTCTTCTCTGTGCTGTCCATCTCCCTACCCTGCCTGAAGCAGATGCTGGAGGCTGGCTGGGGACAGTAGGAAGGCCTGGCCACCCAACCCCGCAGTTTCAAAAGGACGTTGAATGGCCTGAGGATGAGCCTGTGGAAGGAGGTCTGGAAAAGGCGTCAAGTCAGCATTCCTGAGGCCTAGGCCTCCGCCCTGCCTTTCTTTTCTCTCCTGCAAGGGGGAGGTGGGCCCAGGACTTCAAAGGGGAAAGTTTTGGGGTGCCTGGAAGGTCTTCTCTAGTTCACACTCCTTCTGGCAACAGGGTGGCCTCTGAAGGTGGATATTTGTGTCTCTCTCTTAAAGAAACTCCACAGTAATTTCATTTCTAGAATTAGCAGCTGGGTGTTGGAAAAGAGAGAGCAGGAGGGGGATGGGACAGTCACTGTCCAGGCTTCTGCTTCTCCATTCAAACCCTCATCCCAAGGTGTCTTGGTCCACACTGGTCCAAGAGGGCTGGGAGGGCCCAGAGATGACATATTATTACCAAAGGACAGAAGCTAGAAAGCCCCCACTCAAGAGCAGGAAAAGCTAAAGAGAAAAGTCACAGAAACGTGGCGATGAACGGAGATCCTTCTAAACACATTCCCTTGGCTGAGGGGCTGGGGAGTGGGTTGGAGAGATGTGTTAAAACCGCTATTTACAGATGAATGGAAGCGGAGCTGCTCAATTCTCTCAGTGACAAATCTTAATTGCTCAAAACAAAGCCAGTTTCCAAGGGCCTGGCACTTCGAAGGTCTCATCTTTGCCTGCAACTCACAGAACAAAGCTCTACATCTAGTATTTCCATAAAAAAAAAATAATGAACTACGGCAAGTTTACCTTAATCTGTTTCTAAGGGTTTAATTTCTTCCCAGCTCCCAGTTAGGTTAAACCTACATAATGTCATCATGACAGTCCATTTATTTTAGTCTTTTTAGAGAGAAGGGATGAGAGAGACCTATGTGTTATTTCTTAAAAGGTGGATCAAAATCTGAATTTCAAAGAATAACATTACTAAGCAATTACATGGGAAATCTAGAAGGCCTTCTGAGAGAACTATCAAAAAACAATATTTGTCTAGAATTCGAGCATTAACGGCCCTGACACAGCAAAACCATTGTATTTTCCACAACTTTTGTTTTGCTCTATACAGCTGTGTTTTCACAGATGTCAAGCCATGTGTCTCCACCAAAAGGTTTAGCCCTCCCTTCAGAAGCGAATGCTGATCAAAGGTTCAAACGCAGAAATACAAGCCCCCTTTCCCCTCTGGAACATGTTTTTATTTTTCCGAAGTGGCTGCAAACCAGAATTCCCATCTGCTGTCCTGCGGCACCCAGGTTAACCTTAGCAGTGGGGCTCAGAGCACTGTTATCTCAGCTAAGAAGGGCAGAGATGAAGCAAGCGCGCCTTCGTTCGCCAGGAGAGCCCCTCCCCAAGATGTCCACTCAGCTCAAAGAGAATTGAGCCAGGCAGGAGCCGAATCCATTTTAGGTGATGTTAGAAATTAATTTTTCCTTGCCTCTAACGTCAGAACAGATTTGTGAGGTCGGGATGGGTTCTGCTCTGATTGCATACCAACTTGTAGAAAGAAAAAGCATGTGAGGTCTCCTTTCTCCCCCCTTCCTCCCACCCCAGCAATACACAACAAGAATATGCAACTGACGCTTGGCTCATTTGAAATCGTCTGACAATAGAAAATGACCTGATAAAACAATATTAATCTCAAATATATTACATTTTACTAAGCTACAGTTCTGAATGGAAATGTTTTTAGACGTCCCGCTGACCTGCTATTCTTTTTAATAACCCCCTCGCCCTCACTTCCTATTCTTCCCTCTGAACATATCTTTGAGATGACCAAAATAGAAACAGGTAAGTTTCTGTATGCAAAAATGGGCTCAGGGCTGCGTAAGCATTAGATCCAGAGAAGAGCGAACACAGGGGAAGGCAGAGGACAGGGTTTTAAGACCTTTGGAGGTATTTTTGCCAGGTTCTTAAGATCACTGGGTGAAATGAATTAGAAAGAGACACGTATCTGTCTACCTGCATCTCTGCAGACAGTGCTTAGGGGATGAATGGAGAAAGACAGGATGGATACAAAGCTTTGGCCAGACCTTCTTGAGATTTTTACAGGCTCCAAAGTGGGAAGTGGCGTGGACTGGTCTGAACACCAGTGTGTGAGTGCCATCTAGTGGCCACCCTAGTACTACAGCATGGTCACCGCACCTACTGGAGGCTGACAGGCTCCTTGGGTCTCCCCACACTGGCTCCACTCTCTCCAGCCTTCCCAACGTCCTAGGCACTCACTGCAGCTTTTGTTGCCCTGATTACAAAATAAACTTTAAAAAAAAAAAAAAACCTGAAGAGCTTCAGAAAACAAAGCAGGATGTGGGATGTGGCCCAAAGTCGCTTCTGACTAGACAAAGTAACACATTGTTAGATTCCACCACTGAAGCCGCTCAAGGGCAACACAGGGAAGGTTAAATCAGCCATTTCTACCAAGGAGTGGCTTTGACCGTATCTGAAGGACGAGTCTATGAAAATGGAGCCCTGCCATTCACAGCTGCCCTTCAGATGTTAGCTGATCAACCTTACTGAGGAAAAGCTCCCTGCCTGGGCACTCTGAGGTCCTCTACACGTTAACTCATGCAGCTAGACTCGTGGGCATCTGGGAAGAGAACTCAGCCATTTCAACTACTTCAAATGCCTGGACGTAAGCCCCACGGCGGGCAGAGCGATCCACCAAGATGTCCTTTCCTGGGATGACGGGAACCTGTCCCCCAGCTTTGCCAAGCACAGCTCTGAGTGTGGGGTATTCACCACTGGGCAGCAGGTGGTCCGAGAACTCCCTGCCAGGCACTAGAGGCCATTGCTCCGCCTCCATTCTATGAGTCCCACCTTGGTAAAGACACCTGGACCAGCACACAGTCGGGACAGGAACAAGAGGCGGCACTGTGGCTCCAAGTCATCCTTACAGGGCCGCAGGCAGGGAAGGAGGGCAATTGTCTCTGGAGCAGGGATGGACCTGAACTGGGTTCGGTGGTCCCACCAAGCCTACAAGAACACTCTCGTTCATCCTTCCATTCCCTAAGCCGGCCTCAGTAGGAAAGGAGACAGTGTCATCCCTAAGGCTCCCAGGCAACCAAGAAGGACCAGGGCTCAGTGCACAGTCACTGGCTGACTCATGGTCTGAGGTCCCGGAGGGCAGGGAGCCTCAGCCTGTGAGGATGGGGATGTGGCAGCACTCGGATGGAGGCCTTGTTCCTGAAGGAGGAGGACCCGGGTGCTCAAGAGCAGCTTCTCCTGTGACCTTGGCGGACTTCGTTTTCTTTTCCTTTGAGGTGGGGTCTAGTCATGTGACCCAGGCCAGCCTGCAACTTGAGCTTCTCCTGCCTGGGCCTCCTAAGTGTTGAGATTATAGATGTAAGACTATACACACTAGGACCTAAAATGCTACTTAATTTAGCATGGTGGCATGCCCTCCCTTCTGGTTCATCTCTGGTCGAGAGGGAGGCATTGGCTCTGCCCACTCATGCTCACCAATGCCTTCACAGAGCACTTAAATAACAGACAGCTAACATGACTTGAGTCTTTCAGAGTGAACAGGCACACCACTGGAAGAGACAGACCACAGTAGAAAGGACCCCTCAAAGGCAGAGGTTTGCCTTGGACTGACCTGGGCTGATAGGATGGTGAAGGTTCCAATCCCAGGGTCCCTCCTCTTCATAGTTCCTAGCTCAGACCCATGTGGATGTAACATACCCCCAAACCAGCTCCCCTCACCCAGCTTCCCAAGTGTGGAAAGGAGGCAGGAGAGCCCATGGGTCTTTACTCTGCTAAGTAAGGAACCTCCTAACGTCACCTGAATCTGGATGCAACCAGACGACAACACCTGGCTGAGATGTGGTCAGTGAGAACAGAAGGACTCTGTGGCTCTTAGGATGGAGCAGGCCCCACATGATGGAGAGGACCAAACACCCAACTCATGTAAGATACCCTGTGAGCAGAGGGAACAGAGCCCCAGGAGGATTGGGCTGCACCTCCTCCCATGGCGTAGTGATGAACAAAATCTCTAAAGTCATTGTATTTGGGGGCCTTTGACCATAGCCCTCAGAACATATCCGGTTTATACACTAGTTATCAGTATGAATGGAATGGGTGCATGGATACATGCTTAGTGTATCGTACTTGAACCTGCTCAGGAGAAACAAAGCTGATCTGTGACAGAGCTGTGCCTGCCACAGTGAGATCCCAAGGTAAAAAAGCCAGAGGTGGCATGTGCCTGGAACCTCACAACCCAAGAAGCAGAGGCAGGGGCGTCACAGAGCAAGCTCAGATCCAGCCTTAGTTGTTCAGTGAGACACTGTCTCAAAAGGAAAAACAGGGCTGGGGAGGTAACTCAGCAGGTGGGAGTGTGGCTTGCTCTTCCAGGGACCAGAGTTCAAGGCTAAGCACCTACATGTGTGAAAAACATTCATGCACATAAAATAAAAATAAGCAAATCTTTAAAAATATTCGTACGTCCCCATAATCATGGACACTTGTTTGGCTGTTCACCTACACTGTATGAGAAGCTGTCTGGTCACTTTCTCATTTGACTGGTGTTCCACTGGCCCTTTGGTTTATTCTTCCTCTGCGCTAGTGTTTATTTATTTTTGCTTTTATTTTTGTGAGGGGTTTGTACATATGAAGGCCAGAGAACAACCTGAGGTATCACATCTCAGGAGTCATTCACTTTTTTGGGGACACAGGAGACAGAGTTTCTCACTGGCCCAGAGCTTGCCAAGCAGAATAGGGTGGCTAGTGAGCAAACCCCAGGAATCTGCCAGTCCTCCTTCCCCAGGGCTGGGATTACACGAGTGTACCACTAGATCTGTTTTGTTTTGTTTTGTCTTGTTTTCTGAAACGTGAGTTCTGGGGATGAAACCTGGGTGGAATATAAACTTTTACCAACTATATTACCTCCCAGTACTCTTTATGGATGCTTTATTTTGTTTTGTTTTAAATTTTTCCCTTTATTATTTTTCTGTATATGGGTATCCTGCCTGCATAACACCTGTGTACCATGTACATGCTGTGTTCAGAGAAACCAGAGGAGGGCATCAGATACGCTGGTACTGGAGTCACAGACAGTTATTAGCCATCATATGGGTGCTGGGAACTGAGCCTGGGTCCTCTGGGAGAGTAGCCAGTGTTGTTAGCTGCTGAATTGTCTCTCTAGCCCCAACATTTACAGTGAAACATCATTATTTCAGGCACCCTGACAGGACCAGCAAAGAAGCCTCAGATGGACATGCACCTGACAAGATGCTTCCTCCGCATCAACAGTGGGTTGGCAGCAGGTCTAGGACCCCACAGTTCTGATGCTCTCTGCTCTAGTGCCCGCTTCTCTCAAGCAATGCTCTTTATTCCTGGTGTCGGCCTCAGAGCAGAAGTTTCTTAGCTTGTAGCTGCTTATCCCTGCTCTTTAAAGCAAGGTTCACGCAGGCTGGCTATTAGTCAAAGGTAGACCACTTGTAGGATCAAATGCCCTGGGTTCTATCTCCAGTTCCAGGAAATAAGGATATGGAAGTGCAACATCCACCATGACACTTTCATTCCAGAACACCCACATCCCATTCCAAAACACCCACATCCCATTCCAGAACACCCACATCCCATTCCAAAACACCCACATCCCATTCCAGAACACCCACATCCCATTCCAAAACAACACCCACATCTCATTCCAAAACAACACCCATAACCCATTCTGGAACAGCCACATCCCATTCTAGAAAAGATACATGCTTTTCTGAAACACCTATATCCCATTCCAGAACACCTACATCCGTTTTTGGAACACCTACAGACACTTCCAGTTGCCTTTACAGGTATCTAAAAACCCCGAGTCCACAATCCAAGGCTCCTCACAGCCTGATCCTGATCCACTCTCACTCCTCACCACTTCCCTACACAAACCCTTTCTCTTCAGGGTGGACTTTCTCTCTCACTAGCCCAGGCTCTTGTCACTTGCTTACACTGGCCCATCTTCCCCAGGGCCACCCTCTGCTGTAAGCAAAGTCTACTCATCCTGGGAATATTACAGTCACACATGACTTCATGGAGATACATTCTCAGGCATGGGCCATTAGCTACTTCGTCATTGTTCAAAAATTCATACTAATGCAACTACGATTACTACATTGTCACAAGGTCATTTAACTTATGGGACCACCATTGTACATGTTGTCCATGGTTGACAGACTCTTCATCTGTAACCCATGTGTTTACGCACCCACATTCATGACTGCAACTCTTCCCATGGTACTGTCCGTCACGTGGGTGTTCTGCACAGTCCTACCTGCAGAAAGGTAGCCATCATTTGGCTGTGACTGATTCATCAAGAGAAGCATGTTTCAAGGGCAGCTTTGTCTCCCGGGCCCTAAAGCCTGTCTGTTCCTTTAAGTGGCCTCACTCACATGTGTGGAGGGAGATAAAGCAGATGTGTGGCATAGGTGGGATTGTTAGGATGCTTATACCCCTTGCCCATCTCATCTACTCATGTCTACACTGTATTCATCCCTACTTCATCCACTGTGTCTACCCTGTACCCTTCCTCACTCCTTCACTCGTCTACTCTACACCTCTTTCCCACCTCATCTACTCATGTTTATGTTATACTTCTTTTCCACACCATCTACTTGTGTCTACTCTGTATCCTCATCTAAGGTCAGTGGCTGCTGGCAAGGCTGGAGTCCCAGGTCTTGCCAGAGAGGTCTACATTTTAATAGAGTACTTCCTCTCCTGCTCCAAATGCTCAAGTCACAAAACCAGGCAAGATAGAAGCTACACATAGAGGTCCACTCTCTTACAGACACCTACTGGCTGCTGACACCCTAAAACCCACTCTGCCTCTTGAGGAATAGCTGCATCCATCCACAGCTCCCGGTCTGCAGCATGCGCAGTTCTGGGGACGGACCCTTCTGAGCATGCTAGTCTTCCCATGGAGTCTGCATCCAGATCACAGTGAAGGGAACCAGCGTGCAGGGCTGTCGGCATGACCAGAGCTGCTTTCCCTGACCCTATGAGCAGGTCCAAACCTTCTAAAACAGATCTCTCTGCCTAACTGAGTTAGAGCTTTAACTGTCCAAGAGCCACAGACTCCTACTTCATTTGAAAAAACATTTTTCCCCCAGGTGGTGGTGTACTTGGGAGGCAGAGGTAGGCTTTTTGAGTTCGAGGCCAGCCTGGTCCAAAGATCGAGTTCTAGGACAGCCAGAGCTACACAGAGAAACCTTGTCTTGAAAAACCAGAAATAAACAAAAACATTTTTCCATCTTTGTCACATGCTCTGCACCAGGGTAAGTGCTGGGATTTCAAGCAGGTATAGAAGCAACCCTCTAAGAGGTTTAATCATGTTTTAATCAATTGTGTGTGTGTGTGTGTGTGTGTGTGTGTGTGTGTGTGTGTGTGTGTGTGTGTGTAAAACCTTGTGGGGTTTTGTTGTTAGTTGGTTGATTGGTTGTTTGGTTGGTTTGAGACAGTCTCATGCTATTGGCCAGGCTAGCCTGGATCTTATGGCAATCCTCTTGTCTCTGCCTCCCACGTCCTGGAATTACCGGCATGTGCCACCATGCCTAGCTAGAGGGTTTACTTTAATGGGGACATCAGAGAGTACAAAGAGAAATGATCACCCATGAGCAAAGCAGAAAACAGGGGCTGCATTGGCAGCTGTCAGTTAACGTGAGTGTTTAGGTTGTCACAGAGAAAGGGACACCAGGTTAATCGATCTCACCATACCAGAAGTGGGAGGGGGGCTCAATAGGCAGAAAAAACAGAGCAAGCCACAGAAAAGAGAAAGGAGTCCTGGAAGTGGCCTCCGTGGTAAGACTCTTCATGCAGGAGTCAGGGAGATGCAATGGAATGGAGAAGAGTCTGGAAAGACAAGCTGAGGTCTAAATGGAAAGGACACTAAACAGTCACAGAAGGCATTCTGCGTGTGTGTGTGTGTGTGTGTGTGTGTGTGTGTGTGTGTGTGTGTCCACACATGACATGTGGAAGTCAGAGTACAACTTGTGGGAGCTGGTTTTCTCCTTCCAGGGATCAAACTCGGGTTGTCAGGCTTGGCACCTTTACCCACCAAGGCATCTCACTGCTCCTAAGACGTGATGACAGACAGTTTCTATGTCGCTGGACCAACACCTGAGGCTTCTATTATTATCCTTATTGCTCCCCTCTTTCATAAAGAATCACACAACATTTAGACATAAGTCTTTTATCCTTGTTTCAAACTATCTCTGCCCTTCCCCCCTTTCAGGAGCAAATCCGTGAAATCTGCCAAAGAAATGGCGGTTGCGTTCTTCGCGTCTACGCCACTGTTACACCAGCTAGCTTTTCTACCCTCACGACACGCTCTGCTCTTCAGGACCATCCTTGCACTTGGACCATCATATTAGTGTACTAGTATTTTAATTAAAAAGGATCTCCGGGCATTATTGTCTTAGCTCAAAGTGAGCTGGCACCAACAACAAAGGATGCTATAAATGGAGCAACACAGAATGCGAGTGGAAAATAGGAGTGAAACTGTGGTTTGGGAAAAAAAAACAACACTGTTTAGTGCCCAGAAACAGGACAGACTGCGTAGCGTCTGTGCGGGACACAGAGCTAAAGCATCATTGTGTCACATCACACGAGCAGGACCTGTGTCCATCCAAACACCTCCGCTGTCCGAGAAAGGCCACTCCATCCCAGGGCTTTTAATTTGCATTTAATTTGAAAGCATGTGCATTTGGGCATCCTAGACAATTTTTACTAATTTAACTCTCCTCTAATCATTAATAGTTTTAATTGATGGGGTTGGTTAGATTTATGAATGAAATATGAATATAAACATATATACATCCTTATGTTCAAACACAGAACATTTCAAAGTCCAACCTGCAAACATAAAACCACGTGACACATAAGACTGAGCTGGGAAAAATGTTACTTCCGCGCATTTTTAAAAACTGCTCATTTAAAAAAAAGCTACCAGTGAAGCTAGATGACTCATTTTCAATTACTAATAGAAGGAAGTAGTGAGAATACATTTGACCAGGATGTCAGTACAGGCTTATAAAGAGTCCAACCATCAGAAATGGTGCAATCGCCTGTACCAGGCACTCCTCTGTCTCAGAGGCAGAGAGAGCCTCAGCTGTCATTCCTCAGAACCCAGCCTCCCTGTTTGGTGAGACAGTGTCTATCACTGACCTCGAGCTCACCAAGTGGGGTAGGCGGGCTAGGCAGCCAGCCCAGGGACCTGCCTGTGTCTGGCTTCCCAGCGCTGGAATCATAACCGTTCACATAGGGTTCTGGGGACCAAACTCAGGTTCTCATGCTTATAGACGTGACAAGTAAGTCATACCCCAGATACCCTTTTTTAAGATTTACTTTTATATATTTATTTGGTGTTTTGTTTGTTTGTTTGTTTTTTGAGACAGGGTTTCACTGTGCAGGCCTGGCTGTCCTGGAATTCACTCTGTAGACCAGGCTGGCTCGAACTCACAGAGATCAGCCTGCCTCTGCCTCCCGAGTGCTGGAATTAAAGGTGTGCACCACCACACCTGGCTAGATTTATTTTTATTTTTAATTATACATATGAGAATTGTATGTGTGAGGGGGTATTGTACAGACATGTGAGTGCAATTGCCTGTGGGAGCCAGAAGAGGGCGCCAGACTCTCTGTAGCTTAAGTAATAGGTGGTTGTGTTGACATATCTGGGTGCTGGGAATGGAACTTAGGGTCCTCTCCAAGAGCAGTACACACTCTTAGCCACTGTCTTTCCAGCAGACCTGACTCCTCTTTAAGACAAGGTCGTGCTATGTAGGCATGGCAGGCTCAGCACTCACACAGAGCCCAGGCTGGCCTCAAGGTCACACCCTCAGCCTCCCAAATGCTGGAATCACAAATGTGAGCCACTACACACAACTTTTATGAAATTCTCGGGCTGTCGGCACTTCTGGCCATTCGATCTGCTCTGAGACACATATCTGTAATAAACAGGAGCCCCCAAAGAGGGAACACAGACAATCCCATAAATCAGATTATCGACATAACATGTGGGTGGCAAGGAGTCTCAGACACCAGGCCTGACAAGAATACTGCTTCAGAATCCAAAGAACAATGGACCATTAACTATGGTGCTTGGTAACCATCTCACCTATAAATTCACTTCGAGAAGAGGTGGGGTCCAGGAAAGCCGAGCCATGCAGAACTACTGTGCACTCAAGCCTTCGGAACAGTCAGTGGTGTTGGGATTTTTGTCTCAGGACTGTAGAGTTAAAGGCATGGTCCTGCCAATTGTGAGCTGCCCTCTCTCACACAGACCACCCACAACCATGGATTTTCCATCTGGTGAACAAAACAGACAGCTCCCTAATTATTTCTGAAAAGGATTTTTTCCCCGTAACATACTTTTCTTTATTTGTCTGTGACCTGGAACTTAACAGAAAACCTCATGCATGCCAACTTCATTTCTTATAATGAAACATTCTATTTTATTATTTTAACTGGTGTTTGGGGTTTTTGTTGTTGTGTTTTTTTGTTTTTGTTTGTTTGTTTTTGGCTCTAAGATGGAAATTATTACCCCAAGATCCAGCACATCAAACACAATTCCCAACACAATTCCAACCAACAACTGTTTTCTTTGAACAGAGAATACCCTGTTTAAATGCGAACCACTGAAGTGTTCTGCTCACAACCAACAGGATGGAAATCGGAGGGAAATTATTTGCAATCGTTCTCAACTGGGCACCCATACTGCTAGTGTCAAAATCTATGGCTTTTCCAACAGGATGGCCACCTCTGCCAAAAGCATGCTCAGAAATGCCAACTGTAATTAAAATCTGGCACCTGTCTTGGGCGCCAAATTTGCTTCTAATGTCTCCATGATGAAATGTGTCTCAGCTTTGGAGGATGTATGATATTTCTTGCCCTCTGCCCTTCGGAAAAACACTCTAGCATGAAAATAATTGACGGCTGTTATCCCCAAAATTACTTTTCCCCCATCTTAACTCTGATGAATCTTCTCTGCTTTCTTCCTCAGAATCTGTTTGTTTAATTGATCCTAAGAGAAATCAGCATACACCCTTCCCCACATTTTGTTTTTACAGCCCTTAGGGAAAACAGGCACCGATAGTCTTCCTCCTGGGGCTGCTTTTGGAGAGCTGGAGTGTAATATGGACTGACTGCACAAGATTTACATACTGCTGAATTGAGACACAGACTGCCTTCCCTAAGCAGGGTTTTTAAAGTAGTAAATACACTCCATGGTGTGTGTGTGTGTGTGTGTGTGTGTGTGTGTGTGTGTGTGTGTGTGAACTGAGAGCCTTATATACTTTCCCACTAAGTTACCCCTAGACCAGGACCAATAAATCTATTTTATTTGACTGGTTTTTTAAATAGAATTTCACTCTATAGCCAAAGATGTCCTCAAACTCATGGCAATCCTCCTGCCTCAGCATCAGATTACTGAAATTACAGACATGTGCCACAATGCTCAGCTTATGAAGAACAAAAATCTGGATTTGATACACATTGCCACTGTCCCTTCTCATGCCATCTACCCAGAAGCTTGTGTCCCATCAACTCTTCTGTTGAACTCCAAATCATACTGAGGCCTTTGTGTTTGGCTTTGGTTGTTAAGGGATCTGTAGCCTCTCTCAAGAAGGCATTCCAGAGCTGGGGAGATGGCTCAGTGGGTTACAGTGCTTGCCACACAAGAAGGAGGACCTGAGTTCAAATCCCCAGGACTTACACAGCAGAACTCCTATGAGATCACAGGTGGAGACAGGAATCCCTGGAGGCCTGTGGGCCGACCAGACTGGGATATGCAGCACCAACAAGAGACCCCATCTCAGACAAGGTTGAAGGCAAGGACTGATACCCGAGGTTGTCCTCTGACCTCCACATGTGACGCACATGTGGTACACCCACACCCACACTCACATGCACAAACACAAACACAGATAGTGCACACACACACACAAAGATTTAAAAAAACAAAGCACCAGGAACTTGCCACAGTGCTTCACAGAGCCTCCCAAGCCCTGGACCCCTGGCTCAACACAAGTGTGGGTAGAGCGGTCTGAGGTCCACGTGTGTGTGCAGCATGGTGCCAGCACTCCTGCCCAGGAGACCAAAAGGCCAGCATGTGCAGGTGATCACACAGCAGCTTCACCAGAGCAAAAGGATGCTGCTTGCCATGTTCATCTCAGCACCCCAGGCCTAAGACAAGGCCCAGCACAGAAAGGGTACTTCACACAAGTTGACCAGGAGACAAGCAGCTAGATCTGGTGTGCGCTCACCCTGGCAAAGGGTCAATTACTGTTTCGAGATATTTGTTCACACTGACACTCCAAAACTGCCAATAAAGTTTAACCTTGAATCAGACGGGCTGACCAGAATAGAGGTTTTGGAGGATCCAGGATATATATAGAGAGACACAGGAAGCAGTAGGGAGGGGCTTAGAAAGACTCATAGCCCTTTTGAATCAAGGAAGGAGAGAGAGGAGGTCATTTCTCCGCCACTTCTCTCATCAATCAGCTTTTTTACCCCAATATCTGACTCCCGAGTTTTATTTAATAATAGAACAATCAATATACGTAAATGTTTCGGATTACAAACCACCATAAACGAAGGTGTCCTTCAGAAGCACACCTTGCCCACTCTGTGCTCCCACACTCCCTGCTCAGAGACTGCTGAAAGTACATTTGACTTCCTGCCTCATGTGTAAAATGTGTGCCTCGTTAGTTTAGGACAAGGTCCTGACCAGTTTCATCAAGAAATTGCTTTATGGTGGAGTGTGGTAGCACATACCTTTAATCACAGCACTCAGGCAGCAAAAGCAGGGGGCTCTTTGTGAGTTCAAGGCCAGCTAAGGCTACATAGTGAGACCCTGTCAGAATGAAAGAAAAGAGGGAGGAGGGAGGAATGAATGAATGAATGAATGAATGAATGAATACATTGTGGGGCTGGGGAGATGGCTTAGTGGTCTGGAGTACTCACTGCTCTTGAAGAGGACTCAGGTTCAGTTCCCAGAACCCACTTGATGGCTTACAACCCACCTGTACCCCAGTACAAGAGGGCCAAAGCCCTCTTCTAGCCTGTGTGGGCACCAGGCATACATGTGCACATAAAATAAAGATAAACAAGTCTGCAAGGTGGTGGTGGTGCATGCCTTTAATCCCAGGACTCAGGAAGCAGAGCCAGGCGGATCTCTGTGAGTTCAAGGCCAGTCTGGTCTACAGAGCAAGATCCAGGACAGGCACCAAAACTACACAGAGAAACCCTGTTTCGAAAAACAACACCAGCACCAACACCAAAAATAAACAAGTCTTTAAAAAGAAAGATAAAAAAAAAAATAGCTTTATTGGCAGGCAGGGTGTTCTATGCTATTAATCCCAACTCTTTAATCTCAAGAGGCAGAGACAGGCCTTGGCTACACAGTGACTTCCGGGCTAGCCAGAGCTACATAGTAAGACTGTCTCAGAAACAACAGACCATCAACCATCCTCCTCCCAGATTACAAAAGGCAGGTGGGCACTTAGGATCATCCACAAAAGTCCCATGAGCCCCCACGATGCCACTGAACCAGTGTGTTCATGAAAAAGAGAATCTTGTTCACACAGGGGGATTTCTTGACTGCTGGTAAAAAGACACTCTACATTGTTATTCGCTTATGACTGTCCCACACCTCCTTAGAGGAAATCCCGCCAGCCAGGTGTGGTGCTCATTCCTGTAATTCTGGCACTTGAGAGGCTGAGGCAGCAGGGTCACCGAGCCCTCCTTTAATCCCAGTGCTCAGGAGGCATGAAAGTGGTGCACAGACATGTATACAGGCGCAGTACCCAGGTACACAAAAAATAAAATTAAAAACGAAAGAAACGCCGGGCGGTGGTGGTGCACGCCTTTAATCCCAGCACTCGGGAGGCAGAGCCAGGTGGATCTCTGTGAGTTCAAGGCCAGCCTGGGCTACCAAGTGAGCTCCAGGAAAGGCGCAAAGCTACGCAGAGAAACCCTGTCTCGAAAAACCAAAAAAAAAAAAAAAAAAAAAAAACGAAAGAAACTATGTGAGGAGCAAAGGGAACACTCCTCCACTGTTGGTGGGAATGTAAACTTGTACAACCACTGTGGAAATCAGTATGGCGGTTTCTCAGAAAATTAGGAATCGAACTACCTCAAGACCCAGCCATCCCACTCTTGGGCATATACCCAAGGAATGCTGATTCATACCATAAAGATACATGCTCAGCTATGTTCACAGCAGCACTATTTGTAATAGCCAGAACCTGGAAACAACCTAGATGCCCGTCAACGGAAGAATGGATGAAAAAAATGTGGCACATATACACAATGGAGTACTACTAAGCAGAGAAAAACAATGAAAGCATGAAATTTGCAGGCAAATGGATGGAACTAGAAAAAATCATCCTGAGTGAGGCAACCCAAACCCAGAAAGACAATTATAGTATGAACTCACTCATAAGTGGATTCTAGATATAAAATAAAGAACAATCAGACCACAACCCACAGAACCATGGAGGCTATATATATAGCATGGAGGTACCTAGGACGACTGTGGCTTATAATAAATTTCGGTTTTACTCAATTATTGAAAAAAAATAGCCAAATGAATGGAAACACATGAACTATGAACCAAAGGCTGGGGGGCACCCAGCTGGATCAGGCCCTCTGAATAGGTGAGACAGTTGATTGGCTTGATCAGTTTGGGAGGCAACTAGGCAGTGGGACCAAGTCCTGTGCTCATTGCATGAGTTGGCTGTTTGAAACCTGGAGCTTATGCAGGGACATTTGGCTCAGTCTGGGAGGAGGGGACTGGACCTGCCTGGACTGAGTCTACCAGGTTGATCGCAGTCCTCGGGGGAGGATTTGCCCTGGAGGAGGTGGGAATGGGGGGTGCGTTGGGGGTAAGGGGAGAGAGTGGGAGGGGGGAGAATAGGGGAACCTGTGGCTGGTATGTAGAACTAAATGGTATTGTAAAATAAAATAAAAGGAAAAAAATGTAATAAAAAAAGAAAGAAACTGTGATAAGCAATTTTCTTTTCTTTTCTTTTTTAAGATTCTGGTTATGGGGAGATGGAGAGATGACTCAGAGGTTAAAAACACAAGCTGCTCTTCCAGGGTTCCTGAGCTCAATTCCCAGTAATGACACAGTGGCTCACAACCATCTATAGAGACATCTGGTGCCCTCTTCCGGTGTGCAGGCATACATACAGGCAGAAACACACACACACACACACACACACACACACACACACACACACACACACACAAAGTAAATAAATCTTTAAATAAAAAAAAAGATCTGAGTTCATGAGTTCATCATTCTATCTCACAACTCACCCAAGGTTGAGAACCACAGTGTGAAATATGCATGAAATATGAAGGTGGCTATGAGTTCTAGTCCCTGCAACTTATAGACTGTCAAAATCATAATTACGAACTAAAATGCAAAACTGACACCATCACTTACAAAGAAAGTGTCAGAAATGTACATTCTCCTTCCACTTATCTAAGTAATTTCTTTCTCTGTTTCCACCTTGTTGAAAATGGAGGAGTTGACAGAAAACACGAGGAGATGGGTGATTAATAGTGTGGGTGCCAAAGACGGAGAATTCAGGCTACACTAGGTAGAGGTGCTCGTTACTCAGAATGTGTGGGCGTCATTCCATCAAAGCATAGGCTTTAGCACAGAGCACTGACGCAAACCCTTGGGGATGTGAAGCAGTCATTACTGGTTGGCCCCAGAAACACGAGAGAACGCAGCAGCCAAAGCCTTCAGCCTCTGAGCAGACATACTGTGCTTTCTCTGCAGAGTGAAGTGAATAGGTCTGGAAGAAGGGACAGTTACGGTGGCTCAGGTACAGTGGGGATCTCAAAAGAAGTGTCCTAAGCTCAAGCAGTAGGCCCCCAAGAAGGCTGAGCCCTAACAACGAGCCTCGGCTCTGGCTTCTCACTCTGAGATGGCATTCAGTCCACAGAGACAGAAGCAATGAGGACCCAGTGCACCCTTCCTTCCTCCCCGTCCCTGCTCTCCGGTTCCCTTTTCTCTCTTTCCCTCCCTTCCACAGGGTCTGCCTATGTCACTCAGCCTAACCTCTGACTTGCAATCCTCCACTTCTGCCTGCCAAGAACTGGGACAACTGGGACTGCCAGCATGCTCAGTTTGGCCTTTACTTTCTAGGATTTCTTTCCTAGTTTTGTCTGACAAAATTTTTAAAGAAATAAACTTTTATTTTTCAGTCTAATAAAGGAAATATATATATATATATATATACTGACAAAGCCAAAAGATAAATAGCTTTTATTTATTTGAGTTTCCACCTAGATTCATTTAAAATTCATCTTATCCAAGCCTCCTGTGTTGTTCTAGGATAGGACCAGCTGTGAACAGTGTGTGACCACAGGCTTGCATTGGTGAGCTGAGGAGACCCCATGGGACTGAAAACTTCAGAGAATGATGATGTATTTTTCACACTGTCCATGTGGTAAATATGATCCACAAGACTAAGGAATAGGGCTGTGTGCCTATGATCACAGCACTTGGGAGACAGAGGCAAGAGGGTCTCAACAGCTTCAAGGTCACCCCGGGCTATATTGAGACACCTTATTTCAAAGACAAGAGTTAAGACCGACTAAGGGAAAAAATGTTAAAAATACAATCGGTATAAAGTTGCTGCTGATCATGTTAAGTTTTCCTATAAAAAAGAACCTGCTAGAAATGTATGAACAGTTCAAACTGTCCCTTCCTACCACTTGCTCTCACACTGGGACCAGTGTGCCTACCAATGCAGAGCTCTGCCTGGGTATCGTGGTGCTCGGGACTGTCAAGTTGACTCCATTTAGGATCACTGAGAAGACAAACCTTTGGGCATGTCAGTGAGGGAGTTTCTACACTGGGCTAACAGAGGTGGGAAAACCCATCCCAGCCACGGTGGAGCCCTACCATGGAATGGGATCCTGTACTGAGCAAAAAGAAGAAACCAAGCTGAGCACAGCTCGCTTGCGCGCGCTCTCTCTCTCTCTCTCTCTCTCTCTCTCCCTCCTGACTGCAGATGATGTCATGCCACCCCCAGTTTACCTCCTGACACCTGGCCTTCAGTGCCACCTGCCTCTGTTATGCATACAGGCATTCAAGTATTTAACTGCTGAGCCCAGGGAACTCCGTTAAGAATGAGTACACACATGTATGCTCTAGGATTGTATTTGGCCAGGTAGTTATAATTATGGCTACTGACATTTATGACTAATAGAAGCTAAAAGCAGAGCAGAGTTACTCTGGCTCATTCCAATGGGAAATAAGGTCTACAAATCATGATGTGCACATTGTATGACAATAAATGACATTGTGCATATGGAGTGACACCCCTTCCCTCCTGGACAATCCTAGTGGATGCTGCTACCTTTAGCATCAACATTAACCTCACCATTTTCATTCTCCAAAACATCAGGATCCTAAGTGTATAAAGCCACCCGATCACACATAGATCCAGAGACTGGGTCGTTGTTATCATTGTTTAATTTTTTACATTTATTTATTTGGTGTGTGTGCGTGTGCGTGTGTGTGATAACATTTATTTGTTATGTGTGTCAGAAGATAACATTCAGAGTCTATTCTCTCCTACCACATGGATTCTAGGGACAGAACTCAGGTCTTCTGGCCCAGTGACAGGTGCCTTTACCTGCTGAGCCATCTCACCAGCTGGAGACTATTGGTTTTCTTACTCCTTAATCATCACTATCTGGCTGTATCCCAGATATATACATCTTTTCAAAATGCCATGGCTTCTGTCACAAGATTATGATGAGTAAAAAAGTAAACCCAAGCCTAGGTGTAGCTCAGTTGGAAAAGTACTTATCTAGTATGCACAAAGCCTTGGATTCAATCTCTAGCACTAATAAACTGTCACAGTATACACCTGTGTCTTAGAGTTTCCATCACTGTGAAGAGACAACATGACCACGGCAACTCTTATAAAAGAAAACATTCAATTGGGCTTGCTTACAGTTCAGAGGTTGAGTCCATTATCACCATGGTGCGACATGGTGGTGTGCAGGCAGACATGGTGCTGGAGAAGAAGTGTTTTACGTCTGGACTTGCAGGCAACAGGAAGTGGTCTGGGACACTGGGAGTGGCTTGAGCATACATGAGACCTCAATGCCCCCCCCACACACAGTGACACACTTCCTCCAAGAAGGCCACACCTACTACAACAAGGCCACACCTCCTAGCAGTGCCACTCCCTTTGGGGCTGTTTTCTTTCAAACCACCACACTCTGTAACCTCAGCACTCAGGAAAAGGAGTCAGGAGGTCAGAAATTCAGTCATTCTCAGCTACACAGCAAGTCTAAGGTCAGCCTGGGATACATGAGACCCTATCTCAGACGGATGGAAGGACAGAAAGAAAGAAAGAAAGAAAGAAAGAAAGAAAGAAAGAAAGAAAGAAAGAAAGAAAGAAAGAAAGAAAGAAAGAAAGAAAGAAAGAAAGAGGGAGGGAGGGAGGGAGGGAGGGAGGGAGGGAGGGAGGGAGGGAGGGAGGGAGGGAGGGAGGGAGGAAGGAAGGAAGGAAGGAAGGAAGGAAGGAAGCTTCTAGGTAAGTGATAATTCTTAGTAGTTAAGGGTAAGTAACCAAATAACAGGAAATTATATCAATTACCTTACAACAAGTCTAAAATGCCTTTGCCTCAGAAAATATAACAGGAAGGAATGTGTTGTATTCCTTTACACTGTGTGGAGATGTTGCTGGGATTGGTTTAATAAGGAGCTAAATGGTCAACAGCTAGGCAGGGTTTTCAGGGCAGAGAGAACACTGGGAAGAAGAAGGCAGAGTCACCAGTCAGACGAAGAGGAAACAGCATGAGCAGCACAGAATAAAGGTAATAAAGCCACAAGACAATAAGTAGATTGATTAAAATGGGATTAATTTGAGTTGTAAGAGCTAATTAGTAACAAGCCAAAGCTAACAGCCAATTTTTATAATTAATAATAAGTCTCTGTGTGGTTATTTGGGAGCTGCTGGCAGGACAGAAAAATCTGCCTACAGGAAAGTGAGTAGCATCCATACAAATGAGTTTCTTCAACTAGGACTACATTGGAGCCCATCAAATACAAGAGTAGACATGCCAACTTGCAGCCTCCACATGCTTGTGAACACACATCACGGGTTACCACAGCCTGTTTCCAGTGCTGCTGAGGGAAGCTCACCCTCAGGGCTGCTCCTAGCTTCCTCTAACTTGCCTGTAACTCCAGCTACTTTGGAAACTAGGGTTCACATAAGCCCAGGAGTTCAAGGCCAGCCTGAGCAACATAGCAAGACTCCATCTTAAAGCTAAATTAATCAGCATGTTAGGTAGGGGTTACTCCAAGTTCAAAAATATCTTTTCTCACCCATTAACCAGTCTCTCCCCATTCCCTCCTTTGCCAATGTCAGGCAGCCATTACCTGTTCAGCTGTTTTTCAAGTTTTTATTTCTAAGCTGATATCTCTTTCTGATCTGATCATTCCTGGTATGCATATTTTCTATTGACTCCTTGAACATATTTATGACATATGCTTTAAAATCATTGCCTGTTAATTGCAACATCCAGATCATCTTGAGTTTGGATCTTTGCAACTGCCCCTCTTTCTACATCTTGCTGATTTTTTACAGGACACTAGACATTACTCATGACATGCTGTGCATACTCCAGGGTCTGTACTCCCTCTGAAGGGTAATTTCCACTCTAACACAGAGTTAACATGCTGAACATGGACACCAGACTGCCTCCCTTGTGTTGGGCAGTACATGGTCATGCTTAGTTTTACATCAGGTTCTCTGGAAGCCACATAGTTCCGTGGCCAGCAATGGATACACTTGCCTCCAGCACTTTAAAATGCCTAGAATCAAAAAATAGTTTAGACCTATTAAGATCAATCAGGTAAAGATGTTTGCTGCCAAGCCTGATTGACGATTTGAGTCCCATCTCCCCTGGCACACATAATGAAAAGATAACCAATTCCCACAAGTTGTCCTCTGACCTACACACACACACCATAGCACATGCAGATCTCCCATACATAAATAAATGTAATAAAACATTTAAAGCAGATTTTATTAATGTAATCTATACAATACAGGGAATGCAAGCAACTTATTCACCACTCATGGGACTTAACCTCATTTTTCTTAATGCCTGGATCATTACTGTGGCATGACAACATCATGGTTTAGTGGGTTTCCATAAAAACTCTGTTTTATGTGTATTTTCTAAAATCCTCTTTAGGGTTGGAGAGATGGCTCAGCAGTCAAGAGCACTGACTGCTTTTGGATGGGACCTGGAGTTCAGTGCCCAGCACCCACACTGTGGCTTACAACCATCTGTAACTCCAGCTTGAGGGGATCCAATGCCCTCTTCTAGTCTCCGTGAATACTTATGTGGTGCACTCACATACTTGCAGGCAAAATACTTCCACATAAAGTAAAATGATTTTTTTTTTTGTGGTCTGATTGTTCTTTATTTTATATCTAGAATCCACCAATGAGTGAGTACATACCATAACTGTCTTTCTGGGTTTGGGTTACCTCACTCAGGATGATTTTTTCTAGTTCCATCCATTTGCCTGCAAATTTCATGCTTTCATTGTTTTTCTCTGCTGAGTAGTACTCCATTGTGTATATGTACCACATTTTTTTCATCCATTCTTCCGTTGACGGGCATCTAGGTTGCTTCCAGGTTCTGGCTATTACAAATAGTGCTGCTATGAACATAGCTGAGCATGTATCTTTATGGTATGAATCAGCATTCCTTGGGTATATGCCCAAGAGTGGGATGGCTGGGTCTTGAGGTAGTTCGATTCCTAATTTTCTGAGAAACCGCCATACTGATTTCCACAGTGGTTGTACAAATTTACATTCCCACCAACAGTGGAGGAGTGTTCCCTTTGCTCAACATCCTCTCCAACATTGGCTGTCATTGGTGTTTTTGATCGTAGCCATTCTAACAGGTGTAAGGTGGTATCTCAGAGTCATTTTGATTTGCATTTCTCTGATGATTAAGGATGTTGAGCATTTCTTTAAATGTCTTTCAGCCATTTGTAGTTCTTGTTTTGTGAATTCTCTGTTTAGCTCTTTAGCCCATTTTTTAATTGGACTGTTCAGTGCTTTGATGTCTAGTTTCTTGAGTTCTTTATATATTGTGGAAATCAATCCTCTGTCAGATGTGGGGTTGGTGAAGATCTTTTCCCAATCTGTTGGCTGTCTTTTTGTCTTATTGAAGCCCTGCAAAAGCTTCTCAGTTTCGAGAGGTCCCATTTATTAATTGTTGTGCTCAGGGTCTGTGCTGTTGGTGTCTTATTTAGGAAATGGTCTCCAGTGCCAATGCATTCAAGAGTGCTTCCTAAAAAATGATTTTTTTAAGAAGAGTATTCCTTTTAAAATTTTATTTTTAAATGATTTGTTTACTTATCTTATGTGCACTGGTGTTTTACCTGCATGTATGTCTATGTGAGAGCACCAGAACCTCTGGAAGTGGAGTTAGGGACAGTTGTGAGTAGCCGTGTGGGAACTGAATCCAGGTCCTTTGGAAGAGCAGCCTGTGCTCTTAACCACTGAGGCATCTCTCCAGCCCCAAGAGTATCCTTTTTGATAGCAATAAAGGACTCCTCCTTCCCGAAAGCACCCAAACTAAAGGGCTAAAGTAAAATGCTCATGGCTCCTGGACAGGGTTGGCTCCTGGCCCTCCCTTCGTCTGTAAGTTTAGACTAAACTCCCACTTCCTTTATCAGTAAAGTAGGTAAAGAAACGCTCTCCTCACGGGCGCACAGGTGGACGGACGGATGTAATGCAGGGTGCTTGGCATATCGGGAGAACTCAGAGCGGAGTCTTCCAGGAGGAGGGCAGAGGTGGGTCAAGAAGAACAGTTCAGGGCAACTGGGGACAGGAGGGCTCAGCTGGAATGGGAGGTCACAGGGGAAAGGGGAAAGGAAAAAAAGAGAGAAGAAAAAGGAGAGGCCAAAAATAATGTCTTTGAACTGGGTAAGATCCCATCAAACGCTGCTGGCTTCAGAACTCCCTGAGTGAAAACCAGTGAAACCACAGAGCTCATCCTTGGCACTCTCCCGGCCCCAACCCAGCCGCTTTTAGCACTTCTCTGAACTCTCAGGGTTCCCGCCTGGCGCCTGAGTTACAGCCAGTCCTGCTTTTCAGAGAGCTACTAGCCAGCAGCCCAAGATCTCCCTCCACGTGAACTCTAATAATGTGATGTTGTCCACACTAATAATGTGATGTTCTGTATGAGGAAACAATGAAGAAGAGGAAGGGAAAACTAATCAATCCAAGGAGATTTTAAGTTCTGTTTAGTTTACTAGTAGTAGTATCAGTACTTGGCTTCATTGTGTGTATATTATTTTCCGCGTGTTAACGTGTGAGTGCATGCCACAGTGTGGGGCCGAGGACACTTTGTGGAGCTGATGCTCTTCTGTAGCCTTTATGTAGGTGAAGTGGATCGGACTCGGGTCACCAGACTTGTGCTGCAAGCACACTGATCCACTGAGTTATTTCACGGGTCCCTGTTTTTTATTATTACTATTGGAAGACAAGGGTTCACCATGCATCTCAGGCCAGTAGTCTAGAACTCATGGTGTAGCCCGGGCTGGCCTTAACTTTGTGATCCTCCTAGCTGCTAGAAGCCTTCAGGTCAGGCTTTTAGAAAGGCGTTTTAGTCTTCACCAGCACAGCAGCCCCTGAAAAGGGCACTGCTTCACCCCATGCTGCCCCTGAAGCAGAGATGCAGGGTCTGCTCCCAGCATTCAAATGTGTGTATGCTGGAGAGAAGCACAGTCAGAGGAGGAAGGCGCCATGACGCCCTAGCACCTCTGAGCTGGACTTGCACATGACCTTTCCATCGGTACAGCTGGAAAAAAACTGAACCTGGTTACTCTGAACAAGAGTCAGAGCAAGCTACCCGCAAAGCAAGAAGCCAGAAGGTGCTTGAACTCCTGAGACCTAAAGGAGGATCATAAAATTTCCGTGGAAAGCAAGTTCCCCACGGGCTTGAAACTTCAAACAGGGACCTGCACCAGAGGAGTCTGAGCCCAGGAGCACAGTGTTTCCAACCACATCATACTGACCTCAGGGACAGAGGTGTAGCTCATCTGAAGAGTGCTTGCCTAGCATGCATAAAATCTTAGGTTTGAGTCCCAGACCACACAAATCCAGTCCACTCCTGTAATGACATTTGGGAAGTGAAGGTAGGTGGATAGAAAGTTTAATGTTATCCTTGGCTTTGCACCGTGAGTTTGAGGCTAGCCTGGGCTACATGAGACCCTGCCCTAAACACACACACACACACACACACACACACACGCACGCACGCACGCACGCACGCACGCACGCACGCACATGCACGCACATACACACATATACTTCCTGATGAAGAGTCATATCATCCCACCTGTGTGCTGTGGGAAGAATCGGACCTGGAGACAAAGGACAGCCATATATCCAGGCGCCCACAGCTGCCTCTGTGCGAGCCCTCCGCAGCCAGGCATGAGAACCCACAGCCAGAAAAGGACAAGTGGTGAA
Source organism: Peromyscus maniculatus bairdii (assembly GCF_049852395.1). Taxonomy (NCBI): domain Eukaryota; kingdom Metazoa; phylum Chordata; class Mammalia; order Rodentia; family Cricetidae; genus Peromyscus; species Peromyscus maniculatus. The sequence goes on along the minus strand of NC_134860.1, from coordinate 119,758,658 downwards.
GTCTCCAGGTCCGAGGGGCTGCAGGGAAACCAGTGCCATTCACTGCCCCATGGACCTGGAAGCAAGAAGACCCCCACCACACAGCAGGACTCAAGGGGAGAGAGTGAGGCCGGGCAGGGGTGACTCGCTGACACCTGGCCCCCTCCCGCCCCCTAGAGGAGGTGGGGGGACCTGAGCACCGAGGTTTGAGCACTCGTTAGGAAGTCTGCATAGACACACATGTCCTGGCACCCTTAGTTTCTGGAGCAGTGCGACCCTCACCGTGAAATTATGTCATTGCTACTTCATAACCGTAATGTCGCTGCTGTTATGAACCATAACGTAAGTAGCTGATACGGTTCCCCAAAGGGGTCGTGACCCACAGCTTGAGAACTGCTGTTTGAGGTGCTGCTCTTGACTCACAAAAGGAGCCCTGAATACTCGCTTCATCTTTTTGGTTTTCTTCATGGTTTCAGTTAAAGACCACTCGGGAGCCGGCGAGACGACTCAGCAGGAGAAGGAGGCTCTTGCCGCCACGCCTGACACCTCCACCTGAGTTGTCTTCTGACCTGCCTGTGCATAGGTGTGCGTGTGCGTGTGCATAGGTGTGCATGTAAGTGTGCGTGTGCATAGGTGTGCGTGTGCATAAGTGTGCGTGCGCATAGGTGTGCATGTGCATAGGTGTGCCTGTGCATAGGTGTGCGTGTGCCTGTGCATAGGTGTGCGTGTGCGTGTGCATAGGTGTGCATGTAAGTGTGCGTGTGCATAGGTGTGCCTGTGCATAGGTGTGCGTGTGCATAGGTGTGCGTGTGCCTGTGCATAGGTGTGCGTGTGTGTGTGTTTAGGGCACGTTCACAACATAGATAAATAAATGTATTTTAAATTCTTTTTTTTTAAAGATTTATTTATTTATTATGTATACAATATTCTGCCTGCATGTATGTCTGCAGGCCAGAAGAGGGCACCAGATCTCATTACAGATGGTTGTGAGCCACCATGTGGTTGCTGGGAATTGAACTCAGGACCTTTGGAAGAGCAAGCAGTGCTCCTAACCACTGAGCCATCTCTCCAGCCCCTAAATTCTTTTTAATTAGAAAAAAAAAAGATCCTTGCCCAGCTTGGGTCTTAAAAACCTGGAACTGGGTCAGTCACTGTCAGGACGGTTTGCCAGCCCCACAGGTCCTGTCCCCTCCCCTCGTTTTGAGGACTGTGCCCTCCGCACTCACCCCAGGCTCAGAGTTCAGTCTCCTGCTCCCACACAGCATGGATGTGCTCTGGTTGCTGTTTCCACATTAAAAACCTTATTAGCTATGGCTCTTAAACCATTGTGACAGCCGACCTTTTTCTCAACTCACAAAAACAATCACACTTCTACGCAGTTTTTTGCTGGCAACACCATTCCCCATCCAGAGTCGGAAACAGAGAAATCACATTGTCACAACAAGTAGTGGATAATGGCACCCGGCCCACTACCCTTGCGGGTCCACTTGTGAATCTGATCATCTAAGACGTGAAACTCTACCACAGAATGACTGGTGTGCAGGGCCTGAAGTCCAGGCTCACAAGCCCGCTCTGCCTCCTACTGGCCCTCCATGCTCACAAAGGAGAGAGAGGCCACTCGCCCTCACTTCCCAGGTGGCTAATGGTGTCACATAAAATGGGCTCCATGATTTTATTGCCACCCTGCTGCAACTTCACGGTGACAGGCCACCCGGGAAGGATGAGGGACATGTCCTCTACGCCTGGTCTCTGACTTTTCCATTTGGTGTTTCAGATACACTGATGGCTGAGCTTCTGGTTAATAAGAACAGGGCTCTCCCATGTGACTCAGAGAGGCCAGGAATAAATCAGCAAGTTCTCTCTAGAGAGAGGGGGATTTGAATTCACTTCCTAAATCGATGGCTGTAAAGCTGATGGAACCACTGGGCCTTTGTATTTCCACGTAAATAGATTGGGGGATATCTTGCATTTTGAGACGTAACTGGAAGGAAACATTAAATTGCACATTCCGAGCACATAAGGCAGCTTTGTACCCATGCTCACTACCCAAGAATTGCTGTAACTCACAGGGGTGACCATGGGAGCCGCACCGGGGAAAGGCCCAGTGGCTCTGTGAACCTTGTGTTTTAATATGTGTACATTTACATGAAGCTTTAACAACACACAGCACACCAGACACTGTGCCAGTGAGCCGCGTTCAAAAGAAAACACCTCCTAGGAGCCTCTAACACAAACCTGACCACGAGAAAATACACGGAATCTTGAGTTTGGAGGCTATCTGCCATGTATCTAACTTTGTAGGCTATTTGCTATGAGAGCCTTTTCTGGCCAGAGACTGTGTAGCAACCCACTTTGTTTGGGAAAAGGAAACCTAAAAATCATATAAAGTAAAAATAAGTTTTCAACTTTCAAAGGCAGCTGACAGGCCACGGAGAGGCTCAGCTTGTAAAGGCGCCTTCAGGCCTGATGACCTGAGTGGATCCCAGGGATCCACAACAGGAGGAGAGAAGAGCTGAGAGTTATCCTCTGACCTCCACACATGTATGGTGTAAGCACACACCTGCAAACACGAGGGTGAACACACACACACACACTGTACCCCCACCCTCTGTCCTGGAAAACACACACACACACACACACACACACACACACACTGTACCCCCACCCTCTGTCCTGGAAAACACACACACACACACACACACACACACACACACACCACACACAAGGTAACATCTTTATTTCTAAGAAATGACAAATACTTATTTTCTCAGTTATCTTTTAAAAATACAAATTAACTTTTAAATGTCAAATATATGAAAAACAGTTCAGGGGCCGGGTGTGGTGGCACACCCCTTTAATGCCAGCACTAGGGAGGCAGAGGCAGGCAGATCACTGAGTTCAAGGCCAGCCTGGTCTATAGAGTGAGTTCTAGGAAAGCCAGGACAACACAGAGAAACCTTGTCTCGAGACAAAAACAAAACCAAAACGAGTTCAGTATGACATATTTGAACCAGTTTTAAAACTTTACAAAATTTCAAATTCAAATAGAACAAAATGTCACACAAATTACTTATTATGTATATTTCTTAATCTGCCTTTTCTTAGGCTGTCAAAATACAACTTAAACTCTCTCACACAGTTTTCTCTTTTATGACCACAGATCTTCCAGCATCATTAGTCATAAACTTAGAAGTGGTGAAAAGTAACCCAGCTGCCAAAAATTATTTACTTTGTAGCACAAAGGCCTGAGGATGTAGCACCCACTCACGGACCTGCAGAGAAAAGGCGGGGCTAATTCGTTCTGCCTGCCTTGCATTCTGCCTTCTGTTAAAACAGGACTTTGTGCCCTGTTTACCCTTTCTTCACACATTTTTTCAAAAAGAGACAACAGAAAGAACAGAGAAAAAGAGAAAGGAGCAAGAAGCCGACATTTGTGAGTCCCAAATTTGTTAGTGCCTTTGAGTATAAGATTTAAAAACATCATAAACCTCGTGTTTTTGGTTAGGTTTTGGCGGTTCGTGGCACTGGGGACTGTGAGCATTTTAGGCTCCATGGTCCATCACTAAGCCATACCCCAGCCCACAATTAGTGTTAAGGTAGGGATAGCTGCACTTACTATGCATTCCATATATTTTTTTATGCAGAGCGTAGCTTCAGGGGCCTTTTGCCATCTAGAAGCAGCAGAACCGTGAACAGAGAGTCGGAACTCCTAACTGGATGATCCTTCTGGCTGAGTGACGACAGGGCTGGCTTATTAGTGCCCACTTTAGAAGCCCTTTGTAACTGCAGCCCAGGAATGACATCTGTCTTGAATTATGTCCACCTGGGATTATGTCCCGATGACCAACACCGGCAGAACGCCGGGACCTGAGAACTTCGCTGCTTCGGTGATTGACATTTAAACTGTTTGAAGTTTCTAATTAAGGTCTCTTAACAAATTAACTGCAGATGTAGGAAGCTAAGTGTGCAGTTGTGCAGTATACACAGATCCGAGGTCACCTGAGAGCTGCAAGCAGCTAGAACCAGTTCCATGCAGTGAGCTCATTAAAGCAAAGAGCCGGCTGCTCCTGGTGCAATCACTGTTGCGCTGGTTCATTTAGCTTTCCCAGAGCACCCTGCAACCCAGGGACTCCTGCATATGAGGGCACCCCCAAATTCCCAGTGTTTTCAATATAAGGTAAAAGAGGAAGGCACAGACTGAAATCCCATGGAAATACCACTTAGACCACCCGTTAATACAGATAGACAGGTCCCCGGTCACCTTGAAACAACCTCTGGGCACATCTTGACAGGTTATTTGAGGTGGGGCAGCACCCATCCCACGGGCTGGGGTCAGTTACTGGAGAACAAGGAGGAAGCCGACTAGACACTCACACCTCTGCTTCCCAACTAGGACCAAGAGGACCCGCCACTTCACGGTGCTCACGGCCTGAGGGGTGGGGACGGAGAGCCAGCCTGATGGGGTGAGCTGATGTCATCTCCGCTGCCTCCCTGTTGCCTGGGAGGAGTCCTGTGCTGGCCAGGGATGCTCAGTGGTCTCACTTCCACCTGCCTGCTGGGCTCCACAGCCAACCCTGTGCTGAGTGACCCCCAAACTCTTGTGACACGCAGTTCCCTCTTCCAGGAACCACCCTTTCCTCTCTGTCATCCTTAAACTCAGCTCCCGAGAGCAGGGTCCAGATACCCTCCGAACGTCCCCCACCCCTGGGTCCCCGCGGCACTCTCAGCTTATCTCTGTGTGACAGTTCATCTCAACTGTCAACCTGATGTCATCCAGAAATGCCCACAGGCCCCTAGGCACACCTGTAAGGGAATATCCTAACTAGGTTAATGGAGTGGGATGTCTGGACCCCCGTGGGTGGCGCTATTCTGTGGGCTAAGAACCTGGACCATATGAAACGAAAATGAGCTAGCACAAGCATTCATCTCTCTCTCTTTTTAAATTAAAAAATTGTATCTGTCTTTTCATGTGTGTGAGTGTTTTACCTACATGTATGACTGTGCACACACATGTGTGTAGTGCCTATGGCGTTCAGAAGGGAGTGTCAGATTCCCTGGGACTGTAGTTACGTGTGTGCTGGGAATTGCACCAGGTCCTCTGGAGGGGCAGCCAGTGTTCTTAACCGCTGAGCCACCTCGCCAGCCCTCTGTTCCTGGCTGCTGACGTCATCATGATGGGCTGCAATTCAACTACAGCAACAGGAAGAGCACAAAGACACTCTTTCTTGCCACGCGCCCCAACCGAGTCGATTTAGTCAGCACTGCTAAGACCTACCACAGGCCAAGGAGCTATGTGAGCTGCTGGGGACTAACAGTCATGACAGAAGCACTCGCTGGAGCGGGTGCAGTGGCACACACCTCTAGTCCCAGCACATGGGAGACAGAGGCAGGTCCATCTCTGTGAGTTCAAGGCCAGCCTGGTCTAAAAGTGCGCTCCAGGACAGCCAAGGCTACACAGAGAAACCCTGTCTTGGAAAACAACAACATTCCTTTGAGAGTCTCTCCCACACAGCCAGCTCCTCACACCACACAGGAAAGGACAGCGGCTAACGAGGAGTGGTCAGTGGCACATGCCCGTAACCTCAGCACTCACGGGGCTGAGGCTGGCAGCTAGCTCTCCATGAGCTCACGGGCAGCTGGGATGCAATATGAGACCATGTCTCAGGAGCTGGGAGGCGAGTCAGTAGGTAAAATGCCTGCCTTTGCAAGTCTAACCACTTGAATTCAGATCCCCAGGACCCACAAAAAAGCCAAATATGTTAGTGCATGTATACGGTAGCGCATACATGTAAACCTAGAGCTCCTGCTGTGAGACAGGAATCAAAGACAGGTGGATCATCTGGAAGCCTGTGGGCCAGCTAGACATGTGCAGCAGAGAGGTAGAATCAAGAAGAGACCCCGTCTCAAAACAAGGTAGAAGGTAAGAACTGCCTACCCAAAGTTGTCCTTGTGCTTCCATGTGTGTGCTATAGCACACACATGCACACACCCACACCCACACACAGGCCACCCCCACACACATGCCTCCCACATACACTTCACATGCCCACACACAACACACACACCTACATTCACACAAACACACACGCCCACACACAACACACCCCTACACCCCCACACATGCCCCTCCACATGTCCACATTCTCACACACACACACACATGCCTACACACACACATACACAATACACACATGCCCACACACAACACACCTACACATTCTCACACATGCCCCTCCACACACCCACATTCACACATACAACACACACACACACACACACACACACACACACCCCACATGTCAGAAAGCAGTCACACAAAAAGAATGGGAACATCTTACACAAGACCATGTACCAAACACACAGCCTTCTGGGGTCATGTGGAGACCGTTCTTCACCTGATCAGCCCCTCAAGAGTGATTAGAACCTGGGACACAATTCTCTGCTGCAAGCTGCAGGAAAACATAATGGAATTCAGCTACCTTTTCCAAAGGTCAAGCCATGGCTTAAGAAGTCTTGGTGATATTTCATCGTGAATATATATATTAGCTGGTTCCTACAGTGATTTTCTTGTAATGCTATGTGTCCTTCCAAGAACTCCTAACAGTATATTTATCTAAAATACCTATCTAGCATCCAAGGCCAAACGATCTCCTGAACTAAGGTAACAAACACCCTTGTGGAAACGGCACCTGTTCCCTAGGTCAGGTGGATAGCTTTATTTCTTGTGCAATCTGAGACCCTCCTTTTCTATTACTAACATTATAGACTCCTAACGTTTTACCTAACCATTTCTAGGAATGTAGTCTGGGCACATAAATTCCCTTTTTCTGATATATTAACCGATTTTAGCTCTTAGTTGACCTCCTCCTTTAACCATTTCCTTTTTGGGTTGTAAAAGAAAGCCTGATGGTCACTGCCTGAGGAAAACTCTTGTCTGCCTTTATGACCCTGTAGGATTTCAAGCCTGGTGACCTGGCTGGTGGAGGAGGATTGCTATTGCTTGGGTTTAAAACTGAACACCCGGGCTGGAGAGATGGCTCACTGGTTAAGGGCACTGGTTGCTGCTCTTCCAAAGGTCCTGAGTTCAATTCCCAGCAACCACATGGTGGCTCACAGCCATCTGTAATGAGATCTGACGCCCTCTTCTGGCCAGCAGGCATACATGTAGACAGAACACTGTATACATAATAAATAAATAAATTAAAAAAAAAACAACTGAACACCCTAGAGAACTTGGGAATGAAGAACTGAAGGGTATAAGGAGAGAGAGGAGGAATTTGGGAAAGAGAACTTGAGGACGAGATAGAGAAGAGAAAAGAGAATGGAGGAACTAGATGGGTAAGAATGGGAGAGGAACAAACTAGATGGGAAAGAACTAGATTGAAGGGCTAGAAGAGAGTACTAGAGGAACGAGATGGAAGATGAGGAACAAGATGAGGAAGAAGGAGATGGGAGAGGAGCTAAGATGGAAAGGAACTAGATGGAGGAGAACCTAGATGGGGCAGAACTAAGATGAGAGAATTAAGACAGAAAGCACTAGATGGGTAAGAACGAGATGAGAAGGACCTAGATGAAGTAGAATTAAGGTGAGAGAATTAATATAAAGCTTAGAGGAGAGAGCAGATAAAGGTAGAGAGAAATCAGGCAAGAAAGGAGCTAGGCATGAGAGCAGAACAGAAGCTGTGTAGAGAGAGAACTGACACAGAATAATCAAGTGTATGGACTAAGGAGTTTCGTGTACATAGATTTATTTCATATCATCAAAGATTAAATTATCAGCTGGCTGTAGATTCTTCCCGGACCCTGGGAAAGGATTATCGAGGGCTGGACCCCCAGAGTCACCGATAATTCTCTTCCTTTTAAAAAGAATGTATGAATGACTGTCTGAATAATAGAGAGAAACGTGCTGGAAACAGCTCTTCCCATTGATGTGTTCTAGAATTGTTTGGGGACAAACTGTTCTAGGAAGTAAATACTGTTCTCATTTTCCTGCACAACAAAATCAATAATGAGTTCTGCAAGAAAACAGTGTTGTCCTTACAAAAATAACAAGTTTAGAAAAAAAATTTAAGAGAAAAACCACATTAATCAAGAAACCATATGGTTGTGAAGATGAAAAGATACTTTTCTTATCCCTCATTAACAATAATCCTGGAAATATTAACATGTTCACTAATTCCTCCCCAGACAGGATACTCACTAATAGCATGCACCTGGACCAACGGCACAGTTCCCATCTCCCACAGCCTTCCGTGGGCTGGTGCCTGGGATCCTCATTTTCACACCTTAGATGTCTGTGCAGCCTAAAACCTGCTAATGCCTGCTGGTCCCTGGGTGGCTGCATGTGAGTGAGGCTCAGAGGCAGGCTGGTCAGCAGCAGCCCCACCCTAGTCCTGAGAGGGGACAGCTGTGTCAACATGACGTCCTGTCCTCAATGAGTTTACAGCATGAGCCCACACGGGGACTCAGACCCAGCAGGCTGTGGACGCCATCCACATGAGTGCAGGCCTCCTCCACAGCCACAGCTGGAATTCAAAACCAGAAGTGGACAAAGCCATCAGCCCACACGACCCACTGTGTTCCCTTCCAGAAGTTAAGAAGGCAAAACAACCAGAAGACAATCCCAGGGGCTGGTGGCACACTTGTGATCTCACGTGGAGACGGGCAGATTCCTGGGGCCTGCTGGCCATCAGGCTTTAGCCTGATTGGTGAGCTCCAGTCCAATGAGAGCCTCTGTTTCAAAGGATGGGCATCTCTGAGGATGACACCTGTGCATGTGATGCCTACAAACATGTACATGTGTGCCCACACATGCGTGTGAACACACACATAAAAATGGTAATCTCACAATAAAAGTGAGCCTTGCTCCCATCTTGCCAAGACACTGCTCCACTGAAAGACCATTGGTTTTTTTGTTTGTTTGTTTTGTTTTGTGTCGGGGTAGAGCTCACTGGGCCGCTGAGATGCACCCAGCTCACACCACAGCCATTGTCAGTGCACCTTCTTGACTCTGAGTGGGTCCTGCCTTGAAGAGCAGAAGCTCCCTAGAAATGCTGAAACAAACAGGAATACAAGAGGTAGTGACAAGGAGGTGCCCTAGGTCACACTGAGTTAGACTGGCCAGTGTATCCTCTCAGACACCTTGGGCTGGGGTAAGTCCCATGTGGCCTTTCTAAAGGCCCCTATCACTCAACCGTGTAGATCGACAGTGCAGTTTGTACAGACCTCTGATTTATTCTTTGACAAGAGGAGGAACATTGTGGAATCTGAAAACAGCCCTGGCCTGTGTTCAAGAACTCAAGCCAAGAAAGAAACTTCAGATTTGACATCTTAAATTACCAGGAATGTTTAGACAAATCTATAATCTAGGAAAACATGCAGACACCCACATGCACACACAGAAAGTCTGCCTCTCCACCTTCTCACGTCGAACCGATAATTAGTAACGAATTCTGCTTACTGGGGCCATATGATGAGGTGAATTCATTCAAGAATTCCTTCATCGGTGCCCATTGTGTGCCAGGCACTGTACTAGGCACAAGTAGGAGAGGGTGAATCCTGAGTTTCCAGTGTATGCGGAAGAGCCAATATAAGAAGAGAGTGTGTAACTCATACCTCAGGATAAACCTTCAAGTGAGGCAGAATGGGATACTGAGGGAAAAGAGATGGGGTGGGGGGGGACTTGCCCCCAGGGTGGAGCTTTTATGTAGGTGTCTGGTTTCCTTTTGTGTACCAACATTTTGTTGGTTTTGAAGCAAGGTTTATTTGCTTATTTTATGTGTATGGGTGCTGGGGGATGTCTTTCTGTATGCTCTAAATATATGTTGTTCCCATTGGTTAATAAATAATCTGCTTTGGCCTATGGCAAGGCAGCTTAGAAGCAGGCGGGAAAGGAGAGAGACAGGAAAGAGAAAGGCAGAGTCTGGGGAGACTTGAGCCAGCTGCCCGAGGAGCAACATGTAATGGGATGCAGGTAAAGCCACAGAACACATGGTAAAACATAGGTTACTGGAAATGGGTTAATTTAGGCTATAAGAGCTAGCTAGCAAGAGACCTGCACAGTCATACAGTTTGCCAATAATATAAACCTCTGAGTGATTACTTGGGATCAAGCAGCTGAGGGGTGTGGGTCAGAGAGGTTTGTCCCAACTGCAGGGCTGGGCAGAACCAGAGAAAACTTACAGCTACATACGGTATTTTGTCTGCGTGTATGTCTGTCCACCACAGGCATGCCCGGTGCCTGGTGCTCACAGAGACCAGAAGAGGGCATCAGTTTTTCTGGAACTGGAGTTACAGATGGTTGTGAGTCACCATGTGGGTGCTGAGAGTCAAACCTGGGTTAGGGAAGAACAGCCAGTGCTTTTAACCACTAAGCCATCTCTCCAGCCTCTTCTTATGAGCAGATACCATAGCCACCATTTGGTGCTTCTTCCCACCTAAGTGGACATCGGATGTGAACTCTGCCACCCCCGAGCCTCAAAGGCCATGGTCCAGCTTCAGGAAGGAGGAGAAAATCCATGATGGTGAGTGGAGTGTGAAGAGGGTGAAGGGCAGCATATGAAGGTGGAGAGGCAAGATCACACATGCTGGAGAGCTATGGGGAGGGGAGGGTTGTCATGGGCACAGCGGGAGAACACAGGAGGAGCAGAGGAATGAACCAGGGTGCATTTATGAGTGATTTGGGGAAACGGCACGGAGCTTTCACCTCACACCTGCCAGAACAGCTATAGCAAACTGTAGGAGAAGAGCTACAGAGGAGGTAGGGGTCTGAGCCCCAGTGCACTGAGGGTATGACAGAAAGTGGAGCATGCCCAGGGCCAGGTCAGAGGAGCAGCAGGTGGCAACTGAAGTTCAAGGTGTCGGTCCACCAGGAGGCAACTCCATGATGGATGAATCTTGGATAGGCAAGGCCCCCAGACCACAGACTCCAGAATGTCTTTGCTTCTGCTGTGCCTTTACATGTTTGCTGCTGCCATCCTTCTCTGGTATCTGGCATGGTGTGAATGGGTGTGGGGAGATCCTTACTGCCTGTAATGTAGTGTGTTTATCTCATGGAAACATCCCATTCTAGTGGGCATTTTTACTTGTGGATTATTATGAAGATGATTTCTTCTGAAGTTTTACTGTTTAATTAATAATAATAATGTAGGTTTAAATAGAGTTTTGATGCTTAAAAATATAAATAAGGAAGTGTCACACAGCTAGAACACATGAGTTTCTATTGAGGAGCCACACAGACTGTGACTTGGGTTAATGATTAAGAAAAACAATTGAGTCCCAGTAGCCCAGATAGTTTAAATTCTTTTAACCTTAATGTTGGGAGACGTTTTCACAGGTTTTGGAGTGCATTATAGCTGAAACAAAGCTTTGAAAATAACAAAGTTAGACTAAAATGTTTTCATCAAATAGCTTTGAGGTGAAAAACCCAAGAAGACAATCTAAAGTTTATAAAGGCACACAGTTGAGTGAGGAACTCACTAAGGTCAGGGAACAAGAACAACTCAGCACAATTATCATTAGCTGATGCATTTTTCTTGCTAGGATTGGTTGATGACCAAAGGTAGTGAATAATTCCTTGTACCCATTTTTGCTTTCAAAAACTATTGATCAGTGGGTATGCAACCTAAAGATTTAAAGTAGAGCTGACTGTTTAGGTTTGTGATTCCTTTAAGATTCCTTATAAGATTGCATTTCAAGATAAGTAATAAAGTGATTGGTTCTTTCTTTGTAGCCACAACATAGCCTGCTAGTAAAAGAATACCTTGCTTGCCAACACTGTTAATCTACAGCAAGTTGCTTGGCCATGAATGTATGTGGGTTCTTGGGATAATTTGTTTTTCACCTGTAACACGTAAAGTGTTTAATCATGTAAGGGATATGGAAAACATGCTGTTTTTCACTTGTATTCATTGTAATCATTCACTTGAAAAATAGAATGTAACCACATAGTAAATTTTATATTACTTGAAAGATTTTGCTGGGGTATATAAGCTGTAAGGGAAAGAATAAAGATAGAGTTGGAAGGAAGGAGAAGAAACATCAAGATGAGAGAAGGAAGTCATCAGGAAAAACACAGAGTCAGAATATAGAAAGAATAAAGGAGACCATCAGGAGAGAGTGTGTGAGTGTCTTCCCCTCAGATAAAAAGTCTCAGTACACCAACTCTGGACTCCCTTCGAGCCGTGCGCTGCTGGAGGCTGGTCCCCAGGCATCAAGGGCAGCAGAGGTGGACAACGGCTAACTAAACAGCTCTCAGAAGCTATTCACAGAGACACCACACAGCCCAAGCACCCCACTCCTGTGCGTACCTCAGAAGACCCGACATAAGGGTGGTGATGTAGCTCAGTTAAGAGGACCCACCTAAGATGCATGAGGCCCTGGTATCCTCAGCACAGCATGAAGTGGGCATGGTGGTGCATACCTGCAATCCTAGCACTTGGGAGTTGGATGCAGGAGATCAGAAGTTCACTGTTGTCCTCAGGTATATTCTGAGTTTGAGGCCAGCCTGGGCTAAATAAGACTCTGCCCCCCCCCCAAAAAAAAGGCAGTTACTTGAGTAACCTTGGGTAAATGAACGCCCCAAACAGCACTATTCACAAATGCCAAATGGCAAAAACAACCCTAATGAAAGGACAAATGATGGGAATGTCTTTCTGTGTGCTGTGAATATGTGTGGCTCTGACTGGTTGATAAATAAAATGCTGATTGGTAGCCAGGCAGGAAGTATAGGTGGGATAAACAAACAAGGGGAATTCTGGGAAGAGGAAACCTTGAGGAGACGCCAGCCTGCCATCCAGGGAGCGGCATGTAATGGCACACAGGTAAAGCCACAGAAAACATGGGGACATATAGATGAACAGAGATGGGCAGAGTTTAAGTGTAAGAGCTAGTCAGCAGTTAGCCTGAGCTAATGGACAAACAGTTTTAATTAATATAAGTCTCTGTGTGTTTACTTGGGGAACAAGAGTGGCAGAGACTGTCCTGGCTGCCAGCAAGCTGGACACAGGAGAACTTTCCGCAACAGATAAACAACAGTATACATGAAATGGAATGCTGTTCAGCCACAAAAGAGAACTAAATACTGAGGCATACTACAGCAGAAGTGAACCTAAACAATACTCTAAGCCAGCGTGGTGGCAGACCACACCTAGATGACAGATGCGACACATTTTTTAAGATCTCTCTTCTTTCTTTCTTTCTTTCTTTCTTTCTTTCTTTCTTTCTTTCTTTCTTTCTTTCTTTCTTTCTTTCTTTCTTTCTTTTCCTTCCTTCCTTCCTTCCTTCCTTCCTTCCTTCCTTCCTTCCTTCCTTCCTTTCTTCCTTTCTTTTTGAGACAGGGTCTTTCTATGTAGTCCTGGTTGTCCTGGGACTCACTATGTAAACCAGGCTGGCCTCAAACTCAGATCTGCCTCCCAAGTGAGTACTGGGATTAAAGGTGTGCGCCACCACCGCCAGCTTCATTTTCTTATTTTTAACTAGGTGTGTGTGGGGGTAGTGGGGGGGTTAGTGTGTGTGTGTGTGTGTGTGTGTGTGTGTGTGTGTGTGTGTGTGTGTTGGTATGTACATGAGTATCCATCGAGGTAGATGTGTTAGTGTGAGCTCTTAACCTCTATCTCTCCAGTCACAGTATCATCCCAATACCTATGGAGGTGCTGGGTAACATGAGGAAGGTAAAGGAACCAGCCGATTGGGCAGTCACACCCAAGAGCTCAAACCTGAACCAGGACTGTAGGTGAATGGGCAGAATTCCTCTCAGACATCCATGCCCGAATCCCCAGACCCTGTTGATACCTAAGGTTATGTGGAAGAGTGGGATGGAAGGAGAGACTCGTGAGGCTCGGCTGGGGACATCAGTCCGGATGACCCAGGGCCAACACAATTGCAGTGGAGGAGGGGGCAGAAGCGAGACCCAGAGACGACAGTGAGGCAATTCACTCTACGCTGCTGGCTTTGAAGAAGGAAACCGGTGGCCCGCGAGCTGGAGGAGGAAGGAGCGTCTCCTCCTTGCACACGGCCCTGTGGACACTCAGGGCCGAGCCCTTGCTGTCTCTGTCAGGCTTCTGACCTCCGCAGTACAATGTTTGCGGTGTTCTGAGCCACCGAACTGGGGATAACTGGCTATATGAATAACAAGCTGAGTTGGCAGGTGATGGCAGCAGGTAAGGCGTGCGCAGGAAAGGGAACTGAAGGACACATAGCCTTAGCACATCAGAGGAGAGGCAGTGTGAGCCAACCGAGGACGGTTGGCCTGTGAAGGCTGGAAACATGGCTACCACCTGAGAGGTCCAAGGAAGACGGGCTGCCAGGAGAGGGCGGCAAGAGGCAACAGGCCCTGAAAGACGAACACAATTTGAAGACAGGGAGAGTGTGAGCGAAGCAGGGTAAAAGCTTTGTGTGCCACGATGAGTGTGTGGTTGGATAATTGTGTGTCCTGCCGGGTGTGTGGTAGGGTTGCTGAGTGTGCCCTGAGGAGTGAGTGGTTGGATAACGGTGTGTGTCCTGAAGAGTGTGTGGTAGGATTGCTGAGTGTGCCCTGAGGAGTGAGTGGTTGGATAATTGTGTGTCCTGCCGGGTGTGTGGTAGGGTTGCTGAGTGTGCCCTGAGGAGTGAGTGGTTGGATAATTGTGTGTGTCCTGAAGAGTGTGTGGTAGGGTTGCTGAGTGTGCCCTGAGGAGTGAGTGGTTGGATAATGGTGTGTGTCCTGCCGGGTGTGTGGTAGGATTGCTGAGTGTGCCCTGAGGAGTGAGTGGTTGGATAATGGTATGTGTCCTGCTGGGTGTGTGGGAGGATTGCTGAGTGTGCCCTGAGGAGTGAGTGGCTGGATGGCTGCATGTGGTTAGATGAGCAGGGTGCAAGGTGAGACACCCCACCAGACCCCTACACACAGGAGGTGGGGAGCAGGAGGAAGAGGGTTTTTAAAGTATGCCCATCAAAGAGGAGTGTAGAGAAGATGCAGGGAAAGGCTTCTACATGGTCCACAGTAGCAGTCATGTCCCCGGACCACTCAGTAAAGCCCTGATGTTCCTGCCTCACATGGATAGACCTGGTGATCCAAACTCACATCCTAAACCTCTACCCGGAGGATGCTGGGATGAGGGCCAGGGGTTACCACAGAGTTCTCTCTCTGTGAAAGATCGTCTCTTCAGTCATGGTATGTACTCACTCATAAGTGGATTCTAGATATAAAATAAAGAACAATCAGACCACAACCCATAGAACCATGGAGGATATATATATAGCATGGAGGTCCCTAGGACGACTGTGGCTTATAATAAATTTTGGTTTTACTCAATTACTGAAAAAAAAATTAGCCAAATGAATGGGAACACATGAACTATGAACCAAAGGCTGAGGGGCCCCCTGCTGGATCAGGCCCTCTGAATAGGTGAGACATTTGATTGGCTTGATCGGTTTGGGAGGCAACTAGGCAGTGGGACCAAGTCCTGTGCTCATTGCATGAGTTGGCTGTTTGAAACCTGGAGCTTATGCAGGGACACTTGGCTCAGTCTGGGAGGAGGGGACTGGACCTGCCTGGACTGAGTCTACCAGGTTGATCGCAGTCCTGGGGGGGGGGGGGGGATTTGCCCTGGAGGAGGTGGGAATGGGGGGTGGGCTGGGGGTAAGGGGAGGGGGTGGGAGGGGGGAGAATAGGGGAACCCGTGGCTGATATGTAGAACTTAATGGTATTGTAAAATAAAATAAATAAATTAAAAAAAAAAAGAAAGAAAGAAAGATCGTCTCTTGACTGGCTACGGCGTTGCCTCTGAGACCCTCACACACGTGGGGAGGTCTACATCTCCAACACCAACACTCTGCGATTATTCTTGGTGACTGCAGGACCCAGAACAAGTGTGGGCTGTGAGAGCTCTGTGGGCCAGCTTGGGGGTGCTAGAAGGGCAAGGAAGGTAGACAGGACAGGGGATGGGGGAGTAAGAAAAGACAAAAAAAAAAAATCAGGTATCCAAGGACTGAGATGGCTTCGGAAATTAACAATATTGTAGAAACCCAGAGTCCATTCCTAACACCCATGTTGGGCCACTCACAGCTGTCTTTAACTCTAGTTCCAGGGGGTCTGACACCCTCTTCTGGCCTCCATGAGCACACTGCACATACACGGTGTACAGACATACACTGGGCAAAACACTCATACACATAAAATAAATGAATCTTTCGTTTATTTATTTATTTACTTACTTACTTATTTTGGTTTTTTTTGTTTGTTTGTTTTTGTTTTTGTTTTATCGAGACAGGGTTTCTCTGTGTAGCTTTGGAGCCTGTCCTGGATCTTGTTCTGTAGACCAGGCTGGCCTTGAATTCACAGAGATCCGTCTGGCTCTGCCTCCCAAGTACTGGAATTAAAGGTGGTAGTTCTTTTTTTAAACAGGGTTTTTCTGTGTAACCCTAGCTGTCCTGGAATTCACTCTGTAGACCAGGTGGCTTTGAATTCAGAGATCCACTTGCCTCTGCCTTCTGAGTACTGGGATTGAAGACATGCACCACAATACCCAGCAAATAAATGGATCTTAAAAAATAAGATCTTGGGTCTGGAAAGATGGCTCTTCCAGAGGTCCTGAGTTCAATTCCCAGTAATGGTGGCTCACAATCATGTATAATGAGATCCAGTGCCCTCTTCTGGCATGCAGGCATACATGCAGGCAGAACACTGTGTATATAATAAATAAGTAAATAAGTAAGTAAGTAAATAAATAAATAAATATAAATTCCTTCCTTTTTTAATCACTATCTCCCCTTCTCTCTCCAGGGTCTCAGGTAGCCCAGGCTAGCTTCAAGTTCATTATTTAGCTGAGCACAAGAACTTCTGCCTCCACTGAGATGCGACATCATGCTGGGTTTCTACCGCGCTGGAGATCAAACCCGCAGCTCTCTGCACACCACGCCCGCCCTCCGACTCAACCACATGCCTAACCCTGCCATTCCTTTCCTAACAGCGGAACGTCAGGTGTTGTAGTTTCGGAGGTTTTAAAAGCAACAGAATACGCTGGCCACTGCCGTGATGTTGTAAATATTTGTGACCTGGAGGGAGGTCAAACAGACAATCAAGAAACAAACACCTGGTATTTCTGGGAGAGGAAGTGACGGCGAAAGCTAGGCAGGATGGAGAGAAGGTACAGAGGCAGCCGCTGAGGACGCTGGAGTGCAGGGCTATGTCCTCCCTGATTGGTGACGCCTGAGCTGAGACCTAAGGAGCGAAATGCCCCAGGCTGGCACACGGCACAGCGGGGCAGCCCAGGACAGGGAGAGGGAAGGTCAAGCGGTACCAGGAGTACCGTGCGACTTAAGTCTCTTATCAAATTTTAAGGCTTAAATTTAAGCAGACCATTTGTAGGCCAGTGTAGACATATTTCTCTCGCCTCCATGTGTCTTTCATTTGTCTTAAAGAACAAACAGAAAAACCCCTTCCCCATCTTAAGAAAAGCAGCCGGTTTGCTAGGGCGCGGCCCACGACTGCAGAGACCGGCTACATCTCCCGTTGCTAGAGCGCCCTCCAGTGTCTCAGGGATGAGCTACACGTGGCATGGGGGCTGGGGACTTCATTTTTCATGTTCAACTTTTAATTTGGACCCAAAACTAATGTGGGCAAGTCAGGTTTCTCACAAAGGCCGGTGAGAGATTAGATAAGAAGACAAGAGACGTTTACACGCCCTTACACAAGATCTTCCTTCTAACCAAAGCAATAAAATATGTGTCTGTGACAATGTTTTAATGACCCATATACATCTAAACATTTCAAAGGTCTACAGAGGGCCGTATTAAAGGGGAAAGAGGCCGTTTTTAGAACCATAGAACTGTTTTGTTTTGTTGTTTGTTTTCTGAGACAGGACCTCATGCAGCCCAGGCTTGTCTCAAGCTCGCTCTGCAGCTAGGCTGATCTCCAACTCCTGACCTGTCCCTACCTTCCCAATTCTGAGACTGCAGACGTTTGGCGCCTCAATTTGAACGGTGAGTTAAATATGGAATGCAGTCCCCAACTAAACTGTGACTTGAGCTGTAAGATGGCTCTCAGGTAAAGGGATTTATGCCAAGCCTGATGACCTGAATCCATTGCCCCCACCCACCCACGTGGAAGGACAGAATCAACTCCTGAAAATTATCCTCTAATCTCCACACAAGTAGATGTTCAGGTGCACACACACACACTCACACACAGACACACACACATCACATACACAGACACACCACACACAGACATACACACACCACACAGACACATACACACACACAGACACACACAACACACACAGACACATACACACACAGACACACACCACACACACAGACACACACCACACACACAGACACATACACACACACAGACACATCATACACACACACACATACACACACACATAAACACACACATACATACCACAAACACACACACATAAACACACACATACATACCACAAACACACACACATAAACACACACATACATACCACAAACACACACACACACACACACACACACACACACACACACACTTTTTGAAATACTATTTAAAAAGAGAAACCCATCAAGATGGTCAGTACATAAACATGCTTGCCTCCAAGCTTGATGGCCTGAGTTCAATCCCTAGAATGTACCTGGTGGGAAGAAAGAACTGACTCCCAAGGGTTAACCTCTGACCTCTACACCTGGATTCTGCCATCGGCACCCATACACATGCATTCACACAGATACATACAAATAAATAGAACTGTACTTTGCCAGGTGTCGTGGTATACAACTTGCTTCTCAGCACTTGGGAGGCAGGAGATTCCTGTGAGTTTGAGGCCAGCCCAGTCTACAGGCCAGCCAGCACTACATTGTGTGACCCTGTCTCAAAAACAAAAACAAACAAAACAAAACCAAGAATTGTAACTCTTAGAAAACGAATAAATTAAATGTGGCTCTCACGGAGGGGCAGTGGGATAAGAGGGAAGTGATTGTTGTCATTTAAAATTTCCAGTATCCGAAGGTTCTGTAAATCATTATCTGAAGTGTCCTGCAGCCACTCCAGCAGCATGCAGAGTGCTTATTAAAACCATTGAGACATTGACTTTCGGCTCCTTATTAGTAATTGGCACCTCTGGAGCTCAAAAGTCTAGCTAGGAGTAAGACATGGCCTCCTGGGTAGAGGCCTGGTAAGTCAGAGTGCCAGCGAGGCTGACAGCCGGAGGGCAGGGTTCTCGGTATGCCACCACTGCCAGTGTCGTAACCCACAAGACGGTCTATGCTTATCTTACCAAGGATGGGCCTGCTCCTCTGGGGGAGAGGGCCAGGCAAGCTCCGCAGGGCAGCCTGTGGTCCAGAGGACAGCTTCTAGAGGGCAATTTGACAGCAGGCCCCAAAAGGATGCAAAGACCACAGGCTTGGAACCTGCAAGTGAGGGATCCCGTTTACCCCTGCATTTCCCGAGAAAGAAAACTTGAGAACAGACTAACGAACAACTGTGGTTATGGCCATATGCACACACATGCACACACATACACACATGCAATACGTGATAGTCTGTTTTCTACAGAAATCGGGAGGAAAGTTCTAAAGGATGGGCTCGGGCAATGACTTAGGAGCAAAGCCCGTGAGTGTGTGTGTGTGTGTGTCTGTCTGTCTGTCTGTGTCTGTGTCAGTGTGTGTGTGTCTATGTCTATGTGTGTCTGTGTATCTGTGCGTGTCTGTGTCTATGTGTGTCTGTATGTGTGTCTGTGTCTGTGTCAGTGTCTATGTGTGTCTGTGTCTATGTGTATGTGTGTCTGTGTGTGTCTGCGTGTATGTCTATGTGTGTCTGTGTGCATCTGTGTCTATGTCTATGTGTGTCTGTGTGTCTGTGTCTATGTCTATGTGTGTCTGTGTGTGTCTGTGTCTATGTGTATGTGTGTCTGTGTGTGTCTGTGTGTGTCTGTGTCTATGTGTATGTGTGTCTGTGTGTGTCTGTGTCTATGTGTATGTGTGTCTGTGTGTATCTGTGTGCGTCTGTGTCTATGTGTATATGTGTGTAATGTGGAGCAACAGAGAGCATCACTAAAGCATCTGTATTATTAGGTTAATATCCTAAAATAGGAACAAAACAAAATAAAAATAAATAATGAACATTTCTCTAATAATATTGGGAGGGAGATGAGAAGGAAGGAAGCTCAGCTCTGCAGCCCATAACTGAGTCATCTGAGGAAGTACTTAATTAAGTGTCTCAGTCCACTTTGTGTTGTTACACCAACAACACAGAGCGGGTCATTCACAGAAAAGTTCGTTATTGCTGGGTATTGCGGCCCATGCATGTAATCCAGCATGTGCCTTAGGAGTCTGGGTGTTGTGGCCCATGCATGTAATCCAGCATGTGCCTTAGGAGTCTGGGTGTTGTGGCCCATGCATGTAACCCAGCATGTGCCTTAGGAGTCTAAGCCAGAGATCACAAATGAAAGGCCCATCTTAGTGAGACCTTGTCTCAAAAATGAAAAAGAAAGAAAGAAAGAAAATGAAATATAATTTTCCTCACATTTCTAGAAGCCAGGAAGACCAACCATTATCTCTCGAGTGCCTTCTTGAGGAGTCATTCCATGGCAGAAAGAGCAGCAGTGAGGAGGCTGGCCGGGCTGGGCCAGGTGGCCGGGCTGGGCCTCCTATGCCTGATGCCTGATGTCCTAAGCTTGATCCCCAGAGCTGCAGAAACAGAGGGGTGGGGTAGGGGAAGCTGACTCACATTCACTTATTTATGTATTATTTACCTATTAACTCTATCTATCTAGATATTTAAAAACAGGGTTTTATGTAGACCAGGCTGGCCTTGAACTCACTGTATGCTAAGAATGACCTTAACTTCTGATCCTCCTTCCTCCACCTCCAGAGTACTGGTATGACAATGCGTACCACCATGGTCAGTTTACGTAATGTTGGAGATTGAACCCAGGACTCCATATATGTGAGGCAAGTACTCTCCCACATGAGCTCCATTCCCAGCCCCCAGACCTACTTTATAACAAAGCCAGTCTCAGTTATGAGCACAGGCCTATAATATCAGCATCAATCCATTCATGGGGCAGAACCATGATGACCTAATTACCTCTTAAAGTCCCACTCTGAACACTGTTGCTTTGGGGACTTCATTCCCAACACATGACTTCGAGGGACACATTTAAACCACAGCAACAAGCTATAAAAGCAACATGAAATAAATCGAACCTGCTTGGATGGCAGTGGATTTATATTCATACCCAAGTGACCTATATGAAAACACAAATACCATTTCCTCTATAATATCTTTATTACCTAATAAAATTCTAAACCTAACCTGTTGAGAACAAGAGGAAAGTGTAGAAAAACAAGTAAACCATGCCGAACACACCACAGCTGTTTTCAGTGGCAGCAAAGGAGTTTTGCTTTACAATTAGCGACTCTTTTCCCCTTAATAAAATTCATCAAACATACCAAGAGCCCCTCCCCCAAGGAGCCCAGCTCATCCCAGCTTTCTCTCTGCATCACCTGAACCCACATTTCTGGCCTGGTGTGGTAGCACACAACTCTTGGGAGGCAAAGGCAGGCTAGTCTCTGTGAATTCAGGGTCAACCTGGGCTACATAATGAGTTTTAGGCCAGCCAGAGTCACATACTAAGACCTTGTCTCAAAAACTAAACAAATAATGAAAATAAAATACATAAACTTATATAAATTACAACAATGTATCACTGAATTTGTAACACACACACACACACACACACACACACACACACACACACTAATGCCAGGAAAAGGAGAAAAACAAAGACAGATACATAGAAGTCACTGAAGTCACTGGAACACAGTCCAAGAACAGAGTACTGGGAGAATCCAGAGTGCCTGTGAGAAAACCCCAAAACAAGAGTCTTGTAACCTCAGTATCTTCAAAACAGAATGTTTCTTGGAATGTGAGCGGATAGGAGTGAGTTTACTTCAGATTACCAAATATAACTGGTTATTGTTTATATACCACTTTGGAAAAACATGTTTTTGCCATGTGCAGCTTATCTTTGTGATTGTACACTTTACTCAGGTGACTCTACTTAATCCTCAAAGTCTAAAATCGTCTGATGCTCTGAATAAAGCTGGCTACCTCATGAGACTTTAGTCAGCCTCATTCATTGGCTCCACTCTCCCAGGTCCCACCACTTCTGAAATGGTGAACAATAAGTAACATTTCCGTATCTCCTCGAATGAAGTAGTATAAGTCAAAAGCAGATTAGATCCACGAAGATGTAAATGGTAATGCACATTAGCAGCATGTGACCGCCAATACAAGCAAAGTTCTGGGGCACCACAGCATGGGTAAGGCCTCCAAGTGTTATGCTAAGTAAAGGAAGCCACAACAAAGAGCTGGACACTTACAAATGCATCCAGATTAGACAGAGACACAGAGCAGACACCACTCAGCAGGGACAGGCAAAGGAGAGTGCTCTGAATCAACAGTGCTGACGGCTACCCACTCCCAACATAACTACAAACTCTACCGTCAGGATGGCTAAAATGGAAAACTGGATATCACGCATATCTCTCCATTTTTAAAAGTGAGCCATTTTAATTTTATGTGTATAAATGTTTTGCCTGCATGTATATCTATGCATCACGTGTGCAGTGCCCAACAGGGCCAGAGAGGGCATCATATCCCCTGGAATTGGAGTGGTTGTGAGCTACCACTGGGTGCTGGGAATTAACCCAGGTCCTCTGCAAGAGCAGCCAGTGTTCTTAACTGCTGAATCATGTCTCCAGTCTCAAGACTCAAGATTCTTAAGGTGTTAATTCCTCCGATTTACTGTATGAACTCAATGCAATACTGACCAAATCCCAGCAGGTTAGTCCGTGGTATTAACAAAAGAATTCTGGTTTATGGAGAAGAGCAAAGGGCCCAGAACAGCCATCACAACACACCAGACAAGACAGTTTGAAGAGAGTGTGGTGTCTGCAAAACGACAGAAGCATGGTCAAACAATGGGGTAGCGAGCCCAGAAAGGACTAACCAGATGCTACCAACGGATGGTGCACAAAGGAGCAAGGAAGTTTTCCTCAACAAACTGGCTACAACAACTCAAGGGGTCATGGATACACAACACTGTTAGCCTGGCTAGAACAACTGAAGGGGTCATGGATACACAACACTGTTGGCCTGGCTAGAACAACTGAAGAGGTCATGGATACACAACACTGTTGGCCTGGCTAGAACAACTGAAGAGGTCATGGATACACAACACTGTTGGCCTGGCTACAACAACTGAAGAGGTCGTGGATACACAACACTGTTGGCCTGGCTAGAACAACTCAAGGGGTCATGGATACACAACACTGTTGGCCTTCCAAAAGAAAGGACAGGGGAGGGGTACTCAAGATCCACAAATGATAGGCTGGACTTCATTAAAACTAGATCTTCTTTTCTCTTTGAAATACACTCTTAAGAAAATGATGAGAAAAGCCACAGACTGGAGAAATATTTCCACAATACAAATCTGATAAAGGACCTGTAGCTGATATACACCAACAATGTGAAAACTGAACGGCAAGCAGACAGCCTGCGGGTTGGGGTGACACATTTCCCATGGGCTTTATTTAGGTTTTATACTGCAGGGATAAATACCATCACCCAAAGTAGCTTGGGGATGAAGGGTTTATTTCCACTTACAACTCTCATGCCACACTGCATCACTGAAGGAACTCAAGGCAGGAACTGGGGCAGAGGCCATGGAGGGAAGGCGCCAGTTTACTGGCTTGCTTCACCTGGATTGTTCAGACAGCTTTCTTATACAACTCAGGACTACCTGTCCTGGGTGGCGCCACCTAACCCACATCAACTGTTAGTTAAGAAAATGCCCACAGGCTTGCCTACAGGCCGATCTTGTGGAGATAGTTGTGGTTCTCTCTTCTCAGAAAACTCCGTGTCAAGCTGATGAAGCACTCACCAGCACAGGCTTGCTTTAAAGTTCAAGGCCTCCAATCACGCTGTGGGTTTTCTGAGAAGGTCCACACCCTGGAGCCTGGTAGGGCCTCCAGACGCTCAAAGTCTAGTGGCTTAGGACTCTGTTCCAGGAAACAGGGACAGAAACCAAATACACATTTCTTATTATGTCACAGAATCACAACAACCAGGCTCGGAAATCAGCAAAGCAGTTGGACAAATCTACAGAGAATCTACACAGATGGCAAATCAGCACTTGGAAGGTGGCACACAAGTGTGACCCGTGACACACCTCCTCCACAGGCCACACCTCCTGATCGTCCCCAACTGGTGCACCAGCTGGGGACGAAGCGTTAAAATATATGAGCCCGTGGGGACGATTCTCACTTGAGCTCCCACAGCATCATCTGAGGGGATTTCAAGTTCAAACACACTGACAACAAGATCCTGCAACTGCACGCCCATTAGAGGAGCGGAATGCTCTTCAGCCAACCAGGACGATGGCGTTTGCGAAGCTGCAGGACCCTCCTACACTGATAAACCAGTGCGGCGACTATGGCGTTTTCTTATATAGCTAACCACAATCTTCTCAAACAATTCAACAGTCACAGTCCTAGGTAATTATGTCTATACAAACCTGTACACGAATATATAGTGAAGGCTTATGCATAATCAACAAAAACCAGAAGCAACCAAAATGTCCTTCCACAGCAGCACGTATAAATCACTTATGGTATAGCTATACAATGGAATATTGCTTGGCAGTAAAAAGAAATGAGTTATTAGGTCACGAGAGACATGAAGGAATGTTACATGCATATTATTAAGTAAAAAAATCCAATCTAAAAACACTGTACACCACATGGTTCCAATTCTATGACATTCCAAATGAGATGTATCAGCAGTGAAAGTTATATGTTACATGGGCTTGACAACCTGACTTTAACCCTGGAGCCTATGGTGGAAGAGAATCAACTCCTGAAAGTTGTCCTCTGACCTCCACCCATAAACACACACACACAATAAATAAACATAAACAATAAATCATCTGTAGAGGGAACCTGAAAAAGCACCCGACCATACACAAATGCACAAAAGGGATCTGCTGAAGAATCCCTTTTTCTGACCTAAGTAACTCTAGGTTACTTAGGTGCTGACCTAAGTAACTCTAGAGGTAAGTGGAGAAAAGATGAGCACCGACCTAGTGGGGTGGACCCTTCCCAACGGGTGTGACGACGATTCTGATAACGTAGCAAATGCTCTTTAGGATTGAACAATTAAGTGACTGCGTGGTGGACAGTAGGAGCCAGCAGTGGTGATTTACAAACAAGCCTGGGGAAGCGGCTAGACTGGTCCCTGTCGAGATGCACGGGAGCAGGGGACATCACAAGAGCACACGTGTAGCTTGATAAATCGTTACACATGGTTCTATATACCAATGTCTTTGTTTTTCAAGACATGGTTTCTCTGAGTAGTTCTGGCTGTTCTGGATCTCGCTCTGCAGACCACTCTGGCCTTGAACTCACAGAGATCCACCTCTGCCTCCCAAATGCTGGGATTAAAGGCGTGTGCCACCACTGGCCAGCTTCTATATAACAATTTTTATAGATTGTGTTGTGGTGTGTTCAGAATGCTCTAAAATGGTTCAGAAGCTCTAAAAATAAGGAAAGAACCATCAGAAGTGGCCCACTGGTCCGAAGCTGAAGTTCAGTTCAACAGACATAGAAATTAAGGCATGGCACACAGCATTTCACCAGGACCCACACTGATTTCACACAACTGGGCTCCATAAAGCCTGGTACGCTTGGTAGAGATGCAGATACCTGATATGGAGAGGAAGTAAAAAGCATTTCACATTAAGCTCCAAGCCTATTAGAAGTGGTGACTGTGTGGTCAGTGTTGGACAAACCACAGAGGCTGGCCTTTCTCAGAAAAGGGACCTCTAGGCAGGCCTGGGTCCATACTCTTCCAGGTGCCACTCTGGTTCCTGGAGGGATTTCCTGAGCCTGGGTGCAAAGCCACAGGTAATGGAGAAAGTGGGGTGCCTAAGACCATGCGGGTCCTGCCATGGGTCAGGGGTGAATCTTGAAGCACAAGACAAAAGATGTAAAAGTCGCTAGATCAAGAACCTTGGCTTCACCATCCGTGGGACTTTGACAGTCACTTGGGCTCTCTGATCCTGTTCCGCATCATAAACAGGACACCCTACTTCTTCAACCAGCAGTAAGGAAACCACAGGAGATGTGTAATCCACAAATGGGCAAGTGACTTGAGGCCCCTGACTGTGACAGTCTACTGATCTTTCACCAACTAGTATTGCTGTGTAGACCAAATCTGGCCTCCAACTTGCTATGTAGACAAGCGTAGCCTTGAACCTGCCTCCTCCTGCCTCTGCTTCCCAGGTTCTGGAATTCCTTTCAAATATTTACTCCAAAGCTGGTGACATGAGACTCTCACGTTAAACCAAAGAAAATTTCAAAATATATAAAGCCATTATGCTCCTTTCATCTAAAAAGTCTGTTTTTCATGAACAAATTTTGGCAAAAGCTCTTTGGGACGCTCAATCATCTTTAGGTGGGTAAGTGGGTACAGAGACCAAACATTTGGGAACCACTGTGCTTCACATAGGAGTCAGGTGTGTTGTCGCCCAGTAAGCGAGCGTCTCAGCTACTCCAGAGCGTCCCTGGAAAGCTTGGCGCGTTATGTGCCAACGGCTGACTGCCCTGCCAATCGGGCAACATTAGTACCCAATGACCGGGCCCATACAAAGCCCTCCCACTGGGAGGCAGAGCCGCAGCGACCTTGGCAGAGGTCAAGGGCGGAAGGCACAGAGGCTGCGGGCTACGGTGCCCTTGCAGGCTCAAGGGGCCGCTCTGGCCACCGCCTTCACCGCGCGGCGGGGACTGGGGACCTGAACTCACAGCCTGGGCAGCGCCGCCGCTCCGCGTACGGCGTTCCGCAGCACACACAGCGCCATCTTCCCGAAGTGATCCGCCCCGCCCCGCCCCGCCCCCGCCGGAGTCGGACACGCCCATCGGCCTTAGCCCCGCCCCGCCCCTGCAGCCAGGCCCCGCCGCGCCGTCATTCTTCCGAACGCCACGCCCCCGCGGCCACGCCCCTCCTCTGCTCCTCCGATGCTCGGGTCCCTGGTCCTTTCTCACCACTGTCTTTGTGGGGAGACTTTGGGGAGTCCCTCTCGCCGCGCTTCTGAAGCGAGTTAGGAAAACTTGGATTTTCTTAGGCAGAACAGATTCAGATTTCCGAGGGTTTTTTGTTTTTTTAAACAGTGGGTGAGCCTGCCGCGGTGAGCGAGCTACGGGCGGTCAAAGCAGATGGGCGACCTGGAAAGGCGCAGGGTAGTGCGGCTGGGGCTCACACCCGACCCTCCACTCTGCCTGCGGAGCTTCCCGAACCCGAGAGAAGCCCGCAGGCCCGTCTTCCCTAGCCCAATGGTGCCCCAAACGCCGTGGGAAGCTGGATTCAAAATTAGTTAGACCCGAGAAGTCCTGTGCCGCCAGAATGGGAACAGGGATGCCGAATATCGGCAGCACAGAGTTAGGGCTTCGTGTGTGATACCAACAGGGCGGACTGCTCAACCCCACCCAGGCCTCCAGCCCACATCCATAAGGACCACCCCACTTTCCTGACTCAGCCTGAGCTCCTTTCAGCCGTAACGGAGCTTGAGGCAAAAGAGGTATCTGGATCCTCATCCCATCTCTAATTTACACGTCGATATTTTGTACCAAGAGTCTGAGCAGGCAGGCCTTGTCTCCGGACACACACGTCTCTATGGCCATCCAAGAATAAAACACAGTTCTGGAAGTCTCTTGAGTTTTCATTTCTCAAGGCTCCTAAAATCACGCAAAGCTTCGGTTACACGCACATGAGATACTATTGCAAAGTTTTGCACCTGAGAGGGTCAGAGGGTCGGGTGCAGCTTTGAAGGAGGAGGGTGTAGGGAGGGTGAAGGTCTTCAGGGCAAAGTAGAGCGGTCGGAGAGAAAGCTGCAGGGATCCGAGAACCGCCTGGGCCCAGACGTGAGTGATCTAATGCCTCCTCCTTGCCAGATGAGCACCCTGGCCCTAGACTGCTGAAATCTTAGCGTTGTAGTCCACAAATACAGATGTCCTAGATAGAAGTGAGTTATATTTTCACCACATGGCCTTGTAATTATCGTGAAAACTCAATTATCGTTCGCTGTTTGTCTCGGGAGATCCAGCCTTTGCATTGGCTCCTAGAACGTGTCTGCCCAGGACACGTCGCCTGAAAATTCCTGGTCACCCTCGCTGTTTGCTGTGACATTTAAATAACTTTCCGATGGGAAAGGGCAGACCCATTAGGAAAATGAAGCCCTTTATTTCCCGGCTAGGAGCCCCAAAGGCTCTTCATCACAGTCCATTCTTCCCTTCCTTTTGCTGTCTGGCCGGATGCAGGGTTTTCTCACCAAAGCGGAGTCTCAAAGGCTGAGCCGGGCCGGTGTCACCGGTTTCCAACTTCAGAATGGCGCACTTAGAAAGAGGCCTATTAGAAGTTCTGCGGAACGGTTTTAAGCAGCGGCACAGATAGAACTTGGCTCTGAGATCATTGCTGCCTCCTGCTGCTAAGACACAAAACCCTCCCGGCCGCGCTCCCGGCCGCGCTGCCTTTGATAAGGGGACCGCTGCGTCTGGCTCCTTGGGGAGAGAGGAAGAGACGTCTCTCAGATTTAGGCCAAATGCAGAATAACTAACGGCCGCGTCGTGAGCCTGCCGGGCCTTGGCTCCCTCTCTTTAAGCTGAGGAAGCGAGACTACATAACCTTTAAAATATCCTTGGGCTCTGGAGGGCCTGGAGTCTGATTTTATGACTTCATGGCTTTCCAATCTTGGCCGCCAAGCCGCGCTGCAGCGCCCCCTAGGATCAGAAGGCCGGTGCTGTCCCAGCCTTCTAGGCCATGGTCTCTGCCTTGTCTCTGCAGCTCTTCTAGTATTTATCTACCCATATAATTTATATTTTATTTATTTGGGTTTTTTGAGACATGGTCTCATATAGTCTAGGCTGCCCTCTTACTCACGGTGTGGTGGAGGCTGGACGTCAACTCCCGATGCTCTGCCTGCACCTTCCCAAGCCTTGGTGTGGTGAAGTGCTGGCAACTAAACCCAGGGCTTGTGTAATACTGGGCAAGCACTCTGCCGACTGAGCTACCTCCCCAGCCTCCGTTTCTGGATTTCCAAGCGTGGTCGAGTATTCCCAAAGATGTTTGCATCCTAACCGCTGGAATCTATGCGTGTGGGAAGATTACCCTGGGTCATTGAGGGAGGGGGCAATGTCATCATAAGCGGCCCTTATAGGAGGCAAGAGAGTCAAATCGCAGTGCAGACACGAGACAAGGAAGCACAGTGGGGCCTGGAGAGGAACTGGCAAGGTAGCCAAGTGCTTCCTCCCTTCAACGCTCCAAAGAAATGCAGCCTGCTAACACCTTGAACTTTTCTCCATGGACCTATTTGAACTTCTGGCCTCTAGAACTGTGAGACGATAAGATGATTATTATGTTGCTTTGAGTCACTGGGTTTGCAGCAATGGATTGCAGAAGCAAAGGAATCCTGATGTGCCTAGTAAAAATGAAACTTTCCCAGCGTTCCTCCACGCGGGAGTCGCTCTTAAAACCGGACTTCACCGCATGTAAAGGGGCTTGGGATGTAGCTCCGTGGGTAAAATGTTTGCCCGGCATGCATGAGGCCCTGGGTTCCAGGCCTAGTGCAGCATGAAGCGGATAGGATGGCACACAGCCAGCGTCCTAGCACTTAGGAGGTGGGGCCAGAGGATGCTCGGGATGGAGAGGTTCCATTCCAGCAGCGCCCGGGGTGGCTCACAACTATCTATAATCCAGTTTCAGTGACTCTAATGCCTTCTTCTGACTCTGTGGACAATAGGCATCCATGTGGAACACTTAAATACATGTAGTTAAAACATGTACCCACGCACATAAAATAAAAATAAATAAAAAATTTAAAAGACTTCAAGATCACAACAACATAGGAACTTGAGGTCAGCCTCATAAAATATATGTGACCTTGTCTCATAAAAAAAA
The DNA here is from genome assembly GCF_049852395.1 of Peromyscus maniculatus bairdii. Taxonomy (NCBI): domain Eukaryota; kingdom Metazoa; phylum Chordata; class Mammalia; order Rodentia; family Cricetidae; genus Peromyscus; species Peromyscus maniculatus. Next base: position 119,728,696 of record NC_134860.1, on the reverse strand, counting down.
TTAAAAAAAATTCAAAGGGGCTGGGCATTGTGGCGCACACCTTTAATCACAGCACTCTGGAGACAGAGACAGGCTATCTCTGTGAGTTTGAGGCCAGCCTGGTCTACAGAGTGGGTTCCAGGCCAGCCAGGGCTGCACAGTGAGACCCTGTTCCAGAGAGGAGGGCAGTGAGATGGCACCTGCCTCACAACCCTTAATACCTGAGTTCAATTCCCGGGACCCACGGGCATAAGGAGACAACTGACCCCAAAGAGATATTCTCTGACCCCCACACGTGTGCTGTAGTATGTGTCTCCTCCAACCCTCACACGTGATAAATAAGTCATGAAGTCTAGTACATGAAATGACAGAGGAGCTTGTAAGAGTCAAAAGCACTGTTTCCGAGTACTAATGGAAACCTCACAGCGCTCTGCCTGCTCTGCTCCGAGGACCAGGATCAAGAAAGAGGATGTGGCACCACTCCCGGCCCTGCCAAGGTTTTTATAATGCAACAGAAACGGTGGTGCATTCCCACAACCCTAGCTACTCAGGAGGCTGAAGGAGGATGCTGGAAAAATTCAAGGACAGCCTCAGCTACATAGCAAGTTCAAAGTTAATCGGGGCACCACTGTCTCAAAAACCAGAATGAAACAGGACTGAAGATGTAATTTGGTGGTAGAGCACTTGTCTAGCATGCTCAAGGCCTTGAGTGCTACACAAAAATAAAACAAGCCAGTATATATGGGTGCAGGAATTGGTTAGGAACTGTGTGTGTGTGTGTGTGTGTGTGTGTGTGTGTGTGTGTGTGTGTTCTTCTATCGTCTGTCCATCGACCTAGAAAGCTGTTCCCACTTGGAGCAATGCAAACACTGGAAGAAAGACACAGCTGGAGGAGGAACTGACCCAAACAGTGACAGCCAGGCTGCCTGCCTTCTGGGGTTATTTCTCCCCACACCCCAAATTTCAACTTTGGTGTTTTAGTTTGTCTATAATAAATATCTGTGATTGCCTATGCAATACTAAGCAGGATTTTTTTTAAAGATTTATTTATTTATTATGTATACAGCGATCTGCCTGCATGTATGCCCGCAGGGCAGAAGAGGGCGCCAAATCTCATTACAACTGGTTGTGAGCCACCATGTGGGTGCTGGCAATTGAACTCAGGACCTCTGGAAGAGCAGTCGGTGTTCTTAACCTCTGAGCCAACTCTGCAGCCCAGGATTTTTTTTTTAAGGGAAAAATAGGACCTGGAGAGATGTCTCAGTGGTTAAGAGCACTAGCTGCTCTTGGAAAGGATCTGGATTCATGTCCCAGCACCCATGTGGCCACTAACAACCACCTGTAACTCCAGTTCTAAAGGATCTGATGCCCATTTTTGGCCTCTGTGGGCACTGCATGCATTTGGTGCACATACATACATTCAGACAAAACACCCATACACATATAGATAAATAAATAAGCCGGGTGGATCTTTGTGAGTTCAAGGCCAGCCTGGTCTATAGAGCGAGATCCAGAAAACGCGCAAAGCTAGCTACACAGAGAAACCCTGTCTCGGAAAACAAAACAAAATTAAAAATAAATAAATATTTTAAAACTAGATTTGGTCTTTTGCAATAAAAACAGACTTTTTTCAGAGAACACTGTGTCAGCCATCATTGATGGGAATACAGGAATGAACAAAGAAATGGTGTCGCCTTCACTTGATGACAGCAACAAGTTTTTTGTTTGTTCTTTAGGACAAGTGGAAACAAGGCTGAGGGCCCCGGAGAACCCTCAGGCTCACAAGCAGGCCAAGGCTGTCTTAGTTGGCTGGGCAGGCTTCACTCATGGGTCAGAGTCATTTGTACCCTGTGGACAGGGGTACAAAGAGTCAGCAAATGGGGATTAAAGAGCAGCTTGGAGCAATTAGATCACATGAGGTCCCAAATAACTCATTTATCAGGAAGAATCCAAATTTGACTCCTATTGCTAAAAGAAGAAATAAAAAGCAAGATACATATTTCTTACAAGCCAACCTGGGGGCGTTATCACGCTGTCTATTATCAGCAATGAGCAGATTTGATTCCTTTCCAAACAAGATTGGCAGGGCCTGCGGGATCTGTCAGAGTCAAGCTAATCCTCCAATCATCCGCCTGCCCTGAGACGGTAATAGAAAAGTGTTGGTAATAAGGAGGTTAACCATCTTCTTGTCTGGCGCATTAAAGATAATTCCACACAACCCAGAGGGTCTTACCCAAACAGCCTCCATGGTGTGGCTCAGCATTACATATCACCGGGTGTCACTTCCGCCAGGGCTGCCAGCTGTCAGCAGTGCAAGTAAGTCACTAGGTCCCTGCTCCAGTCAAGACATAGGCCGGGCGTTAGAGTTCCCAAAGCATCGCGGGACAGAGAATACGCAAAACTCAGCAGCTAAAACTCGGGAGATGGTGCTGCACACTGCACATGCCAAGGCATGCTCGGCGGGCTGGGAGCCCGTTAGTGAGCCCAGCTTCCTGAAGGTCACCCTGCAGGTCCCCTTCATTTCATCGTATTATCTAGATGATTTAAATGTACTGTTTTGAATAACTCATGTATACACAGAGCTAAAAAATTTTAAATAGCAAAAAAAGATACAGAGGAAAGCTTACCACTCCTTATCTCCATTTGCTTCCCCTGGCAGGTGGCTTTCCTCAGAAATATTTCATTCTTTCAGAGAGAAAAAAACAAAAACCGGAGCCAGGTTGTGGTGATATATTGTGTACCCTAATAAACTTTGGCTGAAGATCAGAAAACAGAACAAGCCACTAGATTAAACATAGATGTCAGGCAGTGGTGGCACACACCTTTAATCCTAGCACTCGGGAGGCAGAGATCCGTCTGGATCTCTGTGAGTTCAATGCCACCCTGGACTTGATGAGATTGACTCAGTCTAGGAGAGAAGCAGAGCCAGGCAGCGGTGGCACACACCTTTAATTTGGGAATCACACACACCTTTAATCCCAGGAAGTGAGAGCCAGGTAGAGAAAGGTATGTAAGGTGTGAGGAGGCAGGAACTTGAGGCTTTCCAGGCTGAGGAGTCCTAGAGGTGAGAGGTGGCTGTGGCTTGTTCCTTTGTCTCTCTGATCTTTCAGCATTTACACCAATATCTGAACCCGGTTTTTTTTTTTTTTTTTTATTACAAGACCTTTAGAAATTAGAGTTACACCAGGTAACATCTGTGGTGCACATCTTTAATTCCAGCCCTTGGGAGGCAGAAGCAGAGGGATCTCCAGGCTCAAGCCTAGCCTGGTCTACAGAGTGAGTTCCAGGACAGCCAAGGCTACAGGAAGAAACCCTGCTTTGAAAAACTAAACTAAAAACAAAAACAAACAAAAAAATCCACATTGGGAGTTTGACTGAGCCCTGTGACTTCATGTTAAGCAAATTAAAGCTATTACAGAGAAGAAACATATGAAACATTGTACTTGCTTGGAATCCTAGAGTAGTCAGATTCCGAGTAACAGCAGAATGAAGGTTGGCAGTGAGAAACAACCATCCTCACTTGGCAAGAGTGCTGGAGACTCAGAGGAGCAGAGGGAAGCTGCTTGCTTATTTTACCCCCTGCACAGCTGAGGTGTCAGCCTAGAGAGAAGGCAGGAAAGGCTGGCATGTCCAGTTTTTTGAGAACAGTGGCCTTGGTATTCTAGATGGCATTTCCCTGCTCCCCGCATCCCTTGTTGGCAGAGTTCTTCAAGGAGGTACAATGTTTCCAGTTAGCTAATGCAGGTCCCACCTCAAACTCCCCATCCTCCAAGGGTTCAAGGACCTTCCCCTTTTCTACACAAGGGCTCAGTCAACATAACAGTTTTTCTGTATCTTTCCAACTCTACATAGATAAACTAAAGTGTCCACCCCAGCAGGCGGTAGCTGTGAGCTAGGGAAGACAATGGCTTAGGGATTCACTGATGAGCTCAATATGCACCTCATACTGAGGATGGACAGAATGATTTATCTCTTACAGCAGAGGCAAGGGAAGAGATGGGGAGGCCATGCTTCATGGAAAATACTTTAAGTTTGAGAAGGGAAAAGTTCTACAGGTAGATGCTGATGATGGTTACTCAACAATATGAATGTTCTCTCTCTCTCTCTCTCTCTCTCTCTCTCTCTCTCTCTCTCTGTGTGTGTGTGTGTGTGTGTGTGTGTGTGTGTGTGTGTGTGTGTGGTAAGGGAGATCAAACCCAGGGTCTTGTGCACAGTAAACAAGTATTTCACTCCTGAGCCCTACCTCCAACCCAATGTGAATGTAAACCATGTCCCAGAATTGTCCACTTGAAAATGAGGCTGGGGCTTGGACTCAGTTGGAGGAATGCTTGCCTAGAATACACAACGCCCTGAGTTCAATCTCGAGCATGGCATATGCCGAGTATGGTGGCGTATGACTATAATCCCAGCACTCAGAAGATTGAGATAGAAGAATAAATTCAAGGTTGTCCTCAGCTACATATGGAATCCAGTGTTTGGTCTACACAAGACATTGTTTCAACAAAGGGGAGGGGGAAAAAGAACTAAAGTGATCTGGTTTGTCAGGAACATGACAATAGAAACTATGAAACTCAGATTTTATTTCACTTTCCTTTTCAGTATAAAAAATGAACTATAATTCTTGGTGTGATGGCACACACTTTTAACCCCAGAACTTGGGAGGCAGAGGCAGAGGCAGGCAGATCTCTGAGTTCAAAGTCAGCCTGGTGTACAGAGAAGAGTACCAGGACAGCCAGGACTACACAGAGAAATCCTATCTCAAAAGAGAGTGTGTGTGTGGGGGGGGGGGGAATGGAATATAATGCAATGTATTGTTTTTTCTTAGTGACAATGTCTCGGAGAGGCTTTTACAAAACAAAACAAAAATACCTTAACAAGGCTGGGCGGTGGTGGTGCACGCCTTTAATCCCAGCACTCGGGAGGCAGAGCCAGGCAGCTCTCTGTGAGTTCGAGGTCAGCCTGGGCTACCAAGTGAGTTCCAGGAAAGGCACAAAGCTACACAAGAGAAACCCTGTCTTGAAAAACAAAAACCTTAACAAAAAGCAATTTAGGGGAGAAATGGTTTGCTGTAACTCACAACTCCAGATTACAGGGGAGTCAAGGCAGGGACTTGAAGCAGCTGGTCACCCCCAGCGCCGAGAGCAGAGAGAGCAACTGCCTACTGCTCCGCTGACTTTCTCTGCTCATACAACAGGGACCCAAAGCCGGGCAATGCTGCTGCCACAGTGGACCAGGTCTTCTGGCATCAGTTAACAGAGCCAAGACCAACCTCCCACAGGCGTGACCACAGCCTAGCTGGCCCACACAATCCCTCACTGAGACTCTCTTCCTAGATGAGTCTAGATTGTGTCAAGCAGAGAACTAACACTGGCTCAGTGGTTAAAATGGCTCTCTCAGAGACCTGGGTTCAGTTCCTGGCCCCCACATCAGCCAGCTCCCAACGGCCTTGCAGCTCTAGCTCCAGGGGATTCAAGTTCTTTTTATGACTTCTGAGGGCATGTGCACATATATGGCATATGTTGCTCGAATTTCTAAAGGTCTTTTAATAAAAAATTTTAAAAAAAACCCCACAGAGCCAGAAATTTGGGTAAATGCTGAAAGATCAGAGAGACAAAAGAACAAGCCACCTCTTAACCTCTAGGACTCCTCAGCCTGAAAAAGCTTTCTAGCTGAAAGGGGTTCCTCAGCTGAAAAGCCTTCTAGTTCCTGTCTCCTCACACCTTATATACCTTTCTCCACCCAGTCATTAAAGGCGTGTGTGTGTTTCCCAAGTGCTGGGATTAAAGGTGTGTGCCACCACTGCCTGGCTCTGCTTCTCTCCTAGACTGAGTCAGTCTCATGTAGTCCAGGGTGACTTTGAACTCACAGAGATCCAGACAGATCTCTGCCTCCCGAGTGTTAGGATTAAAGGTGTGTGCCATCACTGCCTTGTAGCTAGAGAGTTTTCTCTCCGGGTCATGCCAAGTCCCAGCAGTCCCGTAGCCCACTTATAAAATAAACACACAGACGCTTATACTATTTAAACTGTTTGGCCTAATGGCTCAGGCTTCTTACTAACTGTTCTTACATCTTAAATTAACCCATTTCTATAAATCTATACCTTGCCACGTGGCTTGTGGCTTACCAGCATCTTCACATGCTGCTTGTCATGGTGGCGGCTGGCAGTGTCTCCCTCCACCTTCCTGTTCTCTCAATTCTCCTCTCTGTTAGTCCTACCTATACTTCCTGCCTGGCCACTGGCCAATCAGTGTTTTATTTATGGACCAATCAGAGCAACACATTTGACATACAGACCATCTCACAGCACTGCCTGGCTTCTGTGTTTAATCTAGTGGCTTGTTCTATTATCTGATTTTCAGGTAAATTTTATTAGGGTACATAATATATCACCATAGGCATATATTTACACAAACACATAAATAAAAATATGTCCTTGATAAAAAATAAAGGATCCCAACCACGACATATGTGTTTTAGACACTATTGCAAAACACTAGTATACATAGAGATATTCAGAATTTTGTAAATTTTAATAAAATATTCATGGCAAATCTAGGGAAAGTACCTACATGAACTGAGAAAATGATTTTGGGCTTCATAGAAGCTGGGTTCCCTATCTGATTCACACTTTTTTTTTCCTTTGAGGGAAGGTCCCATTATATAGCCCTGGGTAGCCTGGAACTCACTATATAGACTAGGTTGGCCTTGAACACACAGAGACTGACCTGCCTCTGCCTCCTGGGTGCTGGGATCAAAGGCATGTACCACCATACCTGGTTCTAAGTCAAACTTTTTTACCCTGGTACACTTGGAAAACTATTTTCACACCATACATTTTTAAAAATAAGATTACAGCTGGGAAGTTCGCCTGTTTTACACAGTCCTCAGCTTAAAGTTTGCAAAATCCAGTTTTCACTTCTTTCTCCTCTTCTTCATCTTCTTTTTAAAAGCTTTTAACTTATTGACCTCAGTATTTTTGCTACATCCATTGCTCAGATAAAATCCTTATTCTTTTCAAAAGCATTCCTTTAACCTGAGGTCAAAACCAATGTGAAATATGAGGAAGTTATAAAAAGACTAAAATCTAGAACAGCCATAACCCTGATGTACTTTATCCAAATTTCTACAACTTTGAAGTGCACTGGCTACAGAAAGGAGGAGGGTTTTATGTTCCAGCCAGAGGAATGGAGCACAAGAAAGAACGAAGCAGTATCATTTCCCAATTCTGTGACCACCTTCTCAATCCAAAATTAAAAAACAAAACAAAACAAAAACAAGTGAGGGAGCAGGCAAGCCAAGCTAACAGAAATAAACTGTTGCCACTGTTTACTTAGAAAGCAATTCCCTGAGATCTCTTTTTTCCCAAGGGGGGAAAATCATTTTCTCAGTTTACTTTCTAGAAGAGAAATTTGTACGAACAACCAACAAGTGGACCCAGACAATCCCTGCACTCGGGGCTGTTGGGAAGTGGGACCATGCTAAGTAGCTCATGGCTGGCATAGTTTACTCTCTGGCATTGTCTGATCTTGTCCGACTTCTGTGAGATTCCCGAGGGCCATGAACTGTGTCCCACCTGAATGACCCACAGTGAGAGATTCCAGTTGCATGGGTGGAGATGATTGGCTCCTGGAAGATTCTATCCAAGCATAGAGATTTGACTCTGGGTGGGAGAGTGAGTGGATGGCTGTACCCACACTGTTTGTCATAGTCAGTATGGTGGCAGACTGCCTCTCCTTGACATTGGCTTTGAGCTTGGACTGTGTCAGTTCTGACTGTAGACCTGGAGGAGCCTTGCACACTTCAGTTTCTTCTGCTATCATTCCCGCAAGGAAAGCACGTCTCATCAAAACCCACACTGTTCAGGAGGAGAAAGAAGTCCATGAAGTGTTGCCACTCAGACCTGCAGGGGAACAGAACAGTTTCAACATCTTCAGCTGCCTCGGCACGGAGCCCAGGCCAGCCTAGGACAGTCCACCTTCTGCAGATACAAGATTACATCCGCAAAATTAAACATTGACTGCAGGAAGCCCTGGAGGTCCGGAGAGTGGTTATGCTGTTCTCTGAAGCTCAGTGTTCACCCCATAAGGGCTAGCAAGGGTTGTGTTCTATATGTCAGATGGGGAGGGACATCTGCAGGGTCTAGTCTGAGCAGCATGTTTTTCTTTGGAAATGCCTCTCTGGGACCCAGGCATGGGTGTATAGTCCAATTATGCGGAATCCATGTTGGGGGTGGAGCTGAGCACTTGGTGGACATAAGGTCTCTTCTCCCCTATGAACAGCACTAAAGACAACTGTAAGTCTGACAGCATTCCTGTGTAGACTGCTTTTGGGAAAGAGTTTGTGCAGGAATAAAGTCAATACAGGAAAAAAGCGAAGGCAAGATACAGAGGGAAAAGACAGGCATCGAGCGGCAGTGTTCCTCTCGGCTTCCTGACTGGGTGCCCTGTGACAGTCGCTTCATGCCCCTGCCACCACGGCTTCTCAAACAGGATGGACTACACCATAAAAGTGTGCGCCACGTGAAAGCCCCCTTTACGTTGATCTTCTCGGGTATTTTGTCAACAGCAATGCTTCCATGTGTAGCTGTGACCAGGGGAAAGGGAGGGAAGCAGCCTGTGCTGAAAGTATGGCTTCCATTATACTCCGGCCAGAAAACTAGCCAGAGAGGCAAAGACACTACCATGTTTGAGAGTTAGAAAGCATCGCGAGGAGCCTCTGCATGGTACGTGACTGCTAAAGATCAGGAGCTGTGATCTCCACTGACCATCGCCTAGCTGTCCATGGGGCTAGGAGACATCTTTTGACCTTCCTCTCTATGGGCTCTTTGACCATGACCTAGACAGGAACTTAGTAATTGGCAGCCCAGAACTAGGAGAAAACATCAAAACCTCGCATCCAGATCCCTTGTGGCAACTAAGCGTACCACTGAGTGCAACCAGAAGTAGTCAGAGCAGAAACAGACAGCAGGGCTCTGTCACACATGTGCAGAGGACACCTGGCTTGGAGCGTCTGCTTGTCTTAAGGATTGTTCACAGGATTGTGTTACCATGCTTCCCTGAAGTCTTCGCTTGTCCCTGCCTCTTCCTTCTATGGAAGAAAAGTTGTTCTGGAATATTCCTTTACACTGTGAGAGGATGTGTCACTGTGACTGTTTAAACAAAGAGCTGAATGGCCAATAGCTAGGCAGGAGGTATAGGCGGGACTTCTGGACAGAGAGCTCTGGGAGCAAGACATGCAGGAGGAGAGGTAAAATCCACGACTCATGCGGCAGCACGCAGATAAACAAAAATGGGTTAAGTTATAAAGAGCTAGCGGGCAAGCCTAAGCTATAGACCGAGCTTTCGTAATTAATAAGCCTCCATATCATTTTTTGTGAGCTGGCAGCCCAAACAAAAATCCATTATAAGAAGTAACTTGAATTGTGTATTTTCCTGATTGTAGTGGAGTTGTCCATGCCTGTGTTTCTCTTCAAATAATCCAGTTATCAGCAGAAACTGCGTCCTTGTCCCTGTTAACCTGAAGGAGTTTGTTTAATACACCATCAGATTGTCACCCATCTACATCCAGACACCAAATTAACTATAGGAAATCCTTCCCTGGGGTCAATCCTCAATTTTGAATAAAACAGACAAAACAGCAATACCCGCCTTTGCCTGAGAAGCTCCACACGCTCCACTTGGTGACAGGCTTGGCTGAGCATAGGTCTCTTGTAGTTGGACCAAGTCCTGGGACATCGATAACTCAACCACCTCTTCAGTGACCCCAGGTTCACGGAGACGGTGGTGATTTGACCTCTTGTCCTGCCCAGTGTGAGCATGAGACACAGGTGTGAGCTGAGGAACACAACTTGGGCACCTCTTCAATCCAGAGCCACTCGGCTGTTCAGACAGCAAGTGACACAGAGAAGTGGCCCAGTGGAGACAGGTTCATTGGGACCCTTGATCTCTACAAGTCCTACCTTCCATACACACCTTCTCCACTTGGCTGGTGGTCCCAGCCCAAGTAGTGCTTGGTCAACTTTGTCTGGTCAACATCACCATCTCCTTTGATGAACGGAGACTCAATCAGCATCTCAAATGGAACCCTCAAAGGGGACTATAGGTAAGTTCCTTCCGGGGTGCTGGGGGCAAGATGAGGTACACCAGAGGCTCCCACCTGTCAGTGAGCCTTGCCTCCAATAGCTTCTCCTTCCCACAATAGTCACTTCATGATTTTGAGAAAAAGCTTCCTTATAATGTCTAGAAAATCTAAACCTAGGAAATCTGGTAAAGTTGGGATAACTATTACAATATTGTGAGGGGCAGAGGCAACTGTTTCAGCATTTTGTCATTGGTTAACAGAATTTCACATGTATTTATTCATAGATAACTATAGCAACCAAAGGTTAAATATTTGAATGTAAATGCAAGTCAGAAAGGATTAAAGGTAATTTGCCAGTTTCTCAGGGCTTTGAAAACAGGCTGCATCTTCCAGGGTAAGGCGGCCACTCTTAGGCACAGCATGAGAATCTGCTCTTCCCTTAGGGGAGTGTTTACCCACTACCATCTTCAGTCAGGCTTGGGAGGTGCTAAGCCTCCTGTGACTTGCCTGGCAGGCATGGAGGATATATTCGGGCACTGCTGGGGCTTGGAGCCTGCAGGGGTACCCTGAGGCACTGGGGCACCTGTGCCTGAGCGTTACAAAGGAGCAATTGCTCAGCCAGACAAGGTCGAATCACCCCAAAAGCATCAGATGAGCCCCAACCCAGAGTCCAGATAAGGGAAGGAGGTGGATCTCAAAGGAGCAAACACTGTCCCATCAGGGGAAATAGATGGGTTCCCCCCTCCTCCACCCCCCCCATACCGATCCATGGACTGTTGTTACACAACCAGCGCATGTTACCCACTCTGACAAATATGAGGATGGCTAGCACGCTCACCGGAGGTAGAAATAAGCCATGATGCCTGAAATGAAGTTGTGAGGAGCTTGTGGAGTCGGGGAACCAGCCTGCAGATCCAGCAGGGAGGCACTGTCAGGGCAGGCACACCATGGCTAGGCGGCAGGTTGTTTCAACTTTGTTTCCCAGAGGTCATTAGTAAGGGCTACACTGGGGGGTGAAAGATGATCCGTCTATTAGCTGGGCTCCAGCAGTGCTTTGATTAGGGCCTTTGTCATCTGAATTGATGCTGGGGAGACGAGACATGGAGCCATCGTTTCTAAGTCAAATTTCTGAGCATACTCATTTCTTTCTCCCAACAGGTCCCAAGGTGGCCTCTATCACTTTCATGTTTACTTAATCCAAAAGGGTTAAATAAATGACAGTAATGTGTAACACGAATCTTTTTTTTTTAATTTATTTTATTTTACAATACCATTCAGTTCTACATATTAGCCACGGGTTCCCCTATTCTCCCCCCTCCCACCCCCTCCCCTTACCCCCAGCCCACCCCCAATTCCCACATCCTCCAGGACAAATCTTCCCCCCCACCCAGGACTGCGATCAACCTGGTAGACTCAGTCCAGGCAGGTCCAGTCCCTTCCTCCCAGACTGAGCCAAGTGTCCCTGCATAAGCTCCAGGTTTCAAACAGCCAACTCATGCAATGAGCACAGGACTTGGTCTCACTGCCTAGTTGCCTCCCAAACTGATCAAGCCAATCACCTGTCTCACCTATTGAGAGGGCCTGATCCAGCTGGGGGTCCCTCAGCCTTTGGTAACATGAATCTTTTTTTTTTTTTTTTTTTTTTTTTTTTGATTTTCGAGACAGGGTTTCTCTGCGTAGCTTTGCGCCTTTCCTGGAGCTCACTTGGTAGCCCAGGCTGGCCTCGAACTCACAGAGATCCGCCTGGCTCTGCCTCCCGAGTGCTGGGATTAAAGGCGTGCGCCACCAACGCCCGGCGGTAACATGAATCTTAAAAGGTCTTATTAATAAAATCAAACCCGGAGTCAGGTATTGGGGTGAATACTGGAAGATCAGAGAAGCAGAACAAGCCATAGCTAACCTCACCTCAACAATTCCTCAGCTGATCCTGTTTCCTCAAACTGGAAGCCTCTGAGTCCTCAAGCCAATGGCTCAGCTGAACTGCTGCTGAAAGGCCTAAAACCTTTAAAAAAGGCTCTAGTTCCTGGTCCTCATGCCTTAAATACCCTTCTGCTTCCTGTCATCACTTCCTGGGATTAAAGCATGTGTCATCATGCCTGGCTGTTTCCATTGTGGCTCTGAACTCAGAGATCTAGATGGATCTCTACCTCTGGAATGCTAGGATTAAAGGTGTGTGCTACCACTGCCTAAACCTATGTTTAATATAGTAGCTGTTCCGTTCTCTGACCCCCAGATAAGCTTATTGGGGTGCACAATGTATCAACCACAGTAATGCCTTGTCTGCACAATAAAAACTTCATTTCCACAGTTGCTTTTAAAACACGCCCACCAGGGCCCGAGGACTGGCTCAGTGATTAACAACACTGACTGACTGCTCTTCCAGAGGACCTGTATTCAAAACCCAGCGTCCACATGGCAGCCCACACCTGCCTGTAACTCCAGTTCCAGGGGACCCGACACCCTCACACAGATATATAAGCAGACAAAACACCAATGCACACAATTTAAAAATTTGCTCCTTAAAAAATTCCTACCAAGCTTGAAAATAAGTATTATTAATATTGTCAGTTAAATAAGAATCCAAATAAGAGGTGTCAAAAACCTTGGCTAAAAGGAAGGAGATTCAGTGTCTGGACCAACAACTAAGAGATCCTTAAGAGCAGTGTCTCCAGGAAATGACAAGAGTCTCACTTTTCTCTATATCCTATTGTACAATTTGAATTGTGTGCCATGTGCAGCAACTATCTCCTCCAAGGGGAAAATAAATGAAAATTAAATATTCAGAATCTAAGTTGACTATTAAAATACTTTTCCTTAAACCTTCACGATAAGAGGGAATGGGCTTGGCTCTGAAGAGCCCTCTCTTCCTCCCCAGTGTTCCAGGTTCTATGTGCAATTCCTTAAAGGACTGAGTAAGCGTGTGTGGGAGTTGAAAACACTTCTGATCACCTCCTCCCCACACGTTTGACGGCAGTGTAGCGAGAAGGGCCATCTGTTTTGTTTGAATGAGAAGTGACCCAGCATTCTGATTTCAATTAGCCTCTTTGTAGCTTTCTGTTCGGGCTGGTTCCATGGGTAATAGCTCAAGCCAAGTGTAGAGAGCAGCTGGCCAAGGTCTGCCGCTGCTGATTTGTTTTTAACAGCTGCCAATGAACGCAGAGCAAACGCAGAAGACAATGATACTGGATGCACATTAAAGTTTTCTGGAAGCAAAACAGCATGGTCTGGAGTCTGAGGGCTGAGAAACAGTGACAAGGTTCTTTTCAGTTAAGTGAACTTTTTAAAAATCAATATTCTTATCATTTAAACCCCAATTTCAGCCAAATGTATGCCTATTATGGAAAATATATATGAAGTATTGTGGTAGGGCTCCATGTTGACCTGCTGGTAGCCATCTTGAGTTACGCATGATTGCCCAAGGAGGCACGGTGTCCTCTGGTGTTTCTCAGCACAGACAGACAAGCCCAGCAGGGTAAGATACAGAGTTTATCATCACACTCTAGAGCCCCCAGCATCAGAGATGCGCTGAAGTCGCTCATGCCAGTGCCATTCAAACCAGGACCGTTGCTGGTGGCCACTGTATGGTCCCTCACTATATGAGCCTCTCTAACCTAGGTCCCCGGGGTCTTCCCGCCACCTTGACTGTGCATCTCTAAGTCCCCAGTCACTTCGTGAGTGACCTGTGGTCTCTTGTAAGGCTGTTCGTCAAGATCAAGGCCTACGCTAGTCTCTGCTAAAAGTGGCCACAAGAAACAACAAGACTTTATAAAATAAAGTAATTCATTATTGAAAAAATCAAATAATCATTGAGTCCATGTACAAAAAGGAGAAATGGGAATCAGAGATAAGGCTGTGACTACGGAGCTCCAGCAAGCAGGCAGAAGGGGCCAGGAGACCCCCGGGAGCTAAGGGAACAAGGTTTTTTTTTTTTGTTTTTTTTTTAACTTTTAATATTTAGACATAAAAAAATACAGTTACAAACAAAAGAAGGAAGAAGGTCCTATCAAAGAAAAAATAGAAAAGCAGGGGCTAGACGGAAGGCTCAGGTCAAGTTCTCAGCAGCCAGATGGCAACCAACTCACAATCATCTGTAACTGCAGTCCTGGAGGGCCCTCGGGCCTCCTCTGACCTCAGTGAGCACCAGGCACACCCTAGGTGCTCCCAAGATGACTCGGTGGATAAAGGCACTTGCTGGCAAGGCTGGGAACCTGAATTTGACCCCTGTGATTCACATGGTGGAAGGAGAGAACCATATTCCCAAAAGCTATCTTCTGACCTCCACACTTGATATTTGATGTACCCAACACACACATAAAGTAGATAATAAAATGTGATTTTTTAAAGATTTATTTATGTACTTTATCTATATTGGTGTTTTGTCTGCATGCACATTTGCACACCAGAAGATGGCATCAGATCCAATGGGACTACAGTTACAGTGGTTGTGAGCCACCATGTGGGTGCAGGGAATTGAACTCACGACCTCTGTAAAAGCAGCCAGTGCTCTTTACTGCTGAGCCATCACTGCAGCCTCCATAATTCAGAATTTTTAACCAAAGAAGACCTGCTTTGGGGTCTTTGTTTATTGTGGTGCTGGGGTTCAGACCCATAGTCTGGTGCATGCTGGGCAAATGCTCAGCCGCTGAGCTGTGACCCTGCAGCAGAAGCTCTTGGCTTGCAGGAGCAGAAAAATGAACTCTGTTGACACAATGAATTCTTTGCTTTGTGCCTGTAGATGGTAGAACAGTCTTGCATTTAATTAACATGCAACTTTACATTTTTAAGAAAATGTTTTTCAAATGTGTATTTTTCTTCCTATAACCCAAATAGTTGGTGACCATAATCTGAGCCTACAATAAGATCAGTGAGGAAAACATGCTTTGCTTTCAAAAATACATTTATTTTTAATTTTATGTGTATGAGAGTTTTGCCTGCATGTCTGTATGTGTACGATGTGCTTGCCTGGTGATCTCAGAGGCACTGGATCCCTGGAAACTGGAGTTATAGATGGCTGTGAGCACAAAGTCGGCCTTTATAAGACTTCGTAAAGTCGACCTTTTTTTTTTTTTTTTTTTTTAAAGAGTCCTTTAGGATCTGTAATGGTGTTGTGATTGTCAGTGTTTTGTAATTTTAGACACTGTCTGTAAGGATGTCTGGACACTGTAAGGCATGGACAGCATAGCCATGGATGGGTAACCTTTGAGTCACATAACTGCCCCAGGGCGACACGTCTGCACTGCAAACCTTCCAAGTATGACTGTCTGTGCTCACCTTCCTTGAAATTTTCCCATTACCTAAATGGCACACTGTGGGGTCTCTCCCCTAATTAGAGCACTTGTATCACAGGAGACCTAAAATGCAAGAGTTGAACAGTAGTGTTAAGTCCGTCCTACTTACTGGTATTGTTTAAATTATTAGTCTAAAGCTAGAGCTTAAAAATAGTGTAACTAGAATTTTGAAGTGACATGAAAAGATTCGGAGGCATTTATTTTCAATTCAGAATGCATGCGGTTGCTCCGTGTGCATGTTGCCATGGCAACCGACATGGGCAAATCAGAGAACCCGGTGCCCAAAGAGCTTACTCATAACTTCATGGGTGGTGGTGGTGGGGGGCATCTAACACATAACTGGATGTGGTTCCACTGGAAAAGATCTTTACAATGAGGGTTTATAAGAATATTTCCAAACCTGTAGCCAAGGTTCATTATTTTAAAAAACGAGGTGGCCAGGTGTGGTCACCTTTCACCCCAGCACTCAGGAAGCAGGGGCAGGCAAACCTCTGAGTCTGAGGTCAGCCTGGTCTACTTAGGGAGTTCTAGCACAATCAGGGCTGCATAGAGAGATACTTTCCAAAAAACAAACACAAACAACAAGAATAGCAAAATGAATCAAAAAGGCTGTCCATCTGCCACAGCAGGTTGAGGGTGCCCAGCACCAAGTCCAGCTACATGAATTCAATCCAGGGAACCAGTGACCCTCTTACCTGGACACACATGCAACCCTCCCCCATAAATAAATAAAAAAGTAGAGTCCTTCCGAGTTATTTTTGTGTGGTGTGTGGTTGTGGGTTGCACACCTGTGTGTGCCAGAGGCCAGATATCAGGTGTCCTCTGTTGTTTCCTACCTTTGTAGCTAGAGTTTTCCTGCCTTGCCCACAGTCAGGACAAATCTCTGTCACCCGCCAGTCCCACAGCCGCTCAGACCCAACCAAATAAACACAGAGACTTATATTGCTTACAAACTGTATGGCCGTGGCAGGCTTCTTGTTAACTGTTCCTATATCTTAAAGTAACGCATTTCTACAAATCTATACCTTGCCACATGGCTTGTGGCTTACCAGCATCTTCACATGCTGCTTGTCCTGGCAGTGTCTGGCAGCCTCCTTCTGCCTTCCTGTTCTTTTATTTCTCCTCTGTTAGTCCCGCCTATACTTCCTGCCTAGCCACGACCAATCAGGTTTTATTTATTGACCAATCAGAGCAACTTGACATACAGACCATCCCCCAGTACAGCCAAGTGCAGACCATCTCAGACACCTGCACTCAGGCCCATGGTCCTAATCATCCTCTATGCAAACCTGCTGGGTAACGCCACAAGGAACCCAAGAAGGGCTCCCACAGGACATACATTAACATCCCACAGCATACCTTATTATTTTTTTTTAAATATTTTTATTTTAGGACTGTTAATCCTGAGATTCGCCAGAGAAAAATCAGTTTCAGCATCTTGGGCCAAATTAAAGCAAGCTTTATTAAAATATTTTATACTGACCAAGATGGGATTTTGGTCAGGACCGCTCCTGGAACTATCCCAGATGAGTGGCCCTGAGTCACATGTTGTCAGGGCTTATAAAGACAAAACCCCTAGAAGCCATACTTTCCCATCAGACTGTTGTTATTTTCAAGAACTACAACTCCCAGCATTCCAGGAAGTTACCTGGTTCTTGGGCAGGTGGAACTTAGAGGTAGTTTGTGGTATAACAATGATGTTTTGCCAGCATATGTGTATAAACCTTACAGGCATGGCTGGCACCTGCAGAGTTCAGCAGAGGGCATTAGCTTCCCTGGAAATACAACTAGAAATGGCTGAGTCACCATGGAGACGCTGGGAACTGAACCCAGGTCCTCTGCAAGAGCACCAGGAGCACTTTACTGTTGAGCCGTCTTTTTAGCACCCTACTTTATTTTTTGAGACGAGGTCACTCCCTGAACCTGGAGCTCACCAACTGGACATCCTGGCTGGGATTCTCTTGTCTCTCGTCTCCCAGCAAGCAGGGCCAGCACTCTTATGTGAGTGCTAGGGAGCTCAAGTCCTCGGTTTGTCACGGAGCCATCCATCTCCCCAGGCCCATGCTGTTGTTTTCCTTTCTGATCAATGTTGGTTATGTCAGAAGCAGGACTTCACAGAAAAACAACAGCACTCCACCCCCCACCCGTATGTGGAAACACAAAGGAGCAATCTGGTCATGGAATCAAATCCAGCCCAGAAGCCCTTGACTAGTTGTCCAGAGGCCTAGCAATGTATTATGGGTACCCATTGCCTTTACCTCTAGGTTGTTTTTTTTTTTCCTGATTTTCCGAGACAGGGTTTCTCTGTGTAGTTTTGATGCCTGTCCTGGATATCCATCTGTAGCCCAGGCTGTCCTCGCACTCACAAAGATCCACCTGGTTCTGCTGGGATTAAAGGCGTGCGCCACCGCAGCCCGACTAGGCTGCTTTTATCAGATATGAAAGCCTGGCCAGAGGAGTGCCCACCTTTCATCCAAAACTGAGTTTCTTCGGGTAGTGGTCAGGCAATATCACCGGGGAGCGGTCAAAAGCTGGGTCTGCTCTAACACCCAGTGCAATGAACAGTGTTGAGCGCTCAAAGGATGCTGGCAGCAATAACAACAAAAACCCAGAACCAAACCAAACCAAACTAAGACCCACAGAGAGGGGTCAAGACGCTTGCTGCCAAGTTTGGTGATCTCAATGACTGGTTTACAACCATCCCCAACTCCAGTTCAATCCCCAGGTTCTACAAGGCTGTCCCTGACCTCCCTAGTACTGTAGCACAGAGCCCCCTCGCCCCAAGAATAAATACAAGTAAAAATGGGGAAAGAATTTGTACATTGTTCCCCTAGACGTAGCACTATAAAAATTAAGTGTATTGTGACGGTCTGAAAAAAACTATACTTGCTTACAATCCTGGACATCCAAGGTGTGATTCCTCAGCATGGGAAATAAACAGAAAGGTGACCACACAAGAGGGGCCTCAAGAGAAGAACCAAGTCATCTACAGACGTACACCCCAAACTCACCTCATCTTGTCCGATCTTGAGAGAACCTAGCCCAATGACACCTCCCCAGCACTGAGGAAGAACTCTCTGCTGTTTAAGGTGACTCTGTCACTTCACGTCCAGGCCATGGCGTTCTATTACAGCAGTCCTATCCAACTAACACATCCAAACAAAACAGACCTGTTTGTTTTCACATCTGAGAGTAAGACTCTGGAGAAAGGCATTAGAAAGTAAGCCTTGGGGGCTGGAGAGATGGCTCAGTGGTTAAGAACACTGGCTGCTCTTCCAGAAGACCTAGGTTCAATTCCCAGCACCCACACGGCAGCTCACAACTGTCTGTAAATCTAGTTCCAGGGGATCTAAAACCCTCACACAGATATACATGCAGGCAAGACAACAATGTGCATAAAATTAAAAAGAAATTAAGCTTGGGGCATCACACACACCAAGTTCTTGACCCAAATTCTACCCTGAGGCTGTTTTTACCTTTAATTTTGAGGTAGAGTCTTACTTACTAAGTTACGCAGGCTGCCTTGAACTTCAGTAGCCCAGGAAGGCCGAGTCTCTGCCTTCTGAGGAGCTGGGATCAGGCCAGCAGCACTGGGTGCTTTGGGCACTATGAGATTGATGGCACATAGAACTTTGAAGCAGATGTGTGTGAAATGCTTTTAGGTTTTCTGGTCACCAACCCTAATGCATTAGGATAAACAGTAGCAGAACAAATCCTCGTGCTTGGAGCTGAAAGGTGGTTTAGGTCTATAAACAGTTCTGTGTGTCTCAGAATGTTCATACCCGCTCTTTTGCTACACTATGGTGAGGGCTTTCTCTAATTTCCTAAATCAAAGGGTTCATGAGCTCACATAGTCGGCATGGCTGGGTGTCACAGAAGCCAACTGCTGCACCGGGTGCATGCGCTTGAGGCCCATTCTGTGGCAGGCATCGTATGAGGAGCAAGTGATGAGCCAGCTGGCTGCAGATGTCCTGGGAGGTGCCCTGCAGGCCCCAGCGGTGGAGGGAAAGAGGGAGGGACAGACTGGGTAGCAGGCACAGACCTTGCTTACTAACTGAAGGAGTGTCCCAGTGCCCTGAAGTTCCAGCTCAGGTAGAGCAGGTGAGAATCTCCATTCTCTGCAAATGGATTAGCTGGGATGAGGCAGGTCTAGTAGATGAAGTCCATCTATATGCAAACTGAGCTTGAGGGCTGTGAGAACCATTCAGGTTGTCCAGCAAACTGGTGGCTACAGCTGGAGATGGATGAAATGGTCAAAAGCTGAAATCGAAGCAAGTGCATTGGTGAGTAGAACAGACATGGAATGGGGAAGAACATCAACATTCCCTGGGCAAACACGGTCTCCTATACCATGCACTCCACCAGGACATGAGCAGGGTTGGCCACGTCTGTGACGTTGCTTTGGGATTCTATGCGGTGTCTCTTGAGGAGCAATGCTCTTGGGACAGTCATGTCTGTAAGACCTAAGAAAACATGGACCGAGAAGTACCCACCAAATGAGGTTCAAGGGGTACTGGAGGTCTCAGCAGCACTGCCAGCAGAATGCTAAGGATGCAACATGGCAGAGGGAAGGAGGAAAAGAGAAAAAAGTGGGTCCGAGGGATTTTTTTTTTCTCAAACCAAGCAGAAAATTAGGTATATTTAAAAACTGCAAGGAAAAGCACTGAACACAGAGAAGGGACCAGTGAGCGATGGGCAGTCTAGTGACTGCCGGAAAAAGCCTGAAAAGAGGGCCACCTTTATGTAACATTGGGCAAGAATATGGACTGCAAAGAACCACCTTCATCAGTGCTCTGGACAGCCTTGCCAAACAGCTCCATTAGACATGGACCCAGGGAGAGGTTTATCAAGCACACTTCCAGCAGGAACACATCTCAGACCTGTTACCAGGTCTTTACACACCCCCGGTCCCTTCACAAAGATGTCAGGCAGGCTAGCCCAGGGATGACCCCTGCACTCTCGGGCTCCGATCACTCAGAGGTCTATAGGTGCTGTGGGTTCACCAGCACATCTCCAACAACTCACGGCAGCTCACGCGGGCAGACCTGTCAGGGCTGCAGTTCCCCAGTCCTTCTTCATCGTTTTACTTCCTTACCATCCTCTCTTCATAACGACCCCTCCATGCTTTTTTTTTTGGGGGGGGGGGGATGACACAATCTCATTCTGTACCCCAGGCTGGCCTTGAACTCACAGCAATCCTCTTGCCTCAACTCCCCAAGGGATGGGATGACAAGCATGAGTGACCATGCCTGGCCCTAATGTTTTTTTCAAGGTTTGTTGAATTATCTGTGTATATGCAATGAGTTCAGGTGTCTCCAGAGGCCAAGGGAAGGTGTTGGCTCCTCTGGAGCTGGGATTATGGGTGCTTGTGTATCTCTTAACATGTGTGCTGGGCACCAAACTTGGATCTTCTACAAGAATAGTGTATGATTTTAACTGCTGAGCCTTTTCTTGTCCTTCAAATTTTCTTGTAACACTTTTATGGGCTAAACATTCCTAATCTGAAAACCTAAAATCCTAATTTGTGTGTGTGTGGTGCTGGGAACCTAAACTGGGACCTCAGTGTCTGTTAGGCAAGCACTCTACCAGTGTGGGTCTGAGGGTTTTTTTTTCTCAAACCAAGCAGAAAATTAGGTATATTTAAAAACTGCAAGGAAAAGCACTGAACACAGAGAAGGGACCAGTGAGCGATGGGCAGTCTAGACCCCCAATTCAGAATTTCAAACTTTTAGAACACTGATAATAGTTTTAGATTTTAGACGTTGAGACTAAGCAGCTTCAACTGGATAAAGGCGATGGATGCAAACATTCTTAAATCTGAAACCTTCCCATGGGAGTGTGTGGAACGTGCCTTGTTTATAAAGAACACCAAAGGCAGACCAAAACAGCCAGTTAATTGTGTTGAATCCTGATTGTTCACTGCAGCAAAATTAAAAGAAACTTTGCTCCACTAAAGCCAACCTGGTGTCTTTGTTGATAAAAATAGACGCTTCCTGTCTGGTCAACCAGCCTATTCTATGGTACCAGTTACAGTGTAAGAGAGCACATAACTGAGAACTTTTAAAACGCTATCACTTCACTGAACTTGAAAAGCAACAGGCTGTTCGGTTATGAGACAGGGTCTCAATCTGTAACCCAGGCTAGCCTCTGCATGCCATGTTCCTGCTGCCTCACTTTCCTGGGCTGGGATCCAAGTGTGTATTGAACACACTTGGTCCAGCTGGTGTGTACAATCTCTTCAGTAAGGCCCGGCAACGTGAGTGACAGCTAGTAATCTCAGTTTAAGTTTAAAGCCAATGTCTGATGTGTTCTCATAAGTAGCCAGCAATGAAGCCCTCAATACAGAAGCCATTTACAGACAGAGAGAGATTCACATCTTTAAAACCACCTCGGTTTTCTGTATAAATAGATTCCAATTTGCCAGATGTATGAGTATTAGTGATTTCCTAATCTAGGACAAGAGTTCTTTGTGAAATCTAAATTGAACCACTGCCATCGTGGGGACGAAGGTTGCTAACTCCTGCTAATGTGCTGAGAACATGGAGCCTAACTCACACCGTGTGCAAGGAGTCTGTAATCCAGGCTGGCTTCCAACTCACCATGCAGCAGGATAGACCAACATTATCCTCATGCCTCCACCTCCAAACCATTACATTACAGAGGTGTGCCACTACATCCTGCTGACTTAAAATAAGTCAAGAATATAAACTATTAATAGTAACAATATAAGGCGTGCATTTAAGTTCTAAATGTGTCATTTATCTGACCAGACAGGCATGACTACAATTTCTATCATCCTTTCAGAGTGGAAACTCAGATTTGACAAAACCCAAAAGACTGAAATTTCACTTCAGTGGAAAGTAAGAAAGCATTATATTAACAGTATTCAACAATTCCAGATAAAATATATATGCAAATCACTCCAAACATCTGTGGTCAACAGATTTATAGTCATAGGATCTCCTTAAACACGCAACAGGGAATAATGCAATGAAGACATTTTTACAATATTTATTAAGATAACAAATTTATAAATTCAAAGACTCAGAGGCACATAGTTTAAAAGGCCAATACCATGGGAATAATGAAGTCAACACAGAAGAGTAAGAAGATATGAACAATTACAACCAATACAAGATTTTTAAAAGCCACATTCCCCCCAATGAACATGTCATAGGAATCATCCTTCAAAATTACCATGATAAAAAGTTATTTCCTTCAAAGAAAAATAATTCTTTCCACCTACCGAGCCTAGAAAATCCTATTTACAAGCAACTGTCCAGTCTTTCATCAATATTATGGCCTCCTCTAATCTGCCATTAGAAGTATTGAAAAGTTTATAGCTATTGTATTTACAAATGCACATAATATTTAAATTTGCTCTTCATTGAGAACAACTGAATATATACTTAATCCAATCACAATACAAATGCTTTAGTGTTGAAATACAACTTGTGGGTACAGGTGTGTGGGGAGAGGTGTACTTAGAAGTATGTTGTTTCTGAAGGATTACTAGGCCAATAAGTCTGAGAAAACTCAAGGTAGTCACAAACCAAGTCTTTGTTGATGAAGATTTAGTTTATTTCTGTTTTAACTGGACACACTGGGCTTCCTCAGTCAACTTTCACCACACTGTATATTTTGGTGACAAACCAAAAGCATGCAAAGAAGCCAATTGTTCCTAGAAAAGAAAAAACAAAATAAATCGCTTTCAAAAGAAGTTCATTAGTTTATACCAAAAACCAGATGTAAAATGACTGGGTCTTTTAAAAAGAACACAATTTTTCAACTTTGATGGGCCAGGAATATAACACAGCTCGATGAGCTTGTTTTTGAAGAATATGAAACCACTTAAATTCCTTACAAAACCATGTAGAATTTCTTATATTGTAAAATTACCTAAATTTTCCATAATATACATTATTTTCCTTTTTTGGGGGTGGGGTGGGGAAGAATAGGGTTTCTGTTGTAGCCCTGGCTGTCCTGAAACTCTCTGTAGACCAGGCTGGCCTCGAACTAAGAGATCTGCCTGCCTCTGCCTCCCAAGTGCTGGGATTAAAGGCGTGCACCACCAATGCCCAGCTGTTTTCCTTTTTATATATATCACTGAATTAAAAAATGAAAATATATCAAGCCATGATTCCCATTTAAGACTATTTTTATAACAAACTGGAACTGCTACCATATTTTTACCAAATTCACAGGATAATAAGATTTTTGTTTGTTTGTTTTGCTTTGTTTTGTTTTCTAAGACAAGGTTTCTCTATTTAACAGTCCTGGCTGTCCTGGAACTTGCTCTGTAGACCAGCCTGTCCTCAAACTCACAGAGATCCATCGCCTCTGCCTACTGAGTGCTGGGATGTTTTCTAAGTATAGTTGCTAGGAATTAACAGCATGCAGTGAGCTGCAGTAAGAGAATCTAGATGTCTCTGCAGTACATGCAAAGTGATATGAGCAGGGTAAGAACAAGGATGCCCCAGCAGGAGACAACAGGCAGCGTGGTTCTGCACAGCACTCGGCTGTGACGCGCACACTGTGTATGGTGAAAGGTAACTGGCACCTCTGAGCCCACTGCTTTTTGTGTTGGTGCAAGAAGGGCTTGGACACGGCCCCTCAGACATTCTTTCAGCATGACCAAAACAAAGCTCAAAGGAGTCTTGTTGGAAGTATGGCCAAAATAAAATCTACTTTCTGTGATATGACATGTGGTATTCTTTCAAATCAAAGTTGTTGAAAAGTGACTTTTATTATGACTGTGCATGTGTGGGTTAGTGTGGAGGTCAGAGGCCAACTTTGGGGCAGTTCTCTCCTTCCACCATTGGTTCTGAGGATCAAACTCAGGCTTGAGTGGCAAGTGCTTCTATCCCTTGAGGCACCTCACCAGCCACAACAGAAGCTCCTTAAACTATGGGCTGTGGCTACCTGACAGCGATTTTCAACCTGTGGGCGTGACCCCTTTGGGGGTTGCCTATCAGATATCCTGCATATTAGATATTTATGTTATGACTCATAACATTAGCAAAATTACAGTTATAAAGTTGCAACAAAGTAATGTTCTGGCTGGGGGTCAGCACAACATGAGAAACTGTATTAAAGGGTCGCAGTGTAAGGAGGGTTGAGAACCACTGCTACATGTAATCATGCAATTAGGAGTATGATCATGTAATGGTAAGAAAAACTTGGTAACAGTGAAAGGTTTCCAAATGTGTAATGAGTGAAAATTAACCCAAGATCCAACGTGAGCCGTGGTAGCAGTGCTCGTCGGTGACGTGTCACACTCCACCGCAGCCTCACACACAGTGTGCGCATAGTACCGCGTGCACATGCACTATGCCATCAGGCCACACACCACCAACGAACGCTGCCTGGACACCCCAGCTACAGCACATTTGTGAACTGCAGCCTCTTTAATGTACGTAACAGTTTTCTCTTCTTAAAAGAATGCTGTTATTTCATCGTGGAAGACAGACTTTCAATGTTTTCTTACTATTATTTCTAGCATATCATATGAGTGTATCTTTGGATTATAGCACATTAGACAAACAAGCACATCTATTTCATTTATATGCAAATTTTCTTTAAAGATTCCATTTTTATTTTTAAATCATGTGTTTGTGTATGAGCATGGATAGGTGCCCTAGGACACAGGGGAGTTGGAGCTACTTTGCAGATAGTTTTAAGCCACCTGTCGTGGGTGCCAGGACCTGAACTCAGGGCCTCTGAAAGAGCAATATATGCTTTTGACCACATAGTGATCTCTCTAGCCCTCGCAAAGTTGTTTAATCTTTAATAAATGGTTAAATTATACACCAAAGAGTTATTCTAAAAGATTGTTCTTTATTATTAATCAGTCGATGTTGATTTGTATTCCTACTATATACAGTTGTAAACTGGGGGGCCACAGAAATGCTCTCCAGGCAGAAAAGCTTCAGAGCCCCGTGTAAACCACACTTGCACTTAGTGAACCTGACTCAGACTGCTCTACAGCAGCATGCATTACACTGTAAGACTCCCACAACGTTGTCAATATTGTAAACCCGTCTAAGAAATAAATGGAAGCATATTACTTTCCTTAGGAACAACTCTGGGAAATGCCCAATAAGTAGGGTACAGACACACACATACAGGGGACCCATATGGCCCCCGTGAGAGGCTTCTGTTTAATGTCCCAACAGGTTTTCATCATTATTTTAAATATAATACACAGAAAGTATTACACTTTCTAAATCTATACACAGTATTTGGAACAGATCTGGGAAGTTATAAACGTTCCCATATCCACCCTTACACTGGGCATATGGTGAGGAGGGGTTAGGTGAAGGTTGTGTGCTGGTGCAGAGCGCTCACTATCACTTTTTGGATCACCAAAAGGCTTGGGAAAAGGTCAGGCTTAATTTCACAGACCTAATGGTGAAAATACAAACGTCACATCACCATCACGGCAAGCCTATGGGCACAATGTCCATTCTGAAAAGGACACCTTTCCTTAGTCTACAGGCAGATATGTCTGTTGTGTAAACAGACTGGCTTTACGTAAAACAGGGTCAGTGTGGAGTTCCTCTGGATGAAGCTTTTGGAGTGCACCCCACACCCTCCGACAGATCCCTTCCTACAAAGCGAAGCCCACAGGTACATGACACTGCTGTTTTAGACATCATGTAGCTGACTAGGGTCTGGGATCGAGATCTGTCTCACAGCGCCAAGATCCACACCCAAGCCCAACCTGTGTGACATATGACCTCACTTCCGTTTTCACATTTTCACTTTCCTGAGCTGCAAACACAAGCTGGCATGCCAAACGACGCTGAACCGGGCTGAGGCTCAATAGGGGTGTAAGGAGCAGAGACATTCATGAAAGAGGAATAAACTGAATAAAAACACGTAAAAAGCCACCATTTATGTCTTACCTGTAAAAAGAAAGAAGATCAAAACCATTATCATAGTATAACCAAAGTACAGGATTGTACTTGCTGTTCCGGTGATCTGAAGTTTCGAAAAGAAGTAGTGTATGGCGTATATTAAGAAATAAACCGCAGTGAAGCCACTGGTGAGGAAGGAACGCCACTGCCAGTGATAATCCTAGGTGGAGAGGGAAGCAGGGAGTGACAATTACTTCCTAACATCAACAACACAGAGCTAATAAAATCACAAAGCCAGAGCGTTCAATGGAAGCCCCAACCTAACTGCTGCCATAGTTGCTGGCCGACTGAACTTTGTGTATTTCCCACCTCATTAAAGATGCTCAGAGGCACACTCTTATTTGTGTATGAGAAAATATCCAACAGTTTATGAATAACAAAGGATCAGATTATATTTGAAAGCTCATGATTCTGAAGGAAAAACAAAGTACAAAATCCCTTTGACAGTTCAAAATTAATATTCATTTTATTCAGCTTTACAGTTCAGTCAACTCTACACAAGAGCAATTTCCTATTAAGGCCTGGTTGAGATTTACTTCCAATTATGACACATAATTCCAACAAGGTAGGTGGTTAGGACAGCTATTCTCGCTTTACATAAAGTGGTTTATAGCACAGCAGAGTATCTTTAGAAAAAGAAAACTTTCCAATCTCTGCTACAATTGGGAATATGTGAAAAAAAAAATACTGTTTTTTAAAAAGCAAACTAAGAGCTGAGTATATCTATAATCCCAAACTCAGGAGGCTGAGACTAGCCTGTCTACATGGTGTATCCAGGCCAGACAAGGCTTTGGTGAGATAATGTCAAAAAAGAAAAAAAGTAAAAACAAAACCACCACAAACAAAATAAGCAAAACAAGATCAGGGGAGAAAAGCACACACAAACAAAACTCTAACAAGATCAGGAGGAAAAGCATACATAAACAAAGCTCTACTACAGTTGATCAAGAATTCATCAATGTTTCCGAGCACTGACACCTCCACACAAAACCAGGCAAGGGCACGGATGTGCACACACTAGGCAAGCGCTCTACGTCACTGAGCTACACTCTGGCCCAGGTGTGTTTACACACCAACAATGGACAAAGGACACAAAAATCCCTAGAAATACCTTTCAAAAGGGATTTCAAACGTTTATATGCCAAAAAGTATAAAACATCATGACATAAATGACAGAAAACCTAAATAAATGAAAAATATATGCTTGTGTTTGTACACTGGACAACTTAACAACTAAGATGCTACTATCTCCAAGATAGTCTGGATGAGTGCAGACCCCACCAACTGTTTAAAGACCCAGGCCAGATAGCACAGTGCTGGCTGCACAAGCATGGAAACCTGAATTCTAGCTCTCAGAGCTCATGTTGATCTTGCCCAAGTGTTGAGCTCCTGGTTCAGTAGAAGATACTGTCCAAGAGTTAGGTTGGGGAGTGGCAGATGGCATGTGACAAGCACCTGCAAATATAAGTTCATACACAAACACCAACACACACAAACTCAAAGATCTTTTACTGTGTCAGAAAGACTGGTCTTCAAATTTCAGATGGAATTACAAAGAATGGCAAAATATACTGATTTTACACACAGCCAGAAGACTCACCTTTCTCTAGCCAAAGCTTACAATGAAAACTATGATAGCACAACAGTATGGCATAGAACACCCTACAGATGATGACAAGAGAATGGAAAATCCAGAAGTGAACTTAAACATCTACGGCCAGCTGATTTTCAGCAAGGTAGCCACAGCCAAGACCATTCAATGAGGACAGAAGAATTTCTTTATCTGGCAAGAAACGTTATCATGACATTAAAATGCAAAAGCAACAGAAGAAAAACATTAGGTAAGTAAACTGGGGGAAAAAAACAAGCCTCTTTGGAAGAATATCAGGAAAGTGAGAAGCACCAAAGAATGGAAGAAATGATCTGAAGAAGGCTTAGTATCTAGGAACTTATAAGACAATTGAAAAATGGGCAGGACTGAACAGACATTTACCAAAGATACAGTATTCCTACTCAAGGAAAGATGTGCAACACCATCAGACACTGAACACAGAAATCCAAAGGAGACAGCTCTGCATACCCACTACACAACTATGCCAAAGAGCCAAGGAGGCACAGACTGGAAGAGCTGATGAAGACTTCGAGGACTAGAATCTGTACACTGCTGGTGGAAACATGAAGTGTGGCCTTCAGGACATGAAGCAAAGAATCATCACATGGCAAAGCATCTAGAAGAGCTAAAACACACTGCAGTACTGTGGGTGGGCGTTCACAGTAGCATATGGACATTGCCAAAAGGGGGAAATACTCACATGCTCGCCAGTGGATAACCGTATACACAGATGTCACACATACAGTGGAATATTATTCAATCACAAAAGGAATAAAGTACTAAATTATGCTAGAGTAGAACCCTTAAAAATTATAATTATTTCCTCTGCTTTTACTTTTTTAGAAATTTATTTATTATTACTGTGTATGTGTGGTGTGCATGGATACCTGGGTGTGCTCAGGCACATGTGTAGTGATCAGGACAACTGTGTAGAGTGGGTTTTCTTTTTGCACCTTTACTGTGTTTCAGGGACTCAAGTCGCCAGGTTCTTTATCTGGTTAAGCCATCTCCCTGACTCCAGAATCTTTTCTGCTTTTTGTTTTTGAGACAGGGTTTCTCTGTGTAGCTCTGGCTGTCCTGGAACTCATTTTGCAGCTAGGCTAGCCTCAAACTCAGAGATCTGCCTGCCTCAGCCTTTGAGTTCTAGGATTACAAACATGCGCCATACCATGTTCTCTTTTAGAGACAGGAAGCAGACTAGTTAGTGGTTGCCAGGGTCAGGGGAAGAAGGAAATGGACAGTCAATGCTTATGGGGTTTCTATGTGTACAAAGAGTGAAAACATTTTAGACTCAGACAAGAGGAGAGAGTTGCACAAACATGCTAAGTGCCAGTCATTTTTTTTAACTTTCAAAACGTGAATTAAACTTAAATGAACAAATAAAAGCAGAACAAAAAACTCAGTTTAACAGATTTTATCTGTATAGAAAGTAATTGAAAGAATGGATCTAATGATCGGCCAGGCTGTGAGCTGCACACAGCCAAGGACAGCTGCAAATGCAGCCCTTCACAAAACAGAAAACTGAGAGGAGCAGAGCATGAGTAACCTAAACACTTGGTTCTTGGCATGAATTTTGTAGATGACACCATGCTTCAATGTCAAAAGGCTGGACGCTCTAGAACCTTACCAACCATTCTATCTCTGATACAATGATGCTAACATTGTGGTGTTGCCATGAACCATAACTCATCACAATGTAATCACTGAAACTTTTCCATGAACTTTGCTACTCCGACTACTTATCTTTTTAGAAAAAAAATGGTTTTTTGAGACACGGTTCCTCTATGTAACAGTTCTGGCTGTCCTGGAACTAGCTTTGTAGACCACGCTGGCCTTGAATTCACAGAGATCCACTTGTCTCTTTCTCCAGAGATTAAAGGCATGTACCACCACCACCCAGCTTAGAAATATTAATTATATGTGTATGTGCCTGTCTGAATTGTGTACCACCTGTGTAAAGGTGCCTAAGGAGGCAGAGTCACAGGGGCTGGTTTTCTGTCACCTGATGTGGGTGCTGGGAACTGAACCCTGGTCCTCTGCAAGAGCAGGTGCTCTTTCCACTGAGCCATCGCTCCAGTCCCCAGTTACTTTTTTTTTTTTAACCAATTTTTAGAACTCAGAAACATCCATAAGAATATTAATTTTTAAGTCAGATAGTCATAAAAGTCAAATGCAGTAAACTATAATATGCTTGGGAAATTAACATTCTAAAATCTCTACTAACAACCTTTAAATAAATACAAGGAAAAAGAATATGATCTTGATTCAATCCTAAAGAGGCCTTCTTTTGATTTGTGAATAGAGGTCAATTTCTTTGATAATAAACATGTATGTAGAGAAATTATCTCAACAACACTCAAGCTGAACTATGCCAAAGTTACAATACTGCCTATAAATTAACATTGAATACTGCTAACACGTACCTCCGCACATAGGTGGAAATAGCAAAGAAGTATAGTTGCTTCAGAACATGTAATAACCAAAATGATAAACACCAGAAACAGGAAGCCAAACATGTAATACATCTGATGTGACCTGTAATCAAACATGTCAGGACACAATGATATAAATATTTTGACACAAAAAAATGACATATTGTTCATTCTATTTTGAACTAGGAAGGTTTTCTTTTTTTTCTCAACAAATCAAACAAGATAATCTTGCACAGGTTTGGTGATGGAGAGGGCTGAGACAGGAAGGATATGGTGGCAATGCCATCAAATTCTAGCCTCCTGTTCAGGTAGACCCTGAAACCACTATTCAGGAAAATGTGGCAAGCCTGTTTACCTACTAGTGAGTCAGAAATGTTTGAGAAAAACATGATGGAAAGACACAAACTAGGGGGAAAAAAACCACATCAGCACACAAGGCTTTAGAATGTGGAAAACTACTATAATAACTGGGAAGGAGAGAAATTCTAAGCACTGACAAAGCTCCCGTTTATTTCAATTTCACGCTCCCTCAGATCTTGGCACAACTGTAATACGTGTCCATACAACTAAAAGTGATCACTCAAACACACTGCAATACAGAGGCTCAAAATTACAGTAATTTTCCATGGCATGGAGGCACATGCCTTTAACCTCACCATTTGGGAGACAGAGGCAGACAATCTCTATGAGTTCAAGCCCAGCCTGGTCTACATAGCAAGTTCCAGGCCAGTCAGAGATCCGTCAAGAAGCCCTACTTCAGAAACAACTTTCCCACAGGAACAAGAACAGTGAGTACAGGATATGAGTAACGTACAGAACTTCCAGGTCATGCTAACCACCAGCCCTTTTCCCAACCTCCAACCTCTTCCCATGAGCACTCAAGCTCTTCTCTCTGCAGCAGTACAATTACTTAGAACATGGTTAGGAAGGACCTGGGCTGAGCTTCTGCCACACAGATCATATTCTGCGGGTACAATCACTCAGCCACCCAAATCTCATTTTCTTCTCTGGAATCCTGAAAGTTATGTAAGAATTAACAAGAGTAAGAAATGTAAGCTTCCAATCAGTGTTAGCTATCATCACTGCTCCACTCTTCCCCATGGAAAGGTAACCTTTTGGTTTGTTATCAGAGCTGTTTACACCTGGGACCCATAGACACCAACAGTCCCTCCACGTACAAGGAAAATGAGGAGGAGAGGACTCTGTCCTCAGCTTACCAAATGCTATTCAGAATGAAGAAAAGCTGTATAAAGATGCAGCCGAAGGGCAAAATCCCCCCCATGATGATACCAGGCAAGGGCTTTGTGTAGAATGACTGTTCAGGAATCTGACGAGGAATTTGATTGGTTCGAACTGGGTGTTCAATGGCCTTCACAGACAAAAAAAAAAAAAAAAAAAAAAAAGGATTCATAATCAAGTAGCTATTAAAATACTCTAAGCACATTTTTTTTTTGCTCCCTTCCATATTAATACTACTTGACATTGGAAGTCTATTTAAGTCATCAAATTGAAATATGTAATTAGAAGCACTGAATCAGACATTGCCAGGTATAGTCTGCCTACTGAACAGGCTAGGCCAAAGCTTTTTCTAGTGTTTCTTTACTGACAACGGCTTTACACAAAGTAAGAAATAAGAAAAGACAATAAAAACAGCATTAATAAGGCAAACTCTGGATTTTCATTTTAATTATACACTTACTGAAGAATACTGGGAAATGGGCAAAAATACACTTATTACACCCCTGCCCCCCAGTTTACTTGTTTAAGAGTGTAAGTGGGAAAACACTGCAAACAAAAACAAAGAAACCTTATGCCTGGTGTGTGGTGCATGCCTGTGTGCTAAGCATTCAGGAGGTGGAAGTGGGAAAAAAAGCTTGCTACAGAGAACTCGCCTTTAAAAACCCAACATTCCTGGGAACTAAATTCTTATATTTTTGGTTGTGAGCCTAGCTTTTAACGGTTAGTTCTAGTTAGCACCTAAGAACTCACATTCTTCTTAAAGCCAAAGTATGCACCAATAAACGTCAAAGGCACAGATATGCAGAACCAAAGGGCCAAGATGGCAACCAGCGTGCCAAAAGGAATGGCCGCTGAAGAGCCTTCCCCCCAGAGGATTAGGTTCATTATGAAGAAGTCAGCAAACACAATCCTGAAAGACAAAAGTCAAAAACAAAATCAACAAGGGACAGTCACCTGCGATTCATGTTACAACACTAGAGAGAGGACAGAGAATAAAAAAGGTGGAATTTCTAAGTCATGGGGCTCACAAAATTTAAAACTTTACTACAAACTGCTAAATGGATTTTTCGGCTGCTCTGACCAATTTAAACTCCAACCAGCAGCTGATGAAGGTTGCCTTTCCTCATATTTTCCTCACAGTTAGCACTGTTATAACTTGCATTTCTATGGACAACTGCAGTGAGCATCTGGCCTCGCTGGCTCTGGCGTCACTTTTGCACGTGCTGGCTCGGCCCCCTGCCCACTCTTCATCTGGGCTCCACGTTTTCTGCAAAGTGCCTGTGCATTACTTCTATACTCCAGTCACTAATTCCTTGCTAAACATCACGCTTCCCCTTGAGCTTTCACTGAATTGAAACATCTAAATGTGTGCAGTTATACTTCCACCCAGGCTTTCTAAGTACATTTCTCAATTAGCAATAATTGTGCCTTGGATAAATAGCACTGCCTATGATACTGCCACTGCTCAAAGCTCCCAAGTATATTTTTTAAAACAAGGCTGTTAATCATAAAATATATTCTTTACACTATCTTTCCACACTGGGGATGGAACCTACATCCTTGTATGTAATACTTATCATATATAAGTATGTAGGTTCAATGCCCAGCACAGAAAAAAAAGGTCCGAGCAATGGCAGTAAGAGCCTGTTCTGCCCACCTCCCCTTAGTTTTTTTGAGACAGGGTTTGTGTAGCTCAGGCTGTCCTGGAGCCAGCTCTGTAGATCAGGCTAGCCTTGAATTTAGGGATCCGCCTGCCTCTGCCTCTCCAGTGTTGAGATTAAATAAAGGTGTGCACCACTGCCTGGCAAGACCCAGTCTTCTAAAACAGTATAAATCCAAGAAGAGCTGCGAGAGACGGCTAGAGAGGGACTAGAGAGAAGATACCGACAGCCCCGAGGACAACCATTTCCAGATTTGAAAGCAGGAATGCCACTATAAATTTCAGTGAGGCAATGGGAGAAAGTACTGATGACATGAGTTTACACTGCACCATGTGCGCAGGGTAAACGAGAACAGGAGTGTAGACTGTCTGCTGGGGTGGAAAAGAAATATGCACCAGCAGGAAGATACTCAGGGGAGCTCTCTCAGGAGCTGGAGAGCTAAGTGTCTTTCTAGGAAAGAGTCATATGCAACAACACAACAAGGGGAGCAATAGGGGGCGTCTGACTGAAAGACCCTGAGGGAGCAGACGGACGGTATTGGTGAGCCGGCCACAAGGTGGTCACAGAAGCAGCCATGACGAAGAGTGAACTTGAGAAGAGCATGCAGACTGGATCAGAACACACATGGCTGAGACGCATGTGGGTCTCATGGAGGTCAGTTACTAAGGGAGTGTGTGCTTCCAGTGCTGGTCTATGAGACACTGCTACCATCACGCTTGTTTCCTGGGGAACAGCCCTTCTGCCAGGCCCTTGTGTGCTCTCACCGCACTGCGTGTCCCCAGAAACGGGAAGACTGGCGCACACCAGGTGAGAACAGAAGCACCTCTCAGAAAGCCGAGGCTGCTTTGATTTGTGGCGTTCGTTAAGTTTTGGGACACGTCACTCTACATAATGGAGTATACCAAACACTGGCAATACATCTGATGAAAACCCCACACCGGCCTGTCTGGGCACCCTGCAGGGAGAAGCCCTCCCTGAGATCAGGTCAAAAGCTTTACTGCAACCTTATATGGCAACATGTCAGGACAACTGCTGCAGACTAAGAGACAGACAGACTTTCTGTCAAGGGAGGTGCTAGCTAGCCTTTTCTCCCTCATACAAAAGAAAGCAACTGTTTGCTGTATCTAAAGATAATTTTCATATATAAGGTATATGGTATCACTCAGCACAGGTATACTAAATATTCATGTTATCAGTTTTCAAAACTTAAATGCTTTCTTAGATACCTGACTTAGAGACATAAGGGACTGAAAAGGCTGGAGGAATAAGAGATGATCATTAAGAATTACTGAAAAACTCACTTACCCAGGACAAAGAAATGATGTCAACAAAACATTTGTTTTCCACTTCTCGCCCCCAAAGGCTAAGGAAGAAAACAAAACATAAGCACAGATTTTCCTTCAGAGCAAACCAGTGCTCACACCCCAGATGTTTGTCAGGCAGAGACCCTCGCACATCTCAGTGCATGGCAAGAGGCTAAGCCACCCAGATCTGCTCTAACAACCCCTATGCCAGCGTCAATGAACTGCCTGGGTGTGGAAAGGCCACAGGGGACTCTTGCCCACCTGTGCTCAGTTCTAGAATCTGTTCCACAACCCTCAAGCCTAACTTGCAACATCTTTAATTCCACAGTAGGTCTGAGTGCCCGGGGCTCTCTAGTACTGTGGTTTCTGGGGCGTGGGTGGGGAGAGGGTTGTGGCATCAGGAGACCAAGAGAAAGGGCCAGAGCTTCTGACAGAATGAATTTGCTCACACAATTTTTAACTTTCCTTTACTTCTAATTTTTTCCTTTCACTTAAAAGTATCAAATCATGAACTGTGCAGAGTAAAAAGTGACATTTCTTCTCTGTTCCCAGTTTAAACTGGGTGTGAAGAGTTCTCTTTTTTATTTGAAAAACATTTTAGTATCATTTATAAGCAAGTGTGCATACACTACTTACCTTAAAGGAAAATGACAAAATTAAATGAATTATAAAAATCTCATATGACTGTGAATTTACTGTTGAGTTCAATAAGAAACACAACTCCAAACTATTCTGTTTTTAATGTATTTTATGTCTACGAGGGCCTTGCCTGCATGTATGCATGTGCACTTGTGCTCACGCCTGGTACCAGACACAGAAGGTGTTGGAGCCCTGGGTCTGGAGTAGCAGATGTTTGTGAGTGACCGTGCGGGTGTTGGCAACAGAACCCACATCCTCTGTAAGACCAACAAATGCTCTTAACCACTGAGCCACCTCTCTAGCTCCTCAAAACATTTTTAAAGCACAAGCAACCACATAAAAAGTGGTTTAAAAAAATCCTTTTAGCATTCAGAGTTCTTCTGCCGGGGCCTATGACACCAGCTCTCAGTAATGTTCTTACTGTCTAGTGAGACTCTGACCTGAGCAGGGAGGTGTGAGGGTGGAGAGACATTAGCAGAAGGTCTAGGAGGGGTGATGTGGATGGAGAGAGAAAGGTATAAAGGAGCAGAGTCTGCTTGAGGAACTCAGAGAAGCCTCTGTGGCTGAAAATAAGGCTGGTATGAGAGGCAAGCAGGGTTCTGACTGTATCTCACATGTACTAATATGCCTAGGTGCCATGTCCTTCAGTGAAGAGCACAAGGAGATAAGGACAGAAGTTGGGAAGTAACCCTGAACCCCACCCACCCCCACCCCCACCCTTAACAGGACCCGACGGAATCAAGTCTAGCTTGAGGTCTCCCAACCCCACCCTATGGTCACCCAGGCAACTCCACAGTGTTTCACCTCCAATCTTCTTCCCATCAGCAGACCTCAGGGAACTAAAGACAGGGCTTCAGCATGCCTAGGCACAGCTCACTGCCAACCACACCTGTGGCCCTGACCCTTTGTTCTCTGGACTCTGCTTTACCTCTGAAGGGAAGAGACAGAAACTAACGACACAATGCTACTTCCTTCAGGGGCTCCCCCAAAATGACATCTTTGTTTACTTTAGTTTATAAATGTTAAATTGGTATGCGGTTTTGTTCCACCCCAAAAGCTAACACTTTCAAGGAAAAGAGAGAGGGACAGCAGGTAAGCAGCATCACAATAGCTTACGCTACTGTCAAAGCATTTGACAGACAAATCTGCAACAGCCATCCATGTAACTACGAAACCACTACCCAGGTTCCTATCTAGAAACCTGTGATATCTGCCCAGGCAGTGCCACCCCCACCCCCACCCCGTGGGAGCCACAATGGCGGCAGACTCAGCTGCAGTCCTTACGGCCTTTACTTACACTTGTAGAATCTGGCAGCAACATAGCCAGCAGGTGTGCCCAGCAACACCCACAGCACCACAGCACACGTCATCAGGGCTCCTCGGTTGGCAGGAGACAAGAATCCCAGACAAGCAAAAACTAAGAAGCAACCATTAAAAGTGGAAAATGTTATTACTCTGCTTCCTTTGTTATGAAATGGTAGAATACTTTTGTTTTTTCTATAAGAAAACAAATACAACCTCATGAAAAATACACAGCCCCACGCAGCTAGTGATGGGTGACATATGCATGAATATGATCCTGAACGGAGCTAGCTCCACTGTGGAGGCTCCCATGGGTCCAGAAGATTCCATCTAGGTAGTTCCTGATAAAACGCTAATTCAGAACAACATCCTCAAGTGCCATTTCTGGGATGAGTCCATCTTGGTTCTCTGGTGGCATCATGCTAGCCCCTGGCTTACTAAGATTTTTTATGCTGCTTTCTCCAGGCCTACCTGGAGAATACTAAGTCTAAGCAGTCTAATACTCTTAAAAATCCTATCTATCCTATCAAAGCCATCATCTCCTTAGTTGTTATTACATTAAAACAACAACAGCAAGTACTACCTAGTCTTCAGAATAAGCCTAGCGACCTGAGTGTAAAGCCTGAAGGTGTGAACTGTGGCTTTCCAATTTACTCAGATATCCGGCATTTAGAAATGTAGTTATTCCCACTACAGAATATGCAGGCAGGCGGTAGTGGTATACACCTTTAATCCCAGCCAGAGGGAGCCAGAGGTAGGAGGATCTCAAAACAAACAAGCAAACCAACAAAATAACAACAAAAAGCCATCATTTTACTGACAGAAACTTACTACTATTGATGGTGGCTCACACTGTATCCCACACTGGGGAGCAGGAGCAGGAGCAGGAGCAGGGGCACTACTGTGAATTTGAGGCCAGCATGCCTACAGACTGAGTGTCCAGGCCAGCTCAGGTTACAAAGGAAAACCTTGTCTCAAAAAAGTAAGACTAAACAAAAGACTACATACACTATTACATATTTGACCTGTAACCAAACAAGAAAAAATTTAAAAGGTCATCTGTGGATTTTGTTGGTTTGTTTGTTTGTTTGTTTGAGACAGGGTTTCTCTGTGTAACCCTGGCTGTGTTGGAACTCAAATAGGCTGGACTCCTCTGCCCCCTGCTGGGATTAAAGGCTGTCTGTGCTACCACAGCTGGCCCTGGGGATTCTTTCAGTAACAACATTTGTTACTTGCCACCAGGAGCTGAACTCAACAAGTAAAACTACGGCTTAAAAATACACACACAATGCAGAAGAGTCCATTCATAAATAGTTTCTCTTACAGAAAAGAAAAGAGTATTAATGAACCCTAGGGAGCGGTCTCAGAGTGACCTGCAACTGACCAGTCCCTCTAAGGAGATTTATTTCACCGATAAAACTTTCTGCAATAAAATTTTTCAAGATCCCCAGGTGGCTCAAGAGATGGGAATGGGAACATTGCCAAAAAAGAAGTTACTTCCTAAATTTCCCCCATGAGAAAACACTACAAAAACTCCCTTTTCACCCCTAGTTCCCTCTCTTTTCAATCCTGGATGCTGCAGATCCGGACTCCTAGCTGCCTGCTCCTTCCTCTGCAGCTGGATGGAACAGCCAGACTGAGTGGTGCTGGCTCCAGTTGGGTCTCTAAGGACCTGCATATCTGTAGCCCAGTTGGAGGGAGACACCCCATCAGCCTCTGGGTGAATCTAACCTGTCCCCAAGGTGCTCAGAGACAAAGTACACAGAATTTTAAAGTCAAAGACTCTTAGCACAGCCACTTCCCATAGGAAAACTTAATTATTCAGACAAAGTATTTTCTTTTTCTTTTTTTTTTTTTTTTGAGACAGGGTTTCTCTGTGTAGCTTTGTGCCTTTCCTGGAACTCGCTTTGGAGACCAGGCTGGCCTCGAACTCACAGAGATCCACCTGCCTCTGCCTCCCGAGTGCTGGGATTAAAGGCGTGCGCCACCACCGCCCGGCCAAAGTATTTTCTTTTTAGTCTTCATTTAAAACTTACACAGAGTGACAAAAGTCATAATTAAGATCTGTGTCCCGGATCCTAGAAAGACTGACAGCAGCATCCCCTTTCTTGGAGGGCGGAATATATCACCATGAACTAATTTCCAGCCAAATTCTTCCTGGGCGTCCTCCTACAAAAACAAAAAACTCAGTTCAGCACGTCACATGGAACATTTTGATCTGTTTACCATTGGATATGCTGCTATACACTTTTCAAACTTATGTTAATTACTTCAGTTATGAAGAACAGAACGTTAAACATGGAGTTTTAAACAGCTTTCTAGAATTGTTTCTAAAGGAATGTTATATACTGAAGTCTTCGGAAAACTGCCTACCACACACAAGGCCCTCTGTAAGATCCTCAGCACCGTCAAGGAAAAGAGACTGAGGCCGGAGAAACTTTACACAGACAACATGATTCTGTGTAAACAACGAACTGGGGGAGTAAACCTAGCTCTAACATGTTTGTACTGCACGCCCAAACTGCATCTGTCATACACGTATGTACTGAGTCAACAGCTCCCCCCGACTGCTTGACAAGACATGATAAACACAACTACAGAATCCTCATCCCACCAAGTCTCCTCTAGATGACAACACCACCTGCCAACTGCTCGGCCTCCCAAAGCCCGAGTCATTCTCCTCTTGTGCCTCAGCATCACAACATGCCCACATGTCACACTCCCTCCTCCTCTTTGGTTCAGCTACACTCAACAGGCCTGTTTCTGCGGTTGTTCCTGTTCAGCTGACCCTTAGTACAGCCGTCAGAGGGGCCCTTCTAACCAATTATAAGGAGCTGGACCAGAAACCTGGGGGTCATCCACTGGCCCTCTCTGGCTTCTGTCTTCTCTAGTACCAGCTCCACCTACTTCTTAAATACCCCCTGGATGTATCTGTCCCTCCTTTCATTTTGGGGAGATATGTAACACTCGCTGGACTGGTCTCTGCATTTCTAATCTCATCCTGCTCCAAACAATTCTCCAGGTAACATCCAAAGCTGTTTTGCTAAAATACAAACACAGCACATTGCGGCTGTTACAAATTTTTCAGCCGTTTCTCAATGACCTTTCTTCACTGCAGCTTCCTAGTCCTGTAGAACGTGCTCCACTGGCTACTTCAGCCATTCCTCTTGACAGTCCTCTAGGTTCATCTGAATCCCTCTCATAAATGCCCATTTAAACCCTCTATCCTTTTAACCAGTGGGCAGTGCTACTGCTAATACATCATATTTTTGTTTTTAGTAAACATAAAACAACTGAAACTCAATATGTCTTAGAGTTGTATGTAGATAGGACTCTAGCTCAAAATAACAGTAATGAACAAAGTATGTCCTTTTTTGTACAAAACACTTGACATGCATTTTGGTCTTACTTCCAGGACATTACACAGAATACAAAGCTGATGTATTACTAGACATACATGGTCTTTTAAGAGATTAAATAAAATTTAACCTGGGATTGGTTTAATAAAAACTGGAGGATGGGGAGGGGAGGTTAGAATCTATAGATCAATCATGTCTGAACCTGAGTTGGCAGATGCTGGGTTTACTGATTTCTTTGCTTTGTAAATGTTTGTTTAAAACATAGGTGCCGGGCGGTGGTGGCGCACGCCTTTAATCCCAGCACTCGGGAGGCAGAGCCAGGCGGATCTCTGTGAGTTCGAGGCCAGCCTGGGCTACCAAGTGAGCTCCAGGAAAGGTGCAAAGCTGCGCAGAGAAACCCTGTCTGGAAAAAGCAAAAAAAAAAAAATAAAATAAAAAAATAAAATAAAACATAGGAGGCTGAGACACACACACACCTCTTTCCAGCTGAGCTAGCGTTAAATAAAGGACTGCTTCGGGTTACTTTTTATTTACTGAATAGATACTTGGGGACTAGAGAGATGGTTCAGTGGTTAAGAGCACTGACTGCTCTTCTAGAGGACCTGGGTTCAATTCCCAGCACCTACATGGCAGCTCACAACTGTCTATAATTCCAGTTCAAGGAGACCTGACACCCATGGCAAAACACCAAGGCACATAAAAAAAAAAAAAAAAAAAACACCCTGCAATTAAAAAAACAAAACAAACAAAAAAACACAACTAAGTGTGTGTGGCACAGACCTCAAAGCCCAGTATTAGTGAGACTGAGTAAAGATTACAAATTTAAGGCCAGCCTGGGATATATAACAAGACACTGTCTCAAAAACAAAACAAAACAAAACAAAAACCACAAAACAACAAAGAACAGCTAAATTTTGTCCAAAGTGCAAGGGCTTCTTTTTCTGGGGAAAAAAAATCTATGTGACCTAGGTTCTTATTATCCCTGTAGAAACAGTTTACTATT
This sequence comes from Peromyscus maniculatus bairdii, assembly GCF_049852395.1. Lineage (NCBI taxonomy): Eukaryota > Metazoa > Chordata > Mammalia > Rodentia > Cricetidae > Peromyscus > Peromyscus maniculatus. Next base: position 119,687,879 of record NC_134860.1, on the reverse strand, counting down.
ACTTACACACACACACACACACACACACACACACCTTGCAACTTTGCTTCTTTATTCTAATACCATTTTGAAGCTTCTTTTCATGCTATATTTAGTTGGCTCACTGTTGTTATTAAATGTTTAGTATTCTACTGTGTGGATATTCCATAATTTGCCTTCCACAGGGTGCACCGCTCTGCATTTTCACTGGCCATCCAAAGTGTATGTGTTCTCTCAATCATCCAACATGGGTAAAGAAAAGGGGAACAAAGAACACGTAATGTGTGCCTTCCTTATTGTGAATGATCACCACCTGGATTTTCTAATTACAGAAATAATTGTATTACTAGTCTGTGTGTCCATGTGGAGGTCAGAGGACAGCTTTCAGGAGCAGTTCTCTCCTTCCGCTGTGGGTTCTGAGGACTGAGCTCAGTCTATCAGGCTTGCACAGCCAAGTCATCTCCAATGTTTCATTAGGGACATTTCTTATGTCCTTTGCCCAGTTACTTCTTTTCCTTCCAGAGGAATACCTATGCTATCCTAATACCATTCATCAAATAATCTGTCCATGTTCATGTCCTTTAAGCCTTCAGTTTCGAAATGGTACAGAAAGTATTTCCTTGTCAACTCTTCATCCATCTCTCTCTGAACTGTTTCCAGTTTACTGTTTACTCACAGTCTGCGAAGTTATCTCCGCAAAAACTGCTTCAGTGTAGATCTGTTTGTGGCCATGTATTTTTGTTCATAGACAAAAGCGTCTCTCAGTTCAAATAAGCAAAGAATTCATTTTATTTATATGTTTGGGAAACACTTGAATCTATGGATTTTCTGTTTTGGAAAAATTTTAGCTCTTATTTTTTCATATATTTCACATTCTGCAACTGAAGGTTTCCACATCTGAAATTTCTGTGGTATCTAAAGACTAAATGAAATGTTTCCACTTACCGTAGAGTCCATCTGGTTATACCTGGCAATATCTTTATGTAGCGTGCGTAGCATAATCATGGCTACCATCCCAGATAAGAAGAGAACAATAACCAAGGAATTCATTATGCTGTGGGAACAAGCACATCAGGATGCAACTGCAGCTTAGTCACAGAACAGTGGACATGAAAACAGCTCAATCAGGGCGGCCATGGTGCACGCCCTTAATCCCAGCACTCGGGAGGCAGAGGCAGGCAGATCTCTGAGTTCGAGGCTAGCATGGTCTACAGAGTGAGTTCCAGGGCTACACAGAATATATAATATACAAAACTGTCCACATTTAATCACACCTCTTCTCCAAAAACACCAACAACAACCCCCGCCCCAGCTCAATCAAAATAAAATAACCCCATCTCTCCATCTCTCCATCCCCCCACCCCACCCCCAGACAGGCTTTCTTTGTATAATAGGCCTAGTTGTCCTGGAACTCGCTTTGTAGACCAGGCTGGCCTCGAATTCAGAGATCCGCCTGCCTCTGCCTCCCGAGTACTGGTATGAAAGGCCCGTGCTCCCTCCCTCGATCTCTCATCCTTTATCACTCCACTCCCATGAGCTAAACATGTCTAGATGAAGAAACAGATGGCCCGCCTAGACAAACACCTCATGGCTTAAAGCAGGGACTCTCAACCTGTGGGTTACGACCCCTTTGACAAACCTCTCTATAAAAAAATTTACATTATGATTCATAACAGTAGCAAAATTATAAAGTAGCAACAAAAATAACTTTCTGGTTGGGGGTCACTCCAGCATGAGGAAGTGTACTCAAGTGTTGCAGCATCAGGAAGGCTGAAGCACTGGCTTCAAGTCAGGATCTGAACTCTAGTCTAGACCACCAAACACACTAAACAGGTCTAGAGAGGGAGTGAAATGCTCACAGGGACAAGCAGAAAGCCAAAGGCAGACTATCTGCACTCTTACCTAAACCACTGAATGTGGGTATGAGGCATAGACTCCAAAATATAGTCCCATCTAGATGCCCATCTGATGTTTTTCTGTTCCTGGAGGGGGAAGAAAGAAACTCTAAGCATCTTCAGACAAGGTACATTAAGAATCTGAAAATTCTCTTCAATAGTTCACCCTCCTATTCAGTCAACACTTGCAATTTTAACAGCAGTACCTGAGTTACTAGTGAGGATAAGGTAGTTTTAGATTTATTCAAATCTAGTGCAAACAGAATGAAACTAAGCCATGAATTTAAAACAAAAAACAAACCCAAGAGGCCTGGCAACAATTGCAGCAATAACTACATGTTTGTATTTTAAAAGTCCAGCTCTAAATTATAGCTAGTACAAGTCGATTTTCAATGCCAAAATCCAGAGCTGTATTTAATTTCTTGCGAAAATAACAGAACAGAATGAGTTCTTCTTTACACTGTACCTATGGGATAACTAACAAGACCACGGTTAGAACCCAGGTCCACTAAACATCTGGCAAACGCCACTCACACTGGGGTTTTACCTAAAAACACAGACTGCTTATTGTGCTGGCCTTGAGAGTTAAATACTACACATGGGGAACACTGAACATCACAACTATATTAGCTAGTCAAGGTAAATATTTAAAAGCAGAGGAGGAATTCTTCCCCACATTTTTGACAATCACCTTCTCTTTCGTCCTAAGGAACTTGTCCACTGACAAAAACATCTCTTAAAAAAACCTCCCAACATGCCACTCTCCATTTAAATTGATACCCTCATGCTCATTACGAAAAGGATGGTGCCTCCCACAAACTTCTAACATACCTGGCATTTCATATCACCTTCTATACCTATTTCTTGCAGCTTGTCTTACATGCATCTCTTAGTTGTAAGACACACTAAACACAATTAATTCTCCAACTTCCTCTATCTTTTCATTTAAAACAAAATTTAGTTTTAGAAATGATTATGTTGTTTGGTGCACTGACAGGCTATTCTAAAAAGCAGCTCATTAAAAGCTTATCTATTCATTAGTATTTTTAGTTAGGTTAAGTGGTACATATTTAAAACCAATTTCTGAATTATACTAAAGATTAAAAACAAACTTACCTCAAAACTAATAGAGTAAGTATAGGCAATTTTGATCTCCCCAGAAGCCTTGTTACTTATATCCATGGGGGGTCCAGAGCAGTCTGGTTTATCTATATGAGTATGTTTGAAGCTGTGGGAAGAAACATTTTGGCAAGATAATGATAAAGTTCAGTTTAGAAAAAGAGGTAAAATACAGGTCATAAATTTTCTCTATATTTCAGAATGCACTGACCATTAAAGATGACATCATTCATACCATATTATAAAACTTGTCTCAAATTTGACTATTTGTGTGTGTGTGTGTGTGTGTGTGTGTGTGTGTGTGTGTGTGTGTGTGTGTGTTGAAGTTGTGGAACACTTTTGAGGAGTCAGGCCTCTCCTTCCACCATGGATTTCCTTGGAAAACACTTTTACAACTGAGCCATCTCATTGGTCCTCACATCACACTTCACAGCATATTTACTGCATGGAAATAATGGGATTCAATTATAAACAAAAATCTGAACCCTTTCATTTAAAAGAACACAGAAGCCCCACTCCTCTTTTAAGATAGGATCTTACCACTGGGCAGTGGTGGCGCACGCCTTTAATCCCAGCATTTGAGAGGCAGAGCCAGGCAGATCTCTGTGAGTTCGAGGCCAGCCAGGTCTACAGATCGAGATCCAGGACAGGCAACAAAGCTACACAGAGAAACCCTGTCTCGAAACACCCCCGCTCCCCCCAAAAACAGATAGTGTCTTGCCATGATGCTTATGCTGGTCTTGATTTCTAGACCCAAGTGACCCTCCCACTTCAACCATGTGCTGGGACTACAGGCACATGTCACGGGGACTTTTAAATTAACTGCATTTTAGTATGCCATGCATTGCTTTACCACTAATAGCATGAAAACACGGCTAACTCAGTGGCAAGAAAAGTCATGGGAAAAATACAACCCACAACCAAAACAAGTGCTTTATTTTCTTTCTTTCTTGAGACAGGATTTCTCTGTGTAGCTCTAGCTGTCTTGGAACTCACTCTGTAGACCAGGCTGGCCTCAAACTCAGAGATCCATCTGCCTCTGCCTCCCGAGTGCTGGGATCAAAGGTGTGCACCACCATGCCTGGTTCAAAACAGGTCCTTTTGCCCTAATACTGGGACAACCTCAAAAGACTTCCTTGCAAAGGCTGACATGGAGACTTTCAAATGATAGTTCCAACAGCCACATGGGCCTCAGGGCAGGAAAGCTTTCTGTCACTGAAGAGATGCTTTTCTACCACAAACCACTCAGTGTGAAAAAGCTGTGAAAATTTCTGAACAAAAAACAAAACAAAATGCAGAAAGGAAGGCATCTCAATCTGACCACTTCCCTATTACAGAGAAATAATAATTGCTGTTTCTCTGGGCAGCCTCTAAAAATCTCAGAAACATTATACCGAATGAAGGGAGTTCTCACTGTAATTAATTTGTAAATGTCAGAATGATTAAGAAATAAGAGCTTGATCTCAAAATAATTATTCTTTAGATCTATGTTTCACTTGTGTCTGTTTTGTTGGGGTAAGGGGAGTTATTGAGGCCAGGCTAGCTTAGAACTCACAATGCTTTGCACTCATCTCAATCCTCCTACCTCAACCTCCCAAAGTGCTAAGATTCTAAGTGTGAGCCACCACATATGGCTGCAATAATTTTTGTTTCTTTAACCTACTTGTGTATTTACCTTTTTGGTTCAAGTTTAGCAGCTACTAATCTTGCTCCCATGGACCCAGTTTCAACAACATGATAATGTATTTTGATGTCAACATGATTGAAGATGTAGAAAGTATCTCTTTCATGGAATTCTGACTGTGAAACAGAACTTAAGGTTAAAGACAGAACACTGCCCAAGGGAGAATCAAGCACAGTACTTCACAATGACTACAGTAACAAACGGACACTTAAGTTCAAATGAAATTTTAATCCTTCCCTATTAAAATGCTAAGGCTTTAAGTCTGAAGTCCTTATAAGCCAAAATTAAGTGGAGAAGGTAAATGATGCTTTCTAAGGTTTTAATTTTACATAAAACTATTCTCTGCTTAAACTAGGTAACTAGTATTTTATAGCTTTTCAATTACAGTAACATGTTAAAAAAGAAATACTATGAATATACAAAACTGTCCACATTTAATCACACCTCTTCTCCAAAAATCTGTAATCTGTTTAAATAAATAACCTAACCTACTCAAGTACCTTTGCTCAACTTTCACAAGAGGATTAATCAATATAATGAGATTGATGCTAACTTACCAGGTCATATCCATTAAGAAAGTACATCAGAGTGTCTGAGTATACGAACACCTCATATACCCAGTGTTAATAATAACAATACAGAATTAGTGACTATTACATATTGATCTTAGTAACAATTCCATATCAATGCCCCTGCTCTTAGTACTCCAATTTCATCATAAAAGCAGGACTTAAGACAAACAGGTCTTAAAAAAGTATATTCTCAAGCTTTTGTGAAATAAATTCATTAACTTGGGGAGAAGCCTCTGACACCCCAGGATCTACAGGGTTTAGTGCAGAAGATTGACGCATCAGAGGCTCCTCCCTCGGAGCCCCACCACCACTAGCAGTTTTTCCTTGCTTCCTTAATCACTCTACCTCCGCTCTAAAAGTGTTTTATGGCTAGACCTTTTTAAAAGTTACATTTTATTGTATATGTGTGGGAATAAGTGTGGAGATCTGAGGAAAACCTCGGGGGTCAGTTATCTCCTTTTTCCATATGGGTTCTGGGAACTGAACTCAGGTCATCAGGCATATTTACCTACTGAGCCATCTCACCAGTCCTGAGTCTAACTTTTTTTTTTAAATTAAAAACATTTTTTTAAAAGATTTATTTTTAGCGGGGCATAGCAGTGCATGCCTTCAATCTCAGCACTCAGGAGGCAGAGACGGGCAGATCTCTATGAGTATTTGAGCATTGTGTGTCTTGAGTGCCAGTGTTCTTGCAAGCCAGAAGTCTCCCGGAAATGGAGTGCTAGGCTTTTGTGAGCCACCTGACATGGGTGCTGGGACTCAGACTCAGGTCCTCTGCAAAAGCACTATGCAGTCATTAGAGGTGAGCCGTCCCTCCAGCCACAGAATCCAACTTTTAATTGAGTTAGAATAAAAAGTTAGCCTTTAATACACAACTATCATAAGAGACTGTAAATGTTGAACTGAATCTGAATTATTTTAATTCTAGAGTTAAATTTGCAGTTTTAATCTGCCTTAAATTTAAGATCTAAGTAATGTGCTTGAGAACATCTAACTGTATTCATTCTATGCCTGTAACAATTTTGTTTAAAGATCAAATTCTCCTTCTAAAAAGCAGTGTAAAGTTTACCACAGACTTACACTAATAACACAGGCATCTTTTGCATGGCCTTTATCTGTAATGTAACAGCCAATAGGAAATCCAGGATTACAGAATCTCTGACCATCTTCGACATCATAACACCACGTTACAGGCATGTTATCCACAATCCTGTGCACGTAAATACAAGTCAAGTTAGAAGAGAACCTAGTAAACACAACTTAGCAAGTATTGCTTAAATTAACGTCATCATTTTAGAAAATGTAAACATTTCTAAATGTCTTTTTTGTTTTGGTTTGGCTTTTATCGAGACAAGGTTTCTCTGTGTAGTCCTGGCTGTACTGGAACTCACTCTGTAGACCAGGCTGGTCTTGAACTCAGGAATCCGCCTGCCTCTGCCTCCTAAGTGCTAGAATTACAGTTGTGAACCACTACTGCCTGGCTTCTAAATGTCTTAAGATTCCAAATTCAAAAATGTTTTGATGAAATCTATGATATACTGTGTAAGAACAGATTTTTCACAGGCTTTGAAACTATAAATGCATGTAGGAGTTCTATCAATCAGCCTATTGTAGCTGTGAATTTAATGACATCATCTAGGCACTTGAGCATAATTTTTACCTTCAGCAAAGCACTTGAAGCTTGAAACAGGTGCAGAGCAATGAATGTATCTGGCTCCTTAGGAGCTTATTAGATAAACATAAATGGTGTTTATTACAGCATCTCAACAGAAAGGCAAAGAATATAGCTGCGAGATGAAATTTAACTAAAGAGCACAGAATATAAGTGGAAATTACAGTATTTTCTCTTAAAACTTATAAATCCAAGTGATTTATAAAAGAAATACTGCTATAAAGCAAAAGAACAAAATCTTTCAAAGTTTATAGTGAAAAAGCATTAAAAGAATAATGAAGTTCTGTAGCATTGTGAAGTTGCATTATAGTCCAGGCATGTGGTCCTCTATGCTTAGAACACACTGCAGGGTACAAAATAAAAAATTAGCCAAAATATACTAGCTGTATTACAGTCATAAGACTACACTCCAGGGCATGTTTTATTTTTTAATTAATGTGTGCCCTAGGAAGTAAAATTATGACTCTATATTCACCCAAGGTGTATGTTAATGACCTAATAAAACATGCCTTGTCATATTTAAGTGCTACTTAATAGCACTCTGTGTACCAAATTTTAGAATCACCTATACTGTTAAGCTGTTTATTATTATACCCCAAAGACTATAACATTATAAAATATTAGAAACATAAAACAATGCTATATAAATAATTCAGAGTTTTGTGGGGAACTAAATAATCAGTCAGTTGCTTTAGACAGAATGAAGTATAACCAGTGAGTGCATACAGCCAACACAGAATGTCTTTATGCTAGCCAACTAGAAAGAAAATGCCATAAAAATCAGAGTGCTAGCTGCAGTAAGGAAGTCAGAGGCAACTGGGGTTTTTAAAAAAACATTTCACTTATTTGTAATTTATTTAATGCCTTGATGTTAAAAGCTATTTGAGTTATTAGAATGTGCTAAACAGAAAGAGAAAGCCTTAGAAATCAATGTAAGAAAAATTTAAGAATATCATTTAAAATGACTGCTTTCCTAGGTATGTCAGAAAGCAGTACTTAATTTCTAACACAAAATAATTCAACCCTATTTCCAATTTGCCACAGTGCAAAAGAGTGTGGAAGAAGAATGCAAGGGTAACAGTGGGTGACTGGTCTAACGGTCTACAGAAAGAACTCCTTCAGTGTAGAGGAAGCTTCCTCCCCACATTCCAGGGCCACTGTGGGAAACACTGCCACCAACAGTACTTCAGTATAAAGAATTTAATTTCTCAACAATTCATTTATAAAAGCTGTTCATTAGACTGGAATAGCCAAAACTGTAGCAAAAAGGAGTGAAACTTGGCAATAAAGTCCTACTGTGTGGTTTAACACAGCAGATTTACATTAATGAAGACTGTGCACATCACTCCCCTTTGTTGGACCGGTAGGATCTGAGGTGAAATGTGCTCAGGTCAGCTTCAAAGTCCCTTTCTATACCATGAGCTGCAGTGTAAAGGTTCTATGTCATTGAACTGAAAGTACTAAGGCAACTAGTTGAGGATGACTGTATTTGTAACACACCACAAAGGGCTGGGGTGTGGCTCAGTAGTACAGTGCTTTCTAAGCCTGAGTAAGACCCTATACTTGGTCTTCAGTCACACACGTGCCCCCCCCCCCCCCAAGGCAGAGGGACAGCTGAAGGGAGTTCAGGTACCAATGTGGGGATCAAAACAGGCCCTGCAATGACAGAGCTGCTCCAGCTATGATAAAGTCAGCCCCAAAGATCTCAAACCCACTGTTAATGACCCAAGTAAAAACAGAAAAGTACGCAACTCAAATAAGAAAACTATATCCCATTAACCTTTCTCTATAATGAGAAAGACGAAATTATGTATATGGTTATAATGTTCTGTAGGAGAAAAAAAAAGGAATCTGACCTGGGAAAATGCCTAGTGTTTCTTTAAACAAGAGAAGCACGTAACAGAATAAAGAGCACAGTGGTATGTCAGCTTTGTTATTTTCTAACTACATCCGCCCTTTCACATACCCACAGATGCAGAAGTCTGAAAACAGGCAGCAACATACAGTGCTACCCAGGAGGGGACAGAATAATAGCTGGCAGTGCCAGACAACTCTTACTTGCTATTTAATATTTTTCTGTACCACTTGTGGGTTTTTTTGCAAGCATATACTGCTTAATAATTTAGAAAATAATCATAGCCTCCCTAAAGCAGCTTGGTACAACGAATAAAATGAAATGAACTACAAATCACAATAAGGCTCCATAAGAATTCAGTACTTCTGAAGGTCTTTCAAATTCTGAGAGACACATTTAATTTCTGCCAGTTCTGCTTAAAGTTAAGTTATTTAGCATAAGCCTTCTAAAATAGAAACATACTCAACTCAGTTTCAGTAAACTCACCATTGAGAATCAATGTTTCCAAAAATAGAGTGACCTGGGGCTCAAGGACTAAAGCCTAGAATTACTAGTCTCCAAATTCCTGTTCATGATGCAGACTTGATATCACAAACTTTCCAATTCAACAGCAAAAACTATTATTAACAGTACTTTTCCAGCTGACTTTTTAAAGCCGTCATTTGTTGGCAACTGCCTTTACAAACTGCTTAGTAAATTGTACTAGTGAACACCTTGAACTCTGTAAACTACTTTACACAGCTTTTCTTCTCAGTAACGTATATATCCTGGCATTGAAATAGGACCTAGAGCAATTGCAAAGATTAGCTAGATTTCTCAGTATCTTCCCGTATGGGTGCTGCTGAGGATCAATGCTTCTGTTCTCTCTCTCACCTACAGAACTGGGACAGAACCATGTAAGGAAGGGCCTTGCACATTCTGCCACCAAACCACACCCCTAGTCCCTGCTTCCATTATCTCCAGGACCCAGAGTCTAAGCAGTACGCTCAGAACAGAATGGTACAAGAGAGAGCTAAAATAATCACAGGCTTGAGAGGTCTGTGCTTCAGTCAACAAATGAACCACTAGAATAGATGAAGGTGAGAAGGGCTAAGTGAAACAAATACTAAAACAGGACTTTAAATATTCTTTTAAGCATAAAGAATACTTTGAAGGAAAGAAAGCAACCAAGTAAAAATGGCTCCCAACTCCCACTGGTCTAGCGCTGTGTCTGCATAGCAGCTTAGGTAGTGAGGCCTCGGTACCACGACGGTCGGCGCCACTGATGTGGTGCACCACACGCTCCTGGCAGCACCCCTTCCCTCCCTCCCTCCTTCCTTCTCCTCCGAGGGCCCTGCTTGTCTAAGGACACTTACTTCAACAGGGCTCAAGGCCCGGTGTTCATCAGAATAAACCAGCTGACCAACAAGCTCATGAATGGACACATGCTCCAAGACTTCCCTGACTAGGAATCCTTTGCTCTGAGCCTGGCACACAGGAATTGAGCAGACAGTGGTGAGGGGCCATAGTACCCCAAGTCTGAACTGGGGTCCAGAGCCCCTCATCTTCCTAGGAGTGTATAAACTTTCCAGCTTGAGACACCAATACCATATTCAAGGCGTGAAGAAGAGAGAATGCTGGTAACCAGTAGCAACCTGGTTTCTATAAAGGAAAAACGCACATGAATCTACACAAAACACAGGCATGTGTAAGTAAAATTATTTTGAAAAAGGTGGATTTGGAGAGCCTTTAAAGTGTTTTACATTTGAATACTTGATGGGGAAATGTCATTCTGTAGGCTGCAAACATGTACTGCTCTGGTTGGTTGATAAATAAAGCCATTTGGCCTATGTCAAGACAGTTTAGAGGCAGGCGGGAAATTCAAAGAGAATTCTAGGAAGAGGAAAGCTGAGTCAGCAGACGCCAGCCTGACGTCCAGGGAGCAGCATGTAATGACAAACAGAGGGAAAGCCATGGAACGCATGGCGACATACAGATTAACAGAAATGGGCTGAGTTTAAGTGTAAGAGGTAGTCAGTGGTAGGGCTGAGCTAATGGCCGAGCAGTTTTAATTAATATAAGCTTCTGAGTGATTATTTTATAAGCAGCTGCGGGGTCCGTGGGGCTGGGCATGACTGGAGAAAACTTCAGCTACAAATACTGGATAACAAGTGCATACTACTCAAAATCAAAATGAAATGCTTTTTGGTTTCAACACACACTGTTAAGAAACTTGTTAATGTTGCACCATGGTTACAAAACATGAAATAGATTTGATCTGTAAGAAGATACTACTTACAAATTTGGTTTTGCTAATGTTCCTTCTCTTGGCCCACAGAATGAACTAATTGATGGTTTTTCTCTTCCCCACAGCATAAACTTACTCCCGTGCTAACCACACACGACTAAGGAAGCAGTGCCGCGGGGCTGAGTAGGGCACCTGACACAATCGTGATCTATGCACAGAGGAGCGACAACACTTTAAACTGCATGAGGACTGCTCTGGCAGGGACAAGTCAGTTAATCTGCTGTATTTGATGCACCTACAAGTGACTTTAATAGACAATGAAATTGAAATTTCATCGTAAAAGCCCCGAGCGCTGAACCTCTGTCTCACCAGTGATGCTGATAGTTCAGTAGCATACTTTTTTTCAAGAAGTCTAACTTTTGTTTGTCTTCAGCCTTCTCCGTATGGTATGTTTTTGTGCAAACAAGCTTGCAGGTTTCCATCTTATTAAATGTGAACTGTACAAAAAGAAAAAAGTAGTATATTAACAAAAATTATCCAAAAAGATACAGGTTTTTCCTAAGACAAGAGAATTTCTTAGGTCATCAATACTGGCTGGCGATAAACATCTAAAATCCACTACAGCTCACTCAATTACACTGAAACTTCAATCTGCTTCTCCATAAAGTTAAGTCTGCAACTTTTCTTATCACAAGTTTTTCTTTCATGTTCTGACGATCTAGAAGAAAAAGGTAGAACAGTTTCCCCATAGGCACATTCTAAACTTCTGGAGCTGACAGCTTCTAGTAACAAGGACCCAAGGTTTCTATGCTGGCGTCCAAGTGGACAGGTAACAATCAAACAAATGTTCGACAGGAGACTCATCAGCGACCACAATGTCATATTTGAACATGTAAAAGCAAAGCAGACATGACCCTTTACACAAGTTTAAAGACTGCTCATTTTCAGAATTCTATTTATAAAAATGGTAAAATAAAGATTAGTAATTTTTAAAATCAAATTTAAAAACTAGAAGTTCCTCCAATTTTGAGCCCAAAATTTACTTCATATATATAAATAAACAACATTTGCAGAACATTTTATGATAGGTTCACACTGATTTACTATGAGCCCTTTAAGTGTTAATTTTAAAATGTTTTCCTGGGCTGGAGGGTGGGGGGCAGAACACACTGGCAGAGCACAAGACCAGCAGTGAGCATGAGGCTCTGGTTCACCCTCCAGAACCAAGACCAAAACCAAATATCCCCTATACAGACTTCTTTGTATTTTTAGAAGCCTGTGACCTATCAACCATATAAATAAACCATAATAATCTGTGATGAAAAAATTACGTTTCATTTCTAAATAGCCCACTTGACTGCCACTTTTGTTGTTGTTTTTTTGAAACAAGGTCTTACTATGTTACAGTCTGATCTCACACTGAAGATCCTTCTATTTACCCCCGCCTCCCAGATGCTGGGATCTCTGTAGGCATGCACTACAGCACCTGGCTAGTGGTCTACTCCTGCATATGTTATTTACTAACACCCCACACCAGCTGCTGTCCGTTAGCTGATGGCGAATGTTGAAGTGTAGTCCACTGCTGCCATCTGTCAGCCAACAGTTTAATTTTCACCAGCACTACTTCTAAGACAGAGTATTTATACCATTATTTTGACCTTAAGGTTCATTTTTAGTAAGTGAAAGGTAGTAACACAAAAGCATTCATACTACAGAATCAGAGGCACAGATGTCAGAATTAAATAAACAGAGACAGACATTACCTCTGCTACCAGTCATACAACAGTCAATCCCACGCCTTAACTCCAGTGGTAACTGGAGTTAGCTGACCCAATTTCTGTGTTCAACTGTAAAGGAAAGTAAAAAGACCAAAGGAGGGGTAGGGTGTGCATGCGTGCGTTTGTGTGTGCTCACCCCATTTTTGTTTTTTCTGCCTTAGGAAATGAAAATCCCAATCTGTACCCTATTCCTTAGCTAATTCTCTTTTTTGTGATTTTTGTGTCTATGCTTTGCCTGCACATGGTGCAACCCAAGTATGCAGTGCCCACAGAGGCCAGCAGAGGGTGTCAGATTCCTGAAACTGGAGCTACAGCTTTGAACCGCTATGTGGGTGCTAAGAAACTGAACCTCTGTCTTCCAGAAGAGTGTTCTTAATCACTGATCCATCACTCTGAGCCCTCTGGCTCCACTTTCAAAAAACAGGCTGATTCTAAGGGTCTAACTACTCTACCATCTCTTCCCTTCTAGCCATCCCTAAGGTCTAAAGTCCTATCTGGATGGCTATAAAATCTCCTAACTACTTCCCAGCTTTTCTCCTTACATCAAGTCTGTTCTCAACATGTCCCCTACAGTGGGTGACTGGTAAGATCCAAGCTTATGCAAAAATCTCCAATTCTGCTCAGATGTGAAGGGCCCAAAGTTTTTGTCATTGTTGCTTCTGATGATGCTAAGGACTGAACCCAGGGTCTCAAGCATACTAGCAAGTGCTCTACCACTGACCTATGTTTCCTGTATCATGCAGCCCCATAACTCTTTTGCCTTAATCTCTCATACTAGTCTCTGTATCACTCACTTGCTCAAGTTGTACTGGTTTATTTGTATACCCTGAATACTCCAGGCAAGTTCACACCTGGGGACTGGCATTTGCTTCCTGCCTCTAAAATACTTTCCCTAAGCATTCACGTGGCTTACTCTCTTACTTATTTTTAAGGTCTTTTATTCAAATGTCACCTTCTCAGTGAGGCTTTTTAAATTTACATTTTTAAATGTCACCTCTCAGTAAGTATTTAAAATTGCAAATTCTCTGTCCACATTCTGCTTTATTTTCAAGAGTTCTTTCCAAGTAATGGACACGACACACTTTAGTTGTCTCCGATCTCCTCCTTGCCATCAATACAGAAGACCTACTGTTATATTCTCCATCTGCAACAGTGCCTGGGGTACACAAAAAGCAGCTAACCAACAAATGCTTAACCCAGAAAACGAATGAGTGCGTGTTCAGTTGTGAAGGAGGCTTTATGACCCCATATGTCTTATGCTGTGTTTTTCTGACCTAGACAGAGGTTACAGAAAAGAAGTGGCAAAGCTGAGGAGCGAGGTGGAGTCTCCTCTGCTACTGGTCGTCACTGTTGCTTTTACATGTGCACGCAGATCTCAATACCGATGGCTGGTTTGGAAAGAAAAAGTCCATCTCCCAACACCATGTTTTCATATGCCCGAGTCTTCAAGAATCTCTTTCAACTTGGGACTGAAGAATCTAACACTTTTTGGTTTGGGGACAGGACCTTGCTATGTAGCCTAGGATGACCTGGAACTGCCCTTAGCATCCCTACAGGAACATATGCCTCCCGCCCTGTTTAACACGGACCTTGTCTAAAGGTTGAACATGAAAAATGTTTGGTGCATGTCTCTCTCTATCCTTCTGTTCTACTTTTACCTCATCTCCCGGATAAGGGATTATCACACTTAGGAACAGAGGCAAACTACAGACACTGTTGAGAAACAGAAGGTAACAGATAAAGAGTGACAGAGACAACCTTTTCATGACTAGAAATAAGGCATGCTGCAAGGTGGACAGAAGTCTCCATCCTGTGTCACAACACTAGCTGTGTCAAAGCTCAGTAAGGAAGACCTATCAGTGATACGCTAAGAAAAGAAGAAGGGCCTTTCTAAACCATGACTTTAAGAAATTACTACTGGGGGCTGGAGGGATGGCTCAGTGGTTAAGGGGACTGGCTGCTTCCAGTGGACCAGTTTTGACTCCCAGCACAACACGGCAGCTCACAACAGTCTGGAGCTCCAGTTCCTAGGGATCCTTTTGGGAAAAATCAGGCACATTAAGTAGTGCACAGACATACATGCAGGCAAAACACCCACATACATAAAATAAACTTTAAAAAGAAGGAAGACAAACATTACTCCTGGGTACAAAACAAAAGAATTGCTCCTTACCTGTGAGGTCTAAGTTATTTGAGACAGTTTCAAAAAAGAACCTCCCCCCCCAACTATGACCAAATAATTTTTATTTAATACTAAATACAAACCTTATATGGTGAAGGTTCAATTCTTTCCCCGAATAATACCTGACCAAGATTTTCAGATGGGCGTTTTCCTTCTGATGCTTGGCAAAAATCAAACCTAAGGAAAGAGCATTAACATTTAAGTAGACAAGAAACCGTGAGGGAAGACCCACTGGACGGTCTTCAGAGAGCCTTATTTTAGCAGCTCCTTCAATGAAGAGTGCCAAGCATCACAGTTCCCACCAGAACCAGAAACTTTCTGTATTATATACATCTAAAGATTTAATAAATTTACACATTGTAGCTTATTCTTGTGAAGTTTAATTATAAAATTATTTATAATATATCCTTATTCTTCAGGCATTTTTTTTTTCCAGGATTAATCTTTTTCTGTTTTTTTTTTTTTTTTTTTTTTTTTTGAGACCTGGTTTCTCTGTTTAGCCTTGGCTGTCCTGGAACTCTCTCTGTAGACCAGGCTGGCCTTGAACCCAGAGATTTACCTGCCTCTGTCTCCCAAGTGCTGAGATTAAAAGTGTGCACCACCAATGCCTAGCTTGTTGTAACTTCTTAATTGAAATCTTTCCATAGGATGACATTTCCAGAAAATGTACCAATTTATATCTACCTCACCCAGGTATGGTGACCACCCATTCCTTCACTACGAGAACTCAGAATGGTGAAAAAGAACAGCCAGTCACCACAGGATTCTCTTCTATCATTTCTGTGTATTACAGGCCTGCTTTAGTGATGCTCTGCTTCAATGTGACAGCCCAATTTCAATTTCGATAACGAACTGTAGGGCATTCTGTGTTCACTGTGAATAACGTGGGGAGCAGGTGAAACTAGTACCGTGACAGTGACAGGACAGTAAGGTCCCTAAGAGGAAGGAGAAGTTCAAGTGAGGAAACACTTAGGCTATGCTGCCCCAGGCAAAGCTCATCTTCTGGAAGGATCAGATCCACTGAGTTTTCCTAACAGAACAAAGAGTCAAGTAGACATGCTGACTCCTTAACAGACAGACACTAGAAATATCACCAGAGGCTCTGTGAGGCAGGCTGTCAACTCAGGGCTTCTGTACTCCTTTCATATATCTACCTTAGACAGAGAGATTCTTTTTTTTTTTTTTTTTTTAAAGATTTATTTATTATGTATACAGTGTTCTGTCTGCATATACACCTGCAGGCCAGAAGAGGGCGACAGATCTCATTACAGATGGTTGTGAGCCACCATGTGGTTGCTGGGAATTGAACTCAGGACCTCTGGAAGAACAGCCAGTGCTCTTAAACGCTGAGCCATCTCTCCAGCCCAACAGAGAGATTCTTAAGGAGTAATATTTTTTGTATATGCTTTTCAGCATAGTAAATTGTCCTTTAGAACTCTTTAAGCCATGAAGAAAAAAAAATTTATGATTTATTTTTATTTTATATACACTAGTGTTTTGCCTGCATGTGAGTCTGTGTGAGGGTGTCAGATGCCCTGGAACTGGAGTTACAGGTAGGTTGTAAGAAGCTATGTGGGTGCTGGGAATTGAACTCAGGTCCCCTGGAAGAACAGCCAATGCTCTTAACCATGAAGCCATCTCTCTAGCCTGAGCAAGAGAAATTTTAAGTCCATTAGAATCTAGGAACTATGTAACAACCAATATAGGATACAGTAGTTAAATGATTATGGAGGATTTATGCAGCATATTTCATAACACAACAAATACCACATCTTAGAAAGCCAGAAAATGGCTCACTGGGTGAAGTATTATGTACAAATCTGACAACCTCATTATAATTAGCTAAGCCCACGTAAAGGTGGACAGAGGCCGGGCAGTGGTGGTGCACGCCTTTAATCCCAGCACTCGGTAGGCAAAGGCAGGTGAAATCTGAGTTCGAGGCCAGCCTGGGCTACAGAGTGAGTTCCAGGAAAGGCGCAAAGCTACACGGAGAAACCCTGTCTCGAAAAACCAAAATAAATAAATAAATAAATAAATAAATAAATAAATAAATAAATAAGTAAATAAAAAGGTGGACAGAAAGCACTGACCCCACAAATACACCTCATACATGAGATAATAAGAAACAACAACTTTAAAAATCTGGACAATAAATCCTTATAAATAAGTAACTGGAAAATAAATGGGCTATTCATAATCCCTACAAGTTACAAAAAAAAAAAAAAGACTAAAATGACTGCATATTGACATGAAAGATGTGATAACACTGTTGAGAAAGGTGCAAAACAAATACAAGCTTACCCTTGTTTAAAATAGAAGTACATGAGTATGGTTATACACATTGAACTATTCTGAGAAAAAGATGTCTCAGAGACAAAACAGTGGTTCTTTCTGGGGACAGTGTGAAGCAGAACTCTCTTTTAAAATGTACAGAAGGCAGGATGTGGCGGTACATGTGTTTAGTTCCAGCACCTGGGAGGCAGAGGCAGGCAGATCTCTGTTGAATTCCAGGCCAGCCTGGTCTACAATGTGAGTTCCAGGACAGCCAGGGCTGTTACACAGAGAAACCCTGTCTCAAAAAACAAAACAAAACAAAAAAGTATACAGGAGAGGCGGAAGAGATGGCTCAGCTCTTTCTCAGGACCTGGGTTCAAGTCCCAGCACCCACATGGTTGCTTACAACTATCTCTAACTCTAGGTTCCAGAGGATCTGATGCCTTCTTCTGCCCAAAACCCAGGCATGTGTGGGGTGCACAGATATTGAGGCAGGAAAAAACTTATACACATAAATAAAAATTTAAGCCGGGCGGTGGTGGCGCACGCCTTTAATCCCAGCACTCGGGAGGCAGAGCCAGGCGGATCTCTGTGAGTTCGAGGCCAGCCTGGGCTACAGAGTCCCAGGAAAGGTGCAAAGCTACACAGAGAAACCCTGTCTCGACAAACCAAAAAAAAAAAAAAAAAAAGAAAAAAGAAAATAAAATTATGTTGTTGTTTTATTACAGTCAATTAAAAAAGGAAAACTGTTGTTTGGTTGTATCTGTTATGCTGCAAAGCAACATAAGAAGAACAGCCCATTTTTCCAAGCAGAATCTGTATCTGTGTGTGCGCAAGATGCCACCACATGTGTGCAGGCACCCAGGGCGGCCACAAGAAGTGTGAGATCCTCTGCAGCTGGAGTTCTAGCCAGTTTCCAGCCACCATGTGGGTGCTGGGAACTGAGCTTGGGTCCTCTGGAACAGCATCATGTGCTCTCAACTACTGAGCTACCTCTTTAGCCCCAGAACAACATGTTTCATCTGAAAGTGTTTTTGAGCTGGGTGTGGTGGCATATTCTTGTAATTCCAACACCTGAGAGGCTGAGATTTGCAAAGAGTCTGAAGCCAGCCAGTGAGCCCTTGTCTCTACCACCTCTACCCAAATCTTCAGGCCCTATGCATTTAGGAAATGAATACAAATTTATTTCTGTAGAAAAATTAAAAGTTCTATATACAAAATTCCGATGCGTCACATAAAAGTTTAAATAAAACCAAGCTGGAGGATCTCTCTTTGGCTGAGGATTTCTAATGGTTAAGAATGTGACTGGCTTCTTTCTGCCTCCCTGATCTCTCACCTTTTAACCCAATATCTGGCTCTGGGATTTTTTTTTTTTTTAATTTAATAACCATTTAGCAATTCATCTTACAGAACCTCTGCAACTGTAATCAAGCCACTTCAATTAAATGTTTCCTTATAAGAAAAAAAAAAAAAAAAACAAGCAGGAAACTTACGCTGTATATTCATAAGGAAGAACAGATTCCACGGAGTCAAGCCGGTTAACAAACAGCTCTATCTCAGCCTAAAATAAGGAAGCACAGGATTAGAACATGAACCCTGAAGAAGACACAGGTCATGCTAGTATTAAACCACTCTCTTATAAATATTCAATTAATGAGTTATATGCATTTAAAACATAGCTATATAACTTTTACAGATGTGTCTCCAATATTTCTAATGCTTTTTAAATTCTAAATTTTCTAAAATACTGAATAAGGTATTTTAAAAAGCATTTTTCTCATTGTTTTTAAAAGTCTGATTTCCAAATGCAGCACTTCATTCGACAGCACAAAAGTAGTTTCTATTTGTAGGGGATGGAGAGGTGGTTAAGAGGGTGTACTGCTCTTGCAGAGGACCGAGTTCAGTACCCAGCACCCCTGCCAGTTTAGCTCACGGCCGTATCTCCAGCTCTAGAGGACTGGATGCCCTCTTCTAGACTCTCAGAGCAAGCGCGCGCGCGTCGCGCACACACACACACACACACACATTCACACAATCCTAAATAGAAACAAAATTATCTCTTAGAAAGTAGTTTCTGTTCCAGAACAACCAGTGCTACAAAGACCTTGTCTCAATAAACAAGCAAGCAAGCAAGCAAGCAAACAAACATAAAAAAAACTTTCACTGAGCATACACTTTAATCCCAGCACTTGGGAGGCAGAGACAGGTGGATCTGTTGAGTTTGAAGCCAGCCTGGTCTACAGAACAAGTTCTAGGACAGAGAAACTTTCTCAACACAAAACAAACAAATCAGCAATCTCTCCTTTAAAACACACCACAACCAAGAAATGCTGCTACAGTGGTTCAATTTTTTCAATCAACCACACTGTGAATATAATCCCATGCATATGTGCTCTCTTAAACAGCCAGGAGATGACCACATTGTCTAGAGTTGGAGGACAGTTATGATCAATCTGAGAATGGCACACTACAATTAGTAACAGTGAAGATCGTTTACAAGGACTAGATCAATTTTAACACCAAGGAGAAGGAGAAGTGCTGTGGGATGGTCTGTATGGCAAATTACTCTGATTGGTCAATAAATAAAACACTGATTGGCCAGTGGCTAGGCAGGAAGTATAGGCAGGACTAACAGAGAGGAGAAAAGAAAAACAGGAAGGCAGAGGGAGACACTGCCAGCAGCCACCATGACAAGCAGCATGTGAAGATGCTGGTAAGCCATGAGCCATGTGGCAAGGTATTGATTTATGGAAATGGATTAATTTATAAGAACAGTTAGTAAAAGTCTGCCACGGCCATACAGTTTGTAAGCAATATAAGTCTCTGGGTTTACTTGTTTGGGTCTAAGCGGCTATGGGACTGGCGGGTGACAAAGATTTGTCCTGACTGTGGGCAAGTCTGGAAAACTTTAGCTACAAATGGTGCCCAACGTGTTGGCAAGAGATTCCACTTAAAACCTGAGTGAAAAGATTCTAAAACGGAGCTAAAAACAGTTCCTAGTTGTCTCTTTCAAGCTAGCTGCAGCCTGCATGTTTGAGCTACTATCTACTATGGCGGGTTCCTGGCATGTGCGCTTGACCTGCAATATGGCGGGAATGAGGCCTCTGCAAGTGGCACATTAAGCTGCGTGGTGGATTTAGCCTTTGCTAGTACAAAACAAAAAAAGTTTTCTGGGGCTACACACTGCTTTGATAGAAGCATAGACCCACTATTTCTGAGAATTGATGGCTCCCAGAGCTGGCAGAAAACGTACCTCCGCCATGTTGGGAAGCTGAAGTGGGCAGAGCCAGCAGCCACAGCGCCATTTCAGTCTTAAAAGGCTGCAGTTTAAAGCAATAGGCTCAAGGTAATATAAAAAATAAGCCACGTAAAGATGGCTACCACAGAGAGAATCTGGATTATGTTCTCTTTGATATTTGTAACTGAAGAAAAACATTTGATTACAAAAGCTGTTGAGTTATGCCAAAATGTGTATTTTTAAAGGCACCTTGACTTCAAAATTTGGATGTAAGGATATGTTGCTTTGGAAAGGAGGCTCTGCTTTTGTTTCCACAGAAAGCCAGAGGCTATGGATTTGTTCCAGATTAAGATACATCAGGTTTGACCAGCCAAGACCCCCTGAAAGGTCTCCGATGACACCATGGCCCAGATGATCCAACATCCAGAATGGTGTGAAGGCAACTGGCTCAGATGATATAGCCTCACGGACTACTCCATAATCCTAAAATTTTCTTTGTGTCCCCATAAGATGCAGCGCCCACCTCCAGCAGGAAGTAGTAAGAGAAGCTACGCCCAAATTCCCAAATTATATGTAATTTTACTTTGTTAAGGTTAAAACCTTCCTTTAAAAAAAAAAGAAAGAAAAAAAGAAAGAAAAGGGGAAGTGCTGTGGAATGCTCTGTATGGCAAATTACTCTGATTGGTCAATAAGTAAAACACTGATTGGCCAGTGGCTAGGCAGGAAGTATAGGCAGGACTAACAGAGAGGAGAAAAGAAAGAACAGGAAGGCAGAGGGAGACACTGCCAGCTGCTGCCATGAAAAGCAGCATGTGAAGACACCGGTAAGCCATGAGCCACGTGGCAAGGTATAGATTTATAGAAATGCATTAATTTAAGCTATAAGAACAGTTAGCAAGAAGCCTGCCACGGCCATACAGTTTGTATGCAATATAAGTCTCTGTTTACTTGGTTGAGTCTGAGCAGCTGTGGGACTGGCGGGTGACAAAGATTTGTCCTGACTGTGGGCAAGCCTGGCAAACTTTAGCTACATAAAAGAGCTAACTCAACTTTTTAGGAAACATGGACTAAAAGGCATCTTTGTACTAAAGCTTTCAAAATGTCTCCTAGATACAGATGAAGCTTCCCAGGAAGCCATATGTGTCCTGAAATACTTTTGGTGCTAAACAAAAATTGAAAGAGAGCTAATGGGGCAAATATCTTCACTTAAGACTGAGTTGAGACTGCTGTGGCTTCCTCTGAGACCAAGAGGCAGCCATTAAAAGCCACACTGCCGTTCTGACCTCACCAGTACTCAACACCTGCTAACACCCCACTCACCAAAAAGCAAAACACGATACACAATGTGCAATATAACAGGCCAAAAGGGCCGACAAGACAGCTCAGCAGGAAAAACTGCTTGCTGTGTGAGTCTGACGACCTGAGCTCACTATCCAGATCAACTCCTGAGACTGTCCCTGAATTCTACATGCTTGCCTCTCCCCCACTAGAAAACCTTAAAAATTAAACTAATAATTAAGTACACTGTCATTAGAGGTAAAACAGAGCAGACCAAAGTATAAACTGTGGGCCAGACTGCCCGGGTTCCAAACCTTGTACAATCACTATTAACTGTGTGATTTGGGCCAAGTTATGTAACATGTCAGTTTCCTCATGGGTGCTCCAGTTTTCTTATCTGCAAAATGGTGGTAATCTTTATCTTGTAGGGCTATGCTAGATTACTGGTTGCCATTTATAAAGTGTCTAAACAGTGTCTAACACAATGCTAAAATACAGACAAAAAAATTGATACTACAAACAGGTGGAGTCTAATAAAATTACTGTGTTCATCTGCTAAACTCCTAAAGACATTATTAGCCTTCATAAACAGTTTCACAGGCAAACTCTATACTTCTACTCAAGAAATAGCACCTCAATAGCCACACTGGCTCCAGCCACCCAATATGTCTCTTTACATAAAAATATGCCATTGGTCATTTCAGCAAAAAAGATGATGGGACATGACGTTTCAGCACCACAGAATGTTTGAGTAATTAAAGACAAATATATACAACTGCTGTGAAAGCAAAACTTCTAGATGATGGGTTACTTGGTCAAAGGAATTTTCGCTAACATTGTTATGAAGACATACCTGAATACAAATACTCTGACATCTAGTAAAGAAAGAAAGGTCTCGGTAGACAGGCCCGGTGGCAGAGACAAGCAGACGCAGGTAGGCCTGCGGCGGGGGCCGGTGGAGGTAGACGGGCCCAGCGGCGGCAGCCGACAGGGATATTCAGACCCAGCGGCAGCCGGCAGAGACATTCAGGCCCAGCGGCGGCCCACAGAAGTAGACGGGCCCAGCGGCGGCCCGCTGAGGTAAACGGGCCCGGCGGCAGCGGCCGACAGGGACATTCAGCCCCGGCAGCACCCGGCAGAGACATTCAGGCCCAGCGGTGGCCCACAGAGGTAGACAGGCCCGGCGGCAGAGACAAGCAGACGCAGGTAGGCCTGCGGCGGCGGCCCGCGGAGGTAGACGGGCCCAGCAGCAGCCCGCTGAGGTAGACGGGCCCAGCGGCGGCAGCCGACAGAGATATTCAGGCCCGGCGGCAGCTGGCAGAGACATTCAGTCCCAGCGGCGGTCCACAGAGGTAGACAGGCCCGGCGGCGAAGACAAGCAGACGCAGGTAGGCCTGTGGCGGCGGCCTGTGGAGGAAGACGGGCCCAGCGGCAGCCTGCTGAGGTAGACGTGCAGCGGCCGACAGGGACATTCAGGCCCGGTGGCGGCCCCCAGAGGCAGACAGACCCAGCGGCAGCTGACAGGGACATACAGGCCCGGCGGCGGACCGCAGAGGTAAACAGGCCCAGGGACGGAGACAAGCAGACACAGCTTGGAACAGGGACGCCCCTAACCCCAACATCTGGGGAAGAAGCTATCTCCGTGGGTCAGAACCAGAACGAATCTGAACACTCCGTCTGAGGACAACCCAGGGCCCAGCTGCTGATCCTGTGAAACCCAACAACTTGGAGGTGTTGGTGAGACTACCCTGCTCAGCTGAAACCCATCTGGGAGAGGATTCAGATGCCTACAGTTTAAAGTCTGAAGAAACAAGATCAGCTGAGGAGTTGACAAATGAACAAAAAGTGACCTGAGAACACAGAAGAAGGCGCTACCCAGACACCAAACCAGATCACCAGAATCATAAGTATATAATTCACCGATCGAAATCAGCTGCCCCTAAAGAAATAGCCCAAAAGCACCAATTTAACCAAGAACCCCTACTAAACCAAGACTAAAAATTAGAACAAGAGAGGCACTCTCAGACACAGACACCACCTGCACCTCACAGAGGAAGAGATGAGTAGGCGCCAGTGCAAAAATACAGGCAACAACATAAAGACCTATATGGCAACATCAGAACCTAGTGATTCTACACCTGCAAGACCTAAACATACCATGACAGAAGAAACAGAAGAAATCAACCCTAAAAATGACATTAAGAAGATGATAGAGGCCCTTAAAGAAGAAATAAAACATTCCCTCAATGAGGAAATAAAAACTTTCCTTAAAGAGGAATTGAAAAACTACCTTAAAGAGGAAATAAAAACTTTCCTTAAAGAGGAAATAAAAAACTCCCTTAAAGAAGAAATAAAAACTTCCCTTAAAGAGGAAATGAAAAACTCCATTAAAGAGGAAATAAAAAACTCCCTTAAAGAAATGGAAGAAAAAACGAACAAAAAATGGGAAGAAATCAAAGAAAGCCAAGAAAAAGCAATTAAACAGATGAAAGAAACATTCCAAGATCTGAAAAATGAATTTGAGACAATAAAGAAAACACATGCTGAGGGAATGCTGGAAATAGAAATCCTGACAAAACGAACAGGAACTACAGAAACAAGCATAACCAACCGATTGCAAGAGATGGAACAGAGAATCTCTGACACTGAAGACACGATAGAGAAAATAGATTCGTCAGTCAAAGAAAACAATAAAGACAAAAAAGTCCTAACACAAAACGTCCAGGAAATTTGGGACACCATGAAAATACCAAACCTAAGAATAATAGGGATAGAAGAAGGAGAAGAATACCAACTCAAAGGCACAGAAAATATATTCAACAAAATCATAGAAGAAAACTTTCTTAACCTAAAGAAAGAAATACCTATGAAGATACAAGAAGCTTACAGAACACCGAATAGGCTGGATCCAAAAAAAAAGTCCCCTCGCCACATAATAATCAAAACACTAAACACACAGAATAAAGAAAAAATATTAAGAGCTGCAAAGGAAAAGGACCAAGTAACATATAAAGGCAAACCCATCAGAATAACACCAGACTACTCAATAGAGACTATGAAAGATAGAAGATCATGGACAAACCTCATGCAGACACTAAGAGACCATGGATGCCAACCCAGACTATTATACCCAGCAAAACTCTTAATCACCATAGGCGGAGTAAACAAAATATTCCAGGATAAAACCAGATTTAATCAATACCTGTCCACAAACCCAGCCCTACAGAAAGCACTAGAAGGGAAAATTCAACCCAAAGAAGCTAAACACATCCATGAAAAATCAAGCAATAGATAATCCTACACCAACATACACCACAGAAGGACAACACAACACAACCAAAAAAATAACAGGAATTAACAATCACTGGTCATTAATATCCATCAATATCAATGGTCTCAACTCACCTATAAAAAGACACAGGCTAACAGAATGGATTAGAAAACAGGACCCATCCATATGCTGCATACAAGAAACACACCTTAACTCCAAAGACAGACACTACCTCCGAGTAAAGGGCTGGGAAAAGGTTTTCCAAGCAAATGGACCTAAGAAACAAGCTGGTGTAGCTATCCTAATATCTAATAAAATAGACTTCAAACTAAAATCAATCAAAAGAGACCAGGATGGACATTACATATTCATCACAGGAAAAATCCACCAAGATGAAGTCTCAATTCTAAACATTTATGCTCCAAATACAAAAGCACCCACATTCATAAAAGAAACACTACTAAAGTTTAAAACACACATCAAACCCCACACATTAGTAGTGGGAGATTTTAACACACCACTCTCACCAAAAGATAGATCTACCAGACTGAAACTTAACAAAGAAATAAAGGACCTAACAGATGTTATGACTCAAATGGACCTAATAGATATCTACAGAATATTCCATCCTAACACAAAAGAATATACCTTCTTCTCAGCACCCCATGGAACCTTCTCAAAAATTGACCACATGCTTGGACACAAAACAAATCTCAACAGATACAAAAAAATTGGAATAACCTCCTGTATTTTATCAGACCACCAAGCCTTAAAGTTAGAACTCAATAACAACAAAAATTATAGAAAACCCACAAACTC
This sequence comes from Peromyscus maniculatus bairdii, assembly GCF_049852395.1. Taxonomy (NCBI): domain Eukaryota; kingdom Metazoa; phylum Chordata; class Mammalia; order Rodentia; family Cricetidae; genus Peromyscus; species Peromyscus maniculatus. Next base: position 119,662,036 of record NC_134860.1, on the reverse strand, counting down.
ATGGAAACTGAATAATACCCACCTGAAACATCAATGGGTCAAGGAAGAAATAAAGACAGAAATTAAAGAGTTCCTAGAATTCAATGAAAATGAAAGTACAACATACCCAAACTTATGGGACACTATGAAAGCAGTGCTAAGAGGAAAATTCATAGCTCTAAATGCACACATAAAGAAGATGGAGCAATCCCATACCAATGAATTAACAGCACAACTGAAAGCTCTAGAACAAAAAGAAACAACCTCACCCAGGAGAAATAGACGCCAGGAAATAATCAAATTGAGGGCTGAAATCAACGAAATAGAAAACAAGAGAACAATACAAAAAATCAATGAAACAAAGAGTTGGTTCTTTGAAAAAATCAACAAGATAGACAAACCACTAGCCAAATTAACCAAAAGGCAAAGAGAGAACACCCAAATTCACAAAATCAGAAATGAAAAGGGAGACATAACAACAGACAATGAGGAAATCCAGAGAATCATCAGATCATACTTCAAAAACCTGTACTCCACAAAAATGGAAAACCAGGAAGAAATGGACAATTTTCTGGATAAATACCAAATACCAAAATTAAATCAAGACCAGATAAACCATTTAAATAGACCAATAACCCCTAAAGAAATAGAAACAGTCATCAAAAGTCTCCCAACTAAAAAAAGCCCAGGACCAGATGGTTTCAGTGCAGAATTCTACCTGACTTTCAAAGAAGAACTAATACCAATCCTCTTCAAAGTGTTCCACACAATAGAAACAGAAGGAACACTACCAAACTCTTTTTATGAGGCTACAATTACCCTGATACCCAAACCACACAAAGATGCAACAAAGAAAGAGAACTACAGACCAATCTCCCTCATGAACATTGATGCAAAAATACTCAACAAAATATTGGCAAACTGAATCCAAGAATACATCAAAACAATCATCCATCACGACCAAGTAGGATTCATCCCAGGGATGCAAGGATGGTTCAACATACGGAAATCAGTCAATGTAATACACCATATAAACAAACTGAAAGAAAAAAACCACATGATCATCTCCCTAGATGCTGAAAAAGCCTTTGACAAAATCCAACACCCCTTCATGATAAAGGTCTTAGAAAGAATAGGAATACAAGGAACATTTCTAAACATAATAAAAGCAATTTATAGCAAGCCAACAGCAAACATCAAATTAAATGGAGAGAAACTCAAAGCGATACCACTAAATTCAGGAACAAGACAAGGCTGTCCACTCTCCCCATATTTATTCAATATAGTACTAGAAGTTCTAGCTAGAGCAATAAGACAACAAAAGGAGATCAAAGGGATACAAATTGGCAAGGAAGAAGTCAAACTTTCACTATTTGCAGATGATATGATAGTATACATAAGTGACCCCAAAAACTCTACCAGGGAACTTCTACAGCTGATAAACTCCTTCAGTAAAGTGGCAGGATACAAGATCAACTCAAAAAAATCAGTAGCCCTCCTATACACAAATGATAAAAGGGCTGAGAAAGAAGTCAGAGAAACATCACCCTTTACAATAGCCACAAATAATATAAATTACCTTGGGATAACACTAACTAAACAAGTGAAAGACCTTTTTGATAAGAACTTTAAATCTCTAAAGAAAGAAATTGAAGAAGATATCAGAAAATGGAAGGATCTCCCATGCTCATGGATAGGTAGGATTAACATAGTAAAAATGGCAATCTTACCAAAAGCAATCTACAGATTCAATGCAATCCCCATCAAAATCCCAACACAATTCTTCACAGACTTGGAAAGAAAAATACTCAACTTTATATGGAAAAACAAAAGACCCAGGATAGCTAAAAGAATCCTATACGATAAAGCAACCCTTGGAGGCATCACCATCCCGGACCTCAAACTCTACTATAGAGCTATAGTAATAAAAACAGCTTGGTACTGGTATAAAAACCGACATACGGACCAATGGAATCGAATTGAAGACCCTGACATTAATCCATGCACATATGAACACCTGGTTTTTGACAAAGGAGCCAAAACTATACAATGGAACAAAGAAAGTATCTTCAACAAATGGTGCTGGCATAACTGGATGTCAATATGTAAAAGATTACAAATAGATCCATATCTGTCACCATGCACAAAACTCAAGTCCAAGTGGATCAAAGACCTAAACATAAATCCAGTTACACTAAACTTAATAGAAAAGAAGATAGGAAGCACTCTTGAACGCATTGGCACTGGAGACCATTTCCTAAATAAAACACCGACAGCACAGACCCTGAGCACAACCATTAATAAATGGGACCTCTCAAAACTGAGAAGCTTTTGCAGGGCAAAAGACACAGTCAATAAGACAAAAAGACAGCCAACAGATTGGGAAAAGATCTTCACCAACCCCACATCTGACAGAGGATTGATCTCCACAATATATAAAGAACTCAAGAAACTAGACATCAAAGCTCTGAACAGTCCAATTAAAAAATGGGCTAAAGAGCTAAACAGAGAATTCACAAAACAAGAACTACAAATGGCTGAAAGACATTTAAAGAAATGCTCAACATCCTTAATCATCAGAGAAATGCAAATCAAAACGACTCTGAGATACCACCTTACACCTGTTAGAATGGCTAAGATCAAAAACACCAATGACAACCAATGTTGGAGAGGATGTGGAGCAAAGGGAACACTCCTCCACTGTTGGTGGGAATGTAAACTTGTACAACCACTATGGAAATCAGTATGGCGGTTTCTCAGAAAATTAGGAATCGAACTACCTCAAGACCCAGCCATCCCACTCTTGGGCATATACCCAAAGAATGCTGATACATACCATAAAGATACATGCTCAGCTATGTTCATAGCAGCACTATTTGTAATAGCCAGAACCTGGAAACAACCTAGATGCCCATCAACGGAAGAATGGATGAAAAAAATGTGGTACATATACACAATGGAGTACTACTCAGCAGAGAAAAACAATGAAAGCATGAAATTTGCAGGCAAATGGATGGAACTAGAAAAAATCATCCTGAGTGAGGTAACCCAAACCCAGAAAGACAGTTATGGTATGTACTCACTCATTGGTGGATTCTAGATATAAAATGAACAATCAGACCACAACCCATAGAACCATAGAGGCTATATATATAGCATGGAGGTCCCTAGGACGACTGTGGCATATAATAAATTTCAGTTTTACTCAATTATTGAAAAAAAAATAGCCAAATGAATGGAAACACATGAACTATGAACCAAAGACTGAGGGGCTCCCAGCTGGATCAGGCCCTCTGAATAGGTGAGACAGTTGATTGGCTTGATCAGTTTGGGAGGCATCTAGGCAGTGGGACCAAGTCCTGTGCTCATTCCATGAGTTGGCTGTTTGAAACCAGGAACTTATGCAGGGACACTTGGCTCAGTCTGAGAGGAAGGGACTGGACCTCCCTGGACTGAGTTTACCAAGTCGATCACAGTCCTCGGGGGAGGACTTGTCCTGGAGGAGGTGGGAATGGAGGGTGGGCTGGGGGTAAGGGGAGGGCGTGGGAGGGGGGAGAATAGGGGAACCCATGGCTGATATGTAGAACTGAATGGTATTGTAAAATAAAAAATATATATCACAAAAAAAAAAAAAGAAAGAAAGGTCTCTAAAAATCTAATTCAGTTTATCTCTAGATTTCTCTAGACTTATTATATTCCATGTAACTTTCTATGTTTTCACTTTCAAAATCTGCAGGCCTACATTGTAATCACATAATACAAGTCAACCGCTATCATTAGGTGTATCCTTTCTCACCCTTGTCTTGGGAAGCTAGGCTGCCCAAGGCTTAAATCCTAACTCTGACCCCAGCTGAGTGTCTAGGCAGGTTCCTCTTTCCTGTGTCTAAAAGAATGAAAATGATAACCCCATTTTCTAGCAGTTCTTGAGAAGCTTCACCAATGGCAGGTCCAAGGTGAAAGCAACGGCTTACTACTGTGTAGCAACGTCCGACAGAACTTGAATGATGGAGTGCTCTTCGTCTGCACTGTTGGATGCAGCAGTCTCTAGGCCACTTGAAGCTATCGGGCACTTAGGCTGTACTAGCCACTTAGAATGTGGTCGGTTATTGTAGCTCAACAAACTGAATTCTTAGCTTGTATATAATGCTAGCTAAATTTAAATAGTCACAGGAGGCCAATGGCTCCTGAATTGGGCAGAAAAGTAATAGAATATCAAGCAGCGTGGTGCCAGTTATATAAATAACCTCTTTGTATATTTAACATTTTTATTCCAGTTACTATAGCCTTTCTGTTCCAGAAAAAACAACTCTCATTTTATTAGTCCATCCCAGGGGTTGCAAACTTTTCCTATAAAGAGAGAGTAAACAGTTTACGTCCTGTAGTACCCACTGGCTCTATCCCTGTGGTATAAGAGCAGCCTAAACAACTGGTAACTGAGGATATGCCTGTGGTCCAGTAAGCTGAATGGGCTTAAAAAAAAAAATCAGATGTTCATGTAATTTTCAATCATTACTGAATAATATTCTTCTTTCCTCCATCTAAAAGCATAAAAACAATCTGTAGCTTGACAGCCTTCTGAGACCAGGCAGTGAGCTGGGTTGGACTTCCAGTTTACCTGTGAGCCTTACTTTTAGACACTGCTGTTCTTCAAGTTTCTGCACCACCATATCCAACTCTCTGTTCCTATTTTCTCATCTCTGGTGTCTTTGAGTCAAAACCCTTGAAAACTGAAAGGCTGCAATCTTTCCCACTGCCTATCTTCATCACGCCAGCTGGTTTTCTTGGGACTCTGCTGCACTCATATGTAGCAGGAATCTTAAAAGTTCTTATTAATAAAAACAAACCTGGAGCTAAGTATTGGGATGAATTGGAAGAACAGAGAGACAGAACAAGCCACAGCTAACCTCACCTGGCCAAATTCTCAGCTGGTCTTTGTAGCTAGAGTTTTCCTACCTTGCCCACAGTCAGGACAAATCTTTGTCACCCGCCAGTCCCACAGCTGCTCAGACCCAAACAAGTAAACACAGAGACTTATTTTGCTTACAAACTGTATGGCCATGGCAGGCTTCTTGCTAACTGTTCTTACAGCTTAAATTAATACATTTCCACAAATCTATACCTTGCCACATGACTCAAGGCTTACCGGCATCTTCACATGCTGCTTGTCCTGGAGGCGGCAGGCAGTGACTCCTTCTGCCTTCCTGTTCTTTCTTTTCTTTCTGTTAGTCCTGCCTATACTTCCTGCCTAGCCACTGGCCAATCAGTGTTTTATTTATTGACCAATCAGAGCAACACATTTGCCATACAGAACATCCCACAGCAGGTCTTGTTTCCTCAGACTGGAAGCCTTTGAGTCCTCATCCAGAATGAATCTCAGCTCAACTGCTGCTAGAAGCCTGAAAGCTTAACTAGCCACATGCCTCTAGTTTGTGGTCCTCATGCCTTATATATCATTCTGCACTCTGCCTCACTCCCTGGGATTAAAGGCTCACTTTCTGGGATTAAAGGTGTGAGTCACCATGCTTGGCTGTATCCTTGAACACATGGATTTCTGCCTCTGGAATGCTAGGATTAAAGGTGTGTGCTACCACTGCCTATCCTCTATGTTTAATATTGTGGCTGTTCTGTCTCTGACCCCAGATAAGTTTATTAGGGTGCACAATATTTCAGGAAACACAATACCACCTCACTCATACACACTTTTAACAGATATGTCATCAAGCAGAACTAGAGCAAAGTTCAAGGTTCAAGCACCAAAGTATCCTAGAATTACAAATGCCAATGTTACTTTTCAGTACTGTCCCTGTGTATAAATTCTCTGTGTATAAATACTCATCTCTCTCCTGTGATACTCAAAGCTAAGGGCTCATCCTCAAATATACATTCTTCTCAAATGTTCTTTCTAAACTTGTTCAAGACCAAATTAATTTACTTTATTTAGTCCAAATAAACTTAATGGACTCAATTTTGCTCTCTCATATGAATTGTTTTTGGAACTGGGTCCCATGTAGCCCAGATTGGACTTGACCTGCCTGTATAGCCATGGATGACCTTGAACTTCCTGCTCCCCTCCCAAATGCTGGGATTACGTAGAACATCACGCCAGGCTTCCCATGTAATTTTAAAAAAGCTTCTGAAATTGTAGTCCTATTAGCATTACATTTATAACAGATCTAATACTACCAATAAGTTAAAACATTTCATGTGTTCTCCTTGCTACAAACACCCTAATTAGCTTCAGATGTCAGTTCTGAAGTCTACAGAAAAATATACCCACCATCCTATAGCTACCCACTCCCTTAAGCTAGCCCATACCTGTCTTTAAATTCCAATTTAAAAGTCTTAGAAATCAAGCTTACTAGCTCCTTCTAAAACTCTTTTTTTTTTTTCTGAGTTAGGGTCTCACTATGGAGCCAAGCTGAGCCTGAACTCACGATCCTCCTGTCTCTACCTCCTAAGTACTGATCACAGACAAGTGCCATACCCCTGCCTCAGAGTAGACCTTTCATGACTTCTCTCTTCTCGAAACCATGCTAGCCTTCTGTTTCCATGACTTAGTGTCACTTAAACCAACTGTTCCCATCTCACTGCATCTACCTCTATTGCTCACTAGGCTTCACACCAGTTCTTGTCCTACTCTAGAAAATTATATTCATTTTATTAGTTTTTGCTAAGCTTGCATTTGGCATTTTATCCAATTAAATCTCCATTAAATTTACTTTCTCCGTTAACTTTCCCTGATCTAGCAAAGTAGCCTCAAATTGTACACATAGAAAAGGTGTTACAATGCCTCCAGATGGTATGTGTTGGCTCTGCTCTGTGGCACACAAAAAGTCTGTAATTACCAAGAGCTTTCCATAAAAACTTCCAACAATAGTGTTTTTCACAAATCTTCCACCTGAAAATGAAGTTCATTTTAACATTGCACATAAATTAGGAGCACAAGATCAGTTTGGCAACAGCAGAGCATAAGACTGCTGTGGGGGAAAAGATTAGGGGCTGGAGACACGACTCAGGAGCACATGCTCTTCTTCCAGAGGTGTTGATCTGATTCTTCTTCGGACCTCTGCAGGTACCCATAGCATACCCACACATTAAACAATTAAATTTTAAGATTTTAGGTCTAGTCTCAACAAACGTGATCTTGGGCAATTAATAACCTTGAATGTAGACTAGATGAGGCAATAACAAAAGAAAATGGTACATACAGTAGATGGCCCATAGCTCTATAACTGGTATGCAATTAAGTTAAATGAATAACTATGTGTACTTGCTGTCTGTTAGTTTACAAAAGCTGAACAATCTTGAATTTGGATGAAGATTTACTAGCATACGGGTAACTCCTTGGGCTTCTGCAAGAGGTCCTCTAGCAGTGGAAGTGGCAATGACTACATGCTGGGTGGGCCATTGCTTCTGCACAGCCATTGATCATATCGCAGCTACTCAGCTGGGTTTCTTAAACTTTTCTGCTTGTGACTGTAGCTAGGAAAATTTTTACACAGTTCTGAGTAATGGATAAAGAAAATAAGAATACAAATCAAACATTAATTGACATAACAATTATTTGGAATAATGTAATCATGCCAATCACTGAAAATGAAAGCAAATTTGCATACTCATAAGTAGAGGTGTTTGTCATTTTTAACATAAAAAAATAAATCATGTTGGCTGGAGAGATGGCTCAGAGGTTAAGAGCACTGGCTGCTCTTCCAGAGGACCCAGGTTCAATTCCCAGCACCTATTCAGCGGCTTACAACCATCTGCAACTACTACATTTGCATTTGTTAGGGAGAGCTATTGAGTCTCTATGGGGTTTAAATTTCTTATTAAAACAGCAAGCACTATAATCAGTGACATTTAGGTAATGGGGATGGGATAGGATGAATATGACCAAATTTTATAAAATGAAAATGTCATATATATTATAAACAAGTATGAAAAGCCCACTGTGGTTGGGTATGGTGGTGCACACCTTGAATCCCAGTGCTTGGGGGGCAGAGGCAGGCTCTGCGACTTAGAAGCCAGCCTGCTCTTTGCAGCTAGCTCTAAGCCAGCCAGGGCTACAGAGATTCTGTCTCATAAAGAGAGAAGAAAAGCCCACTGTTTTCTGTAATTAACGTATGCTAATAAAAAAAAACATAAAAGTGTTGAAAATCCTTTTTATTCCTTTGAGGCAAGGTCTCATGTATCCCAAGTTGCCCTTGAACTCATTCTTTAGCTGAGGATGACCCTGAACTCCTGATCCTGCCTCCACCTCCCAAGTGCTAAAATTCCATGTGTTTGGTGCCACCAAACCTGGCCTGGTATTTGATTTTAAGGTCATCATCTTCTGCTCTAAGCATCTTTATTCCCTACTCAAAAGTTAAATCCATCCCTTTAAACAGGGACGGCCAACTCGACAACGAGTGGCCGGAGAGGGCTTCAAAGACTGCTTCTCTCACCCCACTCTCAAACCTGGCTTTGTCATCACAGGCACACACAAAGCTCAACATCAAAGAGAATCCTACATCACTGAGACAAAGCAAGACTGAGTATAAACTCACACTAAGAAATCTGTATGGCAGAAGTGTGCCAGGAGCCAAGATGTCGAGAACTGATCTCCCCAAGAAGCAAATCAAGCACTTGAGCACAAGGGCCTTGCTTAACCGTGAGTGTGCGCTTCCGTAAAATGACCCCAAATGTAAAGGGTGTAGATGTAACCAACTGTCTTATTAAATAAGAAACACAGAACCAATGTAAAAGAGAAAGCCGAGAGGTCAGAGCTCAGAGCTAAAATCTCACCCTTCCTCCTGCGAGCTCCTAGCTTCCCAAAAGAGAGCTATTTCCTGTGTGTATATCTTTTTATAGTCTTTTGTTCTGCCTTCTCATTGGTTGTAAACCCAAACACGTGACTGCCTCGTCACTGTCTGAATGTACAGCCCCCCAGGTCTTTAAGGAGTATGTCTCCAATGCTGGCTGTATCCCTGAACACACAGAGATCTACTTAGCTCTTCTACCAAGTGCTGGGATTAAAGGTGTGCGCCACCACCACAACGCTCTTGCTATGGCTCTAATAGCTCTGACCCCCGGGGATCTTTATTTATTAACATACAATGAAAATCACATTTCAGTACAATTAGAATACCACCACAAAAGGGCACACTGAAGATCCTGCACATGGGACCTACGCAATATCAGCAAATGTTTATCCTCATTTCAGACCTACTCCTGAGAACTCACTTTTAGGAGTTGTGCTGAGAATTGGGCTGTTCTTTTCTAGTACTATGTTTTCAAAACAAACTTATCCAGGAAGGAAAATGGGACCAAATATTTAATCTTTCCTATTAAGTTTAGCCAGGATGACTCTATTTTTGCATTAAAAAAAATCTTCTATTAATCCTTGAAAACAAAATTTGCATGGCAAAATTTTTTATCTAGCGTAGAGTTCAGGGGTATCTCTTCTAAGTCATCTTCCCAGTGCATGTTTTTACTTTCTGTTTCAATCAGCCCACCCTGTGTGTGACCCCAGCTGTGGTCTGAACTGTGTCACTGCTTTGGACACACGGGTCAAGCTCAAGTGCTATGGTCCCTCTAGGTCCCTGCTCCTGGCTTCTGCTTCCCCCACTGCCATCACGTCAGCTCCACCTAACACCTACAATGAGGAAAGGGCCTCAGGGAAGGGCACAGCTTTGTACAAGGCCCAAAGCAAACAGCCAGGCAGTCACAGAGGGGTCTAAAATACAATAGCACAGATAGAAAGGAAAAGGGGAAGGCTACGCTGAGACTGATTTGAGAAAGTCTTTATTCTTATTTTATGTACATTGGCATTTTGCCTGCACATATGTCTGTGTAAGGGTGTCGGATCCCGTGGAACAGCAGGTACAGAAGTTGAGCTGCCATGTGGGTGCTGGGAACTGAACCCAGGTCCTCTGGAAGAGCAGCCAGTGCTCTTAACCACTGAGCCATCTCTCCAGCCCCGATTTGAGCAAGTCTTAATGCAGACATGATAAAATAAAAAATCTTAGCAGGAAGTTGTTAAACAGGAACTCACAGTACAATAAAAGGTAGGAGTGTTTTATTGTTCACATTGATCTTTTATTCAGGGCTCTTTCCTTATATCTCTGAAAAATAAAGTTTCAATTTTAGAGTGTATCAAAAAATGGAGTATAAATCTGACCTTGGGCAGGGGATGGCACACACTTGTAATCCTAGCATTCGGGAGGTAGAAACAGGAGGATCAGGAGTTCAAGGCCATACATTGGGATTACAAGGTCAACCTGGACTACACAAGACCCGGTCTAAAAACATTCCCAAAAAGAAAAAAATTTCCAAATTCTTATATAGATACACAGCTTTCTGGGGGACTAACACATCAATTCTGGATGTCTCGGTTCCCAGGAGGCAGGGCAGCAAAGCAGGAAAACAGAGGGCATCCCAGAGTGGTAAGAGGCTCGAGTGTGGAGTCAGGCAGTCCTGGGCTCATCTGCTTGGCTGAACTCTTACTGCCTCTGTGAATTTGAGACAATCGCTAAATGGTACTGAGCTTCCATTTCTCCTTAAAAATCCCAGAACAGTTATGGAGATTAACTGAGTTACTATGTGCCCAGAACACACAAAAGCTACAAACTGCAGTCACTATCATTAGCAGAGGACATTTAGTAGGCCTGAAAGATGACAAAGGGAAATTTTTTTTTTACAAGTTTCACCCAAAGCCTGCTATGGAGATTGAATTTTCTTCTTTCTTTTAATTTTTTTTTTTTTTCCTTTTAAGATAAGGTCTCACTATGTAGTTCTGGATGGTCTGGAACATGCTATGTAGGTACAGTAGGCTGACTGCCTCTGCCTCCCAAATGCTGGTATTAAAGCAGTGCCCCACCATGCCCAGCAGTTTACTTAATAGGCACAGAGAAGGATCCAGTTGCCACAGGAACTAGAAAACTTACTGAGAAGCCAGGATGGTAGGTGTCTGCCAGGAAGATTGGGAACAGGTAGTTTAAGGAACTTGGTGTGATAGTAAAGGCCAGCAAACTCCTACAGGACCCAGGGTACACTTGTAGGTTTACTTTGCTGTGATGTGGCATACATGCCTGAGACTTTGTTTCATGTACTTAGTTACACACCTTTGGAAGGAAGAACTGGAAGAATGTTTACTGACTGTAAAGTGAGTCTTCCCAATGCCAATACACACATTCCCAGGTTTCCAGAAGGTAAGAATCCACACTTTTATTCTAGAGAAAACTACGAGGGTATAACACTAAATAACAGTAAAGGCTAACCACTTGTAACAATAAATACACACATAAACTAATTTTTCTTTCAATACTTCAAAAATCTTCATATTACATCAGTCAAATGTTAGAGACACTCTGCTCTGTTCAGAGCAACACACAGGCCTGCTTTTTAAAATCTGACTCATTCCATGTTTGAAAGCAACTGCTCCTAAAATAGCAGACACAATTTATAAAAACTTCTAAAAATAACTATCAAGAAAGGAAGGTTAAAAGTATGACTGAGTAAGCTTTCATTTTATCAGGGTTGCTGAACTAAAGTATTTGAGTTTTGCTGTTGTTAGCTACTAGGGAGTGGAGTTAAGTCATCTTTCTTCCTTTTTTTTTTTTTTTTTTTTTTTTTTTTTTTTTTTTTTTTTTTGAGACAGGGTTTCTCTGTGAAGAGTCCTGGAACTCACTCTGTAGACCGGGCTGGCCTGGAACTCACAGAGATCTGCCTGTCTCTGCCTCCCAAATGCTGAGATTAAAGGTGTGTGTATGTCACCAAGTCCAACCCCAGGGAAGAAATCCTTACTCTTTCCCCTAAGAATAGGATCTCTATATTAGTCAGTAAAAAGGTGTCCAATGTTTCGAGAGCTTGTGCTATTTTAGTTCTTAGGTCTGAACTGACATTAAGAAGCCAAATATTGACAGTTAAAATTGTAAAGGTGAACTGTCACTAATCTTCAATTACTAGCTACTACAATACCACTCACTCCACTTGAGACCTGGTCCAAAGCTAACCAGCACACAGCAGCTAAGTGAGAGAGTCAAAACTTTTATATTAATGGGAACTGTACATTTCACACTGTGCAGATCTACTCACTCTGATCATACAGCCACATATCCCTGGATGGAGCAGAGGCTACAGGAACAGAACCCCATAGTGCATGCCTTCATTGTTATGGTCTTAAAAACTAACAAAACAAGGCACAGAAATGGGAGGAACACCAGACACCTCAATGGCACTGAAAGCTCCATGTGAAACGTGTTTCCAGGAATGGGGGTGTAGGTCAGTGGTAGAGCACATGGCTGGTATATTCAAGTCCCTGGGTTCAATCCTTAACACCACAAAAATTAAAAGAAAGTATCTCAGGTATCACCTCATAGTTCTTAATATATAACTAAGCTGAGACCTGGTAACAGCACACTCCTATAATCCCAACAGTAGGGAGGATAAAGCTGAACTATTTTGTACTTGAGGTCAGGAGAGCAAAAGACCATTTCAACAACCCAAACCAAAGCAACTGGGAAACAAATATTAATACTGGAATGCCATTCTTGCTAATGACCTGAGTTTGGTTCCTAGTACCCATGTCAGTGGCTCACAACCTTTGGTGGTATTTTATTTGTACTGAAATGTGATTTTGATTGTATGTTAATAAATAAAGTTGCCCGGGGGTCAGAGCTATTAGAGCCATAGCAAGAGCGTGGCGGTGGTGGCACACGCCTTTAATCCCACAGATCTCTGTGTGTTCAGGGATACAGCCAGCATTGGAGACATATGCCTTTAAGACCTGGAGGGCTGTACAGACAGGCAGTGATGAGGCAGTCATGTGTTTGGGTTTGCAGCCAATGAGAAGGCAGAACAGAAAGACTATGTAAAGACATACACACAGGAAGTAGCTCTCTTTCGGAGAGGTAGGAGCAACGCAGGAGCAAGGGTAAGATTTTAGCTCTGAGCTCTGACCTCTTGGCTTTCTCTTTTACATTGGTTCTGTGTTTCTTATTTAATAAGACAGTTGGTTACATCTACAACAACCTTTTGTAACTCGACCTCTAGTGGGATCTAAGCCCTGTCCTTCTCAGGCATGTGCTCGCATGCACACAAAGGCACACTAAAAATAGGGGCTAGAGAGATGACTTAAGACCACTGGCTGCTCTTCTAGAGGATTCAGGTTCTATCCAGCATCCACATGAAGCTAACAAGTGTCTGTAAGTTCAGTTCCAAGATATTCGATGTAGACTCCCTGGGCACATGATACAGATATACATGAAGGCAAAACACTCATACACAAGAATAAAGTTAAAATAAAATTAACATTTAAGAATATACAAATAGGAGCTGGAGAGATGGCTCAGTCATTATGAGCCAGCACTGTTCTTCTAGAGGACCTGAGTTCAATTCCCAGTACCCACCCATCTGGTGGCTACAACCACCTGTAACTTCAGCTCCGGGGATCTGACACATCTGGCCTCCACAGGCACCCATACTCATATGCATCTACACACAGACACACATAATTAAAAGTAAAAATAAATCTTTAAAAAAACAGAATGCACAAATAATTCCTGCTAAGCACATTCCAACAAAACTAATTACAACAGAGAAAAACTGAAACCAATCTAAAGCCTGACAAGCATAAATGGTTAAGCAATCCAGATAGCATATTGTTAAGAATAAAATGCTCCTGCCTCTAACAGACACAAGAATGCACACACATACATTTAAATGTATGCACATGCAATGGTATTATGCTCAAAAAGAGTAAGCCAGGAAAAATCAGTATTTATGAAGGCTAAGATCATTAACCAGAAACTAGAGGAACATAAATAGGATTTTATGTTCAGTGGACTCCTGTTTCTCTGCTAGAAAATTAAACATAAAACTTTGTTGTTGTTGTTGAGACAAGGTCTCTTTTCATATCCCTGTCTGTCCTGAAACTCATTATGTAGACGAGGCTGACCTCCACCTCAAGAGATGAGCTTGTCTCTGCCTCCCAAGTGCTAGCATTAAAGGTGTGCAAGGTGACAAAGTAGCCAAACCCTCAGTCTCTCAAATCCACCCTGAGACAAGGCAGAACGAGGATGTAAAAGACTGATTGCCACATACATGAACGGAGCTGTACTTGCTTCACTCCGCACTCATCCAGCACAAAGACAGTGCTACCCTATGAAGTCTAAAGTACCTTCCAAGGGGGGCACATAAGAAGCCAGCATGACTATCCTTGTGTTATAGAGGGGAAGGACCAGAAATAATAGAAACAGTATCCAAGTCCCTTCTGCCCTCCTTAAGAAACATGGGGTAGTGTGGTCTGAACCTTACGTTCTCCTGTCCCAATTCCTGGGTTGAAACATAGACCCTTAGGAAATGGTACTATGAAGGAAAGCCTTTTAGGGGATGACCAGGTCCTAGGGGCAGAGCTCCCATGAATGGTTTAGTGTCCTCAAAAAATGGCCTAAAGAAGTTCTTCCATTCCTTCCACCACATGAAGACATACCTGCATATAGACCAGGAAGAAAATGAAACCTCACCAGACTCTGAATCTGTGGGCACCTAAATCTTAGATTTCCAGCCTCCCAAACTGTGAAATAAATTTCTGTTAGGAAGAGAAAGGGAAGGAGTATTCACAAACGAGCAGTTACCATCCTGACTGATGTAATAAAAATTTAAACTGTTTACTATGCAGAGTACCTCCCCACTGGGAGGAAAGGGAAGAAGTGTAAGTTCTCCACACAAGCAAGCTGGAGGAGAGGCCAGCAACACACCCTTGTTTCTACTGGCCAATGCGGAGCAGCTGAGAAGATGAAAACTGAACATTCAGAAATATGATGTCTTGCCTACTTTATCCTTACATCTATCAAATTGAAAACCTCAAAGGGCCCGGTAAATTTTCAAAAAGATACTCAAAGACTTTGTGAGAGAAACCAAAACAAAACAACCACTGAGCTTGCAGACCACCTATAAATTCACTCACTCTCATCTCTAGTCTACTATGTCCTACGACACTTCTCTGCAGCTTCCCCTGAAGACTCCAAGTCACAAGCCTTTCCTCATCTGCTCTTGAGGTATATGTGGACACAATATCAGACTTCATTAATTTCTTCTCTAGTGGTTGCTAGAGGAGCTGGAAATGTTATTTTTCTCTCTGAGGAATTATGAATACAACACACATTCACTGTTCAGTTAAAGGCTAAGTACTCATTTGTAAAAGCTAGCTACTGGAAAATTACAAGAAAAAATCCAGTGTGCCTGCAAGACTGGACCTCACTTTGGGTCTGGAGGCAGAACTTTCTGCTCTGCGGGGTACCACAGTTAAAGACTGAACTGTTAGCCTGGGTCAATCTCATAGACTGAATCTTGGAGATTCATAGGCTTTTTTTTTTTTTTTAAAGATTTATTTACTTATTATGTACACAGTGTTCTGTCTGCATGTATGCCTGCAGGGCAGAACTCATTACAGATGGTTGTGAGCCACCATGTAGTTGCTGAGAATTGAACCTAGGACCTTTGGAAGAACAGCCAGTGCTCTTAAGCGCTGAGCCATCTCTCCAGCCCCTAGATTCACAGGCATTTTTTACAGATACAGGTTTGTTTGTTTCTTTTTAAAACTAGTGTGATTGTGTCAACACAACACAGGATAGCTGACAAATTTAAATCTAAAGAGAAACAGCAAAATGCAGTGGAAACTTTAATAGCCTCCCTAAAGGTCTAAAACAACCTCAGAGTTCACAACTGTGGTAAAGCTAGCAGTCATAAAATAAACACCAGCTTAAAAAATTTAGTATATCAGCCTATTTACAGATTGTAAACGTTTTCTGAACTATTATTTGAACTGTTAAAATTAACAGTTTCAAGGAGATCCTCGGTCCTCCAAATGGTTAAGTATTAGTAACTTAACGAAATAAAGGTGTACTGTGATGCTCTACACCTAATAACATGAAAGCCGCTATCAGCTGTAAACTGAAAAACATGTAGGCGAATGTTCTACGAAGCCAACATTTTCAAGATGGGTTCTTTCTTCCGCCGTATGCTCAAGTGTTTAAAACCATCCCGGAGAAACTCACTTGGAGTCTCTTAAATATGTTTATAGAGATTTTAAAAATACCATTTAAAGGCCAGGAATTAAGTGTCTCGATAACCAGTCTTACTAACGCAGTTTTTATGAGCGTTAGAATGTGTCACAATCCACAGGTTAAAATCAACTGCAAACCTTGAAGTTACGTATCAAAGTCCTAGAGAGAATGAACTGCGGTGACCAGGAGTTCCAGGAAAGTACAATGAAACGGGAAGCAATGAAAAGAAAAGTTACTGGAAGTTGTCGCTCTGCTGGGAGCGCCCTACGTGGGCAGCGGGTCACCCCGGGGAGCTGCGTGCAGGCCGGTCCGAGGGCGACCCGCTCGCCGCCGGAGTCCCGCCTGGGGCGAGTCCCGCCTGGGACGAGCCGCCCGGGCGCCCCGTCAACCCTTCCGAACGCAGCCCGGGGGACGCGGCCCCCGGCCCGCCACAGCTCGGGAATGCGACCCCACCCACGGCTACGCCCCCTCCCGGGCCCGACCCGCCGCCCCCGCAGGCCAGGCGGCCCGCCGGGCCTCCCCCACCTTGCACTCGTCGCTCTTCTTCTCTTCGGTGCAGAAGTTGACCGGCGCCAGGCCGGGCAGGTAGAAGGCGCTGCCCGGGTGCGGGCCCGGGACCGTCCCCAGCAGGAGCAGCGACAGCAGCAACAGCCGTGGGCCTCGCGCTGGCGGCGACGCGGGCGGCCTGGCGCTCATGCCGGCGGCTGCGAGAGGAGGGCGGCCGAGCCGAGGGGGGCGACGCGGGAGCAGGGGCGGGGGGCCCGGAGATCACCTGGAGGCCCGAGCGCCGAGCAGGCCGGCTCGCAACGGCTAGTTCCGGTTGCGCCGGGAGACACCGCGGGCCCCGCGACAGAAACCGAAGCGGGCCTCGACGGAGCATGCGCGGCCCCGCGTGCACATGCTCAGTGCGGGCGCCGCCCGCAAGCGCGGCGGGCTGCTTCCGGGCGGGGCGGGGCGGAGGTCCGCGTTCCGGGTTGGCAGCGCTCCGGCCGGATGACTTCCGTCTGCGGGCTTCCGGCTCGCGCCGTCCGGCTCCCGGGGCCGCTCTGACCCCGCGGAACGCCTGGCTTCTCGGTAACTTCCTGGTACACGCCCGTCAGCTCAGGACTGATGAGCCCAGTACTTACCGGTGGGGACCGAGTCGGTGGATGAAGGAAAGTTCCCACATGTTCCCAAGGAGTAAAAAACAATTTGACCATAAAAAGCCGATGGACCCCCACCGCCCCGGGGAGCCTTAGACGCCAATCGAGTTCCTCCCTCGAGCGCATCATTGTAGAGTATTGAACATTAACAGCCCTGGTGACCGTGACCAGGTTTAAGGAGGGGCAAATTCAGGACGTGGGTAAATTAGGAAGTCTGGAGTCCCGCGGGCTGTCATCTACTTGTGGGTGTTCATAGACTTCTCCCGCTGGTCCAGCACCCCAGAGAACCCCCGACGGGCCCGGCAGAGCGCTCCGGCTCTGGAGCGCCGCCATCGAGCATCGGGACCCTTGGAGGCCCCTGAGCTCGTCAAGGCAGAAAGGAGACTCGGAAGGACCCAGGAGGGTGCCCCTCTTCCTACAGACCTGTGGGACACCGTCGTTCTCCCAGAGGCTCCCACTTTTGTAACACAGGGAGCGGGGAAGTGTGTCCACACACTCAGGTTTGGGCCGGGCGGGCCATGACAGCTCCCGCTGCGCAGAGAAGCAGCGGCTGCTGTCTACAGGGGGTAGACAGGGGGTTCACACCCCATTACTTATTTTTCTGACGCTACCAGACTTGACCTTCCCTGGCGCCGCCTCCGCTCCAACCTTGTCGTTACCATTCTTTCTTCCTCAGGTAACAGCACCCTGCCTCAAACCTCGTTCCCTAGAGCGCACATGCTGTGCGCGGGGCCACCCAACCATGGGCTGGGTCCTTTCCGTGGTCCCCAAGCGCAGAACTACGCCCGGGCTACCGGGCTGGTCGTCTCGGCTTCTCCTTGTGAGAGGGACAATGTACAGTGTGGGTGTCCCTCAATCCCGCCGGTGCCCCGCGGTGTCTACCCCTTCGGGAACTGTATTTATTGGTTCACTGTTTGCCCGGTCTCTGCATCTTCCGCCTCCATAACCCGGGCCCGGAGAACCGAGGACGAAGCGAACTAAACGGACGACACACGTTCTAGATCTGAATTTAGAACCGCAGACTCGGGGCGCTGAAGCTTGAGGTTTCCCAGACGCATTTCACCCGCCCTCTTTCACAGAGCAAGACCGAGAACGGCCTCCAGGGTGGCCTGGACCACTCGGTACTGCTGAACCCACGGGACCCTAGGTGTTTTCCTCCAGTCCCCGCCACTGTCATACTCTGGGCAAAGTAAACAACAACACCCGGACACGCGGAGTCTGAGAACGAAAACGGCGTCGGGATTGCTGACAGAGGACTCGCCCGGAGCGCAGCAGGGACAGGACTACGCAGAGCCGGTACGCCAACGCCTATTTTGACACGTCACCGCGCTTGGCCGCTTTTTGGTTGGTAGACCTCTACTTCCGGATCCGGTCTCTCCTGTATAACGCTCCACCTGCGGTTCCCTAGGTTACCTGATGGCGGGGCGATCCAGGGCTGGGGAGCGCCTGGTTGGTGAACACAGATGGGCGGAAACGCGAAAGGAGTGGAGAGTTCTCTTCCAAGCTGGGAAAAAGGGAACTTTCCTCTGCGTTTTCCCCACGGACCGCGATGCTCTTTTCCGCACACTAATGATAACGCTGGCTGGAACAAAACCTGAGGAATGTGATTTTCCTCTGTGCTGCAAACTGCATTTGTCAATTCGGAGAAGCTGAGGAAAGGAAGGGAAGGGGTACTTTTATTAATAATGGATGCGGAGTTTCAGTACGGAATGATGAAAAATGTCTGGGAGGGATGAAGAGGTGGCTGCATAATT
Source organism: Peromyscus maniculatus bairdii (assembly GCF_049852395.1). NCBI lineage: Eukaryota > Metazoa > Chordata > Mammalia > Rodentia > Cricetidae > Peromyscus > Peromyscus maniculatus. Next base: position 119,643,118 of record NC_134860.1, on the reverse strand, counting down.
CAATATACTATGTCTCTGAGTTTTACACTCAAAATGGTTAAAATGATAAATTTTATTATGCATAGTTTACCATAGTTAAATAAAAAATCCAGAATTCTAACCCCCCCCCCCCGCACTCTTCTCTATTGAGATATTTTAGACGTCCATTTCTGAGTTTCTCACATGGTATGAATAGAATGACCAGATTTAGCAAATAAATATACAGATAGCCATGTTAAGCGATTTAATTTCAGATGGTCAATGAATACAATATTACACGGGGCATACATGTATATTATCTGATCATCCTATTCATGTGTCAAGTGTAAATTATAAGTGCCTTACATTTGAAAAAAAGTGTGCATTACCCATTATTAGCTATATGTCTGTAAATGAAAGCATCTTCAATATTTTTCTAGAATGGGGGAAAATAAACCAAAAGCGGGTTGTCTTTCAATTTCTGCCAGAGAACGTAGTCAATGACGGGTCAGAATATCCTACCCAAGATATGCCATTTCGGGAGAAAGATAGTTCTGGGTTAAAGGCAACAGAAAACTACTGGCACAGGATCGCCTCCTCTTCTGTCTAAGCAGTACAGAGATTTTCCTTTTTAGAAGTAGCAGTGGAGCCGGGTGGGCTACATGGGAGACTGAGATAAGGATCACAAGTTCAAGACCTGCCGGAGTTGCAGATCCTTGAATTCCGGGAGAGTTTGAGAGACTTAATGAAACTGTGTCTTTAAGACGTTAAAAAAAAAAAAAAAAAAAAAAAAAAAAAAAAAACACAGGGTGGGGTTTATGGTATCTTGCTTGCCTGTGTGTTAGGTCCTAGTTTCAACCTTTAGAACACACACACACACACACACCAGTAGCAAGCAGGAGATGAATTATTTGGCCAAGAAAACCGAACTTCTCCTAACTGGAAAGACTGAAGACAATACCAACAAAAATCTTCATAATAAACCTTAACAACCAACCCTAATCTATCACATATTTCCTCATTGCTGTTCCAATTTACAGCCTGTGACTCAAACCCCCTTTTAACTAGTAACTTCTGCTGCTGCTTTTACACAGTAGATATTCTTGTAAGAACAACTGCTTCTTTTGGTTTTCATTTCTTTTCTGTGAAGCCCCCATACACATAAAAACAAGAATAAATATGTCTTCTGTCAGATGACTAATTTTTAGTTGTTGGTTAAAGAAAATCCATTTTCTATAGTATAACTTGGAAGTAAAACTGGCCTTGGAAAAATAAACTACTGATCAGACAGGTCATTTTTCAAGTTATGAGATCTTGAATGGGGCAGGACATGGTGGCGCAGGCCTTTAACCCCAGCACTCGAGGCAGAGGCAGGCGGCTCTCTGTGAGTTCGAAGCCAGCCTGGTCTACACCTGGACTACCTATCTAGACAGACCTTGTCCCAAAACAAACAGACACAGGATGGTCCTAGTGTTAGTCTTGTTTCCAATGCTATGACAGAATTCCCGAGAAGATTGCGTAATGGAGGAAAGATTTATTTTGGTTTATGCCTTTGGGGATTTGTCCATGATCCACTGGCTCTGTTGGGTTTAGTGTGGCAGAGCATCATGGCAGAGGGCATGGTGAAACAGGAGTTCTTCACCTCATGGCAGCAAGGCGGGAGGGAGGGAAGAAAGGAGAGGGAGGAGAAGAGTGGGAAAAGGAGAGGAGAGACATCAGGAAAGGATAAAGCTCTCAGAAATATATTCACTGGGACCTACTTCCTCCAAATAGGCCTCATCTCCAAAGGGTTCCACTGCCTCCCACTGATGCTATCACATTAGTCACTCACTCCCTTAGAACAGTTCAGAGCTCTCATTTCCAATTACCTACCTCTCAATGACTGTACCCACCAAATCTTCAACACATGAGCCTTTGAGAAGATGCTTCAAATCCAAACCATAGCAGTTCCCAAATGGACTCTGTAGTGATTTGAATGACAATGGCCCCCATGGGCTCATATATTTGACTACTTGGTCCCCAGTTAGTGGAACTGTTTGGGAAGGATTAGGAGGTGTGCCCTTGTTGGTAGAGATGTATAGCTAGAGTTTTCCTGCCTGGCCCACAGTCAGGACAAATCTCTCTCACCCGCCAGTCCCACAGCTGCTCAGACCCAACCAAGTAAACACAGAGACTTATATTGCTTACAAACTGTGTGGCAGTGGCAGGCTTCTTGCTAACTGTTCTTTTTTTTTTTTTTTTTTTTTTTTTTGGTTTTTCGAGACAGGGTTTCTCTGCATAGCTTTGCGCCTTTCCTGGAGCTCACTTGGTAGCCCAGGCTGGCCTCGAACTCACAGAGATCCGCCTGGCTCTGCCTCCCGAGTGCTGGGATTAAAGGCGTGCGCCACCACTGCCCGGCTGCTAACTGTTCTTATAGCTTAAATTAATCCATTTCCATAAATCTATACCTTGCCACGTGGCTCGTGGCTTACCAGCATCTTCACATGCTGCTTGTCATGGTGGTGGTTGGCAGTGACTCCTTCTGCCTTCCTGTTCTTTCTTTTCTCCTCTCTGTTAGTCCCGCCTATACTTCCTGCCTAGCCATTGGCCAATCAGTGTTTTATTTATTGACCAATCAGAGCAACACATTTGCCATGCAGAACATCCCACAGCAGAGATGTGTCACCGAGGGTGGGCTTTGAGGTTTCAAAAGCCCACCCCTTTCCAGTTAGCTCTCCCTCTCTCTGCCTCCTAATCATGCATAAGGATGGAAGCTCTCAGCCACTTCTCCAGCGCCAGGCCGGCCTGCCTGGCACATGCTCCCCACCAAAATGGTTACTGTGAAATGGTGAGCCCCAAATTAAATGCTTTCTTTTGTAAGTTGCCTTGGACATGGTGTTTGGTCACAGCAATAAAAAAGTACCTTGGTGCCTTGTAAATCAACATGGGACTTACACAGAGGGATTTATTTGGTCAGCATAACCTGGAAAACTGAAAACCACAGGAGCAAACCAAAGTGTCAGGGAGGACAGTGGTGGAGTGCTATGAGGTAGAAGAATATAACTTATCCCTGATACTAATTCTGTTCGCTCTGCCTTTGACTCACTGAAATGTCTGTTTAAAATTTAGAATGCTAAATTCAAGCAGCTCTCCTCTCAGAATGTCTTTGTTGTGAACAAGTTTGTTAAAATATTACTTATTTGTGCAGGGTAGTGGTGGAGCACACCTTTAATCCCAGCACTCGGGAGGCAGAGGCAGGCGGATCTCTGTGAGTTCAAGGCCAGTCTGGTCTACAGAGTGAGTTCCAGAGCAACCAAGACTACACAATGAAATTCTGTCTCAGGGGAAACAATATCACTTACTTATAAACTACTTTTAAACAAGTTTATTGAGGTATCATGCAATTCACACATTATAACTGTTCAGCTCAATGATTTTTACTAAATTTAGTTGTATAGCAGTGACTGCAATCAGTTTCAGGACATTTCCATCACTCCAACAGGATCCTTCATGCTCTTGGACACCTTGTCTTCTTTTTGACACACAGTACCAGGAACCACTAACTTTCTGTCTCTATAAACCTTTCTGGGATTTTCTTTCTTTTAATAAATTAATAAGTTGTCATTGTATTTATCCATCAGTTCCAATGTGTAGCTCAAATAAACTCAGAAGAAGTTGTAGTTGGACTTTCTTTCTTTTGGGACTGCCAACCCCCAAATAATGACATGGAGACATTGCTAATTTTGAAAGTTTGGCCTTTAGCTTAGGATTGTTCCCAACGGCTCTTATAACTTAAATTAACCCGCTTCTATCAATCTATGTTCTGCCACGTGGCTTTCTACCTCTCCTTCATTCTGTTTGTCTGACTCCCTCCCTGTCTCCCTGCCTCCTGTGTGAGATTCATCCCCCTGCAGTCCTCTCTCTGCCCAGAAGTCCCGCCCAGTCTCTCCTGCCCAGCCATTGGCCATTAAGCTTTTTGTTAAACCAATCACAACAATACATCTTCACACAGTGTACAAATATCCTGCAACAAGAAGTCAATATGTTTTTAGTGTTTGACAAACTCATAGTCTGACTGTCACATGGTCCCCAAAGTCAAGGCACTCCAGACATCTGGAACATCCTGTGGTTCTGTTGTTGCAGCTTGCAGACGGAGAGACTCTTGGTCAGGATTGGAGCCTGAGCTGCATGGGCTGGGGGACTACTTTAGGAAACAGAGTTTTGCTGTAGATTGGCTCTTGTCAAGAAGCAGGTGGAATTCTTAAGAGTTCTGACATTATTATCCATTGCCATACTTACAAGACAAACCATATGCCACTTAAAAATCTATTCCGATCTGAGGTTGAGTGTTGAAATTTGCCCAGCTGTAAGTAACACATCTGATCTAAACGGAAGCCAGATGAGCCCAAGGCTGCCACTGTGATTGGTTCAAAAACACCAGCCTACAAGGGATGGTGTCTGTTGATCATTTGTGCTTTCGATAGTGTTGAGAGTTTTGTGTGCTGCTTAGGTATGATTACAGACAGTGTGTTTTGGTCTTGACTCATCAAGGTTAGAGTGACATTGTCTGATGTTCATGCCCTGTGGGATTGAATAGAAGGGAAGAACTTCAAGACCAACTGGCCAATCCAGATCCTCACAGCAGTAACTGCATTTCTCTCTCAGCAAGATATTACCCAGGTAGCACCTGGGCAGGAAACTCATCAGACATTCAGTCCTGTGTACTACTAAAACTGATGCCTTTTTCTTTGTACTTTTTGAGGGATAAAGTATGTAGATGAATTCAAGGCCTCACACACCCCGAAAAAAATGTTCTACAATTGAGGATCACACCTCAAAAGTCCATGTCTTTTTCTTTCCTTTTCTTTTCTTTCATTTTTTTTTTCTTTTTGGTTTGTTGAGACAGGGTTTCTCTGTGTAGTCCTGGCTGTCCTGTAGACCAAGTTGGCCTTGAACTAAGGAATCCTCCTGCCTCTTCTCCTGAGTGCTGGGATTTAAGACATGCACTACTACCACCTGGCCCCATGCCTTTTTCTTGATGCATCTAAAACCATCAGACCACTGAATTAATGCCAACACTCAATCTCAGATTGGGATCGTGTTACAGATTTTTAAATAATTCATCTTATAAGTGAGGCTGTGAGCGGTAACATCAGTATTCTGTTTGCATCCTCCTGTGACCTTAGGAATCCAATCTTTTAAATGCGCTTCAGCAGTATAACATATAATTAATACAACCCCTGTGCACAAATCAATCTATTTCAAAATGACCACCAAGAAGAAAACAGCAAGTCATTAGGACCGTCTTATCACAATTACACTGTCAGTGTCAGTAAAAACAACACGCTCTACCTCATTGTTCAGCAGAATTACAAATTAGAATTTCACTGACAGAACTATAGAACCAACACAACTAAAATATTTTAAGTATTTGTTTTATTTTTAATTATGTGTACATGTGTGTGGATGGGGGTATGCAGATGTGAGTGCAGGTGCCTGAAGATGGCAGAAGAGGGTGTTGAATTCCCCGGAGCTGGAGTTACAGCAGCTGGGAGTGATCCTCTGCAAGGAAGGCAAGTGCTCTTAACACTAGGTCATCTCTCTAGTCCCATAACTAACAATTGAAAGACTGATACACCAAATGTTGACAAGGGCGTAGAACAGAAGCATACACTATGAGTGACAATGTAACTGTGAATACTGCTAGGGATACAGTTCAATGGTAGGGTGCCTGCCCATCAAGAGGATACACATCTGGAAATTTTGCTTGGCATGCATATTCTACAACTCAGAAATTCTATTCCTCCCTCTAAAAGCTTATTACTTCACCAAAAGATGTATTCACCTAAATAGAACTCAGACGTTCATCTTTAAGGTGGATAAAACACCAGACAGTGAAAGAAGAGATTACTATTAAATAATACAACACACATCAGGCTCGCCAGCATTGTTGTAAGACAACAAAAACACTTGCAGGCTTATGTAAGGTTCAAAAACAGGCAAACCTAAACTGTGCAGTCACCTTAAAAATATTTGTTACTTACTTGTATGTGTGTATCTGTTCATATCTCTGCATTGGGAACGTGCTACATGTATGCAGGTAAGGGAATTAGACCCCTTGGAGCTGGCATTACAGGCAGTTGTAAGCCACCTGAGATGGGCGCTGGGAACCAAGTGCTCTTAACTGCTGAGCCATTTCTCCAGCCCCAGGAAGTTACTATTTGAATCAGAAAGAGGTAGAAAATAGGAGGGTGGGAGGCCTCAGCTGCTGCATTGTTGGTGATGCTTGTGTCTAGACAGACATCTGCCACTCTTCTCAAAGTGAGTAAGATGCACCTGTCCTAGGGTTTCTATTGCTGTGAAGAGACACCATGACCACAACTCTTATAAAGGAAAATATTTAACTGGGACTGGCTTACAATTTCAGAGGTTTAGTCCATTATCAAAGCAGGAAGCATGGTAACTGCAGATACGGTGCTAAAGAGGCAGCTGGGAGTTTCCCATCTGAATCCACAGGCAGCAGGAAGAGACTGCCACAGTGAGCCTGGCTTTAGCGTCTGAGACCTCACAGTGACATACTTCCTCCAACAAGGCCACCTCCTAATAGTGCCGCTCCCTATTGGCCTATTGGGTCATTTTTATTCAAACCACCACACCCTCCCTCCCTCCACATGGGACATGGAGGCATGCAGGCAGACATGGTGCTGGAGAAGGAGCAGAGCTATACATCTGGATTGGCAGGCAGCAGGGAGAGAGAGAGAGAGAGAGAGAGAGAGAGAGAGAGAGAGAGAGAGAGAGAGAGAGAGAGAGAGAGAGAAAGAGAGAGAGAAAGAGAGAGAGAAAGAGAGAGAGAAAGAGAGAGAGAGAGAGAGAGGATCTGGCTTGAGCATTTCAAACTCCAAAGTTCACCCCAGGAGCACACTTCCTCCAACAAGGCCATATGTACTCTAACAAGGCCACATCTCTTAATAGTGCCACTCCCTAACGACCAAGCATTCAAATATATGAGCCTATGGGGGGGCATTCCTAACCAAACCACCACAATACCTGAGACCACAGCAATGCTAATAGATCCATGTCGTTCTTTTATAACTGATAAGGAAATTAACATGTGTTCATTTCTGTTAGAAATGAATGGCATGTGCCATTCACTCATGATCTATGTTTAAGAGAATTGAGTACAACATTCTGGATTGTTTTTCTTGGACTCCTGGCTGTGACTTTCAGAAGCTTCACTGGAGTAGCTGCACTATATGGATTTCACTGGAATAAAATGCCAAGCACAGTTTTCAGAACAGCATCTACAAAGAGAGGCAAAGACAAAGGGCACATAAACCCGGACGCTATTGCCCAACGCAGGCAGTGAGGCTCTTTACCACAGCTGCCACAGAGCATCAGCTGGAAGACCCAATGCATACAAGTCCCCAGAAGAAAAACACCTTGGGGTAGGGCTGCAGAGATGCCTCAGGGGTTAAGAGCACTGACGGCTCTTCCAGGGGCCCTGGGTTCAATCCCCAGCACCCACATGGCAGCTCACAACCGTCTGTAATTCCAGCTCTAGGGGACCCAACACCTTCACACAGACACACATTTTTTTAGTTTTGTTTTGTCTTGTTTTTTTTAATTTTTAAAAAAGAAAAACACTTCGGAATAATCAGGGAGTAGAATGTTCATAGAAAATCAAATCTCAATTGGGAGATCTAGGAAGATCTCTAGGGAGATCAATAAAGGGCAACCATAAAACACTTCCATGGAGTCACACACAGCCATGTTTTTCTTGAGCATAATATCTGTGTGGAGTGATTATCACCTCTGCATCTTGCTTACCCTTCACAGCCACCACACAAGACTTTTGTAAACCTAACTTTCCTCCCCTTTCTCTTCCCCTTTTCTTCTTAGTGCTGGGCTGAACTAGACCTTTGAGTTCTTCATTTCCCATCCTCATGCCTACTGACACAAGAGATGGTTTAGATGACGTTTAACCCTTGGGAGGGTTCTGAAGTTCACCGTGTGTGGTGGTTGGAACAGGAATGGCTTCCATGGACTCATATATTTAAATGCTTGGCCATTAAGGAGTGTTGCTACTTAAGAGGGGTTAGGAGGTGTGTCACTGGGGGTGGGCTTTGGGATTTCAGAAGCCCAAGCCAGACCCAGTGGCTCTTTCTCTGGCTTCCTGTTGCCTTTGAATCTGCATGTAGAACTCTCAGCTACCATATCTGCCTGTGTGCTGCCATGCTCTCCATCATAACAATAATAAACCAAACCTCTGAAACTGTAAGCGAGCCCCAGTTACGAGCTTGTAAGGCCTGCCGTGATCATGGTGTCTCTTCACAGCAACAGAACACTGACTGAGACACTGGGCTTAAAAGTACTACCATATGGTTGAGTGGCTGAACAGCACACTGGAAGACTGTGCTGATGTTAGGAGTTGACACCCACTTCAGCCACATTCCACTACAGTTGTGGGCCATCAGAACACAGAGATAAGAGCAGCAATCTCAGTGACTCTTACACTTCAGATAGAGGGGACTGGGCTCCTTTTCAAGTGCTATAAGAAAAAAAAAATGCACAGAAGACAAAAAGAGAAAAAGTATTCAACACGCATTCATATAGAGCTTTCCTGCAAATAAAAAGTGTATACTTTAAAAAAGACCAATAAGTACGTTTTTAGGATGCCAGGAAAGCAAAGTTAGAGTGCTGTGCATGTGGCTCAGCTGGCAGGAGGAGTGTTTGCCTAGCACAGAGGAGGCCCTGAAGTCCATCCCCAGGCACGCACAAACCAGCATGGCGGCTCCCACCAGCAATTCCAGCATTTGGCAAGTGGAGGCAGAGGATCGGAGGGTCAATGTCATCCTCATCGACGCTTGAGCCCAGCCTGGGATACATGAGACTGTGCCTTAAAAAGAGGGGGAAGGGGCTGGAGAGACGGCTCAGCAGTTAAGAGCACTTGTTGCTCTTGCAGAGGACCCAGGCTCAATTCCCAGCACCCACGTGGTGTCTCTCGGCCCTCTGCAACTCCAGTTCCAAAGGAACAATACTCTTTTCTGGCATTCTTGGGCACCAGGCACACATGCAGGCAAAACGTGCACGTACATAGAAATGAATATATATATTATGTTATATAATATATATATAAAGTAAATGAATATATATTATATATATAAAGTAAAGTTACAAAGTCTGGAGAGATGGCTCAGTTCTTGCAGAGGACATGAGTTTGGTTCTCAGAACCCACATCATATAACTCACAAATGCCTGTGACTCTAGTTCCAGGCAGTCTGATGTTCTTTGGCATTTTCAGGCACCTACATGCACATGGTGACATAAACTGACAAGACACACACACCCACATCAACTTAAAAACGTAAAACAAAAAGACAATGACAATATTCAACCCATTTCACACTCTGACGAGTGCTCCCAGCGTCTGGAGGATGGTTCCCATATTCTTTAAATGCTTTATGAAAGTATAACCTGCAAGAATAATAATTCTAACTTTCAGGATCTATTCTTGAGAAGTATTTTGAATGTGAAAGAAATCTAGCTCTAAGTATCACTTAAATTCACTTAAATGCCCAACATAGAAATTTGCTGAATAAATATGGTACCACAGCTGGCAATGGAATGGTACTCTGCAGGCATTACAAGTACAGTGAGGAGAACTAATAACATGAGATGTGTTTGAAATAACATTGGAAAATGAAAAACTACATCATAGAAGAGCATGCACATTATGACCCTAGCTTTTGTTCAAATGTTGTCAGGGTTGGAAGTATGGTACAATGATCGAGAACTACCCTAGTGTGTACAAGATTCTGGGCTCCATTCCCAGCTAACACACAAACAGAAAAGCAATGGAAGAGAATGAAGACACAAACTGGAAGAAGACATCTTTGAATTTTCTAAACAATATAGGACTTGTGGATATATATATATATATATATATATATATATATATATATATATATATATGACTTTAAAACTCTATAGGAATCCAGCACTTAGCTGAGGCAGGAAGATTGCAAGTTTCAGACCAGCATACAGGCTATAATGCTACATAGTGAGACCCTCTCTTTAAAAAAAAGTTAAAGACTTGAACAGATGATTTTTTCAAAAAGGGTGTACAGATGGTTCGTAAGGTCAAGAGAGGATGATCAGTGTCACTAAATAACAGGAGTGCAAACGAAATCACTGTGAGATGCAGAAGAATGTCATAATAACCCACCCGTTCTATAATTTGTATATGCAAATCAAAATAGCTTTAAACCTGATGAGCTACCTTTATGTACTTGTTAGAATGCTGACAACCAAGTGATGACAAGGTTGGAAACACCACAGTCTCATGTATTGCTGCAGAGAATGGAAAACAGGATGGTAGTTTCTCACAGAGTTGCATATGCACTTACTATGAGACCTGGTAATCTCACTTTAAACCCCAGAGAAACTAAAACATATGCAGGCACAAAATTTACACCAAAGATATGTGGCAGCTTTACTCATAACCACCCAAGCGGAAGACAATCAGAATCTCTTTTAAGTTGTAAATAAATTACAGTGTATTAATATAATGCTATTCATTCATATATTCATATAATGCTATATTCGTTGTCTTAGTCTGCTTTCTATTGCTGTTATAAAGACCATGACCAAAAGCAACTTGGAGAGGAAAGGGTTTATTTTATTGTATGGCTTACAGGTTAGACTATCATCAGCAGAAGCCAAGACAGGAACCTGGAGGCCGGAACTGAAGCTGAGACCATGGAGGAATAAGTTACTACATTGTCCCCACGGCTTGCTCAGCCTGCTTTCTAATAATCCTAGGACCACATGCTGAGGGGGTGCTTCACTCCCAGCTGGCTGGGTCCTCCTCTATCAGTTAGCAATTAAGAACATGCCTCTCAGATTGCTTTCAGACAGTCTGAAAGCATTTTCTCAGCGGAGGCTCCTCCTCCTGTTTGACTCTAGCTTGTTATCACGTTGACAACAGCAACCAAACAAAAAACTGCTGGGACATTAGTCACCAATAAAAGGGTCGACCATCACTGCACACCACATCCTGAGATCTCTCAGGTACACTATGGAAAAGAGTGTGGTCCAATCCCAGTCACATGATCTCCCCCCTCCCCTCCCAGGACCTCACCATGTAGTCCTGGCCTGCCTGGAAATCTGTGTAAGTAGGCTGGATTCAATTTCATAAAGAACTGCCTGCCTCTGCTTCCCAAGTGCCAGGACTAAAGGCATTCACCACCATAGCTGACAATATGCTAATTCAATAAACTTGAAACTGTCACAACCAGAGAGCAGATGAGAAGTTCTTGGAATGAGTCCTTCTCTGCCCTGCCAGCCAGCTCCCAAATAATGACCAGAGACTTATTATTAATTATGAAAGCTTGGCCTTTAGCTTGTTTTCAATTAGCTCTTATAACTTAAATTAACCCATACTTTTATTAATCTACATTCTACCACATGGCTTTGACCTTTATCCCATTCTGCATGTCTGACTCACTCTGCGTCTCTTTAGTGCCTAGATCCACCTCCTTCTTCCTCTCTCCGTGCCCAGAAGTCCCGCCTATACATCTTGCTTAGTTATTGGCTATTCAGCTCTTTTTTGTTTTGTTTTGTTTTGTTTTGAGACAGGGTTTCCCTGTGTAGCTTTGCGCCTTTCCTGGAACTCACTCTGTTGCCCAGGCTGGCCTCGAACTCACAGAGATCTGCCTGACTCTGCCTCCCAAGTGCTGGGATTAAAGTTGTGCACCACCACCACCCCGGCTAAAGCCAAATTTAAAGCAGGCTTCAATTAAATACTGGCCAGGTGGATGGGTTCTGGCTAGCTCCATACGCAGGTTTCTGGGAAACGACCCCAAATCGAGTTTTGCAAGGGCTTAAGAAGGAAAACTCATGATTCATTGCATTTCCCATCAGATCCATTCAGGGGCAAGCATACAGCCTGACGTATTTCCTGCATGTGAACCTCCTGCCCACATGGGATCAAGCACATCTGGTGCAGATGGGTCAAACAAACTTGTTTAGGGGAGTGAAAACATGTGGCCGGCTATTTAGCTCTTTAATACACCAATCACAGCAATATATCTTCACAGTGTACAAATATTCAACACTTGCCCTTTCTTTTCTAAATAAAAAGGAAAGGTCTTAACTTTAACATAGTAAAACTATATATATTAAGAACAATTACCAAGCAAGAATTACATTTATAATGTCCATTTATATTTGGCAAATTTGGAGAAATTACTTTATTATCTATCCTACCTTGCTGAGTCAAAAGTTTTGTACCTAATTTACTTTCTATCCTAATTTGTATTATCAACCCAAAACTATCTTTTTAGACCTGAACTTTTTTTTAGATAAACAACTTAAACTTTTATGTCTCTCAACCTTATAAACTTTATATCTCTTTTGTGAGTTTCTTTTCTGAATTTGGTAGCAAGGAAAACTGTAACTATAACTATCTAGTCTTTAACTCCATCAAAGACCCCAGAAAGATATATTACCTGAGTAAACAGAAAATGCGGAGCAAGCAACTTCCAAAACCAGGAAACGACTGAGAGATATGGCAGCCTGAACAATCACCCAAAGTTCCTCTGTAACATTGGGGCATCAATCTTCAGCCTGCAGGTCTCGAATATCTGATAGACTTTCTTACGAAGCAGGAATTTTGAAGGATGGTCCTACCTTGTCTTGGCAAAGTTTGGCAGTCATTTTCCTTTATGTCCTGCTCATCCAGCTTGGGCAGCAACTGTCACCAGTCAAGGAAAGGGCAGATTCTTGTCCAAATGGCCAGCTTTTTGGAACTTCTTCAATGCCCATCATCCTTTTTTGAAATAAATTGGTGCTGCTAAGAGCAGAAATGTCTCACTCTCCTGAAAAGTCTTGGGTTATTAAAACATCCTAAATGCTATATTATGTAGGTTTCTGAAGTGTTTGAAGACTGTCTATATAAAATATATCTCTGTTTGACCTTGAAAACATACCTACCATGGCCACAGATTTGATTGTTAGATGACTACCAATCTGTCTTTTTTTTTGTTTTGTTTTGTTTTGATTTTTTTTTAAAGACAGGATTTCTCTATGTAGTTTTGATGCCTGTCCTAGATCTTACTCTGTAGACCAGGCTGGCCTCAAACTCACAGAGACCTACCTGGCTCTACCTCCCGAGTGCTGAAATTAAAAGTGTGCACCACCATCATTCGGCATTACATTATATTTTTAAATGAGCTGCATAGGTACAATACCTTAAACAAAAGTAGAAATACACACACACACACACACACACACACACACACACACACGTAAAGTAATAAAAATAACCTCAAATTTGTATCAATATACAAAAATATCTTAAACAAGAATAGAAACAGTATGGGTTTTTTTGTCCATTCTCTCTTTTTTTTATTTTATTTTTATTTTTTTTATTAAAAGATCTTCTATTCATTTTACATATCAACCTCAGATTCCCATGTCCTCCCTCCTCCTGTCCCCCAGCTTCCCCCTGAATCCATCCCCCATCCCCTCCTCCAAGGCAAGGTCTCTCCTAGGGAGTCAGCAGAGCCTGGTACATTCAGTTGAGGCAGGTCCAAGCCCTTCCTATTTTCTTTTCTATTAAGTTTAGTGTAACTGGATTTATGTTTGGGTCTTTGATCCACTTGGACTTGAGTTTTGTGCATGGTGACAGATATGGATCTATTTGTAATCTTTTACATATTGACATCCAGTTATGCACCATTTGTTGAAGATACTTTCTTTTTTCCATTGTATAGTTTTGGCTCCTTTGTCAAAAACCAGGTGTTCATATGTGCATGTGTTAATGTCAGGGTCTTCAATTTGATTCCATTGGTCCATATGTCGGTTTTTATACCAGTACCAAGCTGTTTTTATTACTATAGCTCTATAGTAGAGCTTGAGGTCAGGGATGGTGATGCCTCCAAAGGTTGCTTTATTGTATAGGATTCTTTTAGCTATCCTGGGTCTTTTGCTTTTCCATATGAAGTTGAGTATTTTTCTTTCCAAGTCTGTGAAGAATTGTGTTGGGATTTTGATGGGGATTGCATTGAATCTGTAGATTGCTTTTGGTAAGATTGCCATTTTTAGGCCGGGCGGTGGTGGCGCACGCCTTTAATCCCAGCACTCGGGAGGCAGAGGCAGGTGGATCTTTGTGAGTTCGGGGCCAGCCTGGGCTACCAAGTGAGTTCCAGGAAAAGGCGCAAAGCTACACAGAGAAACCCTGTCTCGAAAAACAAAAAAAAAAAAAAAAAAAAAAAAAAAAGATTGCCATTTTTACTATGTTAATCCTACCTATCCATGAGCATGGGAGATCCTTCCATTTTCTGATATCTTCTTCAATTTCTTTCTTTAGAGATTTAAAGTTCTTGTCAAAAAGGTCCTTCACTTGTTTAGTTAGTGTTATCCCAAGGTATTTTATATTATTTGTGGCTATTGTAAAGGGTGATGTTTCTCTGACTTCTTTCTCAGCCCTTTTATCATTTGTGTATAGGAGGGCTACTGATTTTTTTGAGTTGATCTTGTATCCTGCCACTTTACTGAAGGAGTTTATCAGCTGTAGGAGTTCCCTCGTAGAGTTTTTGGGGTCACTTATGTATACTATCATATCATCTGCAAATAGTGAAAGTTTGACTTCTTCCTTTCCGATTTGTATCCCTTTGATCTCCTTTTGTTGTCTTATTGCTCTAGCTAGAACTTCTAGTACTATATTGAATAAATATGGGGAGAGTGGAAAGCCTTGTCTTGTTCCTGAATTTTGTGGTATCGCTTTGAGTTGAGACTTGGACAAAGGCATTTTTAAGCTGGCCATGGAGGTACTGGCCTTATTTATAATTCCAGCACTCGGGAGGCTAAAGCAAGATCATGAGTTCAAGAGCAGCTATACCATGTAAGGAGACTGTCTCAAAAAAATTATAAATATATATTTAAAAAAGACTGGAAGACAATATGCATGAAAATATTCACAGAGGAGTTTGGGGGGGGCTCTGCTGGGGATCAAGTGCAGAGCTTTGTGCATGCTAGGCAAGTGTTCTACCACTCAGCTACACATACAGCCCTGACAGAGTTATTTCTGTGCAGTCAAATAAAGGTGATTTCCTTTCTGATGAAAAATAATGAACATAACCTTCCCATGTAAAGATTTTTATACAGATGGCTAATAGGCATGCCTTTTTGTATATGTGCACATGCGAGTATATCTTGTAATAGGAAACTTGAGTGATGCCTGGGATTTTATCCGTTCAGCTTTTCCAAACAATAGAGTATCTCTGCATTATTGAAAAAAATGCCTTCTGGGAAGGTTGTTCCTTTTACAGTAATAAGGACCACAGAGCTATCACCTCTGGACATCTCGTGCTTTGCTACAGGCCAGAGTGCAGAGGACACCAGTCCTGACTGTACCACTGGGGTTGTCATTAGCATCCATTACCGCGCAGGCGTGACGACACAATGGAACACTAAGTACCTGCTTCGCTTCCTCTCGGCCCCACGTGGAGTTAACACTCTCATCAACTATGAAGCACCAGGAGGCTGCCAGAGGCCACAGTGGCACTGGCCTATTTGATTTCACTTGGTGAACGAAATCAAAGTTATGCTAGATGCAATAGACAAATTGTTGTACTCGGAGACCTAGAGGGAAGCACTTAAGCCATATTTATCGGGCTTATTTCACTATTACTTCAGCTTTCATGACTGAAGTCTGAGATTCTGGGGGTAAACCTCTCCTGGAGAACAGCTACCCCGGCTACCACTCACTTTCAGGGTCCCAGCCTCCTCCTGTTCCAGTCAGGACCACCAGCAGAAAGGGAGACCACAGGGATTGGACAGGCCGATGATGCTTTCAACAGAAGCACAGTTAATAGCAGACCTCAGACTACAATTTGGCAGTTTGGTGGTGAGCAACTAGTCTGTGCTCCGGAGGGCAAAGCTGTTATCACATGAGGCTCTGAGATGGGGATTGCCTTGGTTCTCAGTAACAGTTCTGGAACTCAAAATGAAAGCAAACAGTTTCATGTGCTGACCTCCACCGTTACCCAAACAGATACATATGTAAATGCACAGAAAGTGGAACAAACACTTAGTGAAAACAGTTAAGACTGGAGGCAGGGAGTCCTAAGTTCATCAGAAATCTTAAGTTTTTTATTTAATTTTTAAAATTACATCCATGTGTAATGTAGGGGTTGGGCACACGGGCCCCTGACCGGTTTGTAGAGCTCAAAGGACAACTTGCAGGAGTCAGTTCTCTTCTTCCATCGTGTGAGTTCTAGGGCTGGTGACGGAACTCATCAGGCTTGCTGGCGGTTACCTCCACCCTCCAAGCCGTCGGCTGCCTGGGGTGGCTTGGGCCGCCCGGGCTGGGTGTTTATAAACACCGGTGTATATGGCTCACCATTCTTGCACCTGGGAGGTCCAGAACAGGTGTCAGGCACCTGTGCAGGGTCCCCATGTTCTGCTATATCATGACAGAAGAGAAAGAAAATGAGACAGGGAAGGAAGAGTTGGGTCCACTCCCCTAGAATAACCCGTGCCAGGCATAAAGGACAGAGGTCTTGTGATTCAATTGCCCCTTAAACAGTGTACCTCTTAATTCTGTTACAAAAGCAATTCAGCATGTGCTAGTGGAGACATTAAAGCCATAACATATTCCGACGGATTTCACAGGGGTTCCAGGGGTGCGGGTACATGCGGTTTATGGAGCCACTGTCCTTAAGAAACAAACTCGTGCCGGGCGGTGGTGGCGCACGCCTTTAATCCCAGCACTCGGGAGGCAGAGCCAGGCGGATCTCTGTGAGTTCGAGGCCAGCCTGGGCTACCAAGTGAGCTCCAGGAAAGGCGCAAAGCTACACAGAGAAACCCTGTCTCAAAAAACCAAAAAAAAAAGAAAAAAGAAAAGAAACAAACTCGTGAAGGCGGAGAAGTGGGACACGACAAAGCCCAGCGACAACCTTTGTCGTAGTTACTTTTCTATCGCTGTGACGAGACACCATGACCAGGACAACCTAGAGACTACTTGGGGTTTACAGTTGCCGAGGGGTGGAGTCCATGAAAGGGAGCGTGGCGGCAGGGAGGCAGGCCTGCACTGGAGCAGAAGCTGAGAGTTCATGTCTGGATCTACAAACAGGAAGGAGCCGAGAACACACTGGAAATGGCTCGATCTTCTGAAACCTCAAAGCCCACCTTCAGTGACCTCCTCCAGCAAGGCCACACCTCCTACTCCTTCCCAAGCAATCTCATTACATGGAGACCAAATGCCCAGAAATACGAGCCTATGGGGGCCATTCTCATTCAAACCACCACAACAAGGTGGTGCACGCCTTTAATCCCAGCACTTGGAAGGCGGAGGCAGGTGGATCTCTGTGTTTGAGGCCAGCCTCGTCTACCTAGTGAGTTCCAGGGCAGCCAGAGCGACACAGTGAGGCACTGTCTTAAAAACCAATCACACAGAACAGAAGGAGCAGCTCCCTAGGAAGAGCACCGCACGGGACGGCAGCTTGAGATTTGGGGAAGCAGCCCACGAGATGATGCAGCTGGGTGAGATGGGCGAGCGGTGCCCAAACGGCTGTCAGGTGGGATTAATCTGAGGTAGAAGAAGCCCATTCTTCCTGCTGAGTAAATGCAGAGTAGAAACATCTAGAAACAGGAAGAGATCTGGAAAGGAACCCGTGGAGAACCTGGAGACCGGGAGCCAGCTGGGACCAATGCAGGTAGGATATGGATTCAGAGCAATCCGCACCCAGGTCATGTCCAGATTTCAGGTGAAGGATTAGGAGAGCCTACAAGGCTGCCTGAGAAAGAACCTTGCTCAACTTGTGAGTCCTCCAAAGGCAGGCGGCAGCATTTCCTGAGTAGAAAGCACCATAAAGGGACAAGCTTAGGCTTCAAGAGCACCTGTTCAGGAGGGGCGAGGTAAAGACACGGTTCGGTGTCTTTGAGGAAGCCGGGCAGGATGGTGGTAAGTCAGCATAACAAAGTTGTTGTTCGAATCCTAATGGTCTTATAATAAAAAAATACCCTCAGAGCCAGATAATGGGATGGAAACTGAAAGATCACAGAAGCAGAGCAGCCACAGCCAACCTCACCTTGTCAACTCCTCAGCTGATCCTGTTTTCATGAGTCCTCACCCAAAAGGGTCACAGCTGAACTGCTTTAGTTCCTGTTTCCTCACACCTTATATACCTTTCTCTGCCCTGCCGTCACTTCCTGGGATTAAAGGGGGGTTGTGCTTCCCAGTACTGGGGGATTAAAGGTGTATGTGCCACCACTGCCTGACTGTGTTTCCAGTGTAACCTTGAACTCACACTGCCTCCTGAGTGATAGGATTAAGGGTGTGTGCCATGACTGGTCTCTATGTCTAATCTAGTGGCTGGCTCTGTCCTCTGATCCTCAGGCAAGTTTATTAGGGTACACAATATATCACATTTCCCCTTTTTTGTCTAAAATAATAAAAGAAGGTTATAACTAATACAAGAAAAACTATATACAATAAGTATATATAATATATACAATCAAGAGTTACATTAACAATGTCCAGTCCATAAACATTTGACAAATTCAGAGAAAATACTCCATTATTTATCCTATTTTTGTGAGTCTAAAGTGTTGTACCTAATTCACATTCTATCCTAACTTGTATTACCAACCAAAAATATCTTTCGATATCTTTCAGTCTTATACACTTTACACCTCTTCAGTGAGTAACAAGGAAAACTATAACTATCTAGTCTTCAACTCCCTCAGAGACCCAAGAAGGAAATAACATTACCTAAGTAAACAAAAAGTACAAACAAGTGACTTCCAAAAAATGTGAGAAATGACAGAAACAGCTGGCTGCCTGGACAGTCACCCAAGGTTCCTCTGCAACGTTGGGGCACCATCTTCGGTCTATAGGCCTAGCATACCTGACAGACTCATCTGTGAAGCAGGATATTATGAAGGGCCTGTCTTGGCAAGGACCGGCAGTCCTTTGTGTCCCGCTTGTCCATTTGGACAGCATACTGTCAGCAGTTGAGCTAAGGGCATTTTCTTGCCCAGTGTCTAACTTGCCACATTGAAAGCAAACTCCATGTGGAGTTTCTTCAATGCCCATCATCTTCTCTGAAGTAGATTGGTGCTGCCAGGAGCAGATGTGTCTCATAATCATAAAAAAGAAAAAAATCTATATGGCCTCGAACTCACAGAGATCCGCCTGGCTCTGCCTCCCGAGTGATGGGATTAAAGGCATGTGCCACCACCAGGCGGAACCAGGCAGATCTCTGTGAGTTCGAGGCCAGTATGGGCTACAGAGTGAGTTGCAGGAAAGGCGCAAAGCCACACAGAGAAATCCTGTCTCAAAAAGACAAAACAAAACAAAACAAACAAAAAAACCCAAAAAACAAAAAAAACATCTTAAATACCATATTCTGTAGATCTCTATCTAAAATACATTTCTGTTTAACCTTGAAAACATACCTAACCTGACTATAAGTTTGATTATAATAGGTGATAAATACTAACTTACATTTCTTTATATCCTAATTAGTTGGTAATATTAACTTTCAAGGACTAGCAATTTGTATTACATTGTTAAATGAGCTATATAGGTACAACACCTTGAACAAGATTAGAAATATATGTACAGTATTTTCTAACAAAATTAATCTCAAATATGTATCAATACACAAAGTTTGTATACAATATACCAAAATCCAATCTAATGTAAAATATTTAAAACCAATAGTTGCTTTTAAAAAGTAGATTTAGCCGGGCGGTGGTGGCGCACGCCTTTAATCCCAGCACTTGGGAGGCAGAGGCAGGTGGATCTCTGTGAGTTCGAGGCCAGCCTGGTCTCCAAAGCGAGTTCCAGGAAAGGCGCAAAGCTACACAGAGAAACCCTGCCTCGAAAAACAAACAAACAACAACAACAAAAAAGTAGATTTAATAATCTACCTTTTATATCTATATTCCTGTTTTTTCCTTTTCAGGGTAGATTCAATAATCTACCCTGTTATCCTATCATATCTTTATCTTTTTTTTTTCAGAGTAGATTCAATAATCTACCCTTTATCCATAATTTCCATCATTTCTATCTTTTTTCAGCATAGATCCAATAATCTACCTTTTATCTTATCATATCTATATCCTCTGTTTTTCTTCTTAGAGCAGATTCAATAATGTACCTTTTATCTTATATCTATATCTTCTTTTTTTCCTTCTTTTTCAAACAAAAACCCTAAATCTAATTTCATTTGTTTAGCCTTTTTCCTGACCATTAACAATTCAACTTGTAACCAACCATCATAAACAATGACAATTATCCATAACCCACTGAACAACCAAAAACCACCCATCCCACCTTTTGGGAATGTGGGTATCGTGTTCTTAAAATTACTTCCTGCTGTCTGGGGTTGAAGGCATCTTTAGGGAATCCTGAAAAAGAAAATGTTTGGGTTAATTGTCAAGTCTCAGGACAGATAGCTCTATCATTTGTCCAGTCTCTACATAATGGGAAAGTGTAGGGCTTGTCTCAAGTCCTTGCTTGAGTAGTCTGTGAGGCTGGATCATCTCAGCTAGCCATCTCAAAATTGTCCTGAGCAGTTTGTAGTCCAAAGTTGATCTTTGGATGGTGTTTGTCAGCTTAATGGCATTATCATTATCCTGATGGAATCTTCGTTTTAGGGTCCCATTATCTTTTTGGAGACTTCAAAGTCGCTATTAGGTGTGGTCATGGTTCACTGCAGAAAATCTTTTTCATGGGACATTTTTTCTGGATGATTTGTCCTTTTTCTTCAGATGTCTCATTTGTCCACTGTTCTTCAGATTCTTTAGCCTTCATTCTCCTGAAAGACAAAAATAAAACCTTTCCCCAACCCTAACTTTGGGAAGTTTCCAATCTAATCTTTATCAATTTTGATTTATGGTTTCTACTTAAATTTTGTTTTATTTTCTAAAACTGTTGTTCTATCACCCAGAGCAGTATGATTTCTTACAATAGGCATTAGGTTCTTTAATTGTTCTGGGAAGGGGCTTCTTCCATGATAGCAGGAAAGGGATGAACCAAATTTGTCATGGCGGCTTGTGAGACCCTCAGTGACTTTCCTGATGGCAAAGGCAAAGGGTTACCTTGTCTTTCCCTTGTTGATCTACATCCATTAGTTCAGTGTTTGCCTTTGCCACACCTTCTGCTTAATCCAGAAGGGAGGGGCATTCTGTTGGAACTATTCCTTGAAAAAACATTGTTTCTAGGAATGCCCTGTTTACAGTCCCTTTTTAAGTGACCTTGTTTACCACAAGTGAAACATCTGACATTACTATTTTTCTTCAAACCTCTGGAAATCACCTCTCCTATCCAAGCATCATCATGATCATGAGATTCAATATTCATTGTATCTCAGACACATTCCTCCAAAGGTGCTGATCTTGCCTTTAACGGTCTAATTATCCTTTTGTATTGTGCATTAACATTTTCAAAAGCCAGAGATTCAGTTATTATCTGTCTAGCTTCTGAATTTGGTATCATTCTATTTACTGCTGAAGTCAGCCTTTGTAAGAAATCAGTGCAGGTTTCTTTTGGGCCCTATATAACTTTCGTAAGTGACTCAATTTTCTTTCCTACTTCTTCAATTCTGTCCCAAGCATTCAAGGCTGCCATGCAGCATAAAGCCAGGGTGTGGTCATCATATAGAGATTGCCTTCCTACATTAGCATAATCTCACTCTCCAAGATGTCAATCTTGGGAGATTGTCATACCTCTAGCCCTTCTTTGTTGTTCAATGGTCTTAGCCTCATCTTTCCACCAGGTCCTCCATTGTAATTGGGGGACCAGACTCTAAGACTGCTGTTACCAAATCTCTCCAATCTTGAAGGATAATTCTATTACAAGTTGACCATGAATTTAACATCTACTTCACAAAAGATGAGTGAATGCCATATGAGACTATTGCTTCTTTGAATCTCCTCAAATTTAATATTTGCACAGTAGTCCAGTCAGCTCTTACACAGCCTTGAGGATATCTATTACTGGGCAGTTCCTGTAAGGTTACTGGATAGATTAAGGCTAGCTGTTTGAAAGCCTTAGACTGTTTCTCTGTAACTGTATAATGCAGTGCTGAGATTGGTTCTCCTTTAAATTCTGTTCTAGCTCTGAGTATGTCTACTTAGCAAAGGAGATGGACAGTCATCACTGGATGGGTTGACTAGCCCAATGACTCTATTGAATCATTTTCTGTCTCACTAAAAATGACCTTTGCTCACTTGATGGAAGCAGTGACTAGTAGTGCTGATATGTAGGTAGCACTACCTGTCCTGGAAACAGCCAACCCAATTCAAAAGGGTGTTTTCAGAAAGTATTTCATATTTTTGTCAGGTTTAAGTGGACTCATTAATGTAGTGTGAGCAACAAACAGTAAGTATGACATTTTACACTCAAGTTCTTCACTATACAACATTTAAAGAATGCTTCTTCAAACATAATACAACTGTCATAAGCACCTACAGTAAAGAGTACTCTGGCCTCACACAGGAAATCACTCTTAGAAGTTTCAAGTCTCTTCATTGCCTTCTTGCAAATGTGGTCCTCACGAAAATGTGCTCAAGTGCGGAAACAACATGGTGACTGCTAAGAAGGCCAGGTGAACTGAGCCCTGGGGTACTTTACAGGTATGGTTTACCGAGTGTCCATGACATCCCAAAGGTACTCTCTGCACTTGATACAAAAACAGTGCTTTTAAAAGTGCTATTTTCTTTCTCCCTGTAATGAATATTCCAGAATAAACTTTGTTATTCAATGCTATACGTTTTTATTTAGCTAACGGGTTTTGCTTTGCTGCAGGCTGACTCTCCCCCTATGCCCCTCCCCCACCCACCACAAGACACTGTCTCCTGTAGCTCAGGCTGGCCTTAAGTTTACTCGGTAGTGGAGGATTCCTTTGAACTACTGATCCACCTGTCTCACCCTCCTGAGTGCTGGGATTATGGGCCTGTACCATCTTGCACAGCCTGACTTCCCTTCTGACAGGTTTCAAACTCAGGACAAACGGCTGAGGTGCTTATTTAATGTATCAAAGCAGACCTGGCTGCCAGGTCCTTCTGGCGTCCCTCAGCCCCCACCCATTACAGGGTCATTCTGGCTGGCATGCCGCACCCCCTACCCGAAACTTCTCCAGCCCATGGGCTGGGCAGCCCTTCCCTATATTATCCAACCATTTTGGTTACCTGCTTTTTTGTCTACTCTCTTTTGGGCCCATGGCTGCTGCGCCTAGTTCTCCTCTCTCCCCTCTCTCTTCCCCTCCCCCTCTTCACATGGCTCAGGGTCCGGTCCACTCCAGACTCTCCGATATCAGACGTCCCTGCCTCTGGCTGTGCTCTCCCACACATCTATAATAAACTTTCTCTTTCCCCACACCTAGGAGCAGTCACCTCTTTCCTTCTGTGTTGTCTCCAGGATTGACTATTAGAGTTGTGTCTAGGAAAGGGGAGCCTTTTGAACAGTGTCACACAGGGTCAGATGAACAGGCTTCGGTTGACTCAGATTAGCCACCCAGCTGGCAGAGCCAGTGTTTGCTTGTGGTTAGGAAATCTCCTATTGACTTAGACATTCTGGGTTTGTTTTTTTTTTTTTTTTTTCATTCGCCACCTGTTTGCGGGTGGCTTTTATGACTGACGTCAAATTCCTTATTTTACATATTAACTTACATTTCACACTTGATATTTGATGAAGGAAATTGAGCTGTTCTTTCTCTTGATCAAGAGCAGTAGCTCTGAGGGTAAATGGAGCTGTGTGATAATCCAGAGTCAACAGAATCAGTGGAGAAATAAGCTCTGAAAAGGCAGGCAATTACCTAAAATTAGATCAAGCCAAAGCTGCAGTTAGGTAAATCCAGTTGCTAAACTGCCTCCAGCAAGCCAAGCATGGGATAGTACTATGTTCTAGAAAATTAAAAACAAAAAAGCAAAGCTTTTGCAACAGGCAAAATATAGCCAATTTCTAAGGTTTCTAAGTCCCCCCCCCCTTTCACTTTTCTTGATTACTTTTCCAGTTTGGAAGAGGACATGACAAAGTTTGAGGACAGCTAATTCAGGGCACAAGTAAGGACGACCCAGTTTTAAAAACTGTCCTCCCAAATAAACAGATGTCACTTTAAGATCACTAAATGACATCTGAGAAATTAGTGACTTTATTCCGGGACATAATGGGCAGATATGTTCCCAAAACTAACAATCTGTTCTGGATGCCCTACTTTTTTATTGCAGCTTCAGGACCTCAGCAGAAAGCTCAAGCATCCTGGGGATTAAGCTTCCCCAAGCAAAGGGCAATAAAGCAAACATCTGGAACTAGAGCAGCTATGGGGTAGAGGTCTCGCAGGTTACCGGAAGTCCCTCTTCAGGACTGGGAGATCAGCCCATTTGGAGGACCTTGTCTAGTTACCTGACGCCTGTTGGGGAAATTTACGAGACTGAACTCCATGTTTACATACATATGGAAACAGGGGCTCACACAGCCCAGGCCAGTCTTCAGCTTGCTATGTCGTCCAGGCCCCCAGGCTGACCCTCAACTACTGGCTCTCCTGCATTGTACGTGGCTTCATCTTGACAACTGGACCCTAATGAGACACAATACTTGTGGTGTGTCCTGGGTGGTTTTCTGCTGCTGATAAACACTAACCGAAACCAACTCAGGGAGGAAGGGTTTATCTGGCTTAACATGTCTTGATCACAGCTGGTCATTAAGGGAGGCTGGGGCAAGAACGCAAGCGGGAGCAGGACAGAAATCGTGGGGACACAGTGCTCGCCTATTGGTCCCAGCCCCCTGGCTTGCTCCCTTACCTTTCTTATACAGCCCAGGACTGCCTGCCCAGGCGTGGTGCCACCTACTGTGGGCTGGGCCCCACCACATTATTCATGAATTAAGATTCCTCAGATCTGATGGGGGCAATCCCTCAACTGAGATCCCTCTTCCCAGATGACTGGAGCTTTGTCAAATTAGAAAACAAAAACAAAAACTAACCATCACATAATGCCCCAGCATTGAGGGAGAAGGAGGCAGGAGGACGAATGAGGCTGGGAGGCTTACAGCCTAACAACAACAACAAAAGCTCACCAGCTCTGGGTTCACTGAGAGACCCTGCCTCAAAGAAAAAAGGCACGGAGTGATACAAGAGGGGACTTGATGCTACCCTCTGACCTCCCTGTGGACTCAGAATGCATACGGGCACACACGAGTGCACATACCCCCCCCCCCCCCGCCCCCACACACATAAAAACTGAGTTTTGATGTGATCACAACTGTGTGACAATCACAGGTATAAATGAACAACGGCCCCATATGGAGGCATCTGTTTTTTGGTGAGGATGTTTAAAACAGCTTACACTAGTTTTGCTTTAATTTTCTTAGTTGGAGGAAGGGGTAGAAGTAAGCTGTATTTCTGCAGCATTACAGAGGGTCCCTGAGGTAAGTGAATAAATACCACTTTAGGAAACCAAGCTGGCATTTTCCCACGGGGGTCCAGAATGACCACTTCCTCTGGAGGGCCTGGCCCCATTCTGGGAAATTAATGGAGCTGAGAGTTTTGGAATTTAAGCAGGTAACCGCTGAGGATGTCCTCTCTGGAGCCAGAACATTATTTGGGTGGGAACAGACATCCCTTAGTTACCAGCTAGGACTGTAGCATTTCTGTACTTAAATAAGTGGGCCAGCTGTAACAGTCCGGTAAGTGGGTAGAAGCCCAGATTAAGGAGAACCTGACGGGAATGAGAGCAGCTTGCAAAGGCACTGCTTGCTATGACGTATCCCACAGGGGAGTGGCTCCACAAGGGCTGCCATGGCAACAGACACACTTCTGCATACCTTCATGTGTGACCAGCAGAGGACACAGCCCAGAGCTCCCCGGGGCAGGATGGAAGCAGGGCCTGACCACAGCCCCCACTGGGACGTTTGTACAGATGGCGACTTCAGTTCCTCATCCTGTCCCCCCTTCCACTTCTGCCTGCCAGTGGACCCTCTGGCCTTGGGGACAGAGAAAGGATGTGGTACTTTGATATGGGCGGTCTGTTCAATCCCTAAATGCCTTGTAGTATCCGTATTTTACTGCTACACAACACTTGTAGAAACACATGCCTATCCACAGAGGGCAGGATCCAAGACTTCAGAACTCGCTGGTGAGAATGCCAGGCACCCTGAAAACCGAACACAGCATTGCCCTCATTTCAAATGTGAGAAGACCTAAACTCCAAGAGAACAAGCGTTTTCCTCAGCTTGCTAAGTTGTTGCTTTTTTATAAATATATTTTTGGGTCTAGTTTGACTTACTGCATAAACTAGGTACCTGTTTCTAGTTTGTTAAGAATGTGATATAAAAATGGGGGCGTGGTAAACAGGAAAGGTTTAAATGAAGATGGGGGTCAACAGGAAAGGTTTAAATGAAGATGGGGGAACAGGAAAGGTTTAAATGAAGATGGGAGGGTGGAGAGTTAACTAAAACTAAGGATATGGGGAAAAGGCTCCCAGAAACCCACTACTTGGCAAGGCATGGTAGCATACTACTTTAATCCCAGGAATCAGGAGGCAGAGGCAGGCAGACCTCTGAGTTTGAGGCCAGCCTGGTCTACATAGTATTCTAGGTCAGCCAATGATGCATATTAAGACCTTATCTTAAAAAAAAAAATCTTACGAAGTAGTAGTTTTTTTCTCCTTTTAACTAAAATATTTAACTTCAGAAAGGTTTAATGGTAGTATCTTGCATGGGGTGGATAATGCTATTCCCAGAAAACAGGTGTTTAGATGGAAGTCCTAGTGCTAGGTGTGATTAACCTCCCTATGAGCTGTCTCAGAGGCCCCAGTCAATACAGGCTGGTGTTGCCTTTGGCTTGTGCACCAGAACCAAATGGCAAGACGGACTGCTGGAGATGCCACACACCATGTTTACAGGACATGGACAAATCAAGCTGAAACTGAGCTGGAGCTTCTCTGTTGGCTATCTTTGGGAGTACTGGAAGGTGCGAACAGGCCCTTGGGGGAGAAATGCCGTCAATGATTTCACTCAGCTGGGTTCAAATCCCTGTCCGGGTGCCAGAATAAAGTAGTCTGGGGGAGGCCAGCTCCAGAGAACGGCTCCGGGGTTGTGGAATAGAAGACCTCAGAGTAGCTGGGGCTTTAGGAAACTTTTTTCCCACTAACAAGAATTTTATTAAGATGAGGAGAGATGTGATCAGGCCTGCTGAAGGGACACATGTCTTTAGGAAACTTTTTTATCTGAGGGTATTTAGAAGTAAGTTTCTATCTATCTGACAGGTAAATAAAGAAATACACACGCTCTCTGGTGGTAACTTTCTCTTTTACTTCATCTTAAAAATTCCTCTCTGAAAATTTCTCTTACTTTCTTACCTCTTTTGCACAGCTACATCTCTTTTCTATAGCACCTCATCTTCCTTGTCTCCACACAGTTACAAATCTCCACACAGCCACTGCTATAATCTCATTACACAGCGTTCTTACCACACAGCTGCATCTCCTCCTGCACACAAATATATTTCTATACACAGTTATGCTGTGGGATGGTCTGTATGTCAAATTACTCTGATTGGTCAATAAATAAAACACTGATTGGCCAGTGGCCAGGCAGGAAGTATAGATGGGACTAACAGAGAATTGAGAGAACAGGAAGGTGGGAGGAGACACTGCCAGCCGCCGCCATGACAAGCAGCATGTGAAGATGCTGGTAAGCCACGAGCCACATGGCAAGGTATAGACTTATAGAAATGGATTAATATAAGATATAAGAACACTTAGCAAGAGGCCTGCCACGGCCATACAGTCTGTAAGCAATATAAGTCTCTGTGTTTACTTGGTTGGGTCTGAGCGGCTGTGGGACTGGCGGGTTAGAGAGATTTGTCCTGACTGTGGGCAAGGCAGGACCAGAAAAACTCTAGCTACACAGTTACATCTCTTTTCTTTATAGCTGCATAAGCTCTCTCTTCTACAAAGCTACTCATCCTCTACTCAGCTCCCTGTGCACACATCTTCTGCTCTCACAGCACACACACACACACACACACACACACACACACACACACACACACACACACACACACTTTCACCTCTGTAAGATGAATCTTAAAAGGTCTTATTAATAATTAAAAAAAAAAGCCTGGGGCCAGATATTGGGGTAAAAACTGAGAGATCAGGGAAGCAGAAAGAAGCCAGCCAGGTTCTTACCGCTAGAAATCCTCAGCCCAAGAGAGAGCTAGTTCCTGTATACTCACGCCTATATCCTTTCTGTGCCCTGCCATCTCATTTCCTCTCTCTGCCCAGCTACATCACTTCCTGTCTGTCTGTACAGACCTCCAGACCTCTATGGCTAACTAGTGCAGGGATTAAAGGCATGTGCCACCATGACTGGCTCTGTTCCCAGTGTGGTCTTGAACTCACAGAGGTCTGGATGGATCTCTGCCTCCTGAATGCTAGGATTAAAGGCGTGTGCTGCCATTGCCTGACCTTTATGTTTAATATGGTGGCTGTCTTTTTCCTTTGATCTTCAGGTAAGCTTTATTGGGGTGCACAAATAAAATACAACTACAAACCTCTGCCCAGCTCTTTACACAGATATGCCTCTCAGAATCTCTTTCTGAAAACCTCTCTTTCTCTCTTTCTCCTGTCTAGGTACTCATCCTTTCTCCTCAGCTCCCTCTGCACACCCACACATGTTATATAAAGCCACGAGAGTCTGTTAAAGGGTCTCAAGAATTTATTAAAATATAAAATGGGGATAATACACTCACTGATACAGAATAAGGAAGATGCAGCTGCTGATCCAGTAGCCGAATCCTGCTGTCCTGCCCAGGGAGCTGAGGACCAACCACAAACTGCACCACATCACCTGACACAGTCCTCACCACCCAAGAGAGTGCTCCACTCCTCTCTCTAAGCTCTTAAGGGGTCACATATGCAGACAAAACCATGCCCTGGGGCTTGTACCCCAAAGCCATTGGCTGAATGGAACGAATCCTCACAACACACACACAGACACATTCACACACACACACACACACACACACACACTCACACACACATACACACATATTCACACACTCTCTCAGTCTTCCTACTTGCTTCTCAGACAAACTCTGCCCCATTATATGTTACATTTTCAGGGTCCGACCCTTTCTCCTAACACATGATAAGTCACACCGTTTTTCTCAGGCTAGGGAGGTCGTGCTGACCCACCAGTGAGTAGCGCTTGGCTAAGCATGTAGCTCTAAGTTGGTGAGGGTTCCCAGACAGAAAGTAAACAATTGGCTGAACTTTGAGTCTGCAACATAAACTGGGGCTAGGACTGTGTGCAAAAAGTCAATTGCTGCAGGGGGTTATGTCTACCAAGGTTGCTTCAGTTCTGACCTTGATTCAGCAACAAAAACCGGAACTTATCTTTGTGTATTCTCTATAGGAGCAGCCAGTCTGTTTTGAATTTGTTCTGAAGTCCAAAATTAGCTCTTTGTGAATGAAAATACTGTTACTTTCCTGTATCAGAATTATTATTATTAGAATTACACAGTTTAAACAGAAATCATCTTCCTGACCATCCACAGCAGTATGTGTGCCCAAAGATGTAAAACACACACCAGTGGGCTGTGGCAGGACCCCACAGCTGCTCATTTTAGGGCGGTGAGTGGCAGCACCTGAGAACGTTACAGACAGAAAACAACCGGTTTCACAGCCAATGACCCCACAGACTTTGCCTAGTAGGGCTCCTCAACAGAGTTATTTGTGGTGGTATTGTGTTCCCCAAAATATTGTGTACTCTAATAAATTTATCTGGGGTCAGAGAACAGACAGCCACTAGATACAAAGGCTAGAAAATGGTGGCACTCACACCTTTAATCCTAGCATTCCAGAGATAGAAATCCCTCTGGATCTCTGTGAGTTCAAGGCCACACTGGAAATAGCCAAGCATGGTGACACACGCCTTTAATCCCAGAAAGCCAGCCTTTAATCCCAGGGAGTGGTGGTAGAAAGCAAAAAGATATATAAATCGTGAGGACCAGAAACTAGAAGATTTTGGCTGGTTAAGCATTCAAGCTTTTGAGCAGTAATTCAGCTGAGACCCATTCCGGATGAGGACTCAGAGGCCTCCAGTCTGAGGAGACAAGACCAGCTGAGGATCCAGCGAGGTGAGATAGCTGTGGCTTGTTCTGTCTCTCTGATCTACCAGCATGGACCCCAATAACTGGCCTCGGGTTTGATTTTATTAATAAGAACTTTTAAGATTCCTTCTATAGTTATTCACCTGAGGGGTCGACTTGTTAAATACTCATTGTCACCTGCTGTATACCCCCACGGCCTCCTGTAGTCTACCCCCTTGAGAAGTTCTGTTTGTATCTCTGTTAAAAAGTCCCATCTATTTCATGTGTGTGGATAAAAATGTGTGAACAATGTAGCCACGGTATGCTTGTGTTTTGACTGGTTTTGAATGTCTGAATTTATGTGTCCTGTGTGTGTGTCTTGCTAACAGCACAGTTATGCTCACTAGCTGCTTGGGCTCAGATTTTGTAATGACAGAAAAAGTTATTTTATGCTGTTCTACGCTATTATAAAGAAAAACAGCTAAGAAATTGGGTATGGTTTAAAATCTGTAAGGCTTGTGACTCAGAAAGAAACTACCCTGAAGAACATCACATGGTCTTCCACTACGCTAAGCACAGCCAGCCATGTGGGCAGGCGCCATCTGGATAAGATCAGAGACAGAGGTCATATGACTTCACCATCTTTAGTGAGGGTGACCACATGGTTTGCCATCACCTTACAACTCAGGGGCCGTCACCATCTTAGCTAAGGTTAAAGAGAGTGTCATATGATTTCACCGCCATCTTTAGTGAGAGTGACCACATGGACTGGCCCCAACAGGAGACATTAGGCTGTGGCAAGCCATAAGAATATGATACGGGGAGTCCAGCTGTATATAATAAGCTATACCTTGACTGACCAAGGGTCTTTCAAGTGGGAAGCCATTTATCATGGAATATTTGGTGTTATTCAGCTTTAATATCCAGCCACTCCTCTTTATGAATTTCTTGTGCTCATAATTCCCACAGAATGTGTATGTGTGAGCATCCTGCTCGGGCCAGTACCTGGATACGGTCTGTAGGCAGGGCCTTCCGCCTCTGAGCTCCCTGCTCCCTTTTTAGCATTTGATTGGGTATCTGCCTTTTGCAATTTTCCCCTCTAGCTATGGCCAGCCCCAAACAAGGCCCTGAAGGACTAGCAGGGAAGAGAATAATGGAGACCATACCTTCCTTGCCTTCAGGCCTAGTGGCATTCCAGAGCAACTGACCGAGAACAAAGGAGGTTTTTACATATCTGGGTGGTGTGAAAGGTGGAACAGGATTCCTGAGAGACAGAACCGCATGGCCAGAGAAAAGAGAGGAAGACAGAGGTTCTGTAGAGGGTAAGGCAGATCTCCTGTAGAGTTTTCTGAGAGCCAGGAGTGAGGAGCCAGGAAGGAGAGATGGAAGATGAAGGAACAGAGGATGTAGATGAGGTCAAAAGCACAGGAGCTTCCTAAAACTACGAGGACAGGAAAAGTGGGCTGTAGCTAGAGTTTTCCTGCCTTGCCCACAGTCAGGACAAATCTTTGTCACCCGCCAGTCCCACAGCTGCTCAGACCCAACCAAGTAAACACAGAGACTTATATTTCATACAAACTGTATGGCCGTGGCAGGCTTCTTGCTAACTGTTCTTATAGCTTAAATTAATACATTTCCATAAGTCTATACCTTGCCATGTGGCTGGTGGCTTACTGGCGTCTTCACATGCTGCTGGTCATGGCGGCGGCTGCAGTGTCTCTCTGCCTCAGCCTTCCGCTTCCCAGAATTCTCCTCTCTCCTTGTCCCACCTACTTCCTGCCTGGCCACTGGCCAACCAGTGTTTTATTTATTGACCAATCAGAGCAATTTGACATACAGACCGTCCCACAGCAGTGGGCTTAGAGAGGAGCTGAGTGTGAGGACGGAGCTGAAGCTGTGTAGATAGAATTTTGTCACAGGAATGGAGTGAATGGACAAAGAGCTTGGTGTATCTAGACTCGTTCCCCCGCCATTGGTAGTGTCTTTTCTGGGCCCCTGGGAAGAATATTATTAAGGCTGGTACATTAATAATATTTGAGATTATGTCTCAGTTTGTTACTTTTGGATTAGGATAGATTTCTATGTGATAATTCCTGTCTTGTCCTAAAAACAAGGTTTATAAAAGATAGAATTTAAGACAATGCTGGTTTACTGAGGTATTAAAGTTACACCTCCACGCATTCATGTACAGGGATGTATTTTGCTGAACAGCCAGATTTTATAGCATAAGAGTAAATCCTCAATATTAACTTTAAAAAACACTAAATTGTTTGCAATATTAAAACTTGGTTTTGCCTATGACTATATCTTAGGACCACAACTGAAAATTAGAGACTGAATCTTCTTGCTTTTACCAACATTGGTAAGCTGTAACTAATTGAAAAACTGTATGTCCAGATTTAGCTCATTAGTTAAATAATATTTGTCTAATTCAGATATACCTAACAGATAATTATACCCTGATCCTCAAAAGCTTCAGGGATCTGAGAATATGGCTTTTTAATAAAAAGTTTCTCATAGAGACATGCCAGCCCCTAGCAGTATCCTGTTCCTCCTCCAAGGAACATGGAAGAATTTCCACCTGGAAGCTTGCTTTAAATATGGCAAGGTCAGACATGCAGCAAAAAAACTGCTTTGCACTTTAAGCCAGAGTCAGGACCCTGTCCAGACTAGAAAGTAGGATCCTGGGGGATCAATTGCCTCATATTGCCACATCAGGGTTGGTCAGTCTCCCCAGATTCCTACCCCACAGGAAAGTCTGTCAGATCTGGGGTTGGCAGCTGAAGACAGGTACTGCCTCTGGACTTCTGTCCCCAGACAACCACAGAGAACCTGGGACAGTTGCCCTGGGTAGCTGGGAATCTGTCTCCCTTCTGCTTATTTATCCTCCTCAGATCGGATGGTGTTAGTGACTAGGGTACTAATAGCTTTGCCAGTTTAACAGCCCTCCCGCACCCCAACCCCAAGGCTACAAGCACCTTGGTAACTCATTAGTTAAGTCCCTGTTAAAAGTACAGACAGGCAGGTGTGCCTCATTCACAGACTTTGTGGTACAGGATAAAATGGTTTCAAATGTAACTTCAGAGGTTCAGAGTTTTAAGACTAATAAATGCAGTTTTCATAAACTGATAAAGCACCGACTACAAACAGTTTTCAAGAGTACTTAAATTTCTGTGGATTTTTAACCCAAAGCCATAGCCTTTTACTATGACACCAAGAGGTAAATCTGTTCCAGTTGTTTTACAGACACCTGCAGG
Organism: Peromyscus maniculatus bairdii; assembly: GCF_049852395.1. Classification (NCBI taxonomy): domain Eukaryota; kingdom Metazoa; phylum Chordata; class Mammalia; order Rodentia; family Cricetidae; genus Peromyscus; species Peromyscus maniculatus. The sequence continues at coordinate 119,609,817 of NC_134860.1, read as the reverse complement.
TTCCTGCACATGTCCAGTCCTCTCCTTGTGCCAAGGCCAACACACAGGGGATTCTACAGAAATGCCAGCCCCTGCACCAGCTCTGAGGATACCAGAGTGAGTACAGACAGTCCTCACTCACGAAAAGTTCCATTATCTCTTAACTCTTATTGACACCTTTACAGGTTGGGTGCACTCCCAGCCTCCAGGGAAACCTCCTGTACTCCTTGAACACATCACTCTTAGATTGGAGCCATTTCCCAAGCTCCTGGGACATCAGCGCTGGTGCCACCTCTCCAGACTCAGGGGCACATCCTCGCCTCTTCTGTACAACCAGGGCACATCTCTGCTTCCTTCTTTCTGGCCGCCACACCACTCTTCCCGTGGCTAGCCCCGTACATACGGCCAGTGTTAGTAATCTGTTTTTAGTCCTAGCAGCCTGCCCTCCCGCCTCCTCAAGAAACAGGTGCCCGAGGTCTCCAGGATGGCAGTTAACCAGATGCTTCTCCACCCATACCTCCTGCTGAGTGTGAGCCCACTGACACCCCGGCTTCCCTCCCCACATCGCCCCATGTCCGCAGGAAGCAGCAAGACATGAACCAGCACCCATATACCCAATAATTCTGGAATGTTCTGGTGGAAGCTCTATCTCAAACCCCATGCTCCATTTCTCTCACCTCAAACCCTACCTCATCTCAGAAAGCCTACCAAACATGGCTCCTCCCCCAGATACTCAAGATCACCTCCAGAAGGTATCTGGTCCAAGACTTCCCCACGTGGTTTTCCCTCATGGCTTCTTCTCATCCCCTGGGCCCACCCAGGAATGCTCTGCTCAGATTAAACCTGGATTTACTAATTAGGCTGATCTGACTTATTACATCAGCAGCAATATCACTCACTACTGGGGGATTTACACTTTTCAGTAGGTATCCCGGATACCTTCCCTTCACAGCTGTAGGTATAGCCTGACTTCTGACTGTCAGGATACCTTTATCTTCAGAGCTGTAGGTATCCCGGATACCTTCCCTTCACAGCTCTAGGTATAGCCTGACTTCTGACTGTCAGGATACCGTTCCCTCCAGAGCTTTAACACTTGAACATCCTAACATTCTCCTCCTCTGAACCCTCTCGAGCCAGTCCCCCCCCCCCAGTTGAAATCACACCCAGCACTGTAGGGAGCCGCCATTCAAAGATGGCACTGGCTTCCTGGTAGCCTAGCTGTAAACAACTCCATATTTGGCTATGATGCACGAGTATGGTAATTGGCCTTATGTCCTCAGCCTATCCCGTGGCTCCCCGTGTTCGCATTCTGGCGGGACCCAATCACAGTACGGCACGTTTGCCTGATTCCCTTTATAAGCAGCGGCAGTTTAGTCCTCGGGGCCCCTCACCTCCCGCCCTCCCTTAACCAAGAGGCGCTCCAATAAAGTGTGTTCTGAGAAGAATCCTCGCATGGTGGTCGTTCTTTCTCGCTGGCCGAGGAGCGCGCCGCACAGCACCTCTGCCTTCCACGCTCTTACTAGGGTGGCCCATTAAGCAGCACTTTAAGTGTTCAACTCTTTTCCTAATCCACAGTCCCAAGGTGCTTATTCCTTCAAACAAAACATGGTCAGGCCCATCACAGGTCCAGTCTATCACCTGCTTGAGCCAGATCAATAACATTGGGCACATCAAGAACACTCTGATGTTTCTATTGCTTTTGCATCAAGACTGGACAGGGCTGGAGTAGGTAATGAATGTCCTGTCATTCCTCAAGCAAAGGCAGAGACTTCCTGAAGCCAGGCCTCCTATTAAGCACATGGACACGAGAAGGCTCACACCCAGAAAGCTAGCACTGTTGTTTTCTTCCCTGATGCCCCTTTCCTGGCTGTATTCCCCTCTGTTAGCACTGCTGTATTATTCATTTGAAAGTCACATTCATTTTACAAAGTGCCCTGGGATTGGGATGCCTTTCCAATCCATTTTTGTTTGGATGACTCTGCGTCAGTAAAGTTATGCCCCAGAGTGCTAATAAGAACAATCTTGCACTGGGTAACAAATACATCAGATTTAGAGGGGCTGAGTCCTGCTGTGACCTTTGGGAAACAGCCCAAGCTGTCTATGTGAAGAAAATACAGTCCACACTGAGCAGATGACCTGTGCAGTTCATAGCTATTGGTGTCTGGTATGTTTCCAGAAACAAAGCTGGACTCACTCCAACACTACATCAGGCTGATATAGGGTCATCGGGACACTGTGATTCACACAGACAATGATGGCTGCTACCCTGCAATCCTGTGACTACAGTCTCTGCTGTCAGCAGGGTGTGCTGGTACAAGTCTGCAATCCCAGAACTTGGGAACAGGTGAATCGGGAGTTCAAGGTCATCCTAAGGTACATAGCAAATTTGGGGCCACCCTGGGCTACCTGAGACCCTGTCTCAAACAATAAAAAGGAAACTTACCTTTGCTCCATTTAAAAACAAAAATTTTAGGGTGGAAGATGGCTCAGTGCACAGGAATGCCTGCTGTACAACAGAAAGACCTGAATTCAGCCTCCACCCCCCACCCAGACTTGAACAGAATGTAGCACGGTTGTGTGTGCCTATAACTCCAGTGTTTCAGGATAGAGTGGAGATGAGAAGATTGCTTGAGCACACCTGTGTTGTGGGGTTCCCACAGAGAAGACCATGAAAACAGTTATGAGTCAACTGAAAGTCTTTATTACGGCTGGTTGGTGACTACACCTGGGTATTCAGGACTCAAGTGCAGTTTCAAGCCTTTCTCGGGGTCCATACTTAAACAAGAAAACCACATCCTGGTTGAGAAGTCCCCAAGGTTCCCTTCCCACACATGCAAGCTAAGCAGATAGTTCCAAACCCCAAATGTGCAGTGAGGGAAGACAGTGAAGTCAGGTTGACCTGCAGTGAGGAAAGACAGTGAGGTCACAGTGACCCCTGCAGTGAGGGAAGACAGTGAGGTCACAGTGACCCCTGCAGTGAGGAAAGACAGTGAGGTCACGCTGACCCTGCAGTGAGGAAAGACAGTGAGGTCACGCTGACCCTGCAGTGAGGAAAGACAGTGAGGTCAGGCTGACCCTGCAGTGAGGAAAGACAGTGAGGTCAGGCTGACCCTGCAGTGAGGAAAGACAGTGAGGTCACAATGACCCCTGCAGTGAGGAAAGACAGTGAGGTCACGCTGACCCCCGCAGTGAGGGAAGACATTGAGGTCAGGCTGACCCTGCAGTGAGAAAAGACAGTGAGGTCAGGATGATCCTGCAGTGAGGAAAGACAATGAGGTCAGGATGACCCCGCAGTGAGGAAAGACAGTGAGGTCATGCTGACCCTGCAGTGAGGGAAGACAGTGAGGTCAGGCTGACCCTGCAGTGAGAAAAGACAGTGAGGTCAGGCTGACCCCTGCAGTGAGGAAAGACAGTGAGGTCAGGCTGACCCCTGCAGTGAGGAAAGACAGTGAGGTCACGCTGACCCCCCGCAGTGAGGAAAGACAGTGAGGTCAGGCTGACCCCGCAGTGCGGAATGACAGTGAGGTCAGGCTGACCCTGCAGTGAGGAAAGACAGTGAGGTCAGGCTGACCCCTGCAGTGAGGAAAGACAGTGAGGTCAGGCTGACCCCACAGTGAGGAAAGACAGTGAGGTCAGGATGACCCCTGCAGTGAGGAAAGACAGTGAGGTCATGCTGACCCTGCAGTGAGGAAAGACAGTGAGGTCAGGATGACCCCTGCAGTGAGGAAAGACAGTGAGGTCACGCTGACCCCCTGCAATGAGGAAAGACAGTGAGGTCAGGCTGACCCCGCAGTGAGGAAAGACAGTGAGGTCAGGCTGACCCCACAGTGAGGAAAGACAGTGAGGTCAGGATGACCCCTGCAGTGAGGAAAGACAGTGAGGTCACAGTGACCCCTGCAGTGAGGAAAGACAGTGAGGTCACAGTGACCCCTGCAGTGAGGAAAGACATTGAGGTCAGGCTGACCCTGCAGTGAGGAAAGACAGTGAGGTCAGGCTGACCCTGCAGTGAGGAAAGACAGTGAGGTCAGGCTGGCCCTGCAGTGAGGAAAGACAGTGAGGTCACACTGATCCTGCAGTGAGGAAAGACAGTGAGGTCAGGCTGGCCCTGCAGTGAGGAAAGACAGTGAGGTCAGGCTGACCCCTGCAAAGAGCCTGCAGCATACACTTGAGTTGTTCTTAACTCCTCCCCCCCTACAGATAAAGCTCATCTCAGGTACCAATATGGAGTCAGCTCAGACAATTTCCAGCCCTTCTCACATTTCTCACAGTTCTACGGGCAGGGATCAAGTAGTAGACTCTTGCTGGGGAAGAGGACCACATTGTCCTTAGGACTAGCAGTTTCACTGAACTGATTCTTTTTTAGACACAGCTAGCCATACCATTAAGGGTACAGGGCCAACTGTTAGGGCCAGGAGGAGGATTAAGAGGCCAGTGAAGGCAGAGACCAGGGTGGACACCAGATGCCAATTATTGGACTCGATGTCTTTTCTTTTCCCTCTCCTTTAGATTATTTCTGACCACTGCTAGGCTTGGCTTTCCTTGATGTTTCCAGGATGATTAGCACAGAAGTAAGTTTCTCCAAAAGCCATGGAAAGATCTCCATGTTTCATAAAAAGGTCTAGCCCCCTTCCATTTTGTAGGACCTACCTCTATGAGGGAGTCAACTTGGCTCTTCAGCATGGAAATACAGTTCTCCAAATGGCCAGGTCTAAGTCTGTCTGAGAACTGAGTTCCCTAAAGTTTTAGTTCCCAACAGGGCTGAGATGCCTATGGTAGCCACACTATTCCTGCCCCTACTAGGAGCAGGACCAGAAATGGAGCTCATTTAATCCTCTTTAAGACAGAGTCAAAGCCAATATGAGCTCTATTATAAACACATACCTGGGGGATAACAGACCAGTACACATAGAATGGGGGTGTGGTTTCCCAGTGAGTGGGAAAGAGGCATATTTAGTCAAAACATTAGTACAAGCAAGTCAGGTAGATTCAGAGGTGTCAAAGAATACACACTCTTTTAGGCTAGCATTTATTTGTTGGATGTTAGAGCAAACCTTATTATAAGGTTAGAAAGCAAGATTATAATGTGACATGGTATAGGTTTCTCCATAGGTCTCTTAAAGTAATTTTAAGCTATGTACACTCACAGCTGGTGGAGTCCCCAACCAGAGAAGTTTGGTTGGATTCAATTCCTGTATAGTAAGGTGGCATGTAGATCCACACATAACCAGTAGTCCCACCCAAATTCTGGGTTCAAAGTGTTTAAAAGGCAATGGACCTTTCATAACATGTCTAGAATGGAAGGAGGAGCTTCAGCTGGAATGGGGGTGTCTTAGTCACTGTCCTAATACCGTAAAGTAATACATGGCCAAGGCAACTCTTATGAGTTTAACTGGGGGCTTGCTTACCGTTTTAGAGGGTTAGTTCATTTTCTTTTCTTTTTTTTTTTTTTTAAAGATTTATTTATTTATTATGTATACAGTATTCTGCCTGCCTATATGCTTGGATGCCAGAAGAGGGCACCAGATCTCATTACAGATGGTTGTGAGCCACCATGTGGTTGCTGGGAATTGAACTCAGGTCCTCTGGAAGAGCAGTCAGTGCTCTTAACCGCTGAGCCACCTCTCCAGCCTCCGGGTTAGTTCATTTTCATCATGGTAGAAATGGAGGCATGTAGGCAGGTAGGGGCTGGCTCAGCTGAGAGCTACATCCTGATCCATAGGCAGAGAGAGAGAGAGAGAGAGAGAGAGAGAGAGAGAGAGAGAGAGAGAGACAGACAGACAGACAGACAGACAGACAGACAGACAGACAGACACTGGGCCTGGCTTGGGCTTTTGAAACCTCAAATTGCACTACCAGTGACACACTTCCTCCAACAAGGCCACACCTCCTAACCCTTCAAAGAGCTCCACTCCCTGGTGACTAAGCGTTCAGTTATGAGCCTATAAGGGCTACTCTTACTCAAACCACCAAATGGGGTGTGAGTCTAGGCTCTCCAGTGGTCAGGTGTGGAAAGTGGGACAGGGTCTCTAGAGCTTTGGTCCCCTTTGGGGCTTGGGAAGAATACACCAGAATGGGTCCGATGGAAGCTGCCCTCTTGGATGGGTATTTTCTCTGGAAAGCAAATGAATCCCCTGAGTCTCTTCCAAAGGTGTAAAGCCAGATTTTCCCTGTGACTCAACGGTGGGTGCCTCTCCTGGTCCAAGCCTTGACCTCAATGGTCATGAGGGTTACAACCTCCAGTATTACAGATTCAAGGGAGTTTCTCCCTTTCTATCTGGATATAGGGGTCTTTATGTGTCCAGGAAGATTCTGTTTCATAACCCTAAGCTACACAGTGATAATTACCATTTCCTTGACAGGAGGATGGACCATTTGGAGGGCAAGCATAGAACTAAAAGATTTGAAGCTCCCTCTTTGGGGCAAAAGAGCCATTACCCATCCCCTTAGACCCCCATTTTTGTCCCAGCTCCCTAGGAGGCATGGTTATGAGGGCACAAGGTCCAACCAGAAAGTAGGTTGCCCATCCAAAGTCAGGTTGAAGAGTATCTTTCCATTTTCTGTCTTTCTCAGTTCCCAGGCCCAGATTTCCTATCTATGGGGGTTATAGGCCCATCTTCTAGGGAGGAAGAAAAGAAATATGATACCCAAATTTAAGGACCCGGGTCAACCTTACCTTTAGGGGATCAGAGGTTCTGGGTAGCAGTGCATCAGTCACTGTCATCTTCTGTGGGCTCCTTTAGTTGGTGTGATGAATCCGAGGAATGACGGCAGCCTGCTCTGACAACATTTGGGGTGGTGAGGATGACTGGGCAGGGTCCCTTCCAAACAGGTTCCAGGGTCCGGACAGGGATTCTCACTATCCAAACTAAGTCTCCTGGTTGGGACCAGTGAGTGGGAAGAGCTTATCTACATATCAAAGCAGGGTACTTTATGGATACTTCTGTCTAAATTCCAAGAGATCTGTGCTCAGGGCTTCATCAAACAATGCTGGTGATTTTTTGAACACTTGTGACAACCAAGTCCATTTCTGTTGACAGGCATATCTAGCCTCTGAGTTGGTCCATTCAAAAGCAAATATGGGTTGGCTGGCTGAGTCCAAAAGGAGGCAGAAGAAAGCACACTTCAGATCTACAACAGCACAGCTCTTCCTTTCTAGAGGCAACTGGCTCAGGGCTGTAAGCGCTCAGGGCTTTGGGGTGGATGGCTTTCACCCTTTTGTTGACCTCCCTTACCTGTGGGTTTCCATACAGGGGGCAAGGGAGTGTTCCATGGGGAGTGGCAGGGAATGAGAATTCCTGCCTCCCTCAATTGGTCTAGATGTTTGGCAATAAATTCCTTGCTTGGACTCCTAGCCGATGGAGTATTGTTTAACTCCTACTGGTATAGCAAACTTTAATAACTGAATTATGATAGGTGGCTGGTGTGCTGCTAAGCCTCATGGGTTCCTTCTGCCCAAACATCAGGGTACTTTAAGTTCCTGTAGGTAGCCTGAGGGTAGCTCCTCCTTCCCGTGGCTGAGTCATGTCAGAGGTACTCCTCAGATAGAGGACAAGTGACCAGAATGTTGGCATGGGCTTGGCCAGAGTTAGACTAGCCGAGTTCTCTCCAAAAGAGACAGTGGCTGAGTTTTCGTAATAAGTCCCTTCCAATTAACGTGTATGGGCAGTCTGGCATAACCAGATAAGAGGATTTACATTACCAGTCCTAAACCCACAGTCCGGGAGGTTATCCCCAGAAAACGGCAGTTTGGCCTGTCTCTCCTTCAACTGCTGTTGTCTTGGAAGTGAGGGGTCCAAGAGGTTCTGCCAAGCAGAGTGGGCTGCCCCAGTATCTATCAGGAGTTAACAGGTTTCCCCTTCTTTCCGCCAGCCTGGGCTCCCAGGGGCGGAGCTGGATGGAGCCCTGGCCCGATCAACTTCAGTTAGCTGGAGGATGGGGCACCTTTTGTTTTCTTTCTCTTTTCTGCTAGGACATTCCTTCTTCCAGTGACCCTTCTGCTTACAATAGGCAGATCGGTCTACTTCCCAAACATTTCCCTTCCTGTTCTCCTGGCCGGTTTCCCGTTTTCTCTCTTGATACCACACGGCAGCTTCTTCCCTTTCTGGGTGGCACAGTCAGCGGCCTCTGCAGCACTTGGCAGAGACTAGTCAGAAAGGCTTTTCCCCGGGCCCCAGAACATCTCAGGTGCACACTCCCAGGAATCCTCTCCAGCCAGTGCACTCTTTCCTGATCTCGGGGGTCCCTTGGCCCCTAAGTGTCAGGGTCCATTCTGGGAATCTCCCTGGGGCCTCCACAATGTTGTGGGGCTCCTCTCAGAGAAGACCGCTTGGATACAGTTTATGAGCCACTAAAAGTCTTTATTCCAGCCGGCTGACGACTGCACTGGGTATCTGGGGCCCAAGTGCAGTCCCAGGCCTTCTCATGGTCCATACTGAAGCAAGAAAGCCGTGCCCTGCCACAAAGATCCTAAGAGCCCCTACTGCAGCTGTAAGCTAGGCAGATATGTCAAAGTAGGTGATTAGCAAAGACAGCGAGGTCGGGCTGACCACTGCAAAGGGCCTACAGCACACCCTTGAGTTGCTTTCTTCCCAGAACTGTTTTCTTATTCCCCACTTACAAGACAAAGCTCACCTGAGGCATCACAACGGTCACCACAATGGTTCTCATCACAACTGTTTGCTGCTCAGCTGAAAAAATTATAGGAGTGAGGTCCAGGCTTCGTGAGGGACTAACGGGAGTAGATGGAGAACAGCAGAGGTGAACACCCAGTGTCCTCATTTGGTCTCCATACACATGCACATGGGGACACACACAGACAGTTCTGTTTAAGTAAAATGTAAATAAAGCACCATCTAAAACAGCTGGGCTGGTGAGATGGCTCAGAGGGTCAGGGCACCTACTGCCAAGTGTACGACCTGAGTTCTACCCTGGGATCCACACAGTAGAGAGAACCAACGTACACATGCATATACGAACTAAATAAAATAGAATCCATTTTCAAATCTGGTGATTTTTGTTTCTGCTATAATAAGAAGCATGCAACCATCACCACGATCTGGTCTACATACATCTCCATTGCTCTCAACAGATGGTCCCTTTGCCCACTATCAGTCCCGGCCTGGCCCTACTCAAACTCTGGGCAACCAGTGTCAGAGTGACTGGATTCAGGGATAGGGTACACCACATAATACTCCTGCTGCTCTAAGGATGGACCCAGGAGGCCCTACTCCTGCAAGACAGCCAAACTGCCACAGACATCACCACACCTACAATGTACTCAGGCCCTTTTCAGTAGGGGTGGAGCCAGAGCTGAACGCCAAATCCCATAAGCCTATATATAAAGCACATACCCTCCTACTGATCTACTATACCCCAAGTGTAGGCTACTCTTTTAAAATTTTATTATTATTATTATTATTATTAGTGTGTGTGTGTGTGTGTGTGTGTGTGTGTGTGTGTGTGTGTGTGTTCAGGTGCACTTGCTCATGATGCACATGTGAAGTGTACACTGAGTGTCTTCTGTCACTCTCTATCTTATTTTTTGAGACAGGGTCTTTCCCTGAACCTGGAGCTATTTCAGCTACACTGACTGGCCAGTGAGCCCCTGGGCCAGCCTGTCCCTCCTCAGTGCTGGGGTCACAGGTGCACTTGGCTTTTACATGGGAGCTGGAGACGCAAACTCAGGTCCTCATGCTTGGGTTGCAAGCATTTTACCCATGGAATCATCACCCCAGCCCTGTTCTCTGTATATCTGCATACTTCCTACTGTCCTGTAGAACTTAAAAATTACAAGTAGTGCTGGGCGGCGGTGGCACATGCCTTTAATCCCAGAACTCGGGAGGCAGAGCCAGGTGGATCTCTGTGAGCTCAAGGCCAGCCTGGTCTACACAGCGAGATCCAGGAAAGGCACCAAAACTACACAGAGAAAACCTGTCTCAAAAACAAACAAACAAACAAAAAGGACAGAAAACATTGCAAGTAGCTCCAGCTGTAGGACATGGTTTAAAACCACTTCAGTGCCAAATGCTCATGGGGTCAGTTAGAAAATGGTAGGAAATAGTTCAACATATAGAAAAGATATCAGGAGAAGGTGATTCCACATTTGGATCACAGTACCTATATCAATATTCTAAAGTAACCTGAATTCAGAGGATATTTCTAGATCTGCAGTGGAAAGTACGGTAAAAAAGCAGTATGAACTTCCACACTTTGCACGGGTCCTCTAGTGCTCTCTTCTGATCTAATGTGGTAATGCATGCAAGACTGAAGTTGACGGGCCCCCTTGGGTTTGAGGGTCTCCTCCCAAAAGGCCACACCATGTTAAAGATTCTGCAGGCTGAGGACTGATCACAACTTCAGATTGTGGAGAGCTGGAACGCTGCAAAGCTATCTTGGACTGTCTTTAGCCCCCTTAATTGCTATCCATTTGCAGACCTGTCTGACCTGACATCCTTTAGACCAAAGGTTAAAAATGTCCTGAAAGAGCATGCCACACTCCCTTTAGCATGACACGAGACCCACAGCAGAGATGTCCCCATTTTGCTGCAACCCATTTATCCAATGTCTCCACCCATGGATTTGAAAAGTGCTTTAAATGGGTTTTTCTGTACTTGAAAAGCATGAAACGGTTGTCATGTTTGAGGCAACCTGAATCCATCTTTACAACCTTAGTCACTCATATTGGCTCCAGAATAAACTATTTCTTACTCACTTTGAAGTGAAAGCTGTATTGTGTGGAAAGAGTTCTGGTAGAGCCAATGGGACCTTTTCCTGGAATAATGTTTGTAAATGCATAAAACAAAATAAAGAAAGTAAATAGGATCTTTGTATTGAAATGCAGAGACACTAGTACTGAAATACGGAATAAACACATTTGTTATTTAATGCCTTATTAAACAATTAGTAACTGTTACAATTTCAAAGTCATGACAATGTTAAAACAATATTTTCAGATCTCTATAGCAACAGTAATCTGGCATGTAAACACTTGTGGTTTTTGCCAGTGCAAAGGCAGCAGGTGCTGTGCTGCTGATGTTCTGACAGCTGCCAATAACAATGTACCACAAACAGGGTGGTTGGCAGTAGATTCTCATTCTCCCTCTGTCCTGGAAGCTGAGTTCTAAACTCAAGGTGGTGTCAGAACAATGCTCCCTCCAGAGCCTCTGGGGGTGCCTCATCTAGCTCCCAGTGACCCCAGGATTTCCATGGCTCATTCATGTCTCATCCAGCTCTCAGTGACCCCAGGATTTCCATGGCACATGGCTAGAATACTCCAATCTCTGCTTCTGTCTTCATATAACCATCTATAGAGCTTTCATTACAGCATGGGACACCTTCAACTGTCCCCAGGAAATAGGTTATTTCAGTAAGAATTCACTGTGATTGCATCTTCCTTCCTACTGTGGACGGGGAGGAGCCCTTGATGTTAAGCAGGCTCCAACAACCAGACAACAGTGTCAGGCAGTTTGATGCATTGTGAGACAACTCCAGGCTTCCCATGTGCCAGAGATCAAATGAGAGGCCATGTCAATGGGAAGAGTAGTCAGGCATCTCTTCCTGAGGCCTGTGGGACTTGGGTTGGGTCTACGATGCTGGAAGAATGAGAACCATCGAAACAATTTCAGAGTAAGGTGAAATAAAACTGCAGAAGGTGTTTCGTATTTAGCTTAAAAGTTGAATGCACTGTTCTGGCTAGTTTGTCTGTCCTCCCTCCCCCTCCCTCCCCCTAGTCATTTGTCTGTCCTCCCTCCCCCTCCCTCCCCCCTCCCCTCCCCCCTCCCTCCTTCTCTTTCTTGTTTGGCGTGACATAAGCTGGGGTCATCTGAGGAAAAGAGAACTCATGAGAAAATGCCTCCACAAGGCTAGCCCGTCGGCCACTCTGGGGCAGTGTCTGACTAATGATGGATGTGGGAAGGCTCAGCCCACTGTGCGCACGCCACCTAGGCAGGGTGTCTAAGTTCAGTCCAGAGATGTGTAAGAAAGCAGGCTGAGCAAGTCCTGAGGAGGGAGCCAGTGAGCAGTGTGTCTTCAGTTCATGCCTCCAGGCACCTGCCCTGCTTGATGCCTGTAAGACATAAAATGAAATAAACCTTTTCCTCCCCAAGTTGGTTTGAGTCAGAGTTTTCATCATAGCAACAGAAACCAAACTAAAACTCAATGAAGCTTCCCACATTTAGAACCAGTGCATTAATCTGAATCCTAAAAGCAAATAAGAAAATTACTTTGTGGGATCAATTATACTATTAAAATTATAATTAACCATTCACAAGATGGAAAAATATCCCACTTTAATGCTGTGCAATTTGCTTCATTCTACACATAACTCATGCAAACATCCAATTTTCTTAACAAAGAAAGTGCTCTATAAGCCAATAAGGAAAAAAAAATGGCCAAACACAGATAGGAAACCCTGATGGTTCGTCAACACACAAACATATGTTTTACATGACCGTTATACAAAATACAGGAGCTCAGAGTGGAATGCCTGCCTACCATATACGAAGCCCTCCCTGGGTTCAATTCCCAGCACTGCAAAATGAAAAAGCATAAACTAAGAAGTCTTCTATGATGCCATTTTCGTCTGTGTGGTTGGCACAGATCACAGACACCTGCTCTTGGAGGTAGCAGGAACAGCCTTCCCTCTTCGGAGGTGACATTTCAAGTACATGGACCTTTTGAAGTCTAAAATCCACTTCTGTGTGAGCACATGCAAACTGCTTTTGTGAAAGGAGATTAACTGCTCCATTGCTTGCAGAAAATGGAGACCAGCTGAAGTGTCCATCAGTGCACCCACACAGTGAAACTCAACAGTGAAAAGAAAGGGGGGATGAACATCTACAACAGGGGAGGAAAAACAAGGTCCCCTCTTATCTTCTGGGTTCTGTGCTGATGTCCTGATAACAGAAGGCAGATCAGTAAGAACAAACAGATTTATACAGTGTATCACCTAACATGAGAGCCTCAATAAGGAAATGAGGACACAAAGACACGGCTTGTCAGGCCTTGTAGACTGAGGAGAGCGGAAAGAGCGAGAGAATGGGGCTGGGATAAAAGGGGACCAACCAAGAGCGGGGCTGTGTCAGACCCGTCTCACCATCCCGTTCTCTCTCCTCAGCTCCTCCAGGAGAAGGGTGGCGCTCTCCCGAACACCGCATTTCTCAGACTCCTTCAGCTTAGGTTTGGAAGTGGCAAGGTGCACATCTGAGGAAAACCTTCTTGAACCCCATCATCACTGTGCAATGATGTGTAGACAGTGAGAGGGAACCTTTGCACACTCACACATGCACAAACACCCTACATGCACACACTGTGCAGACACACAAGTCGGCAATACTGATATCTGGCAGGAAGAGCACGTAGCATTATTCACCTTCTGTATTTTAAACATCGATGTATAACCTACACAATAAGCAGATTGCTGGTGAATTTTTAAAATGTTCAAGTGTGTGTGTGTGTGTGTGTGTGTGTGTGTGTGTGTGTGTGTGTGTGTGTGCATATGCATATGTGTGAGTGTGGAAGCCAGAGATTGACACTGAGGGTCTTCCTCAATCTCTCTCCATCCTTTCAGACAAGATCTCTCACTGAACCCCGAGCGGGAACAAAGCTAATCTCTTAGGTGCCCAGACTAGTCTTGAACTCACTCTGTAGCCTAGGCAGGTGTTGAATTTGTGATCCAAAAACGGTGGTTTTGGGACTCGCCTGACTGTGTCTGCCCAGTGCTAGGGTTACCAGTGCATGTGGTCAGGCTCGAGTTTTACATGAGTACTACACAGCTCAACTCATGTCTTCGCGCTTGCATGGCAGTGCCTTGCTTACTGAGCCATCTCCCCAGCCTGAGGGATTTTTTTAAAAGAAGATTTACTTTTTAGTTTTATCGTATGTGCATGAGCGTTGGTTGTATGTACGTAGGCACACCATGTATGTGCCTGGTGCAAGGGGGGGGCAGAAGAGGGTACCAGAGCCCCTCAAACTAGGGTTACAGGGGGTTGTGAACTGCCATGTGTACGTGGGGAATGGAATTCAGAACCTCTGGATGGAGAGCAAAGTGACCTTAACTGCTGAGCCATTCTCTCCAGCACTAAAGCTTCTGGAAGTTTTTGAGACAGGGTCTCCTGTGTACCCCTGGCTGGCCTAGAACCTGCTCTGTAGACCAGACCGTCCTCAAATCATGCTCAGCTCTGGGCAATCTTTATTACCTTGTTTTTGATGCGCTAATTCTCTGGCTGTGCTACATGGCAAGCACATTCTCGGGCTGACCTTGTCTGAAGCCCAGTGTCACAGGTCATCAGATTCTCCACAGCGAGGTCCAGCAGCTGCAATGTTCCCAAAGTCCTCCACCACCCCCCAGACCAGGCCCCGGGGTCCGTTCAAAGGCCTGGCAGGGCTGGGATCTCCTAGCAGGAGGCACTGCCTTCTCATAGGCTCCTTGAGAATTTAGTTCTGTCTGCTTCTCAGTGATAACCTACAAAGTGGCCAGGTCTGGTGGCTCAGGTGTGTGCTCCCAGCTACTCAGGAGGCTGAGGCAGGAGGATCACAAATTCAACACCTGCCTAGGCTACAGAGTGAGTTCAAGACTAGTCTGGGCACCTAAGAGATCAGCTTTGTTCCCGCTCTGGCTGGCACTCCCCATGGACGGCCCCGTGCCTCTGCAGGGTCTGCCCTGGGCACCAGGGTCACTGTCCCTGTACCCAGGTCTCTTCTTTACTGGGCACTCCACTGCTAGAGACTGAACCCAGGACCTGCCTCGTGCATGCTGGGAAAGTGCTATCCCATTAGGCTATGCCCGAGCACACTTTATTAACTGAAGAGTTTTCTTTGCAAAGGACCCACGTGGAGCTCACTTCAGAGGAACCCCGCTGCTGGTGTCTGGAGGGGTCAAGGGATAGGCAAGTGGTTGAGATGCGGGTTTTGGCCTGTCGTGAAGTCTTAGCCCACTTCCTCCAAGCTGTGTGCCCCTGAATGGTGTACTCAGCCTGAGAAACAGTTTCTCCTCTATAAATGATGATATATAGTCATTCAATGGAGTTGTCAGAGCACTTTTTAAAAGATTTTAAATTTATTTTAGCTGGGCGGTGGTGGTACACACCTTTAATCCCAACACTTGGGAGGCAGAGGCAGGCAGATCTCTGGGTTTGAAGCCAGGCTTGTCTACAGAGCAAGTTCCAGGACAGCCAGCACTACACAGAGAAACCCTGTCTTGAAAAACCAAAAAGAAATTATATTTTATGAATATGGATGTTTTGTCTACATGTCTATCTGTGTGCCATGTGTGTGCAGCACCCATGTTCAGTACATGTATATGTACTATGTAGACATGTATGTGGGGGCTGAAAACGAGAGTCAGGTGGTACTGTAGTCACAGACTGTGAACTGCCAGGTGGGTGCATGGAACCAAATTCAAGTCATCTACAAGAACACAAGGTTCTCTTAACCGAGGAGCCAGCCGCCCAGCCTGTTGTACTGTTTTGTGAAAGAAAGTTTATAATGGGTTTCCCTAGCACACTGCTAGGCTGCAGGCTAATATTACATCATCCTCATGACGACAGTCAGCCAGTCACAGTGACACAGCTCACCTGCACACCAAGGAGACTGCTGCGTTCCCACAGTGGCACTGTCATGCTCGCCTTCGACCACCAGGGGGCATATGAAGGACCCAAAATATTGAGAGAGCCAATCCCTTGGAGACATTTAAAGTTGCTTTCTTTGGTACCTCATGTTTATTTTGAGCCTTCATTTCTGTTTGTACAGGATTCTAAAGGCCAGACTTTATCTGTCACAACAATATCTGCTAACTGCAGGTCTGCTAGGCTGTGACCATGCACACCTGCCCTGGCGCGCGCGCGCGCACACACACACACACACACACACACACACACACACAAATATATCTTGATATTCAATGTATTTCAAGGCAAAACCATAGTGAGGAAAAACTACAGAGAAGCAGACCTAGTCCAGGAGGAGCTGTGCAAGTCTCAATTTGAGGCATCCTCACACCACAGAGACACACACTGTACACAAGGACACCCCACCCCCATGCCCTGGAAGGGTAGCTAGGCTTATCAGCACAGAACTGGGGTGAGGGGCCAATCAGCAGAAGACTTGAGGAGTCAAAAGATCCCTGCCTAGTATGCTCTGAAGAGCCACCCACCACAGCTGGGGTGCCATTCATACTTCTGCTGTGAAAACTAGGGACAGTGTCCCAAACCGAGACACACTGGAGCCTTGCTGGACTCTAGAAGTGTCTGCATGGCTATTTCTTTAAAACTATCATGGATTGGATGAATTTCAGCCACGTGACCCTTCAGGAAGCCCAGGAACGCTTGGTCGGGTGCCCTGGCTGATACGAGCATAGGAAGGAAGGAGTAGGTAACTGTGTGGTGAGCTGCCTGCCTTTGAGTTCCGTGAAACTGTGGCCCGAGGAAAGGCCTAATGTGAAGCCCCACTACAAAAACCACCTCAGCAAGAATAAAACCAAAGCCATTGTATTTCTTTAATCGGGTAACAGAGTGAAAAACCTTGGGCTTAGCAGCTCAAGGAATTCTACGTTGTAGGTCTAGCTTACATGGGCCCCAAAGGAGGTTGAGATGCCTCCTTGACTGCAGTTTTAAAGAGCAGCAGGTTATATTATGAGCAACACAAAGTGTGAGACAAGATGGTGTATACCAGAGGTTCATCTTTTGATAGAGTAAGGCTGCCAGAGGTGGCTGTGCTTGAGGAAGGGACTTTCTGTGAGAGAGCTGAGTGGCCACTGGGTGCTCTGGGGTGTATCTCCTTGCATGCCCGCAGTCGAGTGTGACAGATCTGACTCCATCTGTACTGGATGCTGACTTTGGCCACAGTGTGTATTTTCTTCTTTATGACTGTGTAACAGCCCACCCTTTATTTTTTCACCTTTAATGTTGTCAGGGGAAGGGGCATGTTTTGCCATGGTGCACCTAGGGAAGGTCAGAGGACAGACAACTTGTTGAATTAGTTCTCTTCTTCCATATGGAAGCCAAACTCAGATCCTCAGGCCTGGTGAAAGAAAGTATCTACTGCTGAGCCACCTCCACGGTCCATTCTACCCTTCTATAAGGAGTGTGAATGTCCTTTAGAGTCAGGGTTGTCTTAAGGGACTGGAGTCGGCTCAGCAGTTCAGAGCACTGGCTGCTCTTGCAGAGGACCTGAGTTTGATTCCCAGCACCCACATGGTAGCTCACAACCACCTGTAACTCCAGTCCAAGGGGATTTGATGTCTTCTGACCTCTATGGGAACCAGGCACACATATGATACACACACCTACATGAAGACAAAGTAGTCATACACATAAAACTATAAAACAGCGTCCTGGAGTTGGAAAGGTGACTCCATGGCTAAGAGCCATGAACTGTGTTTGCAGAGGATCCAAGTTCAGTGCACAGCTGCCTGTAACTCCAGCTCCAGGGATCCAACAAGTTCGGATATATCACAGCTAGTCCTAGCTGGGCTGGATACAAATTAGTGTGATGTGTGGGATCAGAGGAGACAAGAAATTGAGTCATCGGCACATCTTCATTCTGATTTCAGTGTGTAGAGCATTATGAACATGACATGCGAGTAAAGAAGAAGCCACAGTCTTGCGTGGAGGGGGTGGTGGTGTGAATAAAGATGGCCCCCACAGGCCCATAGAAGTGGCACTACTAGGAGGTGTGGCTTTGTTGCAGTGGGTGTGGTTTTGCTGGAGGAGTTGTGTCAGTAGGGGGCAGGCTTTGAGGTTTCAGATGCTCAAGCCAGGCTCAGTGTGCAGTCTCTTCCTGCTGCCTGTGGATTCAGATGGGACACTCTCAGCTGCCTCTCTAGCACCGTGTCTGCCTGAAAGTTACCATGCTTCCTGCCATGATGATAATGGACTGTAAGCCAGCCCCAGTTAAATGTTTTCCTTTATAGGAGCTGCTGTTGTCATGGTGTTTCTTCACAGCAATAAAACCCTAACTAAGACAGAAGTTGGTACCAGGAGTGGGGTACTGTTGTGATAGGCCTGACCATGCTTTTGTTTGGAGGAATGTGGACTTTGGAACTTTGGATTAGAAAAGCAGATGAATGCTTTAAGTGGGGCTTGATGGGCCATTTAATAGAACATAGAAGACAGTGGTGCCTGTGGGGTCCGGCTCAAGAGGTTTCAGAGAAGAATGTTAGTGTGTGGCCTAGAGACTGTGTGTGGTATTTGGTGAAGAATGTGGCTGCTTTCTGCCCTTGTCTGAAAAATCTACCTGAGTTTTGGATTAATGGCATTGGCAGAAGAAATTTCAAAACAGCCTAGTACAGACTCCATCGTGTGGTTATTAGTGTTCACTCTTATGAAACTCTTTAATGAAAAGGAGCAAGCTGAGCAAGGAAAAACACAAAATGTACAGTGCAGGTGGCACCAAGAAGCAGTATAATCTAACTCAAGTTTCACAAGGAGCTGCGGCTACCAGCAACTCTGTTGGAAACCAACAGGTTTCCAGAACTTTCTGGTGGAAGGTGGGAGAGGAAGGCTCTGACTCATAAAGGCGGGGCCCAGCTGGGGCTGAAGGGCAAGTGAGCAGAGTTCCCACAGGCCCTTCCAGAGTCCTCTGCATATTTCCAGTCAGTAAGCAAAATGCACTTGAAGCCTAAAGTCTGGTTGCCAAGTGCCTGAGACTCCAAACTGACTCATTTTATTATTCCCTTTGTACCATAGAATGTTGTGGAATAATCTTTTTGAACACTGTGAAGATGTGTCATTCTGATTGATTTAATAAAAAGCTGAATGGCCATAGCCAGGTGGTGGTGGTGCACGCCTCTAATCCCATCACTTGGGAGGCAGAGCCAGGTGGATCTCTGTGAGTTCGAGGTCAGCCTGGTCTACAAAGAGAGATCCAGGACAGGCTCCAAAACACCAGAGAAACACTGTCTCAAAAAAACAAAAACAAAAACAAAAAAAAAGTACTTGGCCAACAAGCTGAATGGCCAATAGCTAGGCATGATTTTTCAGGCACACAGGATGCTAGGAAGAAGAAAGGGGGTCACCAGGAGACGAAGAGGAAGCAAGACATGCTGGAGGACAGGTAAAGCCACGAGCCACGTGACAATACGTAGATTAAAAGGAATGGGTTAATTTAAGCTATAAGAGCTAGTTGGTAACAAGCCTAAGCTATGGCCGAGCTTTTAAAATTAATAATAAGTCTCTGTGTCATTACTGGGGAGCCTGCGGTCCTGACAAAAAGGTCCAACTACAATGGGGTATGTCTAATAAACCAGGTAAAAGACCAAGTTACAGTTTGAGCTTTGGGTTGTTTTTTCTTTAAACATCAAAAGCCACTCATGTCCCTGAGGCCATGAGCCATTTAACCTGATGAAGATTAGTTCTGGGCAGGCAAAATCTGCCCCAACAAACTGTGTTTACTGTAAGGCAGCTGCTGACATCAGCAGGCAGAGCCTGGGTTGCTGGGAAACCAACTCTGAAACCCCACTTTCTGTCCCCAGTAGGCTGCCAGGTCACCCAATACTGAAATAACCCCTGGGGAGTGACAGGGCCTTTCTAACCAATGACTCCTGGCCAGCATCTACATTTACTCCTGTGGTAACAGAATGTGGGTGTCCATTGAGAGCTGTGTTCATCTGCTTGGGCTGGGTAACAAAGTACCACAGAGCAGGCTACTTCCACCACAGAGATGCTTTTCCTCACAGCTCTGGAGCCTGCATGCCCCTGGTAAAAACACAGGCAGAGCTGGCCTCCTCTGAGGCTGCCTTTCCTGGGTCTCTGCCATCATTCTGTGTCCTGATCTCCTCCTCTGAACATCAGCATCAGTCCAGTAGACCAGGCTCCGCCCACTTGACCTTCTATACACATTCTCAGGTTGCTGGAATTGGGACTTTAACCTGTAATGGTCCTAGAAGTAATAGAGAAACACTGTAGAAATCCTACTTCTCCTTTAATGATCAGGGAAACCCATCCCCTACCAATATGAGGCTTGTCCTTCTAGCTCAGGTCCCCTCTGAGGGAAGGAATCCATAACCTATGTAGCTCTAGCACCAGCTAAGACCTTACAGTGCCCTGGACCAACACGTGTGGTTCTGGGCACAGGCAACATTGTTCACACCTCAACAACCCAGGTATGAGGCATTCCACCTGCTCAAGGCAGTGACGACCTTCTGTCTCCAGAAGGCAGGCACTGTACTGTCAAGTACAGAAAGACATGACTGCTCCTTATCAACTCTGAAAGATTTCTTTATGCAACCTATGAATAATTCCCAGTGGCAGTTTCACCTCAGGCACACATGCTAGGGTCTCACTGCAAACCGGCGAGAACCCGGTAGCCTCTCGGAGCTTCCATTTTCAAGAGGCCAGGGCAGAGGTGGAAGCCGCATGGAGAATGTTTCTTGTGAAAACCGTCCACCTGTCCTGGGAGCTGGGAATCCCCAGTTTTGTCTGCAGAGGGTTCCTGGGTAGTTTCCTGTTTCAACCCCACAGCCAGGGGAAATTTCTGCTTTCTGCTTCTCTGAACTCTACGCTGAGGTATACATGTTCTTGATGTGGGATTTTTCTGGTTAAAGGAAAGTCCTGTGTCCTTGTGCATGCTTCTCTGTAGATCCTGAAAAAGCCAGATCAAATGTCACTGCCCATGAGAAACGTCTGCCCTTCCATCCACCCCTAACTCTCAGTTGTGACTCGCAGACTTGCAGTTTGAATGAGCTGCTCTGTGCCTCCTCCACCACAGGCAGTGTCTACTGTGTTCGTCCTTGGTCCAACACACACAAGGTGCTCAGCGGTGTTTGCAGGATATGAGAAGCCAAGACCGAAGGCCACAACAGGACATTGTCATTTGCGTGGAGCTAGATCTTTAGGATTCACCACCAGGATATTTTCTGATACGCAGGAATGTAGGTCTCAGAGCATATGATTAAAAGTAGCAATGAACATATCCAGTCTTTTGAGATACTAGCATTAACAAAGCACCTGGTATAGTTTTGATATAATGTGGTCTTCCCCAAAGGCTAATACATTAAAGGTATGGTTTAGAGGTGGGTCTTTTGGGAAGTGATTGGCTAATAATTAACTGACAGATTCATAACATGAAGGCACATTTGGGTGTCAGTGGGTGCTGCCTGGCTAGAGGAAGCAGCTAATTGGGAGGAAGCCTTTGGAAGCATCTTGTTCTAGGTGTAGCTCTGCTTCTCATTTTATTTTCCTTCTCTGTTGATAAAACTCCAAATTCTAGAAGTATATTCAACAATTAAAAAAGCAACTATTGAGATGTGCATGCCACAACCAGAACCTCAAAAGCATAGGATTTAGTGATGCCAGATACCAAAAGGCCCCATACCAGAGTTCATCCCCCTCCTCCTCCTGCCCCAGGCCAGAGTTCATCCCTTCCTCTCCTCCTGCCCCATGCCAGAGTTCATCCCCCTTCTCCTCCTGCCCCAGGCCAGAGTTCATCCCCTTCCTCTCCTCCTGCCCCAGGCCAGAGTTCATCCCCCTTCTCCTCCTGCCCCAGGCCAGAGTTCATCCCCTTCCTCTCCTCCTGCCCCAGGCCAGAGTTCATCCCCCTTCTCCTCCTGCCCCAGGCCAGAGTTCATCCCTCCCTTCTCCTCCTGCCCCAGGCCAGAGTTCATCCCCCTTCTTTTCCTCCTTCATCACAAGCTCACTTAGTGTATTAGTTACTTTCCTGTTGCTGTAACAAAACATCTGACAAACAAGGACAAAAGGGTTTGTTCTAGGTCAGGTGAGGACATGTGGTCCACGGCGTCAGGAAAGTGGGTGGGGGAACATGAGGCAGAAGCTGCATTGATTCCGCAGTCAGGAAGCAGAGAGATGAATCCTGGTGCTCAGCTGACATCCTCTCCCCCCACCCCTCTATCTGTTTTCAGTCCAGAACCCCAGCCCACAGGAGGGTGCACTTACATGCAGGGCAGGTCTTCCATATTCAGTTAAACCTATCTGGAACCCCCCTCAAAGACACACTAAGAGGTGTGTCTCCAGGATTCTGAACCCAGCCAAGCTGATGATGAAGAGGAACTTCACACTCAGTCTCCCTGGTTTCATCCTTTCTGAGTCTTTTGCTGCTTCTCTCTGTTCTAGAAAATTTAGCTCCACCTCAGATCCTGTCCTGTCTTGCTGCAGCACTCTGGAGTCTCCTCAGACTCCAGATCACTGCAAGCTGTTTATCAAATCATTTCTTTTAAACACACCTAGACTTCTTCTCAAGATTCTTTTCCCCCCATTTTATATAAGGTCAGTGGTTCTTTGAAGACCATTCTCCATTGGGATCCCCCACTGATGGTCCTCTTTGAGGCCAGGACACAGCTATCACTGTCTTTTTTTCTTCTACACTCACTGGCTGCCTTTGTGTAAGTGACCTGATTTAGCCTCTAGTTCCTGTAAAATTGTTCTCTCATCAAGTCTGGGAGCTAAACACAGACGAGTGCTTTATGACAAACAGGTTCAATCAACAAATAAAGTGCAGGCTATCATCAGAGAATCTGTCAGTGTCTAGTCATCTAGACAAGAAAGCACTGGATAAAGCTGACCACTGATAAAATGCTCAGCACTCCAGGCACAGAAAGCCACGTGACTGATCGGCCCGAGGGTGCCTGCAGACACTTGTGTCCATCACAACTGACACTTAACCGTGAAGCATGTAGGGGTGAAGTCCTTGCCACGGCTGCTCCTCTGCACCTGGAGTTACGCCCCCACCCATGTAGCAAAATAAGACAAGGAGCACCAAAGCACAAGGACACAATGCTGTCATGGCTGCAGATGAAAGGATGTGCTTCCAAGGTCCAAGACAACAGCTGGAGGCGGACTGTGAGAGCCAGCGGTGTCTGGACACAGGGTTAATAAAGTCAACAGCTCTCACACTCCAGGACAGCACCAAGGGTGGAATACGACATGACTCCACAGGTTCCTGTGCTGAAGATGCGATTTCCAGCTGGGGACACCATTCGGGGTGATACCCGGAACTTCAGGAGGTGGGGCCCAGCTGGGGGAGGAGAACTGCGAAGTGTGAGGAAAATCTCGCCCTTGGCTCTCTCCTACCACTCCTGCTCTGCTTCTTAGTCTTCCCTCTCTGGTGATCAAGCTCTCTGTTGATGTCACTCACCTGAGATTGATTAATATTCAGCAATAATATACGCCTCAAGAAAATAACGTTCCGTGAAAGCAGCCAGACTCCAAAAGTTACAAATTATATGTTTCTGTGCATCAGAAATGTGCAGACAAGGCCACTCTGGGCTGGAATAGAACTGAGCAACTGCAGTTTTGGGGGATGAGGGGAGTATTCCAGAACCAGACTGTGGTGACAAAGGGACAACTTTACGTTTGCTGAAAGTACAAATCACACGTGAAGAGTGCACTGGTGTGGGTAGAATCGGGTCCACTTTCAAACAGGTACCCTGAGAATATTGGATAAACAAGACAGTTGATGCTTCTCAAGTGAAGGATGCATCTACCATGTCAGACAGCTCGCTCTGGGGCTGCTGGTCCTCATATGGTCTCCCCTGGCACTAACACCTGAGCAGACACTCTTCTCACTCGGATCAGAACCCTCCCCTGGGGCATCTAGCATTTCCCTCAGGACTACAGTTATATAGGTGACGTGTCTGTGGAGGTTGTGAGATGTGCTTTCCAGAGCACTAAAAGGAAGCTGGTGGACACTTGAAGCCATCCACTGAATGTCTCCAGTGGTGGGAAGGGTGCAAAGCCAGAGGGAACTACTCGTTTCTGGGGACCCCACCCTCCCCACTCCTCTCTCGGTTCTGCATCTTCCTCCTCCCGCCCCTACCTTCGCTCCAATCCCTTCCTGCCTTCCCAGCCCCCACTGACTCAGGTCCTGGGTGACAGAAATGGGCAGCATCCATCTGGACTGTCTCTACAAGTCTCAGACCATGGGAGAAGAGATGACCAGGTAATCATGCTCCACAGCAGGTGTCTGAAGGAAGAGCCCCTGATGTGACAGAGTCTAAGCTACAGTGGGGACCCCTGTAGCCTTCTCAGCCATAGTCACACAAGGTAGAAGAGTGACCAGACGAGGAACAGAGACCCTGGGGCAGTGGGTAGCACTGTGGGGGTGTGAAAGGTAGGCACTTTTAGTCAGGGAACTAGTTGAGAGAGAGGCTAAGGGAAAAGGGTGTCTTGGCCCTCTCCCAGTAACCTCCTGGCTGTTTCTTTCTACTCACGTTGGTCCCCAAGAAACCTGCAGTGTGATGAACTCAGCAGTGCTGTCGAGCACAGCAAGATGCGGGATCTTGGCCCCCTTCCACCTTGCGGGATCTTGCCCCCTTCCACCTTGCTGCCACACCCTCCTCTGATCAAAATGAGACCCTGGTCTCACCCGTGGTGGAGGGGATGGTGGCATGGTGTAGCTTGCCTTTTGAAGCTGCAGGAAGGCCCTGCTGGTGGTCAGGAGGCTCCTAAAGTCAGATCCTAGTCTCCAAGGATCCCCTGTCTCCCTGAGCTGTGGGGACCTTGTAGTCAGGCTAGATAGAGCCTGGGAAAGTTCCAGGTGGGGTGGGGGTGGGGACCTGCTCTTGAACCACCCCTCCAAAGC
Organism: Peromyscus maniculatus bairdii; assembly: GCF_049852395.1. Classification (NCBI taxonomy): domain Eukaryota; kingdom Metazoa; phylum Chordata; class Mammalia; order Rodentia; family Cricetidae; genus Peromyscus; species Peromyscus maniculatus. The sequence continues at coordinate 119,585,307 of NC_134860.1, read as the reverse complement.
CCTCCAGAGCCCTAGATTTGGAGATCATCAAGTGTTCTGAGCACATTTCCGCCCCTCCCAGCACCTCTCCTCCCTGGGCCCCTTCTATTTTAGTTCTTCCTCTGCTGAGCTGTACACATGAAAAGCACTATTGAAACACACACATCTCCCTCTCTCTCACACACATACACACAAAAAAGAATCTGAAAAATGTCAAACCACAGGTCCTTTCCCCAGCTCCTCTTAAGTTTCTAGGTTTATACTATTCCTGGCTGACCCCAAAGCAGACGGGGTCAAACGGGGCACCCTTGGGTGAACACAGCCAAGATTAAGAAGAGCGTACCACGTTCTAGCTCCCTCTGCAGTCTGCTGGACTTGAGGCAGAAGAGCATGGCCCTCCTCTATCATCAGTAAACTATGGGCCAGGGACTGGAAGCCCATGTCAAGGTCTGTTCAAGCTCCTGGTGGGAACATCACTGGCATGTCTGAGGCACTTGTCCTTTGGCACACTCTTTTGTTCTAGGACAGCCCCGACGCTGAGAACGGGTTTTCTTTCCATTCTGTGTCGCTGTCTGTTTTGTTTTTCAGAAAACACGAATATGACACTAAAATCCCAACTGGTTAAAATAGCACAAAAATTTTGACACTGGATCTCACTCATTAGCCCAGGCTGGTACGGGCGTCATGGTATCCTTCAGCCTGTCCTTAACTCCCAGGAATCCTCCCGTCTTCACCTTCCAAGTGCTGGGCTTACAGGTGAGAGGCACCACACCTGGTTTAAATTTTTTCTGAATATGGTCCATGAAGATGTTCTCAAACGCAGTATAACTATATGAAATGGTAAATTTTGTATCGTATATACTGTCACAATTTTAAAAATTAAACTTACTGTGGATTTCAATGCAAAGTTTGAGTAACTACACATATTTATATTCTCCCCCTTTTTTGAGACAGGCTCTCATCTCAATATGTATTTCAGGATGCCTCCTGGGAGTACAGGTGTGGGCTACCACATCAGCCTCTCAATATTATTACTTTTTAATTACTATTATTGCCAGGGATAGTAGCTCATTCAACACGAGTTCAAGGCCAACCAACCTAGGCTACACAATAAGCTCCAGGCCAGCCTATGGTTCCAACTGAGATCCTAACTAAAAAAACCCACAAAAACATGTTATCATTATCATTATCTTTATTATAATTGTGGTGGCGCCAGATGCCAACCCCAGGGCTTCGCAAACACTCACACAAATGCTCTAACACTGAGCTCTATCTTTATTGTCATTTTTTAAATGTTTACTTTTTAAACTATCTGTGTACTTGTGTACGTGCACAGGAATGCAAGTGTCTGAGGCCAGAAGGTGCTGAGTCCCCGAAGCTGGAATTATGGATGGTGTAAGCTGCCCAGTATGGGCACTAGGAACTGAACTCAGGTCCTGTACAAGAGCAGATGTGTTCTTAACTGCTGAGCCGTTCCTCTAACACCAAGAGTTATGAGTGTGTGTGTACGTGCGAGTGAGGGTCTGCACATGTGTCCAGGTGCCTGTGGAGGCCAGAAGAGGGGGCTGGATTTCCTGGAGCTGGAGCGACAGGCAGGTAGGATATAATGCTGGGAACCAAACTCAGGTTCTCTGAAAGAGCAGCAAGAACTCTTAACTGCTGAGCCGTCTCTCCAACTCTCAATTATTTTTGAAAAAAGTCTAAACTATACAACCATAGAGGGAAAAGCCCTGTTGGAAAAACACTGATCAATTTTGTGACAGTCTTATTATATAGCTGGACTAGCATTGAGCTCACTACCTGCCTGAATCTGCCAGAGTGCTGGGATTACAATGATATCCATCATGCTCTACTTTCTTTTCTTACTTTTGAGTTTTAAAATACTTTCTCTCTTAGGATTGTTGGGTTTTTGTTTTTGTTTTGAGATAATGTCTCTCTACATAGCCCTGCCTGTCCTGGAACTCACTATGTAGGCCAAACTGGCCTTGAACTCACAGAGATCTGCTTGCCTCTGCTTCCTGAGTACTGGAATTAAAGGTGTGCTTTACCACACCTGGTTCTCTTAGTGCTTTTAAAAGCCTCTAGAGGCTGAACCGAAACATGCCCCAGAGCACAGCAATTCAGTGTGGCTGTCTCAGGGAAAATGAGTGTGTGTGTTTGCCCAATGATAGGACAGGAATGTTCATGGTAGCACCACTCACTGTGATAGCCCCAGATGAGATGCAATTCAGATGTTATCAAACAGAGAATAAAAAAATAAGTGCTAGTATATCCAAGTAGAGGATGAAACTAGTGAGTATAAAATGAGTGAACGAACCACAACTATTAACACTACGGACACCCACATCTATCAGGGCTCATATTGTGACACCCCAAATATGGCAACTTGGCAGTTGAGAAAGGCCCTTCCCTTCTCCTTTCTGTAAGAGAGCTGTCCATAAGAGAATTCTCTCATCCTGCTGGCCTGAAAATAGGTCATACGCCTTCATCCCACCATACCCCAGAGGCCAAGATGGGTCTAGAGTCTAGACAGAATCATATCATCCCCTTTTGCTCAATTGTACTTGAGAACTATCAATAGTTCCTCAAAACGAAGAAAAGAATACCATTCCTGGGTATTAACCAAGGAATCAGCCAAGTCAGTATACAGGAGAGGTAACTACACACAACTGTTGATCATGGCCCCATTCATGATAGCCAAGTTATAGAATCAACTTAGCTGCCTATCAGTGAGTGAAGAGATGGAGAAAAGTGCGGTGTACACATGAGATGGCATTTATTCAGTCACAAAGAAAATCATGCAGAAAAAATGGATAAAACAGATCACCATGTTAAATGCAATAAAACAAATTCAGAGAGACAAATGTCACCTATTTTCTCAGGTTTGCATAATCGTAAACTTTAAAAAGACACAAGAGTAGAAAGGGAATAATTTGAGGCTACTATGGGTAAAGAGTAATATATATATATAAACATATATATATGTGTGTCTTACACACACACATGCACGTATACATATATTAAGATGTCATTATGGAATCCTTTTTTGTACAATGAATATACACTGCTTTTTTCTTTGAGACAGTCTCTAGCTCAGGTTGGCCTCCAACTTCGTATGTAGCCAAGAATGACCTTAAATTTCTTATCCTCCTGCCTCCATCTACCAAATGATGGGATTATAAGTGTGAAGCACCAAGTCCAGTTTATGTAATATTGAGAATAGAACCCAGGGCCAATAAAGGTTTTCTGACCTGCTAAAGGATGAGGAGCAAGGGATGTTAAATGTGACCTTCCTTCTCAGGCCTTCTCAGATGCTAGCATGCCATATCTTGGGACAGTGTGTCCCAAAGCCTGTCATACCCCTTTGAGGCTGAACTCTTCTGACAGGAAAGCTGTAGGAAAAAAGAAAGAAAGAAAGAAAGAAAGAGAGAGAGAGAGAGAGAGAGAGAGAGAGAGAGAGAGAGAGAGAGAGAAGAAAGAAAGAAAGAAAGAAAGAAAGAAAGAAAGAAAGAAAGAAAGAAAGAAAGAAAGAAAGAAAGAAAGAAAGAAAGAAAGAAAGAAAGAAAATGTGTTCACTCCAAACAGCCTCCGGTTCCTGGTGCTGGAGCCAGGCACCGTGCGGCCTGAGATGTGAGGCTTCCTTACCCAAAGCCTGCCCCACAAGTGCGTCCAATGCTGACTCCACCCTGTGTGTGTGGGCTCTGTAAGTTTAGAATGGGGGGTGAGAGAGCTCAGGGTCAGCCACTGAGCCGAGCCCAGGGTCTCCCCAGAAGCTGCTTTCCTAACTAAATTTCTCAGTGGGGCATTTTCCTGTGAAACTTTCCCAGCTGTCATCTTGATCTGAACTTCTCATGTGGCATCTCCCTTTGCTCTTTTGTTAATGTGGTGGACACACAGGGCTGGTCTGTAGGCAGAATCAAGGGCGGGTTTTTCTCTTGGCTCTTGCCCTGTTTGGTGACTTGAACACAAACAGAATTTTTCAAAATTACTGACTGACAGAGAAGGAGAAGTAACAACAGGGACAAAACTGCCACTTTCTCTCGAGTGCAGGGAAGAAAAACCAACCCAGCACAGAGCCAAACCCCTGGGGGCATGCGGCTGGGTTTTAAGTACTGCTCGGCAAGGTTTACCTGGGAATTTAAATTTCATGTTAGGTCTTTATAGTAAGCACATTTAAAAAACATCTTTTTAGCAGTTAAGAGCACTGGCTGCTTTTCCAGAGGACCTGGGTTCAATACTCAGCACCAACAAGGCAGCTCACTCCTGTCTGTAACTCCAGTTCCAGAGTTTCTGACACCCTCACAGAGACATACATGTAAGATGGATACATGTTCATCCAATGAACATAGAATAAAAATGTATTATTTAAAATGTTTTTTAATCTGTCCTGGCCTCGGACTCACTCTGTAAAGCAGGTTGGTTTTAAGCTCTCAGCAATCCTCCTGCCCCAGCTTCTCCCTGGTACAATAGGAGTACACTACCATGCCTGGCTTTTCTTTTTCTGCTCCTTCTCCTCCTATTGTTATTACTTTATATTATTATTATTGTTGTTGTTGTTGTTGTTATTACAAACTCTTCCCAAATAAGGAGTGGAAGCCTGCAACTGCCCAGAATGGGCAGGAAAGGAGGCTGAGATTGGGGGCCACTGCTGTTGTCTCCCTACTAAGGTATGAGGATCGCCCCTGCTGTTCCTGAAACTCCGTGAGGCCATCAAGGAGTTACTGGCAACTGCAGCTTCAGCTACGCCGTTTTTGTGAGGAGTGTCAATCAAACAGCTCAGCCTACACTGTTTCTCTCAGTTGTCACACTAATAAGCGACAATTTTACTCGAGCGGCAGATACTCAGTGAAGACTCGACTCCAGATACGGGAAGCACCACAGCTGTGGCTGCTCCAGATGACGCGGCCTATCGTAGCCTGCTCCAGTCTGGGCAGCTGGTGTAGTCATAACTGGCTATGTCGGCCATGTTCCTGGGCTGCATTTTCCAGTCAGTCCCTGAGAGACAGCTCTTCTGGGCACTACACCCCAGTGCTGCAATAGGAAGCCCTGGTAGCAGTGATCTGGATTGCTAACTTACAGCGTTCATCTCAGGCACAGTGGATGTTGAGCTGCTTGCCTGAATAGTAGATAAAACTCCATGGCTTCCAGCCCCAGTCATGCCCTGGTGGGTTCCTGCGCTGAGGAGGTAAGAGGCAGTGAAGGGTGACAGGCATTAGACTCTGAAGGGCTGAGATGGACGGGGGTAGATACTGCGGACGAGACAGGTACAGGGCCAGTGGGCCGATTCAGTGGATAACGGTGCCTGCTGCCAAGCAATGCCCAGAACTCTGCAAGTTATACCCCCCCACACACACCATGGCACACACGCACCCAACACACATACACACACTTTAATCACATTTTAAGAAAGAGGCCATTGTGTGAGCTGCCACTGGAGAGACTCCAGAAGCTGCTAGGTTATCAACTCTGGCTACCATGGAGTGACCAGAGGGCAAGGGACATGCATTTGACATCTGTGCTTGGAAGGGGGACATTGTGGTAAAGGCCCAGTATGATAAACTTCTGACACTGAAGACCCAGAATCAAGCCCCTGGCTTGAAAGTTTAGAGTCAAGAAGTCCCTTGTCCAGCCTTAGAGCTGGCTTTAAAAGCCCTCGGGCACACGTTATCACAGTTCAGAACAAAGCCTCTGGTTTTGAGGGCCTACAGTCGCAGTCCCTGGTTCTCAAGACAGAGCATGCCTTCTGCTTGGAAGGCCTAGCTCACAGGCACTCAAAGGCTCCAGACACTAGAAATAAGGCAGCCCATCTCTGCCTAGTTTCTATTTCTACTCTAAGCACTGGTGACGAGTTAGAGTTGGCTTGGTTTTCATGGTGGGTAGTAAAGGGGAGGTGGCCACGTCTGGTTTCTTTAATAGCATCTGCTTTAGAGCCCCAGGCTGGTCTGGGTCTCAGCAACGTCAACAGCTGCCTGGACGACTACAGGTGACTCTGTGCCTCTGGGCTCCAGCTTCAGCAGACAGGAGTCTCCATGCTGCTCCTCTGCCTGGTGACTCTGCTGGGGATGCAGGTGGCCTGACACCCACCCCCAGCTGCCATTTTCATGTCACACTCCACATAGTTCTCTACGGCTCGAAGGTTTCTCAGTTTCCATTTTACCTCATGGCTCAGAACTACAACTATTTCTCTTCAGGCCCAGGTACAGAGCAGGTGCTCAGTAGACGACTCCATGGCAGGTGTGGAAAGCAGGCAGGTGTGGAAGGTAGGCAGGTGTGGAAGGCAGGTGTGGAAGGTAGGCAGGTGTGGAAGGTAGGTAGGTGTGGAAGCCAGGCAGGTGTGGAAGGTAGGCAGGTGTGGAAGGTAGGTATGGAAGGCAGGTGTGGAAGGTAGGCAGGTGTGGAAGGCAGGTGTGGAAGGCAAGCAGGTGTGGAAGGTAGGCAGGTGTGGAAGGCAGGTGTGGAAGGTAGGCAGGTGTGGAAGCCAGGCAGGTGTGGAAGGTAGGCAGGTGTGGAAGCCAGGCAGGTGTGGAAGGCAGGCAGGTATGGAAGGTAGGCAGGTGTGGAAGGTAGGCAGGTGTGGAAGGCAGGCAGGTGTGGAAGGCAGGCAGGTGTGGAAGGTAGGCAGGTGTGGAAGGTAGGCAGGTGTGGAAGCCAGGCAGGTGTGGAAGGCAGGCAGGTGTGGAAGCCAGGCAGGTGTGGAAGGCAGGTGTGGAAGGTAGGCAGGTGTGGAAGGCAGGCAGGTGTGGAAGGCAGGCAGGTGTGGAAGGCAGGCAGGTGTGGAAGGCAGGTAGGTGTGGAAGAGCGCCCATTCCCAAGCCTTCTTCTGTTAATTATCCTCTGCAGCAGCCGATGTCAAGCCTGGCGGGACAGCAATGAGTGGGAGTTGTCACCTCCGTAAGTGGCTTCCACCTGACCAAAGGTGGTCACTTAGTGTCCACTAACATGGAGACACACTGTGGGAGGGTAGAAAGGGGCATCTGATCAGGTGGAAGAGGCCAAAGAAGACTTACTTGCAAGCAAGGCTGTGTTGCTTGAAGAGAATGTGTGCAGAGTTAATCAGGATACACCAGAAGGAAAATGTATGCCCTTACTCAAAGGCAGGAAATTTAGAGCCAGCAGAGCAAAAGTAGCATGGTTACACTCATTATTCAGGGATGGCGCTGATCATTCAAGTGCACTAGCCTCACTACCCTGGGCTCAAGGCCCTTATCCCCCAGATGTACAGGCCCCAAGGCTTTTTTATCTGCTCATTTTCTCCTTCCTCTGGCTATGGCTGCTTTGGCATGCTTGGTCCACAATGCACCAGCACCCATACTTCACGTGTGTAACAAGCCCTCTAAGGCTACCGTCCATCTAACCAGGGGCTCTTGCACTCCATTTCCCTTCACCTGTAGTTGAGGTGGCCCTTAACTACAAGCCTTTCTACCTGTGGACCCAGGAGCTGGGAAATCTCAACTGCCCTTATTTACTTGTCCCATGAGATATCTCCTTAACTGCGGTCAGGCAGACAATGGATTATGAAGGGACAAAAGATGTAACTTAGACTAGTATGCTCTGAGTATAAATAAGAGGAAACAAGAAGGCCAGGGAGGGAGCCCTGGCAGTATAGTGGCCCTCTGAGGCTAAGATCTCCCATAGTCCACACATACTGCCTGTCTGTCTATTATAAGGTCATGGGATATCATGGAAATAGAATGGTGTCAAATCTACTGGGTCACATCTGGGGACCAGGGGCCTTAATATAAGCCATCACGTGTACCAGTCACCTCCACCCACAGGAAGGACTTCAGGCAGGTAATCAACGACTCAGCAACAGAGGAAGAAGCTAAGACAAGGATATTCTGGGTGCTCACTAACCAAACTTCGGAGGCCCAAACCAGAGGCTAACACTAAAAGGCCAGCCCTCCACTGTCTGTCTAGACCCAGGGATTACAGGAGTTGGGAATTCTCAAATCAAAGGGCCATACAGACCCCAGGGGGTGGACTAACCAGTAGACATTCTGAGAAGAGGAAGGTCATTGGAGAGGAGATGTCCTCACTGTTTTCAGGAGATGTCACGTGGTCAACAACGTCCCACACGGTGGCGGAAGGGAAAGCTACAGGAGCCAAGGGGTCTCTCAAGCAACCCACAAGGAGCCTCAACTCCCTCCACAGCAAAACAACAAGAGGCCCATTTGGGGGCCACCTACAAGGTCTTAAACACCCAAAGGGAGGTAGACCAAAGACTGGAGCGCTGATGACAACAGAGAGCAAAGGGGCGGGGGGACACGACTGGATGGAATGCTGGGTCAGCTCCTGCACTCAACGAGAGCCCAGCGGGCAGTGCTCAGGGTGAACGCTGAGGACTTCCAGCCTCTCTGGCCACATCTTGTTCTGACCCGCTGCGGACGGCAGAGGTGCACCACCAATGCTCCCAAAGACCAGCAAAGACCATCATCCAAGCGGCCGGCTTCAGCCCGTTGGTAAAGGGTCTCACCAGGTCTTCTAAGCACTTGAAGCCTTCAGACTCCAGGGAATTGCTTTGTAGTTTCATTTGTCCAGAATAAACCTAGTTTGCAGTCGCTGCTAAAGGCCGGTATAAAAGCTGTGAACCAATCACTGACTAGCAACTTCTTCAAAGGGACCCAAAAGCTAAATTTCAGATGAGTCAATCTACTGACCCAGGGTCCATAGCTTCTGCTTTGGTAATTCCTGACAGCGCCTCACCACGCAAATCCTTGCTTGATTGCCATGGAAACCCTTTTAAGAGACTCTCCTCCAGCAGGAATCACTTGCCTGGCTCTGAGTAAACAAACGAAGTCCAGCATCTTTCTACTCAATTCCACCTCTTTCTCCACTCTCACCCAAGGCTTCTAGAGCAGTTTCTCAACTGACCGAGCATGGGGTCTCCTCCTCGTAGGGAACCCCAGGACTTCCTCTCTTGCATCCTCCTGCCCGACACCCCCCCCCCCCAACCCGATTCACTTTCTCCCTCTTGTTGCTGCAGTTTCCCCCTTCCAGGAAAGCTGCACAGCACTGCACATCTGCTGGCGGTGAACGCACCAGAATGCTGTTGCTTCATCTGCCGTCTGCTCCCGCGGGGACAGCCAGGAACAGGAAACTAGGCAGGGACAATACCTGAAAAGCAGCTACAGGAGAGAGAGGAACTCCGCCCTCCCTCTTATAAGAATGTGAGTGCTAAGGCCGGAGTAACAACTCGGTGCTTAAAGGGGCTTGCCTTTAATACGCCCGAGTCCTCGGGAAAGGAGATGTCGGGGTAGGCAGGGAATTAGGGAATTGGCAGTGTGTATAGAGGGGCGGGCGTGTGTTCAAATGCTGTCCTCGCAGCAAAGATCAACAAAATGCAAAGTTGGCAGATAAAACAGCATTAGCCTTTCATTACGTAGTGGGACATCCCCAAATACCTTCTAGCTCCAAAACTAAAATGTAAACCAGTGGCAATAAAATATGGTTGGGTAGTTTCTGCTCAGCTGAGAAAGGCAGAGGAGGTAAACCAACAACAATAAAGCCCGGCTTGCTATTTCCCACCTACAATATAGACCCTAACATTCAGGCCGTCCATCTGTCTGCCACCTGTGACCCTACCAGGCACAAAGCCCTGCTAAGTGACCTGCCCAACAAGGCCCTAGACCCACCCGGGGAAGGAGGGCTTTCCCCACACGGGTTTGCCTTCCACTTCACACAACGTGGCATCTTGTCTTCCCACAACCGTTTCTCCACTAAGCACACTGTGAGGGCCTGGGAAGGAAAAGACTGTTTTTCTGCACGGGAGGCCCAGTTTCATTCCCAGAACCCCATGTCACTCTGATTCCATCTTAACCTTAAAAAAAAAAAAAAAAAAAAAAGCCACAATAAACAAAGACCTGGGCAGCCAGCCCTCCCAGTCTGCCCACCTGGACTCCTGCAAGATGTACTTTACATCCCTACCTCACTCTGTCAACGCTCCCTTAATCTCTCCTCTGGGCTCCACTTCAGCCTGGAGCTCAGAAGACATCCCCGAATTTAGCTGCCTCACCCAAGGACCACAAAGGCACCAGAGCGAGGGTTCCAGGATGCTCCTCCTAAGGCTCCAGAACCCCTCCCGTGAGGTGTTCCCTCTGTGTGTGTGTGTGTGTGTGTGTGTGTGTGTGTGTGTGTGTGTGTGTGTGTGTGTGTGTGTCTTACTGTGTGTGTTGGGGGCGGGCACACACGTGAGCATGTGTGTGGAGACCAGGGTCCAACCTTGGCTGTCATTCCTCAGGTCCACCTTTTGTTTTGTTTTGTTAGGTTTTTTTTGAGTCTCTCTGGCCTGAATCTCACTAGTTAGGCTAGGCTATCTGGCTTCAAGCCCCAGGGAACTACATGTTGCCACATCCCTATTGCTGATACCATGTACAATATTTTTTTCTCTTTTCTTCTCTCTCTCTTTTCCAAGACAAGGTTTCTCTATGTAACAGTTCTCCTGAAACTTGTTCCGTAGACCAGGCTGGCCTCAAACTCAGAGATCCACCAGCCTCTGCCTCCCAAGTACTGTGATTAGGGGTGTGTGCCAATACGTCTTGCCAGTATTTTTTTTTTTTCTTAAAATATGAGTTCTGGGAATTGAACTCAGGATGTCTTGCATGGTCATCTCCCTAGACTTGATGTCCTCTTTCTAAAATGACTGAAGCCTGCAGTAAGTAAAAACGAGGAGGACTGGAGAGACGGCTCTGTGGTAAAAAGCACATTTGCTCTTGCAGAGAGCCTGTGTTCAGTTCTGCGCATTCATGTCAAGCAGCTCCTGCAACTCCAGCTCCAGGGGATCTGGCGACCCCTTCTGGCCTCCTCAGGCACCTGCACTCACGTACACACACACACACACACACACACACACACACACACACACACACACACACGCACACGTACCCAGAGTTAAAAATAAGAAAAGTTAAACAAGAAAAGCTGCTTTAACATGTGTAAAGATGCTTTGGTCATTTAGATGAGGACTGCCCCCCACAGGCCCAGACAGTTGAACACTTGGTCCCCAGCTGATGGCACTATTTGCAGAGGCAATGGGATTTTAGAAGGGGAGGCCTGCTGAGGAAGCACATCATTAGGAGTGGACTTTCAGAGTTTATAGCCTTGCCCCACTTCCGGTTCTCTTCCCTCTCTCTGCTTCGTGCTTACAGTTGGAAATGGGATCACTCCGCTTCCTGCTCCATCTACCAGCTGTCATGCTTCTCCTGCCACTATAGACTCCCATCTGGACCAGAGTCAAAATAAACTCTTTTTCACATCACCTGTGGTCATGGTATTTTGTCACAGCAACAGAAAATAACTAATATAGGTGCCTTCCAAAGCTGGCCCAAGCATGCACAGAAAGTGCTCTGTGCCTTGTTTGTCAAAGGGCTGTGCCCTGGAGCCAGGAAGGTAATGCAGCGACCTACGCTGTAAGGATGATGTTTCTCAACTCAACTAAGCTTCCAAGTGTGGCTTTCTGACATTGTAACTCCCTGTTCCTGAAGTCTTTCTAAAACAGAGCTGAGAACCATTTCTTCTCTGCTGGTGCCCGCTCTCGGCAGACTCACACTATAGGGAAAGGTCTTAAACCTACACACTTCTCCCCTTTGCTGTTTTAACTGGCCTGGGCCTTGGTGTGCTCTCTTCTTTTCCAAGCAAACAGTGATAGTTAGGGCCAAGTTCTATCTATTTAGGATGTACATTTTGTACTTTGTTTCAACAAAAAGTCTTACCTTTAAAATGCAGATTTAGGATCGCCTGGCTATACAGATAATTTGGGGCGAAAAATGTAATGAAAAGACTGATATAAGACCATGATAAGCCAGCAAGCGGCAAACCCTGAATGAAAGTGGTGAGATTTTATCTGTATTTAGTATATGAATGCACACATGTGTATCTTAAGTGCACATGTAAACTTCTATCTATACATGTGTTTGTAGGTTATGTACTTGTTACCTCATTGATATGGAAAAAAGGGAACTTAATAAAGTTAACCTAAACACTTTTCTCTTCTTTACATTTACTTACTTATTATACATGGACACACACACACACACCCCACGTGTGGAGGTCAGAGGACAGTGTGGTGATATTTTGTGTATGCTCTAACAAATAAAGCTTGCCTGAAGATCAGAGTGCAAACCCAGCCACTGGGTAGCCACAGAGGCCAGAACTCGGGAGGCAGAGGCAGACAGATCTCTGTGAGTTCATAAGATTGATCAGAAACAGAACTAGGCAGTGGTGGCACACACCTTTGATCCCAGCACTTGGGATCTCATGTCTTTAATCCCACCACTAGGGAGGTGGAGACAGGAAGTTATATGGCTGGGTGGAGACAGGAAGTGATATGGCTGGGTGGAGAGAACAGGAGCTGGGGTCCTTTTCGGCTGAGGATTGTGCAGAGGTAAGAACTAGTGGCTGGCTGCTCTGCTTCTCTGATCTTTCAGCTTTCACCCTGATATCTGACTCTGGGTTTTTATTAATAAGACCAACTAGATTTTTTTTGTGCTACAAGACAACTTGCAAAATCTGCCATTTGGGTCCAGGATTGAACTCAGGTTGTTAAGCTTGCCAAGGAACAACTTTAGTCCATCTTGCCAGTCCCTAAATCCTTCCTAAATCTTAGTAACTCTGAAAAATGGTAATGTGCAGGTTTATATAGCTTATTCATCTTTAAGTTCATGTTATGATAATTAAATGCCATGTGTGGCATACCTGCCTATGATCCTAGCACATGGAAGGTGGAGGAAGAGAACCAGGAGTTCAGGACGAACGAGTGCCTGTCTCAATACAACTATAGAAGCATCTATAACAGGTTAAGTCATTTTCATTTGAGGTCTGGGTCATTCCTAGATAAGTCAAAAATAACAAAACATCAGGATCATAGGTTAAAATTTTACATACTTCAACATTTTGCTTTTTTACTTTAAACAAGTTTAAATATACTGGGTCTGTTTCCACATTTGAGGGTGTTATGAAAACAGCACATACTTTATAGACTTTGTAAGTTGGTCTGTACAAGGTGCTGGCACAGGACTGCTAAGGGTTATGATTGAAACTCCAAGAGGAGAAACCACTGTCTGTGAGGAAACTGAGGTGTGTCTTATAAAGAACGTTACAAATATGGGGATATGTTTTTAGTAAAGTGCTCCAAGGGAGAGTATGTCCATTGTTACTCTGAGACAGGCGGGAGGGAGGGAGGGAAGGAGGGAGGGAGGGAGGGAAAGATGGACTCTCTTGGGTCAGCCCTTCCAAAAGTAACCAAAGCTGAGAGGTCACAAAGAACAGGGTCCTTCCTTTTAAATATTTATTTTATATGTACAGTTTTTAACCTTTATTTTTATTTTATGTGTATGGGTGTTCTAAGGGCATGTATGTTTGTTTGCCATGTGTGTGCAGTGCTTATGGATACCAGAAGGGGGTGTGCTGGATCCCCTGAGACTGCAGCTCTGGAGGGCTGTGAGCCACCATGTGGGTGTTAGGAATGTAAACAGGTCCTCTGGAAGAGCAACCAGTGCTCTTAATCACCGGGTCATCTCTCCAGCCTGTTATGAGGATGGAAGTGTATCATGTGTGTAGAATGCGCCCAGGGGTGAGGAGAGGATGCTGAGGCCTGGGAACTGGAGTTAGAAACTGATGAGAGCCACCAGACAGGCACTGGTTCTCAGCAGAGCAAAAAGGCAACAAGTTTGTCGATGACTGAGCCGTGTTCCTAGTTCCCGAGGTGACCTCACTGGGTGCCTTCTGACCTCCGTTTCTACACGTGCTTTGTTATTTCTTCCAGGCACAGACATACTTCAGGATTTTCTCATCAGTCCGTCAAGAGATGGCAGAGCATCCAAAGCCCTCAAGAAGGAGGAATGGACAAGAAGAAAACTTTCTCCAGGGCACCCCACTGTGGCTGCATCCCGCTGAGCTCCTGGCCTGGCTCCAGAGAGCAGCACCCAGCCCTAATCCTTCTTGTCTAACCACACCTCTTGTTTCTCTTATCGCCCTATGTGAATCTTGTCTGAGAGTCAAGGATCACAGAGTCCCCCAAGGATCAAAGGCCTATGCAAAACTTGGTTCAGAAAACCAGAAAACCCTGGTACCTGAGAAATCAAGTAATTCGCACTTGGCATTTTATCTCTGGGAGCTCCTTTTAGGTTGCTTTGAAGGTACAGAAATTAACTGGCTAAACTGTAAATAGAGTAAATGAAAATGCCCTAGGTGAAGGCAGAGTGCTTCAGTCCTTCCAGGCTGGAGCTGCCAAAGGCTAAATTCACTCTTAAGGTGCCTCTGAGTCTTTTTTCCATGGAGCCGAGACCACCCCATTCAGCTGTGAGGATAACCCAGTACCCTGACAGCACCTTATCTCATAGCCAACCTGTCACCTGTGTCCCAGCCTTGGATTTCTCTTCTCTATAACCTCTGAATCCTTCTCTGCCCAGTTCTTGCCCAAACTCTAAATAAGCCCATCTCTGTGTACCAATTCCTATCTCCCAGTGGACCTCAGACTGAGGAGCAGCCTAGTGAACGAAGACTCAAGAGATCTGTGCTCTCTCACTCAGTCCTGATTACGGAAGTTTTCTCCATCTTGAAAGAGCTAAGCTTTTGTTAAAACTTATTTTCTTTAAGACTTTTAAAAAATTAGTTATTATTGTTTGGGGTGCATGCATGTCACAGCACACATGTAAAGGTCAGGGGACAACTGTGTGAAGTTAGCTCTCTTTGTCCACTTCTATGTGGACTCCATGCATCAAATGAAGGTCGCTAAGCACCTTTACCTTTTGAGCCATCTCACTGGCCCCCTTTTAAAATTTTTTTATTGTGACTTTGATTGGTAACACTTATCAAGCATTTTAAACTCCTTTATCTTTTTAACAAATATCTCCAAATCAAATTCTTAAAAACTCTGAGATTTCTAGAAGGCACCTGAACATTCGAGAGACTTGTATTTGTATAAATGTATTATTAGTATATGTTCCAAAATGGTATGAGATTTCTAGAATCAGATACATCTTGTAAGTTTTCAGTCATAATTGTAATGATCATTTTGATTTCTTAAGAAACCCTTAAAAAATCCAGTATCTCACTATATATCCCAGACTGACCTCAAACTTGCAATCCACCTGCCCCCAGTGCTAGGATTAAAGGCATGTGTCATCAAGCCTGGCTGCACATCTGCCATAATATAACATCTAAAATGAACCCACACAAGTGGGGATTTACCTGTGTGGTCCCAAATTACGGAAAGCAGTTCTACTACCAAACTTGGGCAGTTAAGGGGACCGCGAGAGAAGTCCTGCCTCACATATACCTATCTATGCAGCCCTCCACTTATCTGCCAGTCACTTTCACAAGATTACCATCTAAAACACAACCCACGGGCTGAGAGACGGCTTAGCCGGTAACAGCACTTTCTGGTCTCCCAGAGGACCCCCAGTTCGGTTCTGGCACACATACTGGGTGTCTCATAACTACCTGCAACTACAGCTCCAGGGATCTGAAGCCCTCTTCTGGCCCCCATGAGCACTGCACTCATGTGGCTTACATTCGCATAGAAGCACACACATGCACATAAAATAAAAAATTAAAATAAAAACACAATCAGAGTTCCTGGTATCCCTAGGCATGGTGGTGCATGCCTTTAACCCTAGCACTCAGGAGGCAGAGGCAGGAGTTCCAGGCTAGTTTGGTTTACAGAGTAAATTCCAGGCCAGCCAGGACTACATAGTGACACCCTACCTAAAAAAGGAAAGGAATAACTCAAACCCCCAGGACCCTCACGCCCCACAAACACCAAAAAGATGAATCTTTCCTAACTCTGGGATGAAGTGGGACCTGTGCCCCCGGGGCCGTTTCTACCACCTTCCCCTCAGAGCTTATCTCCCGGCCTACCTTCCTTTTCCAAGGAGGGAAAGGCCGAGATCAGTCAGAGAGGCTTTCGGAGAAGAGCGGTCTGGCTTTCTGGATCTGCTCCAGTCGATTCAAGATGAACTGGCTCGTGTCGATGAAGCGCTCGACGCAGTTCACCAGGCAGACCTCGGCCCGGCCGTCCAGCTTGGGCCCGGGCTTGTCCATGCACTTCTCCCAGCACAGCTCCGTCATGTGGTGGACCAGCAGCTGCACCCGCTGTTTCTGCGTCTCCACCTCCACGAAACGCTGCAGCTGCGGGTCTGCGGCGTCCACGGGGCTCACCGGGGAAGACCAGCTGGCCTCCATGCCAACGAGCCGCACGGGCGGAAGTGCCCCGGCTAGGAACAGGAACCGGAAGTGCCATGGCTGCCCCAGGACTACCAGCTTTGTGACCCTATCCCACAGGCCGCGCCGTCTGCCTCAGCGACTCTAAGACTCTGAAGTGTTAACACTATTAGACCCTGTGAGGCTTTCCAAATCTTTTAACGATCAAGCTGATGGTTTTATGAAATGCCCGTCAAGATCAAGGAAGATGAAGAGGACGATGATCGAATCGACAGAAGATGTGTTTTCGTGACATGTGGTTTATCCTAAACCTGCTGGCTTAAATTCTCGAAGATAAAATTCGACTGGAGTTAGAATTGCAAAGAAAGAAAAGCCCTACAGAGGGGCTCTTAGTTCTAGCTGGACCTCATTTTACCAGGTCCTAACTGATGACAGTGTCTCCTCATTGTCCACCGCGGACCAGACTCATCATCCTCACCCCAGGCTCCCAGGCTCCCAGGCTCCAGCACAGCACAGGAGGACCGTCTGCAGGAGTAAGGAGCACTCTCACGCCAGGACTCTAGATGGCTCCTTGTCTGTTCTGTTTTTATGTGTCCCAACATTCCAAACTGGGGGCGGAACGAAAAGACATGGCCCCACCAATGGACACCGTGCACTCGTGTGTGATTCAGCCGCCTGCCCTCCTGTTGCCACCTGCCCCTCTGCTCCTGGCCTCTTCCTGTGGAACACGACCACTGGACCTTCAGCTCTTTAACCCAGGAAGATTTGGGTCAAAAATGAGAAATTAAAAAAAGGATTGAAATGTCACTAGAGGGCCGGGGAGATGGTTCAGAGCTTAAGATGGTTCAAGAGTCTGCTGCCCTTGAAGAAGACTGAAGTAGTTCCCAGACCCTCATGGCAGCTCACAACCACCTGTAACTCCGGTTCCAGGGGATTAGACACCGTCTGTGAGCTCTGTCGGCACCAGGCATGCAGGTGGTCGCAAACATACATTCAAGCAAACACCGTTTTTGTTTGTTTGTTTTTGGGACAGGGCTTCTCTGTGTAGTTTTGGTGCCTGTCCTGGGTCTCACTCAGTAGACCAGGCTGGCCTCGAACTCACAGAGATCCGCCTGCCTCTGCCTCCTGAGTGCTGGGATTAAAGGCGTGCGCCACCACCGCCTGGCTTTTTTTTTTTTTTTTTTTTTTAAGAAAATGTCACAAGAATGAGGTCATAAAGTTTTCAATCTGGAGGAAATACAAGACAAGAGACCCCAGTTGGACAGGTTTTTGGAGACTTTGATGCCATAAAGGTAGGAAATGCTCTCACCCACACCCTTTTTACTGTTGGCTGGAGTGTCCGTGACGGCCAATGAAACTCAGGCTTTTACTACCAGCACAGCTGCCCCGTTCCCCTTCTCGTTCCTCTTAAATGTAATGTTTTATTTTATTTCAGAAACTCGATGGATCACAGTCCAGCCCTGAACTTGATAGGCAGCCTAGGCTGCTACCAAATTCTTAACCCTCCACTTCTGCCCCATAGAGTTCGGGGTTACAGCTGAATGCCATCACACTTGCCAGGGATCAAGAAATCCGAGTCTTTATTTTTTCCTGCAGTGCTGGTGACTGAATCCAGGGCTTGTCATGCACAAGCCCCCTGTCACTGAGCCACGTGCCCAGCTCTTCCCGGTGGAAATCTGTAACGCTGTGAAACCCAGACCCTTTGGGTACCATTTTGGAACACTTGCTCTGGGCAATTAGAATTCATGTTTTCTTCCTGGGTGGCTCTCCTCATTTTGGCTGGAATAAGTATTTTGTTCTCTCCCTTTGGTGTGCCTTGCCTGGCCTTTTCAGGTTGCTGCTTATGGATCTGCATGGACACCGGCATTTAGCAATCACATTCGTACACGTGAGCTCACGGTGCGTACCTGACTCCCACTGGCTACTCAGGAAATGCTTACTGAGTGAATAATTGATGTACAGAGTATGAGGGGGCATTCCATAATAGCTTGCCTTTCTTGGGCTTCTTAGTTGGTACCATTTAACAAGGGGACTCTGTCTTGAGGACATGAAGGACATTACTTAGTGAGGCTTATGATCAGTGTGTCAGTCATTTATCTCTAAATATTGTTTTGCCTCTTCCTTATGTGGGCAGTAGGGAAGGAAATTTGTGGCAAAATAGGAATTTTTAAAATCTAACTTATCTTTGACAGACCTGGAATTTGGGAAGCATCATTTAGGGACCCAATTTAAATATGGGAAAAATTGGGCGTAATGGTCTCTGTCAGCAGGAGGCAAGTTTGGGGTGTGTTGACACATACTCTGGCCTGTGGGAAACCAGAGCATGTGGGAAGCTGTGCCAAGTCACAGGGAGCCACAGACATGCTATTCCACCCAGGGAGCAGAGCTGGCTGCTGAAAGCATTGGGCTTCATTTAGGTTTCAGAGCCAGCCTCTGGAGAAACAGAACAGCCACATTTCAGGGCAGCGGTCTCATAACTGAGGCACAGTTTTAATCAATGGTTTCATGAAGTCCTCGTTTATTAGCCACTGGTATAGTAGGGAAAACTATTTTCTGTGAAATAGAAAGAAGAAAACAGTGGTGGCCAGAGGGCAGCCCAGCCTCTTGCTTTTCCCTGCTGGTGAAGGGCAATTTAATTTGCAAGAGAAGGCCAGTTGGCCCCATGAACTCCAGCTCTTGGAGTAATGCCTATCTGGATTGCAAATGTGTCTTTCCAGCTCCATTAAGGCGCCTTGCCCAAACCACACAACCCAGGGAGTCTGGAGCCAGGGCCACCTCCCTCTACTTTTCTCCTAAAAGCTGAGCATATGTGAGTCCCCAGACAACCCTTCACGCTTTACCTGGCTCATTGCTCCCAGTGAGACAGAACAGTGACTGCTCTTGAATTTCCTGAGGCTGATGGCTCCGTTGTTACATACGTGGTCTGAATCTCAGCCTGTGGGGGACAGAGAAATGGAGCTGAGATGAAACAGGCCTCCTGGGGGCAACTTTCCTCCCCACCCTCCCTGTCACAGCCAAGCAGCATCCTGTGGCAGGGACATTACCGTGGCTGATACCTGGCTTTGTGTTTGTTTTGTTTTAGCAGGAGTGTAAAGGGAGGAAGCTGGAGAGTCTAGTACCACGAACAGGTTCATTTTCTACAGACAAGCAAGTGCACACGGGCACTCCTCCATGTTTCCCAGATAGGAGAGCGGCAGGCTGTTCAACAGGCCTTTGCTGACATCTTTGTGTGTCGATGCCTTAGTGAGCCAGGTAGGTGAGCAGGGCCTCCTTGGGTACCTGAGAGGCCTTTGATCCCATGCAGACGCCCTCCCATCACCCTGGTTCTTGGTTCCAGCCTTTCCTGCTTCTATGGCAGTGCTTTCCTGACCTTACCCTGCTCATAGATCACGTCACTCCCGCTGGAAGACAGACCAGAGTCACCTCCTACCATTGAGCAAAACCTGCTGATAGATCCAAATGGCTGTCTGGATTGTGTTTGGAGGAGACACTTCAGAGGAATTCTGGAAGCCCTTTCGATAGTTCTTCCCACATGTGAACTATTCCTTACCCTTTCCAGTCATACCTCTTTGGGTCTGAAGACAGGTACTTTTTGTAGGAAGGAAGTGACAAGAGAGTAACTTCATAGTAAGGCCTCAAAGAGCAGTATTTCCCAAGAGCAGAAGGGTATGCAGGGAGGGTGGAATATTTTGTACTACTGAAGAAAGAACCACGAGATGAGGTGCACACAAAGGCTAAGGAGCAAACCTTTGGCAGGTGTGGGACAAGAGCTTACAGCATGCCCGTCTGATGGCTAGCCCTGGAACTTGTCATTTAATTCTCTCTTTTCAGAGGATCGCACCGACATCAAGAAGCAAAAGAGCAACAGACCCCAGCTGAGAGTTAGGTGGCCCCAGTATGAGGCCTAAGGTCCCACGAGCTTGGGGGTTTAGTGGTTCCCGCTGTGACTGTTCAACCCATGCCAACCTCCCTCGACCCACAGCTGTCGTGACAGCTCCACCCACTCCTCCTTGGGTGTGACTTTCCTGTGGCTTCCAGCAGGGCAGAGCATCCTAAGCAACTGTTTGACGCCAAATACTAGGGGAAGAGAAAGCCTAGGACCGCTCTGGGCTCAGTCTGTTGGAGAAACAGAATACGTGAGTCCAGTGAGTTCCTGTCCAGGGCCCAACAAGCAAGGAGGGACAGGGGTTCTAAGTTCTGCAGAAGTGGGAGGCTTCAGAGGAGGGGCTGTGTGACAAGACCTCCAGGGAAGACTAGCCTGTGGTCAGTGGGAAGGGCAGAGGACATCAGGTGAGGAAGTAAACAGTGGCAGCGAGTGAACTCTGAGGGCCTCACAGTGCCGAGGCTAGGAGGTGACATGTCCTGAGTAGGAACCACAGAGAAACCAAAAGGAGGGACCACTGGAAGAGTCCAGGCACTTGAGCGGTGAGTGTCAACCAAATCAAGAAATGGAAGCAAATTATCCAATAGGCATCAGCTAGCGCTCTGTGTGTGCTTAGGTTGATTCTAGAAGGTGAACTGACTTACGGCTTAGACCCCGCTGGTCTGAACTCAGTGTGGTTTGAGAAGGAACTGTTCAGGGAAGGAAGGGTAGAGGAAGAAGATCCACCCTCCTGCCCACAGCTAGAAAACTCAGGGTAGACACTGGTACTTAGGGCATGTTCTGTAGGGGTTTCTCATTTTCACTGAGGACTCAAATCAGCCTGTATACCCATGGGATCCTGATGGGGGCCAGGTGGGTTGTGAGAGGGTCAGCAAATGCATGTGTGTTTATGGGTATGTAGCTGTGTGTGCAAGATTTTTAAACAAAGCCAGAGCTGAAGAGCAGGGTGGTAAAGGCAGGTCTCAGGCAGAACTGTTGTAATAAGAGAAGCGGGCTTGGCCGTCGGCTTCCTTCCGGTGTCAAAGACTGGACATAGTTGGCTCCTGCTGGGCAGGTGCTGCACCACTAGGCTGTGTGCCGTCAACACTGCTGCCGGTAGGCCTGGACTCCGCTTCAGTACACACAAGTGGAGGTCTGCTGGCCAACAGCAGGCGTGCAGGAGGGATTTACTGGGATCCAGGCATGGAGTCAGGAGTTCTGCTACTTCACCCTGGTAGGATTCCTGCTGAGGGTGGGTGAAGGCGCTCAGACATGGAAACAGGTGAGCAATTGGACCACACAGTGAGGATAACTGGACAGCACGAGTGGAGGGTCTCTCTACATGGGCTTGGTGGGTCTGTCTGGGGTACTGACATGAGACTTAAGCTCACATAGAAACTGAATTTGGGCAGGTGGGGAAAGAGCAATGCATAACTGAGCAGGCCGGGTCAAAGTGCGATCCTGCCCATCAGCATCTCAACTCTAACCCTACCAGTCCGCCTAGCTGGAGGGCGTCAGCCCCTTTCCTGTGGATGACCACTTCTGCTCCAGGATGCTTGCTGTTGTGGGTAACTGCCTTCATCTGGTGACGGATAGAGCTTGTCAGGGAGTCCCCACACTGTAGAAAGACAAATGTGTCCAATTACACTCTGACAGTCCACTCACCACGACGTGACTTAGCCCTGGGCCTTCAGCTCTGGAGGGATCTCGGGACTGGTTGGACAGCCCTCCTGCAGTGATTAGCGTGCCACCCTGCAGAGGTGGATCAAGAGCCTAGAGGAGATGGGTACACAACAAAGGCGGAGGAGCCAGGCTCCACGCCGCACCCTCAACTTAAGCGAGGAGTCATCGTTTTTTGTTTTTTTGCAAAAGCAGCTTCTGCCAGGCAGTGGTGGCACACGCCTTTAATCCCAGTACTTAGGGGCAGGCTGATATCTGAGTTTGAGGCTAGCTTGGTCTACATAGTGAGTTCCAGGACAGCCAGGGCTACACAGAGAAACCTGTCTGGGAAGAAAAAAGCAGCTTCCAAGAACCTATTTCAAGGTCACTAGACCCCCTTTTCTGTCCTCTTCCCCAGTGTGGCCTCCGTGAATAAATCACCTAGCTGTCTCTTTAAGTGAAGTGTTGGGATAGTTTTAAAAACTAGTTCCATCACATCCTTGCCCGTCATCTTGAAGCAGTTGCCAGGAGTCAGTGTAGCAGGCCTACGGCCCCTACAAGACTGTGGTGGCCTCTGACCATGGCTCCCCTAATGTTGGTCTCTCCTGCAGCTGCTACATGAAGTACTGTGAACTGGGTTGCCTAAGACATCAGACACTCTTCCTTATTTCTGGGGCTAGAAACCTGAAGTCAAGATATGGACTGTCTTCTAGCTGCCCATAGCTCTTTGGTCATCTTGGCCATTTATATTAATGTACCATCTCTGTTCCTGACACTATTTCACATGTGTTGGCACAGAGACCATTCACTCCAAAGGAATTGAGAGTTTATTCTGAGCCAAGGCTGAGTGGCATGGCCAGAGAATATGGGTTAAATTTGGCCCTAGTGACATGTTTCATTTTCTAAGTAGTTATTATGAGCTTTGATTGTTTTGGGGCAAAAGGCATATATGTAGGCATTTTCCAAATATGTTGCTGGGAGCATCAGGTAGGCAGGTTATAGCAAGGCAGGGAAATCTCTTCTCTAGGCCTCAGGTGCTATTTGATAACATTTTTAGTTTGGGGTGGGTGGAAGTGACAGGTCTGCTAAGGATACAGTCACAAGATTTTTCCTGATAGTCAAAGGTGCAAGATCAGACCCAGAGACAGGTGAAAGTTGGCTAGCAAAGGAATGAAAGGTAGCTCAAGGTAATGTGGCTTTCCATCTGGCATGTTCCAGCTCGCCACAACCAGGCAGTTCTTAACAGACAGCCAGTCTATAAAATCTTTCAATGTAAGCATGGCATTTTCAGGGAACTTCTGCTCACAAGTGGCATTTACTGTTTTTATAGACTCCAGCCATCCTAGACCTACATTAAAGACCCCATCTTCACTAGCTGATGTCTTCAGGCATCCTACTGTTAACTAAGATCATCCCCAGGGGAAAGTGGAGGACAGGAGCAACCTGCAGGTCTCAGGGCCCTTGTCCTGCACATGGAATCTCAGAATGGATCATGGAAATCCTGGACCATAATCTCTGGGAATAGACTGTGGTTGTCCAGCTAGCAGGGGTGACTGGGGAATTTTGCTGTTAGCTTCTGAAAGTTTTAACCACTTGCCATTTTGTGGGGACAGCAGGGAGTTTCACAGAGCAGCATTTAGACACTCAAATGCTCTGATGCCCTTAAGTTTTCTTCAGAAAGCACATTCCCACCGAAAGCCCCTACCTCCTGGGCATGGCCATGCACTGAGGTAACCACACCATCTTTTACTAAAGCTGTCTTTCTCACTTGGCCAATTGACTGTGTAAGGGGCAGGCATGGAGGTCAGCTATGTGATGCTTGTGGCAGCCTGGGTGAGAGACAGGCCATCTCACCCTTGGGCACACTAACTCAGTGCACCAGGTCAACCTGAGATGTCTTGAATACCTCAAGATGTGGGTGCCTCTGTTCCTCTCCAGTTGTGGGAACCTGGAAAGTTGTGTTGTTTTTCTAAATACTAACTAATTAATTTTATGTAGCTGAAGTTTTCTCCAGTCCTGCCCAGCCCCACAGACCCTGTAGCCGCTTGTAAAATAATCACTCAGAAGCTTTTTATTAATTAAAATTGCTTGACTATTAGCTTAGGCTTATTATTGACTAGCTCTTACACTTAAATTAACCCATAATTCTTATTTATGTTTAGCCACATGGCTTGGTACCTTTTCTCAGTTCTGCCCTCACATCTTGCTTCCTCTGTGTCTGGCTGGCGACTCCTGACTCAGCCTTCCTGTTCCCAGAATTCTCCTCGTCTGTTTATCCTGCCTATACTTCCTGCCTGGCTACTGGCCAATCAGCATTTTATTTATCAACCAATGGGAACAACACATTCACAGCATGCAGAGCACCATCACCCATCATTTCCCTTTTTCTTTCTATTTAAAAGGAAAGTTTTAACTTTAATATAGTAAAATTATATATAACAAAACAGTTATCAAGCAAGAATTATAGTTATAATAGTCTATTTGTATTTGGCAAAAATAAAAAGATATCCTATCTATCCTATATTTGTGAGTCCAAGGTTCCATATCTACCTTATTTCCTGTCAAAACCAAGGAAAACCATAATTATAACTATCTAGTCTTCAACTACATCAAAGACCTCAGAAGGATACAATATTACCTAAGTAAACAGGAAAAGCATTGTAAGCAACTTCCAAAAATCTAGAATGATAGAGACAGCTGGCTATCAGGACAGTCACCCAAAGTTCTTCTGCATTGTTGGGGCATCCATTCTTTAGCCTACAGACCTAGAGTCTCTCAGTCATTTCTCTCTGTATCCTGTAGAATGTCTGGCAGTTTCTTCTGCAAAGCAGGAACCTGAAGGACCATTTCATCTTGCAAAGTTCAGTGATAACCTTTCTATGGTCCTGCATGTTCACTTTATACAACATTTTGTCAAGCAGTCCAGGCAAGAAAAGTTTCTTGTCCAAATGGCTATTTTTGCCAGGAAGAAGATAAATTCCTTATGGAGTGTCATTGATGCCCATCTTTTTCTTTGAAGTAAATCGGTGCTGCCAGGAGCAGACGTGTCTCACTGTCCAGAAAGTCTAAATTTTTAAAACATTTTAAATGCCATATTCTGTATGTCTTTGAAGTGTTTGAAGATTAACTATCTAGCTGAAATATATTTATGTATACCCAGAAAACTTAACATGACTATAAGTTTGACTATCATAGAAGACTAATTATTAATCTGTTTCTCAACTATACATTACAATTTCAAATGAGTTGCACAAACAAAATACTTTAAACAAGAGTAGAAATATACATACAGCATAACAAAATTAACTTTAAATTTGTTATCAATAAACTAAAATTGTAGCAATGTAAAATATTTCAAACAAGTAGTTGCTCTTTAAAAGTAGATTCAATAATCTACCCTTTTATCCTATCATATCTATATCCTATATTTTTATATCATATCCTCCTTTCTTCTTTTAGAAAGAGATTGACTATGACCAATAACAATTTGCAACCAACAATGTAAACAAAGACAAACATCCATAATCCCTTTTTTTGGGAATGTGGGCATAGTTTTCTAGGCTACTTCCTGCTGATAGGCGGTGCTGGTAGTCTCATGGGGATCAAATATGTTGCTCTGATTGGTTGATAAATAAAGCTGTTTGGCCAATGGTGAGACAGAATAGGGTTAGGCGGGACATTCTAACTAGAGAGGAGGAAGAAGAAAGGCAGAACAGAGAGATGCTGCCAGCTGCCACCATGAGAAGCAAAATGTAAAGATACTGGTAAGCCATGAGCTACATGGCAAGGTATAGATTTATAGAAATGGGTTATTTTAAGATATAAGATCTAGCTAGCAAGAATCCTGAGCCATTAGGCCATACAGTTTTAATTAATATAAGCCTCTGTGTGTTTATTTGGGTCTGAGTGGCTGCGCGACCGGGCAGGACACAGGAAAACTTAAGCTACAATTTTACTTTTAAATATCCATGTGTATGAGTGTTTTTCCTGTATGCATTAATGTGTACCATGTGCATGCCTAGTACTCAAGAAGTCCGAAGAAAGCCCAAGACCCTCTGGAACTGAAGTCACAGACTGTTGAGAGCCACCGTGCGGGGGTTCTAGGAACTAAACCTATGTCCTCTGCAAGTGCTCCTAACCACTGGGCCATCTCTACGGCCCCCAAAAGCTGCATTTTTAAATGCCCAAGACCCATGATACCTACAGTATCTGGATCCTGGCACATGCTCTGTTGTCTTTGATGGTTCTGAAATGGGACAGACAGCATAAGTGTCAGGCCCTAGGGAGTGAGTTCTCTAGAAGTGTGTGTGTGTGTGTGTGTGTGTGTGTGTGTGTGCACCCTCACACGCACATGCACTGTGTACACCCACATGCATGATAATATGGCTTCCCTTGGTAGGCAGTACATATAATATAAACTACAAGAAATTGATGGATGTTCTGTGGCAGAAGAGCAAGAAACCTTGGCTTTGTACCAACTCTTCCCAAGAGAGAGGTGGACAAACATCTCCTCACCCCATCAAGGGTACCAGTGACAGAACAATGAAATGATTCCACCTGAGTCTAGTCTGGTGAGCCAGTGAGTTTATTGGACTTTTTTACAACATCACTAACAAAGGTCCCACTCAAACCTTGGTAACCTTCTCAAAGCTTCATAAAAGGAGCCCCCTTTTAGTCATATTGCACCTCCAGAGGCCACAGGAAGCTGGTGGAGTATCTGGAATCTCAGGTGGGAGTATGACGACATCCCTCCTCTTGTGATGGAGCTTCTGCAGGCCTGATCTACAGAGAAACTGCCATGGCTGACAGCTAGTAGGGATGGTGTTAGTGAGTAAGCTGACGTACAGGATATGGACAAGGATACTAAGGAGAGATTGCCTGTGAAGCATGCTTTTCAAAAACAAACATTTGTAAAGGGGAGAGGAAGTAGCTTGTGGGTGGGGAGGTGTCTCAGTCATTGTTCTATTGCTGTGAAGAGACACCATGACCAAGGCAGCTCTTATGAAAGAAAGCACTTGATTGGAGGCTGGCTTACGGTTGCAGTGGTTTAGTCCTTTACCACTAGTGGGGAGCATGGCAGTGGGCATGGCAGGCATGGTGCTGGAGAAGGAGCTGAGAGCTCCATCCTCATCCACAGGCAGAGCCCACCCCAGTGACACACTTCCTCCAACAAGGCCACACATCCCAATCTTTGTAATCCTTTCAAAAGAGCTGAAGCATGACACATGGAGAGCCACATCATCTTGGGCTACCTTTCAAACAGTGCCATTCCCTGGTGACTAAGCGTTCAAATACATGAGACTATGGGGCCGTTTTTAATCAGATCACCACAGGAGACAACCTGTGTTCGGGAGTGCCCAGGGAGGAACTAAATACCTCCACCTGGACTCTCGGATTTGGTGGGTAACTGGGGGTGGTTACATAGTCATGTAATTAAAAATATTTTGGAATGTTTTGCTGTAGGATGGTCTGTATGTCAAATTGCTCTGATTGGTCAATAAATAAAACACTGATTGGCCAGTGGCCAGGCAGGAAGTAGGTGGGACAGGGAGAGAGGAGAATTCTGGGAAGCGGAAGGCTGAGGTAGGGGGACACTGCCAGCTGCCGCCATGACAAGCCGCACATGAAGACACCGGTAAGCCACAAGCCACGTGGCAAGGTATAGATTTATGGAAATGGATTAATTTAAGATATAAGAACAGTTAGCAAGAAGCCTGCCACAGTTTGTAAGCAAAATAAGTCTCTGTGTTTACTTGGTTGGGTCTGAGCGGCTATGGGACTGGCGGGTGACAAAGATTTGTCCTGACTGTGGGAAAGGCAGGAAAACTCTAGCTACAATGTTTTTTTTTTTTTTTTTTTTTTTTTTTTTTTTTTTCAAAATCAGATTCTACCTTATGAGCATTTTTAAATACTAAGAAGATACCATGAATATAGTGTTTAAGAAACAAGCCTGGTGTCTGAGAAATGCCTCAGTGAGCAAAGGTGTTTGCAGGAATCATATAAAGATGAGAGGAGAGAATCATCCCTTCCAGTTGTCCTCAGACCTCCACCCACATGCAATGGCATGTACTCATCCTTAACATGTGTGTGCAGGTACATCACATGCATACACATGCAAATAATAAATACAGACTTTAAAAAATAAGAAAAGTGTGTGAGGGACAAATGTAGCAGGAATCTTAAAGAGTCTTTTGTGGTGGTATTGTGTTCCCCAAAATATTGTGTACCTTAATAAATTTATCTGGGGTCAGAGAACAGACAGCCACTAGATACAAAGGCTAGAAAATGGTGGCACTCACACCTTTAATCCTAGCATTCCAGAGATAGAAATCCCTCTGGATCTGTGTGAGTTCAAGGCCACATTGGAAACAGCCAAGCATGGTGACACGCCTTTAATCCCAGAAAGCCAGCCTTTAATCCTAGGGAGTGGTGGTAGAAAGTAGAAAGATATATAAGGCGTGAGGACCAGAAACTAGAGGCATTTGGCTGGTTAAGCTTTTGGCTGGTTAAGCATTTGGCTGGATAAGCATTCAGGCTTTTAAGCAGCAGTTCAGCTGAGAGCCATTGGGATGAGGACGCAAAAGCGTCCAGTCTGGGGAAACAGGACCAGCTGAGGAAATGGCAAGGTGAGATAGATGTGGCTTGTTCTGTCTCTCTGATCTACCAGCATGGACCCCAATAACTCGCCTCGGGTTTTGATTTTATTAATAAGAACTTTTAAGATTGCCTGCTACAGTCTTTATTAATAAAACAATCCCGGAGCCAAGTATTGGGGTGAATACTGGAAGATCAGAGAAGCAGAACAAGCCACAGCTAACCTCACCTGGCCAACTTCTCAGCTGATCCTGTTTCCTCAGACTGGAAGCCTCTGAGTCCTCATCCAGAATGAATCTCAGCTGAACTGCTGCTAGAAGCCTGAATGCTTAACCAGCCAAATGCTTCTAGTTTCTGGTCCTCACGCCTTATATATCTTTCTGCTTTCTACCACCACTCCCTGGGATTAAAGGCTCACTTTCTGGGATTAAAGGCATGAGTCACCATGCTTGACTGTATCCTTGAACACACAGAGATCCCAATGGATTTCTGCCTCTGGAATGCTAGGATTAAAGGCGTGTGCTACCACTGCCTATCTTTTATGTTTAATATTGTGGCTGTTCTGTCTCTGACCCCAGATAAGTTTATTAGGGTGCACAATATTTTGGGGAACACAATACCACCACAGACAAACTTAGGCTCCTCATCCCTGGGTCCCCACAGCAGCCCCCAGGGCTGGGCAGAACTGGGGAGAAGGCTTCTCAAGCCTGTGGTGTACTAAATGACTTTGTCATAGCAGGGTTTTACTTCAGATATCTGTTATGACTTGAGTGTGTCCCCTCAAATTCATATATGGGAGTTGCAATGCCTAGGCCCTCACAGTGACCATGCAGACTGTAAGGAGGTGAATTAAAACAAAGTCGCTAGAATGGGTGCTAATTCTGGATAGGCAGGTACAGAGGGAGACCACACGAGGGCACAGAAAGGCACCATCTTAGGGGAACCAACCCTGTGAGCACCTTGATCTGGGCTGTGTAGCCCCTAAAACTGCAAGGAAACTATTTTTGTTCTGGAAACCCCTCTGTGTTTTGATCTTACTGTCTGAGATGACTAACAGTGCCTTTAAATGCTTTGCATTTTCTTTTGCTGTAGTTGGGATTAAACCCAGGCCTTGTGCATGCTAGGCCAGTGCTGTACTACTGACCTCCTCTGTCCCCACCCCGTGTGGTTGTGAGTGCATGCATGCATGTGTGTGTGTGCATATGTATGTGCGTTCACATGTGTATGTGTGTGTGTGTGTGTGTGTGTGTTATGCACGTGTGGATGTCAATCCGTGGGGGGAGCACACATATATGCACACGTGTAACACTTAGAGTAAGGATGACGTGTACTGGAACCTGACCTTTTAGTGTCCCTCTAGATACCCCAAATGCTGGCCTCAGAGCTGTAGAGAGTCTGTTCTCCAGTGTTCAAGTGTTGGGGGCCCTACTGTACTATACAGTTTAGCTCTGCTCTCTCTGCAGGCCAAGTTTATGCCCTACATTTCCAGACTGAGTTTCTTCCAGCCTTGAGTTGATTTTTCTTGCTTGCTCATCAGTGCTTTCTGCTGAACACTTCTGCAGAAGTCTGTTAATCTTATCTCCTTTTGTAACCTTTTTCTCATGCTGGCGTTCACTAATGCAGATATGAGTGTGGGGACACGATGACAGGCCCAGCAGTAACCACAGTCCTTTCCACACACTCAGATGCACACCTGCTCTGGCAGAGGCACCAGAGGCTGAGGTCACGTTCTTGCAAACACTTACCTCCCCTGTGAAGAGGCTCAGATCTCCCACCAGGCAGGTGGGCTGAAGGGGCCTTCTCTGGATGGATTATCAACAGATGGAGTCAAGGTATCCTCAGTCACTGGCAGCTTTGGATGCTGCCTTCATCTGTGCGACGAAGACATTAGTCAGCAAGACCTCTGACATTCTTCTCAGCTCCAGAGTTGGGTGAACTGTGAGTGCAAGAGCCGTAAGTGTATCAGAGATCAGTTTCCTTGTGAGTTCACGAGTGCAAGCGCCGTAAGTGTATCAGAGGTCAGTTTCCCCTTGAATTCACAGGTTTTGCCATTCGTCAGGCTTTGATGTCTGTCTTTCTGACTCTGTGTGGGTGGCCTGCCCCCAGGCACCCGCGCGCTGCTCTTGGTGTCCCTCTAGGGAAACTCTAATCTACACAGGGCCTGGGAGTGGGACTGGGGCCACACGGTGTTAAACTCTAACCGGAGAGAAGGGAGGAGGCCCCCAACAGGGAGTTTGGCTCTGGGATACTGTCCTGGTCAGTCACTACGACCAAACATCCTGTACTCTGGGTGGGGCTGCTGGACTCTCAGCATGCGCAGCGGCAGGAATTGGAGTTGTGACACTCAGAGCTAGTGAAGAGCTGCTACTGCTTTGCTTGAACAAGTTTTACTGGCGATGTCTCTCTGGACTGTCCCAACCTGAGCAACTTTTTCCATTCTCCTGTCCATTGTACCTCCCATGGGCATTCTCTCATCTACCCTCACTTGCTAAAATGGGTAGCCAATAAAGTCTGATGGTGGCCTATGGCTGCTGAGCTGGCCCAGGCAGCGGGTTCTCTGCACGTCATGTCTCACCCAGAGATGGCTGCGCCTGTGCGCAAGCCTCACCGACTTAGATGTGCCCACTGCTTTGAAATGGAATAAGCTGGATATTATGAAAATGGATGAATAGCAAATAAGAAGGTGGAAATGCAGCTTGCTTGGCACGTGTAACTCCGTGTGTTCGGTTCCTGGCACTGAAAGAGGAAAGGAAGGTGCCTCCCCTAAGAACTGAGCCGAATGTGTTGGCATATGGCTCCCCAAACCATCTGCTGTCCAAACAGGAGTGTGACAGCTAGACTGGGGGAACCAGAAGAAGCAGCCCTCGATGGCTCCATGCAGCTCAGTTTTGATAATGAAACCCCAAGTGGATCTCAGTGGTGTGGGCTGTGAACGACTGGCCTATCATCGCATCATCCAGAGGCTGAGCAAAAAAGGAACTGCCGGGATTTCGAGGCCAGCTTGGGTCACACAGCAAGGCCCTAGGAAGGTGACAGCAAGGGGACCTAGCTCCCTCCCTCTCATCAGCCCCGTCGCCCAGAGAGCACTGTCCCCAGTACGGCATTCTCTATGTGGAAAGATTTTCTTTCCACTTCTTCAGGGCGAGGGATGGAAGCAGAAGTCCCTGTGCTTGTGTGTGTGTGCGCGCGCATGCGTGCGTGTGCGTGTGTGTGCATGTGTGCGTGCGCGTGTGTGAGTGTGCGTGTGCGTGTGTGCTTGTGCGTGCGTGAAGGCTCGCTGGCTTGGCATATCTGTGCAGACTTGGTAAAAACCGATCTCTGTGAGCCAGGACTGAGCCCTGGTCTCACACGAATAAAGCTGTAAAGACTCCAGGGACTTCTGCGAGTCTTCTAGGAGTTTGGAGTGCATCGGTGTCTGCTGCATTTGGTGTGCCCAGAGAGGAAGACACAGAGAACTAGCCGAGGGGCTGGTTTAACGGGGAGAGTGCCTTGTTATTTTTAAGCAGAAAAAGTCCAGCAAATACTTGACCAAGCCAAGCCTCCAGCAGAGAGGGATACCAATCTAGGCCTCCTATCGCATAAGAGACAGAGCTCCAGCTTAGAGAACAGGAGCAGCCTGAGTAGTGGTTTGATTATTTTAAACGTTGTTAGGAGAGAGACTGGAGAGATGGCTCTGTGGTAAGAGCGCCTGCTGCCAAGTCTGACAACCTAAATTTGGTCCCCAGGACCCACATGGTGTAAGGAGAGAACCAACTCCCCAAAGCTGTCCTGTGACCTCCACGTGTGTGCCATGGCACACACACAGTCAACGTAAAAGGTTAAAATAATGTTAAAAGAATAAAACCAGATGCCTGCTCCCAGTTTATCTTATTTCTGATTGTTTGTGTGAACGACTTTCTTGCTATAACAAGATTACAAAATTTCTAAATTTAGAGCTCAGGACCACTCCAATGTGTGAAAAACTAACTTGAGGATTTGATTGCTGCTAGTCTGGTGGGAGGGAGCCAAGGCCCTTCTCAGGGTCAAGGGCCATCCCAAATATGGCAGAGTCTGCTGGCTCCAGCCTGGGAGTGAGTGGGGCCTTGTCTTGGGGCCTTAAGTCTGGGGTCTGCAGTTAGACCATTTTGGGGAATTCTTCTGGAACCTAAGAAAGGCGTGGGGTCCTGGAGTGAGACAGCAGCCCAGCAGTTGAAGCTCCTACGGCCAAGCGCCACTCTATCCCTCCCCATAAACACAGGGCCCTCAGTGCACAGTAAGTATTCAATGAGTAAGCAACTGAGGTACCGAATATTTACAAATTATCATCCCTGCCCTCCAGGGTCGTCACTACCACTCTGACGGGAACCTACCCACTAAAAGCTCTCATATCCCAGCATGTGCACTGGTACTTAGGAGAATTTGTGTTAAATATAGTAGAAGTGCTGGGGTGGCGGCATGCCTTTAATCCCAGCATTTAGGAGGCTGAGGCAGATGGATCTCTTTGAGTTCAAGGTCAGCCTAGCCTACAGCGAGAGTCCCAGGACAGCCTGGGCTACACAGAGAAACCTTGCCTCAGAAAAACAAACAAAGAAATCCTATTTCTTTAGTTAGTTATTGGTATGGTTTGAATGTGATGTTTTATTTTGTCAGTATGGATAACTTCTCCCACTCTTTCCTATTTCGGTCTGGAATCTGCTTTCCCGAAAACGCCGATCTCTTACCATTTATTTGCACAAAGCCAACAGCCTTAAGGCTTTTCTAGACCCAATCAAAAAGCTTGTTGATGCTTCCGTTAGCAGGCAACACCCACTGAGGCCTTCCTTTGGGGTGCAATAGAGCACCCCAAGGTGGGATGTTCTCAGGTAGGGCAGGGGTGGGGCAGGGGTGGCGCCCCAGAGGGCAGGGGTGAAGGGCGGGTTGGACGGGACTGAGAGCCTGAGGTTGGCAATGGCAGGAGACCAGTGCTGGGCGCCGCACCTCTAAGGAAGGCTTCAAGATTGACTCTGGAGGGGCAGAGTGTCACTTGACTGCCGGGTTTCTGCGGGACTGAACTGGGGGGTTCCTGGGGCAGGATGGGATCTCCATGAAACACAGTCCCAGTTGGCAGAGAAGCTCTGTCCTCCTGATCCAGTCTCTGACTGGATTCCATACAGGGAGGCTGCGGCTGTGGGAAAGGCTTCTCCTTTTCCTTGGCTGGGTAACTGTGGCAAGTTGAGGAAACCAAGAGACAATGGGTGTCTGGACTGTGGCTCCCTGTCTCAGCAGTTCAGAGAGGGTGGTCTCAGAGTGTCCCTTTACATTCCTGCCTTCTGGGGGCAGTGTCCCAGGGCCCTGGCCAGTGGAGGAAGGTGGCCACTGTCCTCACATGCTGAGCTGGCGGTGGCCACAGCTGACTTGCAGAGCACCTGACCCTGTCCTGAGCAGCAGGGCGGAGACTTGGTGTAGTGACAGCGGTCACTGCTGCCCGTGGGGACTGCATTGCAGGGACAGAAGGGGACGCTCACTGCACGGACCCCCAGCCTTCCACAGGCCTGAGTAGTCTGCGTCCATTGTCCTTTTTGGTGGAACTGCCTAGAATAAAGTTTACTTAGAGAAGTCTAATAAAAATGACTGAAAGTAAAACACATAAAAACTTTATTGTAAGTATCACACACCTAAATTTGCATCAATTTGACACATCGCTGCTCATTTTGCAGAACACACCCACAGAACACACCCAGTGCAGTTTGCTTCAGGACCATCACCAACTTCTAGAACTGCTGGTGCTCACAGTGGGCTGCCCCTGCCTCCACCTCCCTGACGGTGTCCCACAGTGGGTACTGCCTCACCCTCTACAAGGGGGCAAGGATGGGGCCGGGAGAATCTGCTGCCAGAAGAGCTGGTGCTGTGTGCAAAGGGCCAGCAGGTTAGCCCAAGTGGGGCCGAGCCACGCCGCCCAGCTCTGTGCTCTCTGCACAGGCCTCACAAGTTCCCAGAAAGCAGCTTTTCTCTGCTCACTTCACCGCTTACTCCGTTTCACCCTTAGCCTGAGCGGCTCCTGTAGGGCATTCTGGGCAAAACAAACCCCAGTTAGGTATTATGGAGTATTCCAGAACCTGAAGTTGGCACTGGATTGTTATTTTTACTGAAAGCAGGGAGGAGTTGGGACAGATTCCCTGGGCTGGAAGGGGCTCATCTCCTGCTTCCTCCCTCATGGAGGCCTGGAGGACACTGTCCAGTGTCTGGGCCGTGTGGGCAGGACAGCCACTGGGATGTGAACACAAATTTAAGAGAAAAAATAGTTCACAAAGAGTAGTGTGACACATCCTTCCTGGTGTCACATGACCTGCCCCCTCTACTGAGAGGAGGACAAGCAGACTGCTCCACACGAGCGTCATGACAGTTGTCCCCATCTGCGTGCTGTCAGCTGCCACAGAAACCTGCAACTGTCATGCATCTGAACATGTTAAGAATGACGATTCTCCAAACTGAGAAAGGCCCAGTAAAAAAATAAAGATAGAAAATACATGCTAATTTAATGGCAAACTTATCTGATACTACAATGGTAACCATCTTGGAGTTAAGGACAGCGTATGGTGAGGCCACCCTCTCCTCCTGAGGACATCGTGCTGGAGTCTGCTGGGTCCTCAGGCTGATGTGGTGGCAGGGACATGCCACTGTCACTCAACAGCTGGGCTGAATGTCAGTGCTGCAGCAGGAAGTTGGTGGCCACATTGAGGTCATTGTTTGAGGCCCTCAGGGCCTCCAAGGCATCCCCTCTGGAAAATCCCATCTCCATGAGCCGGGCAACCTGCAAAGAGAGCAGAAAACTGAGGGCCAACAACACTAAGTTCTTCCTTAGCCCACATGATTTTTACGTGACTTTGTGGGAAAGCTCAGTTTCTAAAATAACCAGTCAGTTCGTTTCTATTCCCAGGTCAGATCTGACAATAAAAGATTATTAAGTCTAGACCTGTAATCTAGCCTATAATCCCAGCAGTTGGAAGGTGGAAGCAAGAGCACCAGGAGTTCAAAGCTATCCTGAGCTACAGAGTGAGTTTGGGTCTAGCCTGGGCTATATGAGACCCTGTCTCAAAAAACAAAATAAAACAAAACAAAACAAAGAAGCTGAGAGGAGGGTTCATCTGCTGAATCATTTGCCTTGCAAGCTCAAGGATACTCCAGCACCCACGTAAAATGCCAGGTGTAGTGGACTATATTTCAAGGATGATACCCAAGGTTGTCCTCTGGTGCATGTGTGCTCTCTCTCTCCTTCCTTCCCTTCCTCTCTCTCTCAAAAAAAAACAATCAACAAAGTGACTGAAGGTAATTCAAGTGTTTCTATATCACAGGAAAATCTCGTGATCCTTACTGTATTTGTTACTTTTCTTGGTGTCATGACTAAACACCTGACAGAAAGTGACTTATGGGAGAGAGGGTACAGTCCGCCATGGTGAGGAGGGCATGGCGCAGTCATGGAACTGTGACTCTGCACATCTCAGTGGACTAGGAGCCAGCCAAAGTGGAATGCTGGAGCTCAGGGCATCTTCTGTTTCCCGCTTTGTTCAGACTGGGAACCCAGCCACAGGAGGGTGCTGTTCACATCAGACACACCCAGAGGGGCACCCCATTAATGCCCTAAGCGTCTCCTAACCCAGTCATGCCAATAATCAAAAGTAGCCTTACACAAAATAGACAAGGAAACAGAGCTCTGATGTGGTGGGGTGCACTGGGGCCAGGCTGTGAGAAGGCCAATGTAAACAACCTGAGACCACTGGCCACACTCTTGTGTCGTGTGATCCAGGAGGGAGGATCTGAAACAGTCATGTGTGCACACACATGCCAACAAGTCTGTCACTGGAGTCACACTCCTGACACCACAGCTCTGACGTCACGATGTACTTGGTTGCTGGCATGGCCGGTTTCTTGCCTGTAGGCACTCTGGTCTCTTCTGCAGAGGCAGCATGTGCTGAGTCCTGCTTGACGCCTGCGGCTTCTGTAGGCAGCAGTAGCCATATGCAAGGAGAGCCGAGGCAGGGGCAGTAACTGAGAAATGGAGGTAACCTAAAGCCACTGGGGGCCGGAAGCACCAGGCTTACACAGACCACAAATCTTGGCTGTGTGAGTACGGAGGCTTCCTGTACAGTGCTCACAGAAGTCTTCAATGCAGACAGGTGGAGCCCCCAACTAATCCATAACCTGCTTTCTCAAGGAGGCAGAGTTCAGACTGGGTGTAATTACAGCACTTATGAGCCAGAGGTGGGAAGTCAAGTCTAGACCTATCACAGTGAGTACAAGGCCAGCCCAGGCTACACAAGATTCCTTCCCTCTGTCACAAACAAACAAACAAACAAAAACTCAACAACAACAACCCCACAGAAATATTTACCGCCCGGACCACCTACACAACAAAACATACGACACTTGCAATAACGAACAGCAAATGACGAGACGGATAAATGCCAGGCCTTTGCTGCTATCCAGGGACAAATCTGAGGTCTCGGTCACTGTTTCACATTTTCTCTCTGGTTGAAGGCAAGTGCTGGGTACTGTACATGGAAAGACCACGATTTCCCACTGAGCTCCAGCGTGGGAGCGGCTGAAGGGGAGGCTGATGTGGGCAATGTCTCTTTAATGGGAATTACTACCAAGAAGAATGCATAGGACAGGGGACCTCAAGTGACCCAGAACTCTGCTCTCCCAAGGAATTCTGGGGCAGGGGCCGAGAGAAAACAGGCACACAGGCACACTGGTCTGAAGCTGGAGTTTTAGCTTGTGTTTTTCAAACAGAAGGCATCATTTATCTCAGTTATGGTCATGAGCACTTAGTGGGGATGAGTAGAATTCTAGATTATAGTAGGAGGTGTTTGCCCTGCATCTTTCATTCCCAGGTCCCATGTCCAGGATGCATGCCTAGGCTGCATTTCTCACTGTGGCTGTGGTCCAAATGATACACAAATGGATTCTGTAAGGATCAGCCTGTGCTATGGTGGGCTGGCCCACATGCACTGATGGAGTGATGGCTGGATACAGCTCAGCCCTGCCTGGTGTGGGGAGAACAAGGCCATTTCTTTAAAGTTTCCTTTCCCTTCCAGGTTCTCTCCTCAGGTGAGCAGCAGAACAGGAGGTCTGTTCTGAGGTCCCGATGGGAAGTCCTTGCTCATGTGGACAGAACCTGTCTCATCCTTGGTGGCAGCTCTCCTCGCTCCCTCACTCTCCCTCGCTCCCTCACTCTCCCTCACTCTCCCTCGCTCTCCCTCGCTCTCTTGCTCCCTCACTTCTCTCTGCTGGCACCCAGCTCTGGGCTCACCCAGGTCCCGCTGGCTCTGCAGCCTCCCTTGCTCTGTCATCTCTGCCGGGGTCTTCCCTTTGCTGCTGGCCTGATGACTCCTCCTCACCCATGTGACTTTTAGGCACCTGCCCTTTCCTGTCTCTGGCTAGAAGGACCCCAGACTACAAATCCCTGGGGTCCTACAGACCCGTGTTGTGAGAGAACAACTTAAAAAGGGTTAATTTCTCCCCTCATGGTAGAGACAGCCTGTGGAGCAGCTTAGATCATGGCAGAAAAGAAACAGAGAAAGAGACGTTAGGTGCCAGGGACAGGGCATCCCAGGACCTGCCCTAATGACCTACTTCCTCCAGATAGGTCTCACTTCCCAGTGCTTTGGACCCCAGTCCTCATTTTCTCATTTTGTGACATCTGAAACATGATACCCAGAGCAGTATGGAACTCATGGGTGTGGACTGACCAAACAAACTCATGTTTGTTTGACTGATCAGGCTGGGTTTCTTAAATCCTACAGTGACCTTCTAGGTAAGATGACTGTGTGTCTCTCCCTGCTTTCCAGCCAACCCAAAGGACAGCATCAATTCTAATGCTGTCGTCAATCACCCTTCTCAACTTGTATCTCCCAAGTATGCTTAGCAAAACCTCCGAACTTCATTTGAATCATTACTGATGATAATGTTTAAGCAGGTCAGATCAAAGATAGAGCCCTGAGCCTATGAGAAACTTCTCTCTGTGTTCAGTGGCTTATCAGCATGCTTTACCAGTTTCAAACCCATGTCATTTTATTCTGTTATCCATTCCACAGGTTGATGCCCTATCTCCACAGTGATGAGATGCTGTACCTCTCAGTGACATTTTGTGTCAATAGGGTTATTTTGGTATCCTCAGACCACAGAGATTGTTCTGACATTTACACGTCACCGGGTGCTAACCTGGCTCATGCTGTCAGATACCAAATTTGCCATTCAGTTTTCTGAGCTCATTCCCTCCTTCCCTTGGGGCCTTTTACAGTGAGCATTACTGCCCACCCTCTCCAGCTCCCATCAGCTTGAGTGGCAAAGGGCCGGAGGGACACAAGTCACAGGAAAGAAAACCTCCCTGATGCAAACACTCCATCAGTTATTTTCAGCCTTGGTTTCCAATGACATCTTAGGGTGGTTCTTTGCAATATTTCTGGCTGAGGAACTCTGAGTCAGTCAGTAGTGGGGTGGTAACATTTTCCTTTTGTGTGTTGTCTATGAACATGTTCCCAATGACCGAGTGCCCCGGGAAAGGTTCCCTCTCCTATGCCTGTCACCCTAAGTTCTTCAGGCACGGCTGTAGGTCACTTGTGTTGGGTACGTGGCCGGAAGCAGGTCTATATACACAAAAGCAGGTCCGACAGGCAGCAGTCTCAGGGGCTGGAAAGTCATGACCTGGAGCTGACAGAGGCAAGCAGCGATGCCTGGCCGCAGCTTTCTACCTGGTACTTGAGTTTTCCCTGCAGTGATGACGCATGTGGGAATTCAGGAGGGCTCTGGAATGCCATGCTGCGCTGTAGGCATCGTCTGTCATGAGGATGACGCTTTCTTTGTGTGCCATCTCTCACCATCAGCCCTTCTCAGACGCCAACAGCCACACGTCCACCGGGGCTGGCTTGACAGCTCAGCCAGGGGTTTCAGAGCCTTCACTGAAGAGTCTTCGACTAAAGGGGCAGCAAGCCTGGTGCTTCAGACCTGTGGTCAGCCACCAAGAGCCTTGAGCAGAGCTGGCTTCCATATTTATGTATTTCTCAGGGCTAAGAAGACACGTGTGTCTAGTGTTTCCACTGCTGATGGCCTGGTATAGGCTTATCAGAGAGACCTTTAAGGACCTGCGCCATGGAGCTACAGTAAGGACGGGTGGTTGGCAACCCACTTGTTATCTTGTTCCCCTGATAGACGATGACCTCACCAATGTCTGGGGCCAGGTCAATCTCTCCCCACCAAGAAGAAAGCTTGACAGACACTGTAGCCCAGCATGGGTTAGATGAGGGCTGATGTGGTCAGGCTCAGTGATGTGAGCTCCTTAAGGAACTGATGGACAAAACAAAGAAGGCATAAAGACGCGCAAAGCTCTTTCAAGGACTTCCTGTGATGGGTAAAGCAGAGCTGAGGCAGAGCCACCGCAGGCCACACACACTGCATCCCAGTCAGTCACTACCAGACACCAGGAAGATAGCAATCTGTATGGGGAACTAATAAAATGCCCCATGGGAGTTTTCTGAAAAGCCTTTCCTTCAGCCTTTGCTGTCTCTCATAGCCCACTGGGTCCCTTCCTCCTGCCCTGGCACCACAGAAGGCACTGTCTAAAACTACTGTGAAGTACCAGCTTAGTGTGCAGTGAGGTTCTAGTCCAAATTCTAACCCACCCCTTTGCTCAGCTTTGTTTAGAATGCAACCACAGGTGTGTGTGTGTGTGTGTGTGTGTGTGTGTGTGTGTGTGTGTGTGTGTGTACACGTATGTACGTACCTACCTACCTACTTACTTACTTACCTATATAATTATCTATTTTTGAGACAAGGTTTTGAGACATAGCTTTGGCTGGTCTTAAACTTTGTAGTCCAAGGTAGCCTCAAACTTGCAGCAATCCTGTGCCTCAGCCCCCCAAGTGTGGGGTTACAGGTCCAAGGGACCACATCAGCTCCTTTTCAGTCTTTCACAACTATCTATTCACAGACATTAAAGTTCCCCAGGTGGAATATCCAATGCTGATTTTCTGTGACGGAGGTGAGAGCCTGAGACAACAGAATCTACAGGACACCCAGGGGAGCCTCCTTCTTCTCCCTCCTTGGGTTGAGCATGCATTTGTGCTAGTGTCCAGTCCCCTCCCACTGAGAGCAGACTATGACTCTGGCCAGCTGCCTTTCAGCCCACCACAGGCGTCAGCAGCCTACTCAGCCTCCTGTGACATGAGGAACCTTGTGGCTGGCTGACCCAAGGAAGGGAACACAGATTGGAACTACAGCCACCAAAGGGCACTGCACTCAGCTGACAACAGGTGGACTATACTTTTCCCTCCCACATGTTCTGTAGAAAACAGACCACATCGTGAGAGCAAACCTACACGCAGAGACAGTTCTTTCCTAGTTTTTCCTTTTTTAAAACCACTTTTTTTTTTTCAAATAACTTTGATGACTTGTTCACATCTCCCTATCTCAGGATGATTTTCACCCCAGAAGCTAGCAAAATGGTACCTCAGTTCTCCAATCCCAAGTCGCCTCCTCTGTGCTACAAGTCAAATGGGACAGGCACTCCTTCCAGTGATTCACAGCTACCCCTTCAATGAGAACTGTTTGGTTTGCTCAACAAAGACTGCGGTTTCGTTAACTTCCCTTTAGCCGAGAGTGTCAAAAACAAATGGTGTTTTGGGTTTTCAACTTCCCAAATTCTGATGCTTATAGCTCGAGATGCCCGCCGGATAGTGGCCCCACCCGGTCCACAGCTGGGCGCCCTCTCTGCTAGCTCACGTGAACACCGATGTGATGGGCAGGGCCAGAGCCGCTCTGCCTGGCCATTATAAGCAGCATCTGTTACTGTTGGGGCCTGCTGCCCTCCCCCCAGTGCTGCCGTCCCTTGTGGGGATGCAGCTCCTCTTCTTCCTACTCTGACGGGGTTCTCAATTATTTACATCCCTACCAGGGCACTGTCTTTGGCTTAGCACGTGGCAGGCCCTCAGGAAAGGGCAAGCGCCATGCCAACGTCTTTCCAGAGTCATCAGGGTTGGGCAGTGCAGCCAGGTGGTCATTTCAGGCTGACTAAAGCGAAGTCAAACATGACCAGGGAAGGAAGTGGATTCACCTTCCGTCGGTGCTGCTCCCAGCTTGTTTAACTCGTGTTACCTGAGAGGTCACCTTCTCAATGTAGGGAGGGTTCGAGTCTAATTTGATATTTTCTTCCCTTCTTTGTTTTACAGACAAGCAAACAAAAAAGTAAATTTGACAAAATTTCATTACTTGTCAACTAAAATCTTATTTAGGGTTCAAGGTTATTGCATTCATTTATTTGTGGGAGTGAGTTTTCGCCTTCCGCCATGTGAGTCATCAGGAATGGTGACAGGCTCCTTTACCATACACTGATTTGCTAATTTTCAGGGTGAGTGTGATTATCAGAATACCTGGTCAAGCAAGGAGGATGGGGGGTCACACACTCATGAGGTCACAGCAGCAATGGCCACGTGCACAGAGTTCCAGGGCAGTGGGGAGGCCAGCTGAGGAGCAGCTGGCAGTCATGGCTGCTGGGAAGCAAGCACTTTTTCTCCAGTGGCGCAGCCGCCGTCCAGTGCCCACGCTTATGCAATAGCCTTCCTCAAACTCAGTGCATCATTAAAGGACAGAATGGGAGAGGGCTTGTCCAGAGGGAGTGGCAGAGGTCAAGAGAAGGAAGTTGGGTGGAGGTATGATCCAGGTTCATTCTATACATGTATAAAACTTCCAAAGACTAAAAACTACTAAAAAGAAACCGTGGGAGGGAGAGGGAAGAGAAAGAGGTTCTGGAGACAGACATTTGGCACATTTGGTGCACAGGGTTATCTGACAAGCTCTTGCTTTGGCATATTCTCATATACGTGTAAGAGTCCACTCTCCCTTAATCTAGCCTCCCCGTCCACCACTCTCCAGGCAACTCTGGTGAGCCTCTCTTTGCGGCCGATGTCAGCCCCTCCCTCAGCATCTGTCTGGCTACAATAGGGCTGCTTCCCACTGTCCCGCGCCCCACAGTGGGCCTGCAATAGGCTCGCCAGTGTCTGTGGACTTGACTTGGGGTGCAGTTCCCATCAGGCGGAAGCACCCTCGTCTCCTCCCTGGGCTGCTGCTGTCCTTCAGAGTTCCTTATCATGGTATACTCCATCTCTGCCACTTCGTCACACTGAGGCTTCTCTACCCTGTATAATGTACTGACAACTCAGCACTTCTTAGACTGTTCTGGAACAGACCAGGACTTGACCTTTTCTGTGTTCCTCACCGCTTGTCTGCCTAAAGAAGGTAGGTGTGACATCCTGTCCCTTGGTTTCTTGGGGTCACCTTTAGATGCTACCCAGTGATGTATGGCTCTACCTTCACCCTAGCTTTCTCCATTTCTCTTTTGGGTATAGAAAAAAGAGCTGGGATACCATCCTCTTAATTGGTGATGAACTGGCAGAGGGACTATGGTTCTAATCACTGAAAATAGGGTGGATTCTGAAAAACTTGGGGCTCTCAAAAACCAGCGAAAGTAACAGAAGCAGCAGAGATGGCCTGCATCTGTGGCTATAGGCTGACTTGTGACGGGATGCCTTAACACACATACACTTTCCTTGAATATGTGGTTCACCAAGCCCATGGGATGCAGTTCCCACTGACTAGGTTTTCTTGCAGAACTCTCACTAAAATTCCTGAACTCTATGTGTATAGTAGAAAAACAAAATTTTTACATTTTTTGAGGTTTAGAAAGCTACTCTATTGTTTCTGTTTTTGTTTTTTTGAGACAGGACTTCTTTGTGTGTTACCGTTTCTTTGATGTATTGAAGTTACATGAGTCAAGGGTTAGAAAAATGGCCAGTGGCTAAGAACGTACACCGCACTTACAGAGGACTGGAGTCTGATTCCCGGCACATTGTAAGCACACTGTGTGGCTCACGACCACCTCTGCTTCTGCAGACCCAACGCTCATGAGCACACACCCACACAAACAAAGTAAGTCACATGCTCAGGTGAGGATGTAGTCCAGTAG
The DNA here is from genome assembly GCF_049852395.1 of Peromyscus maniculatus bairdii. Lineage (NCBI taxonomy): Eukaryota > Metazoa > Chordata > Mammalia > Rodentia > Cricetidae > Peromyscus > Peromyscus maniculatus. The sequence continues at coordinate 119,542,081 of NC_134860.1, read as the reverse complement.
TAGACTGCTTACTTAACATGCTCAAGGGTCTGGGTTTCATCCTCAGTACTGCAAAAGCAAACATCATAGGACCCTAACACTTAAAAAATAAAAATGTATTTAATTGAAAAATTAAGGATAAAAAGTTTAATTATGTTGGGCGGTGGTGGCACACGTCTTTAATCCCAGTACTCGGGAGGCAGAGCCAGGAGGATCTCTGTGAGTTCAAGGCCAGTCAGGTCTACAGAGCGAGATCCAGGACAGGCACATCCTGTCTCAAAAAAAAAAAAAAGTTTAAATTTAAGTATGCTAATAACATTTCTGAGAGTGGCCAGCATTAACAAGCTAATTGAGGTCATATATTAATTACAACTTTCTGAACTTAACTGTGAGCCTCTAGAAATCAAGCATTTTTTTTTTTCCTAAGACAGGGTCTCACTGGGCAGCCCTGGCTAGCTTGGGACCTGCTGTGTAGATCCAGCTGGATTCAAATGCATGGGAATCTACCAGCTCTGGGATTAAAGGTGTGCACCACCATGCCCAACTGAGAACACCTTTTCATTCTTCTCTAATAGCCTGCCAAGAGAGTGCATTACAGTTATGGGCTGTGATGATGGTCTACACCTCATCAGGAACATCAAAACACAAGATTCAGGAAGCAAATGAGAAAGAAAGGGGATGGACAGGAGGGAAAGGAGTGAGAGGTGGATGGAGAGAGGAAGGCAGGCCTCTCGTGAGTGTGTATTACACACGACGACTAGGAGGAGAGTTAACAGCTCCTTTACAGTGATATCGACAACATGTTATCCTCAGCACTGTCATTCTGGGAGGATCAAGGAAAAATGACTCACAAGGGGGAACCCTGTAGACTAATGACACATTTTCACATCTCCTCCTTCTCCTTTTGACATCTTTTTTCTTCTTCTCCCCAAACTGCCAAAACCAAGAAACAGCTCACCTGTCAATACTTCAGACGGCCAGAGTCTGTCTGTGAAGAGTGTGACTCACAGATGTATCAGTCACAAAACACAACCTTGTGTTTTTTTTCACCAGATAGATAGAGATTACCTTACTTTCTGTCGTTTCAAGGGTCTGACAAATGCCAAATTATTGAGACTTCTTCCTCATCTCTGGGATGATATTAGCCTAGGGAAGTTTTTTCTTTTCTTTGAGACAGGGTTTCTCTGTGTAGCTTTGGCTGTCCTGGAACTCGCTCTGTAGACCAGGCTGGCCTTGAACTCAGTGTTCTGCCTGCCTCTGCTTCAGAGTGCCGGGATTAAAGGTGTGCGCCACCACTACCTGGAGAGAATTTTTAAAGAAGGTAGGGCAGATGAATTCTAATGGCCAGATGCATTGCACGCCTCTAATCCTGGAGCTGGAAGGCAGAGGCAACAGGATCATGAATTAGGCCAGCCTGGGCTTTCAAAGTGAGGCCTTGTCTCTAAAAATAAAATAAGCAAATAAAAAAGAACTCTGGCTGCACATCTGGTCCTCTGCTGCCCAAACCTAAAGAGTTGGTGAAATACAAGCCTGAGGCAAGAAGATGCCAGGTAAAGGGCCAACTGACCAAGCAGCAGCAGCTGAAGTTATCAGGCACACTGACAGGTCTCCGGCAAAAGCACTGACCCAGGCAGGCCTCAGGCGGGGGTGTGGGTATCACCCCCATACTCATGGCTCTTCTGAGTTAGAGTATGGATGGACCGTTTTTTTTGTAGCAGAAGCTGAGGACAAACGGCCTGGCTGGTGTAGCCAGCTGTGGAAACCTGCCTTTCCCAGGCAGAGGGAAATTTCAAGTGTTATCACTGCAATGTTTTGGACTTTAACAAAATTTGAAACATTTTTCTCATTTGAAATAATTTCAGTCGTGAAGCTTCAGAAGATCCCTAAGGAACCAGAGCTCCTTGGGCAGCTGCTGTTTTATCAAGTTGCTTCATCACCCCAGCCGCTGTTAGTGCAGCTTCAGTGACCTTCTCATGCAGCCGAGAGTCCAGTCCATCAGCTGAGGATCACAAGCAGCCTTTCCCTGCAGGGCCTCTTTTCCGCAATGCCGGCCCAGGCCACAGACCTCGCCGAGGTGGAACAACCTCCTCATCTCCTCTAACTGGAGCACTGGCAACATTCTTGTTTTTGAAGAATACAGGGTAGGTACTTTACAGGTCTCTCAGGTTGCACAAAATTCTGTATTTTGAGTCCCTCTCAGAGTATAAATACGCTTCTTGGTTCCATTATTGATAATGTTAATTTTGATAACTGGGTGGTGCCCAATTTCTTTACTGTATAGTTATTATTTTCCTCATGTAATTAATAAGTATCTTATCGATGGGGAAAAGGCCTAATTCTTTATATATTGATGCCTTTCCCTTGAATTGATGTTTACTATGGTGGTTGCAAAATTGTGTTGTTGATTTTTTAAGAATCATAAAAGTCGATGGGCGGTAATCCCAGCCTTTAATCCCAGCACTCGGGAGGTAAAGCCAGGCGGATCTCTGTGAGTTCGAGGCCAGCCTGGTCTACAGAGTGGGAAAGGCACAAAGCTACACAGAGAAACCCTGTCTCGAAAAACCAAAAAAAAAAAAAAAAAAAAAATCACAAAAGTCAAAACCACACAAAGGTGCTTTTCTCTCCGAGCAACCTTCTATTCCTCTCCCAACCCCCTGTAAGGAGCCAACTTCATCCATTTCTTTTTTATTCTGTTTTGGTGATGAGGTCTTGTTATTTGACCCAAGCTGTTCTGGAACTCAAGATCCTTTTGCCTTAGCCTCCTATATACCAGGATTACAGATGTGTACTACCACACCCAGCTAAGGATGTGGTGTGTGTGTGTGTGTGTGTGTGTGTGTGTGTGTGTGTGTGTGTGTGTGTGTTTGAGCACGCCTGTATGCCCATGCAGAGGTCAACCTTGAGTGTTCTTCCTCAGTTGCTATCCACCTTGTTTTTTGAGACAAGAGCTCCTTCTTCTGAGACCCGAGTCTTGCCAATTAGGCTAGTCTGGATTGCCTAAACAAGCCCTTGGTCTTCCTATCTTGGCTTCCCCAGGACCGAGATTGCCAGTGTTGGCATTTTTATACTCTGGGCCTCATGCTTCCGAGACATGCACCTTACCAACTTTCTCTACAGCCCCAAACCAAGCTTTGATTTCTTGTTGGCCCAAACTGCCTCAAGCCTACAGTGTGGATTAGACTGAGTACAGGTGTCATTGGTTACCTGCTCCTCAGAAACTTCCAGGGGAGGAGATGCTCGCTGTTCAGACCGAGGACCATCTTGATAGTTGATATTTCGCCGCTGACGTAAAGGAGGGAAAAGCCGATTCCAATTGATCATTCCTCCCTAAAAAGAGAGCAACAAAGCGTTATCAGGAAAGGAACAGAATGTTCCACATCTCACGGAGCCTCCCCACAGGCAGTCACAGCTCCAGCTGGGAATGCTGCAGTGCTCTGTAGTCCTGTGATGCAACCCCCAAATTTCCAACCCCTCAACCAAGAGGGTACATCAGCCCCTGCTCTGGGCTCAGAAGAGAAGAGTCTCCTGTGCGACTGGGCATACTACATCTAACCTCAGCCTTGCTGACCCTGTTCCAACAGTGGCTATGGCCACATTTTAGGAGCTCAAGGATTTGCAGGATATAATGGAGACACAGACATTGAAAAGGAAGCAAGAAGAAAAGCAAGGTTCCTCCCACAGCCATTTCAGATGCCACTGCTATCTTCTATGTCTTTACTCCTGAGCATCTCTGGAGGAGGGAGACCAAAGGTTGTAATAAAGCTACATCCAACAACAAGCTAGAGAGAGCCAAGGGTGAAAGACTCACAAGTTAGGATCAATAACTTACTGAGTGTAAGCTCTGTAGATACCAAAGACAGATGACAAATCCACTTCTGGCTTCAAATCTGAAGAAAAATGCATGGCACAGTGCTTTCTAAAAATGCCCATTTTTAGCTGTGTGCAGATCTGAATTTACTAATTTAAAAATGTGTACTTCTAGACATCTTAGAGTTTCTGAAAATGTATATACTGTGAAAGTCTGAAAACCTTCCTCCTTATAGAGACCTACAACACCTAAGGAAAATACTTAAGGAAGAAATGGAAATCCTAAGGTACCAGAAACAAGTAGACACAGACAACCAGAGCAGAATCAAGCTGGGATGTAGGCAGCCAGTGAGCCAGTCAACCAAACAAAAGGTCAAGAAATCAGAGGCAAACTAGGCACAGAGGAAGCTAGACTGTTTAATAAACAGGTCTTGGATGATGGCCAAAGACATGAAAAGTTAAAGCTAGACTTCTGTCTCAGACAATATGTGAACTATGTTCCCCAGATTAGTGACTGAAACATGGGAACCAGAGACCTTTAAGGGCTTTTAGAAGGGTATGTTCATGTCATTGTGACAGGGAAGATTTCTCAAATAAATATATGAAAAAGATGGCTAAAAAAATCATTATATTACCAGTAAGACCTTACATTACAAGTTCAGTTGTTGTTGACTAAAACAAAACAAAGTTGAAAGACAAACTACATATTAAAAGAAAATGTTCACAACATGTAACAGAACATTCACATATATAAAAAAAAACACTAGTGAGAAAAACCCAAATGACAAGGGACAAGTAGTATATATCAATAGACATTCACAGTAGAGGAAGCCTCACGTCAACAAACCTGCCATTGGGGAAATGCAAATGAAAAACGATCAGGCATCTCATACCAACACCACCACTGTGAGGATGGTGTGAACTCTACGGGCTGCTGGTGACAGGACTTACTAGTGATCTGGAAAGCCTTTTCCATGCTAGCCTCCAGCATCTCCCTCTCTGAGTGGCAGGGAGTGCGGAAAAGGTCCTTCAGGAGACCTGTGATGCAACGATAATGACAGAAACCCAAATGCACCTTGCCCCTCTGCCCCAAATACAGAAAAGTACTGAAAAGAAGGTTCCAGAGCTCTCAGCTGTCAGGCGTTTTTCACATCGAGTTTAATATAAACCTCTGCAAACAGGAAGCACTTCCCTTACCTCGTCTTTTGCAAAGGCAACAGCCACGCACAAAGGTGGGAGGAAAGAGCTTGTATTTTGAAAAGACATTTTATAAAATACGAGTTATTAATTGGCAAGGTGATTTTTAAAGGAAGTTTTTTTGTGCAAATGAACAACTGTTTTGTTTTTGTTTCAGTGACTGTTTGTAGCATCTTAAGCAGAGGCTGTGTGAACAGGCATCCATGATCTCCAGACCATAGCACGTTCTGGATGAGGTGGCTACACCACAGGAGCACACGGCCAGGGCACAGGGGCTTCACGGGCTGGGCACATGGCCTTACTCTGGTATTTGTGGAGTTGATCATCTTCTGCAGGAAGACAAGACACCCAGAAATAGAAAAACCAAAACAATGACTTGTGGCATTTACAAGGGAAGCCATGAGGCAATACCCAAAGGGCTAGAAAAGCACTGAGTGGCCCTCGACCAAATGTGGCTAGAGCATGAATGAAGCTCAAAGCCATGGCGCTGGGGCTGAATCAAAAGAGAGAGAGAGTTTAACAATGGGGAAGAGCATAGGTATTTCATCAGTGTGTCAAGGACAGAGCAGGAATAAAGTCATGTCAAGAGCAGTCTCTAGAGCTAGAATGCCTGTGCTTAGACCCCATCTCTGCCTCTGCCCGTGGGACCCTGATCACCAGTTTTCTCAAATGTACAATGGGAACAATGCCTCAGGTTCACAGGAGTAAGAAGGTGTGATGAGAATGCTCTACATGTAAGCATTTAAGACAGAGCCTGAAGACAGCACAGAGCTACTCCTTCTTAATACAGGGATCTATGACACAGCCTCTCTGCAGCTTGCTATGGACCCTGGAGGGCCTTGATGGATGGAGGGACTGCACCCCCTCTTCCCTGCTGTTCTGCCAGCCCAGTGTTATCCAGTGCAGCTGGAACTACTTCCTTAGCCAAGTGGGTGCTCAGAAAGATTGAACTGGGGAGTTGTTGCTGGATCCTAACGGCCCCACTCCAGGTCGGCTCGTAAGGAAGTACATATGTGCATGCCTGGGCAACTGGTTTGAGCCAATTTCCTCCACCCTGTGGGCCTGTCCTACTACAAGGAGTAATAATAGGCTGTTATGAATGTGATGTCTCAGAAATCTTACATGCTTCCAAAGCACCCACATTTTAATGTTTTTGTTTTTGTTTTTCGAGACAGGGTTTCTCTGTGTAGTTTTGCACCTTTCCTGGAACTCCCTCTGTAGTTCAGGCTGGCCTTGAAGTGCACGCCTTTAATCTCAGCACTCAGGAGGCAGAGGCAGGCATCCACATTCTACAATGGTGGCCTCTGGGGAGAGCTACACCTGTCATTCTCAGTTTTTGCTGTTTAGAAAATCCATTATCAATCTGCCAGGAGTGAGATACAGTGCTCACACACTGGGCCACCTGTACTGTGCTGTCTGTGGCTCCTACTGATGGACCACTGTGCTGGAAGACTGCTAGAAAGGTCAAGAGGTTAGCACCAAAATGTAACATGAAGGGCTAGAGAGAGGCTCTGAGGCTGAGCGCTCACACCAGTCATTCTTTCAGAAGTCTGCAATTTGGTCCTCAGCACCCACATTAGGCAGCTCACTGACACCTGTAACTCAGGGGGTCAGATGCCCTCTCCTGGTTTCCCAGGACACACGGACACACACACACACACACACACACACACACACACACACACACACTCAGAGAGAGAGAGAGAGAGAGAGAGAGAGAGGGAGACAGACAGACAGATGGATATACATACACACACACATATAAATCAAAATCAAAATAAATCTTAATATTGAAATGACTGTTCAGGGACCCAATGCTAGGGCAGAGGGGTGAGGCTGAGTTGTATGAAGCTTCCTGACCCTGCCACAGGACAAGGCTTTCCAGTGTTTCACCTCATGGCACATACAGAAAACACAGGCATGCACAGCATGGAGGACAGCAGGAGCTGCTCACGGCCAGCCTGGCAGCTCAGGTGCCCTGAGGACCCAGGGGATCAGTATCCCAGGCTATTTCTGACCATGACACAGCACTGAAAAGTCTACTTCAGACCAGAGAAGGCCAGACCTAGTGGGAGAACACGGAATTACCAAGTGTTTACCGTGTAGCTGCTAAGACCTTATGCAGTGAAGCCAGAAAGAGACGTAGGACGATGTTCACACCTTGTAAAAGCTCAGAATCCAGTGTGCAAATCGCTAAGTGCATGTTCAGTGTGCAAATCGCTGAGTGCATGTTCCTCTGGTCAGCGGGATCTCCAGCAGTGCTGGATCTGCTGGCCACTCCTTAACACAGCCTTTTCTCTGGGCTCTGGTGACATCGTATGTCTGTCTTTCCAGCCCTGTGACCCGAGGACCTTAGTGTCCTCCAGCATCTCCTTCTTCTCATGTTCTTCAAACAGTATCCCCTAAGGTTGTGTTTCAGGAGTTTCTTTTTTGTGTTCTGTTGGCAAGCTCTTACCTATTTCCAGGGCTTTGGGCGCCATGATTGTGGTGAGGAATCTGGTCTAGGTGCTGTGCCTCATCGCTATAGAACCAGATGTCCTGGAAATACCTGAATGTTCTAAAGGTGCCTCTTATGGAGCACACCCCAAACCTACCTTCAATCCTATTTTTACCCCATGTCCCAACCCGAGAGTGATGTCCACACCTGCTCACAGCATAAGCAGGTCTCCAGGCTTTGTCTTCTTCTGGTGCCATACTGCTCTGTGTCAAACCACTTTCCAAGGCAGGGGAGAGATACAAGTTCTACTGTGTTCTTCCTCTATTTAAAAGCCCTTCAATTCCCCCATTTAATAACACTAATGAATAACACCCACTAATTCCTAATGTTTTAAAGGGTTTTTTTTTCATTTTGTGTGTACGTGTGCATTTGCGCACACACACCACAGCATGAGTGTGAAAATCAGAGAGCACACAGGAGTAGATTTTCTTCTTCCACCATGTGGGTTGTGGAGAACTGAATTCAGGTCACCTGGCTCAGTGGCAAGGGCTCGTACCTACTGAGCCATCTCACAGGTCCCAATTGCTAACATTAAAAAAAGAGACTAACTAATGAGAACAGTGGTACTGTTTTCTATGTTGCAAACCTCTTTACTATCTGACTAACAGAAAGCTGCACACTCGTATCTGCTTGTGCATCAATTCTATTGTACGTGGTTTTTGAAGCACTGGAGATAAATAGAGACTGAAGGGCAGCACACACAAAGCCTTGCCATATACTAGAGACCAACCACACTGACACTGTCAGCACATCCCCAGTGCTCTCAGGACAATCAAAATGTTTCCCAATGGCAGACCAGGCTGCTGCGTCTAGTGATCTTTCTTACCACCCTGCCCTCACCTTCTCTGCTCCCACTGGGGAGCCTGTGATCACTCCCCACGAGCGAGCGGGGTTAGAGATCTCACTGTGCTGTCAGCTCTCTACACGTTTCAATTGCACACTGACTGGCCTGACTCTCACACAGGCTGTACACCCCGCCAGGGCTGAGACTCCATTCTGTTGTGTGCAGAGCTGGCACAGTGCAATACTTGAGAAATACCCAAGCATGGATGAATGAATGGACAAATACTCAGGAAAGCACACCGCTGAGCTATGTTAGATAGGGCTTTCTTAGCAAAGGTACAGTTAGTTATAACTAACCTGTGAAACTAGGCGGTAGGTTAATAACGCAGGTGGGATGGAAGCGTGGGAGGGCTGGAGGGAGGAGGCTTCAAGGACAGAGGAATCTATCCTCTCACACAAGAACAGGGGGAGGTTGTGGAGGTGAAGCGCAGCCGCAGGGGCAGCTCCTCAGATCACAGGGTTAACTACAATTCTCCATGCTGCTCTCCCATGTCCGGGGGAACTGCCGCTTGCGGAGTAGGTATGCACATGCTTAGCTTCATTGATTAGCATGCAGCATGCTGTCTGTCCTGGGAGAGGCCAGGTAAACAGGGCTGTGCTATGAGAGATCCAACTATTTCCTATGACCCAAGAGAGCTTAGCTGAGAAGCAAATGCACATTACCAACTGAGCAGGGCACTGGGGGTGGTGCAAGGCAGCCCAGCCAACTGTGAAGTGATGTAAGTTACTAGTGTAGAGGGGGAAATACTGCCCAAGGCCACTGCTCAGCAAGAGCTTCTTGGCAAAAAACGGGGGAGAAAAGAAAAAGGAAGTCTACCTCCATCACCACCATACAAACTAGCAATGCCTTCTTTATTTGGGTAAGAAATAGGAGGGATAATATAGAGCACAGAATAAACCCCTTTCTGAACAAAACAAAACAAACCAGTTCACTGGCAATATCTTAAGGACACGAAGCTTCAGAGAAAACCCTAGAAGGCTGTACCTTGTGCTGCAGAGGGCCGCCCCCCTCGTCCTGTGTACTCAGCACAGAGCTTGCTGTCTGCCCCTCAGGCTTGGCAGGTGTTAGAACAGTGGCCTGGAGGAACTGGACAGCCACTGACCTGAACCCCACACTGCTGTGGCGGCTCTCACTTTCAGTTTTTGAATGGTTCATCCTGCTGACCTGTTTTGGGCTGAGAGCCTTCAAGCTGCCCTGGTCTTTCCAGCAAGTCCCATGGTGGTTTGACAGGAACTCCACATCCTGCTGTTCAGGCTTGGAGTCTCTGGCTCAGGGGACAGCAGTTGGGGCCACATTCCTATCCGTAGTCATACCTCTCTTTCCTCTCTTGGTCTGTCATGAGCCTTGCCCATTTCCGCGGGTTGGGGCCACAGCAATGTTTCTGGAGACTGAACTGGGGGACAAGAGGACACCAAAGGGGGTACAGTGGTATGGGAAAGCTATGCTACAGACCAGAATAGGGCTCAGCAGTCCTTGCAAAGGACTCTTTAACCAGAGTTGAGCCTGCAGACAAATGCCCCAGGTCTGTTTATTTTCACTGATGACATTTCTCCTGAGAGAATGGAGACACCCATTGTGGCTCTCTCTCCTGAGATGTGGAACCACTTTCACATTGGGTTAACAATGGGTTACATCAGCTTCAACATCAGCTGCAAACTCAGTCGTAAATATTTTCTCATTGATTCAGCAAGCAGGTAAATCCCACATGGGGAGCCACAGGGGTGACAGGGGTATCCTGGAAGAAGAGTGGTCGGATTCAATTCCAGCTTCCCTGGTCACCTTGGCCACAGGCTTTGGACACCTGTCTGTGGACTCCTGTGAATACAGGACAAGCTTCTCTTTTAGGAGGCTGTGATAACTGAGGATGCTACTGGGTATCTGTAGACCATGCCACACAGCAATGTGCTTTCTGACTTTGTTTTGGCCACCAAGGAGGTGGTGCAGTGCCGTGTTCTGTTGTGTGCATGTGTGTGTGCGCGCGTGCGTGTGTTTGTGTGGCTTCACACCCCAGCCTTGACTGGAGAACCTCTTGCACAGGCAGATCATACTGCTTCCTAGAGTGAAGACGTCTTTCCCCTCCTGATTTGACTTCAGCATTCATGAACACCACACACCAGTGTAGGGTGTACGAGGCAAGGTCTCCCACACACTTTCCAAAAAAAACTAGGAATGAAAGTACGTCGTTCAGCGTGGGCAAGTCCACTCCTGCCCAGTATCTCATTCTCCTTCTTTCGTTCCTTCCTCTGCCAAGTTTTCGATCATTTTTTTCCCTGCCTAACTTTAGTTCTACACAAAATTATTGAATGTTAAGTCAAAACTAGAATTACCTCTGGTACTTGTAACTGGTACATGTTTTGATACTTTGTCAAAAATGAGAGAGAATGACTCAGATTTCCCTTTTCTTTTTACATTTCCTCCCTGAGATGCTGTCCATTTTTGTGTCTTCAGCAGTCAGCTCTCACTCCTGACCATGGTGAGAATTTTGCCAGGGCAAACATCAGCTTTCCAGTCTAACGGCAGCCAAGCTCTCCTGCAGCCCTGGGGGCTCTTCCAGACTCAGCTCTCGGCTTTGCACCTCAAACCCCTAAGTCTCAATGATGATCTACTGTTCCTTTGTGGGGGTCTGCCACTACTGCGCCTTTGATGCCCCATTTTGAGATTATACTGTTGGCCTCTTGATGACACAGTTGCTATTCACACTTTCTCCAACCTAAGCTACACACCACTGTGGGTGACCCAGCACTCAGGATCCCACAGCAGCACCACCACAACGGAAATCCTCCACCATAATGTCTGAAACATCTGTCCTATTTTAATGGTCCAAACTAATCCCATCCTGAAGTATGTCTTACCCTTTCCCAGCACTTTCCTCACTTAGTATGCCCCTCTTCATGCATACTGGTGTTTACTCAAATGGTCTGATCCCTTGGAATGTGCTCCCCCATTTCCTTGGGGCTTCCCCCCTTCCTGTGCAGGCCCATGTCCACGTCAGCTTCACTCATCGAATCCCCCTTCCTCCCCCTCTCTGGCCAGGCTCTATGGGACACAGTCATTGTACCAGTTCCATACAGGGTAAACCCTGGAGTTTGGGTTTCCACATGTGTACAATGGCAAGCTGAACCAGATGGTTCTTAGGCTGACAGAGTGCCTCTTCTTCACTGGACACTAATGAACATCTTGGAAGCTGATCAGTCTTCTTTCTGAAAGAGCCCTCACTGTTGGAGCAGAAGCCTCACATGCCTGCAGAGCAGCTGTGGACAGAGCTCCTAGACACCCGATGGACACGTCCCCTGTCTCTCACTCTCTTCAGCTCCTTTGCTAGCAGTACTGAACCCAAGAGGGGTCTGCAGGGAGACACAGCCCCTTGGGTGATCCCCATTCTAGAGTCAGAGCAGGGGTAGTGTCCTCCCAAGGAAGGCAGATGGAGAAGTGAGGGGTACACATAGTGCCTCTCTCATTAGGTGATGTGCTGGACCACAGAGCATGGGCATACGATCTGGGAAGTGTGACATACACACATCAGATCCATCACTTCATCAGGAAGAGCTCAGCAAACCTCGGTCGGCCAAACTGTGTTACAATCTCTGGAGAGAGGGCATGGCTCACAGCTCTGGAAATTCTGGGCTTCTCAAGAAGAAGGAATTGGAGTACATTCTGTCTTTGAAAGCAATAGAGATGGGCTCTCGGAGGAAGAGAAGGGGCAAACACTGTCTCTCCACATTTAACATGACGCTTCATGTTCCATGGCTACACTCACTTATGGTTTGAAAGAGTAACACAAGTGAGTCGAGGAAGAATATCCAACAGAGAATTAGAGTCGTTTATAACTTTTGTGCCTTCAAAGAGAATTACAGTCACTTACCTATCCTCTTAAACACCATGAGATCGCACAGTGCTCTTCTTTCTCACGAAGACACCAGAACAGAATGGAAAATAGAAATGATTTTCACGAATGTCACTTAATGAGTCAGGTTTGGAAAAGTGTTAGAGTTTTGACTGATCCTATCTTTCTGGGCTGAATTTCATCAGAAAGGTCGGCAGGAGCAGCGACAGAGCGCGAGGACATGGCAGCATGGCTGCAGGAGGAGCGACCGCGATCAGCAGCTCTCGCCTCGGCCTCACCCAGAACGGAGGACTGCATCTTGTTCTCACTTCACTGCAGATTTTTATCAACTAAGCTCTGGTGACTTATCCCACATCTGACACTGCATACTCACACACGCATGGGAGCAGAGTCATAAAGGAACCAGCTCGAGCTGGTTAGACTCTGTTGACAAAGAAGCACAGTAATTTGATGAGAATTGTTCTCAAATCAAATCCTATCAAAAAGTGAAAGAGCAGAGCCAAGTGCGGAGATGCCTGCGTGGCGCCAGCTGAACCCAGGCCTGTGTGGCTGTTCCCTTTGGGTCCCAGCGGTGCCTTGAGATGTCCACATAGGTAGAGGCGTCACTGCCACCTCTGCCTGATGGTGGCATTTTTCCTAGGAGAGCTAGGATGACACTCTACTATGACTGTCTCTTTTTCCTGTCACATCAAGGTCAGGACACAGGGCCTGGCTCAAAGCTCCCCCAGAACCTGGCTCTGCACGATTTGTGGAAAAGATGCTCATGAACACAGCTGAGGTCGAACGGTGCAGAAGCCAAGTGACAGGAACAACATTGGGGTGGCACCTGTCAGCATAAAGCTATACTCTATGGCCTTGCTCTCTAAAACATGGGAACCTTGAAAATGTGATGCCAAGTCAAGGAGGGCAGCCGGAAACCAGCGAGTGAACTCCACTCATAGAGACGTCCTCAAGAGGCAAATTTACAGATAGAAAGTGGGCTTGGGAGACAGGGAGATTTGGGGAGTGGTTGCCAACAGAAAAAAAATTAACTTCTCAAGTTAGCCAACAAAGTAATGTGTTTCTGTGTACACACACACACACACACACACACACACACACACACACACACACACTTTTTCCTTATTTGCTCCCCCCCACTCTTAGCTCTCTTTCTGGCCTCCTCCCTCCCCATAACTACTATGCTTTTCTGCTTTCATGTCACAAATATCCACGGCTCTGGACACACAATTCCTATTTGGATGCTAACAATGTTCTATAACTGATTGTGGTGATATTACATAATTCTGTGAGTAAAAATTAATGACTTGCACACTTCAGTGGGTGAATTACTCAACAGAATACTTTCTAAACACCAGAAATATTTATTAAATAACAAATACTTGATTAACGGAAAGAACTTTCACACTGTGCAAGGCAGGTATGAGTCATGAAGCAGGTCGGGTGGTACCTGACAACACTTGCTGAGGGTGGATGAGAAGAGAAACAATTTTCACAGCCACAAAATTTTACTCAGGGCAGGTGAGAGAAAATAGCTAATGTGCTTCAAGCCAGCGCTGAGGAGCTCTCTCTACTGCATGTGTGAACGGCGCGGTTAGATGCTTGAGGGGGCATCAACACCTGTCCCTGCAAGAATAAAGACTACTCATTACCAACAAGGCGGAGGGCACTCAGGAGGCAGCGGGCAGCGGGAAAACAGACAACAGTGACTCCACCCTTCCTTGGCGGGTTTCCCAGCAGGCTCACACCAGGCACTGTGCATTTACGGCAGGCTTTGCTCTAACTCTGCTCCCAAGGGACACCTTAGGGTAAGGTCATCCTCAAGTGTGTGTTGTGCTACAGGGCATCAGCAGTGAACAGAAAATGGTTCACACAAGTGAGTGCACCAAGTGCAAAGAACTTAGGTTCCCATGTAAAGCAGAGCCGAGAGGTGCTGGCCACATGCCTCTAGGGCAGGTGTCACACTTAAGGTTCTGTAAAGGCCCGACAGGTGACATCGTGTTCAGCTCTGTTCTAGAAGTTGAAGCTTTTAGGAGTAACAGGCCAGCTCCCAAGTCTAGAGCACGTCCCAGACTTCCTGGGAGGCGTGTGTGCCCACACCATGACAGTGACTAAAGCTCCAGAGATCTTCTGATGCATCAAAGACTCTTAGGCCATCCTTTGTCACCATGACAACCACTAGATTGTGTGCAGCTCACTCTGTCTACCCAGAGCTGTCTCCCTAAATGCTAATTTCTTTTTCTTTTCATGTTATGATTATGCTTCATACTGTGAACATATGGGTTACTAAGAAAAACTACACTGTTTTGGCCTGAACGCGCTCACACACCAGTCAACACAACACTTGTAATAGCAGATGTCCTGGGGTGGGGAAGGGCTTCCTCTCCAGGAGACATCACTTGCAGTCTCAAAACTTACCTAGCATTATTCACAGAACTGAAAGCAACAACAAATTCAGCCACTCCACACTGCTCCAGCCTGAGATGGTGCCACACAAACCCTGTATTGTATCTGTAACTTCTGACTGGCCGCTGAACAATCAACCCCACAACTCCCGCCTCAGGCTGATATATTTGCTGAGCTGGCTCCAGGAACTCAGAGAAACACTTATATTTACCCATTTATCATGAAGGATACAGACGAACAGCCAGATGTAAGAGATGTGCAGAGCACAGCAGATGGGAGAGTGCAGGCCTTCTCCAGGTGCCATCCATCAGGAACCTCCACTGTGTTCAGTTATGTGGAAGCTGTTTAAACTTTGCCCTTTAATTTTTTTTTTTTTTTTTTTTTTTTTTGGTTTTTCGAGACAGGGTTTCTCTTGTGTAGCTTTGCGCCTTTCCTGGAACTCACTTGGTAGCCCAGGCTGGCCTCGAACTCACAGAGATCCACCTGCCTCTGCCTCCCGAGTGCTGGGATTAAAGGCGTGCGCCACCACCGCCCGGCTGCCCTATGAGTTTTTACCGAGGATCCATTATGAAGGCATGACTGATTAAATCACCAACCATTGGTGATCAGCTCAGCCTTCAGCTTTTCCCCTTGGAAAAGTTAGGGCTTGTCTAAAAGTTCTAGGCCTCTCATCACAAAGCCAGTTGCTCTGGCTGGGACTCTGAGAAGCATCACGATGCCGTGCAGGAGCTAGCTACCTCACTAACACACAATGGACGCTGACCTCAATACAGGGTGTTTGGCTTGTGCCCTTTTTGTGTTAGTTCGAACAGGTTCTCACTTCACAGCCCAGGGTAGCCTCTAACTGTGACTGTCTTATGTCCACCTCTCGAGGGCTGGGATTACAGGTGTGGCTGGCCACACTTTATCTGTCACTGTCACCTGCTTACAGCACTCTCAGTTCTTAAGCAAATGCAATCCCCTGCTGTTCCCACAGCTGTTTGGGGACCCTCGTCTTTTTCTCCTGGGCCCTTGTAGCCCAACTGATGGCTTCTTCAGGACTCCTTAAGCACACACACCGTGCAGGGCTGATGTGCCTCGGGGCTGCACATGGTCTAGCAGGAGCCTCACCCCTACGCTGCTTCATCTTCAGCAGCTGCAAACCTCCGGAGGAACGTCAGGCAGTTTCTTGCACACTCACAGGGCAGTGCATTGCACTAGAGTCCAAAAGGCACACATGAGTAGGAGCTCATGTCCTGTGGGGACCAGGAGCCTGAGGCTGGCATGGTGGAGCCTGAGGCTGGCATGGTGGTGCAAGGTTTTACTCTAAGCATTGGCGAGGCAGAGAGAGCCAGATTTCTGAGTCTGTGGCCAGTCTTGTCTTCATAGTGAGTTCCAGGATAGCCAGAAGTACATAGGGAGACCCTTCCCCCAAAAAATCCAAAAGTAAAACCAAAAATAAACACCCCCCCACGCATTAAAAAAAATCAAAAAACCATGAGCCTATAAAAAGTTAAACACTGGCCCTGGCAGCAACAAGTCAGACACTATAGTAAAGTGACCGTGACCTTCTGGAGCCAGCAACTGCATCAGCAGACACATGAGGCACAACACAGGAGGCTGGGAGAACAGTCACTGCATCTGACCCGCTGCCCTCAATGCTGCTCTGAGTGGGTTTATAGACGACAGACACACATCATACACATCCGGTACATTATGTAGTAAGGCCAGTTTTCAACTCAACTGCCCATGAGACAAGCATCATAACTACTTGAAGAAGTGTCCAGAAAGACCCGTGAGGGGTCAAAGTGCACGGGGAACATTATCACATGTCTGGGCGCCATGCATATAAGGTTCCCCGTATACTGACTCTGTCCACACAATGGTCCCCAACTCCAGGTGAGGAAAGTCCTACGGAGACATCACATGGGTCACTGTTCTCCAGATGCAAAATCTGCCAGAGCCGCACAGCTGATGAGCAATCTTGCAGGAACACGAGGTCACCATCACACGGCGAGCTATGGCAGACGTGAGCATGGGCTGTGTCTCACCAGGCTCAGCTCATGCAGCACTTCTCAGCGTCCTGCCAGGGGCCTCCTGTGCCCGGGTGAACACCTGCTCTTCCTGCAGCAGCTCCTCTCCTGGTTACCCTGTTCCTGAACTTCCTGCTTTCTTCCTGGCTGCTCCAGTTTTTTATTCTCTGTCAGCCTAAACATGAGCTTGGTCTGTCTGTCATGACTTGGTTTTAGCTTGTCCTTGCAGGGCATCCGTGTGTCTTTCTAACCCTGACTGCTCAGCTATATCCAGCTGGCATCAGAATTTGAAGTAACCCTGTCAATATTTACAGCACACACATTTACTCCCTAGGTCCCCAAATATTTGCTAAGTTCCTATTAGTGCCAGCATCATCCATGTACTGGAGAGGCAGATAGCCTCCTCTCTGCACCCCAGCACATTGGCAAGGACAGGTAGGCCAGTCCCTAGTGGGAGCTGGGCTAAGCTGGGCTAAGTTTTAGGCAAATAAACTTGGGGCCTCAGTGGGAGACTGGAAAGGCTTCCCAGAGACATGCTATTTGCCAGGAAAACTGCAAAGTGAATGGGAACCAGGCAGGCAAAAAAACCAACAACAAACACAATTTTCTCTGTGTGGTAGAGCTGGGTGGCTGCGGGAGGCAATGTGTAGCTCTGATGAACTGGAAATGGCTCGGAGCCTGTGGTGCACTGTGGGAAGGAGATGTGGCAGGGGAGGCAGGGAGGAGAACTGCTGACAGATTGCAGGGGGGTGAAAGCATCAGGCTTCTGTTTCAGAGGCCACTGAAGGAGCACCCAACCGGGCAGAGACCACTGAAGGAGCACCCGACCGGCCGGGCAGAGACCACTGAAGGAGCACCCGACCGGGCAGAGACCACTGAAGGAGCACCCGACCGACCGGGCAGAGACCACTGAAGGAGCACCCGACCGACCGGGCAGAGACCACTGAAGGAGCACCCGACCGGGCAGAGGCCACTGAAGGAGCACCCGACCGGGCAGAGGCCACTGAAGGAGCACCCGACCGGGCAGAGGCCACTGAAGGAGCACCCGACCGGGCAGAGGCCACTGAAGGAGCACCTCACCGGCCGGGCAGAGACCACTGAAGGAGCACCCGACCGACCGGGCAGAGACCACTGAAGGAGCACCCGACCCGGCAGAGGCCACTGAAGGAGCACCCAACCGGGCAGAGGCTGCTGTAGGAGGAGGCAAAGAGGCCACGGGCATGAACTCAGGTGGTGGAGATGCTGGGGGCAGGAACAACCACCTTACATAAAAGAGACACTGGCACTTCACCAGAGCAGGGGCAAGGTGTGGACGGGTGGGAAGGATGAAGTACTGGACCACGAGAGACAGGAGGCTGGGGAAAAGGGAGCCATGTCCGCTGAAGCTTCAGGGCAGCCTCTGGGCTGACAATGGCGGGAGGAAGGAGGAGAAGCAAGGGTAGCAGAAGTGTGTCTCTAGGGAGACACGGGGCACGAAAGCGGGCACAAACCAGCAATGACACCAGTGGAGACCCCCAGGGCATGAATACATCTGGAGGAGCGGGAAGGTCACCCTACAGACAGAAACCGGTCCAGGAACTCAACAGCACAGCCTTGGGCTTTAGCTCAGTGGCCACCTGCTGAGTGAGTGGGGGGAGAACTCCAAACAGACTGGCATGTTTCTGAGAGCAGGACCGAACTGGTGCCAGGGGCAAATGGTTGGCATAACACATGGTGTTCTTGCTAGTAATGTGTGAAGCATGCAGTTCTGTAAGTGAGGCAGGACCCAAGCTCTACAGTGAGGTCTGGCTGTTCTGCATCTCCACAGTCAGTGGCGGCCCTCGGCCTAGCATATGAGAAGCATTAAGAACAAATGTGTTGGAAATTCAATAAAAACAAACCCTTCCCCCAGATAAGCATAACCGACATACAAAGTTCTCGTGCACGCACACAAACACGGGGATCTCTTCCATGGTGGTTTAAGAGGCAGAAGATTACTCTGGGCACTGATCTGCCCTGCATAAAGACAAAGGGTCAGACAGCCCCATGAGGAAGTTCACCAGGCTATGGCAATGAAGCTCAGGAAAATAAACCTAGACAGATCGAGGACGGGTGCTCTTTGCTGTCCAGAAAAGTCCCATCAAGACTTCAGGGCTGCTTTGCTGCTCTGAACTTCAGGCCCTTGGAGGGAAGACCAATGTTTGAGAGTAGAGGGTTTGGAAACATTGGACAGAGCCACGCTCTACAGAACCAGTGCCTTCACCAGTGACGGTGGGAACGTCTTCCCAGGGGGGACAAGAGGTTTGGTGTTTTACTCACTGGAGAAGATTGTGTGGTAGTCAACGTGTCCAGGGTGGACAAAGACATTTGAAGCCAGTTGTAAGAGAAAATGTTGGCTCCTGAGGTCCCAGGCAGGGAATATATGAACTGCAGAGAACTACATTCCCACAAAATGCTGTGCTACACCAGAAAGTGCCTAAGAGCCCAAGTGATTTCAGTATATGCAGTGGAGACCCAACCGTCTGCAGGCCTTGGAGGCAAAGCAGAAACCTGCTGCCAGATGGAAACGGTACACCTGGGTCAGCAAGGGCAGAGCCAGAGGGCACAAGGGAGCTGCAAAGGCAGATATCCAGACACCATGCTAACCACCTCTGTTGCACCAAAACCTCTCCCTGGCTCATACCTGCCACAAGTTGTGAGTCTATGACAACCAGTAAGAGAGGAGGACAATGGCCCAAAGTGGTTCATGGATAGGTTCTTGAAAGGGTTCACAGTTCTTTTCTGGCACTGTGCAGGGAGGATCCCTGAGAGACAGGAGGAACTCCTCCTGTGGGAGGAGCTGGTTAAGGCCCTTAGTCATCCACTTAGCATAAAGAGAAATGGCTTGTGGGTAATAAAATGCAGCCTGTGCATTTACTGGAATAGCAAAAGACTTGGTCAGCCAGGAGACTGGTAGGTAGGAGCCAAGGAAACCTGAGGGAAGGCAAGTGAACACAGCTAAAGGAACACCAACACTCTGTTGGCTGTGTGTGTGTGTATGTGTGTGTGTGTGTGTGTGTGTGTGTGTGTTTTCCCCCAGATTAATTCCTCCATCACAAAAAAAGGCACCAGGCAGGAGGCAGACAAAATGCAGCAACCTTATTACTGCCCATCTCGATACTGGCACAGGAAGAGTAGCCATGGTGACAGGGATGGAGGTTACACATGGGCTCCATGCGCCCAGGATGAGCTAGCTACTGCCATCATGGAATATCTAATCTGCCATCAGCAGTGAGCTTGGTACACCAGCCTCAAGAAAGAATGACCACTTGTAGTGTCAACACTGAGCACTGACTATCTGGAATCATAGCTCTGTATGTTGGAGACCCACTGCCTCAGCATGGCTACATTTAAACACAGGGTCTGTAATGGTTAATTAGGGTCAAGTGAGGGCATTAGGTGGGCCCTGATCCAAAAGGAACGGTTTCCTTATGAAAGGAGGATTAGGGCTCTGGACAGGATATCCCAAAGTCTGGCACCTTGATGTGCTGGGTTCTTGGAACTGAAGGCCTCTGAAGCCTCTGAAGCAAGGGCTCTCTAGCCTTCTCCTATCATCCCGTCCTGGAGTAAGTCACAGAAACTAGAATTTCTCTTCCCCAAGGCAGGTCACAGACACTAGACACCCATTCCCCCAAAGTACACTACAGAACCTACAACTTCTCTCCCTTTCCCCATAAAGACTCTTCTCTCAGAGGGGTATCCTGTACCCAGGAGGGGAGGAAGCTAGACAGGCCCTGCTGGGCTCTCTGCTGCCACCCCACCACACCCCATCCTCTCATTCTTCTCCAAGGGTCTTGCAGATCTACTGCCTCCTGTCAATCAGCTGCCACCTGTCAATCACAAGGCTTCACTCCAGCCTGTGTTGCCTGAGGATGGAATCCTTCTCATGTAGCTCCTTACTCTTTGTCCTCAGGTATACAGAGTCGAGTCCATCTGTAATTTCCACCCCCATCTCTGAACTCTATGAGAGCATGTGCCAGCCCTCTTCAAACAGGTCATATAACTGTACTGTATGCTCCAAAGTCACTTCAAGGTCAAATAGGTCTGTAAGGAACAACTCTGGCTTTTCTCTCGCCCATACTCCTATCCAAAATATCAACTCTGGAACCCACATTCCCAAAGGGAGTGCAAAGACGTCAGACTTAAATTCTCTGGGCCATTGAGACCTGAAGCCCTGAACACCTGGGGAAGAGGGCAGGCGACAGAGAGAGGGTCGGTGAGAATTGTGCATCTCTCACCATCCCAGAAGACAAAGGAGGAGGCAGGACGTGAAGAGGCCAATGTGTTGGGCCACAGAAGTGCCCAAGGAAGGTCGTGCCAGGAGTCTTAGCTGGGTACAGAGCAACCTCCTCTTCTTGTCCCCCTTAAGAGACAAGTGTTGTGTCCGAGTTTTGGCTAATGTGGTATTTGTAGGTAACTGCAATGGCTCCTGGTTACTAACGGCACATCTGTGAAAGCACAGCATTTATATGATGTAATCACTGGCTGTTCCCTTAAAGTCTTATCTTTGTATTCACTTTAACCAAGGAAAATCATGAAGCTTTTCATTTCTTCCTCATCCATGGCACATGACTAGCACTTTAAACAGGAAGACGCTGTGGCTTTGACAAGATTACAAACAATGATAAGTATTCTATCTTGCTAACTAGGTTGCTGTTTCTCTCAGAAATAATGCTAAGAATAAGATTGTTCATTCTGACCAACTGTTCAGCTCTAATTTGTTTTGTTTCCTTAAAAATAAAACAACACAAACCCCCGACACTGACAAAGGCCTCTCACCCCGAGAGACCTAAATTCTCAATGTCCTGAAAACACATCAAAAGCCCACACAAAGCAGAGGCCGCCACACGTGCAGTCACACCGCCGCCGCCGCCGGCCGGTCACGCAGGTCCTACCTGCTGCTGCCTCTGTCGCCTCACGTGTGCGAACTGAGAGAGCATCAGCTGCCGGTCAAGCTGCTCCATCCTCTGCTGCCTCTGGATGTCCACTGTGGCTCCCATCCCAACTCTGGCCTCGCTGGTGGGCTCTGAGGATGAGAAGACAGGCCCAAGGGCCCAGGAGAAGAACTGGGCCACGCTGCCAGGGATGCGGAGCACCTGGTGAACCTGGAACACTTTGCAGTCATAGCACATGCCGGCAATCTACAAGAAAACATCCAACTGGTTGTTCAAATGTAACCAAGACTGAGATGGTATATTTAACAGGGAACCACAGTGACAAATGTCCCCGATGGTACTGTCTAGTTTTAGCAGTGGTAACAAGTCCTGCCGAGCGGCAGAGCGCCAAGCGCCATTCCTGTGCACCAACTGCTGCAGCAAGAGTGCGACAGTGAAAGCGGATGGCAAAGACGTAACTTACTCAGCAGAACAAATTCGCTGTATTAATTAGGAGTCAGCACAAGCCTGACATTCCACACACCACATACAGATACAGTATTTAAGGAGCAATGTCTCAATTTTAAAGGAAATCCAGGAGCTGGGAGATGGCTGCTTGGTCAGTCGGATGCTTCCTGGGCAGGCATGGGAACCTGAATTCAGTCCCTGGCACCCCAGGCCTGGCTGCATGTGCTTGTAACCCCAGTGCTGGGGAGGCCAAACAGGCCATCCCTGGGGCTCACTGGCCAACTAGCCTGCAAGCCCCAGGTCCAAGGGAAGATACCAAGGTTGACTTCTGGATTACATACACACACTCCTAAAATTAAAAAACAAAATCCTCACAAAACAAGAACCACAAATGGCTGAAAGACATTTAAAGAAATGTTCAACATCCTTAATCATCAGAGAAATGCAAATCAAAACGACTCTGAGATACCACTTTACACCTGTCAGAATGGCTACGATCAAAAACACCAATGACAGTCAATGTTGGAGAGGATGTGAAGCAAAGGGAACATTCCTCCACTGTTGGTGGGAATGCAAGCTTGTACAACCACTGTGGAAATCAGTATGGCGGTTTCTCAGAAAATTAGGAATGGAACTACCTCAAGACCCAGCCATCCCACTCTTGGGCATATACCCAAGGAATGCTGATTCATACCATAAAGATACATGCTCAGCTATGTTCATAGCAGCACTATTTGTAATAGCCAGAACCTGGAAACAACCTAGATGCCCGTCAACGGAAGAATGGATGAAAAAAAATGTGGTACATATACACAATGGAGTACTACTCAGCAGAGAAAAACAATGAAAGCATGAAATCTGCAGGCAAATGGATGGAACTAGAAAAAAATCATCCTGAGTGAGGTAACCCAAACCCAGAAAGACAGTCATGGTATGTACTCACTCATAAGTGGATTCTAAATATAAAATAAAGAACAATCAGACTACAACCCATAGAACCATGGAGGCTATATATATATAGCATGGAGGTCCCTAGGACGACTGTAGCTTATAATAAATTTCGGTTTTACTAAAAAAAAAAAAAAAAAAAAAAAAAAGCAAAATCCACAAAAGGTTTGATTATCCGAAAAAAATCTCACATTGGAGCAACTCCGTGGAACCCTCGCTGCAGACAGACAGACACATGACCCAGTCACTGAGGTTACCAGAGAAGAGAGACAATCTTAACCCTGAATTTACTCATCTAGATTTCAAGTATGGATTTTTTTCTAGATATTTAGTTACTCATTAATAATACTTAGCAAGTAATACTTCTGGAAAAATACTTTTCTTTTTACAAACACATCTATTTTTTGTAAGGTTATTTATAAAGCCATTTATATAGAAGGAGAAACCTTAGGATTTCTTCTCTGTATGGCTTTTTAGGTAAAAATCACCATGCATATTTTTTAAAATACACTAGAAAAATTTTGATTAATTAGGATGAAATTATCCACACCAAACGAAAGAATTTAACAACTTTTTTGCTGATACCAAAAAAGAATACCTTAACATGTATTTGTTTGTTGTTGTTGTCTTATTGAGACAGGGTCTTGTTATATGTAGCCCAGGCTGGCCTGGGACTTGCAATCCTCCTGCCTCAGTCTCCTGAGTACTGGGATTACATATACGTTACCATGCTCAGCTCATGTTTTAGAAATGCAGCTTTGTGATGGCTACTCTTGGTTGTCACCTTGACTGTATCTGTAACAAACTAAAATCCAGAAATGGAGGGCACACTTGGGATCCAGATCTTGAGGCAGGAGGACAAAATGCCTTTGATCTGGATCTTGAAGCAGGAAGACACACGCCTTTGATCCAGATCTTTAGGGGGTAAAATACACCTTTAATCTGGGACACACCTTCTGCTAGAAGCCTATGTGTAAGGACAATGGATGAAGGAAGGGATGGATTGTTCTTCACCAGCTTGCCTACACATCCATTCCTTCATGGGCACTGGAGCCTGCTTCTTCAGGATTCCAGCATATACAGAAGACCAGCTGAGACACCCAGCCTTGTGGGAATGAGCAACTCCTAGATTCTTGGACTTCCCATTCACAGCCAGCCATTGTTGGACTGCAGCCTGTAGTCATCCCAATAAATTCCCGTGTGTGTGTGTGTGTGTGTGTGTGTGTGTGTGTGTGTGTGTGTGTGTGTGTGTGTGTATAGAGAGAGTCATTCCATAAGTTCTGTGACTCTGGAGAACCCGAGTGGTGCTAGAGAAGCAGAGTGTGAGGATGGATATTTTAAGTACCTGGAATAGGCTTTTGAATTATGCACCAGCACCTTCAGCGACCGAAGCCTCTCCAGTCACTCTCTTCTAGGAGCTCGAGAGCACTGAAAGCCCATGGTGTAAACTCTATTTTAAACTTAGAGATAAGTCTTTGGTTATCTTGATTCATCAACAGTGAGTGACAATGGATTTAGTGAAACTTTTGACAGTTTGGGGGAAAAGAAGGAAAACGATGCTGCTGGTTGGTTGCTCTTAATCTCTCTAGATAAATTGATAAGGGACAGGAATGAGCTCCATGACAAAGTTAACCAAATTCAGAACAGGGTGAAGGACAACAATGAACTCAGGGATAAAACTGACTGGCTCCAGATGTGAATGAACAGTCTAAGGTTTTCTAAGGCTGCTCTGGAAGAGAATCTTCTCTCCAGCAGCCACAGAGCTCGAGCTGCAGAAAATCCAACTGAAGCCCTCATGATAAGGTTGGCTGAACCACCACCGCCTCAGTGGTGTCAGGGTTAGAGTAAGGGCGTTCATTGGTAAAGAATGGGACCCTGTCACATGGGGTGGGGGTGTGTGGAAGGACCCTATTGAAGCTCAGGACTTTGACCTCTAATTCTCAAGGATTTATCTCATCTGAGGAAGTGGGTAGCCAGTCCAGCTTTGACCTGGAAGTACCACCCCCTTTGAGGCTTCAGTAACTGTCACACCTATAAGTCAGAGCCGAGAGAGGACCCTGAAGATCCGGGATCCAGATAGGCCAGCTCTCTTGGTTCCTGGACCCTGGACGCTGGAGGTAGACTGAGCCGAGTTCTCCAGAGAACACTGCCGGACTGCACTACACCTTCCCAGACCCTGAAACCTATCCCCTCACTTGTAAGTTACCCCACAAAATAAACCTCCCTTTAACTATGTGGAGTGGCCTTAATATTTTAACCAATAAGGAAGGGATACCTTCAGCCCCACCCCTTAAATACTGGCCTTTCACCTTCTACTGAGGAAATTAATCCTTCACTGTCTGATAAACCAGCAGCGACTTTCTCTGAAGGAAACGCCAGGCAGAACAACACTGCTGTCCCTCAGGCCACCAACAGCTGCCTCTAGACCTATAACCAGACTCAAGGCAAAGCAGGTCCCTAGAGGCGAGGCAGAAAGTGTGGTCCATGAGGAGGAGGGCCATTACACTAAGGAGCTGAATGAGTTTGCTAAGTCATTCAAGCAGAAGTCTGGAGAATATGTGTGGGAACGGATTTTAAGGGTGTGGGATAATGATGGAAGGAACATAAACTACATCAGGCTGAGTTTATTGATATGGGCCCCCTGGGTGGAGATTCTAGGTTTAAAATGGAAGGTCATACAGTTAAAAATGGTGTCAAAAGTTGATCTGAATGATTGTCTGAAGCATTTATCAAAATGAGTTGGAGATGCCTGGTTTCCCTTGGCTTAGTGATGATGATGGATTGTAAGGCTCAGGGAAACTGCAGGGCTAGAGTGGGTTCTGTAAAACCTGAGCCCCCACAATGGGAAGGCCAGAAGACAGGACCTTCATGAACCCTGTAAGACACACAATGGTGAGAAGGGCAGCAGCACATCTGAAGAGTCTCGTTGTCATCCTCTTCTTGTGTTAGACCTTAGGGTTGGAGATGCTGCTGCTCAACTGGAAAAGTTAAGTGCAATGAGTGGGGCCTGAGGTAGCCACACTGAATCTGCAGAGGCAAGGTGACTGTAGTTATCTAATGGGCAGTGTAGACAAAACAGTGTTCATAATGGCCTAACCTGGAATGGTCAGCACACATAAGGTGAATTTTATAGTGATATGACTGGTCAGATCTTTGGTACTGGCTAATCAATCACGGTGTTTCCAGGAACGAAACAGATGTGAAGCCTACTGCATTTCTGTTTGATCTGTATAAGCAGAAAAATTCTCCAGCAAACGGAAGAGGCTGCACTGGATCGTGGCAAAAGGAATCTTGGGCAGTGAATCAATTTCCAGACTTGAGCCAGTCTGCAGACCCGGAACCCCTTGAATAAGGGGTGGCCAGGTTCCCCTGAGGAAGAACCCTCATAAGACACCTAAAGGTTTTACTGTTAGCCTTTCTCCAGTCCTTCCCCAGAGGGACCCTCGAGGCCTTTGACAAGGGTGACTGTACACCGGGGGAAAAGAAAGAACCAGACTTTCCAGGGTCTGTTGGATGCTGGTTCTGAATTCATGCTGATTCCAGAAGATCCCAAGAAACATTGTAGCCCTCCAGATAAAAGTCAGGGCTTATGGAGGCCAGGTGATCAATGGAATTTTGGCTGATGTTCGACAAACAGTAGGTCCAGTAGGTCCTCAAACTCATCCTGTGGTTATTTCCCCAGTTTCAGAATGTATAATTAGGGTACTTAGAAGTTGGCAGAATTCTCACACTGGTTCCCTGACCTGTGGAGGGCTATTGTGACTGGAAAGGCCAAACGGAAGCCTCTAGAGCTGTCTCTGTTAGGACAGCAGTGAATCAAAAGCAGTACCGCATCCCTGGAGGAACTGCAGAAATTAGTGCCACCATCAGGGCTTGAAAGATGCAGGGGTGGTGGTCTCATGGTAACTTACTGGTCCATTGTCAAACGTTTAGTTTCCATTAAGACCCAATAGCAGACCAAGAGCTGTTTCTCAAGGGGAGAATAATTGTTGCAGATGATGGCACAGCCTTGCTCCAAATCCCAGTGTCTCTTCTGTGATTCACCTCTAGGGCCTGCCAAAGGCTCCAAACAAACAGCATCACATATGCCACTGACATCTTCAGTACCATCAGGTCTGTAGGATCACATGGTCCAAGTGGTAGAGCAGCCTACACAGCAGCCTGGACCTGCTGCGACTTCCCCTGTTCCAGTCCGCATGTCAAACTAGCAGCTTTCCAGTCACTTGGGACATGGGCAGGGATAACACACCCAAGTGGGGAATGTGCTGCCTCCAGGATCCAAAGAGGCCCAATAATCATTGTGCTTCTTTCTTGGTGGTGAGAGGGGCCAAGTGAAATAACTTGTCCTTCATCTTAGAAAGAGTATCTCTGCATGCCCCACACCACTAGACTCCTGAGAGTTTCACTGAGTTAGAGAATCCTTGAATTTTGGTGGATTTATTTCCTGTCCTCTGACATGCATATGTGTTACCAGTGAGTTCAAAATGATTGCTACCTCCTGCTCACTTGGTCCAATAAGCATAATGTAGTCAATATAGTGCACCAATGTGATATTTTGTGGAAGAGAGAGACAATCAGGATCCCTTCTAAGTTTTAACACAGGGCAGGAGTTAATGTAAACCTAAGGCAAAACTGTAAAGGTATGCTGCTGGCCTTGCCAACTCTGCTGGTCCTCATGGACAGGGACTGAGAAAAAGGCATTTGCTACATCAATAGCTGCACACCATGCATCAGGAAATGTGTTAATTTACTCAAGGAAGGACACCACATCTGGTACAGCAGCTGCAACTGGAGTCACTACTTGACTGAGTTTTTGATAGTCAACTGTCAATCTCCACAATCCCTCAGTCTCCCTCACTGGCCAGATAGGAGAGTTAAATGTTAACTCTCCTGGGATGGGATCCTGAAGTGCCCATCATGAGCTGAGTGTTACTGGACCCACCAGGTCATAAAGTAGGACATACACAGCAACAATCTATTATCAAATGTTAGAGGTATATACGAGATCGGGCCCAAGCAGGTCCTGAGGGCACTAGCAAGCTACCTGAAGAAGTTGCCCAAATGTCTATGGTTTCTACTCCTGTTACAATGCCATCTTCTGCCAAGCACACACCTATAGCCTCATGGGGCATTCCTTATGATCAGTTGAATGAGGAAGAGAAGAGTAGGGCCTGGTTTACTGATGGTTCTGCACATGATATGGCAGCACCCAGAAGTGGACAGCTCCCTTCTGGGACAACCCTGAAGATACTGGTGAAGGGAAATATTCACAGTGGGCAGAACTTCAGGCAGTAGACATAGCCATATAGTTTGTATGGAAGGAGAAATGGCCAGATGTGTGACTATTCACTGATTATGGGCTGTAGCCAGTGGATTGGCTGGATGATCAGGGACTTGGAAAGTGCACGATTGGAAAATTGGTGAGAAAGACATCTGGATCGATCTCTCTAAATGGGCAAAGGATGTGAAGATACTTGTGTCCCATGTAAATGTTCACCAAAGTTGACTTCGGCTGAGGAGGAATTCAGTAATCAAGTAGATGGGATGACCTGTTCTGTGGACAGTCAGCCTCTTTCCTCAGCCATTCCTGTCATTGCCCAGTGGGCCATGAACAAAGTGGCCATGGTGGCAGAGATGGGGTTATGCCTGGACTCAACAACATGGACTTCACTCAAGGCCGACCTGGCTACAGCTGCTGCTGAGTGCCGGAGCTGCCAACAGCAGAGAACAACACTGAGCCCCAGATGTGGCACCATTCCCCAGGGTGAACAGCCTGCAACCTGGTGGCAAGCTTACACTGGATCATTTCCTCCATGGAAAGGACAATGCTGTCCTTACTGGAGTAGATACTTATTCTGGTTATGGATTTGCCTTTCCTGCATGTAATGCCTCTGCCAAAACCATTACCCATGGACTCACAGAAGGCCTTACCCACTGACGTAGTATTCCACACAGCATTGCTTCTGACCAGGAACTCACTTCACAGTCAGAAGTGCAACAGTGGCCCACACTCACGGAACCCACTGGTCTCTCCATGTTCCCACCACTGAAGACACAGGTACAGCACCAATTAGGTGGCAGCAGCCTGGAGGGCGGGGGCAGGGTTCTCCACAAGTCTTTGACTCAGCATCCAATTATGGTTCTCCCATAGCCAGGCTCCAAGGGTCCAGGACTCAAGGGGTGGAAAAGGGAGTGTTTCCACTCACTATCACCCCTAGTGACTGACTAGGAAAGATTTTCCTTCCTGTTCATGGGACCCTAATTTCTGCTGGCCTAGAAGTTTTGGTTCCAGAGAGGGGGTGCTGCTGCCAGGGGCCACAACAAACATTCCACTGAACTGGAAGGTCGGACGTCCCCGGGTCACTCTGGGCTTCTAATGCCCTTAAACCAACAGGCTAAGAAAAGAATAACAGTGTTGGGAGGGGTGACAGATCTAGATTACCATGGGGAGAGTGGACTGCCTCTCAACAATGACGTAGGAAGGATTACATCCGGAGTGCAGGAGATCCTTTTGTTGAGTCTCTTGGTGCTACTGTGCCCTGCGCACCATCTAAGGCCGCCAGACCAGTTGCAGATACAAGGGTTCTAATTGACAAGAGTGCTTTTGCTGTGTTTGTTAATGTATTAGTACAGGTATTGTGTTTTCTTTCAATTTCCTTATCTTATGTTGTAACACCAATTAAGGAAATATCAGTGGTTATCAGATGTAAGCTTGAGATACTAGAAAGATGCCCCCCAAGAGACATTGCCTCTCTTCTAAATATGTAATGCACTTGCACTTGCAGTTGTATAAGGGACAGTTATGTCATGTGAGGCATAATTATGCCCTGGCTAAATATATAATACATTTGCGATTGTACCTGGGATAATTACATTATGTTTAGGTGCTATGATGACCCAGTTATTGTTTTCATCTGGAAATTAATCATGACATAAAGAGATGTGACTGTGTGTCAAGTTGACAGGGGGTGTATTGTGATGGCTGTTCTTGTTGTCGACTTGACTGTATCTGTAATGAACTATAATCCACAAATGGGGGGCATACTTGTGATTCGGATCTTGCGGCAAGAAGACAACATGCCTTTGATCCAGATGTGGAGGCTGGAAGGCACACCTTAAATCTGGGCCCCACCTTCTGCTGGAAGCCTATGTAAGGACAATGGAAGAGGGAAGGGTTCCTTCTTCCCCTGCTTGTCCTCACCTCATCAGCACATCCATTCTGTCTCTGGCATTGGAGCCTACTTCTTCAGGATTCCAGCATATACAGAAGACCAGCTGAGACACCCAGCCTCATGGGATGAGCAGCTACTAGATTCTTGGACTTCCCATTCACAGCCAGCCACTGCTGGATTAGCTGGACTGCAGCCTGTAAGTCATTCCAATAATTTCCCATATCTATATCTATATATATCTATATATAAATGTATGTATGTATGTATATACACATTTATATATGTGCATACACACATATGAAGAGAGAGGGGACTAGATTCTATAAGTTCTGTGACTCTAGAGGACCCTGACTAATACAACCTTCCATGAATTCAGCAAGGGTGTCTCAAGCCCTTGCACTGAGAACACCATAGAGGACAAAATAAAGAAAACTGTACTCTCACAAAAGTATTAGTCCTTAATATACAGGAAAGGTAACAAATACATGAGGACATGCAACCATTGGACATGCTCTAGAAAGGAAAAGTAACAAATACATGAGGGCATGGAACCACTGGGCATGCTCTAGGAAGGGAATCAGAGTACCTGGACCAAGGACCCACTTTAGGTTGGAAGGGACACATAAGCAAAGGTCTTCGGGATGATAGGGTGCCCCTGAAGACAAACTGAAAAAACTGAAGATGCTATGTAGGAATGGGTGCCCAGTGGAATACCAGCTTGGAACCCAAGGGACCAGGTAAGCCCAGAAGTATGTAGGAGTCACTGAATACTACGTGGAATTTAAGCGGAGAGAATAGGTTGCCTGGGGCGGGGTACGTAACAGAGAGACTCGGACTAAGTGACAGAGCCAGCGGTACACTGAAGTCTGCAGATGGACGGATAGGGAGTGTGTGAGGGATCCAGGAAAGGGCTTCAGGATGAGGAAATGGAGCCAGGGAACTTTGGCGACAGTGGAGCCACACAATGTGCGAGGGGAGCAGTCACCAACGTGAACGCTGCTGTGGATGAGCAGCAGGGAGAGGTCCCCTGGATGTGGCCCGTGGGGCCTCTGACGTCAGGACAATCTGGAGCAGAAGCAGGAGCAAAGGGCCGAATGGAGCAGGCTCCAGGGGGCAGAGGGACTTGCGGTTTCAAGCCACTCCTGCGGCCCTATTATCAAAACAGTACAAAACAACAAAGAAAATGAAAACAGAGACAGCTCCACGTGGAGTGAAACCAGAAAGCACCTGTAAAGCTGCACCTCACAAGCACTCGGAAAGTGATGGACGGAAGGGCATGCAAACCCCTGCAGAAGCTCTCCGGAGACTGGGGCTGTGGGAGGCAGCAGTGACTGGGCGATGGTGGAGGCTGTGAGGGGAGACTGAGGTGGCGGAAGGAACACAGGAGCCTGCACACATCATAAGCCGCACATCACAGAGCCAGAGGCAGAGGAGAGGGCGTGTGGGGACGGTGGGATTTCCTAAGCGACAGCAGCTCAGTTTTTCAGAGTGATCAAACATGTAATATAAATAATACGAACCTAAAATATAATGTAAGCCAGGCCAGTAGCGTAGCAGGTAGAGGTGCTTGCCTCTAAGACTGACAACCTGAGTGGGAGCCTGTGGACCCGCTTGGTGGAAGGAAGGAACTGATTCCTCTGACCCCCATGGGAGCACTACCCACACCCCACCCCACACCACCACACACAATAAATCAATACACTGGAAAATGCAAACATTCCCAAGGGATAAGAAGATGAAATCTACTTCGAGATACACTGTAGTGGACAAAATAAATTCTTAAAAGCAACCCAAGAGTAGACACAGACCACCTGAAGTAGAAGCACATGCTAATAACAAACCATTAGAAATAAAAACAATTAAAGGTGAGCCCTTAATAGGGAAAACCAAAAACAGTACGAGGAATACGTATGTTTGTGTGTTTGTGTGTGTGTGTGTGTGTGTGTGTGTATGCATATATGTGTATGTACATGAACATATATAAATACACACAAAAAAAACCCTAGTAATAGAGGTACTATAATCTACAAATTAGAAGATCAAAATGGTTAAGATACCAATTTTCACCAAATAATATATAAATTCAATGTTCCAATATAAAATCTTACTTATTCATTAAAATTTATTTATTTATTTACATGTATGAGTATTTTATCTTTATATATGTATGTGCACCATGTGTGTAACTGGTGCCTGCAGAGGTCAGAAGAGGGAAACTGAGTTTCTGGGACTGGAGTCATGGATGGTTGTGAACCACCCTGCGCGGGTGCTGGGAATGAAAGACTCAAACCAGGCCCTCTGCAAGACCAACAAGCACTCTTAACCACTGACCCAGCTCTCCAGCCCCTCAAAATAAAATCTAAACGAGGTGTTTGCTGGAACAGGAACGCCAGTCCTATTTAAGGTTTACATTTTTTAAAGCATCATGGCGGGAAATTGAAGCTGGGCAAAAATGATTACAAGCTTCATGACTCTATCCCTGTCTGATCTAGCCCGTGGTGGACGGTGAGGCCCACAGATGATGAACATGTGTGCCAGCAGCGCTCATGGGAAGGAAGAGTTCACATGTCTAGCACTTCAGTAGGACTCTGGGCTGTCAAACACACAAAACAGTACTGTAAAATGTTTCAGATATTTACAATGGATTAGAGTATATAAAGCTTAGCAGTTCAGTTTCCTACAAATATTTGATAATCACATCACCCCATTCTATGAAAAGATATGATAGGAATAATTAAAGTTTTACCTAATTACTGCCCAAATCTCCACAGTATTACTTATGTTATATTAAGACTCCTTTAGTTTGTTTTTTGAGTTGGGGTCTTATTAGGTTGAGCTGGCTTTGAACTCATTGTAGAATAACCCTGCAGTTCGGATCCTCCTGCCTCCGTCTCCCGAGAGCTGGCAGCACAAATGTGTGCTCCCATGTCGGGTTTTCATGTGGTGCTGAAGAGCTAGCTCACCAGGGCATCGTGTGCTGGGAAAGCACTCGTGTCAACTAAGTCACACCCTCAGTCTGAGACAGTTTGTTCTTCAAAGTCATGCTTTGCTGAAGAAAAAAAAGCTTTAAAATCAGAGTATGCGTGGGAAAAAAGAGTTAAGTTGCAGAATGCTTACATAGCGTGCATCAAGCCCTGGATGCAGTCTGCAACAAAGAAAGGAAGGTGGGGGGGGAGGGGAGGGGGGGAGGGGAGGAGAGGGGGAAGGGGGGAGGGACGGAACGAAGGTGGCTCGGGGTAAGAGTGTTGTTCTTCCAGAGGATCTGAGTTCAATTCTTAGGACTCCCACCAGGCTGCTCGCACTACCTCTAACTCCCACTCTTCTGGCCTCTGTGGGCAATTGTACTCACATGTGTGCAAACCCATACATGCACACACACACTAAATCTTAGAAGTAAGGCCGGGTGCTAGAATCTGCATTGCAACCAGCCAGGAGGAACTAACCCAGGATCAGTGAGGTCTTTCTGAAGCAGGATGTCCAAAGTGAGGGCCAGCAACAAAGATAACGGCCCAGACAGAAGATGACCAGATAAGGCAAAAGGGAACAAGCACACGCCACACATCAGGAGGTCCAGCTAGGTGTGGAATGAAACACTCAGCCAGGAGGTCAGGAACCCTGTTCAGGGAATGGGACACTGGGACCAAACAACAGAGACTCCGTGGCCCACCTCTGTGGACTGTCTAGGCCAAGGTCCCGGCGTGTGGTTTGGGGTTATAGGCAGGAGCCCCCATATGGCAACAATGGCAGCTATTTCCTCATTAGCCTGACAATGTAAAACAGGAAACTGTTTGCTTTTAGGACACCAAAAGTATGAACATCAACTGCACACTTACTTGCATTTTTCACACCATTAACCCTTGAGGAAGGAAGCCACAGATAAGGCTCAAGGGCAAAGACTTTAATTTGCTGGCTGGGAAACGGTCGGCACTCTTGGTTAGCCAGCCTCACCTATCCTCTGGCCCTGTCTACAGCATGCCTGAAACCACAAGCAGAGACAAGAGGCCATGATCTGCAATGATGCCCAGCAGGGAAGGGTCACTGCCAGGGTCCCTGTGGACCACAGTCCCTGCGGCGGCTTTTCCAGGAGAAGGGCAGTGCTCTACATGACACAAACCAGCCGGGAACAAACACGCCCTGCCCTGGACTGCAGCACGCAAGCTCCCTGGAGAGCAGACCCACTGGGGACTCGCTCCTTCACCCAGACTACACACTGGTTCCTATATGGACCAGGCGCGTTCTAGACTGGAGCCCGTGGAGTTTCCTAGTCCCTCCATGCTGAGAAAGCTAACAGAGCACTGAAGTCAATGAGAAGGCCGTGGCTGATCACCCCAAGTGTACTTGCAGATTAGGGGTCCTCAAAGTCACCTGTTCCTTGTGATTGCATTAGACAAGATCATCATTTTCACGACACACAGAGCCATGTGGCTTTGCAGTTACTGTGGGCATGTGGCTGCCTGGCAGTGTGGAAGTGTTGGAGGCTGACCCCTTGTCACCTCTTTTGTGTGAGGGACAAGCAATGACATTAGCATGGGAGTAGCCAACAAAAACAGTGTGCTATCCTGACTATGGGGACTCTGGACTGCGGAAAACAAAATCAGGCAGATCTCGTATTACTGATTTCTAATAAAGTGTCTTACAAAGGTGCTGGAAATTTCCCTTTTTGGAAAACCGTGTATCAGGAGAATTAGGTAAATTGTACAATGTAGACAACTTCAAACAAAACTGTCTTGTGGTGGGTGCTGGGGGCCTGACCTCGGGTCCTCATGCTGTGCAGTAAACACTCGGGCAGCCCTCTCCTCTGGCCCGCCGTTTGTGCTTCTACTGAACACCGGAGTAGACGTCTTAGGTAGTAATGAAGGCTGATGACGGGGTGATGAATGCAGAGAACTCCAAGGTGTTCACAGAAGAAGAAACAAAAACAACCCGCAACAGGAGCAAACCCGCAGAATACAAACACTGTAACGACACTAGCCTGCTTCCTGTACACTAGCAATAAGCAACCGGAGAAAACCATAAAAACAAGTCTCAATGAAAGATGTGCAAGGGTTACATACAGAAAACTAAACATTCCAAGAATAAAGTAAAAAGCTAAATAAATGTAGACACATGCCATGTTCTGGATTGGAAAACATCATCCTGTTTATGCAGCAGTGTGAGATATGGGCTACTAAGAAACACTACGTAAAACTGAATGGCTAAAAACAGTATTTATCAGCAACACAGGCTTTTCTTTGTATGTGTGAGGTAGGAATCTGGAAACAGCTTAGCTGGGTGGTTATGACTCAAAGTCTCTCAAGAGGTTGCATTCAGTTGAGATGTTAGTCATGCTGTACTCATCTGAAGACCTGACAGGGCCTAAGATGAACTTCCAAGACGGGTCACGAGCACACCTGGAAGTTGGTGTCCAAGGCTGAGAGAATGGGCGTGTTCCTAAGGGTCACAGCAGCTGGCTTCTCCAAGGGAAAGCAGGGCAGAGCTGCTGTGTTCTGACCCAATCTTAGAAGTCACAGCATCCTTCTGCCACACTCTGTTCATTGTAAGTCAGTCACTACGTACAGCTACCCAAGGAGACCAGGAATCAGGCCAATCATCACAGCCAATAAACTTAGTCTTACAGACACACCCACACAAAGGCAAACCCTCTAACAAATAGATAAACAACAGAAACACCAGCCACACACAACATAAAACCCCTCAATTCAAAAACATCATATTGAGCTGGCAAGATGGCTGAACGGTAAAGGTACTTGTCACTAAGCAGGACAACCTGGATTCAATCCATGGCACCCACATGGCAGCTCACACCTGTCTGTAACTCCAGTTCCAGGGCTTCTGACACCCTCACACAGACACACAGGCAGGCAAAACACCAATGCACATAAAATTAAAGTAAATTATTAAAAAAAAAAAGAGTAAGAAAAAATACAAAAGACCTCTGTCCTAGCCACTGTTCTATTGCTGTGAAGAGACACCGTGACCAAGGCAGCTCCTCGGAAAGAAGGCACTCGATTGGAGGCTGGCTTATAATTTTAAAAGATTAGTCCATGAAGATCTTGACTGTAGCAGACAGGCATGGCACTGAAGCAGCAGGTAAGACCTTTACATCCTGATCCATAAGCAACAGGCACAGAGACAGAGACACTGGACTAGTGGGCAAGGAAGGTATACAAGGCCCGAGGAGACGGGAACGAAAGCTTTTCAGCCGAGGAGGGTTTTCCAGGCTGAGGAGTTGGTGAGGTCAGAGGTGGTGGCTGTGACTTGTTCTTTTGTCTCTCTGATCTTTCAGCTTTTACCCCAATATCTGGCTCCAGGTTTTTATTAAAGACCTATTAAAATTTGTGTTACATTGGGCCTTCTGAAATCTCAAGCCTACCCTCAGTGACGCACCTCCTCCCACGATGCCAGATCTCCTCCTACAAGGCCAAATCTGTTCTAATAAGACCACACCTTCTACTCATCCCCAAACAGTTTCATTAACTGGGGACTATGCATTCAAACACCTGAGCCTATGAAGGCCGGCCATTCTCATTCCAACCACCACAACTTCATATTCTACAATTCAAAATAAATGAACTTCTAGAAGAGGCAAAACTGTGTCGACAGAGAGAAATATCAACACAGTCAGCTCCAAAGAAGAATAAACATTGTATTCTTCTATTTAAACACACATACATCCACACACACAACAATCTATCGGTTCTAAGATAATCAAAATTAATGCTCAGTTTCTTGCTAGAAAGACAGTGTGAAGTCATTATGGAAAAAAGCTCTGTCATGCAACTGACATGCTAAGCAGTCACTGGGGTCTCCACAGCACACATGCTGCCTGCTAACTTTCCTTTAGCTACATTTTTTTAAATGAAACTAGCACCTTGCAACGAGTTGATGGTAATTTATATGATCTTCTGTCTCTAGGCCATCTTGCACTGCAGATTCTCACCCGTAAGAGTGTGTGAAATACATAACAATGCGTTTTTAAGGATGAGCCCTGAGCTGCCGATGGAGGAGGCTATGGAAGGCTGTTCCTAGCTACGTCTCTCAGCGTCCCAGTGCAGAGCTGGAGAGACAGATCATCTTAGAGGACCTGGGTCCAAATACTGTCAGGTGGTTCATAACCAGCTGTGACTCCGGTTCCTGGGGATCCAACACTCTCTTCTGGGAGTTTTCTACAGGGACTGCACACACATGGCACACATACTCATTCACATACAATTACAATAAAAACAGAACTATTATTAACACAACAATCCCATTTCTAAGTATGTAATGAAAAAATTAAAATCAGGAGGTTGATAAGGTGGCTCAGCAGGTAAAGAAAGGCACTTGCCCCTGAACCTGACAACCTGAGTTTGATACCCAGGACCTACATGGAAAGAACCAGCTCCAGCAAGTTGTCCTCTGACCTCTACACACAAGCCATGTGTCACCCACACACATATGCACACATCAGACATGGTACACACACACACACACACACACACACACACACACACACACACAAACAAACAAAAAAACTTAAAAAATAACTGAAATTAGAGCCTTGAAGCGATGTTAGCGCTCTCATTTCACTGGGGTTCTATCCACAATAACCAATAATCGATGTCCACTGAGACATGAATGGACAAACCATTCAGCTGAAAAGGGCAACTGAAATTCCTTACTATGCAACAATACGAATGAACCAGAAAGCTCTCGCCCTAACTGAAACAGGTGAGGAACGGAAAGACGATGCGTGATGTATACACAGTATCTAAGACAAGTCCAGAGCAGCAAAGCGGAATGGACGCTGCGAGGGATCTTAGGCAGGGGAAAGAGTAAACGATTCATCAACAAAGCTTTAGTAAAGCAGGATGAGTAAGCTTGAGAACTAACACACAACACTGTACTGTGTCAACAACACATTTGAAACTTAAAAAGCAGCGAGGCTAGATCTCACTAAATACTCACAGTGCAACAACATAGAGGCGTGCATACACGTGTATGTGCACACTTACACTCACTCACAAGGAGGGATAAGGAAAGGTTTGGGTCAGGACTTAACAAAATGCTCATATGGGCTGTACGAGGAGGCTGGGCTCCGGTCTGGGGAAGGGCTGCACTGTGCCGGCTAAAGACATTAGCCTGGTTGCTTGCCAGACATGGTGGTGTCTGCCTGTAATCTGTCATTCATGGGTAGAGGCATGGAGAAGAGTAAGTCTGAAGGTAGCCTGGACTCCATCATGTGTTTCAGGCTACTCTGGGTAATACAGTGAGAGCCTGTCTCATAAAACAAACAAAACCCCCTAAGACAAAGCCAGTAACAGCAGCATCACCACCACCATCACATGTCAACTTGTCTCTGCCCACCTATATGACCCCTGTCTGGCAAATTATCAATCATTAGCCATGGACTGAGCTGCAAGGCTCAAACAGATTGTCTTAGTTAGGGTTTTTATTGCTATGAAGAGACACCATGACTACTGTAACAATTATAAGGAAAACATTTAATTGAGGGGGCTGGCTTACAGTTTCAGAGGTTCAGGCCATTATCATCATGGTGGGAAGCATGGCGGTGTGCAGGCAGACATGGTGCTGGAGTAGCTGAAAGTCCTACACCTTACAGGAAACAGGAAATCGACTGAGACACTGGGTGGTATCCTGAGCACAGGAAACCTCACAGCCCACCTCCACAGTGACACACTTCCTCCAACAAGGCCACACCCACTCCAACAAAGCCACGCCTCCTAACAGTGCCACTCCCTATGGGATTATGGGGGGACAATTACGTTCAACATCCGAACACATCAGCCGCCAAACAGATGAACCACCAAATGGATCAGATGGTTTCTTTTAGTGGGTCCAAGTACCTGGGGTCAGGATAGAGCAAGCTGGGAGTGGAGAGGGAGGCAGGAAGGGAACATTCAGCATAAATGTGGGTGTGACTCTGTGTGCCATCACTCAGTAGGGCACTGGCATCATAAATGCTCTTTTAATTCCCCAAGGGGGAAGGCTCCCTCTAAATGTGGGTGTTTCCTCTGGTGGTCCTGCTTCTCTATGTGGACCTTCAAAGGCCAAGCAACATCACAGCTTTAGCCAGCCTTGATTTCTCTTGTAGCCTGACTTTGTTTTCAATGAACTGCTAACTTTGGGACTCTAACTTCTAAATTCCCAAAGTTTAACGGAAGGCCTTGAGCAACGCGAGTTATCTGCCCTGCTCCCCTGCACCCCTGTTTGGTCAGTCTGCGGAAGAAATCCGGGGAGAAAAGTATGAGCAGAAAAAAAGGACACACAAAGAGAAGGAAGAGACACACCCAAGCAGTGGAAGACCCACACATTAGTTCTCACCACCCGGAAGTGGGTCAGAGCCCCTAGACTTACTCTCATTTCTACCAATGTTTTATTTACTTTTTTTTTGTCATTAAAAGTAAACCATGTGAAGAAGAGACAGGCAATCGGAGCCCACAAAGGAGACACCTGACTCTGAGGTAACCACCTTCCTTTCCTCCCTTTCATGCACGCCCAGTAAGAGCTCCAGTTCTGTACCAGCTGAGTGTTTGTCTGAAAAGCTTTGAAGATCCTGACTGTCCACAGAAAACAACCCCAACTACACCACATTCAACGTTAGATATAATCTGGCTTCCATGTGCATTTCTACCCTACAGTGGGTAAGACAGATTCTTTTTCACACTAAGATTGTTTGATCACAAGATAACCAAAGTGTGACTGATGTGCTGTACAGAGCAAGTAACAAAAGTCAGAGAAGAGGCCCAGTAAGGGTTCGATGGCACACACCTGTGGAGACTGGGGGGGGGGGGGGGGAACCAGTTAATTTGCTCTTACACAGCTTGAAAAAGGAGCAAGTGGTAAAGACGCGAAGTGCGAAAACAAATAATTGGCAGAAGCAGGCTCTTTCTATTTTAATCATGGCTGAATCGGACCATGCTTTTGAGAATCAAGGTACATCCTAGTGGTTATGACTCATTCCTATGATTCATGAAACTGCAGGAAATGGAGAAGTACTGGAACAGAGATGGCTGCAAAGCTCTCAGCAGAACTACAAGAAGAACTTAAATAATGTCCAATATGTAAGCAACATTTGCTTTAGGGAAATGAAGTATTAATGTGTAATGAGACTGGTCGAATTAAGAATATACACAGTGGCCTTAGTTTTTCAGTCTTGCACTAAAGTAGTTCAGAAGATCCACAGCAGCAGTTCACTAAAAATGTCCAAGCACTCGGGGTTGGGGAGACGGCTCAGTGGGCAAAGTGCGGCCTGCCATGTGGGTCCCCAGCACCCACCACATTAACACGAGGTGGGCCTGGAGGCTGCCTGGAATACCAGCACAGAGGTAGAGACCAGATCCTCAGTAAGCTAGCTGGCTAGAGCAGGCACACTGGCGGGATCTATGTTAACTGAGAGACCTGCCTCCATACATGATGGCTGTTCTCAACAATCTAGAAAGACACGGCATTAGCCTGGGCCTCAACACACATGTGCATCCCACAAGTAGGCTCCAACACATTAACAATGCACAAATGTACACACACATGTAACAATTTTTAAGCACTAAAACAAACTAAAATACCCCTTCTATACCAAGCCAAACTTCCTAATTCCACTCTTGCAGTCTTTCATCACATCTCATATTTAAATAGAACTATGACAGGAGGAAAAAGTCAACACAAAAGAGCAATGAAACGAGTAATCCCAAAGCACACCCTGAGGCCCAGCTGAACCCCTCATCCTTCTAGGCAGCAGGTGAGCCCTCCTCACGGGCCACCAAATGGAACCGAGGGAGTGCTGTTCTC
This sequence comes from Peromyscus maniculatus bairdii, assembly GCF_049852395.1. Classification (NCBI taxonomy): domain Eukaryota; kingdom Metazoa; phylum Chordata; class Mammalia; order Rodentia; family Cricetidae; genus Peromyscus; species Peromyscus maniculatus. The sequence continues at coordinate 119,501,227 of NC_134860.1, read as the reverse complement.
AGCTTCCTGCGGCTCCTGGTAAGCTAGTGATGCCTTTCCCTCCACCTAGGAAAGGATTTAGTTCACACCCATCTGTGTGACCAGCTGAACACACAGACGGCTCTTAGGTGGTAAAATGGTGTCCCATGTCACTCATCAACTTTTCCTTTAACCACGGGATATTTTAGAATTATATATTCAGAAGCATGGATAATCAAGTAAGAATAAACAACACAAGAAGAGATAAAAACTGTTCCAACAAAAGAAATCAATTTATAATAAACTAAACTCAAGCCAAAGTTGGCTTTCCAGGAAAGCATGGATAGCTTTTAGTTTCTAAGACAGCAAATAAAAAATAACTTATGTTTTACACCAGTGGCCCCCAACCTTCCTCATGCTGTGGTGACCCCAACCGTAATATTAGTTTGTCAATACTTCCTAACAGTGATTTTGCTACTGTTAAGAACTGTAATGTAAATATTTGATATGCAGGAGATCTGACATGCGACCCCCATTGGGGTCATGACCCACAGGTCGAGAACCCGTTTTACACATTCTTCCTCCCCACCCCTGGTACTAGGGATTAAACCCAGGATATTATGCATGTTAGGTAAGCATTCTATTATTAAGCACATCCCCAGCCCTGCCCACCGGACCCTAAAATAAAACAAACCACATATTAATTGCCAGAGTTAAGTAAAATTATTTCCTAAACACAGTATTTTTGATACATAATGGCTTCCAATGGTGAAAGTTTACACACGCGCGCGCGTGCGCGCGCACACACACACACACACACACAGAGCTAATTATTTATTACATTTATTTATTTATTTATTTATTTATTTATCTATCTATTTATTTATGTGCGTGTATACGTATTTGTGCACATGCACGTGTGTGTGTGTGGAGTGTGTGCGGAGCGTGTGTGCACGTGCATTGTTCACTGACCAACTTGTAAGAGTCTGCTCTCCCTTTCCACAGTGGTCCCTCACCGTTCGGCCTGGCAGCAAGTACCCACCAAGCCATTTGGGTGAGCCCACCAATAGGTTTTATAACATCACTTCACAATAATGAATCCCATCTGCACATTTCTTTCTGGAAGCATGAATTTTAACGTTTAAGTATTGTTAGTTAGCATTCAAACCAAAAGGAGAAAAGAATAAGGAAGTTGGTTCATCTATAGAGAAAAGGGAAGTCACACTGAGCAGGAGGCATCTGGACAAGACTGTGGCTTTGTGACTCTCAGATGTGGACCCTAAAGTCAGTTCAGTGGTCAATGAGCGAGACATTCACAAAGAAGGCTATTGTTCCGTTTTTCCTTGTTGGAGACAGGATCTTACTCTGTAGCCTAAGCTGGCTTTGAACTCACAATCTTCCTGCCTCTACCTCTTGAGTGCTGAAAGAATATAGGAGTGCATCACCATGCTCTGTTTATAAATTAAGACCCCCTTTATAATTATCCTTATCTTTACACCATATTATATATGACATATAGTATCAAAATAAGAATGTGGGCTTTCTTAACAAAGCCAGAAAAAAAACAGTATAATGGAAACAAGCATCAACATGTATGGAGCAATATGAAAGAAACTAGCTACAATTAGTGTTTCTATCAATCATTTTAATTTAATCAACTAACTAATTAGTACTAGGGGTTTTGCAAATGCCAGCTATGAGCTAGCTCTACCATACACGCTCAGTTCATGATTAGTCATCAGAAATAAACAAGGTGTTATTTATATGCTGGAAAAATAAAAGAGATTAATATGAAGACTTATCAGATTTTTTTTTTATCATTTGAGATAATTACTGTAAAAGAAGAAAATTCAATTGGTTCCTGAATGGTTAATGACAATGTACTCCTCAAAATGCCAAGTCATCTTGGAATTCTATTTCAAACACGTCATGGGCCTATTGACTCCTCTGAAAAAAGGGATTTTTACATTAGAAATTAGTAGATACCCTCTGATTCCCTTTAAACAGTTAATTCAGTTTACTGGCTGTTAAGATGCAGACTGGAAGAGACAGGACTTCAGCATGAGTGCAGAAAGACCAACAGTTGAGAAATGCAACCTTCAGTTCTAGAACCCTGACTGTCACAGAATGAAACTTTCTGAGGTAACAGAGGTAAGCACTTAATTTACCACCAGAAGTCTAAAAAGAGAATAGTGAAAGAAAATGGGACATTTTAAACAAATGTATCACAGTGTGTTATTAAAGAAACATTAGAGCTGGTACATGAACCTGGAGAAAGGTGGTTCTTGTGCTCCTGAATGCTTTAGAACATCTGAAAAGGAGGCTGGAGATCACCGCTGCTAGGTGAAGTAGCCCCCGAGGACACTGCTCCACACAGCCAAGCTGAGGAAGAGGAGGCCTGATGGCCTGGAGGCAAAACTGACCCCAGAATGACCCTAAACCACCACAGGTCTCACGAGTACCAGATGGCTCACAACTGTGATCCCAGCAGGGCAGGACATCTGTGAGCTCAAGGTGAACCTGGGTACAGAATAAAACCCAGTCTCAAGAGGGGAGGGGAGGGGGGAGGAGAGGAAGAGGGAGAGAGGAGAGAAAAGAGAGATAATGAAAGCTATTGGGCTCCAGTCCCTCCACAGCCTTTTCCCAGAGTCCCAGAAGAGACACTACTGGTGGCGAATTAATCTGAGGGATTCTCCAATAAATCTACGTACACGAAATTCTTTAGTCCATACACTTCATTCTTCTGAGTTGGTTCGTTCTCTCTCTACACAGCTTCTTTTCTGCTCTCTTATTTAGCTCCTTTCTTGCCTGATTTCTCTCTCTTTTTTCTACTGCTGTTCCCTCTATGTGCTCTCTTAATTCCTTCCTCTTAGTTCTGTCCCATCTTGGTCTTTCTCATCTGTCTAGTTCTTTCCCATCTAGCTCCTCTCCCATCTCCTTTTTCCCCAGCTGGCTTTTCCTCACCTCCCATCTCGTTCCTCTAGTCCTCTCTTCCAGCCCTCCAATCTAGTTCTCCTCCAATCTAGTTCTCCTCCATCTCAGTTCTTTCCTCTCCAGTTCTTACCCATCCAGTTCTTCCATTCTCTTTTCTCTTCTCTGTCCTTGCTCTGAAGATAAAACTGCCTTTTATCCTTTTGGCTGGTATCTCTCCAAGCTATCTCTGCTCCCACTGTTTCTGGCAGAACAGAGGAAGTGTGCTTGGTCTCTAGGCAACTTCCGTCACAGCTAGATGTACCTGTGAGGAGGAACCCTTTAGTTCTGAGTTTTGTTAAGGGTGGATCTAAAACTAGAGATAAGACTTTGGAAAGGAGAAAGTTAAGCTTAATTAGCACATCCACCAGGCCTTCTCAAACAGATAGTCTGGATACTTAAGTCTGTTCTTAGAGAATCTGTGAGGTGTCTCAGATAAGATACTTTCGTCCATCTGGAGATGGTCCTGGCCAGATGCTGCTAATGACAATAATTACAGAAAGGCCTGAAGTTAGGGATTCTGGCTGCAGTTACTGTATAGAAGGTTATCTAAATATTCCATTAATAGAGGGGAAACTGTGCCCAATGAATGATGGAAAAGCTACAACAGCACGTGAAAAATTCATAGCAGGAAATGGCTAATAACCAAAAGCCAATATCACCAAGACTCCTTGAGCCTTGACCTGACCTCTGGAAGGCCCTTGGCTTCTTCCAGGTATTAACTTGTCATAATCAGCTGAGATCCTACTTCATATTATTGTGGTCTGCAGCAGAGAGAGAGGAGAGAGGGGAGGGGGAGAGGGACAGAAACAAGAACCAACTGCCTCAGGAGCTCCGAGGGCCTCACTATGGGGTCCTGAGTAAATGATGAAATAAGGAGGAGACGAGTCTTCATGTTGGGCCACAGAATTTTGGCTGTAAGCACATGAGCTAAGGGAAGGGAAGGACAGCATTCTATAAGAAATGACTTAACTTGGAGTTTAAAGAGAGACATGAGAAGGCTTCAAAACACCTCAAGGTGGCCCAAAGTCACACTCCTTCAGAAAACAAGGGTGGGGTTGTGAGGATTCGGTCCTTAATTACATCATCAACCTTCGCCGGCTTCCCAGCCTAAAAAGCGGGTGGGCCCTCCGTGGGCTCTCTGTCCCCTCTCCTCTCCGCTCCTTCCTCCCGTCGGCCCCTCTCTCCCTCCCCCCTGTGTCTCTCTCTGTCTCTCTGTCTCTGTCTCTGTCTCTTTCTCTCCCCCCCCTCCTCCACCGGCATGGCCGCCATGGGCGGTGACCAGCCACGAGGGGCAGCGCCATGGCATAACCAACAGGGGTGACTTATTGACAGGTCTGCAGTGGGAGCGTAAATATTTGTTTCCCCCTTTGATACTGTGCACATTTCTATAAACCCATTCTGTAATTTTCTTACTTTTTACAAAAGAGATTAAAACTATTTTCTATATACACTAGTTACAAATTTATTTTCACAAATTTAGAGGTTTACATCCAAGTCATGAAGCATCAATCTCAACCTCATGCTTTAAATTTCTTTTAAAATGTTTCCTACAGTGCAATGAATTCTTGTGGACATGGGAGAGAGAAGGAAACCTCCAGATTAGGAAACCCAAATCTCCAGCACATTCTTCCCTCTCTGGCCACAGACACCATGATCTTGGTCCCCTGAGACCCACCTGACTGCAGGGCAACTCATCTTCCCCTCCACAGCCACGGCTCTTACAGGACAAGGGGAAGCAGCTGTCCCACTAGCGGGGCCCGACTCTTCCTTCTCTGTCATTTCTTCTCTATGAATTAGACTACTGATGCCATTAAGACCAACACTGACAAAACCTCATCTGAAACCTTCGTCACAGTGACTCTGAAACCCGAGACCAACCGGTCTCCTTCGTCTTGATTCTGATTTTCATGGAACTGCCCTGTTTTAGTCACATCAGGCTATACCTGGCATGGTTAAAAGAATGCTGGAGAGAGGTGAGTATCACCCACAATTTAAGTATGACTTTTCCCCCATTTTTTTCTTCCTTTAAATAAAAAAAGAGGGGAAATCAGGGAAAAGAGGTTAAAAAAATGACACTTACAAGTCCACTTATGGCTACAATCCAGATGTGGGAACCAGAGGTGAAAAGCTACAAAAGAAAACAAAAGGCAACTAAACATGAAATCCAGTGCCAGTCACATCACACTTAATTTCACACTACAGTGGTGACTATGGGAATTACACACTAATCATTCATGGCATAATTTAGGGAAGCAATTTGAAAGTGAAATAATAGCAACTCTGTTTATTTAAAAGAAAATAAGACGTTAATCTTTCCACCAAAGACTCTAGGCTTTCTGTAGCTGATAACACGTGTTGAATCTGGCCCCGGACATACAAAAGAAAAGTAACTGAATTTCAAGCACATTCTCACTTATAAGCAGGCCATAGGGCTGACTTACAGTAAACAACTACAAATAAATAATTAGCATTAACAATGTAGAAGTAATAGTTATTGTCCATACTCAGTGATAGGTAATGATCTATAATAGCTGTTCATACAACTTTCCCATTTTAATTTCTCATCATTGCTTTGTGTACATTCAGATAGAGAACTTGCCAGCATCTAAGTCCACACCCAACAGCACCCTTTTTCAGGGATGAAAACTCTCACTCTAGTTCACACGCAAGGTAAGAGTAAGCTAGTAGCCTCAGGTCCTCTGCATGTCTTATAGCTTTAGTTTGGTACTTTCATGGGACTCCCTAATGTATGAACGAGTGGGTCTCTGATTCTTACGACTTCTCTCGGGGCTCTTTTCCTTCTGTTGCTTTGCCTTGTGATGGTTTTTTGTTTTATCTTATTATATTTTATTTTGTTAAAAAGTAAAATAAAGTTAAAATTAGAAAAAAATGAGTATGCTAGTAGAAATAAAGTTTTAACTGATGCAAAGGTATGAAGGGTATTAGGATTAGGCCTCATGAAATTTCTTCTTTTGTTTTCCAAATGTTATCTGAGAGATGTGCTCAGGGTTCTAAAACAAAACAACAACAAAAATCACAAGCCATCTCCAAGTGTCCTATTAGAATGAGAGGCTCTGCGGCTTCTTGTTTAGTTTTGGAAGGTTCGGGTGGGCGCTGCAGGGCCACGGGGAAAGGAGGAGGAGACGGAAACAGCACAGCTCAGGTTCACTGCTCACACCGCGCAGGATGGAAACTTGAGGGCTCTGCAAAGGTAACACAGAAACACAGAGGACAGACAGACATGGAGGGAAAGGAGGCTGCAGGCTTCGCTCCAGTGCTAGCCCGCGGGGAAGGAACAGTGGCTGCCACTGTTCACTTGGCCTTCCATCAGGCGTGAAGCTAGGTCTGTGTACACCCAGCTCTCATAACCAGGATGAGGACTATGTGGACAAGCAGTTCCTCTTGTGAGAGGAGGGATCCAAAACTAGCCATCATTTTCTAGAGCCAGGTACTGCTCTCCAGGCATTTCATAGACTTACTCAGATTTCTCATCAGCCAATGAGGAAAGTACACTGAGTACTTTCTCTGGCTCAGGCAGCAACCGGAGGTGTGACTGGCGTGTTCTGCCCCATGGCTCTGTGCTCACCATCCATCTGCCTCTCAGATACAAGTAAAGTAGCCTGTCATTCTGTCAGTAAAAGAATAATTTCTTTGGTCCCTGACGTCCCTTGCCTTAGCACCAAGTTTCTGCTTGCATTCTGCAAGGGTGTGAATGTGCCTCTGGGCTGGATTCCTCTGGCTTACATCTGTGTCCCCAAACAGGCACTCTGGCTCTTATGGCAATTAGAGTTATTTGCCTGCCCATCCATCTGTCTTCTTTTCCTGGCTTCAAGTATCCGTGGTGGGGAGAGAGAAAGCCAGAGAAATACGCATGAAATGAGCTGGAGTTGCAAGGAGATGGTTCAGTGCATAACGGCCTGCCATACCACTATAAAGACCTGAGTTCAGATCCAGAACACATAGAAGGTCAGCACAGTCATGGATGAATGTAACCATCACTGGGAGAGGGGAGGAGCAGAACTGATGAACTTCCAGTTCGGTGAAAGACCCCGTCTCAAAAAATAAAGCAATCAAGAAACACATAGAAGCCGGGCAGTGGTGGCACATGCCTTTAATCCCAGCACTCAGGAGGCTGAGCCAGGCGGATCTCTGTGAGTTCCAGGCCAGCCTGGTCTAGAAAGTGAGATCCAGGACAGGCACCCTGTCTTGAAAAACCAAAAAAATAAAAAGAAACACATTGAGTCTACCTTTGGTTTCCATACACATGTGCACACACCTACAGTAACAAGTGGAACACACAAACACACACATGGAATGTGCAAGAAAACCTAGCGTGTATGGAGGTAAGGAAAGGATAAAAACTTCAAACATTCTGACCAACCAGCGGGGAAGTATGGAAGTGATGCTGGATGGACAAGGGCCCAGATGTCAACTCTTGAGAAGGACTAGACTGTGTCAAGAGACACAGGAGGCACCTCCACTTCCACTTAATGACAAAGCTAGTGCAGTCTTATGAGAACAGGAGAAATGTACACGGATTTGGAGGCCTCTCTGAGGCAGTGGGACTGACAGTTCTGCCTCTGGGCAGGTCTAAGAGGCTATACGTCATCACCAAGCCGAAACCCCCGTGGTCCTAACGACTTCCGCCCACCCCATAACTGATAAAGGAATGCCCTTGCCGTCCTTTATGCCGTCACCAAACATCAGAGCTGGGGGAACTAGAAGGTCACCACGAGACTCAAGGGTCACTTCCAGAGAAAGCCATAGCAGCACAGAGTGAGGAGGGGCCCATGTGTCACGGTGTAGAGGCTGCAGGAGGAGTAAACCCGCCATGGTGAGGAAGCACCTACCCCTGGTAACAGACAGTGACTGGAGAACTGGAGGAGATGTTAGGTGATGGGGGGGGGGGGGGTAGGCACTTCGTGTGAAGCTGGCATCTGGCCTGGTATGTGGGGGAGAAGGAACATTACGAGTGTTAATTGGGGGAATCAAAGGCCAAGCTACAGAGGATGCCACAGGAAGCCACAGACTACTCAAAAGCTGTGAGAGGAAAAGAAAAGAAAGTGCCAGAGAGAGTGCAGACGAACTGGAGAGCACCCTTCTCCAGCACAGGCCTGGGGCTGCGGGAGGGAGCCTCGGGTACACACTGGGTGCGAGGGGAGACGACCTTGACACTTGAAGTTCTCACTGGTGGCTTCACAGCAAGGCAGTCGTAAAGCCTGACCCTGCCACCATGTCTGCTCAGATACAGACGAACCAGAGTGGGCAATGCCACATCTGCCTTCCCTCCTGTGCAGAAGGGGAGCATGCTGGACAGTGAACCTGGGGTCGTGGACATGCTAGGCAAGAATTTTACCACTGAGAGGTATCTCCAGGTCTCTTTTCCCTTTAAAAATGATTTGTATTCTTTTTAACTACATGTGTATGTGTGTATCTATGTGTGAGTGCAGGCACCTGCAGAGGCCAGATGAGGATCAGATCTCCTCAAGCTGGAGTCACAAGTCGTTATGAGCTGCCTGAAGAGGGGTATGGGGGGTGCTGGGAACTGACCTTGGGTCCTCTGCAAGAGCAGCACACACCCTTAACTGTGCCATCTCTCCAGTCACTCCTTTTTCCTTCATCTTGAGAAGGGCTCTTACTCAGTTGTGCAGGGTGCCTCTGAACTTATTCTGTAGCCCATTCTCACCTTGAACCTAAACTCCTCCTGCTTCAGCCTCTAAGTATGACAGACTCAGCTTGATAATGCTTCTTGCAAACTCCACAGCTTAGACGGGCAAAGAATGCTGGGTTTCTTCATAGCCTTATAAGTGACTCTGATGTTGATTTTCCATTTTCCACTCTTCTCATTTTTTCCACTTCACACTATGATTCTTAAATGTAGTTACATATAAACTCATGATTAAATAAAAAATATTTTCCACTGATACAAATTACAGTGAAAGCTTTAACGCTTTTATCAGATTTCTAAAGGCTATGAAAGTATTCTAGTACCTTTTACACCTTGATGTTCTCACTCTGTAACACTTCCTCTGAGCACCTGATACAGATCATGAAGCCAGATTTATGGAAACATTATTTAAGGAGAAAAGACAAAAGAAGAAAAAGCAAAATAAAACAAAAAACACCCTCCCATCTGGTTAGAGAAATGTGAACATGAAATGATCTGGTTAGAGAAATGTGAACATGAAATGATCTGGTTAGAGAAATGTGAACATGGAATGATCTGGTTAGAGAAATGTGAACATGGAATGATCTGGTTAGAGAAATGTGAACATGGAATGATCTGGTTAGAGAAATGTGAACATGAAATGATCTGGTTAGAGAAATGTGAACATGGAATGATCTGGTTAGAGAAATGTGAACATGGAATGATCTGGTTAGAGAAATGTGAACATGGAATGATCTGGTTAGAGAAATGTGAACATGAAATGATCGGGTTAGAGAAATGTGAACATGGAATGATCTGGTTAGAGAAATGTGAACACGAAATGATCGGGTTAGAGAAATGTGAACATGGAATGTACACTGTACCTGTAGTCCCAATATATAGATCAGCGTCTTGTTTGTGATGGACAACGGGCCCAGGATGTGTGCCACTTGGACTCTTGGGATGGAGCGGTAAAACGGTACAAAGAGAGCAAACACAGGCGCCAGGCTATGCAAACAAACAGAAAAGCCACCGTGAGAACCGATTCCAAACACTGGCAGAGACCGCTGGAGCAGCGCCACTCACACTCATTTCGGTGTGAGATACGCACATTGGTTTTCAAACACCCATCATAGGCAGACAATGGTCCAGTGTGTACAACACTTTAAGACAGCAAACTTACCGTCCTCACTTACTAGTAAGTAGTTGGGCATCTACTAATCAACCCTAAGGCACTGTGAGTAAACAATGAATGGCCTGAAATCTGACAAGAGACCACAGACAGCATTGGAGTCTTTCACGGTCAAACACAAAGTCACAGCAGAATCTGGCCGGTCATCCCGCATGGCACCAGACACCTCTTACCACTCCTGCTCTCTATTCCTCAAATTTCTTCCTCTTTTTGTCTTAAACTCTTTTCCTTAAGGGGTTCTCAATGACTCCTCACACCACCCTGCCCCTTCCGGGGCTCCCGTTTCTGTTCTTGCTTTAGTATCTCCCTGAACAGTGCTCTCTGTGGCTCCAACCAGGGAAATGAGGTTGGTCCAAACCGTGGCAGTACCAGGCTCTGGAACCAACTTGATACCGTCCCTTTGGTATTTGAATTAGTCACATGTGCCTACCCTTGCTTCTCTCTAATCACATGGTCACACCCCTAGTAGTAGTTTCACTGTAAAACAACAGCTCTTCCTGCTAGGTCCTAGGTCGTGCAGAAGACAGGTGTCTGACAGTCCCTGGGCCGCCTGAGTCCCCCTCTCCACAGGATCCCAGTGCCCCGACCTGAAGCGTGAACAGCACTGCATTCCACAGCTGCCCACCCAAGTGCACTCTTGCCGGCTCCCCTCCTCTCTGTAACTCACTCGTACACCCCAGTGGCTGGCTGGCGGATGCAGACTCCTCTGGCTGGTACACATGGACACGGGTTCTCCTTCCCAGAGCTTCCTTTTTACTCCCTGCTTAGCAAACTCTTCTCACACGGCTCTGCTCGGGTTTCTCTGACTCCTCCTGGCAGGTAGCAGCTTTCCTCTTTGCCCAGAGTCATGCCGGTCTGGCTGTTTTAGTGAGCTGACTTGAATCAGCTGGGCACTGAGGAGCAGCTGAAAGAGGATGGATGCCCAGCACAGGGTCCATCTGCACCGTGAGCAAGCAGCAGCCCTCACTTCAGGACCTCCTCCTAGCACTGCAAATTCACACTCCTCCCAGGGCATGTACGCACGCATGCTTGAGCTGTGTGTGTGTGCGTGTGTGCGGTCTGTCTGTCTGTCTGTCGCTCTCTCTCCTCCTCTCTTTGTGTACATGCATGTGTAAGAGCAGAATGGTTTGGGCATACCCTTGTAACCATTTTCATTAAACACTTGACTGGACAATATTTTCCAATTTTGGAAACATCAGCACAAAAATAATTTCATGATCATGAGGAAAATACAAGAACTATTTCTCACTTGTATAAAGAAACATTCTCACAGTACCCCATGCCACCCCGTTACACAGTACCCTTCTTAGTCTTTTGTACATTTTTTGATTCTGATAGCAACTATGTAATAAAAATCTTCCTTCTCAGTTATACTATTGAAAATAAAACCAATACAGACACAAGCAAGAAATGGGGAGAGAGAAAACATAAACATAAAGCAGCTTTAATAGGTACGAACAAGAATAACACACCACACACATTAAAAAAAAATAAATGCAAAAATCATCAGTAAAATACTAGCAAAACGAACACTAGCACATATCAAGATCGTCCACCACAATCAAGCTGGCTTTATCTGGGAAAAGCAGAAATGGTTCAACATATATAAGTCAATAAATATAATGAATCATAAATGGACTTAAAGACAAAAATCAAATGATCATCTCAATAGATGTAGAAAAGGCTTTTGATAAAACCTAGCATGCTTTCATGATAAAAGCCCCAGAGAGCGAGCAGGACTGGAGGGAACATACCTCAAAACACTGAAGGTTGAATATGACAGACCCACAGCCAACATCATCCAAAATTGAGAACTTGGAGCAATCCCATTAAAGTCAAGAATTCGGCAGGGCTGTCCACTATCCCTACTCCTTTTCAATATAATGCTAGAAGTACTAGCTGGAGGGATAAGGCAAGAGAAACAATTAAAGGGATACAAATAGGAAAATAAGTCAAATTATCTCTATTTGATACATGAGATCCCAAAAATTCCACCAGAGACCTTCTAGAAATAATTTCATCAAAGTGGCAGGTTACAAAAACAACTTATAAATTGTTTATCCACAACATTCTTTGCAGAAATAGAAAAAGAATTCTAAAATTCAAATGGAACCAGAAGACCCTAGAGAGCCAAAGCAATCCTCAACAAAAAGAATGCTGGAGGGATTGCTATTCTAGACTTCAAGGTATACAGCAAAGCTATCCTAATAAAAACAGTATGGTCCTGGCACAAAAAGAGACATGTAAGCCAGTGGAACAAAACAGAAGTCCCAACGTGTGTCCTCGTAAGTACATCCAGCCATCTGATATTTGATGGAGACAAGGAGCATACACTGGAGAAAGACAGAACCTTTAACACCCCATACAGGGAAATCTGGATGCCTGTTCACATGCAGGATGATGGAATTAGACCCAATTCTATCACCCTGAACAAAAATTAGACCCAAATGAATCAAAGATCTCAATTTGAAACCTGGGACTCTAAAATTGCTAGAAGAAAACATCTGCAGTATTCCACATGATACAGGATAAGGAAAGGACTTTCTGAACAGGACTCTACTTGCCAAGGAATTAAGCCAACAACTGACAACTAGGGCTTCATAAAATCAAAGAGCTTCTACACAGCTACAAATGAAGTAGTGAAGTGTAGAAGAGGAAGCTCCCCTTCTATAAGTGAAGAAGAAACCCATAAAATGGGAGAGAATATTTGCCAGCTCTACAATTGACAGAAGATTAATACAACCCAATTGAAAATGGGCTACGGATCTGAACAGAGAGCTCTCAGTAGAAGAAATAAAAACAGGTAAGAAATACCTCAAAGAGTATTCATCACCCTTAGCAATTAGGGAAATGCAAATTAAACAACGTCTGAGGTTTCATCTCACCCCAGTCAGAAAGGCCAAGAAGTTAGTGAGGAGGGGACCTCACTGTTGGTAGGAGTGTAAACCGGGCAGTGGCTCTGGAAATCGGTACGGAGACTCACCAGAAACTACAAATGAATCTACCACATGGCCTAGCTATTCCACCCCTCGGCATACGCCGAAAGGACCAACACTGTACTCATACACACGTAGTCACCTGTTGCTATGTTCATTGCTTCCCATTCAGAATAGCCAGGAAACGGAAACAACCTAAACGTCCTTCAGCAGATGAACAAATAATGAAAACGTGGTGCACAGACACAGAAGAATACTAGTCAGCTGTAAAGAGAAATGAAATCATGAAAATTTGCAGGTAAATGGATGAGCCTAGAAAAGATTATATTAAATGAGGTAACCCAGACCCAGAAAGACAAACACTGCATGATCTCTCACATCTGTGGTCCTTCATTCCAAGTCTTCAGATGTGAGCACATAAGCCGGACTAAAAAGTATAAAGGGACCACGACAGAAGTCCAGGTGGCAGCGAGTGGACAGCAGGACACACAGATGATGTGGAGTAGTATAGGGAGTGACCGTGGGGGAGGGGCTCCACCTGGAGAGGGAGGAATGTCACGACAGCAGGAGGGATGATAACATCGAGGATGTCTGATAAAGCCCCAAGGAATTATAATATTTTATACTTACCTAAAATTATGCACACAATATACACATCTGAGTGCATGTATAGATATATGCGTGTACGTGCGCACGCACACATACACATCTTAAGGGAAGTTAAGCCACTTGGGCTGACAATGCTCTCCACAAGAACCACAGACTAACAAAACCCCAGTATCAGACATGAAGGACTGGTCAGGGTAGTCTGAATGACTCCCAAAACAAGAGATTATCAATGTAGCTCTTGATTGCCTCTCAGAGGTTGAGGGTGGCCCCTACTGCTGGAGACACAACACTCTCAGAACACACCACTCAGATGACTTGAGCTGGACGAGACCTGAAAGCATCTTTCCTGTGGTCTAGCCTCCATGGTTCCAGAAAACACTATGCACGTTGCCAGGTTTGGGAGGGGGCGATTGCACAGTCCTACCCAGCTTCAGTATCTATGAAGCACGACAACCACCATCACGGCAAATGACGCATGAAGAAGCAAGAAGTGGCAACCACCAGCTGTCTGAGGAACCTAAGGTCCACTCAACAGGAGGGGAACATTCTGGGTACCGGAATCCTAGTCAGCTTCCCAGGGCTAGTGAGGTCATGGACCTTAGGAAAGAATCTACTACCAACACTGCTAGACCAGCATAATTCCCTACTACATTCTAAATCTTATCCTCACACCACAGGTGAGTGCAGCTAAAGCCCCTCATCAAAGAAGCCTGTCTTTACAGCAAACAGAGACCATCACAAAAACCACAAGAGAATACAACACAGGGACCAACAGATCTTGGGACGCCAGGCTGAGAGGATGGAACATCATCTGGATCAAGGCTTTATCAGACACCTTGATGTCACTGTCCCTCCTGCGTCCTGACATCCTCCTCCCCCTCTCCAGTCGGAGCGCTCCCGCATTGTCACTCCCTAAGTTGCAGGGTCTGTATCACAGCTCCTGCCGCTATGGCTCAGGGAACATCCTGAAGAGGGGGCACATGACTGCCAGAAAGACCAGGAGATCTGCTGTGAAAGTCTCTCCTGAAAATGGCTGCCTACACTAGACCAGATTGCAATATCAATAGATACGTTAATGTAGGTGGGAGAAATTCACAAAGTCCCGCCCCTGGACAAAGAACTACAGGCAACTGTTGACTGCGGGAGAAGAACAGCCTCTCCCAGGGATGAGCCCTCTTATTAGCTGGCCAGTGCAGAGTGGTCAGCCTTGAAACCATATACACACAAACAACAAATGAGGACTCGGGAGGTTGTATTATATACGTTTGAGCATACACAAACACATGGAACATATAGTCAAAGAAAAAGGCTATCAATCGAGAGGGGGCACAGAGGAGGTCCAGGGAGAGTAGCTGGGAGGGGCTGGAGGGGCAAAGGGGAAGGGAAAGCGATGCCATTTTATTTCAATTAATTTTTTCAAAAAGTAAAAATGAAATGAAATAAAAAATGAAATGAAAAAAATGAAAATTTTAAGTAAAATTAAAAATTAAAATTAAAAAAAGAAGGGAGCACCTGCTGGAAGCAGACAGACTGCTGCGAACACTTTGGCGCACACACTGGATCACACCTGGGCACGAGGCGTGTGGGGCAGTGGACAGGGAATGCAGCTCTGTGCACACCCAGCAGGGCGACTGCGGCGGCCTGGTCAGCCTTGGCGCCTCACACCGTATTCTTAGGAGTATATGCAGTTTGGGGGAAATAACTCTTACTTTTGAAAATTTTGAGTCAGGGTCTTATTATGTATTCCACGTTCCCAAACACTGAAATTACATGTGTATACCATTACACCCAGCTATGACCCACACCTTAATTAACTCTTATTAGTTTAAATTTTTTTATATTACATTATAATCCCAAGAGAGAATTATAACTGGCTTAGTTTTATATTGTCTCAAGGTTAATAAAGATTCACATTGACAGACATATACACTCAGTTTTGGGTGGATTGAAAAACAAAAACAAAAACAAATCAACTTCTAAATGCGATACAAAAGAATGATATTTTGCCTAACCACACCCTAAACACAGTTGATGAAGCAGCTGTGATTTCTTTTCATTGAGGAGAACAAGTAAGTCATTTGTAGGCTTAAAACCCTCCAAGGGCACCCTACCTACCTCAAAGTAAAGCCCAAAGTCAAACCTGGCCCCATGGTGCCCACTCGCACCTACCTGGTCTTGAACTCTGAGACAGAAACTTGCTCAGAGCAGCCCTCCCTGACCAGCACAGCAGGGTCACCCCACTCGCATTCCCTGCTCCAGCCCATCTCTCTCCTCACACCTGTCGCCTCCTAGTCTGGGATCCACACATGCAGCACCTTTCTTCCCAGCCACAACGAGAAGACAACGCCAGGGCCTTCAGCCTTTAAATGTTTAGAAAATATTATTACTGTGGGGGAGGAGTCAGAAGACAACTTTTGGGCATTCTCTTTCCTCTGTGGGTTCCAGGGACTGCACTCTGGTCACTAGGCTTGGTAGTAAACACTTCCTACCTACTGAGATATCTCACTGCTCAACCTTGGCCATTTCTGTTTACCACGTTATCCTTACTCTCTAAAGCTGAATATTCTCAACACATATTTGTAGAACAAACGAATCTTCCCTTCAACTGGTAGAAGAGCACAGTAGAACTTGCCGTTGTCACATGTATATAAAAACAAACAAACAAAAAACCTTCCTGGGTCTGGAGAGACGGCTGAGCAGTGAAGAGCACTCACTGAGGACCTGGGTTCAGTTTCCAGCACCCGTACCAGGTCTCTTACAACCGCCTGTAACTCTAGCTCCAAGGGCTCACATACCCTCTTCTGGTCTCCATGGGCACCTGCACATATGTGGCATTCACTCATATAGACACACACATACACATAAATTAAAATAAATTTTAAAAAATGATAAAACTCCGCTTTGTGTGACAACTGCATTGGGGAGCTCCCCTGCCGCCCCAACACATGCTCTCAGTTCTCAGAAACTCTTCTGTTTACATGTCTCAACAAGTGCAACATGAAAATGTTATTAAATAGCATGAAGCACGGTGCTTACTTGAGGTCACATGTCAACACCACTCCCACCCTCCCAGAAAAACAGACAGACATTTCAGTGCCCACAGCTCAAACCTTACCCAGCAAGAGAAGAAGTGCAAAAACCCCTTACACACTGATCGCTGTGTCATTTCAAACGATGACTAAACACTAGACCACATGCAGAAACCCAGCAAAGGCACTCACTTTAAACCAGGACTATCTGGGTTGTTTGGCAGAAATTTTGTGTTGCTATTTCTATATACACAAGGCTTCACAGAACACCATAATGTTATTAGTCACTGACCAGTTTTTCCCTTTTCCTTATTTTCTGACAACATCTGCTCTTTACACTGGCAACAACCATTCACATTGACCTTTTACAGTGTCAACAGCCAACCCCTGGGAGTCTTATCTTAAGCAATGAATAGAAGCACAAAACAGAAAATAAGTTAGTACATAATTGACTCCTCCTTCTAGTATCATTACCAGTTAGCGAGTGCCTACTACACACTCATGACCACACTTCAGAGAGCAAAGAAAACACTTCACACAGATGTCCACTCACTTGTGTGGGACACTGAGTCCACTGGTGTGCTATCTCAGGGACTTTTGTTCTTCCAAAAGCAGCAGCCCTGGGTGACAGGCCAGATCACAGGTGGACAAGAGTGACCACCACCTCTCTGGCTCACTCTGAGCACTATATGCGGCATGGTGCCCGCTGGACTCAAGTGAGGGACGGGCAGCAGCATCACGTGTGGGAGCAGGCCTCTTTCGTACTGTGTGCCGGAGCCTGGACTCATCAGCAGTGCCTTCCCCAACTTTCCACCATCACCGCCCTCGACGGAAAACGTAACTTACTTATGTGCTAGGAGGGTCTTTCTCCCTCACCTCAGAAACCTGGTAAGATCTGGGCAGCATAAACTACACTCCTGACACCACCATGTCTCCACCAGACAGCACTATCAGATGAGACACTTTTCCTTAACCCAAACTTTACATAAAATGTCAACATAAAGTCACCAGGAACTATACCCCCACCTCTCTGCTTAAACTTTATTGCTTCAAAAAATTTTAAGACTTAAATCTTTATGGAAAAATTAAAAAAGTTCCATAGATAACAGCAATTCACGAAGTCCAAGGGACTTTTGAATAGTTTTTTAAAATCTGTATCAGAAAAAAAAATCTCACTTCCCATTTCAAAAAAAAGCATGCACGCATGTGTGAGGCTAATTGCTCTGGGCTATGCTCAGTCACAGGGTGACAGGAAAAAGGCACCACCATAAAAGGACGCCTGCTCCGTCCTCTTAAAGCAACATGCCCAGTTAACTAACTTCAGTCTGAGCAAACCACTCAACAGAGACCGCTACAACGGAGGCCCTGGCCACCCTGGCACATGTGAGTACGGACACTCTTCTCTTTAAGGGATACTTTGAAAACCTAAGTTTTAAGGTAAAAATGAAAGAAAAAAGAATGTACTAAATAACTAGCTATTTAGATTGCTTTGGGGTTATTGGCAGTCCAAATTAGCTACTAAATGAGATGGAAGTAATGAATGAAACATTATTATCAAAAGGCGGGCTCTTTTTTTATGTGCTTCAGTGTCAACTCACAGTACAAGTAAACATTAGCAAATGCCATCGGTATTTCAGGGTTCTTTAATATAAAGGGAAAGGAACAATGTTACCAAAATAGAGTGTTTCTACATTTTGATATATTTTATATACAATATAACCAGTTAGCCTAATTTTTTTGAAAAAGCCATTACATTTGACTACCTGGCATGCATTTATGTACAGAAAAGTCTTTTTGATATCTAATATTTCTCAGAGACTATCATCAATAGAATTCCTGGGGTAAGGGGGGTATTTTCTAAAGCATCAGGTTATAGAACAGTATTTTCTGCTTTGCAAAAATATTTATCAATTTATTCTCCCACCAGCAAAGCCTCCTACTGATCAGCCTGGGCTTTGCTGCCTCAGAAGCAGAATCATTCTAAAGACCAACTACTAATAATTGAAAAAATAAAATCTATGTCATCGGTTTCTATTATTAAGTGACCAGTAATGCTAAATAAGCTCCCACATTTACATTATAGAAATTTTGAAAGAAAATCTTAAAGAATTATAGTGATTTGTAGAATCAATTTCCAGGGTGAGAGTGAAGGTTTTATAGAAATGCCTAACAAAACACAAGCCACGAAGGGACTTCCTCTCAAGAAGAATGAGGGTTTTTTGTCGGTGTGGTGGTGTTTTCTGGTTAACAAGGGCTTCAAACCTCGAGTACAGGAGGGAGTAACAGTTAAGAGAAGGGCTTGGGATCACCCCAGGCCCAGGCCCAATTATTTATAACTGCTCGGCCTTGGGCAAGGCCTCTGCTTCAGCTGCTTCATTTGGGGGAGAAAAGTCTCTGCCCAGCTCTCCTGCCAGCGCCTCTCTCAGTCAGTGCTGGGCGAGTGCTCACCACGCTCACCCTGCCCATCAGCCCACAGAAGGACGAATCTAACCGGCCAAGTTTCCCTGCCCTGTCATTTTTGTGCAAATTATCTTCTTGAACTTATCTGGAGATGTCTGCTTTCCGTCTCAGCACACAGATGAGCACACTGTGCTTTCTAGTATCTCGGAGTGCTTGTCTGGGGCCTGGCGTGCTCTGCAAACCTGCAAATACTAGAGCGCCCGGCCCCACAAAGCAGCCTCGCTCACGGGCTCACACCATATGTGGGTGGCTGTGGTAATAAGTCCTTTTCTAAGCTACTTTTGGCGGGCTTCCTAGAGTTAATTAGCGCCATGATCAGTCACCTAGTGGAGTAAACGCTGTGACAAGTGACCTCACTCCAGGACTTCCAATCATGCATGCTAGGCACCTACTAGAGAGTTACTGTATGTCGGCCAACAGCAGTCTACGATGTAAAAATGCTGACCTGCAGACACCAACAAATGAAGGTGTCTAAGGGAGACCCTTCTCTCAGCCACAGTAAGAGGTGAGGTACTGGACAGGTGGGCAGTGTCCTCCTGTCTGTCCCAGGCTGTTGGTGCAATCCTGGCCACGGTTAGGAGACTAGGTCACACACACAGAAGTCTCTGCATGTTGTGGAGGTTCAGGGACTCATGGTGTCCTGCTAGCCCAAAGAGGAGAGAAAGTGTGTTGTCGGATATCCACACAGCCCTGAAAAATAGTGCGAACGTCAATCAACATCATACGAGCTGTGCTGGCCTCAATCTTCTCTTCCAATTGAAAGGCGGGCAGATTTCTGTTGCTGAAATCCTGTTAAAAATAGTAAACTCATTTCTAAAATCTCCACTCAGTGGATGTGGTGGTACTGCTGCACTCCCAGCCCTTGGGAGACAGAGACAGAATCAGGAGCTCCAGACCTGCCTCCACCATGATGTGAGTGCAGGAGACCCTATCCTAAAAACAAAACAAACTCCAAATACTCAATTCTCCTTTATTTGACTTAAAACATGCTATAAATTAATGATTACTTCATTTAGGTCTGCCTATCTCCCTCCTCATTCTCAGACACAAATAAATGGGTATATATCAAAAGTTCTGAAGTATCTTCCTGTTTTCACTTGCTTCCCGCCCATTGTACCTTGATCTCGGAAACAGGAACCAGGGATAACACATCCTGTATTCATTGTGATTTTTTTAGGCGGCAAAGAGCGAGTTCAAACTTAACAGCTATAGCTGTGACCTCAGCCACTGAGGCGCTCTTGCCTCAGCTCCGGTGAGTGGCTGCAGGCTGACTAGGAGGGGTCATGACTACTCATCAGGCTTACTATCTCTAACAGAGAACTCTCTAGCGAGGATTAGGGGAGCTGAGATTTGGCCATTCTTTTTTATCTTTGGGGTATAAGAACTGTTGCTTACATCCCCACTCTCAGAACTTCACAGGAGTGTGAGAGACAAAACCACAACCTCAACAATACTCTGTCTTCCTGGGTGGGTTGGGAGGGTGCAGAGGCTAGGGAGCTTCCATGGGCAGAGGTAAGGATGCCAGGATAAAGAGGGGAGAGTGTCAGGGGCACAGATTCCCAAAGAAATGCCCAGGGGCTGAGGACGACCACGATGTCTAGACACCTGGAGGAAGAGAGAATAGAGACCTATGATGAAGGAAATCGTGATGGTGAGCTTTCCGTTTGCCCTTGGCCTCGGGTCCCAGCTGGAGGGCTCTCGAGAAGAGGCTGCCAGGTCACTGCACAGGTAGAGAGGAAGGCCTGCAGACAGCCAGGTCACCGATGGCGGAGAGGAGATAAGGACACACACACTGTGGTGCAGGGTGAGCACAGGCAGAGTTAGGGCTGGAGGGAAAGAGCCGATACCTGAGGGAAGAGAGCCCTGACCTCCATGTGATCCCTACCTGGAGGAATCCCGAGCAAATGACTGAACTCACCTTTAATTCAGCACAGCCACAAAATAAGGAAGCTTAACTTAAAGCTTAAAACTCCCTTCAGCTTGAAGGTACAAAGTGCATGCTATTTCTAGAAGCAATCTAAACTCAGAGGAATAATTCTAGAAACACACACCTTCACTACAAAGGCCATTACCATGCCATTAGCAATCCCTCATATAAGATTCCACAAATCCTGCCACAGGCAGGAACAGGGAATTTGTGCTCCTTGTGCTAAAGTGAGCGTGACAGTGGCCTCCTTTAAATTCTTAAGTAACTTACACTCAACATCACTACCTTTGATAATTTCCATAGTCACTGCTAAAGCTGCCAAAGGCCACACAAGGAATAATTTTTTTTTTTTTTTTTTTTTTTTTGTTTTGTTTTGTTTTTCGAGACAGGGTTTCTCTGTGTAGCTTTGCGCCTTTCCTGGAGCTCACTTGGTAGCCCAGGCTGGCCTCGAACTCACAGAGATCCGCCTGCCTCCGCCTCCCGAGTGCTGGGATTAAAGGCGTGCGCCACCAACGCCCGGCTAACACACAAGGAATAATTACTGAAAAGTGAAAGAAGAATATCTGGAATATGTCCAGTCCCAATGTGCAGGAGCGTGTTCAACCAGACAGCCCTACCCCAGACACCTCGCACTCCCCATCAGTTCTAACAGGCAGCTCTCTTCACTGAGTGCTCACGAGTCTGACACCTGAGAGGCACCGAGGGCCGACTGCAGACAGCTGGGCACCGCTCTGCTGTCTGGAGAAGTGCCCTGTGCTGTCAACCGTCTTCTGCAGACTCACTGAAAGCTGGCTGGAGGCAGACTATGTCAAGGACTCAGGATCTGTCACAAAGCTGACTGCTCCAGTCCCTTGACTCATCACACTTCCAAAAGCCAGCGCCAGGCTGACCATGCTCAACTCTGCATTCTGTTCAATGGGGGAAGGACACAGGAGGAAAGGAGACAGCAGTCTACAGACAGAGACACAGCTATCAAATCAGGATTCAAGAATGACTGCACGTAAAGAAACCACTTAACATTAGATTTCCTCAGCCAGGTCACTGTGTCGTGCCCTGATGACTAACTGCACGTGGGAACGGACAGTTAGACAAATGGTCTCCGGTATCCCTCTGCAGGTTGGACTTAGCACTTGCCACCTGCCCATGTTACAGGCAAAAGCACACGCAGCGGCTGTTCGGTCAGCCAAATGGGGAACCAGGACCGACCGAGTGCTGAGGGTGCTGACACGGGCTAAACTCAGATGTCCCTGCTTAAAGGAGACACTTGACAGACGCGTGTGCAGCCAGGTAGTCGAGCCAGTGAGGAGTGATTTCCTCCTTCCCAGGGGCAGGGCTGTTGTCAAGGGCACTGAAGCAGCCGGAGCTACCGGCCTGCTGCACCTGTGCTGCATCTGTGCTGCTGCTGCTGCTGCTGCATCTATGCTGTTCCTGCTGCATCTGTGCTGCTGCTGCATCTGTGCTGCTGCTGCCACTGCTGCATCTGTGCCGCTGCTGCATCTGTGCTGCTGCTGCACCTGTCCTACTGCTGCATCTGTGCTGTTGCATCTGTCCTACTGCTGCATCTGTGCTGTTGCATCTGTCCTACTGCTGCATCTGTGCTGTTGCATCTGTCCTACTGCTGCATCTGTGCTGTTGCATCTGTCCTACTGCTGCATCTGTGCTGCTGCTGCTGGATCTGTGCCGCTGCTGCATCTGTGCTGCCGCTGCTGGATCTGTGCCGCTGCTGCATTGGTGCTGGTCCGCTCCCGTGGAGAACGACGTCCTTGGTGGTTCCCCACCCTTGTGCCCTCACATCTCCCTCCTTTTCCACTCATTTGATCTCCCCCGACTCTCAGCATGTTTTCACAACCTTATTTTTCCTCAAGAAAAGAGCCAAAAGTATGCCAACAGAAACTGCAAGAGCAGGATCATTTGTGACTTGACAACACACACACCCATAATCTTCACCTGTGCCTCCGTGCTTTCAGTGGCCCTTCTGGTTGTTATCCCAGCAAATGAAATAGGCTAGCAGAAGTCTATGTAGCCTTTGAAAATTCATAAATGCCTTGTTCTCAAGGTAAATGTTTCCTGAGTACACATTATGTCAGAGTTTAGGCAATTTTCTTAGACAACAATAAATGAGTTTTAGGGGGACTTTCCCCCCCTCCTTTTCATGGCTAGAAAAGAAAAACTGTCACTTCATGTCAACATACCTAGTTATGCAAAGATGAAATGATAATATCTCAAGAAATGTTGGTAACTCTCTGGGCAAGGAAATAAATTTTACAAACACACAGACAGACAGACAGACAGACAGACACACAGACACACACACACACACCCCACTTTCAAGAACATCAGGGAAAGACTTTGGACGGTGGCTTGCTGAAGAAGAAACTGTTTCACACACATCAGGACGACAGGGAAGTTAAGGACAAATGTCATGTCACAGAGACAAACAACAGTCCCTGCTGCTTAGCAAGAAAGTAAGAGAATGAATGCCACAGGGGCTTCCAGGTGTCCAGGTGTGTCAGGAGGAGTGCACGTTTGGGAGGTAGACACACCCTTGTGTACTTTTCACACTTTTGGCAAACAAAGCTTTCAGTGTTGAATGTTTGTCCACATATGCTAGACCCTGGGAATGCAGAAACGATACCTTTTTATATTAGAGGGTCTAGAATTAAAGGGTAGATATAGAACGTTGGGATGCCCTGTTCCTCATGAGGGCAACCCTGAAGAAAAATTCCATTTTCTGCAGCTCAGTTACTATCTACGCTGTTGGGGAAAGATGTCAGCATCTTGATTCCTGTCCTTTAATATGTGGAATGTGGAGTCAAGTTTATAATTCATAAAAGCATTGTGCTGAAACTATAATTCTTATAAATATTAGTGTTCTAAAAGAAATGGATTTAGGACATATTCTGTGGGCTTTTCTCTTTGTAGTACAGTGACATATTACAGTACTTTCAGGTTTAACACACACACACACACACACAAACATGTCAGAATCTGCTGTCTAATAATAATTAAAATGAAAAATAATTAAAGTGCATTAAAATGTAAGTTATACTTCGAATAATTAAAAGATAAATTTGAGACCGATGCAGGCCCACTAAACACAACAGCAAACAGTATGAGAAGTCCAAGAAGCAATGCTGAGCCAGGACCAACAGGGCATCCCAACATTCTATATCTGTCCTTCAATTCTGGACCCTCTAATATAAAAAAGTATCATTTCTGCATTCCCAGGATCTAGCACATGTAGAGTAAAAACACTAACAGCAGTGTTTTCTAAGTGTTTGTTAAGCCTCACAAGAGTAAACCCAGAAGATGATTAAAGAAAAGAAAAAGGTCTAACTCTGAGGGGACATAATAAACTGAGATCTGTTGGCCTAAGAATTGGATAACAGCACGCAAGGACACAAAAGGATTTTCCTCTCAATATGGAGATGATAAAGTCTACTAAAATGATAGCATTGAGAACACAGAGAAGATAGAAGCAAGGATTGAATATAATGGCAAGGCAACAGTTACCTTGTGGACTCAAACCCCAGAAGTTGCTAAATATCGAAAATGAACACATTTACAAACTATCTCAATCTCCCTTACCTAGGCTACTTTCTGACCTATCCTGTTCACATGTCCACATTCTAAAAGCGCTGTCCTTGGCTGGCTCTGGCCCAACAGTGGTCAGTTAAGATTCCTGGCCAGCCTTGCCCTCGGGGCTGGCTTCCTCTGCTCTTAGGAAGGGTGCCCACCTACCCTGGGGAAGCCGACCACATGTACCATGCTGCTGTCTGTACGCTGAAACCACGATCTCTCAGTTCTTTAAGGGCTCATGAGACAGCTGCCCCTACAAAGGACTGGCCAGAAACCTGGAGCAGGACCCAGCATGGCCTAAACTTCTCAGGTCCATTTGAGGTTCTTGCCAGACACAGTTTAAAGGTAGGTAGGCATAGCAAGTGAGTATAACGTTAAGGAGCAATGTCTGAAGAGTGTCACTTGATGAGGCTCTTGCAAAAAAACCTAAATAACATTTCTTCCTCCAATTAAATAAAATCATTACCTCACTTCAGTTAATGCAGGTTCAGTGTTCCGAATTCTGGCTGTATGGGTACAAGTCCCCAAATCACTCACACAGTGTTATTTACTGGCACACATAAGACCCACGCTGGCCTCTCTCTGTGTGAGCCTGTGTGCACACGTGCGCTTGTGTTCCTCCCCAGAGCAGCGTGTCATGTAATCAGCTTTCCTTACTATAACTTCCTGTCAAGGATTAATCTCATGTTGCCACTTTCACATTCCACAGCACGGCTGAGCCACAAAACAACCTACCAGTCACTTACTCAAAGAATTTGAGCCGTTCACAAATTTGCATCTTTGTATCATAGTTAACACTGAGCTGAATGCTCCCACACCCGAGCTGTTCTGGATCCACTCACTCCCACTGTTACCTGTCCCAGTGCTACAACACATTTCACTGAAAGACTCACCCAGGAGTCACTGGAGGCTGACAAACAATGGCAGCCCTTCCTGCTCTCCAGTTGGAGCGACTCTCCTAATCTTTACGGCTGTGGTTAACATCGAGATTCTGCAACTCCACACACACCTTTCCCCCACTATCATTTACTTTAAGATCAGATTCCACAAACTTGCTTTGAAAAACTCCTCAAAAATAGTAGGTGAAATTCTCAGGGGGGGGAATTCTCACAGAAGTTGGAAAAACATCTGTCAGAGTTGTTGGCGCCCGCTCCTCCGCGACAAGCCTTGTCTAGAAGCCGTACCCTCGTGCCTAGCCTTACTTCCTGAACACGGCAGAGGAAGGCCTTCCTACATAAATGCAAGCGCCTCTGCATTTTAATTCCTACACAAACCATGAAGCCACATTTGTCTTTGTTTATGTTGTTTTTTATTTCATTAATTTCACAGTTGTCTTTTTATTTACTTCTGATTTTGCTGGACAAATTCAGTTCTCTGGCTTCTCATGATGTATGGCTAACATCTATTTTCAATCTTTCTTTTTATTTTATTTTAAGCATTTCAAAAATTTACAGTATGGTGCTTTCTTGTTTTTGTTTTTCGAGACAGGGTTTCTCTGTGTAGCTTTGCACCTTTTCCTGGAACTCACTTGGTAGTCCAGGCTGGCCTCGAACTCACAGAGATTCGCCTGGCTCTGCCTCCTGAGTGCTGGGACTAAAGGCGTGCACCACCACCACCCAGCTGGTGCTTTCTTTAATTCAAATGTTTTCATTTCTCATTCATCCTTCATTCCTTCGTCATTGATTTCTACTTTAGCTGTACTGTAGTCAGGCTGTGTGACCTGCTCAATAATGACCTTCTGGAGGTCCTGAGACTTCTCTAGTTGAGTCTGAGATATGCTATGTCTTCCACACATAGTCTACTAACTTATAAATCATGTTGAGCAAATCCTCAAGGCCTTTTATTTTCTTCAATATTATTTCTAGGATATTCAGATACACATGATTGCCTATTATGATTGTAGACTTGTTAATTTTTCCTTTAAACTATATAAAATTTTGACAGCTCAGGCACATTTCATAATTATTTTTATATCCCTTGTGGACTATTCTATTTGTTTGTTTGTTTGTTTTTGTTTTGTTTTGTTTTGTTTGAGACAGGGTCTCTCTGTGTTGGCTGTCCTGGAATTCACTCTGTACACCAGGCTAGCTTTGAACTCACAGAGATCCACCTGCCCCTGCCTCCCAAGTGCTGGGATCAAAGGTGTGTACCGACATGGCCCAAAGACTATTCTTTACATTGGCAGTAATGCTATATTCCTATTAGTACGGAAGTCACCGTGAATTTCCCTTTTTTCTGATGTTCTGATTACAGCCCGCCCTGTGCTCAGTGGGACTTGGCTGGCATATATTCCCTACAGCTTTCTTCTAGACTTTCTCAATTATTTGAATTACATCCTCTCCAAGCAACACACAGCTGGATTTTGTTTGTTTTTAAACTCCAAATTGGTAGTTCTCCCTTCCACAGGCAAGTTCAATCCATTTAAACTTGTTAGAACGTTCCATGTTCTTCTTCTGTGGCTTCTACTTCCCATCCTCATCCTCTCCTCTGCCCATCAGTCTCCTTTCTGGTCTGTTTGAGACAAGATGCCTCTCCTCACTTTGTTCAGTTTTGCTTTAGGTTTTATCTGTAGACAGTGAGGACTCATCTGCCAACACCACACACCAGAGCAGATCTTGGGTCCAGTGAGCATGCCTCTCCTCAGCTGCCAGAGAGGGAACAGAGACCCAGTCCACCAAGCAGTGCAGGCCCAGGAGCAGGTCTGGAGCAGTGCTTCCCATCAGTCTTGATAGAGGACTTCTCCTTTAAAATACCATCAAGAGACATTCCAAAGGCTCCCTTAATACTGGTGACTTTCACATGAAATTTATAAAGACAATCTACAGAGAAGTGACTTTTTTTCTTTAAAATATAATCGCAGGGTTTTTTTGCTCAGTTTCCCCACTTTCGTTGGCATTCACTCTTTTATATGAATTTTACTGTCAGAGTTCTTAGGTTTCCAGTTTAGGACTTGAAATTTGTCTTGGCATTTTTTATGACCAAGAAAAAAATTTAAACAACCCAAATGTGCACTGAGGGAGTAGCTACTAAATTATACATTAACACATTGGAATAATGAGGCACATTGACTCAACACTTTGGAAACCTGTGGAGTATCCATCAGATGCCTCATAAAACCCAAACATTAAAAAACAGGTAACTACACTGCCATGGAGATGTATTTACTATGAAGGTAAGACACAAAACACCACACATTATGTTACTCTTACTGGGTCAACACATACTATATGCCCAATTTAAAATTTCCTACTTGAAGCTGCTTACGTCTCCCTGCCCCACACAGTCCAACAATCTCCCCCATGAAAGGGAAGAGCATACCACAACAGAGCTGCGCTGACAGCCCCTGGGAACTCGACTTTTTCTTTTTTCTTTTTTCATTTTGAGAAAGGGTCTCACTGAGATCTCCAAGCTGCCCTCAAACTTCAAAAGTCACTGGTATTACAGTTATGCACCACTACATTTATTTTCTTTTTAAAAAAAATTTAGTTATGAATAACTAAATGAATACTATGAATACTACTTCTTTTTTAAGAAAGAGTAACTTTCAGTTCCTAACACAGCGCGAGATTACTTATCATCCTTTTAGGTTAACACACAAATCAGTTACTATGGCAAGCTCACACCTCACTACATGTACCACTGATTTCACTTCCTGGCAGCGACAGGCATTTTGGAAGTGGAAAAAAAAGCTCAACCTAAATTCAGTTTAAAAGCCAAGTTGAATGCCTGTCTAAAATGTGGGGTACTTCACATGATTTATTCTTAACCACACAGTGATTCAGAAAAGGGGGATTTCTGCCTAAGTCAGTGCGCTCCTCTTGTCGCGAGGATGCACTTGACCTACTTAGATGGCTGTTTCCTTTGCCAGAGTTCTGACCAAGTCACTAACTGGAAGAGTAAACACATAGATTTTGTTCTCAGTTTATTCCAGTTGAAATTTACATACTGAAAATGTTAAAGAGATGTATAAATGACTGAACAGCTGAGTTAAATAGTTTTAGCTAAACAGTCTTACTTGTTTTCTCCCTAGTGACTCTGACCCCTGCTGGATACAGAAATGGCTAACAATTTTACTACTGCACTGGCAACTTCTCAGGGCAATAACTGTGATCTCTATGCACACCACAGCACAGCCAGGATATTAATGCCTTTGCATTACAGCCTTGTCTTCATCATTGGTCTGGTGGGAAACCTGTTGGCCTTGGTTGTCATTGTTCAAAACAGAAAAAAGATCAACTCAACCACTCTCTACTCGATGAACTTGGTGATTTCCGACATCCTGTTTACCACAGCTTTACCCACTCGGATAGCCTACTACGCACTAGGCTTTGACTGGAGGGTCGGTGATGCCCTGTGCCGGATAACTGCCCTGCTGTTCTACATCAACACGTACGCCGGTGTGAACTTCATGACCTGCCTGAGTATAGACCGCTTCTTCGCTGTGGTGCACCCTCTGCGCTACAACAAGATTAAGAGAATCGAATACGCAAAGGGCGTTTGCGTATCTGTCTGGATTCTAGTATTTGCTCAAACACTGCCTCTGCTCATCAGCCCTATGTCAAAGCAGGAGGGGGACAGGACGACCTGCATGGAATACCCCAACTTCGAAGAGACAGCTTCGCTCCCCTGGATTCTGCTCGGAGCCTGCCTGCTGGGCTATGTGCTGCCCCTCATAGTCATTCTCATCTGCTACTCTCAGATCTGCTGCAAACTCTTCAAGACCGCCAAGCAAAACCCACTAACTGAGAAATCCGGGGTGAACAAAAAAGCTCTCAATACAATTATCTTCATCATTGTTGTGTTTGTTCTCTGCTTCACACCTTACCACATATCAATCATTCAACACATGATTAAGAAACTCTGTTCCCCTGATGCCCTAGAATGCGGCCCAAGACATTCCTTCCAGATCTCTCTGCACTTCACAGTGTGCCTGATGAACTTCAACTGCTGTATGGACCCTTTCATATACTTCTTTGCGTGCAAAGGGTACAAGAGAAAGGTCATGAAGATGCTCAAGCGTCAGGTCAGCGTGTCAATCTCCAGTGCAGTGAGGTCAGCCCCTGAGGAAAATTCACGCGAGATGACGGAGTCGCAGATGATGATCCACTCCAAGGCTTCCAACGGAAGGTAAATGGGCACATGGGTCACAGCAGAGCAAGCCACATGGTGGCCTCGGCAGACTGACTGTCCAGTTCCCAGTACGGATTCCTTTCAACTTCCCACTGCCAGTCTGCCAACCAACACACCGAGATCCAGGCCAGCCCGAGAGAACAACAAAAGCATGTTCTACTTCATGAATTATAGACACAGGAAGGCCAGCTTAGCAAGTCTCGATGTAAAAGGAGATGTTCTGTGTTCCTATGAACATAGTCATTACTATTTCTGCCAATAGTTTGGCAAAAGATAAATGACTGATTGCACTATACATTATCAGTGTAAAAACGTCAATACTGTAATATAGGAAACATATTTCTTAATTTACATCTCTTTCAATTTTAGGTTTTATCTCCCTAGTTTTTATTTGTTTGTTTGTTTTGTTCTGAGACAACTGTTTTAAGGAATATTTTGTGGGATAAAGAACAGGATGTAACAGAAGTATTCATATGCTACTGCCAACGACCAGCAGAAGTTACAAGTGTAATTAGCAAAAGGTGGATGAAAAGCAAAGGTGTGAGTGCTCACGACAACAGAGCAGTGAGAGCATCTCCCCAGACAGCCAGGCCTGCGCTCTGGACCGCCGCTCAGAAACGGAACTCTCGATGGAAAGCATGTCCACATGCTGCACTCTTTAGGATGGAAAACCGGCAGTACCTGGTATCTATATACTCTAGATTAGGCTATAAGAAGTGGGGGCAGTGAGGATTACAAGTATAATCGCCACATTTGCCTAAATAAATCAGGAAGTAAGATGCACTATTTATAAATTACGAGTTTTCAGGATTTTTTTGTCTTTAGAGGCAGGTTTTCTCTGTGTAGTTTTTGGAGCCTTTCCTGGAACTCACTCTGTAGACCAGGCTGGCCTCAAACTCAGAGATCTGCCTGCCTCTCCCTCCCAAGTACTGGGATTAAAGATATGCACCACCATTGCCTGGCTAATTTTTTTTTATTTTTAAAAAACTTATTTAAAATTTATTTTTATGTGTAAAGATGTTTTGCCTACATGTAATTCACTGCACGATGTGTGAGCAGTGCCTGCAGAGGCCAGAAGACGACGTCAGATGCCTCTGGACTGGAGTTATAGTGTTGGAAATTGAACATGGGTCCTCTGGAAGAGCCGTTAACCACTGAGCCATCTCTACAAAACCCTTTTCTGTTTCTGAGACTATGGAATTCTCTATGTGGACAGGCTAGCCTTAGACTGGTGTATGATCCTCCTGCCCCCTGCCTCCCTAGTGCTGGGCTGCAGGTGTCATCTGCTCAGGGTCTTGTGACATTATACACCTGCCCACAGGACTGCCTTAATACGGGCAGGTGGCCTTCCTAAACACTGTCTGCCTGATCAAATTTGCTTTCTTCTAGTCCTGAAATTTCCCCAGTACAGTATCTCAGATGGCAACGATACCAATTTAGATGACAGAGAAGAAATAAAACACTATGAGTCAAAATTTCAATTTTTATTGTGGTATATGCCCTGGAAATATTTCATTTTAATAAAATTAATTTGTTTCGTCTTTTGTCTTCTGAGACAGAGTCTCATTATATAGCCCAGACTGGCCTTGAACTCATTATGTATCCCAGGCAGGTCTTTAGTAATTAAAGTCCTTCCTCAGGCACATACTTGTAACCCTAACACTTGGGAGGCTGAGGCAGGGTGACTGCTGAGAATCAGAGGCTAGCCTGTACTAGGGTTACAGACATAGTATACCAAGCCCCTGCTTCAGGAAGAAAAAGAAAACTTATGGTGTTAGCCTTCTGAGTACTGAGATTACAGGTGTTGCTACCACACCCAGCTTAGAAAATAAATATTAATCATCACTACTATAACTATATTGAGTACAGTTAAGATCCAAATTATATTGATTTCATGGAGCCATCTGGTCTTAAAGCCACTAACAACAAATGGCTGGTCTGAGAGAGGCAGGTGGAAGTCTGGATCTTGATTCCTTTGTGCACCCCATCTACGGACTTCCCAAGGGAGGGTGGGAAGAGCAGTGGTGAAAGCTAAGCCAGAGCTCTGGAAACACTAGCACACCAGACAACCTGCTTCCTTTCCCAGCCCTCAGGCAAGCTTGTTCTCTGACCACACTGATCATCACACACGAGCCAGGGTGCTAATCAGGCCAGTCCTGCCACCCTGCAGAAAGTATATGTCGTGACAGTTTACGTGAGTGTAACAGTCTCCACCTTCTCCCTCCATCTCACCACAGAGAAGTGACTCCACCATGTCACCTACAGCAGACTGGCAAAATGGTGACCAGGAAGCATTTCTTCAGTATTAAGTGTTCTTAGGTCTATGGGTCCCGTCAAAAGGGCTATCAGCTCCCCATTCGAAAGTGGTCAGTGCTCACTTCAATCATGGGGCAGCTGTTCACACATGACGGGGTGTGTGCTCCTCACCTGTGCTTCAGTAAGCCCTACATTCCTTCCTAGCATTTTAGCGGCCCGTAAACTCGGTGTGAAAGGGCAGTGCTGAATAACTTCTGTATTCTGTGACGCACCTGATCATCACAATGAGCATTTGCTGCGTGAACAGACAACCTTGAGCAGTCACCTAACAAGAGGAGGCTACAAACTCATAAAGGACAGTGGGCAACCATCTGCATGATCTCATTCCTCTTCGGTGACCTCATTTTTATTTCTAAAAAGATCATTCCGTTAATTTAAAAATTCCCAAAGCTATTCAGCTGAAGAACTGTTAAATGTGGGGCTAGAGAGGTGAATGAGTGGTTAAGAGCACTGGCTGCACTCCAGAGGACCCAGGTTCAATTCCCAGCACACACACAGGGCGGCTTACAACCATCTTTAACTCCAGTCCCAGAGAATCTGGCATCCTCTTCTGGACCCCTGGGGCACCAGGCAGGTACAAAGTGCGCAGACACACATACAGGTAAAACACCCATACACATACACAAGTAAATAAACTTACCTATTTAAAAAAGAAAAGTTAAATGTGCTGACTCCTCAGTGACAGTTCAGAACAGTAAGCACCGGACAGAAACAGCACTGGCTATATTTTGAAGAGCTCAAAATTTTCCAAAGTAAATCATCTTTATCCATACAGAACTGATTTCCACAATTCTGTGAACAGTATGACCAGACAGAATTGTTCACACGAATTCCAGAAAAAGCAACTGGCCCATCAGAGGCAGGACTGGGAGGGTGGCCTTAACTTCCAGCCATGCAGGCGATGATCGAGCAGACGTAAACAAAGGTGAGCGAGGCTTCACTGCCACGCTACACCATCGGACTACAGAACCCTCCCGAGGGGCAAACCGCTCAACTCCGGGGGGTTCTAAAGTCGGGGCTGGGTGCCGCCTGCGGCCTGGGGCTTTGTGTGCAACAAACCTGGCAGAGTGAGGCCCAAAGAAAGGTTTCACACATTCGCTCAGCTGAACGGCTATACTAATACTGTCCTGCCCCAGCGAGAGCCCGAGTACTTGATTTCTCGATGAAATGAAAATACACAAATGGCCAATGATAGACAAATACATGTACGAGAAGACCCTCCAGGTTAAACTAGACGTGTGAAGAAGCAGAGCTCATTAACCAACAAATCAACAACAAAACTAGAGACAGGAGCATGGCCTGCTTGGACATGACCCACTATTTCAAGAGGCAAGATCAACAGTCCCAACACCAGGAAAGGCAGCATGTAGTTTTTAAAAGGGACACACCCATCTTAACTTAGCTGAAATGACCTATTTTAGTAACTTCTCAGCCTGCTGTAATTTGTTATTCTCCAAAAAGCTAAAAACATCTGTTCATTAAATATTCAGGTGAAGAATGAGAAACGAAAGGCACACAAATGAGGACTGAGGAGGGATGACAAGGCCCAGCCTTCTGAACCAGAGGATTACATGAGTATTTGCTAGATCTGCAGCAATGGCGATGCACAGCAAACTCAGGAAAGACTGAAACCCCATACCCACTCATTTTAAACCTTAACAGACTAAGGAGGAATAGTTTTCATCATCTACCTATCACACACCATGTTCCCAAGCACGTGATCACACCTATGTAGCTTCTATGTATGTATGTACATATGTATGTATGTATGTATACATGTATGTATGTATGTATGCTCCCCACTATGTGGACGAGGAGACCAGACACCAAAGGCACATGGAGGATGGAGCCAGGATTTAGGCTCAACCTTACGTCTCTGTACAGCAGCCTGGCTTGAAACAATCCATACCGCCTCCTACTGCACATGCTCACCAGGAACCACTCCAGTCCCTTCTCTCGGTAGGCCCCAGGCTTCCACTTCCTGTGGCTTTCAGTGCTAAGGACGTTCCTCCATCACCATATCTGAACCTCAGTCCATTTGCCAGGACAGCCTGTAGTTTCTCTGCAAACCCCACCTTACCTGTCTTGATCACCTACACCCAATTGCCCTCCTCTATCCATGAGAGTTCCGTGGTGGAGAAATCCCTGCTTGAGTTTTCTCCTCTTTGGCTCCTGCTCATCTCTCACAGTCCCACATCACACCCAAGCCCAGAAGCTGGCTGCTGCACGCCTGTATTACTGCTGCCTCTTCTAGCTGAACCTCTCAGCTAGATCCAGAAACTAGATTTCTTCAGGACGCCACCCAGAACCAGCTGCCTCCACTGACAGCCGCCTGGCCACCACCTACTGCACAGCACACTGCTCTAAGCACTTCGCTCCTTCAAGCTCCACACTCGCTGTGAGGACTGGAGTGTGAGGGGCGCTCGGACAGAAACTAGGACCTCAAGCATGTTAGGTGAGTGCTCTACCACTGAGCCACACCCTAAGGCTCAACATACTGAACGCCCCTGGCCTCCCCACTACAAAACTAACCTGCCCGAGGAAGTGGGGAACGTGCCCAAAGCCTCAGTCAGGAGGGAGCAGGCTCTGAGCTCTGGGTCGTCACTCTTAATCACTACACTTTCTCCACACACAAACAGAAGCACATGTCCCTCAGAGAGCCCTGCATCTGTGCCCTGTGGTGTGTGTGACTACTACTGGCCCAGGAGCTGGGGGAAAGTGGCACGCCACTTGTGGGTTTCTGTGTGAGAGAAGAGCGAGGCATGTTCTTCTAACCTTTCTACCTTGCCACAGAGAGCTCTCTGAGTAGGACAGAACTCCCACTTGGGCCCCATCTACGTGTGCTGTACAGACACAAGAAGTCCACGTGTGCACTTAAGCCCTGCGATTCCAGGTGTGTTTGTTACTACAACACAAGCCAGCCTGGTATGATTGATTCAGGAGGAAAAAACACCAACATATAAAGGAAGCAATGTGTGGTCACTATCAGGTTCTGGTGCACAAACATGCTCTCCCCTTAGTCTCCCTCCCACAGGGTCATTAATTCCAAGCTCCAAGACAGATGAAAAGTTCCCCGTCACACCAAAGTCCGAGTTCCTCTCCCACATTCTCAAGTCCTTCCAAACTAATGTCCCTCCACTGCTCAGGTGGACCTTCTGCATCAATCAGGCAGCGTCTGTCTCGGTGCAGAGAGAGCACACCTTGATTCTCACTGGCTGCATTTATTATTCTGCTTCCTCCACTCCGTTTAACTCTTACATCCAAATCATAACTTTTCCTTGTTTGATTGCTCCAAATCACCCATCTCCCTTTCTTTAAGGTACTTTAACTTTTACAGCCTATGTCACATAGTTGGGACTTGATGTACAATAATTTAAAACAAAGAAAACACTGTGCTGGCCTGAAGACCTAAAGCTTCGGGTCTGGCTGGCCACTAGCCAGACCTTTCCAATTCTGTCCAGTATTGAGCCTTTTCAGACTTCAGTTTTCTTGTCAGTGAACAAGAGATGGCTAATGTGTAAGTTTGTCCAGCCATCACTGCCTAGCCTATGAACAATTATTAGTTCATTCTCGTAACCTTCAGCTAAAACATTAGACTTACTGGGGCTAAGACACTGGTCTTTGCTGATCTCTGTTCTGGGAGGTTCTGAGCATAGCCCACCGAACACAGACAATGCTCAAAAGCCATGCTGACCACAGGTCATCATACTGCAGCTATAAGCTTTGCATTATCAAAGCTTGGTGGACGTGAGGTTTCATAACGCCTTAGGCGGCAACAGGTGACTCAAACATGCTTTGCACTGAACTAATAACCATGTCAAATACAGCAGATTAAAGCCAGAATGGCAACCCCGAGTCCTTTTCACTTTCTGCTGACAACGTAAGAAGACAGCGGCAGCTCTCGCACTTCCGTCCACACAGGACAGGTGACATGGCTGTCTACACGGATTTACTTCTGATAGCACAACTCTGAACTCAGCGAATCAGTGCAGACAGGAGCTGTCAGGAAGTGAGGACAACATAACAGGAAACACAAAGCACAGTTTAGTTCGGATCCAACTGTTTATTTTCCCCAGGACTCTGAAGCGCCTCTCTCACTGGCACACATGTGTGCTTCTCATTGACGATGCTTTCTAGATGTCCTGGCCTTTTCTTGTTAGTGACATCATCTCAAAGTCTTGTTACGAAAGCAACCTGCAAGCCACTCTGGGGCTGCAGCCACATTACTTTCTGTCCCACGTGGGAACTACTACAATCAATTCAAAACAAAAACTCACGTATGTTTTGATTGGCTTTTTATTTTTCCGTTTTCTCAGAGTGTGAGATTTATTTCTGGCTTCTGTACTTGTAAGAATGACTTTTCCCATGCAGGTTGTGAGAGAGAGAGAAAGAGAAGTCTATCAAAACGAAACTGCAGAGACTACAAAAGCCTAGAACCTTCTTCTAAAAGTCACATTCTCATGCGTTTGTGAGAACAGCTCCACAACCTGCCCCCCAGTCCCTGCTGCCCGTTAAGAGACAGAAGAAAGCTCTATCATCATGCGCTGACATAAGACATGTGCTGCCCATTTCGTTCCCTCGGTGGATAAAGTCTAGACGGCCATGGAGTGGAATTAACTGCTTTGTCTAAAGCACAGCTGTGAAAAGAAGACTCAGTTAAGTCCACCACCTAACTGTGACAAGAAACTGAAGCAGTCCTTAGCCTCTCCCAGATTCCTCTGAAACACAGGACAGGACTACCCCTGTCCCTGTGCACTTGATGTCCAGAGAGGCCCAGACTGGTAAATCTGACGCAGACACACGGTTAAAGGACACAGCAGGCCTCGGCATGCAGAACTCAGGGAGCAAACAGGAGAAAAAGGAGACAACTCTCATCAGGTATATCAGATCATCAGAAGCTGCACACTGCACAAGACAGTGAGGTGCTCTTCTCTCTGTGTCTGATGTTTTCTGTATAAAATCCTAAACTCGGCTAAGTATAGTCTCTAACACTTTACCACAGTTTTGTTACAGCAAGAATGGAAGCTGAAACTCAGGGACAGTTGAAAATGGAGACAGGGGAGAGGGGGAAGCAAGCAGGGAAGGGGGAGAGAGAGGTCACTGAACCGCAGCAACACAGTCACGTGAGGAAGAGTACACGGTGGCCCCACTCACTCTAAGGTCACAGGTGAGGGGAGACTCAACAGATCTTCACAAAGTCCTAACTAAGAGGTAGATGGTGGGGACAAAGGCATCAACAAGACAGGTTACACCAGAAATCCACAGGAAAATCATGTGAACCGTCTCCTCCCCGACAGACAGACAGACAGACAGACACACACACACACACACACACACACACACACACACACACACACACACACATTTCAGATCTTGGCACACTGCTCTGCACATATATAACTGAAGTAAAATACAATGATATTCTTTGGATGGCCAGTCTGTCAACCATGGTTCAGTTATAGAGAACAGACACCAGTCAGACTACTTTGTATAGAAAAAGACTCAGTACCCAGAACTGGGCTTTTATGAAGTTGCTGAAAGGACTCCAAGCAGAGATCCAGGTGTGCCTCCAGGAATGGTCTCCTGAAACAACACACCAGAAGCGCCTACGCCACCCGCTGGGCCTAGTGAACTGCACCAGCAAAGAGCGGATTTCTTGTATTGGTTCTGCAGCTCAGGCTGAACTCAAGGGACACGTGGGAAAGGTGGACCATGCCTCAGGAACAAGACTGAGGCTATCCACTGACCTCTACTTGCACATGCCTGAATCACACACATGTGGACTTACATACATACATGCAGATTTTTTTTAGTTTACCTAACAAGCACAAAGCCCGTTTGATCCCCATCACAGTACCTCGCCACCAAATAAAAATAAAACTTTAAAATCTTAAGAGAAAGAATAAATTCTACCAAAAATTTTCCTCAAATAAAATTATCTTAATATTCATTCTATAATGTTACTCCACACAGATTCTCCATGTTGTCGTTCAACAAACTGACCCTTGGTCTGGTTATTTCTTTAAACAACAGACATTTAAGTGTATAGTGTATCAGCCACAGAAGACAGAACAAGCCACCCTCAGACCCTCAGCTTCTGTCACAACTTGGTATTAAACATGATATGCATGGTGCGATTGGAGCAAGAGGAGTATCTTGCGCTGACTCCAGCTCTGTGCTATCTAGGGTGTTCTGCTGAATCAGATGCAGTGTGACTTAATGAACAGCCCAAGCAGGCCTGCCCCATGCCTGGCCCTCAGAACCGCTCTAGGTTTTTCCTCTTCTGACCTCAGATAACAAGGATTTCAGAACTCCACATGTAACATACACAAAAATTCAATTCAATCCTAAAATAGGTATGAGATTATTTTTGTGTGTTATGTATCTTGCTATGGTTACCAAGACGTGGTTAGGATTTTGAAATTTTTTTCTTAGAACGATACAATCATCTGAATCTGCAATCTTTCGTAAGGTGCAACTGTCCCGCGATAAACAAGAGCAGGAAGTGAATCTTGACTCGACTCCTCATCCCCCACTGCTCAGTGACAGACTCCACCGTCACCTGAGTCTGACTTGACCAGCCTTACATTTCCTGTCATACAATCCTGGAAGTTCTTCACACTTTTATTTCTGTTTGAACAAAGCCTGTTTCCTATCGGGCTGGAAATTGTGACATACTCAAATATTTTAAGTCCAAGAGGAAGGCAGCTGAAATAAAGGAATTGAGCAGCAAAGCACTTAAAAAGCAGAAACGAAAACAGATGTTAAACTTCTTTGACACAAGCTTTACTAACAGTCTCCACCAAGGCTATTTCAGTCAACTACTAGAAATACCCTACCTGCTCAGGGGCCTCAACAAGCTCCACTGGTCATGAGCCTCTCTGGGGTGGAGGCCAACTCTTTCCAAGGTTCTATCTACTTCACAGCACACAGGCAACAACCTACCACTGAGCAGTACCCTCCAGTGTCATTCGGTGATACCTGGAAACATCTGAGGTGAACAGGAAAGTACCCCACAGCAAAGGACCATGTGGTCAAGGCCGGGCGTAACAACATATGACTGTAAGGCTAGTATTGGGGTTGAGGCAGGAGGAATTGTGAGTTCTGTCAGCCCGAGTTATAAATCAAACTCCAGGCTAGCCTAAACTATACAATGAGAGTTTAACGATTAAAAAAACAAAACACCACACACAGAGAGAAAAAGTGAAGCCACGATGTCAGAAATGCCAATGCTGAGGCAACTCTAGTTTAATTTAACTATGTCAATGCCCTTCATGTTGGAACAGGAAATCACGGCTCACACAACCTTCTGGTGACAGCTCACAGAGTCTTTTCAAGCAGGGTATGATAGATACATTAGAGACTCAGGCAAGGCACTCTGGCCACTGAAATCCCTGAAGTGTTTAAAGCTTAAGTCTCCTACTACATAAACCAAGGCCCCAAGAGTGAGTAGCTCTGCACAGCACCGTGATTCTGAAGGCACCGTTAACCTCCTAAGCCAACTGTCGCTTTCCTTCTACAAGGGCTCTTCACTGTAAATGCACAAGCAAGACATGCTACTTCTGCCTTCCCTGCCTTCTACTGCTGTGCGGCTTCTAACAACCAGCTTAGGAAAAAGCGGTGCTGAGCCTGTTTCTCCGATGAAGCCCCACCTCCCAGGGTTACTCTAAGGATGGCTCGGTACATGCCAAGTGTCAGGACAGTTGTGGGGACTCAAAGCCAAGTGTCAGATACATGGCACCAGGCACCCAAACTCTGAATTAAAGCAAAAGTTTGAGAACTTTTTTGGTGAGAAAGATATTCTGAGAAAATGCAAATGAGTGGACTCTGTGCTTCTAGGTAAGAACCTTCAAATGATGTTTCAAAAAACAAACAAAACTATTTCAATCTTTTGAAGCTACCACCAACCCCAATTTTCTTTTCATGTGAACCCAAGAACTTGTGTGCACTCTACTCCTGAGCTACACCCCCCCAGGAATCTGAAATTCATTCCCTTTATTCTTTTCATATGAGGTATCTCTCAGGCAATTTACTAAAGGAAAGTAGAGAAGAAAAAGAACGGGAGGAGAAACAGACATCAATGACTCCTGCAAAGAATCAGTGATGCAACTGGTGTGTGGCAGGTGGGGATTTCGGTAACAGCTGCCATGTTCTGGTATTTATTAAAGGATATCCTCACTGTTCCATGCCGAGGGACCAAGATGAGTCAGTGAGATTCCTCTGACAGTGGTCACCTAGGTCTGTCATTCAAATCCCAGCATGCTCCGAGAGCACACAGGAAGGGATGTCCCCTTAGGGTGGGGCGAGTGTCACAGAGCGCAGATCAAGGAGACTCACATTAGCCTTGTTTGTGAGGTTCACATTTGCCTGGCAGAGGGAGAGAGGAAGCAGTGATCAGAGCACGGGCAGAGAGGCTGAAATGACAGGAGAGAGGAGGGCTGAGCAGGGCCACTCAGTCCTTAGACAAAAGGCTGGCTGTGGCTCCCTAAGGAGCCTCACTCCAAGTGAGCTGTTAGGACCAGTGGGAGAATGTTACAGGGATCTTCTCAAGGGGCAAGACAAAGGCAAGACCTCAATTAGAAATAAACTTGGGAGAGGTGGAGGAGATTTGGGCATGACAATGTTAAGTGTCTGTTCCAACAATCCAAACAAAAGGAGGCCAAGTGCAATTCTGTTTATTTATTACTCTGGCAGGCCACCCACTACCCACTTAATACTTGCGTCCATTGTGGAGGCGCCGCTAGGCTGAGGAAACGCCATCACCTGAATGTTTGTGTCCCTGAAATTCACGATGAAATCTAATTTTTAATGAATTTACTTTATTTTATGTGTATGAACGTTTTACCTACATGTATGCCTGTGTATCATACGTGCACCTGGTGCCTGCTGAGATCAAAGGAAGGCATCAGACCCCTGCAACCAGTTATGACAGTTGTGAGCCACCCTGTGGGGGTTGGTACTGAACCCAGGTCCTCCTGAAGGGCATGAAGTGCTCTTAACTGCTGAGCTATCTCTCCAGCCCTTCTGAAATCTAATGGTGACCGTGGGAGGCGGGGCTTTTGGCAGGTTAGGCACAGAGTACAGTCTTAATGGGACCAGTGCCCTTCAATAAGGCATGTAGCTAAATACGGCATCTCTCCTGCCATGAGAGGTCAAAAAGACAGACAGGAAACAGGCCTTCACCAACCAGCAGACATGGCGGTGCCTTGATCTTGGGCATTCCAGCCTCTCATAGTAAGAATAGTTTGTGTGGTACAATCTACAGTCCAAATAACAAAATTGTTATAGGAGCCTGAGCAGAATAAGACACTGAAGCATCACGGTACGAAAGACTAAGTCTCTTATTTTCACAAAGCTTATATTCTAGTGAAGAGGTAAGTAACAAACAATCCCTCCATATTATTTCATTTCTATGAAATTATTAGCAGTACTGAGAAAAAGTGGTTAAAAAAAAAACCCACAAGAGACTGAGACTGTGACCCAGTTAAGGGTGAAGGTGGATAAGAAAGCGTCTCAGGATGTGCCCTGGAAGCTCCCTGAAACCACTGAATGGAGGCCGTTTACCTCACACCTCTCACTCTAAATCAAACTGAGAAAAGGATTTTTCTTCAGTCACTTTTGTTTTGTGCAATCACATTCAAGTCTTTATTTACTAAACTCTGAGTGGCCTAGCCAAACAAACAGGTATTGCTGGGAGGGGACAAGGGGGTGGGGAAGGAGACAGGATGTGTGTGTGTGGGGGAGCCAGGGAGATGATTTAGTCACTAAATCATCTAAATTACCCACTAAAGTTTAGTGGGTAAAGTAGCGACCTAAGTTCAAACCGGCAGCGCCCATGTCAAAGCCAGGCATGGCCGAATCTTAGCACCACCGCTGAGTGTGGGGGCGGACAGAGAAGATCCTGGGGCTCACTGGCCAGCCAGTCTAGCTGTAAATGTGAGCTCAGAGGGAGACTGTCTCAAAAACCCAGCAGCAAGGCTGGCTGTGCAGGGAGAGCGAGGAAAGAGGAGGAAGGAACAACAGTTTCGGGTTGGGCTGAGCCACCCGGGTGTCC
Organism: Peromyscus maniculatus bairdii; assembly: GCF_049852395.1. NCBI lineage: Eukaryota > Metazoa > Chordata > Mammalia > Rodentia > Cricetidae > Peromyscus > Peromyscus maniculatus. Next base: position 119,459,417 of record NC_134860.1, on the reverse strand, counting down.
ACCCTGAGCAACCAACTGCGGAGGCAAGCAGCACTCGGACAGACAGCAAACTGGAGGCCAGCCACTTCTCCGGCTTCACTGTGACGAGAAGGCCATATGGCTTGAGAGTCTACTGATCTGGGGTAGAGTTCCAACACTGCCAACTGAGTTACATATTCCTATCCATATTTCTTTGTCCAAGAATGGTTTCTTGCCAATAAAACAAATAACTTTTATCAGTTTAGCAAAGATTCTTTTTATAGAAATTAAGGGAGTCAACACATCTGGTGCCTATTTAAGTCCAGCTGGCCTAATCTACCATTCTAAGTACACTGAGGTGACCATTCCAGATGTGGAGGTCCTGGGAGCTCTATTTTGAGAATTATCACTTCTAAAGGATCATCTTTCAGGCTAGGACTATCTACTTCAAGTTCACCCCAGATAGATAAATAATTTAGAAAGCTAACTGTTGCATTTTGTTAACTGTGCCCACAATACCCACTTCCCTTAGAAATATTCCAACGGCTGATATTCAAACTGACCACAGATGAGGTGAGCGAAGCTCTCCGTGGCCTCGTCTAGACTGCCCAATCTCCAACCCCACTGCCTGGGACCAACTCTGCACCACAGTCACAAAATTAAGAAAGGAATACACAAAATGCTGATGACTGATTCTTTTAAATAGGTCTGAATAACGATATTAGTTCACAAAATGATTCTGGTGGGATGAATTCATTTCTCGGCCTTCTGGGTTCTCTGTGCTAGTCCTCGGGCTTCATCCTGTGCCCGGCAGAGAGAACAAGCCAGGGTAAAATGGGACCGGCGACCAACCCATCACCTGCTCAGACCACAGTGAGGGTCAGCTGTGGTCCAGTCTGTGAGGCACGTGCTGCCTCAGGTCCCTGCATGGGGCCAACCTGCGGGAGGTTACCTCCTGCTCCCTCCCCTACCTCACCGGGGTGCAGAGAGAGGGAGGGGATCAGAACACAATTTGCAAAGAAATACGGCACATTCACCTGCTTTTCTGCTGCTGTGCCAAACACCTGGGCCAAAGGCCACCTGGGCAGGAGAGGATTTATTTGGCTTACACTTTCATGCCACAGACCACCATGAGGGAAGGCAGGGTAGAAACTCAAGGCAGGAACCTAGGGGTGGGAGCTGATGCAGAGGCCAAGGAGTACCCTGCTTACTGGCTTGCTCTCCATGGCTTGCTCAGCCTGCTTTTTTATTCAACCCAAGACCACCTGACCAGAGGCTGGGCCCTCCCCCTCAATCCTATCAAGAAAGTGTCCCACAGACTGGCCACAGGCCACACTGATGGAGGCAGCCTTCCACGATGATTCCCATTTGTGTTCGGTACAGAGTGAGTTTTGAAGAGGTGTTCATGCTGGTGCAGCTGAGCAGGAGTGGGTTGTGATGGAGGCTGTGAGAAACACAGAGGGGACCCAGGACGCATGTTTGTGGAGTAAGACAAAGTCTTCCTGAGTGAAACCAGGAGCTTCCGGTTGAAGCCGGTGCCAGCAGTGGGGCAGGATTCCAGCACAAGTAGTAGCTGCTCAGATGTTCCCCGTTCCTGAGCCTGGAATCACAGCGAAGGCTGCTCGCCAAACTCCTGTTTCATCTCAAGTTACAGTCTCACCCAGAGCATCTCTGTGGCACCTTGTGTGTTTTTCTCACCAAGTTACAGTCTCACCCAGAGCATCTCTGTGGCACCTTGTGTGTTTTTCTCATCAAGTTACAGTCTCACCCAGAGCATCTCTGTGGCACCTTGTGTGTTTTTCTCATCAAGTTACAGTCTCACCCAGAGCATCTCTGTGGCCACCTTGTGTGTTTTTCTTACTAAAGAAAGAAGAAAAGGAAGGCTTGAGATGCAGCCTGAGAAGCACCAAAGAGCAGAAGCAGCCAATGCGGGCACAATGACTGCCCTCCCACCAGCTCGGGGACACCTCGCTGTCGGGTCACGTCCTACAGCTCTAAGATTCTGGCCACCGGAAGCTCAGCTCTAGGCTGTGCTTTACTTCTAACTTGTGGTCCTAACCAGTACCCTGGCTCCTGTTCCTGTAAGCAGGCTGTGCCTAACTAAATCACACAACTTCCTACCAGCCCTAAGAACTTGTAAGAGTCAGGCATGCCCTTTGCAGGGGACTTCTCTCAAGGCACCTCCCCCAGCCCACCCTCTCACAGCAGCTTTATCTCTCACCCTTCCTTTAAGCGATCTCCCTTGACAAAGCTGTGCTCCAGCTCTAAAGCCCCTGCAGGGCCTGTCACACTACTTTCAATGCAGTTTCTTTCTAAGGCTCTCCCACCTCGAGGTCCAATCACGGTCCCCAAGCCCTGTCTCCTTCTCACCCGGCCACTCCTGCTCTGCTCCAGTCTCCTTTGCTTTACCGCTTACTTCCCCTCCCCTCCCCAAGACGACACTCTCTTCTGGGCGCCTCTCCTACGCCCACCCGTGGAAGCTGCTATGAAAACACCTTTAATGACGCGTTTCATCATGCCTCACTAAGCTAGCCGGTCTAATCCCGGTCGCCCTGAGTAGAGGCTCTAAAGGGTCCAAGGGCGCTCCTCGGGCTAATGAGCTGGCGGCATGGCACTGCTCCTCTGTCCTCTCACCACAATGGAAAGAAAAACTGGTTTCACCATTGCCAATATTCTTAAAGCGAGACAGATCAACCCTGCCAGGAAAGGAGCCTAGCCCTTGATCTCTTCTAAATGACATGGAGGCCTTTTCTGAAGGCGCACAACCACAAAGACAGAGCTGCTGCTGATAGAATGTTTCCAGCTGGAAAACAGTAGCTGTCTTGGCACCCGAGGAGCAGCTCAAAGAAAACACCCGCACAGCCTCTCTGACTGTCAGACCACTGAGATGTGCCCCCAAAGAACCTCGCGCCAGCCTGTGGACAAACCAGCCTGTGCCAGCCAGAGGAGGAACCTCTCTCCCAGGAGGACAGTTACATGGTGCTCACAATCTGTCAGGTGTCCTTGCAGGAGTGTGAAGCCCAGACAATGGTGGAACAGCTTGACCTGGACTGCTTGCCTAGACGTGCCTATGCCTTCTACTTAAGCCTAAAGCTCATCCTAATCCCCAGCTGACCTGGGAGTCACATGTCCCTGTTTGCCTTCTTAAATGGCACAGTGAATTAATCTCCTTTTGCAGCTTTTCAATGTCACCTGTATCTTGGCCGAGGATGAGCAGCCAAACTGGCGTATTAGAGCTCAGACTCTAGTAACTCCGGTGACCAGTAACCACAGGGTCAATGACTGTCACAGCTGAGAGCCAACATCAGACCAGTTGTGCTGAGCTGGAGAGGCACCCAGTTTAACTACCGAGAGGCCTGCTGTTGGAGTTGGAGCCCACCAAGTTTCCTAGTGGCTGTACCCAGCAGGACTGCCTAAGAGGATGATTGGACCACGGGCCTGGGTACCAGGTGTTTGGAAGGGTCTACACTTGGCTGTATCTAAGGGGGGGGGGAACCCCCGGCACTGTTATAAAAAGCCCTTTTGAATAAAGTTCTGGGCTGGTGGGTTTTGACCCAGGCCCTCCCAAGGCTATCCTGTCTTTCTGTCTTTCTCTCATCGACTAGGTATCTCTTTCTGTGTTCCTCACTTCTCCCTCCTCAAGAATAGCCTGGTTGTAAAAGTGGGGGCTGGTCCCCCACAGCCTGCAGGACCGGAGTCTTCTGGAACTCTAAGAGGCAACCAGACACCGATGGCCCACCACTCTGCCTACCCAGTCTGTGGTGGAATAAAAAAAAAAAAGAAAACCTCTTTGTTCTTTGTTCACTGTTCCTAGAAGAGCGCTCCTAAGCCCTTGGGATTTCCTGTGTGAAAGTGCTTTTCTGACGCACAGCCGGCCTCTTTCAACAGCATCTGAACTAACCAGGACCTTAGGGTAGAGCCCAGACAGTCTCAGAGGGAGCAGGAAAGGCCAGGCAGTGGAGGGCTGGAACTTTCAGCCCCACCAACCTTCCGGAAGGGGTGGGAGGAATGGGGGATCCCTCCTGCGTCTGTCTCCCCAGTGCTGTGAATACAGGTCACGCTACCACACCCAGATTTGGACACGGGTGCTGGGACCGGAGCGGAGGCCTTCACGCTCACACAGCAAGCATGTTCCCAACGGAAGCGCTCCTCCAGCCCCATCCTCCATTTTTAAATCAGACTTCAACATGAACAGCCAAAGGATCCGAGTTAAAACCCTGTGCTTTGCTCACAGCAAAACCCCTAATGTCAAACCCAGAAAAGAATGAGTAGAAAGAGAATTTTGAAGAGTACAAAGAAATGAAAATCTTGGGAGAAACTGGGAGGCTATTCCTTAATGTCACAAGAAGATAAAAAACACTACATCTGTGAAACAAAAACAAAACACCAGGAAAAAATGAATAATTGGAATTTAAAAAAAAAGAGCTAGTTACACTTAAAAAGGAGACAGCTAACTATTTCCTTAAAGAATGAACCAACGGCTGAAGAGATCAGTCTCTCAGTCACTAAAGAAACGTGAACTACAATTATAGTCCGGAGTCTCTCAGCTCCGTCGGATGACTAAAATGAAAAGTACGCTAACACTCTTGAAGGCGAGCTCCCCTCTCAAGTCAGGACACTCAAACACCTCCAAGAGGAGGAGCTGAGGCTTCCTCCTCACCGCCACAAGAATGAGTCACTCTGGAAAATGAGTCTTCAGGTCCCTGCTGACTGACGTTCCTAGTATAACCCATGAGGACCAGAATCAATAAGCTGTTCTGAAATTCCTGACCAACAGGAGATAAGACTACAATCTTCAAGGGCTAAGCATGGAAGTCATACACTTCAGCTTCCACCTCCAGATATCACCCAACAGAAATACGTGCATGTCCACAGCAGAGGAGGTGAAGGAGGGCCACAGAAACTGTACTACCCCAATTACAGACACAGCCATTCCATTAACGTGAGTGTAGATACGCAGTCGTGTATGACTGACCACAACAGGACACCAATGGCAAGAGCGACGACACGTGGCCCCAAACGGAACACAGCATGACAACCAGCCTGTGTCTCCACTGTGTCTGGCTGAAAGCTGATAAACTGGAGCATTAAAGTCGGGATCATGTCGAAGCAGCAGAAGCGGGACTTCCAAAGGGCAGGTGCGGCTTTACGCCTCTGTGCGGAAGGTGCTGAGGAACGGCCTCACTTAAAACTCAAGCTCTGACTGGGCCTCTCAGGGTGGTCTGTTCCGGTATGTAGAAACCACCGCAGCTGAGTGAAGGATGGACCCCAAAAACAGCTCGGAAATGAACCCATATGGACGATGGACAGCAACCTCCAAGAGCTGTCAGGGCAGTTCTAATTTAAGAAGTTACTCTTTCTAATAGAAGAGACAAAAACATTTGAACACCCACCCACAAATGTAAACAAAGAGCTTTCAATGTATGCTTTGGATTCTACACAAAATTTTAAAATAGATCATAAACCCAAATGGGAAAACCTAAAATAAAATTTCTAAAAGAAAGCAAAACTCGGGGCTGGAGAGATGGCTCAGCGGTTAAGAGCACTGACTGCTCTTCCAGAAGACCCGGGTTCAATTCCCAGCACCCACATGGTAACTCACAACTAACTGTCTGTAACTCCAGTTCCAGGGGACCCTCAGACACACATACATGCAGGCAAAACACCAATGCACATAAAATAAAAATAAATAATTAAAAAAAAAAAAGAAAAACAACTTTAAAAAAAAAAAAAGCAAAACTCCTTGACACCTCTCATGCACCAGAGGTTTCCCAAACAGTGCACAACACAGGCCATTTATGAACTGATGGATTTTATTTCATCCGTTCTGTAACTATGCTCTTCAAAGGTCACTACTACGAAAATCAACACTTCGATTGGGGAAATACCTGCAAACACACATCGGCTGAGGGCCTGGTACCAGAATATAAAGAACTCTCCAACAGTCGAGAGAAAGTAGTCCAGCTAACACAGGAGCGGGCCAGAGGCGTGGCCGTGGAGACCGCAGCCGAGTACGCAGAAGGCAGCTCCGTGCAGCACCGGCCCAGGGAAACACAAACTACATGATGGACACCACACACCAGTAAGATAAATTCTTTTTTCTTTCCCTTCTCTTCTTTCTTTCTTTTTTTTCTTTTTGTTTTTATGAGATGGTCTCTCTGTTGTAGCCCTGGCTATCCTGGAACTCACTGTGTAGACCAGGCTGGCCTCCAACACAGAAATCTGACTGCCTCTGCCTCCCCAAGTACTGGGATTAAAAGCATGCGCCACCACCACCCAGACTAAATTTTAGTTTTTAATTTACAAAAATATGATGCCTGGACTGAAGAGATGCCCCAGTGGTTAAGAGCTCTCGCTGTTCTTGTGGAGAACCTAGGTTCAGTTCCCAGCACCCACACAGTGGCTCACAACTGCCTGGAACTCCAGTTCCTGAGGATCCAATGCCCTCTTCAGGTCTCCTTGGGTACTGAACGCATGTGGTGCACAGACATACATGCAGGCAGAACACACACACACACACACACACACACACACACACACACACACACAATAAAAATAAATAAAAATTTTAAAAAGACAACCCAGAGGAAGTGGAATAATGGAACTCATACACTAGTGATCATAATACAAACTGTTACAGACACTGGGGAATGGCCTCTTACAAAGTTCATGTACCTGTCAAAGCACCTATGAAAAGCAACAAAATCAAGAAAACATCAGAAGTCAGTGGTTGCTGAATGCAGGCCTGAATAACAAAACCAATGGCCTTTCTCTACGCCAGCAGTACATACATTTGAAGAACACAATAGCATAGTCTGTTCACCCTAACAAAAACTACATGCTACCTGAGATACAAATGAACATACAAGAAAAAATTAAATATAGTAAATGACATCTTAAAATAATTAAATGGAGGCACACTATGCTCTTGGATGAGAAAAGGGCATCATCTCTTCCCTAATTCCCTAATTCTAGCTGAGTGTTACCAAGGTTATTTTGAGGTACTCTAAAATGTGTATGGAAGAGCATTTACATGAAACAAATGAAGAAAAAGAGTTACTAGTTTCCTGCTGAAGGACTACACTTCCCAGCTTCCCTTGTGGACTATGGAAGTCATTTCTGCCCGTATAAGGGGCCACATCCCATCTTCTTCTGTAGGCATTTTGGCCATCTGCACACATGGGTTACAAGGTGTCCCCTCACTGTGAACAAACATGGTCCCACCTAAGGGCAGACCAAGCTGCTCTTTTGTCCACCTTCTGTCTCTCTGCAGCTGCCTTAGTAATCTAACAAGAGAGACTCCGGAGTAGGTACGAACACATCTAATGTCAAATACAATTACAGCACCAACAGGCAAATGGACCAGAGAGCTGACCCGAGGGCAAAGGAGGAGAGGACACACCGTGTGTAACACACTCTTCACTGCCAGCTTGATTGGCTTTAGAATTACCAAAGGAGACAGAGATCCATGTTTGCATGTGTCTGTGAGGAAGTCCCCACATGGCCGAGGCAGGAAAGCCACCCTGGATGTGAGTGGCACCCTCATGCGGGCTGGCTGTCGGGATGGGAGAGCGCGGGTGACAGGAGAAAGCCAGCCTCCTGGCCACCATCACTGCCTGGTTCCGCCACACTCCCCAGAGAAGAGAGACTGACCACTGCGAAACTGTGAGTCAAACACAACCCTGCTTTGAGTCGCTTTGTCCGGTTTTAGTCACAATAACAAAGATAATTGCAAACACACACACCACCCCACTCCCCTACCCCCTTCTTCTACCCCCTCCCCCCTCACACACCACACACATACACACCTACCCCCACCCCTCACACACACACACCTACCCCCACCTCCTCAACACACCACACAAACACACACCTACCCCCACCCCTCACACACACACACACCTGCCCCCACCCCCACAACACACACCTACCCCCAACCCCCTTAACACCACACACACACACACACACACACACACACCCCACTCCCACACTCTCCCACCCCACCCCACACATATACCCCCCCCCACACACACACACACCTCTGTGGCGTGAGCTACATCTATCCCAAACACAGTAATCCCTATGTTCAAGACCTACCCCAGTCTGATGGTGTCTGGAGACAGAGCTTGAGGAGACAGGTTCAGATGAGGTGATGGAAATGTGAACACCATGATGGAGAGCATCTTTAAAAGAAGGGGAAGAAAGACCAGAACACACTTTCTCTCTCAGCCCCACGAGGACCGGGGAAGGAGACAGTCATCTGCTCGGCCCTTACCACAACCTGTCCATGCTGGCCCTAATCTCAGAATTTACAGCCTCCCGAGTGTGAGGAGATCACTGCTGCTACTCCGCATTGTTACAGGCGGCTGAGCCCGCACCTGGTTCTGCTCTGGGGTGTACATGCCCGAGAGTCTGCCACAGTCCTGTCACTGCCTAAGAGCGAGAAGGACCAGGTACACTCAGTGGCTCTAGTGTCCCTGTTCACGACACTGAAGCTGAAACAGACTGACAGTGTTCTCTGGGCTTCTGCACACACTTCAAAATTTCAGTCATAGACTCCGGTAACAGAAACAGACATACATTAAAACATGGGCCATTTCAGGGCTTCGGATGAAAGCTGCTCCAAAAGAGAGCAGGGACCGACCCAGCCCATCAGAGATCTGCGTCTTTTACAGAGAAAGCCAAATATATTCCACTCACAACCTGCCAAAGCAGAAAAAACCAACCCTCTTCGTCCACTAACGGCCTCGGAAAAGAAAAAGGACAAACAGTTCCAACAACACAGTGCAGTCCACACCACCCTGAACTCACGGCTTGGGATTCTCAGGCCCCCCGGCACAGCAGCACCAGTGAAAATCCTCGGACCCAGATTCAGTCAAGACAAAGCCCCTCCACACAGACCCTCGCACCAGATAGGGGACAAAACCCACGTTAAAATGTCAAACCAGGCAATAACAGCCTACCCTGGGGAAATTTTCATAATTTTTGAACTAGAATTCAAGTTTAATTTGATACCTGTAAGTGTATATAAAATGATTAAACATGTTTTAAAAGGAATACAAATCAAAGATTAGAAACAGTACAAACCAAAACACCCCCATCTCCCACAGGAGCAAGCAAGAGCTCCCCACCACTCTCTGAGTAAAGGCTACGGTTTCTGTGGCATGGACGTAGGGGCCCGTGGAGCTCTGTTAACTGTCTGGGGAGGTCAGTTTGTCAAATCGACACTGTCTAGAACCACCAGCAAGGGAGTCTCACGAGGGATCTTCTGGATCCAGCTGGCCTGTGGACATATCTGAGGGATCATCTGACTGTGTTACTTCTGGATCCCGTCGACCTGTGGATGTGTCTGTGAGGGGTTGTCTTGATCATATTAACTGATGTAGGATAACTCAGCCCACTGCAGGTGGCGCCATTCCACAGGCAGGGGCTCCTAAAGTGTGTAAGCGAAGAGAAAGCAAGCTGAGCAATAAGCAGATACACATTTATTTCTTTCAGCTCCTGACTGTGGGTGCAATGTGAGTAGCTGCTTGAAGTAACTGTCCTGACTTCCCCACGATGATGGGCTCACGCCTGGAACTGTGAGCCAAATAAACCCTTTCCCTTAAAGCTGATTTCTCCAGGTATTTACAACAGCAGCAGGAGTGAAATTAGAATGCTACCTCATCCCCCGGCCCATCTCCTACCAGTCTCTCATTCTCCACCTGCCTAGCTCACAGTCAAACGTCATGCCTCCACCCGGGGCCCCTGCACTGCAGTCCCGTCCCCCACCCCACCCCCCAGCACTGCAGTTCCCACCCAGGGGCCCCTGCACTGCAGTTCACACATGAGTGCGCGCGCGCACACACACACGCACACGCACACGCACAGCCACACACTGCAGATCCTCCCTGCAGTCCTCCACCTGGGCCCCCTGCAGGGCAGTTCCTGTGGCTGCACTCCCATTGGGCTACACCTGGCTCTAATCCATCTTTTTTTTTTTTTTTTTTTTTTTTTTTTTGGTTTTTCGAGACAGGGTTTCTCTGTGTAGCTTTGCGCCTTTCCTGGAGCTCACTTGGTAGCCCAGGCTGGCCTCGAACTCACAGAGATCCGCCTGGATCCCGAGTGCTGGGATTAAAGGCGTGCGCCACCAACGCCCGGCTCTAATCCATCTTTTGTTCAGCAGACATCTTGTGTTTCTCTTGCTGCCCTCTATGTGAATCTGGTCTGGGATCCCCCAGGGATACAAGGGCCAATGCAAAACCTGGTTACGGATACCCGGAAAACAGTGAACCTGATGAATGGAGGAATTTGCACTTGGCATTGTATTTTGGGAGCTTCTTTCAGGCTAAACTGTAAATAGAGAAAAATAAAAATGTCCTGGGTAAAGGGAAAGTGTTTCAGTCCTCACAGACTGGATCCCTCTGCAGCCACAAAAGGCTAAATTCATTCTAAAGGCGCCTCTGAGTCTTCTTCCCACGGACCCGAGTGAATCCCACACCCGTGCCAAGACACTTCCAGACATTTGGTACCCAATGGAATCCTGCTGAAGAAGGACAGAGGAGCCAGCCATCTTAAAAACTGGGAGGGAGCGCTCTCAGGGAAAGAGGACTCCAGGATCGGCAGGGTCATGGGGAATTTAAACTCCCTAGCTCAGGAGCAAACAAAATGTACAGTTGCTAAAATGCTTGTCAAGAGAAAAAGCAGTAACTGCACAATTTTTAAATATAGAAATACAATGGCTCCTGAGACAGGAAATAAATCAAGGAAAAAGACCTTTCTCAATAGAGAAAAGGGAAAGAAAGAAAATAAAAAGGAAATCTTCCCAATAGAGAAAAGTGAAGGAAAGGAAATTTCTAGATGGAAAAGGGAAATATTTTTAATCAAGAAAAAAGGATTTTCTCGATAAAAAGGGGGAAAATATTGAAACTAGGCCTAAAAATTAAAAGGCCCCATACAAGAAAAATAAAGAAAAAAGCCTCTTTCCAGTAGAAATAGAGGAAGAAAAAGCTCTTTCCAATATAAAAATTTCAGGACAGCTAATATTCTGAGCTCTTTCTGCCTGCCAGCACAGAGCGGCAGCATCTGAATTACAAAGAATCAGCAGGTGGCCTCACCACTGCAGCCTGAACAGCACAGCAGAGCTTAGAATCCTGTCTGTTTGCTTAACTTTGCTTTAAATGTTTTTTTTTCTCCCTCAAAGCGAGAATAACTCAGTATTAAAGATCCCTTCGTGGGAAATGTTTTCTTGTTTTTCCCTAATGGTGGGAATAACTCATTATTAGTAAGTCCCTTCATGGGAGAAAGAGGAAGTTTAAATAGGCCCAACTTCTGGTGAAGAACGGCTGTGGTCAGGACATGGAATGATAAGTCGGTGCCGTTTGAATTTCCAGAGATATTAATCAATCGTTGTATAGAGGACGTTTTCTTTTTTTGATTGTCTAATAAATGTTGGATGAATGTCTGATTTTCACGGTAGATAAACTAAAGGAACAGGATTCATAATTTTAAACTATATACTGGGTATGCTCTTGTCTGTTGATCATTACTGAGAATGTGGCTTTGCTCTTTAAGCTGTTTTCTAGAAATTTTTGGTTAAATTCTTAACCAAATGTAAGAATTAAATGTAACACCTGAAACGACTGGGTTGTTAGCTTATTAAATAATGTGGTTGCTAAGATAAAAACTCATAGAAAATAATCTCTTACTGATAAAGAGCTTACAAAATTATTTTTTCACTAAATAAAATACAGATAAATTGTTTGATCCACACTGTTAATAATTGGCAAGTTGCATTAACATGTTACATGGAATCTCTAAAAATGAATCTTCTTAAGATTTTATAAAAATACTCCAGAGTATTCCCTAAAGTTACCTCTTAAAATCCTACAGAGATTGTCTTTAATGCTTTCATAAATGGCTTGTGTAAAAAGACTAGGCAGATGAAAAAGGCTGGTGACAGAACTGCTCAGTTGTTATTACTTCCATATTTAAAAGTCAAAGCCGCTCCAGTGAGCAGTACAGGAGGTCTGGGCGTACTGGAGAAGGGGCACTCCGGCAAGCAGTTACCAATGATGAACGGCCTAAGTTAAACGGGATTGAGATTGAAGGATTATTGGATTCTGATAGTGATGTATCTATAATTTCACAAGAATCCTGGGATCCCAACTGGCCTTCACAAGAAGTCTCTACTCAATTTGTAGGCACTGGAACCTTATCTCAAGTAAAACAGAGTGTAGAGTGGATTAAGTGTATAGGGCCAGAAGGATAGGAAAGGATATCAAGGCGTTATGTGGCTGATATAGCCACATGAATTTATGGGGAAGAGATTTGTTACAACAATGGGGAGCTCAGATTAATATTCCTACAATTTCAGCAACACCTCATAAACTGTATTTAAATTGGGACATATTCCTGGAAGGAGCCTCGGGAAAACTGTAAGGGAAGATCAGAGGCTGTGCAGGCTGTACAATGCAAAACAGGACAGGAACTGGCTATCCAAATTAGAGCAGGGGCCACTGCCGTTAGCCCAACTGCTCTGCCTTTAAAATGGCTAAGTAAAGGGCCTGTATGGATAGAGCAGTGGCCCTTAACTAAAGAAAAACTGCAGGCACTTGAACTTGTAAAAGAATAGTTAGATGCTAAGCACATCGAGGAAACTACCAATCCTTGGAATTCTCCTTTATTTGTAATAAAAAAGAAGTTTGGAAAGTGGAGAATGTTAACTGACCTAGGAGCTATTAATAAGATAATTCAACCTATGGGATCCTTACAGTCTGGGACTCCATCACCTTCTCTATTACCTAAAAAATGGCTTATTATAGTTATTGGTTTACAGGATTGCTTCTTTACTATCCCTTTACAAGAACAGGATAGAGAAAAATTTGTTTTTACAATTCCTACTTATAATAATGCTCAACCAATAAGGAGATAACATTGGAATATCCTCCCATAGGGAATGCTAAACAGCCCAGATTTATGTCAATATTCTGTAAACCAACCACTGAAAATGGCGGTGGTGGCACACGCCTTTAATCCCATAGATCTCTGTGTGTTCAGGGATATAGCCAGCATTGGAGACATATGCCTTTAAGACCTAGGGGGCTGTACATTCAGACAGTGACGAGGCAGTCATGTGTTTGGTTTTACAACCAATAAGAAGGCAGAACAACATACTATAAAAAAAACGAACAGACAGGAAGTAGCTCTCTTTCGGGAAGCTGGGACACCGCAGGCGGAAGGGTGAGATTTTAGCTCTGAGCTCTGACCTCTCGGCTTTCTCTTTTACATTGTTTCTGTGTTTCTTATTTAATAAGACGGTTGGTTATATCAACAGTCCATAGCCATTCTGATGGTTCTATTAGACTTTAAAGAACCTCTCAACATAATTATTGATTCTCAATATGAAAGGGTTGTATTGCATATAGAGACTGCTGAATTTATTCCTGATAATTCAGAATTAACTGTACAACTACAATGGACAATCGGAGAAAGAGATTGCCCACTTTACATTGCCCATGTTCGAGCCCATACTGGGTTGCCTGGGCCATTAGCAGAAGGAAATGTGGAAACTGATCAGTTATTGATAGGATCTGTGTTAGAAGCCTCAGAATTTCATAAGAAATACCATGTTAATAGAAGAGGCTTAGAGAAAAAAATTTTCTATTATTTGGCAACAAGTTAAGGAAATTATAAAAATGTCCTGCCTGTTCTTTTTATAATCAAGTTCCTTTACCTGAAGGAACTAATCCTAAAGGTACACAAAGGAATGAAATATGGCAAATGGACATATTCCCTTTAGTAGATTTTTAAAAAATTAAAATGTTTATCATACCACTGACATTTATTCTGGGTTCCAATGGGCATCTGCCTTAAGTTCTTCAAAGGCAGACTCTGTAATTACACACTTATTGGAAACAATGGCTGTAATGGGCATACCAGCACAAATTAATACTGATAATGCCCTAGCTTATGTTTCTAGCAAAATGAAACCATTTTTTTTTTGCACATTACAACTTAAAACACATTACCAGGACACCAAACAATCCTACAGGACAAGCAATTGTTGAAAGATCTAATTACACTCTAGAAGAGATGCTTGCTAAGCAGAAGAAGGATATGAGGACCCCAGAGGTAGAAAACGCTAATGAGACAGGATCAACATTTGAGTTAAAGAAAGAATTGCTGAACTGAGTCGGCGCATGTGTCTTGACATCAAAACAGTCCAGGGAAAGTGTAAAGTTAGGGTCGAGGGCGTGCTTATGTTTCCACAGGAGATAATAAATTGTGGATCCCATCAAAATTGAAAAAAAATTGGCAAGAGCAAGAGACATCTCCAAGACACTGCAGATGCAGGAATGCCTCCGCCAAGGTTAAGAGGAGACCTCTGCAACAAACAACTAATCCTCCCCCCTGGGGACAGCTGCAGAGTTTGTGTGACACAGGAGAGAGGACACTTGGCATGACTCACAAGCCTCTGAATGCTACAAACTTATTTCTTGCATTGCTTTCCATGGTAATGGTGCAGGTAAAAGGGATGGGTCATAACTATTGGGCTTTTATCCCCAATTCTCCAATTAACATAGCAGAAAGTTGGGGAGATATGGCTATCTCTGTAGTGGTTAATGAATCTTCTTGGCTACCTGGTCCTTATGACAACCGAGGTCCCACTCAGCCACTGGAGAAGGGTAAAGTGATTGACAATTACACTGTTGGAGTACAAGGAATTCCTATTTGCATGGGAAATGGAATGCAATGCCTATATATAACCTCTCAAGTATGGCTATCCATAGTCAATACTATGCAAGATAATCATAGTAAGTTTTTTTTTTTTTTTAAACTTCATGCATCCAGTTTTAAAGGACAGGAGATTCATGTTACTAGTTTCATAAATCTACTGTTCTGTGAGATGAGGGTTACCAACAAGGAATCTGACTGAGTCCACTGGCAACAGTGTAAGAGTGAGAAACCTCGAGTGCTGATTAATATCTCCCAAGGAGACATCACAGATTGGAACCCTTATGGCTTCCCTCAAGGAAAATATTCTCACTCAGAGTTAAGATGGAAACGGTATAATATAAATGGAACTGTGGAAATCAGTGCTTCTGCTAATGAACCTACTCGGTGGCATGGAGTTGGAATGGCAAGTCCTCTCCTGCAATTTGGCGATTGAATTCAGACTAACTTGTGGAAATCAGCAAGTGCCTTCCACCCTCTTAAGGCATGGGAAGGAAAACTAAACACTGTGGTACTGTATTCCCCCAGATACTGTGCATGCTAATAAACTTATCTGGGGTCAGAGACAGAGCAGCCACAATATTAAACATAGAGGATAGGCAGTGGTAGCACACGCCTTTAATCCTAACATTCCAGAGGCAGAGATCCATGTATTCAAGGATGCAGATAGGCATGGTGACTCATCACGCCTTTAATCCCAGAAAGTGACCCTTTAATCCCAGGGAGTGATGGTAGAAAGCAGAAAGGTATATAAGGCGTGAGGACCAGAAACTAGAAGCATTTGGCTGGTTAAGCTTTCAGGCTTCTAGCAGCAGTTCAGCTGAGACCCATTCTGGATGAGGACTCAGAGGCCTCCAGTCTGAGGAAACAGAATCAGCTGAGGATTCGGCGAGGTGAGGTAGCTATGGCTTGTTCTGCTTCTCTGATCTTCCAGTTCACCCCAATAACTGGCCTCAGGTTTGATTTTATTAATAAGAACTTTTAAGATTCCTGCTACAGAACACAAAGGATGATAAGTACACTCTGCCTTTTAAACTAAATCGAAGCCATCCTTTTACGGCATGTGTACCATTCATTACCTTACTTGCTACTGAAGGGGCCTGTACAATGGCACCCTAATAATTACGGCATCACTTGTGAATGCTGTACCCTTCATACCTGTGTTAATTCTAGTATGTCTTTAAATCTGACCTTTGAAAGTTTATACATACTTAGAGCAAGGCCAGCAATCTGGATGCCAGTGAAGCTGTCAAGGCCATGGCATGACTCTCCTGTGATGATCCTGGTACAGAAGCTTGCTGAAAGAACATTAAAAAGAACACATCGTATGGTTGGACTGTGGTTGCAGTTATGATGGGAGTCACTGCCTTGATGGCTACAGCAGCAACAGCTGGAGTAGCACTTCACAAAGAAATCCAAACCGCTGGATTCATCAGACACTGGCATAGACATTCAGAAGAACTGAACAAAATAAGATTGATAATGAGATAGGAAATGAATTAGCTGGATTAAGGCAAGCTGTTGTATTGTTAGGGGATCAATTAGAAATTTTGAAGGAACAGATAAAATTAAGATGTGATTGGAATGTTTCTTCTTTTTTTTTTTTTTTAAAGATTTATTTATTTATTATGTATACAGAAGAGGGCGCCAGATCTCATTACAGATGGTTGTGAGCCACCATGTGGTTGCTGGGACTTGAACTCAGGACCTCTGGAGTCAGTGCTCTTAACCTCTGAGCCATCTCTCCAGCCCCGGAATGTTTCTTCTTATTGTATCACAGCCTTAAGATTTAATGAAAGCAAATGTGATTGGGATAAGGTTAAGATACATTCATTGGGTCACCCTAATTCTTCTCAAATGGTTTTTTATTTACAGAAAGAAATTAAAGAAACTTTTGCAAAAAAGTTACCTGATATGTACAACAGGAATGGACATTATGGAAAGTCTAGCAGATACCAGAGCCTCATTCAATCCTACAAATCACTTTAATAGATTTCTTATCCTAGCGGGTGTTGCTCTTGTTCTAGCAATAGTAACTTCATTGGCTTTAAAATGTGCTTTGGTATACTTGCATAAGATTGTAAGACAAATAGATAGAAAAAAAGCTGTATTTACTACTGTAAGGCTATATAACTTTCAAGATAACTGGTTCTGTATAAAGAAAGGGAATCTGTGGCGGCATTCCCACTGAGCTGCTCCTGGCCTGGGGCCAGAGTCTGGGAGTCCCCCAAGGATACAGAGGCCTATGCAAAACTTGGTTTGGAAAACTGTAAACCTGAGGAATTTGTACTTGGTATTGTATTTTTGGGAGCTTCTTTCGGGTTATTCTAAACATAAGAAAATCAACTGGCTAAACTGTAAATATAGAGAAAAATAAAAATGCCCTGGGCAAAGGGAAAGTGTTTCAGTCCTTAGAGGATGGATTTCCCTGCAGCTGCAAAAGGCTAAATTCATTCTTAAGGTGCCTCTGAGTCGTCTTTCCCCAAATCCATGTCAACCCACATACTTCGACACTTTGACACAAGTTCCTCCACCTGGAAGATGATCCCCTAAGATCTCACTCCCATGGCTTCCTCTTGATCCCTTCAGGCCTCTGCTGAAATGTCACCTGACTTCTGAATCTACACCCAGAAAAAGCACCAACTTCTGACACCCCATCACTCCTCTCCTGGGCTTGCTCTGGCACTGCCTGTACCGGGAAGACTGTAGATCAAGCTGCCTTTCACTCCCAGCTACAAAGAAAGGGGAACATGGAGCGCTGTCTGTTCTCGTCAGATCAGGACCCCAGTGCCCACGATAAGCAGGGACTGCAGCGAGGAGAAAACCAGGAGAGCTGTCACTCTTACTGTGCATGAGGCACATGTGTGCTCAAAGATCCACAATATACAGAACATGCTGGAGGCGCCTTTCCTCACCCTGGAAACTATTCTAAAAACTGACTAGAATGCACTTTTCAAAGAATAATTCGACATAAAACATTAGCACATTTTCTAAGTTGTTTTCTCAGTTAAAGCACCCAGTGGGATAAAAGTCACTTTCATGAATCAACTTCCTGTTCCTTATTTTTATCTTTCTTTAGAACTCACGTGCATGTCTCCACCACCAGCCGTCAAATCCTCCATCATCGCTTCTCTGGACAAAGCTTTGTTCCCTACTTCCTCTCTGACCTCAAAGAATGTGTACTTATTGTTGACGTCTGTACTTTTGGTCAAAGAAATGCCAAAGGTAGGTATTAGATCTACCACTTCATCTGTACTCAATGGGAACCACATACACGATATGGAAAGAAAATTGCTAAAGTGTGTGATATATGTTGGTAATGTTCATATCCACTAGATAGTCCAACTACTTTCCTAACAACATTTACACAATTCTGGTAAAAATAAATAAATAAATAAATAAATAAATAAATAACAGTTTGTGGCTCATAAACGCTATCACCAAATCTCCTTGATTTAAAAAAAAAAAAAAAAAAAAAAAAAAACCTACCTTCCACGTTCCTTGCTTAGTTCAGTAACTTTCAAATACAGTGAGTATTTTGTCCTGCAGGTAACTATTAGGACTGAGCTGCACATTACCTTTGAGTGGCTCAGAGGGTGAGACTGCTTGATGTGCAAGTAAGGGGACCAGAGGTTAAAGCTCCTCAGCCGCAGCCGCGTAAGGAGCTGTGGGAGGCAGACGGCGGGAGGACCGCTGGGGAGGACCGCGGGGGAGGACCACCGGGGAGGACCCCAGGGGAGGACCACTGGGGAGGACCACTGGGGCCTGTCCTGCTGACTTCCAGCCACGCCCCGCGTTCACACGCCCTTATCACAGGAGACTGAGTGGAGAGTCACACCAAACACCGCATTTCCTATGGTTTGGGATATGCTTTTTGTGTAATTTAGGAAAACATAAGCACAAATGCATAACAGTAACCCTTAATTCTCACTGTGGCGTAACTGCTTCCAGCACAGGGCAGCCAAACTGTTAACGCTGTTTCTGGAAGCTTCCACACCATTCTCTTCTTAATTGTAGCAGAAAAATGTTACCACTTAATAGCATTTTAGCTCCTTTTAAAAATATTTAGTAACACTCAAGCCCCATTTAATAACAATTTTACCAAGTTCCAATACTACCACCTAGTGGTTACAAGTGTGACTACAGGCAGAGCATATTAAATCGCTGCACAAACTCACTCTTATTCTCTGTAAGAACACCGACGGGTGTATGAAAATACAGTGTATGGTGACATCCGACTTCACGAGTGCTTCAAAGACGGCCCTTACCAACTCATCTCTATTTTATTCTTTTTCTTATTTTGAGAAAGGGCTTCTCTGTGTAGCCCTGGCTGTCCTGGAACTCACTCTGTAGACCAGGCTGGCCTTGAACTCTCAGAGATCTGCCTGTCTCTGCCTCCCGAGTGCTGGGATTAAAGGTGTGCACTGCCACCACCCAGCTCCAATTCATGTCTTAATGTCAGGAGTCTCTCATTCTGTTCATATTTATCAAAGTTCTCTAGATGTACTTCAATCTTAAAAACCATTTTTGCTCACTATGGTGATATTTTATTTGTACTGAAATGTGATTCTATTTGTATATTAATAAATAAAGTTGCCTGGGGGTCAGAGCTAATAGCAAGCCATAGCAGAAGCCAGGAGGTGGTGGTGGTGCACACCTTTAATCCCGATCACATAACAGGCAGATCTCTGTGTGTTCAAGGATACAGCCAGCATGGAGACACACGCCTTTAATCTCAATACCAACCATAGAAGACCTGGAGGTCTGTATAGACGGGCAGTGACGAGGAGGTCATGTGGTTGGGTTTACAACCAATGAGAAGGCAGAACAGAAAGTCAATAAAAAGACTACACAGGAGGTAAGTCTCTTTCTGAGGGGAAGGATGACAGCAGCAGTGAAGGGTAAGAAAGGGTTTTAGTCTCAGCTCTTAGCTACTGCTCTGACCTCTTGGGCTTTTAACTCTGCATTTGGCTCTGTGTTTCTTATTTAATAAGACTGTTACATCTACAGCTCACAGGAAAGCAAATCAATCACTTAGATGACACAGAAATAAATAAAATCTCTGGATTTTTGCAGGTAGTTTATTTCACTAATGGAGGCCTCTATACTGCAGTGAGTTCCCTCAGGAACATAGTCTACCGTATTGTAGTGGACTCTCAGGATCTTCCTGAGAACAATGCTCCCCTGCTGAGCTCTGGTGAGCATCTCTCACTCTTTATGCCTTTCCACAGATCCCACAGTGTCTAAAGCACACACAGAGGCCGAGCTGCTGAGGGGTAAAGCGATCACTCAGGTTTCCACTGGTGATGAATATTCTGATGTCACCCCTGCCCTGTGCTTCTACTCCATGCCAGACTTAGTCCTTCCCAGGGCAAACACGCCATGCTTCAGTGGCTTCCTATGCCAAGCCCAACGCAGTACTCTGTGTTACCTCCCTGTGGTAACAATTCACCCTCGGTGTGGTAGTTTGAATGTAATTGCCCCTATAATCTCATAGGGAGAATAGGGGTATGGCCTTGTTGGAAGAAGGGTGTCACTGTGGAGGCAGGCTTTGAGGTTTGTATCTCAGTCCATTTCCTATTGCTGCAAGATGTAGGACTCTCAGCTACTACTCCAGCACCACATCTGCCTGCATGCCGCCAAGCTCCCCACCATGATGATAATGGACTGGACATCTGAAACTGTAAGGAAGCCACTCCAATTAAATGTTTTCTTAATAAGAGTTGCCATGGTCATGGTGTCTCTTCACAGCAATAGAAACCCCAAACTAAGACACTAGGCTAACCCTCTCCACCCTCCAGATTTAAGTCTTCTTTCACAGGGTGCCCCTTTAAGAGCTAAGAACACTTCTCTGGTTCCAGCCCCTCCTCTCCAGCTGAGCACACCCGTCTTCTATTTCTGCTGGACAGGAGCACATTCGATCCTGTCCTTAACCTCCAGAGCAAAGCCTGCTGCTTGTAACCCTGATCAGCCAGCCACACAGCAATGGTAACCAGAAGCTACACTGTGTTGCTACTTCGCAATTCCCAACAACCCTGGCAGACAAGCGTCTGCACTGCTTGAGGCCTGAGAGAAAGGCCACTTGACTGCGACAGAACCTAGTTGGAGCCGATCAGCACACCCCCAAACCTACTGCTTCCTTATTCTCAAGAACCCAGCTGCCAGCTGACTGGTGACGGGGCTGGAGAGGCAGCTCAGCTGGCTGCAGTGTGACCACACAGCATGGGGATCTGAGTGCTGACTCCCAGCTGGCCAAGGTGTGTGCACACGTATAACCCCAGTGCTGACCCCCAGCTGGCCATGGTGTGTGCACACGTATAATCCCAGTGCTGACCCCCAGCAGGCCATGGTGTGTGCACACGTATAATCCCAGTGCTGACCCCTAGCTGGCCATGGTGTGTGCACACGTATAATCCCAGTGCTGACCCCCAGCAGGCCATGGTGTGTGCACACGTATAATCCCAGTGCTGACCCCTAGCTGGCCATGGTGTGTGCACACGTATAATCCCAGTGCTGACCCACAGCTGGCCATGGTGTGTGCACACGTATAATCCCAGTGCTGACCCCCAGCTGGCCATGGTGTGTGCACACGTATAATCCCAGTGCTGACCCCCAGCTGGCCATGGTGTGTGCACACGTATAATCCCAGTGCTGACCCACAGCTGGCCATGGTGTGTGCACACGTATAATCCCAGTGCTGACTCCCAGCTGGCCATGGTGTGTGCACACGTATAATCCCAGTGCTGACCCCCAGCTGGCCATGGTGTGTGCACACGTATAACCCCAGTGCTGACCCCTAGCTGGCCATGGTGTGTGCACACGTATAATCCCAGTGTTGACCCACAGCTGGCCATGGTGTGTGCACACGTATAATCCCAGTGCTGACCCACAGCTGGCCATGGTGTGTGCACACGTATAATCCCAGTGCTGACCCCCAGCTGGCCATGGTGTGTGCACACGTATAATCCCAGTGCTGAGGAGGCAGAGGCAAGAGGACCCCTGGGCCCGGCTCTGCAGTCAGTCTAGCTAAGTTATCAAGGTACAGGAGCAGTGAAAGGGTGTTTAAAAGAAAAAGTGTGCGTAAGAATGGGGAAGACAGCTGATGTCAACCTCTGCCCTCCACACACAATGATTCTGTATTAACTGTGGATAAAAAGAACCAGAACGGGGCTGGAGAGATGGCTCAGAGGTTAAGAGCACTGACTGCTCTTCCAGAGGCCTTGAGTTCAATTCCCAGCACCCACACGGTGGCTCACAACCATCTGTAATGAGATCTGGTGCCCTCTTCTGGCCTGCAGTCATACATGCTGTATACATAATAAATAAATCTTAAAAAAAAAAAAAAAAAAGAACCAGAACAGAACATGGAAATTAATAGCATGGAAAAGTACATATTCTTATTTTTGTGTTGCTGAAGTAACAAAAGCATATGATCTCCAGAGCACAGACAGAAGCACTGGGGGGGGGGGGGTGTGTGTGCAAAGGGAACTAATTCTCAACAGCCAGCTTCTTCCTTACATCACACACCCTTGGAGGAAGGAAAGGTTTCACATCTACTGAAATACACTGCTTCAGATGAAGTCACTAGGAAAGGACCCACCCTCTCCTACTCTTTACCCCCTACACATAAAATTTAACCTTTAAGTTCACCCTTATCATAAGAATAAAACTACACCAGGCAGCTTCATCAACGAACACAGTCAGCACAGTAGGACACCCTGTGGAGCGAGACCGAACACCTGCAGACGCAGGTCTGAGAAGGGGCTGGCATCGGAACAGATAAAGAACAGCTACAGTAACAAAGAAACAGACTAACTAAACGGTGGAGAAGGAGGAGACAGACAGACATCTCTCTGTAGAAGACTGGAAAATGGCCATCACTGCTCACTGGAGACAGAGAAGACAAAACACTCTGAAATACCACCATTGCATTAGAATGACCGTTGCTAAAAGGAAAAGGGGGGGGGGGGCAGATGGCTCTGTGGTTAAGGGCTGCTTTCCCAAAGGACCCAGGTTCAAGTCCCAGCATCTGCACGAAGGTTCTCAACCATCGCCAGTTCTGACCTCCACAGGCATCACAAGACACACACTCAGACGGACGAAACGCCTACATACCTAAGAAAGAACAAGCCCAGAACCCCATGTGCTCTCCGCAGGGATGAAAAACAGTGATTCTCCGGGTAGAAAGGGGAGTCACCCCACTTCTGGGCTTATGGAAGCAGATCACAAAGGGCTGTCTGTGCGTCCACATTCACGGCAGCACCGTTCCAAGAAGGCTGATGGTGGAGCCAGCCAGGCATGTACTGACAGACGGGTAAACACAATGTGCTGTCTATGACGGAATGCTACACAGATTACATACACTTACATATGACATGGAGCCAGCCAGGCATGTACTGACAGACGGGTAAACACAACATGCTGTCTATGACGGAATGCTACACAGATTACATACACTTACATATAACATGGCAGGGAATTCTGGCACGTCCCACCAGGGATGGAACCTAAGGACAGAAGACAAACCCTGGGGCTGAGGGATTCCTTCAGCAGGTACTGTGTCCACTGCACCTGCGGAGCCTGAGCTCTGCTCCTCAGGACAGGAAGTCAGATGCGGGGCCCTCATCTGTACTCCCCGCACTCCCACAGTGAGATGGGAGGTGGAGACGTGACACTCTCCAGACACTCGGGCCAGCTGCCCAGACATGCACAGCAGTGAGCAGGGGAGCTGGGGTTGTCCTCTGACCTCCAGACACTCACTGTGGAAGGCGTGAAGACTGAAAGATTCCAGAAGACAGAAAGTCGATTTGGAGGGGCTTGGGGTAAGTGGAAACTCATGGGGGGGGGGGGGCTAAGCTTCAGTTTGGGAAGATGGCAGACTGGACACGCAACAATGTGAGTGAATTCAAGGCTGAACTATTTGCTGCAGGCCGTAGGAATATATCATAAGAACTCAGCTGGTTATGGCAAAGTCACTACCTGGAGGGATCAGGGAATTCCTCCAGAGGAAGCCAAATCCCAAGGAGTTTTTGGTGTTACTTGGCTTGTTATATATCAGCTGTATTCCATTATGAAAATCATGTGTGCCTTCATAGCTTTCCCAATTGACTTTTCCCTAAGAGCTAACAGTGTGGACTGATCACTCTCTGGACATACACATTCCAGGTATTTGGAGAACAGCCTCAGGAAAGGCTTTCTCTGGAATCAGATATCTCCCTTGGCCACTTTCAAGGACTAGCAGTAATAACAGTCCACATGCAAGTCTCCTGATTTAAGACAATTCCACAAGGAGACACTGCCTAGGTCAGGTGGATGTTCAGTAATAGCTTTACACAATTTAGCTCAGACCCCCCCTTTATTACAGCCTTACTAACTTTACAGACCTCTAACTCCTTATCTAACCACTTCTAGGAATATTCAGATAACCTTCTGCGCTGACAGCTATGCTCAGCCTGAACCCCAGTTCAAGCCTCCCTATAATTATCATCATTGGCAGCATCTGGCCAGGTCCATCCCCAGATGGAGGAAAGTACCTTATCAAAGATACTTCTGTATGCTCTAAGAACAGACTTAAGCATACGGGCTACCTGTTTGAGAAGGCCTGGTGGATGTACCAATTAAGCTTTACTTCCTCCTTTCCCAAACCTTACCTCTAGTTCCAGATCTCCCTTTAACTATCACCAGAGGCATCGAGCTGTACAGGTTGCCTAGCAACCGAGCACTTTCCCCCACCCTGCGGAAAAATGGCAGATGGCTTGGACAGATATGAGCCACAGGAAAAAAGAAGACAGTTTTATTTTCTCCCATTGACATAGCAACTTATAGATTCTTAACATTTTCTACCAATCACGTTTAAGATTATAGTTAAGCACATAAGAGCCCTCTTCTTAGATATTACCTGAATCTAGCCTTTAGTTAATTCATTTCCCCATTGGTCACTTCCCTTTGGGGTTGCAAATGATAATTAACGGTTATTGCCTCCCTATGTGATTCTTATCACCCCTCCGTTTGACCCTGGAAGCCTGGCTTTGCACTGCTAAGGGAATACTGCTTGTAAGTGTATATATACCAGGACTTCCAGGGCACGAGGAGGACAGAGAAAAGAGAATGGAAGAATAAGACGGGTAAGAACTTGAGAGGAACAAATTGAGATGGGGAAGAAGTAGATTGAAGGGCTAGAAGGGAGTACTAGAGGAACGAGATGGAAGATGAAGAAGAGCCAGATGGGAAAGAACAAGATGAGGAAAAACAAGATGAGGAGAGAGAAGAAGATGGGAGAGGAGATGATATGGGAAAGAACAAGATGGATGAGAACCTAGAAGGGGCAGAACTAGATGAAGGAATTAAGATAGAACCCAGAGGGGACCGCAGACAAGTGTAGAGAGAAATCAGGCTAGAAATGAGCTAAATATGAGAGCAGAATATAAGCTTGTAAGTGACACAGAATAATAAAGCATATGGACTAAGGAATTTCGTGTACATAGATTCATTTCTTCTCATCAAAGATTAATTATCAGCTGGCTGTAGATTCTTCCTGGACCCTGGGAGGGGACTATCGAGGGGCTGGACCCCCATAGTCCCCGATAACTATTCATTTACAATGATTAAGATTTGGGGTAGGAAAGGTCAGACAGGAGAGATGAGCAGGTTGGAGATGAGCTAACCAAAACTAAGGATGTATGGGGAACCCAATACTTTGTAAACTAATTTAAAAACATAATTTGAGCCAGGTGGCAGTGGTGCCCACCTTTATTAATCCCAGCACTCAGGAGGCAGAGCCAGGTGAATCTCTGTGACTGTGAGGCCAGCCTGGTCTATAGAGCGAGATCCAGGACAGGCACCAAAACTACACAAAGAAACCCTGTCTCGAAAAACCAAAAAAACAAAAAACAAAAACAAAAACAAAAACCATAATTTGAACACAGCAACCCTATATGGGTGGGCATGCTTCCTCCAGAAGAGGTAAGTTATTAAGTGCAAGTCTCAGTGCTAGGCATTGGTTAGGGAGGCCCCAGAGGCCCTCCAGCAGAGGCTACTTCTACTTCTCTTGGTTGCTTACTAGTACTAGATGTAAGATCCTATTGCTGAAGGCACAGCACACTTTGGGCGAAGGACACAGAGAAATCCAGCTGAAACTGACCTGAGAACTTGCTCCCTGCAGCCTGTCCCTTCAGCGCCAGAAGGCACTATGCATGCAACTGAAGAGAGGAAGCCATCAACAGATATTACCCAGCAGGAGTCCCTGAATGCTACTATACTGACAGCCAGGCAAAATGTGCCCCCTGACTAGTACAACCCCAGGATGAGGGTAATGGTATAACCAACCACTTTCTGATTGGCTGTTGAGACCTGCTCTACAGGAAGGAATCTGAGCCTGGTACAGTGAACATGGTCAAAAGCCCATGGCTCAGGGGGTCTAGGCCCTGTGGTAGTTTTAATGAGAATGGTCCCCACGGGCTCATGTATTTGGATATTCTGTGCCCAGTTGGTGAAACTGTTTAGAAAGGATTAGGAGGTGTGGCCTTGTTGAAAGAGGTCTGTCACTAGGGGCAGGCTTAAAGGTTTCAAAAGATGTGCACCATTCCCAATGTCTGCCTGCCTTGTGGTTGTATCTCAGGATGAGCTCTCGGTCTCTGCTACAGCACCATGCCTGCTGCCATGCTCTTGGGCTCTAACCCTCTCAAGTTATACACGCCTGTTGTGGAATATTATGTTAAGATGTGTATACACGCCTGTTGTGGAATATTATGTTAAGGTGTGTATACACGCCTGTTGTGGAATATTATTTTAAGGTGTGTATACACGCCTGTTGTGGAATATTATGTTAAGGTGTGTATACACGCCTGTTGTGGAATGTTATGTTAAGGTGTGTATACATGCCTGTTGTGGAATATTATGTTAAGGTGTGTATACACGCCTGTTGTGGAATATTATTTTAAGATGTGTTGCAGTCTTTTTTGTTGCATCTGTTTAACTCTGTGAGGCTGTGTTACTGTGTCTGTCCAAAACACCTGATGGTCTCATAAAGAGCTGAACAGCCCATAGCTTGGCAGGGGAAAGGATAGGAGGGGCTGGCAAGCAGAGAGAATAAATAGAAGGGGAAGCAAAAGAAAATTAAGGAGCAAGAGAACAAGAAAAGGAGGACGCTAAGGGCCAGCTACTCAGCCACACAGCCAGCCGTGAAGTAAGAGTGAAAGTAAGATATACAGAAGTAAGAAGAGGAAAAAGCCCAGAGGCAAAAGGTAGATAATTTAAGTTAAGAAAAGCTGGCTAGAAACAAGCCAAGCTGAGGTCGGGCATTTATAAGTAAGAATAAGACTCTGGTGTGATTATTTGGGAGCTGGGTGGCAGGACCCCAAAAGAACAAAAAGCAAACAACAACCAATTACTTGCTCCAGATAAACTCTTTCTGCTATAAGTTGCCTTGGTCGTGGTGTGTTATCACAGCAACAGGAAACACACTAAGGCAGGCCCTCCAGGATCGCCCACTACTGTTGTTTTACTAAATGGATGTGTTGTCAACCTGCCCTCCAAATAGTTACACATGTACCAACAGATCAGCTCTGCTCTCAACCTTGGCCAGGCAAACTCTGTCCTCAGTAGCTGCAGGGAACATCTCAGAACTGGTCAGGGTGCTGAGGAGAAGCGACTGCTGGGTGCCCTGCTTAGGTGAGACATCTGTATCGAGCCTCTGACCCTCAAGGTTCAGGGAACAAGGCAGAAGGAGAGAATGTAAAAGACAGGATGGAAGGAGTGTTGGAAACTGTCTTCCACACACGACATGACCATCACGCTCACGAGTTCAGCACAGCATGGCGACCTACACAGGACTGAGCTGACAGGATCAGTCAGCATTCTGGGGGCCGCCCTAACGGGACGGAGTTGGGGGGAGGGAGGAGGCGGGGAAGATGGACACAGACAAGATCAAGACACATCGTATACATGTATAAAGTTGTCAAAGAATTAGTAAAAAGGTATTTTAAAAGTTAAGATGGTAAAGACGGAGAGTTTTGTGTTTATATGCAAATGTATTTTGAAAAACATGACAAATTAGTTCCAATGCTACCTCACATTTAATTGTTGATCAAATTTACCAGGCACATGTGATATTAAAAGTGGAATCCTACAGAAGAAAACTGTTTCCTAAAATAAATAGAAGGCTTCCAATGAGAGCAGAAAGTCTATAAGCCAAGATGTCTTAGAAGACTAAAGGCATGTGATTACAGGTTACTACATAATATAGAAATCATTCTAAGTGAATGCCAAAACATCTATATAATCTATCACTCAATATTCTTCATTATTTTATTTCTTAATTTTTTTTAAAGATTTATTTATTTATTATGTATACAGTGTTCTGCCTGCATGTATGCCTGCAGGAAGAGGGCACCAGATCTCATTACAAATGGTTGTGAACCACCATGTGGTTGCTGGGAACTGAACTCAGGACCTCTGGAAGAACAGCCAGTGCTCTTAACCTCTGAGCCATCTCTCCAGCCCTTAATTTATTTTTTAAATTAACTTATTTCAGTTTTAACAAGATGTCAAATCAAGTTAAAGGTCAAGAGTTCAAGTGTCACCAATCATCTGTGAAAACACAGTATCTTATCAGACAGCCTTGACAGCGTCCATCACCAAAAAAGGAGATAAACGTGAATAATTGGAAACTGTTCCACATCTAACTGCATGAGCACTCTCCCATCAAACAAGTTCTCTGGAAACAACCAACTCTAGCCATCCCTGAAGACCGCCACCCCTTAGAGGCAAGCCTGTGACAATCTAACCATCCTGAAAACACCGCCACCCCTTAGAGGCAAGCCTGTGACAATCTAACCATCCTGAAAACACCGCCACCCCTGTGAGGTAAGCCTGTGACAATCTAACCATCCTGAAAACTCCGCCACCCCTGTGAGGTAAGCCTGATGACAATATAACCATCCTGAAAACTCCGCCACCCCTTTGAGGTAAGCCTGTGACAATCTAACCATCCTGAAAACACCGCCACCCCTTTGAGGTAAGCCTGATGACCGATCTTTTATCCTCTGCGCTCATTTGATGTCTTTAAGATGAGTTCTGTCTAAAAACACTAAGCACCCATTTTTGAGCCACAGCACAGCCAGGAAGACATATCCCCTGGTTGGATTGCTAAGTCTATTTATCAAGGGTCTCCAAGGGAAGCACTGTGTTAGACACTGAAATATCTGAGATGTGCCAGCTCTTCCTTTAACAAAACACATAAAATGAGAAGAAAGAAAAAAAAGGTGGAAAAACAAGGATCAGTAAATACAAACTGCAAATGAGAGATGCCATAGACACCTTATGCTACTAACTCTAAAACTGTAATTATTGATCCCAAAGAAAATATGACATTAAGTGTTAGAAAAGAAAACCATGTACCACAGGCAAGGGCAATGCCTCACTATACGAAGAAGTACCAAAGTAATCTGCGCTGTGTGACTCTGGGTTGATCTCCCCAGTCACTCCCATTCCTGTGTGTGTGTGTGTGTGTGTGTGTGTACACAATGCACGTGTGTGAGTCAAAGGACAACCTGAGTATCATTTCTCGGGCCCTGTCTACTTTGGGGGAGTTGGGGGTATCTTACTGGCCTGGAACTTGCCAAGTAGACTAAGCTGATTGTCTAGAAAGGCCCAGGGATCTACATGTCACTGCTTCCTCAGTACTGGGATTAAAAGCCATCAAGCTTGGATATAAGAATGAGGGAGGGAGTGAGTGAGTGAGTGAGTGAGTGAGTGAGTGAGTGAGTGACTGAGTGACTGAGTGAGTAAATGACTGAGTGAGTGAGAGTGAGTGTGTGAGTGATTGTGTGTGTGTGTTCTGGGGAGCAAGCTCAGCCCTCGTGTATAAGCACCTCACTGACTGAGCTACCTCCTATATTTAAGCACTTCACTGAGCTGTCTTGCTGGGATTCTTCAGGGACGGCAGTGCCTGCTGGAGACAAGGACCTGTACAACAGTCACGCTTAAGAGACGGTCCGCGTGCAAAGAGCTGGGTAAGAAGACAACATTGTTGCAGCCTCCCCAGCCAGACACCAAGGCTGCCATTTTTCTGGTTCTAGCACAGCCACTCATCAGTTAAAACTCTCCTAGTCAGAAAAGGAATACAGATACACAATAAGAACAGATTCAGACAAATAAGACCTCTAAACGGGTCACACTATATTTAAAAGATATACATAGGCTTGGGAGAGAGAAAAGAAAGGATAGATGCAATAAAAGATTTTAAAAATAACAATAAAATCCTTAAAAAAGAAATAAAATAATAAAAAATTATGATGAGCCACATAAAAATGGAAAATACGGATTATATGTATATTATTATGTTTTCTTTGAATTTTTGACTGTTAATGAGCTAACTGCAGGAAGACATTTAATTATGGCAGCTGCCAAGCTAAACCAACATATATATTTTAAAAGTATCTTAACTTCGAAATTTGGGTCTAAGGATATGTTGCTTTGGAAAAGAGGTTCTGCTTTTGTTTCCATAGAAGATGAGAAGCTGTGGATTCCTTCCAGGTCAATATGGGTTGATTGAGCAAGAGCCCCTGAGAGGTCTCTGATGAGAACATTGGCCCAGATGATCCAACATCCACAACAGCTTTAAGGCTACTGGCTGATATGAACCAACCACACAAAATACCCCAGTCAAGACTTGACCGTAATTCTGAATTTTCTCAGGATCCCCATAAGATTACCAGCACACCCAATCAACATGAAAATAATATAGAAAACTATGCCGAAATTCCCAAAATATTGTTTATAAATGTTTATGTTCATTTAAAGGGTGTTGTTTATAAAAGTTTAATGGTCATAATCAATGACAATTAATAAATGGTCATAATCATCTCTTTCTAAAGAAGAAAGGGGGATATGATATATAAATGATGGAGGAAAGGGTAGATTATTATGATAATAAAAGAGGTAGATTATTGAATCTACTTTAATCCAAAAAACAACTATTAATCTCAAAATACTTTACATTGATATAGATTTTTGGTTTATTGATGCAAATTTAAGGTCAATTTTGTTATAATATATATATATTTCTACTTGTTCAAGGTATTATGTTTATGCAGCTCATTTAAAAATATAATGTATAGTTAAAAAATACAAATTAATAATCATCTATAATAGTAAAATTTATAGTCATATTAGTCAGGTTTTCTAGATATGCAGAGATATAGTTAAGATGGATAGATAATCTTCAAACACTTCAAAGACCTACAGAATATGGCATTTAAAATGTTTTAAGAACTTAGACTTTTTTCTACAGTGAGACATGTCTGCTCCTGATAGCACCAATTACCTCAAGAGGATGATGGACATCAAAGAAACTCCTTATGGAGTTTGCTTTCAATGTGGCAAGGCTAGGCATTTGAGCAAGAAACTGCTCTTGCCTGGACTGCTTGACAATATGCTATACAAACTGGACATGCAGGACCCATAGGAAAATGACTGCTGAACTTGCCAAAAAAGATGGGATGGTCCTTCATAGGTCCTGCTTCATGGAAGAGTCTGCCAGACATTCTGCAGGACACATAAAAAAGCAACTGACAAATTTTGCCAAAATAGCTGGGACAGTCCTTCAAATTTCCTGCTTCGCTGAGAAATTTGCCAGACACTTTAGGCCTGTAGGCTAAAGATGGATGACCCAATGTTGCAGAGGAACTTTGGGTGACTGTCCAGGCAGCCAGCTGTCTCTCTCATTTCTAGAATTATGGAAGTTGTTTACAATGCACTTCCTGTTTACTCAGGTAATATTATATCCTTCTGGGGTCTTTGATGGAGCTGAAGACTAGATAGTTATAATTACAATCTTCCTTAGTTATGATAAATTAGATATGAAACTTTAGACTCACCAAGATAGGATAGATGAGAGAATATTTTCTTTAATTTTTGCCAAACACAAATAGACTAAATATTGTAACTATAATTCCTGCTTGATAACTGTTGTTCTTGTTTTTGCTCTTTTTGGGGGGCCGCCACCTAGTTCCCAAGTAAATCACACACTGAGGCTTATTTTTAATTATAAATGCCTGGCCTTAGCTTGGCTTGTTTCTTGCCAGGTTTCCATAACTTAAATGATCCCATCTACATTCTATTTCGGGCTGGAGAGATGGCTCAGAGGTTAAGAGCACCGACTGCTCTTCCAGAGGTCCTGAGTTCAATTCCCAGCAACCACATGGTGGCTCACAACCATCTGTAATGAGATCTGGCGCCCTCTTCTGTATACATAATAAATAAATAAATCATAAATAAATAAATAAATAAATAAATAAATAAGTCTACATTCTACCTCTAAGCTTTTCCCACTCTCTTACTTCTGTAAATCTTACTCTTACTCTGGCTTGCTGTGGAGCTGGGTGGCTGTGTGGCCGGGTGGCTGTGTAGCTGGGTGGCTGGTCCGTAATGTCCTCCTCCTTCTCTGGCTACTTTCTTCTTTTCTCCTCCTTTCTCCCAGATTCTCCTTCTTTATAGATTCTCTGCTTGCCAGCCCCATCTGTCCTTTCTCCTGCCTCACTATTGGCCAGCTCTTCATTAGACTATCAGGTGTTTTATGCAGGCACAGTAGCACAGCTTCACAGAGTTAAACAAATGCAACAGAAACAAAAGTAACACACCTTAGAAAAATCTACTACAGATAACTGTTTTGTTATATGTAATTTTATTATGTTAAAGTTAAAATCTTCCTTTTTGATTAGACAGAGATGGAGAAATGATGTGGGATGTCTTTCTGTAAATTGCAAATATGTGTGGCTACCACTGGTTAATAAATAAAGCTGCATTGGTCAATGACAAGGCAGAATAAGAGCCAGGAGGGAAATCCAAGCAGAGATGCAGGGAGAAGAAGGGAGGAGTCGGGGCAGACGCCATCCAACCACCCAAGGGGCAAGATGCCAGCAGACTGGTAACGGCACAGCCACGTGGCAAAATATAAATTAATACAAATGGGTTAATTTAAATTGTAAGAGCTAGTTAGTAATAAGCCTGAGCAATAGGCTGTAGTGGTATTGTGTTCCCCAAAATATTGTGCACTCTAATAAACTTATCTGGGGTCAGAGACAGAACAGCCACAATATTAAACAGAGGTTAGGCAGTGGTAGCACACACCTCTAATCCTAGCATTCCCGAGGCAGAAATCCATGTGTTCAAGGATACAGCCAAGCATGGTGACTCATGCCTTTAATCCCAGAAAGCGAGCCTTTAATCCCAGGAAGTGATGGCAGAAGGCAGAAAGGTATATAAGGTGTGAAAAACCAGGAACTAGAAGCATTTGGCTGGTTAAGCTTTCAAGCTTCCAGCAGCAGTTCAGCTGAGATCCATTTGGATGAGGACTCAGAGGCTTCCAGTCTGAGGAAACAGGATCAGCTGAGGAACTGACAAGGTGAGGAAGCTGTGGCCTGTTCTGTTTCTCTGATCTTCCAGCATTCACCCCAATAACTGGGCTCAGGTTTGATTTTATTAATAAGGCCATTTAAGATTCATGCTACAATAGGCCAACTATTTATAAATAATATCAAGCCTCTGAGTGATTATTGTATAAGCAGCTATGAAACCAGGTGGGAAGCAGAAAAGCCTCCACTTACAGACAACTAGCATTTAGTGTCCACAGAACGTAGGACAGAAGCTACCACGTACAAGGGGGTTTGCAGAGATCCCAGGTGGTGGAAGTTGTGCTCATGGGAACCGCCTCAGAGGCAGATTCCTCATCACCCGTGTGCCAACTCTGACACCCAAAGTGTCTTGCAAGGGTCTCTCTGAATAGGAAAGGAATGTACCACACACACAGAAACTGCGTCTTTCCCCTCTTGACCTTGCTCTGTCCCTGAGGATGAAGGGTGGATTCTAATCAAAGGCCAAAGCTCCTGGCTGCCAGCTGGGTCCTGAAAAGGGAGCACAAAGGGCGGTGAGCAGGAGCTGTCTGAGGTGAGGGCTCATTTATTCCTTGGATCCTCCCTGCAAGAGAGCCTAGTCCACTCCTGACACACAGCTGACTCACAGGGCTCTCTCCTTCCGGGTGCTATTACCTCCTGCCTGCATCTCTGAGGGTTACTGAGCAACTGTCCTAGGGTCCTGCCACACAGGCATCTGCTGCTTCTTGTCTACCAAAGCAGTGACCACCAAGCGTGGATACCTACTACTTTCTATAGCCTGATCTGCTTCATGGAAGTCACAAAACATGGAAATTACTCACTAGGGATTCCTTCCTATGCCACTTTTTGTAATGAGATTCACCCATTTGGGGAGCTGCCCTTCCAGGTTCATCAGTCAACATGATGGACACCTACTGTTTGCACACACCTGATGTCCAGTCTACAGCTGGTGAACCTGGGCTGTTTTTACTTTGGGGCTGCCATATACAGTACTGCTATGGATGTTCTGCTTACCTCCTGGGGTACATAAACATACAATCTCACTGGCTAGGTATCAAGGAGTCGCCCGAGCCATGGCATCTGTACATCTCAATTTTGGTACTTAATATCAAAGGGTCTTCCATGTTTAAACTCCTGCCAGCAACATACACATGTAAGCCTTCCTGTCTGTATTTTGGTGGGTGGGTAATGTTATTTTTCAGGTTTAGCTTTCATTTTCATGATCACAAATGAAGTTAGCAGGTGTGTGTTTGCTTATGATGTGGACATACTAGTTTGTTGGGGGTTCTGTTGTTGTTTGTTTTGAGTGCCTGTTCATCTTGGCCACTAGATGGCAGAGTTCTTCCTAGACGCGGATCTACTGACTGAGGGAATCCAGCTATGGAGTCTTCTGTGGAGAAGTGAGAACAAGAAAGAAAGGCCTATCTGTTCCCTCAGGAATTGCTATTTCCGAGAACGAACTGTAACAATGCTAAGATAAGTAGACAACCACAATGCACAATGTGGAACAGAGCAAACAGCCTGAAAAACAGACGCAAACAACCCCTGGGCCATGCCATCAACTCCAACCACACAGTCTTCAACACACTTTGGGGACAGACAGCAGGAAACTGAGGAAGACAATGGGTATGAAGCAACACCTGACGGTGAGACATTTCCACTGCCCTTCTCAATGATGTAAGTAATGGCAGAAAAAAAAAATCAAGTAATTAAAAAATGTTCAGATGTACTTTTAGTATGCAGAAGCCTGTAGACTAAAATCCTCCATTTCCCACATACTAAGAAACAGACCTCTTTTTTTTATTTTTTATTTTTTTTTATTTATTTATTTATTTATTTATTTATTTTTCTGGAGACAGGGTTTCTCTGTGTAGCTTTGCACCTTTCCTGGAACTCACTTGGTAGCCCAGGCTGGCCTTAAACTCACAGAGATCCACCTGGCTCTGCCTTCCGAGTGCTGGGATTAAAGGCGTGCGCCACCACCACCCGGAAACCTGGAAACCAAGTTCTTATTTCTTTATCATTCAGTGTTGGTCACAAGGCCCAAGATAAACTTCTAAACACAAAGGGTTTATCGTGGCTCAGTTTCAGAGGCTTTGGTCTGAGACTGTCCCCACTGCCCTGAGCCTGTTGAAAGGAATCACATCACAGCAAGGAATACCCAGCAGAGCAAACCATTATGTCATGGCTGCATCTCAGATCCACGCTGAGGACATGCCCCCAAGAACCTCCCCCTTAAAGCACAGCTCTTAAAGGTCTCTACCACCTTCTGGGATTAAATTCCAGGCTGACGGCTAAGGTTTTGGACTTCTGGGAGACACTGAGGATCCAGTCACAGCACTGGCCCACCCTAGGTCTTTTCTTCTGAATGGTGACTCCCAGTACCACATGTGGCATCCCCACACCCTCATTTCTCTGTGTGTCTCCTTTAACTGAAATCTCAAGTGCATCACAATAGCCCTGGGGTTCTCCATTGGATCTTTGTTCTGGGGAGAACGCCTCTGTGAGCTCTTGCCTGGGGTCCTACAAGGCTTCAGTAGCTACAGGACTGGTGAACTGCCCAGGAGGAGTCCCTCGCTGAGAGTTTCTTAGTGACAGCTTAGGATTTGATGCTTAGTTAGCTAAACTTATCTGTCATATTGATTGTCATATCTGGGTTCAAGTCACTTCTTATGAGGTAAGTAACTATCTTATTATATATTCCTAAAATTTTTAAGCTGCTCAAAAGAGACAGAATTGGGGAAGAATAAATTCACAAGACAATTTAGGAAATTAAAGTTTCTCTTCATTCTAAAGTGGCTGTAAGAGTATGTCTATAAATCGTTGAGATTAAAAAATACATTTAGATAATCTCTCGGACTTGATTCAGAAATCCCTACTATTCAAAACCACCCGACCTTCAGCCCGAGCCCAGCCTTCTGAAGCAGCAATCAGTTGAGACATGAGTCTGAGGGAGTGAAGGCAGAGACACGGACTCCCTCGTCAAGTCAGAGGGCTGGGCCTCGGGCTCAGGCTCCTCCACCAGCGCAGAACCGACATCCTCACTCTCCTCCTTGGGGACCGGCTGCCTGCCAATCACTAGGGGCTTGCTGTCCACTGTCCCTTGCCAGGCCAGGCCAGGTGAACAGTATTACAGCAGTCCGCTAGCCACAGCGGTGGTAGAGGACAATCAGGATAAACAGCTCTTGACACCCGCTATGGCTGTGAACCATTTAAGACCATGAAACATTACTGTGTCCATGGCACAAGCAAGGCTTTAACAAAGGAACTCTTACATGGAGACAGGCGGCATACATCTAGTAACACCCTTTCGACTTTCAGTGGCGTCTTAACTGAATCATATTTATTAAAAAAACAAACAAAAAAAACAACTGAGTTCTCATACTAAAATAAAAATTCACCCACACAGTCTTTAATGTTCAAACAAAAACCCAAAGTGAGGCCAAAACATTTCATGAACTGAAGGGAACCCACAGTCCCTGGGAATATAAGAAATCCCTCTTTGGTAAGAATCAAGTTGATCAGTTCCTCTCACATTCCAATATACAGTCAGGAAATCAAAACTGCAGGAACAGTCCCGAAGTTCTGGTGTGAGAGTAGAATTTCCTGCAGGCAAAGACCCATGGTCCACTGTCTACTGCCACAGTCTGGGCAACTTCTTTAGCTCTGTAACTCTTCCGAACCTGCAATCATGATGAAGAGCTCAGGGCAGCAGGAGGGCCGAGAAAAAGCCGAGAAAAAGCCGAGAAATGGCAGAGGGTGAATGGCAGCTGGACAAGGTAGCCAAGGAGAGGGTCCACAGGTGGACCTGCTGAGCCTTTGGGAAGTTCCTAATCTGCCTGGGTGCCTTGCACTAAGAAATGGAAGTCTCAATTAAGAATGCTACATACAGGCTGGAGAGATCGCTCAGAGGTTATGAGCACTGGCTGGGGATCCTGAGTTCAATTCCCAGTAACCACATGGTGTCTCACAACCATCTATAATGAGATCTGGTGCCCTCTTCTGATGTGTGTATTCATAATAAATAAAGAAATCTTTAAAAAAAAAAAATGCGGGGCTGGAGAGATGGCTCAGAGGTTAAGAGCACAGACTGTTCTTCCAGAGGTCCTGAGTTCAATTCCCAGCAACCACATGGTGGCTCACAACCATCTGTAATGAGATCTGGTGCCCTCTTCTGGCCTGTAGGGACACATGCAGGTAGAACATTGTATGCATAATAGATAAATAAATCTTAAAAAAAAAAAAAAAAAAAAAATGCTACATACGGGAAAAGGCTCGTGTCTTAACAAGACATACACAAACCAGCACTTCCTGTCAGAAACCTTGTCGGACTCTGTGATACAGGAAAGGATGCACTGAGTCTCCATCAGGAGGGTTCTGTGCAGGTGAAACGTCACGCTCCTGTGTAGCATATGAAAAAACGTAACTCCACATAAAACATTTATGCTGTAACTTAGCAATGACGACATGATAACTAGAAAAGGAACCAAGGCAGTCATTACTGCCGTAGCTGGGGCCTGCAGCTTCTGAGTTTCCTCACTGAACAGGAGCGCTGCCATGACCAGAGACTCTAAAGTACCCTATTCCGGAAGGCCACCATGGTCCCCAGTAGGTTGTCAGCACAGCCGACCTCAGTACCTTTCGCAGAAGGAAGGGTTACCACTTCTGAGAAAAGAAGAAGAGTCTCAAATACTTCAAGTCGGGCACGGTGGCTCACACCTTAGTCCAGCACTTGGGAGGCAGGAAGATCAGTTCAAGTTCAAGGCCAGCCTGGGCTATATAAGTCCAAGCCAGCCAGAGGTACCCAGTGAGACACTGTCTCAACAGGGGAGGAAGGATGAGGTGGCAGCTGCCATATTCAATCACTTACATTAAGAACGCAGAGGAAGCTATGCTTAGGCACCTTTTAAAACCTGACAAATCATGTGTAACTGATGTAAGATCCTTCAAGTGACAAGAGGTAGGTTCCTTTTGAGAAAGTTAAATGCAGTGTAGCTGGACAGCAGCGATGTGGACTGCTAACCCCCTTCTGCAGGTTTCACTTCCCTTCTCAGAACACTTCTGTGTGTAAATCCTTCCAACTAGACTTCCCCAGGCCTCCCGAGGATTTGCAGAGATGTCATGCAAAAAAAAAAAAAAAAAAAAAAAAAAAATTACTGCTAGCCTCCCTTGAGATAGAAAAGGGACAAAGTGGTGGGAAGCTGCCTCAGGACCCGGGGACAGATCTGCAGGGAGAGCGGAAGGAGCCATGGAGCCCAACTGTAGGCCCCGGGAACTGTGGAGTGTGAGGAGCGAAAGGACACAATTTTACAAACCCGGCAGAGATGGCTGAGGAGTGCCTTGGCCAGAGGTGCTTTGTCACAGGCGGGACTTTTCTGGATCAGAGTTCCCAAAATCCATCCCATGAGTACTCTGTATGTGACTGCAGAGGCAGGGACAGTGACAAAGCTAGACAAAGCCATACAGCACAGAAAGAAGCCAGGCTCTGAACCCTGCTCGGCCCCACATCAAATCTCCTTTCTATAAATGACAGACTTCAAACACCAAAACAAGCAGTTATTCAAGAAATTTTCCCTTTTCATATGCCTTCCTTCAAGATATGCTCTCACTTCAAGAGGAGCCTGAGCTGAGCAGGACTTCATAAACAAATCACAAGTGAGAGAGAAAAACCACATCCAGGGTAAAGTCCCACGCTGAGAACTCTGTTTCAGAGCACTTCCGCCCAACAGACAGCGCCGTATCGGTACTACATCTCCAACAAACCTTCAACAGTGAGCAGAGACAAAGCACATCTGTGGAACACAAGCTCCGAGGACCCTCCAGGACCGGCACAGCGGCACAGCGGCACCTCTCAGACAGCGCTCTGACCAGAGGTAAGCTTCACCAGTGACTTCGTGGTATTCATTATCAGAGGACGCTGTGTTTACGAACAAAATCTCCGTTTCTTCCGATGGCACTGGAGCAACAGGTTACTCTTCTTCCATGGTTGACGCTCGTTTTCAGTATTGTATGTTAATAGTGAGTGTGGAATTTCAGAATTTATATTTTTGAGATTATAATTACGTCATTACTTCCTTCCCTTTCTTCCCTCCAAACCTTTCCACATACACCTCCTTGCTCTTTCAAATTCATGGTCTCTTTCTCATTCTTTGTAGTTACACACACACACACACACACACACACACACACACACACACACACACACACACACATTCATCCTGCTCAGTCTGTTTGTATGCTTTCAGGGCCGGCCATTCAATGTTGGATAACTGGTGTGCCCTTCCCTGGGGAGGATAACCACTGGTGTGCCCTTCCCTGGGGAGGATAACCACTGGTGTGCCCTTCCCTGGGGAGGCCTCTCTCTGACTTTCAGCATAGGAGTTCCAGCAGCTCTCTGTGTAGGCCGAGGCCTCACTGTCTTTCCCCCTCCATTTAGCATCATGTTGATGACATGATACATCACAACATATCTCAATATCTCTGTCATGTGGCTTCAATTATGTCCCGTCACAAATTTAGTTGGTTTAAGAAAAAACTACAGATAATCATGGAATTAAGTTTTTCAAAAGTTAACCTGAAAGCCAGCCAGTTTTTAACACTCACCCTGAACCCTGCAGAACACAGCCTGTAATGGTGATAGCGAGACACAGGCATCGCACTGCAGCAGATGAACAGTAAGACTGGCGATAAGCAGACTACAGAAAAGCAGCCCAGGAGGGAGGGTGAACAGACAGGACGGTCAAGATGGGTTATAAATACGGGTTTCCACAGCACTATCACGGAGGAGGAGGGAAGACCATGACATTTCATTTACTTTGCAATGCTACTGTAAAATCCACGGAGTTAAAATGTTTAAACCTCTAAGTCAGTCTCCTTTGCTTAATGGTATTTAACTTTTCTATGCAGTAATTTTCTCATTGGGTAGAAACTCATATTCTAGTTATATAAATGTTTGGAGGCGCTTTCTAGACAGGGCCTCCTAGCTGGCCTGAACTCCACCTCCTCTGCCTCCTGGGTGCAGGGATCAAAAGCTTCTGCCATTCTCGGCTTCATTGGAATTTCCACACAGGTTTTAGTTATACAGGATTTTATTCCAAAATCACATCTAATCAAACACGTGATAGACAGCAAAGGGAGGGAGGGACACACGGACCACGTGCTTGTCCACAGCACTGCTCAGTCTCACCACCTGACCACGGGCTGCTAATCCCCCCTATAGTTTTCACTAAAGAGATATTCAGGGCTGCATTAGACATAAGCACCCTACAAAGTGGCATTTTAAAGAAACTTCTCACATGCCCCCAGGTTCCATCTCTGCATATGAATATTTCTAAAGTCTGCTGGCATAGCAGCCCGGGTGCGGGAATTTCACACTAATTTGTAAACGCTATCAAACTTGACCCAGGTTAGGACTTCGCAGGCCTCCCTCCCTTTGACAGAACTTATGTTCATCCAGGCAGGGCAGGAGTATGGAAGGATCTCGACTAGAAAAACACCCTCAAAACACGGCTTTCTATGTCCCACTGATGCAGCAGCACTCAAATTACAGGACCCTGGTAAACAAAAAACGGCAGCCCCTGCCTCAGGTGCTCCCAACTGCACACCCGCTGCTCTAGGATGCCAGTAGACCACGACACAGAACAGTAGTGAGTCTAGACCTACAACACTCTGAAGAGAGTGCAGGATGACACTGGGAAGAAATGTTCGCAACCTCAAAAGAGAGGGTGTGGGGTCACAGGGAACTACACAGGACCTCACTGACAAGGCAGACACCGGGCACGTCCGACCGTGCGCTAGAGAGGCAGCAGAGGAAGCAGCAGAGCGACCCAAGCTCCTACCTGCTCACACGAGCTACGTATCCAGCTGTTCTGGGTCTCCTGACACATGCTTGGTAAATTATGGTTGTACTTAGTGACTGAAAAGTATCTGAACACTGCTTCTGAGTTATAAAATAAATAGAATAAAAATGATAGAAATGGGCAAGCCATTTTACAAGATTTAAAACCCAGATTGGCCCTTCTCCCATTACTCCAGAGAATTCTTACTGTCTCCTAACTTGATTATTTGGGAACAAGAGAGATGAGCAAGGTCAATGAAACTGGTTGAATCTCCCAGAGCATTATGGTACCTGAGGCCATTTGAACTGAGCAGTACATTATAAAGACTGGGTCTGGGCATGGTCATGCACACCTTTAGTCACAGCACTTGGGAGGCAGAGGCAGGCAGGACGCTGTGAGTTGGAGGCCAGCTTGGTTTAAATAGGGAGCTCCAGGACAGTCAGGGTTATACAGAGAAACGCTGTCTCAAAAAGGCAAGAAAGAAAAAGAGAGAAAGAGAGAGAGACAGACAAGGATTCTTAGCTCAATGGGGTACATAGCATATGTGAGGACCTGTGTTCAATGCCCAGTGCTACAAAAATAAAAACAAAAAGTAAATAATAGCAATAACTTCTAGGGTATGTGTTCTTGAAAAACACTAAGGCATGTACACGGAGTCTTCGATATGAAATGCCCTCAAAATGAAAACTTAAAGAAGCCAGAGATTGTCCAGCATCTGTTTCCAACCAAAGTTCTTACCCTCCTTTTCTTACTAGTCCTTACAGTTCCCGCACATCATGGGCACAGGCCTGCTGTAAGATGACGACCCCCAGCAACCGCCATCAGCTGGTCCTTTCCAACGGCTCGCACCCAGATGAATACAAAATCGCAGCCCTGGTCTTCTACAGCTGCATCTTCCTGATTGGATTATTTGTTAATGTCACTGCATTATGGGTTTTCAGCTGCACGACCAAGAAAAGAACCACAGTAACCATCTACATGATGAATGTCGCACTACTGGACTTAATATTCATACTAAGTCTACCCTTTCGGATGTTTTACTACGCAAAGGGTGAATGGCCATTTGGAGAGTACTTCTGCCACATTCTTGGGGCTCTGGTGGTGTTTTACCCAAGCCTGGCTCTGTGGCTTCTTGCTTTCATTAGTGCTGACAGATACATGGCCATCGTGCAGCCAAAGTACGCCAAGGAGCTGAGGAACACTTGCAAGGCCGTGCTTGCGTGTGTGGGGGTCTGGATAATGACCCTGACAACCACTGTCCCTCTGCTGCTGCTCTATGAAGACCCCGACAAAGCCTCCTCCCCTGCCACCTGCCTCAAGATTTCTGACATTGTCCACTTAAAAGCTGTCAATGTGCTCAACTTCACTCGGCTCCTGCTTTTCTTCCTGACCCCGTTGTTCATCATGATCGGGTGCTATGTGGTCATTATTCACAGCCTCCTCCATGGGCAGACGTCTAAGCTGAAGCCTAAGGTGAAGGAGAAGTCCATCCGGATCATCATCACACTGCTGGTGCAGGTGCTCATCTGCTTCATGCCGTTTCACATCTGTTTCGCCTTCCTGATGCTGCAGGGGGAGGAGACCAGCTACAGCCCCTGGGGAGCCTTCACCACCTTCCTCATGAACCTCAGCACATGTCTCGATGTTGTCCTCTACTACATTGTGTCCAAACAATTCCAGGCTCGAGTCATTAGTGTCATGCTGTACCGCAATTACCTCCGAAGTGTGCGCAGAAAAAGTTTCCGATCCGGCAGTTTACGGTCACTTAGCAACATGAACAGTGAAATGCTATGAGTCAGAGCAGGCAGCCTGTCTTTACTCTCTTTAAAACTCTTTTTCTATCTACTCTTGAGTGAACCAGCATTCTATATTATCCAGTCCCAAAGAAATAATAAAAATAAACTTTAAAACTTCTGTGGCACTTTATTATTCCAGCAACATGACTAAATACTGAGTATTCTGATACGCTCATTTATCTTTAATCTTACAACTTGTATAAAACATGTGCAGGATCCACCTGTGCAACCATGCTTGGGATCCCAGCACTCAGACACAGAGGAAGGCCATCCCAGGCTACATAGTGAGAGTCTGCCTCAAAAAACAATCATAAAAATACAAATAACATGTTCATGAATCACTTGGGGAGGGTCACCCAAATTAGGTTTCATAGTCAAGCCTTATCTGAGCAGGTTAACTGGCTTAACATTTTTTGATTAAATTCTGTAACACAAGTGACTCATGAAAGGGGTAAAAATAAGCTATTGTTCAAAATCATTTGACAGATCTCCCTTATATAGGTCCACACTTGGTCTGAATTCAGTATTCTATGTTCTAAACATCAGCTCTCCAGGTTTCTACACAGGCAACTCTGCTCAACTCACCACAAAGCGTAACTGATGGCAATGGGGAGCTCCAGCCGCCTCCCTATCCTTTTCTTCAGCAGGCAGCTGCTGCTCCCCAAACCCCACTTGCGGCAAGTGTTGGGAAGGTAACTGAGATCCCATTTCTGCCCCAATGAACTGACACATTCCTATGACACAAGATGTTAAGTGGTTAAATAACTTGTTACAATTCCAACAGCTTGCTCTTCTCACACAGTTAAAAAATGCATTATAAATTTTTTCCAAGCTGTGTTAGTTGGGGAATATTAGTTCTGACCCTAGTCTGCCCATTTGATTTCTCCATAAAGAAACGTCTTGTCTAAAAGTAAAGGAACCGAAGAACTATAGACTATAAAATGACTCAACTTACTACTTCCTCTACAAAATCACCTTTATTATTATTCTTTTGTTTTGGGATAAGATGTCACTCTGGATGTCCTGGAACTCAAAGATCCACCTGCTTCTGCCTCCCTTCAGGTCTAGTACCAATTTTTCAACAATAAGCAAAAATGTTTACAAACATGTACCTTCATAACCATAGGATCCAGGAGCAAAGGTGGAGTTCTGATGCAGCTCTCAACAGAGGAAAAAGTCAAGATTTCAGGTTCAAGAGCCAGGTGAGTAAGATCCTTTAACAAATGTGTGTGTGTGTGTGTGTGTGTGTGTGTGTGTGTGTGTGTGTGTGTGTGTGAGAGGGGGGGGGGGTGGGGGAGGAAGGGAGGGAGAGACGGCACCCCTGTAGTTAATCCGTAGTTTAGGATACACATGTGGGGTGTATGGAGTCATGGGGTGGTGGAGCACTAGCCTAGTGCGAGTGAGGAGGCCCCTCATCTGACTCTCAGCCTAGAGGGAAGGGAAAGTCACCTAGGCACAGCTTATTTTCAACTATTCAGACAAATCCACTCTTGGGCAAGTTCTCTGCAAGCTCTTTCCAAAAGGTTTCCTTGAAGAATGTGGTGTAGAAAAGCATAATGCAAGTGCAGACATAAGCAATGAGATGAAATGTGTCCTGTGGTCCTCGGGGAAATTAAATACAATGAAAAACAATTCATGGAAGCATAATTTATTTAGCACTATAATCAGGCGCTCTTTAAAATATATTATATTTAGTTATTGTGCATGTATACATGTGGGCACGTGTGTGCCACACCATGTGTGTAGAAATAACCGTACGGGCCAGTTACTTTCCTCCACCATGTGGGTGCCAGGGATCACACTCAGGCATCAGAGTTGGTAGCAAGTGCCTTTACCCACTGATCAATCTCACCAGCACCAAACACACACTAACATATGGAAAAATTCACATTCAATTATTCTGGAGAGGTTTGATTCTGGAAAACAAACACTCATATACAAATACCAACAACTAATAAACAATAGGTTTATTAGCGCAAACGTGTCAAGCACAAGTTACTAGAACAGCTAACATATTTAGCTTTTAA
Source organism: Peromyscus maniculatus bairdii (assembly GCF_049852395.1). Taxonomy (NCBI): domain Eukaryota; kingdom Metazoa; phylum Chordata; class Mammalia; order Rodentia; family Cricetidae; genus Peromyscus; species Peromyscus maniculatus. The sequence continues at coordinate 119,414,691 of NC_134860.1, read as the reverse complement.
TAATGGAGCTACTTTGAAAACAATGGTTGGTTTTTCTGAGTTAAGTAAGTTGTGAACATCCATTAGGTGTCAGCTGCAGTTTCTGCACAGAGCACTGCACAGAGCACAGACCAGCCTCTGCAGCCATCAACAGCCTTGCCTTAGAGTCTGACTGGAGCGCACGTCAGCAATCACCCTTTCAGTGTCCTTGAGTGTGGTACCAAGTACATGAAGGACCTAGGCTCCTTCTCAAAGACCTAGTCAATAGCACAGAAGGTCAATGAAGACAATTCTGTGACATGAAAATAAGTAAATGCAACAAATATTCACTGAATTAGTAAAACATTTGCTATAACACACACAAAAGGACAAGCAATTCTGCCTAATGGCAAGAGGTAGCCAAGAGCTGGCTGGGGAGGCTGCCACCAGCACCAGATCACAGAGCTCAAGGGAAGAGCGAAACCAAGCACAGGGCTTGCTACACAAGCTGCTGGTCAACCAGCCCCCTTCGCGGCCTGTGCGGTAGAGCGCCTCCAACTGACGAGTGACGAGTGACAAGTGACGAGTGATGATGATGGTCAGATAGAACCCGCGCTCGGAAGCAGCCGAGTCCAGGCATTCTCAATGTCACAGAACTACGAAGCAGCACAGCTGGAACCCAAGGCTGCGATGGCAACGCCCATGCTGCCTGCTCCCCCCACCACTCCAGACAGTGCCTGTGGAGTCTGACCCTCACTCCAAAGAAAATGGAGATTTCGAGGTTTTGGTGTTTTGTTCTTTTTTAAATTCCAGCACAGCTGTGACAGTTGTTTCCATTCTTTAACACTGAGTTTTTATAGCGTGCATGTGTGTGACAGTGTGTGTGAGGATGTGTGTGACTGTGTATGTGAATGTGTGAATGTGTATGTGAGTGTGAATATGTGTGAGTGTGTCAGTACATAAGGATATGTCAGTGTGTGTGAATGTAAGTATGTATGCAAGTGTGTGTGTGTGTGTGTGTGTGTGTGTGTGTGTACATGCAGAGGCTACAGCACACATGTGGAGGTGATAGGACACGCACTTCTCTCCTTCCACCTTTGTGTGAGTTCCAGGGATCTAGTGTTATATTATCCAGTCTCGTTCTTACACCAACTCACCACACACATGCCTCCAAAACTCAGTAGCCTTGGTTCAGAACCCACAGGAGGCCTGGGCAATGCTGCTGAGTTCACAGGAATCCTTCTGCAGCGCCGCACCCTGCTCACCGGAGCAGCAGCCCACACTCACATCTACCACACCGACACACGGTCAACCCAACAAGGCTGTACAGCAGTGAGGACACAGGGTCCTGTATCCCCACCCGGGGAAGACTCAGAACCACCGTCACGGAAACCGCTGAAGGGCACCGTGCATGCCGACTCTAACTTAACAGCAGTTATATATCTTATCTAAAACAGAGATCCAGCCTGCTTTAGAATCAAGGGACCTAATATACCTGACAGTTCTCAAACCCATACTGTAAAATTAGAACAAGGCTAAAGTTAGTGCACACAGAATTTTAAATATCCAGTTTCTCTAATTTTACACCATCGTGCCTCTCAAACACAGGCTCCTATATTTAATTCTGATATGCTTTAGGCCTTTTGCATGTGCTGAAAACTCTGTTCTTGGCTCCCAGTTACTCCACACGCTAGCAGTTTTACTTGAAAGCACGGCTGAGCTGGTCTGTCACTGTAGGAAGCACACAGCTATTATTACCGATGCACTAACTTCGCTCTACCCTTGGTGGAAGTATAGAAATAACCCAAAATTTCTTCAGAAACTCAACTTCATTTATTTTATTATCCAGGTGAATTAAATCTGAATTTTTATGTTTAATTATTTCATAAAATTACAACAGCAAAATATCATTATAAAAATACATAAAACATTCAATTTGAGGAATTCAGGGTGGCTGTAGGTTTATCATCCCAGCACCTAGAAAGCCTGAAGCAGAAGATTCTTTAAACAGAGGCCATTCTGGGCTACATATAAGACACTGTCTCAAACAAAGATTACGAAATAATTTCAAAGCTGAAAGAAAAAAGAAAATACTACGAAACTGATTATTTTAAGAGTATAAGGAATATGTAAGTATACACTGGATTTTCTTGACACACATATATACTATATCTGAAAATATAAAATGTCTTTTTTTAGACAGACTCTCACTCACTATGTAGCCCTGGCTAACCTGAAACTCACTATGTAGAGCAGGCTGGCCTTGAAATCACAGAGATCCACCTGCCTCTGCATCCCAAGTGCCTGGATGAAAGGTGTGGCCACCACAGCCGGCTTAAAAGACCTTTGGTGAAAGCTTGTGAATGACAGTATTTCAAACAGACTTAAGAATCCTAAATAGTCAACTCCAAACTATAAGCTACTTACAATCCAGAAGGCAGATTATTGGCCACAGTGACACCAACCAAATACTGAACGGCTTCCACAAGAATTAGGTCAAACAAGGCTGACAAGACCCAGGAGCCCAGCAAGAAGGACTGAAGAATAAAACAAAAAACAGAAAATGTGTCACCTAAAAATAAACAACAGCTATTTAGTTAGCATGAATTCAAGGGTGTGTGGGAGTTAGGGGGCTAAGGGGACGTGTACACACACACACACATTGTATCTATATATATTACATATATATAGCATATGTATACATATTATATTATTTAGTTTTGTTACTTTCCAAAATTGGGAAATAAACCGTAATTGTTTACATATATGAATTAGTTTCTAGAATTTCTAGACATGCTGAAAAGTGACATTTAATTAAAACATACTGCTAATAAGCAGCACATATACTATTAAGCCAAATATGTGACCAGAATTTTATTAACTAAAGTTTTATTAAAATTTTCATTTACTGGCGCACACACAATGTTGTGTATTACCATCACCATCATTTCATTATTTTTTCATGCTATTGGCTTAAATTTAAATTTTTTCTTTCGTTAATGTTGAAGCCACAAATCAGATTTAGAATCATGTTTTTTAAGAGATAATTATAAATAATGCACTGAATTTTAAAAAATGGAAGACATTTTAAAATAAGGGGCCAGAACAGTGTTGCATACCTGTAATCCCAGCTATTCTGGGACCTGAATAGGTGGGTTAAAAACCAGAGGCCAACTTGGGAAAGTAGGCAAGACTTTACTTCAGAGTTTGAACACTAAAATGTAGGCTGGAGATGTAGCAGGTGGAGAGCCTAGGAAGCACCAGACATGCAAATACAGAGCACAGGCAAGGGCACGTCACTCGGGAACCTCAGCACAGAAGGCTAAACATCAAATAACTTACTGCAAACTTCCTGCTCCCATATCTTCTTTCAAATATTCTGAAGTTATAAATAAGAAGACTACTGCAGAAAGTATCTTTCAAGTCAAGGCAAACTATTCTTCCGCATATCAGCCTCCAAACCTAGACAGGGATAAAAACAGCAGCGAGTGAGTGAGGTCTGCCCAGGCCCCTGCCACGCGCTGACCGGTTCAAGGTCTCAGCACTCACTACGCACACTCAAAGGTCAACTCAGCATGCCTAACGTCAAAGCGCATCCTAGATTCCCTGAAATGCTAAGAAGTCTCTTTGCTTACTATAATAAGACGCATCCTGTGAAGGCAGCAAAGGACTCCTTGAGAAAACCTCAGTGGTCGGGGCACCTGCTGCCAAGCCTGACACCAAGGGTTCAAGCCCCAGAACCCACACCTTAATGGAAGGAGACAACTGACCCCACGGAGTTGTCCTCTGACCCGCACACGAGGCACCACGGTGTGCTCACCACACACACACACACACACACACACACACACGGAATCAGCTGAAATAAAAGACTAATGAGGGTTCATTTATTATGTTCACACTGCTGGATTTAAAAGCAAAGGTGTGGCGATCTGAGTAAGAGTTCAAATCATCTGAGCTTCATCACCAGAGAACCATACAGACGGCAAGTTTGGGGAATGAAAATGTTACCAGCTTTGAAAATCCATCTTCTGCTTGGGAGAAAAACAAAGAAACACATAAAGAAGACGCTGCTTTCCAAAGGCCTGTTGTGAGCCCTCAGCACTTTTCCAATGTGAACGATCCTGACGGTATCTGCAACCCACTGATGTCATCTCCCTTCAGTCAGAACAAATGAATGCTGTGCAGCCTCTGACTGATTGTGCAACAACACAAGATTAAATTCGCCATGTTAACTATCTTCCAATACATGACTCAGTGTCGCCAAGTGTTGCGTGGTATTTCGTTTGTGTTCTGACAAATAAGTTTGCTTGGAGTCAGTGGGCGGAGCTAGCCACTTGTTAACCATAGAGGTTCGGAGGTCTGTACAAAGAGGAAACAGGAAGTGATAAGGTGAGGTGGAGGAATGGAAGAGGAAGGAAGCAACTATGGTTGCTCTCCTGCTTCTCTGATCTTTCAGGTTTTACCCTGATATCTGACTCCTGGTTTTTATTGATAAGATTAATTAGATCTACACTTCAGTTAAGTACCTCCAGTGGTGTGCATTTTCCTATTATCCTAAGTGCTGCACCATGAAACATTAACCTGCCGTCCCTTCCCATGGCCCTTGGTGACCTATGTCCAACTTTCTGTCTATGAATTTGCCCGTGCTGGGCACAGCATGAGTGGGGTCACATGGTATCTGTCCTCTCATTAACCTGGGAATAGTATTTTCAAGGTTCATAGTAAAGCATGTATCGGAGTCTCATTCTCTTACTGCTGAATATTACTACAATGCCTCCATGCACAACGTTCTATGTGTTCATCTGTCAACTGATGGACACAGGGATGTTCTACCATGAACAATATCGCTAGGAACAGTGGTAATACCCACCCCAAGATCGTGAAAAAGAGGCAAATGAAGTCACATGGCCTCTTCCCCCACCAAACAAAGTAACAGCACATCTGCCCTGCCAGAGCAGCCCACAGCTGTCTCTGCTCCAAGCAAGAAGCCAGGCAGAATTTCCATCACCAGTGAACTCCAAACTCTCACAGTACTGGACTGACCCAAGGAGGGCCACGAGTCTCACTTACCTGTCTACTAGCTGAACCGTCAGCACCGGGAAGTCTCTGACCAAGAGGAAAAGGCCCACGGTAGGGCAGGAATCCCACCACAGGCAGCTGTGGCACAGAGCCTGCAGGTACACCACAACTGCGCCAGAACCACAGTGCAGCTCAAGGCCAGCAAAGACTAGCCAGGGCAAGCGGGCTCACGAGGCTGCTGGGTACCCAACTCTGTAACACGGTGATGCCTGCCATCAATGCACAGCAGCTAACAGATCACTCCACTCTGTGGTCAGAGCATCCTGACAGCCACCAGGAAAATCTGAGGAGTATGAAAATTAATACTTTCCTAACATGCACTGAATTCTGTCCTCAGAACTCTGATGGTTTGGCTCTCCTGTGGTTAATGTCAAATAAAGCTGGTAACTAGTCTCAAATAAGTCAGGTTTATTGCCATCCTCAAGGTCATGATGCTTAGGACGTGATACAGGGACACCTATCATCTGACCCTGTGACAGGGTGAATACCCTATCATCCAGTCAGTTCTCCTGCGACACCTGCGGGACAGACCAGAGGGGCTGAACTTCACTGGGCACCGGGAGCAAAGCATCTGTCTTCACTCCGAATTCAGCTGCCCTTCCTTCAGACAACTAAAAACACCCCCGACCTCCCTGGAGTTACTCCATCCTGCCTTGGTCTCCTCTTGTTTATCATCACCTGAGGATCTAGTGTACACGCGGTACCTCAAAGGTCCATGCTCTTATGTGTGTGTTTAGAATTCCCAGGGCAGAAGTGAAACTCCTCACTGCTCCGAAGCACTTCCTGTGAATACACCCATACACCTCAGAAGCAGATACCCGTGAACTGTGTAGGTGAGCCACATGAAACCCAGAAATTGGGTTCTCCTTCCAGAAGTTCTCAAGTCTCAAGGCCAACCTCACACGTGCTACTCCTGCGTCTTCTGCAGGAGTAGCGCATGCTCTTAACCATGAGGCCATCTCTCCAGCCGCCCCCACCCCTCCCAAGCCTTCCTTACTCAGCTGGTCTCGGGTGAGGTTCTAAGTGTTTTAACATAGATATGTGTGTGTTCCGTGTGTGTGTGTGATGTGCACATATAAATCTAAGTGTGTTGTTTTTTGTTAAGTCAAAGGTGAGAGGCACCACCACACCACAGACAATGACACAATCCGGAAGCAGTGACACAGGAATAACAGGACACTCCCAGGGACTCGGTGACTCCAATGTGAGCAAGGTCATAGTCCCATCACAGTGGAGGAAGGGCATCAGTGAGCTGAGACGAAAGTCTATGCTCAGGGTGGCAAAAGTGGCTGCCAGGGCACCCACACAACTGGTACTAACACTCTGACCCACACACAAGACCCACGCATCAATCTGGAAAGCAGAGCTCTGTTCTTTCCTCTTGGTTTAACTCCCTTCATAGAAGCATCATTCAGTGTGTCACAGACAAACGAGCCTGAACCAGCTCATCAAATACACAGGCTGAGCCTGTTTTTTGAAAATGTTAGCTGTGCCTACATAAAGAAGTTAGCAGGGGTCAGAGGATAACTTATGGGAGTGGGTTCTGTCCTTCCACCACGTGGGTCCCAGTGACTGAACTCAGGTCCTCATACTTGGTGGCACGTGCCTTTAACGACAGAGCCACCCACTAGCCCCAAAATTCTCTTGAAAGTATAAACTGCATTTCCAATGAGTAAAACCTGAAATATAAACTTTGGAGTTCAGTAAAAGGTAACACTGCAATTTCTCCATTATAATCTGCATTACTGAAGATATCAGAAAATATAACTAGAAATGTGCTTGTCGATGCAGTATTTATAATACTCATTACAAATTTAGGGCTTTGTGCTCAGCCCTCAGTGAGGTATCTACGTCACACGCCATCCTCCTAAGGCTGAGGTAACACTGTCAAAGAGGGAGCTGGAAGACTGTATGAGCCCGGACTTGGGGAGAACCGCCGGGAAACCATGTCTCCTGGACACTTCAAGGCTGTGGCGGCCCGAACAAAACCTGGATGGAGAGGGGCTGATGAGCCCCAGCCCTGGTGGAGGCGCTATCAGCAGTTGATGGCTGTTGATAGTTTTTCTTCAGAGGTGTGACCCCGATGGGTTGGCCATTTGCCTGTGCTCTAGTGAATGGTCCTACCTCCATGTGCAGTTAATTATTAGTATTAATAATTAAAGAGACAGACCCATAGGACTGGGTCTGGAAGGAGTTAGGGTAGATGTAATCAAAATACAAGAACATTCTTAAAGAACAACTTTAAAATACTAGTTTTGAAACTTTGGGGGTTTGAAACTGACGAAGGAAGAAGAGACTGGTCTAGAAGAACACCCCTCTCCTCCCAGAGGCAAAGGAGTAGGCGCCTACCTGGAAGTCGCTCTTGACAGCATGGAGGTCATACGCGAAGAGCTTCTGACAGTGGGGCAGCAAGAGGGTCAGCAGAAGGGACAGGGCACTGGGGACCAGCAGAAGGCTCTTGGACAGCGGTGCCTTGTCTAGGAAGGAGAAAACACATCCTTGACTGGAGCTTAAAAACAAACACAAACAGAAACCCACACGGACGAAAAGCAGGATAACTGTCCTGAATGAGAAGGAAGCCTGAGTCCAGAAGCTCTGGCGTTTAGCTCTTACTAAAACATCCACCAGCAGTAATGGCGGAGACAGAGAGCAGGCCCGACCCTCTGGAAAGGCTTCACTGTCCGCTGGCTCTTAGAGGACCAGCCGCGGTCAATACCCAGTAGCCTCCAGACAGCACCTGGTAGGAAACAGCAACTGCAAGTGTGAAGTACCTTGCAGCAGTCAGCACCTGAGGGTGACGGAGATTCACACGGTGGTTTGGAAATTTCTCAAAGGTGTGTAAGTGCTAACACTGCTCACTGCAGTGGTCTCCTGAGGTTTTCCACAATGAACACGGGAGGAACCCAGTCCAGTTTTCCACTGGGGCTCCTGGGACCTCCGCAGCCATCAGCCTGGGGGGCACTTGTTACCAAGGCTACAGGCGACCAGCACGTGACTGTGGTGACAAGAACTGAGACGTTCCAGAAGACTAGCTGCAGGTAAACGTCTTCTTCCCATGACAACCCCCCAGGCATATCCCATGATACTGAAGTCACAGGGAATGAAAAGCACTGGAAACTCAGCCAGGTGTATGGCAATTCACAAGTTCTTAGAAACGCAACAGAGCAGCGCTTCTCAAACCACTCAAAATGTTTTTGCAGGAAACAAAGCACTTTAGCACTCAATGTCTCTAATATTTTTCATAAGCTATAATGTATTAGAGATTAGTTTTACTATTTTTCATTTCCCTGTACTTTTATAACTGTAAATTACAAGACATGTGGGGAGGGGTTATACACACTGAATGCATGGAGGTCAGAAGACAACCTGTGATCGTGGGTTCTCTCCAGGCACCATGTGGGTCCCAGGGATTGAACCCAGGTCATCACAGTTGGAGATAAGAGCTTTAGTGGCAGGGACATCTCACTAGCCCAAAAGACTACTTTTTCAAGTTAAAATTACATATATTTACAACAATAAATTGTGTGATCTCTATGTGATATATGTGGGGGTCCTCTCCCACACATGTACATGTGGGGCCCGGGGTCGTCCCCCTCTGTTGCTCCTCACCGTCCCCGGAGCTTGTGTGCCCCGTTCCAGGCATGCACATGGGGGTCAGGGGCCGCCCTCCTCTATTACCCGGTCCCACGGTCCCACTAGACCTGAAGCTTGCCATCTGCACTAGACGATTGGCTAACAAGCCCCAGGACCCATCTGCCTCGACCCCACCCCTAGCCTGGAGCTACAGCAGCATACGCCCACGGCTAGCTTTTCCCTGGGAACCAAGGATCTAAACTGTGGTCTTCAGTCACGTACACAGGACTTGACTCACTGAACCTGCCCCTCAACACAAACACTTGAAAGATCATAAAGACAACACAATTTTCACCTGGTGTCAGCTAATAAGGCCCTGCAGTCCCAAGGGCTGCACAACTGTACATCTTCTTTCTTTATACAGCACCGGTACACCCCCACTTCCCATCACCTCCTAGGGAGAATGATAACCTCGCCCTTGTTCCTCAGCCCACCACACTCGGCCCACCTGCCTCCAATCCTAACTGCCCGTCCCCTGCTCTGAGGGTCCTCTGTGTGCACCTCACTTCTTCCACTGCGTCCCCTGCCCAAGGGAGGCAGCCTAGGCAGTGTCCCCACTCTGTGGTACTCAGGGTTCCCTTCAGTTCTGCCTCAGGAAGGACATCAGGAGGGAGGCCACAGGCCTCAGACAGAGGACATTCCTAGCTCGCCAATGGCAAGGCCACAGGAGACATCACTGAGGGGCCCTTTCAGATTCTGTATCTTAATCATAAGAAACCCCCAGCGGGTGGACTTATCCGTTACAGTTTGTGGTTATGGTGTCTGTGCGAGTGTACAGAAATAGCCCAGCTATTTCCTCCAGGGTTAGGCCCTGCACACATCTACACCGGAACCACCATACAGTGTTGCACTCTCTTCACCAAGGCTTGCCAGATCCCAAGGCTGACTGCAGTGGGTGGCTGTTAAAGCTGTTACAGCCACCCACTGCACCTGGCAGAGCACCCTACTGCCTGGGCCTCAACAGGACACAGGGCCCCGTGGCTGTGAGCACGGCCAGCCTTAGATTAGCTTGAGCCATGGAAGTCTCAGCTCTTCTTGCCTGTGGAATGAGAACCTACCTGCAGTGTCAGAATCCATGAGGGCTTGGTGGTGGGGCACTTGCCCAGCACCCCGAGCCTTGGGTTTGATCCCCAGCGCTACCCCTCCCCACAGTCCCTAAAAAAGCTCAGTGAAGAGCAAACCTAACCATGTCAGCCCCACTGGTGGGTGGGTTTCTCTCCTAGTCCAGATGAGCTCCCTCGTTACTGTGACAGGACCAGGGGGGAGCGGGGGTCTTGTAAGTACACCCTGAGAGGAGAGCAAGCCCTCCTTCCGCTTTTACCTGTCCCTGTGACAGACAGCCACACCTGCTCGTCACCTCCTGAACAACCTGACCAGAGAAAACCACACAAATGAACTTCGAACTCCTGGGCCCAAGTCTCACGCTGGCACCGCACGCTCCCTGACCAGCAATCCCAGCGCTGCTCCCCAGAACCCTGCCCGGCCTGCCTATCTCCTCCTCCTCTCCAGAACCCTGCCATGCCTGCCTATCTCCTCCCTCCTCCCCATTCCACTCTGCCGATGACTAACTCAGCGGGCTGCCTTGGTTGTCTCCCTAACCCCTCTCTAAAATCACTAAGCACTTACTCTAACCATGAATGATCCTCAGCCCTGGGGTTCAGCAGGGATGTCAGGACAAAGGTAGACATATGCGTCAGGTTGAAACAAACGCTGCTGCTCACTGTGAACCCCGGGGCTTCTCAGACACAGGAGGCGCTGCTAATCCCCGCTGGCATTAGGGGGGCAATGGGGCCTGCTCAGGCCAAGAAAACCTAAGGTAATGTCACTTCCAGACAGACCTTAGAGCTGTGACTCATTCATGCTCTTTCCCTTTACCAGAGTTCAAGATGGTAGCCACTCTGTCATCCAGATGTTTCCAGCTGAAGACAGTGAGCATGGACACCCCCAACCCCCAGGTGATTCTCTACAGCGCTGGGAAGCAAGGCTTGTTCTTGTACAGCAGGTCTGATGCTCACCTAAGGTGCTTACTGGGTAAAGAGCTGGTGGAGGAGGCAGCCTTCCTACACAGGGCAGCCAGGGAAGCCTTGCTCAGAGGTAAGATCTGGACAGAGACCCTAGCGAGCAGGCCTTGCACTATCTGAGGGAAGGGGCTCAACCAAAGGAACATAATGCATCCAGGCTCTAAGAAGAACCATATTCAACAGGCAATGGGACCATCCACACAGCAGGAGTCCAAGGCACACAGGTGGGTGCTAGGGCCAAGGGGTAGGGGGGTCAGGCACAGCACACAGGTGGGTGCTAAGGCCACTTAATTCAATCATGAAAGGGAAAGGAATTCTGATCCATGTGTGCTACAATATTGGTGAACCTGAGGACACGGAGCTAAGAGAAATACGCCTGTCACAAGAGGACAAATATCCACAGTTCCCTTTATATGTGTGGCATCTAGAATTGCGAAATTCACAAAATCAGAGAGTAAAACGGCGGTTGACAGAGGCAGTTGGCGCTACAACCAGGGAGTTGCTTAATAACACAGTTAGAGTTCTAAGAGGTAAAAAGAGCTCTGGAGGTTTTCACACAAAAATATGGATGGACCGCATACCGCTGATATGTGCACTTGAACATGGGTAAGGCTACACAAGGTATGGTATACGTCACTGATTTATTAAACATCACAAGAGGGGCTGGAGAGATGGGTCAGTGGTTAAGGACACTGGCTTCTTCTAGGGGACCCAGATTCGATTCCCAGCACCCACACAGTGGCTCACAACCGTCTATAACTTTAGTTCCAGCAGATGAGTCCTCCTGGCCTCCATGGGTACTGCATGCAATCAGTACACAGACATACATGCAGGCAAAACAACCATACACAGAAAATTGTTTTTAAAAATCAGAAGTGACCACCTAAGTTTGAGCCCCAAGATCCAAGTAAAGACAGAAGGAAAGAACCGACTCTACAAAGCTGTACGACCTCCACAAGCATGCCATGACAAACACACTCCAAACCCCACAAAAATGAACAAAATACTTACTAAAAGAATTTATTCTTTTTTATATAACCATTTCAATTTTATCCAGGACAGGTGGGGATATAAAGCTAGTCAGGGCAGTCTACCATATTAATAGGTTAAAGGAAAATGTACTGTGTGATGTTTTTCATAAATTTCAAAAAGTAAAATTTATTGTTTCCCTTTTTTTTCCTTCTATTTTGGTTTTTCGAGACAGAGTTTCTCTGGAACTCACTCTGTAGACCAGGCTGGCCTTGAACCAGAAATCTGCCTCTCTCTGCCTCCCAAATACTGGGATTAAAGGTGTGTGCCACCACCACAACCTGGCTTCAAAAAGTAAAATTTAAATAAAATATGCTTTAAAAAAATAAGCTGCCCCTGGTCTAGCTCACGACCTCTCGCTCTAACCAACACTTGCTAGCACTGTTTAATCTTCCGCCTTGCTCCTGGCATTCTTCTCTACAGCAGGGCCTTTGGCACCTCCTACCCACCTCTCCAAACATTCTTCCCACGTGGGAGCTCACTCTCCCCCAGCCCTCACTCCAGAGTGTCCCTCGGCACTGCTCTACTAGTCACAGCGTCCGCCTTCCTCCTTCACGACTTCAGTCTCACTAACCCTCGTCGTCTCCTCAGAACACAAGCTCCATGACCACAGAAGGGTCCTTGCTTGTCTTGTCACGACTCCACCCCCACAGCTCACACCACCGGGCACACATACCCTTTCAGTGCTTGTGGCAGTAAATAAAGGAAGTACATGGCTGAATTCTCAACTCTGTGAAGAAGGCACGACTCTCTTCAAATTGGCACTCTAGGGAAAAAGAGGTTTAGAGAATACCTACTTGTGCGTGGTAACAAACGCCTTAGCTTGGGTGCCCTGAAAGGGAAGGTCAGACAGAGGCTTACAGGCCGGTGGCCTGCACTGGACTGTGACCCCAAGCAGCAAAAGTGAAGGACGAGGGAAGGAAGAGGGAGTCCACACAGCGACCATTACCAAATCCCTGCACCGCCTCTGTTCACCCTCCAGATCAATGGGTCTCTCAACCCTCATCAGAGAACTTCTATTAGCAGTAGAGGGTAATTAACACAAAACCCCACAACTAGCCAAGGTTCAGAGAATAAAAGACTGTAGAATGTTCAGCCCTAAAGGAAACATGTATACATACCCCCCTCAATGCCAAGGCTCGGAGATCACTGAGGAAGAGGAGCGGAGAAAGCGTAGGAGCCAGAGGTGGCGGATGGTGATGGGGAAAACATGTCTTCTGAACACAGCAGAGCAGCTGTACACTGAACTCAGAGTTTGTGACAGCAAGCCTAAGCCAAACCAAATCCCAGTAACGGAGAGGAACTGGGCTCACAATCCCACCCGCTAGCAACTGTGAGCTGCTGAGGGGAGAGGCAGTACAGCCCTGGTGTGCAGCTCCAGCACAAAACTCCAAGAAGGTTTTAGCAGCACAACTACCCTGAAGAGTTTTGTTGCTGTTGATCTTTTTAAAGGTCACAAAGCTGGGTGGGTAAGGAAGAGAAGTGTGTCTGGGAAAAGCTGAGAGGTGATTATGACCAAAACACACTGTCCAAAACTCTCAAAGAATGAGCCATCTTTTTAAGACCACATTATCAGGTTGGCTCCCTCCAAAGCGACACATCAGCAAGACTTTCCAAGAGCCCGACAAAGGCATCTGGATCTACCACCCAGGAAGGGCGAGAACTAGACTGGCTTCCAGTGGGTGGGAAAGCCATCCTGGAGGACGGAAGAAGCAAGCATGATCAAGCTTACCAAACGGCACTCCAGGGACAGACGGGATGAGCACAGAGAGGAGGCTGAGCACACAGAAAAGATGCACAAGATGGATCTGACAGCGCCTAGCAGTGGCATCCAGTGGAACCCAGATTCAAACCCTGGCAATCTGATACTGATACAGCCATATCCTGTGTTACAGACCATACAGCATAGCATACATACCATACCATACATAACCACAGTCCACTGGTACTCTCACCTTGCTGCTGACAAAGCGAAAGACATAAACTGTCACAAAAAGCACTAACACATTACCATGGTGCTTGTCAATGACAAGTAAATGCAACTCTGAATGCAGACAGCAAAAAGAGTACAGTCTGTGGAAAGTCCAAATAACAGTGTGATGGATACTTACTAATGCTCAAGTTATCAAAACTAAGTTGTACGACCATGTTGTTGATATGAAACGCACCCCAAAGGCTGTTGAAAGACTGGTCCCTAGAGCAGCAGTGCGAGGTGGCTGGATGATAATGGGACTAATTGCCACCACTGGATTGATTCAGAGCTGAACAGCCTGTTGTGGAGATGGCCCCTAGTCCTCCTGCTGTGGAATATTAGTTGAAGATGTGTTACATTCATTTATGCTGTGGAATATTTGTTTAATGATTCAAAGATGTGCTGCATTCCTTTACGTTGCATTTGTTTAACTCTGTGAAGCTGTGTTACTGTGCCTGTCTAAAACACCTGACTGGTGTAATAAAGAGCTGAACAGCCCATAACTAAGCAGGAGAGAGAAACAGGCGGGGCTGCCAGGCAGAGAGAATAAATAGGAGGAGAAATCTAGGCTCAGAAAAGAGAGGAGCGAGAAAAAGAAGGAGAGGAGGGTGGCAGGAGCCAGCCATGGAGTAAGAAGGGAAGAGGTGTGTGGAATAGAGACAGGTAGGAGCCCAGAGGGAAACATGGACTGCATCATTTAAGTCAGAAAAGCTGGCTAGAAAAGCCACGCTAAGGCCAGGCATTCAGTAAGAGTAAATCTCTGTATTTATTTGGGAGCAGGGTGGCAGGCCCCCAAAGAGTAAATAACAACCAACTACATCCTCCATCTCTTCTCTTCCTCTCTCTCTCCCTCCCCTTCTTCCCCCCCCCCCCCACTTTATACTTCTCTCTCTCCATCCTTCCACCCATCATTCCTGGCCACCATGAAGCAAGCTCCTCCTCCATCACACATTCTCCCCACCATGGTACTGACTCACATAGCCCGAGGGCAACAGAACCAGCTAACCATGGATTCACATTTCTAACGCCACGATCTGAGGGAAATCTTTCCACATTGAAACTGTTCTTCCCTGCCACTAGGGTGGTAAGCTCACATACATATACATATACATAGTCATTCATTCATTCATTCACTCTCTCTCTCTGACTCAGACACACACACTATCTCTCACACAGTCTCACACACACATTCTCTCCCATATTCTCTCTCTCACACACACACACACTGAGGATTCAGGCCACAGCAATTACCATGGATATACACAACAACTTTATCACAAAGATACTCTTCTAGCATTGTCTATATTACTGTGAAAATAGTATCTATAAATACCCAAAGGGAAAAGAGAAAAATTAAATTATGTTCTATGTGTAAGACAGAATAATATTCAACACTAAGAAATAGGTAGTATAAAAATACTTCAAGCCTTAAAAAGATGTTCCTAAAAATAATGTTAGTGGCATTATAATACAATAGTTTAAAAAAACAAAACAAAACATAAATAGATGTTTTGTAAAGCATGTATCAATGTAACAATGATAATCATGCTCTATTCATGAGATGTTTTGCTTTTTACACAAATCTATTTTAATGGAAAATTCATTTTTAACTAGTTACTTATTCAAGGAAAAGTTCACCATATCCTCATACTCAGAGCTCAGGCAAGTCACTAGCCAACTTCCTGTCTGTGAGTGGGGTCAGGAAGTAGTTCGCACACCAGAGCCCAAGCAGTAAACAAATGCGCTTTGAAAAGTCGTTCCTCTGACAGACATCTCCTCCCTCTGAAGATGGGCAGCTATGACTGAACGAGCAGGCGATGCACTAATCTAAAAGTCAAAGGAGACCATCTCCGGCAAGCGTGGTACAAAACAGCAGGTTAAGGTTTCTTAGGGGTCACTTAGCTCCCACTTCTCTTTGGTGTGACCAAAGTTACCACCACTATTTGTGGCAATTAATACCACTTAGGCTTAGGTGGCTGTGGCCATAAAATAATGACTATAATGACTCCATTTCAGGTGGATTATCCCATATCCGACACTGTCCTGATAAAAGGCCTCCCGTGTCTCCTGAGTCCTTATTGTCTGGAGGTAGGAATTCACCGTTCACAGACTTTAGGTAAAGAAATGGGCTGGAAGATTAAATACCTTACCTCAGGTCACAGCTTTATAGTAAAGGGGCTGCTATTTGAACCAGTTCTGCCTTACTATAAAAAACTTTTTCTAGTATCTACTGAGAAAAATATACTTTATATATTTACTATCTTACACTTAAAGTAAAACTTTGATCTTCAAAAAGTCAAACATAGCTCAAACGACTCATAAATTCCACTCCCAGACATATATCCAGGAAAAGCGAAAACAGGACCTCAAACAGAAGCTTACATATGGATGTTTAAAGTGGTATTATCACAGCAGGTAAACCACAGCCGAGTGACCACCAACAAATGAAAAGATAAACAAAACATATTTCACATAATGGAATATTGTCTGTGGGAGAAGAATGGCATCCTGGTGCCTGCTACATGTCATGGGCAAACCTCACAGCAAAATAATACAAATACAGCAACGTCAGTGAGCAAATACTTTAAAAGGCTGGAAGGAGAATCTTGCTGTGTGAATTTTCCCTGAATATTTTGAGCACTGAAGACACTAACCACAGGTTTTGCTCAACTGTCTGGGCTGTTACAGAAGGATGCTCGCTGCAGACACAATGCAGGAGCAGCAACCTGGTAACTCCATCTGCCCCCACATGTCTGGCCTGCAAAAGTACAGGTCAAAAACCCAGTGTGGTTGACACCCTTCAAGCAGGGGCCACCATACCCCGCCACGAACACTCATCTTCCCATTAATGACTGTTTAACTAGTTGGTAAAGTTCTCGGGGTTCCCACAAAGAAAGGGATCACATAGTATTTCATGAAGTAACTTCCTCACAGCTTTATTATGAGAAGGGACTAAACAAGCCAAGGGTGAAGTTCACAAAAGCACAGTAAAGCCACACACTGGGAGAGGTGCCCTCAGCTTCCTCCTCCATTTAGTCCCCAGGCCACTAGGCTTCCTGGGCAGACTCCTAAGGGACTTGTCTTGGGGACCACACTGCAGTGTGATGAACAAGTGCTTCTGGCGACCATCTCCACGAAGTCTCTGTAAGACTGCCCAGGGCCAAAGGGTCCCAGTTCATAACTGTGACACCCATTTCCCAGACTGGTTAGAGGTTCAAAACAAAACAAAACTAAAAGCCACCCATGAATGGTCTTTTGTCCCTTATCCCCTGGGGAGAATTCAGTGACCCCAGGCACCTGCCTCATTGACTGCTCCTTACACAAGAGCCCAGGCAGTCAGGCAGAACGCCTGTCTCACGAGGAGAGCGACAGACGCCTGTTGCTGTGGCAGTGGTCGTGAAGTGTCCTGGGAAAACAAACAGAAGAAAGTGCCAACAAGGTTCGAGAGTGGGAAAACCAGGAACAAGGACTTGCCCTCAAAAGGTGTCTATCTAAAACATGTTGACAGATGAGTTGAGAGCAGTAGCAATCAAATGTAAAAGCATGTTCTGAAAGAGCACTGAGGGCTGAGGCTGGCCCCAGGTCATAGAAAAGTGTATCAAGTCTGCACAGCACCAGCACCGACATCTTACTTAGTGTTACCACTGTGCTCAACTTGGGTTTATCCGCACTAGAGAGATTTAATGGAAACACTAACCCTTCGCCAATCAGAAAAGCAGTGACTGTTAAAAGTGCTGATTAGATGAGAAACACAGTTACAATGACGTAACTGTACAGTGAAAGGGTACGGCCACTCCTGTTTCTAAGCACAGGGTAAGCCCTTCTACAGCAGAAACAACTCTGAAAGCTGAGTCAAGATGCTTATGAAAAAAACCTGTACAATAAACTGTAAGGGATAAGAAAACATAATTCCAAAATGTGGAAATCTGAGGTAGGTGACAAAAAAATGAATTGTTTTTAGAGTCTGAGCCCAGGCATGCTTAGTGGCCCAGCAAGTCCATGCCAAGCAGCAGCACACACTCGGAAGACCCAGTTGCCACGCCACAATGCCAGGTCACTCACCTCAGAAAAAACTGAAATCTGGACACTTGTGAGTCCCAAATACCTCAACCTCTTCCCACAGCCTTCCATGTCACAGAGACCTGGAGCCCGCGCATCTCCCCACCCGGCAAGAACCCCCACCCCGTCCATGAGAATGCTATGGATAACAAGCTGGGGACACGCCAGGTATAAATCCGGGCATTCAAAGACTCAGCATCTCACCCCCAAAAAGAAGGCCAGGCAAAAAGGCCAGAGCTACAAGGGCATGCTAGGACATCAGAGGAGAGAAGCAGACGGTATGCGTGCATCCTGAGGCTGTCCGTGTGGCCCACGCTGGCCCACTTGGAAAGACACAAGTGAAGCACACACCTACAGAGCCTGAGCCGGACTTTGGAGGCCTGGCTTCTCTGGTGAAGTCTGGGCTTCTATGTGACCTCCCCGGGCCTCACTAGTCTGTGAGCTGAGGAAAGAAAAGGTCCACTCAAACCTCAAACACTAAAACCAAGTCCAAAGAAGCAAAGAGCAAATAAAAGCAAGGAAACCAGAAGAGAGGGAAACCAAATTCCAGCCTAAGAGAGTGGAAGGGGGCCCCGTCAGCTCCTCCTCCTGTCCAGTTGTTCTGAGATGACAACCCTCCAGACACCAGAGAAGTGTATCCTTTCAAATGAAGCCAGGGCACCCAGGGAGGCTCTGGGAAGGAACATGAGCAATCATGATGCACAGCACCCCCACACTGCATTCCACCCCACAGACGCACGGGAGTGTCCACTCTGTTCTGGAACCTTCTACTCTATTAGCTACAAGTTCCCACACTATAATTTGCATGCATAAATTTTAAAGAAAAGTCTATCACTACAATAAAAAATGTCACTTGGTAATTGGAGATGATAACTGTAAAAATAAACACAGTTCTAACAAAACAGTCACTCCATTCTACTAATTTTATTGTTGGCTGAAAACTCTCAGCCTGCCTCCTGTCCTCTGTTACGGTGGGAAACTGGTCTACTAGACAGGTATTTATAAGAACACTCTGAGACTTTTCCCTTTAATATAGCTGTGACTAAGGAGGACCAACACTGTTTAAAGTTACCTCTAGCAGCAGCAATGCCACTGAGAGCATCAGTGGGCCACTTGGGCCGTCCATAAAACCCTCCCCAAGCCGACTCCCACATTCTTTCCCACAGACAGCCTCTCTGGAAAGAAGGCTTGGCCAGCAAGTAAAATCCGACAGCCTAATACGACAGAAGCAGCACACACAGGGCCGGATGTCTCAAAGGAGAGAGAGCTTGGGGGACCTTCGAAGTGCAGCAGGGTGCCAGGGAAACAAAACAAACAAAAAGTGCCAAGAAAGGCGATGCACGGATCAAGGAGCAGCAGCAGAGGAGGACGGATCTGAGGCAGTGTAGAAAAGGAGACTGCTGGAATCCTTACACGGTGGCTTGCACAGCAAATACACAACCATAGGGATGTAAGAACAGCCAACGACTTCTCTTCCATATAAAAATCAACCCACAGACAAATCGAGGAAGGCTTGCTATCAGACCATATTGAAAACACAGGGCCATACCTGACACAATTACGAATTTGTTCCTGGGCTAATTTCTTTTTTTGTTTATTTTTGAGACAGAGTCTCACTGTATAGTCCTGGCAGGCCTGGAACTCACAATAGGCTCATTGCTCATTTTTATAGTGAAATCCACTGAATATGCCAAAAATTGATCAATTAAAAAATATTTGGGGCCAGGCAGTGGTGGCATACGCCTTTAATCCCAGCACTCAGGAGGCAGAACCAGGCAGATCTCTGTGAGTTCAAGGCCAGCCTGGTCTACACAGCGAGATCCAGTTCAGGCACCAAAACGACACAGAGAAACCCTGTCTCAAAAAACCAAAAAAAAAGGTGTATTCTTTGAAATTATAAAAATACGTGAACTACAAAAATCAAAACTGTAAGATAAAGAGCTAAACCATACACAAAAAAGTGAAAAACATTCACTTTCCCAGGCTCATCAACACCCGCAGATGAAGAGAACAAGGAGGTAGCATTTAATCTCTCCATTGACAAGACTGTTTAAATTATCATGCTCAGTGGTCACAAGTGTGTGGTGAGGAGCCTGCCGTCCATGGCTGACGCGTGTTCAGGAACACAAACTTCCCATCCCAGATGGCAGTACAGATCAAGAGCTGCACAATGCCCCGTTCTTTGCTCCTGTAAGTCCATGACTGTGACTATTCTTTTTGAGAGACTTCAAGAATGTGACCCACTGTCATAGTGCACGCCTTTAATCACAGCAGGGAGGAGGCAGAGGCGGGTGGATCTCTGTGAGTTCGAGGCCAGACTGGTCTATATAGTGAGTTCCAGGTCAGCAAGAGCTACACACTGAGACCCTGTCTCGGAAAAAAAAAAAAAAAAAAAAGAGGAGGAGAAGGAAGAAGGTGACTGGTGGAAAGGTGGGTTGAGAGATGAGAGAACTGGCTGCTCTTCCAAAGGACACAGGTTCAATTCCCAGCCCCGACATGGCTCTAACTCCAATTCAAGGGGATCCAACACCCTTTTCTGGCCTCCTTGGGCAACTAGACACACACGTGTGCACAGACATAAATGCAGCAAAACACCCATATACATAAAATTTTGAAATAAGAATTAAAACAAATAATAAAGCTGTCCTTTAAAAAGGAAAAAGAGCTGGGCAGTGGTGGCAGTGGTGGCCCACGCCTTTAATCCCAGCATTCGAGAGGCAGAGGCAGGCGGATCTCTGAGTTCAAGGCAAAGAATGGCACTGTGGCTTGGGGTGCAACTCAGGGGCCGAGTGCTTGCCTGGTATTCACTGAACAACAGCCAACCAACAAACAAACAAGCAGAGGAAGACAGAAAAGAAAAAGAACGATGGGATCTGAACTTCCAGACACGTTCAGCTTGACAGTTTCTCAATGGAAAATACTGAAGAGAAACATTTTAATGTTAGAAAATGCTATAGTCATTCTAACTTGTGATTCTGAATGTCTAATGTTGAAAGGACATAAAATGTACATTTGAGCTCCGTTTCTGCATTAAACCAAAACTACACACATTTACGTACATCGATCTATGTGTGCCTAAGAGAAGAGAACCCACCATAAACAGCTATGGAGAAGTTGCAGCCAAGCCATCAATGCTGTGACTGAGAGACTACACTACACTAGCCCTTTCTACACTAGACCTTCATGTGGTTCTCTTCAGCATGCATGTCTACTTTACAAGACAGAACGAACATCACAGGCCAGCACTGGAGATTATTAATATGGATAAATCCACTTAAGGTTAAATTTTAAAGTAAAATATAACACTTGCTGCAATTTTGCTTTCAGAAATGTTGACACACAGGAGAGGGTGGAAGGAGGGACAAAGTAACAGCAGAGATGTCTGATAGCCCAAGAACTGTATCACTGCATTTACCTGAAGCTATACATAATACATGCAAGTGTGTGTGTATATATGTATTTTTTGCGGGGGAGGGAGTTCAAGACAGAGTTTCTCTGTGAAACAGTTCTGGCTGTCCTAGAACTCACTCTGTAGACCAGGCTAGCCTCAAACTCACAGAGCTCTGCCTGCCTCTGCCTCCCGAGTGCTGGGATTAAAGGCGTGTGCCACCACTGCCCAGCTAATATGTACATTTACCAAATGAAGTTATGCTACTTGGGCTGACAATGCTCCCCCAAGAGCCAGACAACACCCACAGGACCAGGCATGAGAAGCCTCCATGCAAGCCGCTGGGCGGGGTAGTCCAAGTGACTCTAAACAATGCAGGCTCTTGGCCTCCCTTGGTTGCCTCTCAAAGGTTGGATGTAAGTCCCCACTGTTGAAGACACCACACATTTAGAACACAAGAATCAGAAAATTCAAGCTAGATCTAACCTAAAAGTCTCCCTTGGTATAGATATCATAGTACCAGAAAGTATTATGTAAACTGCCAAGGAAGGAATAATCCTATCAATCCAATCAATAATCCATCTGTGAGACCTATTAACTATAATGATGACCAGTTTGGCAAAATAGCCCTAAAGGCATTTTGCAGAATATTTGGCTAACTATGTAAAGATGTATTGCATTTAATTACGTAAAGATGTGTTGCTGTTTTACCTTACTTGTCTAAGGCACCTGATTGGTCTAATAAAAAGCTAAATGGCCAATAGCAAGGGAGGAGGTATAGGCAGGACTTCCGGGTAGGGAGAGTAAGCAGGAGGAGAAACTTAGGCTCAGGGAAGAAAGAAAAGAAGACTACAGCCAGACACAGAGAAGCAGGGAAGTAGGACATACAAAATGAAAGAAAGGTAAAAAGCCCAGAGGCAAAACAGAGATGAATAGAATCAGGTTAAATTAAAAGAGCTGGTAGGACAAGCCTAAGCTAAAAGCCTAGCATTCATAGTTAATAATAAGTCTCCATGTCTTTATTTGGGAGCTGGTTGGCAGCCCAAAGAAAATGCGAACTACAAAGGTGCAATGGGGAACTCCTATCGCAGCAGTAACCCACGGCTGTCTAAACGGACAAGGCCCATCCTATAGGAGGGAAATCATGTCTGGCTTCATAACCTAGACAACTACCCAGGGCTAGTGAGGTCATGGATCTTAGGACAGAACCTGCTTCACTAGACCAGCATAATCCCAACTGCATTCTAAACCTTATCCTTATACCCACATAAGTGTAGCTCTTACCCTTCTTCAAATAAGCTTCTCTTCACGGCACACAGAGACCATTACAGAAAACCACAACTGGACCCAATGGACACAATCAAGACACCACGGGGGAGCCAGGCCCCAGCAGATAGATTGCCAACACAACTCCTGCACATGAAGCTCAAAGAACATCAAAGAAAGGACAGAAAGATTCTAAGAGTCAGATGACCAAGAAGTCTACTATGAGATTCTGTCCCCAAGACACGACAGAAAAGCTACACCCACGAATCCTCAACAATATGTGTAGCAGTAAGTTTTCTCTGGTCCCGCCTGGCCCCACGGTCCCTCAACCCTTATAAAATAATCATTCAGAGGCTTAATACTATTATAAACTGTATGGCCTATGGCAGGCCTCTTGCTAGCTAGCTCTTATAGTTTAACTCAACCCATAACTATTAATCTATGTATCGCCATGTGTTCCATGACTTTACCTGCATCCTATTACATGTTGTTCTTAGGATGGCAGTCTAGCATCTCTCCCATTTCGCCTGTCTCTCTCCTTGGATTTCCTGCCTGCCTCTAAGCTGCCTTACCATAGGTTAAGCAGTGTATTTATTAACCAATGAGAACAACATATATTCACAGCATACAGAAAGACATCCTCCAGCGAATATGGCCGCCTAAACAAAGCCTAAACAATGACAGTATCAACAGACATGCTAATATAGCTCGAGTTTTCCTGCCTTACCCACAGTCAGGACAAATCTTTGTCACCCATCAGTGTAGATGTAACCAACCGTCTTATTAAATAAGAAACACAGAACCAATGTAAAAGAGAAAGCCAAGAGGTCAGAGCTCAGAGCTAAAACCTTACCCTTCCTCCTGCGGTGTTCCTACCTCTCCAAAAGAGACCTACTTCCTGTGTGTTTGTCTTGATATAGTCTTTCTGTTCTGCCTTCTCATTGGTTGTAAACCCAAACACATGACTGCCTCGTCACTGCCTGTATGTACAGCTCTCCAGGTCTTAAAGGCATGTGTCTCCAATGCTGGCTATATCCCTGAACACACAGAGACTTCTACACCAGTCCCCCAGCCGCTCAGACCCAACCAAGTAACACAGAGACTTATATTGCTTACAAACTGTATGGCCGTAGCAGGCTTCTTGTTAACTGTTCTTATAGCTTAAATTAATCCATTTCCATAAATCTATGCATTGCCACGTGGTTCGTGGCTTACCGGCATCTTCACATGCTGCTTGTCCTGGCGGTGGCTGGCAGTGACTCCTGCCTTCCTGTTCTTTCTTTTCTCCTGTTAGTCCCGCCTATACTTCCTGCCTAGCCACTGGCCAATCAGTATTTTAGTTACTGACCAATCAGAGCAACACATTTGCCATACAGAACATCCCATAGCATGCTAACTCAGAAGGGGAAATCTCACTGGGTCCCACACCTAGATAAGAACAAGCCGAGGGAGGAAGAATCAGCCTCTCCTAGAGATAAGACCCCCTAACTGGTTTTCCCGTACAAAGTAATGGACCCTAAGTCATATGCACCCAAGCAAGTTTGTGTGTGTGTGTGTGTGTGTCTGTGTATAAGAGAGACAGAGAGTATAAGTGTAACTAATAATAAACAATGCTAATGTAATATTAAGAAAAAGAGGCCATCAATTTGAGAGGAGGGAAGACATGGGACATGGGAGGGGTTGGAGGGAGGAAAGAGGAGGAAGAGAAGGAGAAAATGTTTACATGTACACACTCAATTACGTGAATGAAGGTCAAGTCTGTCAGCCTAATAGCTTGCTTTCCTTACATTGGGTTTTTCATTGCTAAGTAGTTTTAAAATGTCGATAAGTTAAAACAGCTTTTTAATTAACTTTTCGTAAATACAAAATAATGGACTTCAGCCAGGCAGTGGTGGCGCACGCCTTTAATCCCAGCACTTGGGAGGCAGAGCCAGGCAGATCTCTATGAGTTTGAGGCCAGTCTGGTCTACACAGCGAGATCCAGGACAGGCACCAAAACTACACAGAGAAACCCTGTCTTAAAAAAAAAAAAAAGAAGAAGAAGAAGAAGAAAAGAAAAGGACTCCACTCTAATTTCATGTCATTGTGCTTTGTTCACTGTTAACCAATACCCTCCCTCTGTCCCCACCTTCCTCCTCCTGTGGGCTCCTTTCTTGCCCCCCTAAGACACACACACACACACACACACACACACACACACACACACACACACACGTTCTCCATCTTCCAAGGCTGAAATTACAGGGGAGACGCTACAGTCGCCCACCATGACCACCTGATATTTACATGGGTCCTCTTGATCAGAACTCCAGTCTTCTTGCTTGGACAGCAACCTCTTTGACTGGCCAGGCAAGTTTTATATGCTGGGCCATCTCCCCAGTGCAAAAACAACTTTTTCATTATGGAGTTGCTAAGGGCCTTGGAAGTCTTACTTTCCACTGCCAATCATTAAATAACAATGCAGACAAGTACAGTGTCTACTCTCTCCACTGTGTCAGGCTACATTAGAGAGACTGGGGTGTGGTCAAAATGGTAATATAACGCATTAGGCTGGGGAGACGGCTCCATTGGTAAAGTGTTGGCTTTGTGCAAACCTGTGCTGAGTTCCGTCTCCAGTACTCATGTAAAATCTGTAACCTGGAGCTGGGGGTGGGGAGGTGAGAACAGAGGCAAGCAGATCCTTGAAGCCCATGGGCAGCCAGCCTAGCCAAATGTTTGAGCTCCAGGCTCGGTGAAAGACTGCCTCAAAAAATACAGGCGACCAGCTGAGGAAGACACACAACAGCGAGCAACCTGTAGCTCCACATGCACACTCACACAGGCATGTACACACACGTGTGTGTATATAGTGAAACATCTGGAGACATGGTTAAGATGCACTGTATACATCTATAGAATTTTCAATGAATTAAAATTAAATAAAATGAGGATTTAATTACAATTCTCATTTATTCTTATAAAACTTCAAGCCCTCTTAGTACCGTTATTTCCAAACATTTTCCCAAAATGCTGGGATAAATTACTTATCAAGTTCCCCATATCAAAACTATACACAAATGCATCTTAAAGCAGCTGAGGAAGGCGGGCTCCACTTTCAATACTGAACCTAAAACTGACCAAGGCTGAGTATGAAACGGATGGGAGATGGAAAATGTGAGTGGGTAAGGAAACACACGCAAGCATGGTGCAAAGATCCAGCGGGGAAGGGGGTGGGGAGGAAACACACGCGCATGCGCGGTGCAAAGATCTAGGGGGGGGGAGAGAAAC
The DNA here is from genome assembly GCF_049852395.1 of Peromyscus maniculatus bairdii. Taxonomy (NCBI): domain Eukaryota; kingdom Metazoa; phylum Chordata; class Mammalia; order Rodentia; family Cricetidae; genus Peromyscus; species Peromyscus maniculatus. Next base: position 119,389,016 of record NC_134860.1, on the reverse strand, counting down.
ACGCGCATGCGTGGTACAAAGATCTAGTGGGGAAAAGGAAACACACGCGCATGCGTGGTGCAAAGACCTAGTTAGGACAGGCGCGTCCTGCTGAAGCAGTCTGATCCTGGTCCTGCTGCAGGAAGAGGGAGAACAGGGTGGACAGGGTGCGATGGAGAAGACTCTCAGTCAGATCTCAGCTCTCCCGCACACCAGCTACATGATCCTGAGATGATTCTCTGCGATAGCGCGCTGGCTTGCAGTGAGGAAAACAGCAGCTAGCTGGCTTCAGAACCTTCACAGGGCAGCTGGGTAGATTAAGTGCAGCAAGCACAACAATCTTCTCTCTCAAACTGTTCAAGTTTTAATTTAGTACCACTCTTAAGGGCTGGAATTTGGCACTGCGTGCCAAAAGTTATAATAGTGCACTTTATTATGTTTTATCTACCCTCCCCCCTTTTTTTAAAGACAGATTCCAAGGGGGCCTCAAACTCCCCAGGTAACAGAGGATGACCTTGAACTTGTGATATTAGAGTCTCCACTTGCTGGTGCTGCGATTACAGCTGGCTCCACCACATCTGATTTTATGCAGTGATGGGATGGCCAGGTCTTCATGCACATCAGGTAAGCGCTCTGTCAACTGGGCACATCCTCGGTTTATTTTACCTTCTTGTACTTCTAGGAAAATGTTTAAATCAAGATGCTCTCAGCAAAGGAGGGAGAGCCCTCCTTATTCAAGAACAGTACACTAGAGGAATGCTTGTCATTAAAGGGAAAGGAAAAGAAGGGGAGGGGAGGGGTGTGGAGGGGAGGAGAAGGAAGGAAGGAAGGATGGAAGGACGAAGGAAGGAAGGAAGGAAGGAAGGAAGGAAGGAAGGAAGGAAGGAAGGAAGGAAGGAAGGAAGGAAAGAAGGAAGGAAGGAAGGAAATGCCTCACAGACGTGCCTACAAGCCAATCGGACAGAGGCAATTGCTCAACTGATGGTCCCTCTTCTCAGTACATCAAGTTAACAACTAACTATGGCACGAAGTGTCCACTAAGGCACCAAAATACAAGAGCAGCTGCCTATCGAAAGGGTAAGCACCACACCAAAATGCAGACTTAACCAACGTGCCAAGTCCAAACTGGGAAAGAAGGAAGGAAAACTCTCACCTTTGAATAATACTGAATTCGATAATTTTTTTTTTAGCTGTTTAAAATGCACCCCTGTGCCATGGCATCTATTATCTAAGATTATGATGAGCACATGACTATATATTTGGTCTCTGACTACTATTAAACTAAACTCTGAGAACCCAGAAGAGTAACTGGCCCACATAAATGATCTTTAAGTATCAATCTGTTGAACAAACAGACAGAAAAATGAAGGGACAGTCACAGTATGTCCCCAAATGGGTACATTTTAAAGAGCTGGTGAGTCCACAAAGAAGTTATTTTGGTCTTCCCCACAAAAAAAGTATTCATCATGCTGAATACATACTTAAGAAAGGATGCATTTGTAAGAACATGGCTTTATCCTGACAAAGAGCAGGGATCAATGGATGAATGATGGACAGGTCCATCATCATCTGGGGACAGATACTCAAGTTCCTGAAGCAGATGGGGGCTCCAGACCTGGAGACAGGACTGAGGAGTCTCATGACTTATGTCTACACCAAAGTTGACGCCAATGGACCTTGGCTCATCAAACCTAACTGCATTTCACTCGAGGCTCCCAAAAAAATAATTTGAATCAGGGGATATTTTAACTCAGGGGTAATTCCAGTCCAGTTGAGCGCTGCATTCCTCACTTTAAACTGACCCGTTTACGGTGGTGCCACCAAGGTGATGTTACAATTTTGTCAGCAGGACACCTTGGTGTTTTGGATCTTCAAAGGTCTGAATCCAGCTCTGTTTCACTCAGACTCAAGCAGCAGTCTAACTACACAAAAATTCTTTCGTCTATTCCTATTACACTTCTTTTGCGGGACATTTGATCACACTGTGTGAAAGGCACCTTCTTATTGGTTTAATAAAGAGCTGAATGGCCAATAGCTAGGCAAGACTTTCAGGGAGAGAGAAAGAAAGAGAGAGGATGTGGGATGGGGGAAGGGGGACTGGCATGAGGGATTCACCAGCAAGACATAGAGGGAGTTGGACGTACAGTATGAAGGAGAGGTAACGAGCCACATGGCAGAATGTAAATTAATATAAACAGGCTAATTTAAGTTATAAGAGCTAGTTGGGAACAAGCCTAAGCTAAGACCAAGCTTTCATACTTAGTAAGAAGTCTCTGTGTCATTATTTGGGAGCTGGTGATCCAAAGAAAGGCTGACTACACACCTCTGATTCACTCATACCTTAGTGTGCTTCCTATTCTGTGACTTAAAAAAAAAAAAATGGCAATCTTACCAAAAGCAATCTACAGATTCAATGCAATCCCCATCAAAATCCCAACACAATTCTTCACAGATCTGGAAAGAACAATACTCAACTTCATATGGAAAAACAAAAAACCCAGGATAGCGAAAACAATGCTGTACAATAAAGCAACCTCTGGAGGTATCAACATCCCTGACTGCAAGCTCTACTATAGAGCTATAGTAATAAAACAGCTTGGTATTGGCATAAAAACTGACATGTAGACCAATGGAATCTAATTGAAGACACTGACATTAATCCCCATATCTTTGAACACCTGATTTTTGACAAAGAAGTCAAACTGTACAATGGAAAAAAGAAAGCATCTTCAACAAATGGTGCTGGCATAACTGGAAGTCAACATGTAGAAGATTGCAAATAGATCCATATCTATTGCCATGCACAAAACTCAAGTCCAAGTGATCAAAAACCTCAACATAAATCTAGTTACAGTGAACCTGATAGAAGAGAAAGTAGGAAGTAGTCTTGAATGCATTGGCACAGGAGATTACTTCCTAAATATAACACCAGTAGCACAGACACTGAGAGCAACAATTAATAAATGGGACCTCCTGAAACTGAGAAGTTTTTGTAGGGCAAAGCACACAGTCAATAAAACAAAACAAGAGCCTACAGAATGGGAAAAGATCTTCACCAACCCCACATCTGAGAGAGGGCTGATCTCCAAAATATATAAAGAATTCAGGCGGTGGTGGTGCACACCTTTAATTCCAGCAGCACTCAGGAGGTGGATCTCTGTGAGTTTGAGGCCAGCCTGGTCTACAGGGTGAGATCCAGGACAGGCACCAAACTACACAGAGAAACCCTGTCTTGAAAGAAAAAACCAAAAAAAAAAAAAAAGAATTCAAGAAACTAGACATCAAAATACTGAACAATCCAATTAAATTAAAATGGGCTACAAAGCTAAACTGAGAATTCTCAACAGAAGAATCTCAAATGGTTGAAAGACATTTAAGGAATTGCTCAACATCCTTAGTCATCAGGGAAATGCAAATCAAAACGACTCAGATACCATCTTACACTTGTCAAAATGGCTATGATCAAAAACACTGATAACAGCTTATGTTAGAGAGGATGAAGAACAAGAGGAACACTCCTCCACTGTTGGTGGGAATGCAAACTGGTACAGCCACTATGGAAATCAGTATGGCAGTTTCTCAGAAAACTGGGAATCAATCTACCTCAACACCCAGCTATATCACTCTTGAGCATATACCCAAGGAATGCTCAATCATACCCTAAGGACACATGCTCAACTATGTTCATAGCAGCATTATTCATAATGGCCAGAACCTGGAAACAACCTAGATGCCCCTCAACTGAATAACAGATGAAGAAAATGTGGCACATATACACAATGGAGTATTACTCAGTGGTTAAAAAAAAAAATGGCATCATGAAATTTGCAGGCAAATGGATGGAACTAGAAAATATCATCCCAAGTGTGGTAACTCCGACTCAGAAGGACAAACATGGTATGTACTCACTCATTAGTGGATACTAGATGTAAACCAAAGGATAACCAGACAACAACCCACAACTCCAGAGAAGCTAGCTAACAAGGAGGACCCAAAGAGGGACACATAGATCACCTTGCAAAGAAGTAGATGTAGAATGGGGGTTAAGGGGGGCAATGGAGGGTAGATGATGGGGGATGAGAACGTGAGGGAACGGGATGGTCGAGCTGGAACAGGGACAGAGTGGGAGAGCAAGGAAAGAGATACCATGATAGAGGGAGACATCATGGGAATTGGGAGAAACCGGGTGCTAGGGAAGTTCCCAGGAAGCCACAGGATGACCCCACCTTAGACTATTAGCAGTAGTGGTGAGGGTGCCTGAATTGGCCTACTCTGGTAATTAGATTAGTGAATACCCTAATTGTCATCACAGAGCCTTCATCCAGGAACTGATGGAAGCAAATGCAGAGATCCCCAGCCAAGTGCCAGGCCAAGCTCCAGGAGTCGAAGAGAGAGAAGAGGAGGGATTCTATGAGCAAGGGACATCCGATGATGATGGGGAAACAATGATGATGGGAAACCAAACCAAACCGGTGGGAACTCATGAACTGTGGACCAATAGCTGTGGAGCCTCCATGGGACTGAACTAGGCACTCTGTATAGGCGAGACAGTTGTTTAGCTTGACATGCTTAAGACCCTCACCACCACACCACCACACCACCACCCCCACCCCTCAACCCCAGTAGGGTCAGAATCCGTCCCTGGTGTATGAACTGGCTTTTTGGAAACCAGTGCTGTGGGGCATCCATGAGCTACAAAGATGGTGCCGAGAGGAAGTTAGCCCAAGTTGTTTATGCTGAGATAAGATACAAAGATCAAGAGATGATGTCTATGGTGGTATTTTATTTGTAATGAAATGTGATTTTAATTGTATGTTAATAAATAAAGTTGCCCTGGGGTCAGAGCTATTAGAGCCATAGCAAGAGCCAGGCAGTGGTGGCACACGCCTGTGGTGATATTTTATTTGTACTGAAATGTTATTTTAATTTTATGTTAATAAATAAAGTTGCCCTGGGGTCAGAGCTATTAGAGCCATAGTAAGAGCGTGGTGGTTAGAAGAGCTAGGTAGATTTCTGTGTGTTCAGGGATACAGCCAGTATTGGAGACATACGCCTTTAAGACCTGGAGGGCGGTACTTACAGGCAGTGATGAGGCAGTCATGTGGTTGGGTTTACAACCAATGAGAAGGCAGAACAGAAAGATTATTTAAACAGGGACACAGGAAGTACCTCCCTCTCTCGGGGAAGCTAGGAGCACTGCAGGAGGTAAGATTTTATCTCTGAGCTCTGACCTCTCGGCTTTTCTCTTTTACCTTGGCTCTGTGTTTCTTATTTTAATAATACGATTGGTTACATCTACATCTGGCGCCCAACGTGACAAGAATCCATTAAAAACTGCTTGGGGCCGGCTCCCTAGCCGGAGCAGCCGGCTCCCTAGCCCCGGCCCAGGTCTGGACTCAGGCTGGACTGTGAGCTGCTTGCTTAAAGCCAGTGCTACAAACAGCTCAGGCCTACCCTGCTAAACAGGGCCGCTGGCTGTAAAGCCAAGCCTTGACTCGGCTCAAGAGGGAACAAGTGGCTGGCTTTAAGCTTTAGCCGGCTACCCCTTTGCTTTCACTTTCACTTTCGCTTTCGCTTTTGCTTTCTCTCTTGCTTTCTCTCTGTCTCTCTGTTTCTAGGACTCTAGGTGGCTGTTTTGAAATTCGCTCGGATTTCTACTGTTCTATGCAGATTTGGTAAGTCATAAAGGAAACTATTTAAAAGACAAATTTTTTCCACATTTAAAAAAAATGGGTTTCCTGTGTACATTGGAAGAAAATTGGGTTTTGTTTGAAATTTTAGGCAGTCTGACAATGGAACAACTATATGAAAAGATTAGTATTATGGGAATTATGCAGTTAATCACCATGCTTATTCTCATTTTACTATTTAAAAAGATAGTCGATTTAAGTGCCAGGATAACAGCTTTAGAAAAACCTGTTAATTTTAACAGTGAAGTTGGTTCAAGTTTGGATCATAAGGTTACAGAAAGAAAGCCTGTTTTCACACAGTCATCCTTAATTTATCCTGTAACCGTACAGCAGATGCCTGATCAAATGGCTACACAAAATATCTGGGCTCCAATTGAACTGATGGATTTTAAAAGGTTTAAGGAGGCAATAGTATCTTATGGCATGCATTCCCCATATGTAAAGCAAATGTTAAACTCTTGGTCAACATATAATAGGATTATACCACAGGACTGGCGGGACCTTGCACAAGCTGTTCTGGAACCCAGCCAGAGAATTCAATTTCTAACGTGGTTTAAGGAGGAAGCTAGAAACGTAGAAACACAATGGAGGGATAAAGGAATACAAGTTTGTCAGGATCAGCTTATTGGAGAAGGCCAATATGCTTCAATACAAACACAATGTTTATATGATGTTCAAACCGTAATTTTATGTCGAATGGCAGCCTTGAATGCATGGGACAGAGTTGATGAACCAGGAAAAAAACCTGAGTCATTCACAAAGGTTATGCAAGGCCCAAAAGAATCTTTCACAGATTTTTTAGAAAGACTGGCTTCAGCAGTAAACAGAATGGTCTCAGGATCAGAAGCTAGTAAGGCAATAATTGAAGCTTTGGCATTTGAGAATGCGAATGCAGCATGCAAAAGAATAATCAGGCCGTTAAGGGCAAGATCTGCACCTTTGGAAGATTGGATTAGAGAAACAATTAATGTTGAGGTTGATGAGCATGATACGTGGGTAGGAGAAGTAATTTCAAAAGGTTTGAGGAGTGTTAGATGTTTTGGGTGTGGAAAGCAAGGACATTTTAAAAGGGACTGTAAACAGGTCATTCCTAGAAGCAATGTTTCTTCAAGGAACAATGGCAACAGAAGGCCCCTTCCTTCTGGAGTATGCAGAAGGTGTGGTAAGGGAAAACACTGGACCAACGAATGTAGATCAACAAAGGACAGACAGGGTAATCTTTTGCCTCAGTTTTCGGGAAACTCCCGGAGGGGCCTCATGCAGGCCCCCATAGCAAAACCAGTTCAAACCTTTCCTGCAGCTGTAGAGGAAATCCCTGCTCTGAGCGATTAAATAACCAAATGACTATTGGAATAAATCATGCTGGTCAGGATGATGAAAAAGAGAGAATAGAAAATTCAGGAGAAAACATAAAGAAAATTTTTTGGCAAACTTCTATTAATGAACAGAGACCAAAATTAACGATAAAAATAAATGGTGTTTTGTTGTCTGGTCTGGTAGACACAGGTGCAGACATTACCATAATTGCACCAGAATTTTGGCATCCAGCTTGGCCTCTTCAAGAGGTAAACGTTCAACTGTTAGGAATTGGGACATTATCTGGAGTGAAACAGAGTGCAAGATGGCTGGAATGTATAGGTCCAGAAGGACAGAGAGGAAAATTAAAACCATATGTCGCTAACATAGCTATGAACCTGTGGGGTCGAGACTTGTTGCAACAATGGAATACTCAGATTAAAATCCCTCCAATCTCAGAAACAAATCATAAACTAGCACATGTTTCTGAGAGAAATATTAGAAGGCATTATTTTGAGTGGTCACCAGCCATCCATATTATACAGGAACAGGGCACAACAACTGATAATCCTCCAAAAATACCAACAGCTCTACCTTTAAAATGGTTAACAGACAAGCCTGTATGGGTTCAGCAATGGCCTTTAACAACAGAGAAACTCCAGGCTTTAGAAGAGCTGGTAGAAGAACAGTTAAATGCTCAGCATATTGAACAGTCAACCAGCCCTTGGAATTCTCCTGTATTTGTTATTAAAAAGAAATCTGGTAAATGGAGAATGGTAACAGACCTTAGAGCAATTAACAAAGTAATTCAGCCGATGGGCTCTCTACAATCTGGAATTCCTTTGCCTACTCTGTTACCAAAAGGATGGCCTCTCATAGTTATTGATTTAAAAGACTGTTTCTTTTCAATACCCTTACAAGAAAAAGACAGAGAAAGATTTGCTTTCACAGTGCCTACTTATAATAATTCTCAACCGGTTAAAAGATTTCAATGGAGGGTCCTCCCACAGGGAATGTTAAATAGCCCAACTCTGTGCCAATATTTTGTACAACAGCCATTGGAAGTGATACGTAAAAAATTTCCTAAATCTATAATTTATCATTATATGGATGATATTTTATTAGCTGACTCAAATGCAGATACTTTAGAAAGAATGTTTGAAGAAGTAAAGAAAATTTTGCCTTGCTGGGGATTACAAATTGCTCCTGAAAAGATACAAAGAGGAGATTCTATTAATTATTTAGGATATAAAATAGAGCTACAAAAAATTAGACCCCAAAAGGTGCAAATTAGGAGAGATAGACTACAGACTCTTAATGACTTTCAAAGATTATTTGGAGATATTTCTCATCTACGAACTATTGTTGGGGTAAAAAATGATGAACTGACTAACTTGTTCAAAATCTTAGAAGGTGACAAGGACTTAAATAGTCCAAGAGAATTATCACCTGAAGCTGAGAAAGAATTGGCCTTGGTAGAAAAGAAAGTACATGAAGGGCACGTGGATCGTATTGATCCAAAGTTGGATTGCATTTTGGTTATTTTACCTTCTAGGCATTCCCCTACTGGAATATTAATGCAGAGGGAAGATATTATATTGGAATGGATATTTTTACCAAATAAACCAAATAAAAAATTAAAAACTTATGGGGAAAAAATCTCTGACTTGATTTGGAAAGGAAAATTGAGACTTCGTCAATTAGCAGGAATAGACCCAGCAGAAATTGTCGTACCTTTAACTAAGGAGGACATTGAAAAATTATGGACAGAAAGTGAACCTTGGCAAAGAGCTTGCAGTAATTTTTTGGGAGAAATTAACAGCAAATATCCCAAAAGCAACAGAATTGATTTTATAAAGAGAGCTGATTGGATCTTGCCTCGAATTGTACGGCAAAAACCCATATCTGGAGTTCGTACATTTTATACAGATGCCAACAAACAAGGAAAGGCAGGTTACAAATCAGAAAATTTAAGTAAAGTGGTACAAAGTCCTTATAATTCAGTGCAAAAATCAGAATTGTATGCTATTCTGTTGGTATTAATGGATTTTTCAGAACCTCTCAACATAGTAACTGACTCTCAGTATGCTGAAAGAGTGGTATTACATATTGAGACTGCAGAATTTATCCCTGATGCTTCAGAATTAACTTCACTATTTATTCAATTACAAGATACAATCAGGAAAAGGAGTCATCCTTTATATATAACTCACATCCGATCTCATACTGGTCTGCCAGGCCCTTTAGCACAAGGCAATGATGAGATTGATAAATTATTGGTAGGAAATGTGCTGGAGGCCTCAGAATTTCATAAAAAACATCATGTCAATAGTAAAGGTTTAAAAAAGGATTTTTCCATAACCTGGCAACAAGCCAAAGAAATAGTAAAGGAATGTCCTACTTGTTCCTTCTATAATCAAACGCCATTACCAGCAGGATGTAACCCAAAGGGTACTCAGAGGAATGAAATCTGGCAGATGGATGTGTTTCACTTTGCAGAATTTGGAAAACTGAAATATGTACACCACACTATCGATACTTATTCAGGATTTCAATGGGCAACTGCTCTGAGTTCTGAAAAAGCTGATTCTGTAATCACTCATTTGCTAGAAGTTATGGCCATTATGGGTATACCTGCACAAATCAAAACTGACAATGCTCCATCATATGTCTCTGTTAAAATGAAACAGTTTTTTGCTTATTACAATATAAAGCATATTACAGGTATACCACATAATCCTACAGGTCAAGCAGTTATAGAAAGGTCAAACAGAACTCTAAAGGATATGCTAAATAAACAGAAAGGAGTAACAAAAACCCCCAGAAATAGACTGCATAATGCTTTATTAACTTTGAATTTTCTGAATGCCAATGAGAAAGGAACAACAGCTGCAGAGAGACATTGGGTAATAGAAAAAACTACAGAATTAAATCAGCCTATATACTTTAAGGATGTGCTGACCTCAGAATGGAAACCAGGGTATGTATTACGTTGGGGACGAGGTTTTGCTTTTGTTTCTACAGGAGAAGATAAGCTGTGGATACCATCAAAATTGATAAAGGTTTGATTTGAACAAGAAAAACCTCTTAATTAGAGGAGGTGATAGTTCATCAACCAGCATGAACATCCAATTTAAACTAACTTGTACCTGTAACACATGTCTTTTCATTTAATCAGATAATAACTTGCCAAAAAGGAACATCCCCAAAATTAGTCTTGGGGGAAGGTTTTTGTTTTTGTCTTTTAGGAGAATGAAGGTTAAGGAATCTGAAGGACACAAGACAAATGAGACAACTGAAGAAAAGGGACAAATCATCTATCCCAGGAAACAGAGTATATGGGAGTATATGGCATATGGGTATATATTATCTAAAAAATTTTATGTCTTCTTAAATGTTTGTTTCTGCTTTTCTCTAAAGATTTAACACTATTGGTTTTCTAATAGTCCCAGTTCAATTAAAATTTAAAGCTGACTTTGGAGTTGGAGAATGGCTCTCTCCTTCTTCAAACTCAAGCATGTTGTTAAAAGGAAAATGCAAACTCCCTGTATCATGCCAGAAAGAGCCATTTTCTGCTATGGGACAGGACAAAAGCCAAATTAATTAAGGGACTATTCTATTACTAATCTCAACTCTTTGATTCTATTCTGATTCTTTAAACTTTTCTTAAAGTATAAATTTTATATCAAAATTTACAAGATTAATATATATATACATTTTAAACTTTGTTAAGATATGAATGGTCATATAGAGTACTAACTAATTCTAGAAAAAAGGCTTCAGTTAGCTGCATATATATGTCTTTGTGTTCGAGTCTCTTATCAGTTTTCTGCAGGAAATCACGGCCAGGCCTAACATCAACTGAAGTCTCCGGAAAGAAGATGGGGCCCCACAACAACAACAATTCCACGTGGACAATAATAATATCACTAAACTGACAAACATCATCTACAGATCAGCTTTGAACTACAAGGTGCTCAGAGCAATTTTGAGATGACTAGCTGAGATGATCCAGTCTCAAAGACTACTTGAATAAGGACTTGAGATAAACCCTGAACTTTGGCTTTATACACAGACTGGATAATAATGAAGGATATAGTTACCTTTCCTAGAATTTGACAATTAACCTAAATTTTTCTTTCAGGATAAAGATAACTTCGCCCATACCCAGCAGGAAGCAATTTTAAGAATATGACACCCACATTGCCAAAGAAGTGGTGTGGGGCGGGTGGTTTTTTGGTTCTTTTAATGGGTTTTGGGTCTGGGATAATTTTCATTGTTTAGGGGGGTTGGTTACAAGTTGTCAAGGGTTAGGAAAAAGGCTAAGCAAAGGAGATTAGATTTAAGGTTCTTGTTTTTTAAAAAAAAAAAAAAAAAGAAAAAGAAAGAAAGAAAAGAAAAGAAAAAGACAATTACTAGTTTTAAATACTTTACATTATTACCAACTATTAGGATATAAAGAAATGAAAGTTAGTAGTTAGACATTACAATAGAAATTGTAGTCATATTAGATATGTTTTAAAAATTGAGCAGATGTATTTTAGACAGGTCATCTTCAAACCCTTCAGAGATCTACAGAATATGGCATTTAAAATGTTTTAATAACTTAGAAATTTTTCTTTTTTGAGACATGTCGGCTCCTGGCAGTACCAATCTACTTCAGAGAAAATATGGGCATTGAAGAAACTGCATATGGAGTTAATTTTCATTGTGGCAAAAGTTAGCCACTGGACAACAAAGTATCCTCAAATCAACAGAAAAAATGGACAGACAGAACACGAAACAAAGGACTACCGATTCCTGCCAAAACAAGTGTGGTTATGGCTTTATCAGACGGCATCTTCTGAGGCCAGGACAATATGGCACCATCCCTGAAGTGACCTTCACAATCTGGAAAAGGTACAGTGCCCTTTTCTTTGAAGGCAGCTGAACAGGCAGTGGGCCGATGGCTTCTGTTGTGCAATGGAACAGCAACTGAAAGCTCACGCCTCTCAATAGTAGACTGGCATTTAATAGAGGGATGTGGAGAAGGGCATGCTTAGATGAAGCCATATATACACAGCCAAGAAGAATGGACAGCTGAATTCAAAAACCATCAACAATTTCCAGAATTTAAAATCCTGAATCATGACATGACACTAGTGGAATTCAGGTGTTTCTGGTACATGGACTGCTCTCACCCAAATGGAGGTTGAACTGTTGACCTTGTGTACAACCTACTTCACAAATGAGTCTGTCAGATACCATAAGCCTATAGGCTGAAGATGATGCCCCAACACTGTGGAGAAACCTCAGGTGACTGTCCAGGCAGCTGGCTGTTTCTGTCAACTCACAAAATTTTTGGAAGTTGCTTTTGTGCACTTCCTGTTTTTATTTTTGTTAGCTAATGTTATTTCCTTCTTGGGTCTCTGAGGGAGTTGAAGATTAGTTAGTTATAGTTGAAGATTAATTAGGATAGAAAGTGAATTAGATACATTTTGGACTTACTAAAATAGGATAGATAAGGGAATTATTTTCTCTGATTTGTCAAATACAAATGGACTAGACATCGTTTAGGTATTTGTTACTTGTATATATTGTATATAGTTATTGTACTTTTGTATATAGTTTTTCTTTTGTTAGTTATAACCTTTTGCCTTTTTTCTTTTTATTAAAATAGAAAAGGGGAAATGTGGTGATATTTTATTTGTACTGAAATGTTATTTTAATTTTATGTTAATAAATAAAGTTGCCCTGGGGTCAGAGCTATTAGAGCCATAGTAAGAGCGTGGTGGTTAGAAGAGCTAGGTAGATTTCTGTGTGTTCAGGGATACAGCCAGTATTGGAGACATACGCCTTTAAGACCTGGGGGGCGGTACTTACAGGCAGTGATGAGGCAGTCATGTGTTTGGGTTTACAACCAATGAGAAGGCAGAACAGAAAGACTATTTAAAGACAGACACACAGGAAGCAGGTCTCTTTTGGGGAAGCTAGGAGCACTGCAGGAGGTAAGATTTTAGCTCTGAGCTCTGACCTCTCGGCTTTCTCTTTTACATTGGTTCTGTGTTTCTTATTTTAATAAGACGGTTGGTTACATCTACAGATGTCAGTGCATAAACAACTCGTAAACAAGGATATGAGTATAGGGTGACCTTTAAAATGATTGGTTGGTTCCTTCACCCCCTCCTAAGGGTCTGAGGATTTTGCTATAAAAGAGACTTACTGCCTATCAATAAATGAGTTCTGGCTTGACTTGATTCCCCGCTGCGTCTGACTGTCTCTGGGTAAGAGGGAGGAACTTTCCTTGGTTCCAGGCTACTTCTTCAGAGGTGACCTAAATTCCCGGTGGGGCAAGACCCCACACAGTGCCTATCGTGCGACACCTTACACAAGCTTGGAGGTGGGGAGACTTGGACCTGCCTCTACTGAATGCACCAGGCTCTGCTGACTTCCATGGGAGGCCCTGCCTTGGAGGAGGTGGGAATGGGAGGTGGGTTAGGGGGGAAGGCTGGAGGGCGGGAGGAGAGGGGGGATCTGTGGTTGGTATGTAAAATGATTAGAAAATTTCTTAATTAAAAAAAAATACAACTGAGCCGGGCAGTGGTGGCACATGCCTTTAATCCCAGCACTTGGGAGGCAGAACCAGGCAGATCTCTGTGAGTTCAAGGCCAACATGGTCTACAAAGCGAGTTCCAGGAAAACTACACAGAGAAACCCTGTCTCGAAAAAGAAAAAAAAAATACAACTGGAAAAAAAAAAGAAGAAAATGCCTCAAAGGCTGGTCTACAGGCAATCTGAGGGAGGCCTGTTCTCAATTGAGGTACCTCTTCTGGAATGACTCTAGGTTTGTATCAAACTGACAAAAAATTAACCAGCACAGCTCATTACCTCAAGGAACACAGGTTCTGCCCTTAGTGACTCACAGGAACTGCTTTCCTAAAGGAAGGCCAAATCCAGCACTCTCTGTAGGCGTGAAAGACACTAAGGAGACGTGCTCAGGAGGGCTGAAGGGACGAGGCTGAGGGGTAGAGGGGCCAGGAACCCGGCCAAAAGCCAGAGCACATTCCACTAAGACGAGGACTACAGCTGGGTGCGGCAACTCACACCTGCAGTCCCAGTACCTGGGAAGCGGGGCCAGACTGCTGTCAGTTTGAAGCCCATCTGGGCGCAAGGAGACCCTGTCTAAAAACAGGAAAAAAAAGGACAACAAAATCCTCAGGTGAGTCTTTGCTATGGAGGAGATGGGAATGGGGGGTGGGCTGGGGGGAAGGCGGGAGGGGGAATCGGTGACTGATATGTAAAATTAGATTAAATTATAAAAGAAAAGAAAAAAGAAAAAAAAAGGACAACAATCATGAGGAGCAAGAAGCACCATGTGAGATGCTGGAGAGACGGCACAGCAGTTAAAGGTACTCGATTGTCTTGCAGAGGAGCCGGCGCTTGGTTCCCAGCATCCCCATGATGGCTCACAACCATCCACAACTCCAGTTCTAGGGAATCCAACACCTCATCTCACCTCCCCTGGCACCAGGCACACACATGGTGCACACACATGGTACACACACACACACACACACACACACACACACACACACACACGCCAATCATACACATAAAATAATATTTGAAAATCTTACAGGAGGAGGGGGACAGCACCAATGATGTCACATGCCACTGGTCACTTTGTCCGGAGCAGCTCTGGCAGTGTGCTGGGACAGCCTCATCACAACCGGTATCATCAAACAGAGAACAAACTGCAGAGAGCTGAGGATGCAGGGAGACTTAGAGGTGGACTTCCAGAAAGCGCCATTGGGAAGGGAGTGCTCGGCAGCTGGGCAGGGGTTCACAAGATCATTGGAGATGTATGTCTCTGTATTTGCAAGAAAAAGCTCAGAAAAGACCACTCCACACTTACTAACCAAACATTTACCAGGGCAAAGTTTACTTCGCCACGGCAAAGACGCACCAAGTCAAGGAGGAGGGGCAAGGGAGAGGCTCCCAGCTCTGGGGTCTCCAGAGTCTGAGGAATCCACAGGACAAAACATCAGCTCTGCTAGTGCCAGGCTTGTTCTCAGAAGAGGAGAGCTAAAAAAGTAACAATGACAGCTTTAGAAAGAGAAAAGGACCAAGTATGAACAAGCAGGACAGTGGGGGGGGGGGGGGGGCAGGTGAGAGCCCTGGGGCTTTTTCCCCGGCTGGGCTGATGTGAGATGTGGTGAGATGTGACACAATCTTGAAGCCAGAGAGCACACAGGGATGGCCAAATCCAACAACTTCACCAAGAAACTGTGCCCACGGCTCAGCTTGGATCAGACACCCAAATTAACACATGGTTGGAGTCTCAGTCAACATGCACAGCAAGCCAGGAATAGCAGTGGCTGAGTCTAGATGAGATGCAAATGAAATACTTAACTACATGGTCCAGACTGGCCATGTTACAGAGAAGTACTAGACAAGGACGACAACCAAGATGATCCCAGGCTGGGGTGGGCTGTCACTACCAAGGGAAGCTGAAGGATGTGCATTCACGCTGAAGACACACAATGCCCACCACTGCCTGCTCCGCTGGCTCCTCCTGCCCATCCTGCACATAACAGAATGGCCTTCTAATGCCACTGCTGCTTTGGCAGTCCTCACGACCACTGCACCGTGTTGACTCCGAGTGTCCCTTGAAAATCTCCAACTGGACTCTGAAGACACTTCAACACTCATCTTCCAAACAAATGAGCTTTTCTTGCTCTGCATTCCCTACTTTCGTGAATGGTAACCCATGATCTAACCAGCTGCCTAAGCCATAAACCCGTCACCCTGGATCCCTTCTCCCCTCAATCTAAAATGCTTGACTCACAGCATACCCTGCCCACCTCAACACCTTTCAATTCTTCCTTATGCTGCTATACTGGTTAGTTTTTGTCAACTTGACATAAGCCTACACATATCTAGGAAGAGGGAGTGTTGTGGAACGTTATTTTAACGTGTGTTACATTTGTTTGTGCTGTGGAACATTTGTTTAATGATGCAAAGATGTGTTGTGTTGCATTCTTTTGTTTCATTTGTTTAACTCTGAAGCTGTGCTACTGAGCCTGTCTAGCACACCTGATTGGTCCAATAAAGAGCTGAACATTCCATAGCAAGGCAGGAGAAAGAATAGGCAGGGCTCCCAGGCAGAGAGAATAAATAGAAGAAGAAATCTGGGAGAAAAAGAAGAGCAAGATAACAAGAAGAGGAGGACGCTAGGGGCCAGGCACCCAGCCACCCAGCCATCCATGGAGTAAGAATGGAAGTAAGATATACAGAAGTAAGAAAAGGAAAAAGCCCAGAGGCAAAAGGTAGATGGAATAATTTAAAGTTAAGAAAAGCTGGCAAGAAGCAAGACCAGCTAAGGCTAGGCATTTATAAGTAAGAATAAACTTCCGAGGGGGATTTATTTGGGAGCTGGGTGATAGGCCCCCAGAAGAGCAAAGAGTTAAAGAGTTTTTTTAAAAAAAAAAAAAAACAACCAACAACACATCTCAACTGAGGACTTGCCTCCATCAAATTAGCTTGCAGGTGTGTCTGCAGGGCATCTTCCTGACTAACGACTGGTGAGTGGCAGTCCTGAGTCCCGTAACAAAGCTAGCAGAGCAAGCCACGGGCAGCAGGTCAGTAAACGGCATTTTTGCATGGTCTCTGCTTCAGTTCCTACTACAGGTTCCGGACTGGAGCTCTTGTCCTGGCTTCCCTCCATATGGACTGTGAGCTATACGGTGAAACAAACCCTTCCTTTAAGATGCTTTTAATCTTGTGTCTTTATCACAGAGAGAGAAACCAGGGCACTGTCAGTCCTCAGTGTTACCATCTTAATCAGGCCTTCGGCATCTCCCCCACAAGACTAACTGTTCTCTCTCCCTTCCTGTGGGCCAGTCTCTTGTCCTGACGTTTGTTCATCTGACTCTCAATTTCAGAAAGCTGAGAAGGAGGTCCAGATTTCGGGTACCCAAATCAGCCCTTCTGAAGGTAACTCTGGAGTCAGGACCCCGAGGGCATGTGAGTATGCACTGGGTTGTCCGGCTGGTTGTTGTCTGCCAGGCAGGCAGCCCTTGGGAACTTCAGCTCCACTGCTGAAAACCAGCTCCCATTTTCTTCCCACAGAGAAGCAGACCGATGATGGTCCTAGACCCTGTTATTCCTCCTACACCTCCTTTCATTTATCCCTAAGTCTTCAGTCTCACAGCCCCCACTGGGTCTTTTCTAACAGTGTTAATGACACCTTGAAGTCTTTCTAGATGTGAGCTCTCCTGTGGCCACCCCGTGTGAGCAGCTCAAGCCTCCCTGTGTGAGCCATTCACGAAGTGCATCTCCAGCTCACTGTCACCTCTTTTCATCTACTCATTCCTCAGTCACCATAATCTCACTCATCTCCATAACAAACGGAGAAGCTGTTCTGGAAAGGTTCTGCATGTGCCTCTCCTTCCAAAAAGGTCACTTTCCAGACTTCATTTTGAATCTTGGCAGCAGCTGTCTATTAACTGTTCCTACACACACACACACACACACACACACACACACACACACACACACACACACACACACACCATCCTTGGCCTCTCCTCGGCCTGCTTCCTGAACTCGACTGCTTCTTCCTCTGTAGACATTAAAATGTCCACAGGTTCTGGCTCCAGTTCCTGCCCCACCTTCCACCGCCCTCTGATGACCTCACCTCAGGACTGCTCACTCCAACCATCATCAACAAGCCCTTCATCTTGGCTTCTTGCCCTTGTCTCCACTGATGGGCCTAACAAACCCTCACCTCTCAAAAAAATCAGCTCAAATACTGCTTCTTGCAAGCAGATCATCTTAACACCCGAGTCTCTCCCCACCAGACTCCCTGCAACAAGCACATTGCACTGAGCACAGATGTCCTTTTTTTTTTTTCTCCCCTCTAGACACTGAATTCCTTGGGAACTAGACCTGGAACATATTAAACATGTAATTAGTGTTTGTCAGATGCATTATACATAGCAAATATATACTGTAATGTGAATGAGTAATGAGTAATGAGAATACTTATTAATAAAATGTTATTCAGTGTAGACTGGAGTGACGGGACTAGTCTATTTAACCAAAATTATGTACACTATTTACAAGCACTTTTACCCAATCCTAACTGACATAGAGCAAGACAGTTTCAAAGAAATGGTCACAAGTGCTCTTCCCCGGGTTACAGCCCTGGCAGCACATGCCTCCCTCAGAGCTTTGTACACACCCTGCTGCGTTTGCTTTGGACTTTGTGCATGCCACCTCCTTTCTTCAAAATGGTTTTCTGTTGCAGAATATTTGTTTACACTGTAAAGATGTGTCTCTACCTAGAGCACCTTTTGATTGGTTTAATAAAGAGCTAAATGGCCAATAACTAAGCAGGAGAGACAGGTGGGACTTCTGGGCAGAGAGAGGAAACTCACGCGTGAGAGATGCCAGCCGGATGCAGAATGACTTGGACACACAGAATGGGATAGAGGTAAAATGGTAGAACGAAGGTTAATAAAAATACGGGTTAATTTAAGTTATAAGAGCTAGTTAAACACAAGCCTAAGCTAAAGGCCAAGCTTTCATAATTAATAAAAGTCTACGTGTGATTATTTGGGAGCTGACTGGAGGCAGAAAACAAAGTCCAACTACAATTTTCTGAATGAACTGTAGCATGCCTGGCTCCTCCACACTCCCAAGGCTTCTTCCCCAAACACAGAGCAGCACTGCACCATAACTTCAACCTCTGCCATGATTCACTGCACCTGACACTATTGGAAGGCACTTTAATTACTTATTAACCTATTTGATGTTGGACTCCTTTATTCTGTTCACCACTTTATTGTCTATATAAACCACTCAAGGTTTCAGGAGGCACTCACAGACACCTGTTGAATGAATGGGGGGGTAACTCAACATACACCTGTTGAATGAATGGGGGAGGGGAGGGGGTTCTCAACAGACACCTGTTGAATGAATGTGGGGTAACTTAACAGACACCTGTTGAATGAATGGGGGAGGTACTCAACAGACACCTGTTGAATGAATGGGGGAGGTACTCAACAGACACCTGTTGAATGAATGGGGGGTACTCAACAGACACCTGTTGAATGATGGGGGGGTAACTCAACAGACACCTGTTGAATGAATGGGGGGGGTACTCAACAGACACCTGTTGAATGAATGGGGGAGGTACTCAACAGACACCTGTTGAATGAATGGGGGGGGGTAACTCAACAGACACCTGTTGAATGAATGGGGGGGTAACTCAACAGACACCTGTTTAATGAATGGGGTAGGGGAGGGGGTTCTCAACAGACACCTGTTGAATGAATGTGGGGTAACTTAACAGACACCTGTTGAATGAATGGGGGAGGTACTCAACAGACACCTGTTGAATGAATGGGCAAGGGGAGGGGGTTCTCAACAGACACCTGTTGAATGAATGTGAGGTAACTTAACAGACACCTGTTGAATGAATGGGGGTGGTAAATGTTAACACTAAAGTGCCCTTATTGCCTAATTACAATGTGAGAAAAGTGCTGGTGCAGGAAAAGGCAGGGATTTCTCTCAGGAGAGAGTTACTCCCCATTTTTAGGGATAGGCAGAGAGATGCATCACCTTTCCTGAGGATACTCACTCAGGAGCAGACCTCTGACTTCACCACAGAGCCATTCAGCTGCCTGTCCAAAGGACATCACTCAGCGTGGTGGCTATACAGGAAAAATCACTGAGTCAGACAAAGCCACTAACATTCAGGAGCTGAACTGATTCTACAGAACTGGTCTATGGAAATGACTGGTCTAGGGAACCACCACTAACATTCAGGAGCTGAACTGATTCTACAGTGTTGGTCTATGGAAATGACTGGTCTAGGGAACCACCACTAACATTCAGGAGCTGAACTGATTCTACAGTGTTGGTCTATGGAAATGACTGGTCTAGGGGAACCACCACTAAGCTCTACTGTCAACATAAGCCTGAACCCAAGACTTGCCAGCACCGTGTTCCCAAAACCAAACACAGTTCACGGGTCCTGAATACTTGTTAAATGTGCACATCCAGCATGTCCTAAGAGGAAGAGCCATCCCATTAACCCCCACACTCTGAACATACTTATTTTAGACAGGTCAAGAGAGCTGAACTACCTGTTCATTGGTTTTACCTTTCCTAGAGTTGTGCTGATTCAACTTTGACTTTATTTTGCCCACACAACCTAACCCATAACATGGTACTGCTATTAATCAGAATTCCCCTACGTGTGCGTGCTTGCGTGTGTGTGTGTGTGTGTGTGTGTGTGTGTGTGTGTGTGTGTCTGTCTGTCTGTCTGTCTGTCTGTCTGTCTGTCTCTGTGTGTGAAGGTTGATGTTGGATATCTACCTCAATCACTCCTCCACTTTTTTGTTTGTTTATTTTGGCACACATCTCTCACTGAACCTGGAGCTCACCAGCTTAGCCACACTGGCTGGCCAGCAAGCCGGAGGATGCTCCTGCCTCCTGTCTCCCTGGCAGGGTTACAGACACACACTGCCATGCCTGGCTTTCACCTGGGTACTGGAAACTAGAACTCAGGTCTGCGTGCTTGCAGTCCAAGCATCCTACCTGCTGAACCATCTCCCCAGCCACTCTCACACTTTTTAACTTTTGTGTGTGTTCTTGGTGCAAAAGGATGCCTCAATGTGCTGAGAACAACTAAATCAGAGAAGTTTACTGTTCGTGTCACATCCACCCACAAACGGCAGCCCTCGGAAAGCTACCTTATTCATCCAAAGAGTAGTCTGAAGATGAACTCATGAGTAGCTCTGATGGATTCTGGGGCCAATATGTGAAAGATTCCGTAAGGTAAATTAGCTATGAAATATGGGGGGTCATAATCAAACATTAAACCTACTTCCAAGCCTCAGAAGGTGAGCTGTGAGGATGATGTAAGATGATGCCGTTGGCTCTGAGAGTTATTCACTCTCAGCTCTCTGAAAGACTCATGACATTCACAACAGAACGCACTTTCTGGAGATGCCAGGCACTTCTGTGCTCTGGCAACAGTAACTTCACATGTGGAGATGGGAAGTGCCAACAGTGATAAGTAAATGCGAATTGGAGCTTGTTCAAACAGTTTGCTATTGGTGTATCGGTGCCTAATCTCAACACTGTTTAATTGAGAGTTCACTCTCTCTAAAGTCAACACAATACTGTGGGGGTAAGGTGCTTCGGAGACTGAATAAACTTCGCCCTCCACCTGCAGACCACTGCGACCACGGCTGACACTCCAGGCGAGTGTAGCCGCATCCAGAAGCAACGCGTGCGCTCTCTTGCCAAATAAATGACTTCCTAACTTCACTGTAAAGCGCTTTAGTCGGTTTCCCGGCTCCCCAAAACTCTTCAGGGACAACGGGGAAGAAGTACATGGAAGTTAAAACTGAGGGGGCAGATCCTGGGGCAGAGGGTGAAATTCACTCGATCCCGGAATCAGATGGGTCCCAAAGCAGCCTATATGAATGAAAGGGGAGAGGGAACCAAGCAGGATTCCAGCGTCGCCCCCACGGGGACGTCTTCCAGCCCCGCACTCGAGCCATCAAGGGCGTGCGTGGGCCCGGGCCACGAGATCAGCGGGGCACCCGGCCGGACCCCCAACTGCCCAGCCCACCTGCAGCAGGGCAGGAGCTGCTGCGCACCGTGCCTCGGGAGGTGCCGGGGGCGGGCGGGACGTGCGCCCCTCGGCCCTCGGGGCTGCGGTGGGGGCGGCGCCCGCGGCCCCCCAAGAACTGCCAAGGTTCCGACGCGGGAGGCAAGGGGCCCCTCGCCTTTTGCAGAGCCGAGTGCCTGGGGCCCCCAAGCCGGGTCCGGGAAGTGCCCAGGATGGAGCGGAGAGCGCCCCAAGGATGGAGGAGCCGGTACTCACAGAGCCCACTGGAGCCGGTGCTGGTGAACATGGTCCCGCCGGGCCGGGAGCCCCCGCGGGGCGTCAGGGGGAGGGGAGGCGGAGGTGGCGAGCCCCCAGCGACGGCGCAGGCGCACTCTTAACCAGGAGCCCAGTCGGCCCGGCGCGGCGCTCCCGAGCCGCCGGAAGGAAGGCGCATGCGCGGCCCGTGGGGCGAGCACGCTCGGCCGGAGTCCGCCCCTTCCTGCGAGGAAGGGAAGTGCGTTGTGCCGGCGGGCCGGGCACGCCCGTCATTCCGGTAGTCCCGGCTGACTTGGGAAATTGATCTGCAGACCTCGGAGTGCCCGGCGCAGAGGCTGCGCTGCTCGCACAGCGGCGGTGGCAGCCGGTTCTTCCGCATTAGGATACCGGATCTTTCTCGAGACCTCGAGCCTGGGCCGCGGTTTCCACGCATGCTCAGTAGTTCCGAGCAGACCACGGAGCTCAGCGAACCCAAGCCTCAGAACACAAGTCTGAGCTTCCGGTGACCCACTGTAGAAAATTCTTTTTAATTTTTTTTTTAAGAATACGTACTATAGGGAAGTTGAAGGGACATGCCACAGAAGTATGGACAGAGTGCTTCCAAGAAATCTTGAGAATTTTTAGGGTTTAGCCAACATGCAAAGTCTGGGTTTAGATTAGTAAAATACAACATATCTTTAGTTCAGTAGGTCGGAGTATTCACATTACTCCAAACCACAGAGGCGTGCGTGATTTTTATGCCATCCAGCCGTTATTTCCAGTTGGTTCATAAGCATGAAGTACATTTAACGTCGTGTTCTTCCAGTTGGGGTTGGAAAATGATTGACGGATTGTGATGTTTACAGAAGCTGATGCCTACAAAACCTGTAGCCCGGCCGGGCGGTGGTGGCGCACGCCTTTAATCCCAGCACTCGGGAGGCAGAGCCAGGCGGATCTCTGTGAGTTCGAGGCCAGCCTGGGCTACCAAGTGAGTTCCAGGAAAGGTGCAAAGCTACACAGAGAAACCCTGTCTCGAAAAACCAAAAAAAAAAAAAAAAAAAACCTGTAGCCCACATAAGAGTGATTCTGAAACTATGCGAGGGTTCCTGGGCGGCCATAAGGGGTTCAGGAGACCGAAACCATTTTTGTAGTAATGCTAAAACATTTTCCTTTTCCATTCTTAATCGGCCATGAGTAGTAGGGTTTTCCAGTACTTTCCAGTTAACCAGCGCCTGGTAAAACAGCTGGAACTGCAAGGCAAACAAGTCTTTGTTAAGGCAGATTCCCTAGTTACATCTAATCTTAAAGAAGCTTCCATTTACACTGACATTGCAAGAAAAAAGGGAAAGATACCTGTTTAATCTGGAAGGGCCACTGAAATGCTTGCTTTTCAAACAATTCCAGATCTACTCTGGGTGAGCTTCCTTCATGTACTCCATCCAAAACACATCACAACAAACTAAAAAGAGTGCACAGAAAGTTCTATCCAGACATTAAAAACATTCTTCCTTAAAATTGTTTCCCAAGAAAGCAGCACCTGGTGTCAATGCGGAACATTTGAGTGTGTGTTGGACATTTTTTTCTATTTCATCTAAGAAATAACCATACCGTGATTAAATAAATAGAGTTGACAGAGATAGTTTATAGAGATTCAGGGAAAGCTTCAAAGTCATATAATTGTGTCAAATTTTCATATTCAATCTTGTGTGTCAAGTCCTATATATTATAGATATTAATACTTTATGGTAAACTAATACCAACTATAAAAGGTTATTATCAAATAGGAAGAAATTCAAGTAAATTCCTCATTCTGTTGAACACTGGCATATTTAGAAGAACCCGTGTGAAATCTGAAGAGGTACAAAGTCAACTGTGAAATAAGCTGCAGTCAGAAACTTGGTTGCAGTTGCACATACTGACTGATGTCAAAATGAAAGCCTCATCGTCACAAATGTATGATTCATAGGGAATGAAAACATTGAGTGGAAATTTTATTTCCAAATATACCAACAATAGAGTAGTCAGAACTTGGAACTCTGGAAAATGGTTCCACAGGAACACTTGTTTCCTCTTCTGGTGTCCTGTGCAGCATCTGAGCAGCAGTTCTGGTCTGCTGGTCCCCTGGGCTTATAAACAACAAAAAGCAGCAGCAGCCACTGAAAGTCAGTGAATCAGTCATCGACAACCCGAGGTCACCAGAAATCTTACTGGAAAACCCACACGCCATTGAATGTTATCAGGGCCTTTAACAAAATTAGCTCCTCGAATAAAAGGTTGTTCTGTGAAAAGAGGTTTAATTGTCTTGTTCTACATAGGAAATAAAGCATTTCCAAAGAAAGTTGCTTTAAAATAAAAACTCTTTAACACTTATGTATAATTGTGTTTCTTTAAATAAAAAAAATAGTGATACCAAAATATGAGACAACTGGACATATGTTTTACCTATATTGGAAGTGTTAAATGAAGATATTAAGCTGGAAACTAGGTTGATATTATTAAAGAGGAAGAATTACATTTTCAATGAGTTTAATCATTTTCAAAGAAGTTTTTTTTTTTTTCCACAGCTCCTATCTGTAGTAGATAAGGCTAGTTCTGAGGACAGTGGCTTGGAACCATATTCCTAATTTTTAAAAAAGATTCACTTTTATTTATTGTGTATGAGTGTCTGCTTGCATGCATGTATGTGCACCATGTGCATGCCCGATGTCAAGGGAGGCCTGGTCCTCTGGCACTGGAGCTACAGGTGGTTATGAACGACCATGTGGATGCTGAGAACCAAACCTGAGTGCTCTGGAAGAGCAGCAGTGTTCTCAACCACTGAACCATCTCTCCAGCTCCATATGTTGCTAATTTTAAGGCTACTTTAGAAAGTAATGGAATCTAAAACTCCAGATCTAAAAATGCATTTATAATATGACTAGGCAGTTAATCCACTCAAAAAGAATATAACAAGTTAGCATATGTTTTCAAGATGTTATCGATCTAAAAACATTACTTGGGACTCAGAAGGCTTAGTTAATGTAATTACTAAAAGTGGATTTAGCTCAGATCTTCATTAGACCGCCATTAAAAATAGCTATCATAGGCTGGGCTTGGTGATGCCAGCATCCAGGAGGATCTCTGTGAGGCCAAGCCCAGCCTGTTCTACAAATCCAGTTCGAGGCTACCCAGACTGCACAATGAGACACTGTCTCAAACAAACAAGCAAAAGTGTATTAGATTATTTCCAGGGCACATACTGAAAGGTTTAGGGGGAAAGGGTTTCAGGGCAGTAGAACAATTACTGCAAAACATCAAAATATAATTTGGCATTCCTCTCAACAGAATTAGGTAGGACATTATTAAGTTTCACCTACAAATTAAATATTTCATATTCTTGCCTTCTGTTTCAGTCTGTCTCTCATGAAACAAAGTTGTACATACAACCAGTTTTATGTGGGAAGTGGTCCTAGACTTCACCAATGGGAGAATAGGGAGTTCACTGAGACGGATCATAACAAACTAGCATTATGGGAAACAGGCCTAATCCCACGGAGACCCAGGTCTTGGAGGAAGCCAGCTCACAATGCAAGAGGGTGAGAGTATTTGTCCAACCACTCCCATAGTTCGTGAGCTTTACTTCCATGCTGTGGCAATTCCCTGCCACTCCCTACTCTAGGGACAGGGCAAGCCCAAGGCAAGAGCCATGACTGAGAAAAAAAAATGCTTCTAAGAGATAAAGACTCAGAAATAGGGCAGAGTGCAAGGCCATCAGCTGTAGCATCCTGCATACATCTTTCAATGAGTTTGTAAAATAGTGATTTTTATTTTATTTTTTTGCTGAGAAAATTACATGTGGATGCTATAGTGTGGGTGTTCCTAAGGGTATGTTAGGGTGGTCTGAGAACACCATACCACTTTTCTGGAGCCCTTATACTTTCCATTTCATGTGTTTCCCACCACACTGCAAAGGATGTGGTCTCCAGGGTCCTTTTAAGGTCTAGAAATGGAAGCCTTACCCACACACAGTGGGCTTCTGTTACCATGTGAAGGTATCGCTTCCGTTCTTCTCAAAGGAAAGAATACAGCCAAGAGACGGACATTTTGAGCAATTTATTAAAGTAAATCGTGCACTTCAAAGAGGTTAGAGTGGGCTGATGGGAAAGAGGAGGGAGGCAACACTTGCGGCTCTGTGTTACAGATTTTTTAAATGTTATGACATTTATGAGGTGAGTGGCATATTCATGAGGTAAGGTGACTTCCTCCCACATCACTGTGGACCGGATCTCCTGTTCTGGCTATTTATCCAATGATCATCTTAAAAAGCCCCAAATGGGTGGAGTGAGGAAGGCAAGCCATACTACAAATGATACTCTAATGAAGACAAGGTCCTTTGAGGGTGTAGGCCCTTGGGTAGCTCACCAGTATGACAACTCGGAAAATGGCATGGCGCCGTGGGTTTTAAATCTAGATTTACTTTTATCTTATGTGTGTGACTGTTTTGCCTGCATAGGTGTGCATCCTATGTGTGTCTGGTGCCTGTAGGGTCAGAAGACGGCAGGTTCCCAGATTGTGAGCCATCGTGTGAGTGCGGGGAGCCAAGCTGGTTTCTCGGCAGGAACAAGTGCTCTTAACTGCTGAGCCATCTCTCCTACCCCAAGCCTTGACTTTTATATAGTTAGCAGATGTACCCCACAGGGACATTCTGACCATCAGGTGACACAGCTACCCAGCAACAGTTTTCCTTGGGTAACTCTTATCTATATCCTTGCCTACTCCATCTCAGTTTCAGAATAGGAAACTAAGTTTTCTGTAAAAATTCATCACTGTGTTCTTCAAAGCACAGAGCAGTATTTGAAGCTACTCAGACACAGCCCATCGTACCTGTGAGGCTCCAGCCTTTTTCCGTGTTCCCCACTCTGTCTGAAAGTTGTCTGTAGTCTTCCTTTCTCAACATCACGTGCAAGCATATCTGAGCCGTTGGTACCAGGTGTGACCTCACTCACCTGATACTGGTTTTTATTCTGCTGTGCATCATCCCTAACTCTTTCATTTTTATATTCATTGAGGGCGTCAAGGCTGCTCATCTCAAATCTCATAGATAAACTAATTTGTTTATAAATGGGTAGAGGCATCGTTGTCCGTTCTCATCACACCCAAACACCTACAGACCAAAAGGTTTATCATTTTATTGTAAATGTCTCTTCTTTGTTCCTCCTTTATACCAAAATAAGGATATTACAATGATTATTAAAATTATAGCAGTTTTGAGTTTTACTTAAGATATTAAAAACAGGACTACAGAGTCTTTGTGATAAAAGCTGGAATGGTTGGCTGTTCAACAGGTTTGTCTACTTGCTTGTTTTTTAAGTGAAATCTCACTGTGTGACTCAGACTCATTTCAAACGTTCTGATCCTCCTGCCTCAGACGCCCAGGAACTGAGATTACATGTATCTATGTCTTCTGTCCCTTCAGTGTGCTGTTTTAAATTAGGTCCCTGCAAGACATATCCAAGTGCCCAGCAAGTGATCTTCTCTGGAATTAGCATTGTAGCCGAAGGAGACAGTTAAGCTGAGATGGGAGTCTTGACCAGTATGACTGGTGTTCTTATGGGAAGAGTCACAGGCCCATGAAGGAGAAAGCATCATCTGACAGAGGCAGAGATCCAAGTAGTGCCACTGCAGGCCCAGAACGCCAGGCACTGCGAGCCATACCTGAAGCTAAGAGGCAAGAAAGGCCCCTCCCCCTGCCCCTGCCACCCCACCGGGTTCCAGAGGCAGTGCGGCTCTCTCAGCACCTTGACTTTGATCTTCTATCTCCATAACCATCAAAGAGTAAGTTTCCATTGTCTTAATCCACCCTGTTTCTGGTGTTTTTATGACAACGCCAAGACTCTACCACATCCATCTCTTTCTCTCATGTTTGGCTGTCTCCCTTTCTTCTGCTTTAGCTTCTGCAGGTAAGAACTCAGCAGAGACATTCTCCCCAGGAAGCACGGAGTCACAGCTGAGCCATCACCCTGCTCACCACGCTCTTCTGTAGCAACTCCATCACTCCAGAAGCTACTCTGTGTCTCACCTCAGATAACTGCATCGCAGCAAAATCATGGACCAAAAATGTGCACAGGTAGAACTCTTCCTGCTGCAATGCCAGCCAAATCTAAAGTTGTTTTAAATTAGAGCCGTGGATTCCTGATCTGTATAACGATACTTTCTTATCAAAATACTTCTTGACGCCCAAAAGACTGAATTCTTGCCACTTCACAGATCATTGAGACTATGTGCCTAGCCTGCTGTCCTACTGTGTGCTCAGCCTGTTTAAATGTAACCTGCCTTTAAGAAAACAATGTAGTCAGCCTTTCTACCTTGGATCTCCCATGTGATTAGCTTTTACAGCCTAGGCTCATGCATAACTTTAATCTTAAGTTACATATTCTTCCACGCCTCTGACCCAGAGTGATGTATGTTGTGGGCATACACTGTGCTAATCATTTGCTGAATGTAGCCAACAGTTTGTTTAAAAGCAGCAGCTGTAGCAGGCTTTGTTTGGGGCCACCAGCCAGCTCCCAGATCATGACACAGACTTATTATTAATTATGAATGCTCGGCCTTATCTTGTGCTTGTCCCATTGGCTCATAACTTAAATTAACCTGTTTCTCTTCATCTACATTTTGCCTTGGGGCTTTTTAACCTTTCTTTCATTCTGTATGTCCTACTCCATGTCTGTCAGGCTGGCTGGCTCCAGGTGTCTCCTCTCTTTCTCCCTTTTCTCTTTTTCCTTCTCTCCTGAACCAGATTACTCCTCTTACTCTCTATGCCCATTAGCCTTGCCTATCCCTCTATTGCCTTGCTATTGGCCATTCAGCTTTTTATTAGACCAATCAGGTGCCTTAGGCAGGCAAAGCAACACATCTTTACATCGATAAACAAATGCAGCATAAACAAATGTAACCCACCTTTACACAGTTAAAGCAACTTTAACAACAAATATCTATTGTAAATGTTGCTAACAACATGTGCATGTAGGCTGAGAGAACCTGTTTGCAAGAGGGTCAACTGGAGCAGTAACTTAACTTCTTTAATTCTGATAAAAAACTTCTATAAAGAATCCTTCACTCGTTTTTCATGCCATGGC
The DNA here is from genome assembly GCF_049852395.1 of Peromyscus maniculatus bairdii. Classification (NCBI taxonomy): domain Eukaryota; kingdom Metazoa; phylum Chordata; class Mammalia; order Rodentia; family Cricetidae; genus Peromyscus; species Peromyscus maniculatus. Next base: position 119,360,073 of record NC_134860.1, on the reverse strand, counting down.
TTTCTATGCTAATCCTTAAATACTGAGCAAAGCCTTTGTTAGAGACCGATGGAAGAAGACACAGGGAGGGAAGTGGAGAGTTCAAACTTGGGCTCACTCTTGGTGAAACTTCCTCAAAAGGAAGCCCGTGTCTTCCTCCCTTCATGTGACATCAACTCACCATAGATCTAACTTTCCATAGTCACCCCGAGCTCTCTCTATGTGAGAGCTCTATGTCCAGGACCAGATAGAAAGGAAAAGTTAGAAGTTCCTGCTCACTGTGCCGTCTGCTGGATTTCACTCCCTTGGGCTCATTTTGGCCGTGTATGGCCGTCAGGCAGTCAGTGTGTGATGCACAGTGGTTATCCCGCTATCGTCTGTATATCTGTGTCCTCGGCTCAGCTGTGAGCAAGAAGATTTCCCTCTCCTCTCCCCAAGGCTTAGCATACTGATTGACACATGGAGCGAGGAAGCACAATGTTGCCGCACATTGGCATCACCCAGTTCTGACAGCTGGACTTCTGCTTTTCCAGAGGCCCAGTGTCTAGTCATGCCTGCACCTTCAGACTTCCCAGTCTTGTGTTTTTCTCAGTTTGCTTCTCTGTGGTCATGATGAAACACTCTGACCAAAAGCAACTTGGAGAGGAAAGGGACTGTTTTGCTTACAGGTTACAGTCGACCATTGAGGAAAGTGGTTCATTGGGCAACAGTTCAATGCAGAAGTTTGAAGCAGAGAGCATGGGGAAGTGCTGCTTACTGTCTTGCTCCCCTGGCTTGCTCATCTATCTTATATATCCCAGACCCACCAGTAACAACAACAACAACAAAATGCTCCCTATACATGCCCATAGACCAATCTGATGGAGGCAATTCTTCGATTGAGGGTCCTTCTTCCCAGGGGTGTCGAGCTCACAACCTACACTGGGGTTCTCCACTGACTGCAGCCGCGATGGTGAGTTTCCTGTCAGCTCACTGAGGCTGCAGCAAGTAGATCTCTGCTCAGATATGCCTGACTGGGTTGTTGCTGTGATGGTGTCTCCCCCACCCCTGCCCACCCTGGGACTTCATGCAGCCCAGGCTATACTCAAAATCAGTGTATAGCTGAGGATAACTCTGGACTCCTGATCCTCCTGCCTCTGCTAAGGTTGCAGACATGTACCACTGGACCCCACTTGGGTTTGTTTGTTTGTTTGTTTGTTTGTTTGTTTGTTTGTTTGTTCGTTTGTTTTTAATTTATTCTTTTCTTTTTGTGTGAGTGAATGTTTTGCCTAAATGTGTGTATGTGCACTATGTGGGTACCTGGTGCCTGCGGGGTGGGGGGGTGGGGTGGGGAGGTCAGAAGAAGGTGTCAGTTCTCAGAACAGATGTTTCAAACAAGTGTGAGCCGCCGAGTGGGTGCTGGTAACTGAACCTGGGTCCTCCACAAGAGTATCGCGTGCTTTTAACCACTGAACCATCTCTCCAGCCCCAGCTTCTTTATGTTGTTTGTGCTTTTTTGCTTGTTTATTCATTTGTTTGAAACAGGGTCTTGCTATGTAGCCCAGACTGTCCTTAAACTCATGGAAATCCTCTTGACTCAACCTCTCAGACCCACAGATTTTTAATTTGCCAGACCCTGAAGCCAATTCCTTAAATTCTCTCTCTCGCTCTCTCACTCTCTCATACTTTCCCTTTCTTCTCTCTCTCTCTCTCTCTCTCTCTCTCTCTCTCTCTCTCTCTCTCTTCTCTCTCTCTCTCTCTCTCTCTCTCTCACACACACACACACACACACATACACACACACACACACACACACACACACCATTCTTTCTGTTTCTCTGGAAAACTCTAACCCATTTTCCCATTTCCTTTTGAACGTCGGTACCCTGCCTTGGAAAACCAGTCTTGATGACCTCCTTGCTGAGAGATGTATTTATTGGGCTTTCCAAATAAGGAGTACTCTATCCTTTGGCGCTCTGTAATAGGCCCTCACTCATGTCACTGTGTGCCGTGCCCTGACGGGTGACACTAGCCAGGCACAGCCCTCCCCAGATTGTGTGTGCAGCTGGACAGTGCTTTCTCAGACTTTTCTCTGGGGCGGGTCCTGGCCCCTTCAATGCCTGTGGTTCATGGATGTACAGAAGTGTTGAGAGATGAATTGTGTTCCAGGGGAGTCTTGGCAAACCTACTGTGAGAGTCTCCTTTATATAACAATGATGTCATATGTGTGTAAAGTCTGGAATTGATTAAAACCTGAAAGCCAGATGATTCTTGGATTTGTCAAATGCTCCTTATCCCTGCTAGGGTTGCAGGATTTTTAAAGGAGTGGCTGAACAATGAGAACCCTGCCAATACCCAAGAAGAAACAGAAGAATAACGGCATGGCTTTTGTGAGCCAGCAAGTGTTTGGCTTGCTGTTTTGTTTTGTTGTTCTGGGGATGCTAAGGGAATGCTCTACCCTAGAGTGGGCACCCTGGGCACCCTGCCAAGTGGAGAGTGGGACTCAGGCAGACCCTGTGTGGGGCCCAAGGGACAGTCTGAATATCTGCTCGGTGTCCTTTTGACTCCTCTGTTCATCCACGTGAACGGAGCTTCCAAACACCCTTCAGCCTTCTCTTCTCCAGACTAAATATTTCTGTAACGTTTCAACCCTTTGATGGTGTGCTTGTCTTATTTTGAGTCTTCTCCGGTTTTCCTTACCATTTGAACACTAGGACGTTTAAATGTTGTTAGTGTACCCAGAGACCAGACCTATAAAGGCCATTGACTGGGACATACACACTCGTGATGGTAACTGGTAAACGCTAGCTAATCCTTGACTCTTGGCTTCTAGAGGAAGGAAAAAGGGGACTCCACCTCGATCTACTAAGAAACCCAAAGACTGGATTGGCAAGGAAAACAATCTACCTGTTTTTTTTTTAAGATCAAGGGTATTTTTTTGTTGTTGTTGTTTTGTTATCCGAGACAGGGTTTCTCTGCGTAGCTTTGGGCCTTTCCTGGAACTTACTTGGTAGCCCAGGCTGGCCTCGAACTCACAGAGATCCGCCTGCCTCTGCCTCCCAAGTGCTGGGATTAAAGGCGTGCGCCACCACCGCCCGGCTTCAAGGATATTATTTTTAAAAGTTATCTCAAGGCAAGCATGGTTGTACTTGTTTAATCCCAAGATTTTGGGAGAATGATATGGGTCATGCCAGGGATGGTGGGGCATAGCTGTAATTCCAACACAGAGGCAAAAAGATGGCTGCAAGTTCAAGACCAGCCCCATCTACATAGCAAGTTCTAAGGAAGCCAGGGCAACATACACACAGATATTCTGTCTCAAACCAAAGAGTTCAAGGCAAGCTTGGACCATATAGTAAGACCCCCGAAAAATGATTCCAAGCAAACGCACACCAGAACTTTCTTTTCTGTATTTCCTAGCTCAGGGCAGGGCATGAAGCTAAGCTGGCAGAGGGTTTGCCTAGCAAACTTTTGATTTCATCCCTAACACCACATAAACTGGGTGTAGTGGCGTCTTCCTGGGAGCACAACACTCAGCAGGCAGAGGCCAGAGGATTAGAAGTTCAAGGCCAGCCTGGGCCACATAAGATCCTGTCTCAAAGCAAAATAACAAAGCAGGAATTCTAGCTAAGATTCCATCATACCAGATATGAAAAAGTTAGTACCTCGATAATGACATTAAAATAAATGATTTATATATTCATGTCGTGTATTTCAATTATCTTAAAAGACATGTTACACATAAGATGCAAACAGTGCTGCCCCTCCCCCAAAAGAAAAACAACTCTTCTTCCCTCAGCAGACAGAGGCTTCCTTTGGCTTCCTCACAAAGGACAGGGCTTGGGGGCCCTCAGTTTCCTCATTCGTACCAAGGGAATGATGACAATGATAATACCTGCCTCGAGGGACTTTACTGAGTACTGAATACATTAACACACATTTAAAAACACACATTCATAACAGGCCTTCACACAAATGCTTCCTGCTGTTATTACCATCACTTGAAGGATCTTTCTCTGAGCAAGAAAGCTGAACAAGCATGAAGTCCATGTCTTTAGGAACGAACACTCATAGGACTGTTTGTTCCTAAAGTAGCAATTAGAAATGGGGACCTAGAACAGAGAGATCTTGTCATTTGAAGAAGGATCCATCAACATAGCTCCCCAGCATCCTGGTTCTCTGGGGGAGTCAAGCTACTCTCCCTGTGTTGTAATAAAACAAGAGAAAGCAGAAATGCATTCTAATCCTTCTACCTCCACCGTTAGTCTGTTTATGAGAGTGACATCACTCACTGGCCTGAGGTCTAGGTGGGGCAAGGTACACTCAAATGTCTGCAGGCACTGTCAATGAGGGAAGCAGGCCGGTGTGAAACACACACACACACACACACACACACACACACACACACACACACACACTTTTTTTAAGCGCACAGTGAGCCCCCACTTACATAATAAAAGATGTTCTCTCTTTCTGGTGATTTATTTTACACTGTACTACTTTCAATGACACAGACAGAACGGAACGGTTCTGTTGGGACTTTCAGTGATACAACAAGCTAACAACTACCCTGGAAGCTGTGGGAGCACTGGGGCAGGGGGTGTATTGTGTATTGTGAGGTGGTGCTTGTTGTGTGAATGTGGGACATCCCTCACAGGCTCATGTGTCTGAGTACTTAACCACAGCTGGTGGCACTGGTTCAGGAGGATGTGGAATTTCTGGAGTAGGAGACATGGCTGGCAGGGGTGGGTATCTAGGGATGAGCCACTGAAAGTTGTAGCGTGGCCTGTTTCCAGCCTCAGCTCTCAATGGTAAAAATGTAATCCATGCCTTTCAGATCTACACTTAAAATAGCTGGAAGGCAAATTTTATGTTGTGCATGTTTACCACATTTAAATATTTTTAAATGGACTAGGCAAAGATTAAAGCTGGACATACAGGTGGGTGGCCCCCTGCCTGATCTGTCACATGTCCCCATATTCCCATAGTAATTCATATCTCTACTCCCCTTGGTGAGTAACACCGCCCAGGCTTTTCTCAGTGAGTTCCTAAGTGCCAGTTTCCCTTGGCCCAGTAGCACATCCACCCTCCGATGCATATGTGTGGTCATCCCCTCCGCGAGTCACATCACCAGATAATACTAGCTAATATTTACACATAGGCCCACAGCTATTGTTATCTACAGTAAATCTATATTTCCCATACTCTTATAATTTTCCATTTACAGACAAGGAACTTAGAGCCCAAGGTTTTGAGGTCACCTTTGAGAAGTGAAGAAACTGAGGTTGAAGCAAGCAGAGGCAGAGCCTGGTCCCTTAGCCATTGGACTCTATCGCCCCCTAGTGGCATCCCTGATCTAACATTGTCTCACCCACATCCCCAGCCTCTCCTCCTCCTTCCCTCTCCTCCTCTTCTTTCCCCTCCCCTCCCCTCCCCTCTCTCCTCCTCCCCCTCCTCCCTCCCCTTCTCTCTTCTCATCCCCTCTCCTCCCCTTCTCTCCTCCCCTCTCTCCTTCCTCCCTCCATCCCTCTCTTTCTTCCTTTCTTCCTCCTTCTCTCTCTCCCTTTCTTCCTCCCCCATCCCTTTCTTCCTCTCTCTCCCTTTCTTCCTCCCTCTCCCTCCCTCCCTCTCTCAGAGAAGTAATTTCACAGCTGCTGTCTATCCCTCATCATGCTTTCTTCTTCCATCCTACTACAAGAACCTGGTTTTCTCTGCACACCTACCAAGCTGCCCAGGACTCTGGCCTCTAGTAGCTTCAAAGTCTTCTAGCAGCATCCCGGTGTGTTGATTACATCCCTGGTGGATGGAAGAGGTTCTCTACCTCTCTTTCCAGCAGAGCTCCTTGGAGTGGTCAAGAAACTCCTGGATTTATCTATCCTGGCTCTCTTGACCAGACTCTTTGCCAGATAGGTTGGCCGGTTGGCTGGTTTCTCTGCATTCTTTGGTCCTCCTGTTGTTTAATCTTAAGTCCTGGTTGTTCTTAGGAAAACTTCTTGATAGACACGATGGGGGCTCAGAGACATGCTCCCCGAAAAGCACTCCTGAGTTCTGGCCATGTGCCCTGCTGTTTTCTCCTATTGTAAGCACAAGCTCAGCCTATTCTGCGGCTCTTTATGTCTGCTGTCTTTGGAGCAGCACAGACATGTTGTGCGAGCTGCAGTAACAAGGAGCCAAGTCTTGAGCACTTTGGTCTAGATATCTCTACCTTTCTGTTGGCAGACTGGCGGACACATTGCCTCAGGGCACTGAAACATTTACAGGTAATAAGCCTTTGGGGCCCTAGGCAATAAGGGGGATTAGTATCAGCTGGGTCCCACAACTTACTCTCTTCACCCAGACATCCGTCTCACAAAAGTTCTGAAGTTTTGGTTCGTCGTCTATTTCCATGAGTGAGTGGCAGCCTGACCATGGGATGGAGAGGCGCCACGTCCATCTTGAAGTAGAAAATCACCTTATGCACCATACAAAGAAGATGGTAGTTTTTGTGTTTCTGTTCATTTGTTTGTATTTAACAGCTAGGGGGACACTCACCACAGATTACATCTAAAAATTAGAGTCCTATAAACCATAAGAAGAAAAGAGGCTGCCAAACCCAGTTTTACATCTATTCCGTCAGTCAGGGACAGCTTGATGTAATGACACACGTTGAAATGAACAGCACATCTGCAGGTCAGCCACTCAGACTGAACGGCTTCTGTAAACACACCTCTGGGTGCCAGCGGAGTGTACCTCCAACAGCAAGGACACCTCTACTGAGCACCCTTCATGAACTAATTTCAGTTCTGCTCACAGACACGGCACAGCATCAGCAGAGTAGGGGCAGCCAAGCTCTACCTTGCTGTGTAAGCAACGTATCCAATTTTGTTTTGTTTTAAATGAAGTAAGTGGTAGATTGGTTACAACCAAGTCAGAATCATATTCCTTGTCTTGCTTGTATCCTCCATGGATATGTCACTACCCAAGCAACAGCAGCAGACATCTTTATTCTTGTCCACAGAGACCTCAGTGCTACAGTAGAGAGAAAAGGACAAAGCAGGTACCCAATGACCTGGAGCTGGAGAACCCTCAGGTACTGGTTATCCTTAGGAATGAGTAGACAAGACATCATGAAAGAACATGAGGATTTGATTTGGTATCCAAAGGAACACTCTAGGGGAACTGTGCTGGGCATTTTTTGTCTACTTGACACACACTAGAGTCACCTAGGAGGATATAACCTTAACTGAGGAAGGTCTCCATCAGATTGGCCTGTAGGCATGTTTGTGTGTCATTGTCTTTTTTTTTTTCTTTCTTTTAAAAAATGTTTATTTTGTGTATATGAATGTTTTGCTTGAATGTATATCTGTGTACCATTTGCATGCTTTGTGCCCACAGAGATAAGAAGAGGGTGTTGGATTCCCTAAAACTGGAGTTGTGGATAGCTGTGAGCTGCCATGTGGGTGCTGGGAATCAAGCCTAGGTCCTCTGCAAGAGTAAGTTCCCTTAAGCGCTGAGTCTTTCTAGCCCCATGTGACATTTTCTTGCTTGTTGATTGATATGGGACGGTCCAGCCCACTGTGGGTGGAGCCACTTCCACCCAGGTGATCCTGAGAGTTATAAGAGTTGTAGCTGTATGTGAGCCTAGGAGCAAGCCAGCAGGCCTCTGTCCCTATGGTTCCCACCTCTGTTCTTGCTTGAGTCCCTGCTCTGACTTCACTCAACGATCTGGATGTGTGGGCCAAATAAACCCTTTCCTCCCGAGTTGCTTTTGGACATAGTGTTTATCACAGTAACAGAGAGGCAAGGGGCCGTTGTAGACATTCAATACAGCACTGACAGCATCAGTTGCAGGTGCCCGGTCTACTCTAGAGTAGGTAGGTCCCTTGCTTGTTAGGGAAGGAGGGATTGAGGGAGGGTCGAACTAAACCATGGGATAGGCAAACCACTCTCACACCCTTGTCTTGTTCTCTTCCCCACCCCCCATCTGGTCCCTGCTTTGGTGTTTCATTTATTTTTTGACTTTTCTTTTTGAGATACATTCACTTGTATCCCATATTTGCCTCCAGCTCCTTCTGTAGTTGCAGTGGATAACCTTGTTAGCTTGATAGACCTGGGAAGGGGGCCGTCAACTGAGGCATTGTTCCCATCAGATTGGCAAAGGCAGGTGGGTGCACTTTCCCATTGCTAATTGGTATAGGAGGGTGCAGCCGACTATGGGCAGTGCCGTCCTGGGCACGTGGGGCTGGGCTGTGTAAGAGGGGGAGCTGAGCAAGCCCAGGAAGCAGAGCTGGTTGGCAGTGCTTCTCCACGGTCTCTATCTCAAGTTCCTGCCTTGAAATGCAGTCCTAGTCTCCCTCCAAGATGGATTGTGACCTCTAAGACAAATAAACCCTCCCTCCCTCCCCCAGTTTCTTCTGGACTAGTGTTTTGTTACAGCCTCACAAAGCAAAAGGACAGTGACCTCGAACTCTGACCCTCCTGCCTGTACCTCCTGAGTGCTGGGATTGCAGGGATGTACCACCAAACACACCTAGTTTCTAGGAATTGAGCCCAGAGCTTCCTCCTGAAAGGCAGACTCTAGCAGACTGAGCTACATCCACAGCACCCTGCCTTGGTTGTTTTTTCTTTAATTAAAAAAATATCATGAGCTATGCATAAAATTTACTGCCTTCACCATTATATGTGTGCAGTTCTACAGCGTTAAATTCATTCATGATGTTGGGCAACAATCTCCAGTGTTTCCAGAACTTTTTATCATCCCATACTGAAACTCTTACCGATTTAATCTAAGTCCCCACCCTCCCCTCCACCCATGCCTAGCCCACCTTGATCTACTTTCTATCTCTAAAACGGTATATACTCTACAAGCCTTGTAGGGAGTCACATAACACTTGCTCCTTTCTGCCTGACTTCTATCACTTGACGTGTTTTTAAGATTCATCCATGTGGTAGCATGTATCAGAATTCATTTCCTTTTCAAGGCATATATACCATGTTTTCTTTACCTATATATTTGTTGACACTTGGATTCTCTTTTCCTTTTTTGCTGTTACCAACAGTGCCACAATGAACGGTGTATGCAAGCATCATCAGTTAGTTCTCTCGAGCTATTACATCAGAACCTGTAGAATATTCTTTCTTTTTACCTGTTGGCATTCAAAGCTCAAAAATATCATCAGGGCACAGTAATGCAGGCTGTAGTCCCAGGCCTGGGAGGCTCACCCAGGAGGGTTAGAAATTCAAGGTCATCCTCAGCTACACAGTGAGGTTGAGGTCAGCTTGGGCTATCTTGTTTATTTAATTTTTTTAAACAGGCTTTTTTTGTTGTTTTTTGTTTTGTTTTGATTTTTGTTTTTTTGAGACAGAGTTTCTTGGCTGTCCTGGAACTCACTCTGTAGATCAGGCTGGCCGAGAACTCACAGAGATCCAACTGCCTCCCAAGTGCTGGGATAAAAGGTGTACACCGCTACCACACAGCTTAACAAGCTTTCTACAGAAAAAAAAGTAAGAACTCCAGTTTAAGGGTGGGGTTAGTTCAGAGACTGTCCTACTAGAGTCCATTCTAATGAGCTTGCTGAGGGGACAGACAGAAGGCAATCTCTGTGGCATGGTGGGAATGATGATTTGGTCTGCAGTAGTTTGCTAGGGAGGCAGTATCACAGACTGGGCGGTTTGAACAATAAAAGCTATTATTCTTGTTATGGAATCTGAGATCAAGAGTGGGTGTGTTTCTTGGTGCCTCTTTCTTTTCTTGCGCATGGCTGCATTCTCCGTGTTTTCACGTGACCCTCCTCCTGTGTGCATCTCTGTCGAAATCTCAGGAAACCAGTCATTTCGGACCAGGGGCCCTCTAAGGACCTGCTTTAACCTTAGTTAACCATTTAACGGCCCCATCTTTTGAAACAGCCATGTTCTTAAGGACCAAGACTTAGAACATTGACACACAAATTGTGAAGAGCCACAGGTTGGCCCATGAAGGCCCATCCTTCAACAGCACAGCACATTCCTGCCCCCAACGGGTACTGATGGTGGTGCAAGTCTTGCTTTTAAATATTGACTCTAAACAGGGTAGAGCTTGCCAGCAAAGAAAATTCACTTTTCTAGGGCTTCCTGATTTTGTCTTCTTCATTAAGCAATTAGTTGCAAAATTTCCTACATTTTTTCTTATGACAACAAAGAGTGAAAAAAAAAAACCCTCAGTATAATTTTAGCAGCAATTAACCTGAATTCTCACCGAAATATGCAGCACTGCTCTCCACAGCTCAGCAAGGGTGGCCAGTCTAGCTGTCCTGCTCGGAATTCTGTATCCACACCTTTCCCCTGGGCTGTGGGGTGTCATTACCACCTTCACCCCACCTGTCATTATCTCTCTACTTCAAAAGAGTAATGGAGGTTGCTTTGAAGGCATATATCCAGATACACACTGAGGTCAAGAAATGACCCCTTCCCTCCCCAGAAACAGCCATGGCTGACTCCTCACAGACTCCTTTCTCCTCGCTGGTTCTAGAGACAGAAAGCACTAATGTTTGTGACCTATGATATGAAAATAAGAGGGGGCGGGAAGAATGCTCACAGATCTCCATTCTTGGAAGCTGCCATGTTAGAATCAAGAAAAGAAAGTGAGATTTTTAGACGAAACTTCCCATGGATTGGTTGCTGTTTAAGGTGTAGGAGCGAGTTCATTCTCTCTGCTGTAAAGAGCTGAAAGGCAGGAGAGAGGTTGAGATGTAAATCCTGGGGAGTCTCAGCAGAGGCATCATGTAATACCTGGAAAGTCAGGGTTCTTGGTTTCATTAATAAAACATTTTAAGAACAGACACAAACGGAAGCTTGAGGACAAAGACTGGACTAAAACAGCAGCTTGGGCACAATTTCTGAGGGAAAGACTCCAGGAGATCAAGCTGTAAATCCCTGGCTACCAGGAAGGAAGGGGATAGCAGAGAAGAGACAACATAAGCCGCACTCTTTGGGATAAGGCAGGATGCAGGTCGGCCACCCAGACAGGTAGCCACACAGCGGGGGAGAAGCCCAAAGTGTTCTTCAGGGAGTTTAAAAGTACACCTCTGTAGCTAGAGTTTTCCTGCCTGGCCAAGGGTCAGGACAAATCTCTCTCACCCGCCAGTCCCACAGCCGCTCAGACCCAACCAGGTAAACACACAGAGACTTATATTGCTTACAAACTGTATGGCCGTGGCAGGCTTCTTGCTAACTGTTCTTGTATCTTAAATTAACCCATTTTTATTTATCTATAAGTTGCCACGTGGCTCGTGGCTTACCGGTATCTTAATATCTTTTCATGCCGAGGGCTGCCAGCATCTCTCTGACTCAGCCTTCCTCTTCCCAGAATTCTCTTCTCTGCTTATCCCGCCTATACTTCCTGCCTGGTTACTTGCCAATCAGCATTTTATTTATACAGAGCGATATTCACAGCACACCTCGGCTCTGTCAGCATCAGAAAGAAAAAGACAAAGAGAAGACAAAGAAATCATTATGCCTTTGTGAGTCACACCTCAGAGAACAGGTCCCTTACCTGTCCCTCTGGACTGTCCCTTAAGGAAGGAGACAGGGGCATGTCTCTATCCAGAGGGGGCTTCCCTTCTGTATACATTGGCCTTGTCTCACTTTAAAACACTGTGACAAAAAACTGGGCAGCAGTGGCGCATGCCTTTAATCCCAGCACTCGGGAGGCAGAGCCAGGTAGATCTCTGTGAGTTCGAGGCCAGCCTGGTCTACAGAGTGAGATCCAGGAAAGGTACCAAAACTATGCAGAGAAACCCTGTCTTGAAAAAACAAAAACAAACAAACAACAACAACAAAAGCACTGGACAGATTCCAGTGAAATGAATTTTACTCCACAGAGGTAAAAGATCTCTGCATGGGAGATCTATTAAGAAAATCCTTTAAAAAAATACTGCAGAACTAGATTATACTCCTAAGCACCCCAATACTACTTCAGAGAATTTAGAATGTTTTGTATCAAGTAGTGATTCTTTGGGGGTCAGGGGGTCCACTAAGGCATTTTGTTTATGTGTGTGTTTACATCCCCAGAAAGACTCCCAGGATTCTCCATCCTGTGTGTTTTCATCTTGCTTCTTCACAGTCATTATGATGGTTCAAGTTGACTGTCAGCCTGATGAGATCTAGAATTGCCTGGGAAATACACCTCTCGGCATGTCTGTGAGTGAGTTTCTAGACTGGGTTAACTGAGATGGGGAGACCCACCTGTTGTTGTTTGTTTTTGCTCTGTCCTCTTTTGGGGAGGCCCGCCACTCAGCTCCCAAATAAATTACACACAGAGGCTTATTTTTTACTTGTAAGTGCTCGGCCTTAGCTTGGCTTGTTGCTAGCCAGCTTTTCTTAACTTTAAATTATCCTGTTTATATTTTACCTCTGGGCTTTTCCTTTTCTATTTCTGTATACCTTTCTTTTTTTTTAAAGATTCATTTATTATGTACACAGAAGAGGGTGCCAGATCTCATTACAGATGGTTGTGAGCCACCATGTGGGTGCTGGGAATTGAGCTCAGGACCTCTGAAAGAGCAGTCGGTATTCTTAACCCCTGAGCCATGTCCCCAGCCCCTGTATACCTTTCTTTGTTTCTTACTCCATGGCTTGCTGTGTAGCTGGGTGGCTGGCCCCTGGAGTTCTCCTCCTTCTCTGGCTACTTCTCTTTTGATCTCCCTCCGTTTATCCTCTCTGCCTGCCAGCCCTGCTTATTTCTCTCTCTTGCCTCACTATTGGCCATTCAGTTCTTTCTTAGACCATCAGATGTTTTAGACAGCTACAGTAACACAGCTTCACAGAGTTAAACAAATGCAACATAAACAAAAGTAACACACCTTAAAATAATATTCTACAACACCCACCTGTCTTGGTTACTTTTCTATTGCTGTGAAGAGACATCATGACCAAGGCAACTTATAGAAGAGTTTATTGGGGTTCACAGTTTCAGAGGGTTAGTCTATGACTGTCATGGTGGGGAGCATGGTGGCAGGCAGACACTGAAATAGTAGCTGAGAGTTTACATACTTAGTAAAAGTAGGAGGCAAAAAGAGAGAGAGAGAGAGAGAGAGAGAGAGAGAGAGAGAGAGAGAGAGAGAGAGAGAGAAACTGGGACTGGTGTGGGCTATCAAACCTCAAAGCCTACCCTCTGTGATACACCTCCTCCAACAAGGCCACACCTTCTAATCCTTCCCAAATAGTTCCACCAACTGGGGACCACGCCTTCAAATCTATGTGCCCATGGGGATCCACTCTTACTCAAACTGTCTTCCTCCCAAAGTGTGGTCCATACCATTCCATGGTCGAGGGTCAGAGACTAAAAAAGCACATTGCGTGCCAGCCTCCATCTGTGTCTGTTTCCCAACTCTGCATAGAACGTAACCAGCTGCCTTCAGCTCCGGCCTTGGAACTGTCCAGCTCCTCAAACTATGAACCCAAACACCCACTTTCCCCTTAAGGTGCTTTTGTCAAGAATCGTGCACACCAGTGTGGAAAGTCCCTTTAGGTCCAAGATGCTGGCTGAGGTTTTCAATACAGTGGAACCAACCTGAGGGGGTGGCGGCTGACTACTTATCATTGCGCCAGGTCTTCAAGCTGACCATCGTACCTGGGGCTGAGGGCTCCAGACCTGTTTAACTTGCTGGGAGAGTCACAACTGTTCCTCCCAGCTCTTTGTTGTCAGTGATTTCAAGTTCACCAACATAAGCGTGCTTCCTCAGCACAGTTAGAAATGAGAGAGTGACTTTGGAGCAAGGCTAGTAAAGACCCTGAGTTTACCTCTCTTTTCAGCATTTTGAACACCCTTGAGATCATCAGCTAGGACATTCACGTGCACCGTGATGTAACACAGAGTATTGGTTCTTGACTGAATAGGTGAGACTAATTCCAAACTAATTTCAGTGTTGGGGATTGGACATAAAACACAAGATTTAGTACCAATATTTCATTTCAAACCCCTAATGTATCAGGAAGAAAAGGTTTTGTTTTGTTTTGTTTTTGTTTTTCAATAAATGTGTTTGTTTGAATGAGAATGACACTGAAGGTTCGTGTGCTTGAATAATTAGTTCCCAGTTGGTGGAACTGTTTGGGAAGGATTAGGAGGTGTGGCCTTATTGGAGGAGGTGTGGCCTTGTTGGTGGAGGGGTACCATTCCCAATGTGCTCTCTGCTTCTTGCTTGTAGTCCTGGATAGGAGCTCTCGACTGCTTCTGCCACCATGCCAGTTACCACAGTCCACCACTGTGAACTCTAGCCCTCTGAAGCCATGAGCCAAAGGAAATGCTTTCTTTTATAAGTTGACTTGGTCATGGTGTTTTATCATGGCAACAGAAAAGAAACAAATACAACACAGATATAACACACTCATTTCTTGAATATTAATTTCATTCTTTGTAAGTGTTGTTTCTACCAGCATCTCTTAATTCCACTTATAAATTGCTGTAACAGATCACCACAGACTGACTAGTTTATAATGAACAGAAATATGGAGGCTGGGAAGTTCAAGATTAATGGGTTTCTTTGTGTGTCATTTCATGGTGGAAAGGTAAAGAGAGGGTAATAAAGAGTGTAAGAGGGGACCCAGGCCTGTCTTTTCATAAAGAACACACTTCTGAGAAGCGACATCAATTTATTCATGGGATGACAACTGTTATTACCCCTCACCATACCACCACCTTGTTAATGTTCCAATTTCCAGCTCATGAACTTCAAAGGATACCATGGTTCTCACTGTCTATCTTTGGGTACATTTTCTCAAACTCCTTTCTCTCCAGTTTTTTCTAGTTCTGGACCTCATTACTCTCTCTCTCTCAGCTCTCAGCTCCAGTGTTCTCTCCCTCTGGATCCCAGTCCCTGGGTAAGGATGTATGCAGGTGTATCAGTTACAAGGACGCATGGGAGTGTATCAGTTTCTCCTCTGTTACTGTGGTAACAAGGACGCATGGGAGTGTATCAGTTTCTTCTCTGTTGCTGTGGTAAAATACTATAACCAAAAGCAACTATGGAAGTTTATTTGAGATTATAGTTCCAGAGGGTTAAGAGTCTGTTATGGTAGAGAAGCCTGGCACCAAAAGTAGAGATGGTGGATGGAGCAGGAAGCTGAGAGATCACATCTCAAACTTCAAGTAGAGAGAGCCAACTAGAAGTGGCGTGAGTCTTTAAACTCTCAAAGCCCATCTTTAATGATGTAGCTCTTCCAGCAAAGCCACACTTTCTAAACCTACACAAACAGTTCTACCAACTAGGGGCCAAGTATTCAAATGGAAACTATGGCAGGCAGTGTATCTCATTCAATCCATGGAATCCTTTAGGAAATATTAGTGGACATAATCTCAACACATTTCCAAGCACTGAAGGACACATATGAGTACCATAATGAAAATCATGAGATGTGAGACCCATTTTGAATAAGCCACCCTTCTCTTTTGCATTGACGAGTCACGCATGTCACAGGTTTGAGAAATTACACAGTTGAACCAATGCTAAATATGGAGTCAAATGACCTTATTCTGAGAAACTACACGTGTGAAGGAATGGGACTCACCTGAAAAGTGAATGGTCTTAAATACTTGGGATTAAAACAAATCTCCTTTTTTGTTTGTTTGTTTGTTTGGTTGCAGGAAGATAAGGCTCAAACCAGTTGCCAAGGCATGCACATAATGTACTTCCTTATGAGCCAACCTGGAGTTTGCCTGAGGACCTAGCAACAGGCACTGTCAGAGGTCCTGATCATGCCCAGCCAATGAGGGGCAACCATGCAATATCACCAGATTGGGATGTAGTCTGGGTGCTGGGAGAAGGGTATATAAGGCCTTCTCCATTACTGAATAAGTGAGTCTGCTGTTTGCCTTCACCTGACTCCAGGTGTCTGTGCAGTTGACACTGTGCCTTCTCACCCCTCCCCCGAGGGAGCCATTAGGACCCAGCAACAGTTGGTTGTTTTGTTTTGTTTGAGGCAAGCTCTTGAAGTTTAGCCCAAAATGATCTGGTACTTACCACAGCTCAGTGTGACCATGAACTCAATCCACCTGCTCCGTCTCTGGAGAGCTGGGAGTACAGCCACAGTATCTGGCTGCCTTGGAATCTCTTGTTGGCTATTTATCTATTCTCTGGATGCCGTTTATGTTGTCTCCTTTTTGCTATTCCAAACACTGTGGCTATGATTGTCTTGCTCGGGTTACCTGGTGCATATGGGCAAGCATTCCTCTAGAAAGAGATTGATGAGTATAGGGGATGTGCATCTTTTGATTTATTGGATAGTATCAAAATTATTCTCTAAATAACCATTCAAATGTAAACAGTTTACTTTTAATTATGTATGTGTGTATGCACATGGGTGCAGGTGCCTATGGAGGCCAGAAAAGAACATGAGATTCCCCTGAAGCTGGAGTTACAGGCAGTGTGACCTGCCTAGTGAGATAACCCAATTTGGGTCCTCTGCAAGAACAGTGCGGTAGTTTGAATAAGAATGGCCCCCATGGGCTCATAGATTTGAATGCTTAGTCACCAGGGAGTGGCATTAATTTGAAAGGATTAGGAGGTGTGGCCTTTTGAGAGTAGGTGTGACCTTCTTGGAGGAAGTGTGTCACTAGGGGTGGGCTTTGAGGTTTCAGAAGCTCAAGCCAGGCCCAGTGTCTCTCTTCCAGCTGCCTGCAGAACCAGATTTGCATTTTTCAAATTACTATTGAGGTTGAGCTTTGTTTCATACGTTAATGCTCATTTGCATTTTCTCTAAGGGGGAATGCTTCCCATACCATCCTCCGATTCGACTCACGGCTTATGTGCCTTCGTCTCACCAGCATGTAGGCGTTCTTTATATACTCCACATCGATCAGAAAGTTCTCCCAGCTGTGCTTCATATACACCTTTTTAAAACCATTTTTAAATTTTATTGTGTGTATGTGTGTGTGTGTAAGTGCATGTGTGTGTGTGTGTGTGTGTGTGTGTGTGTGTGTGTGTAAGTGCATCAGAGTGAGTGTGTCACAGTACATTCATATGAAGGTCAGAGGCTAACTTGTGGGAGTCATTTCTCTTTTTCCACTAAGTAGGTCCCAGGAATTCAAACTCAGATTCTTAGGCTTGGTAGACATGGTAGATGCCTTTTCCACCTGAGCCATCTTGCCAGCCCCTGTCTACCCTTCTTGTTTTTCTGTGGATTTTTTGCTGCTGTTGTTTATTTTTGTGTTATTTTTAGAGACAGGGTCTCACTACGTAGCTGTGGCTGACCAGGAACTGCTATGACCAAGACCAGGGTGGAGGCAAACTCACAGAGATCTGCCTTCCTTTGCCTACTGAGTCATGAGACTAAAAGCATGAGCTACCGTGCCATATACCATGCCATATCTACACTTTTGGTAGTGATTTTGTAATCATTTTCAAAAATGATTAGTGTTTTCTCTTGTGTGGTGTGTGCTACTTACGTATTTGAGAGATATTGTCATTCACGGAGGTCACATAAATGTCACAAATATATTAGCCTTCAGTTCCTTCAAAAATTTTTTATAAATGTCCCTTCACAGGTAGGTGTTTCATCTAAGAGAGGCCTGTTTTCACAAGTCAGGGAAGGTGGATGTCTAATAATGTTTATGTATGAACACACTTGCTTAAGTCTCTGGAAACTTCAGGAACATCTCATATGTGGGCTTCCTTCCTCTGATCCCTTGCTTCATTTTGGCTTCTGTTGATGGTGTTTGATTCTTTGTACCTTTTATGTGACAAGGTACCCTAAGAGCCCTGCCTCTTGTTTTTGTCTGTCTAGACGCTCATAATATCATCCCTGTAGATTACCTCATTCAAGTCCACAGCTGCACACAGCACCTGCTTGCGGCACTTGCCACATTCATGGCTTCACCCTGTTGTTCCTGTCTTCTCACAGCTTGCTCTTTCCCATTTCTCAGGCCTCTGACCAAACGCACCTCCTGGGCGAGGTCTCTGTCACTCACTTTGCTTCTTCACATCCAAGTTTCAAATGTTACCTCCTGACCTTTTGTTAGGAATCTAGGGGGCTGGACAGATAGCTCAGGGTGAAGATCACTGACTACTCATACAGAGGACTGGCGTTCATTTCCCAGTACCCACATGGAGGCTCACAACAACCTGTAACTCCAGTTCCAGGGGATCCAACACACACACACACACACACACACACACACACACACACACACACACACACACACACTGTGGGATGGTCTGTTTGTCAAATTGCTCTGATTGGTCAATAAATAAAACACTGATTGGCCAGTGGCCAGGCAGGAAGTATAGGCGTGACTAACAGAGGAGAAAAGAAAGAACAGGAAGGCAGAAGGAGTCACTGCCAGCTGCCGCCATGACAAGCAGCATGTGAAGACGCCAGTAAGCCACGAGCCACGTGGCAAGGTATAGATTTATGGAAATGGATTAATTTAAGCTATAAGAACAGTTAGCAAGAAGCCTGCCATGGCCATACAGTTTGTAAGCAATATAAGTCTCTATGTTTACTTGGTTGTGTCTGAGTGGCTGTGGGACTGGCGGGTGACAGAGATTTGTCCTGACTGTGGGCAAGGCAGGAAAACTCTAGCTACACACACACACACACACACACACACACACACACACACAAATAAATAATTTTGAAACTCATCTTTAAAAGAAATATCCTACCTGCCAAATGTCATAATATATGCTTTATGGACTTTGAATTGCCTGATGATGAATCTAAATGTCTGGCGTACTCTATAAGCTCATTAAATGTTTGTAATAAAAGAAGCAATGATAACCATTTAGTGAAATGCTTCACCACTTATGGGGCCTTTTTATAGTTATATTCCTCTTAGCACCAATTTAATCTGAAGAGGCATGAACTTGCCTACATCTATAAGTATCATAGAGCAATAATATCTCCTTTGGAGGCCTCTTAAAAACTGTGACTCAGGCTCCCTAAATTTATTCCCAGTTCTATGCATTATTGGATATGTGACTGCCATCTGGAGAGACTGAATTATAATGGCTCCAGGAGAACTTTACACTCCATCATTTATCTGTCAATCAGTATTTTTACATAAAAGGAATGTAGGTTCTAACAAAGTGACAGGCATTTCCTACTAATGCATGCACAAAGGGCATGTAAATGCTGGAGTCTCGAGAAATCCCAGACTATGGAGGCGAGCAACTGCAGTTGTTTTCCCATAAAAATGCATGCCCTTGGGGACACATAGATCCTGATGACTCCATAGACATTTCTGCTTGGAGCAAAATACTACACAACATTACTCACAGCTGTCAGCAGTGAGCTTGAAGTATCACAGCCCTCACTGACACACGAGCTTATCGGCCAGACGTGGCTTTGCTCCTGGCTGCTCCAGGAGATACTAAAGGGACAATACCCAGATGGCTATCCACCTTACTTTATTTCTAAGCCAGCAAAATCTATGCAGTGAGGTTGATGAAAGCACACATGGAAAGTGTGAGCTGCCTAAGAGATTCGTCGCTCACTGTGTCTTCTGAGGGTGCTTGAGTTGCTCGCGTGAGAACTCAAATCACTTGTGTTCGGATGCAGCCTTGCACTTTGACTCACTCCATATGTGAGCAGAATGAAACTGTGCGCATCTCTCCCTGAGGCCGTGAGACAAGAACTAGAGAGGTGAGATTTGTAGTCCTCTGGGAGGTTTGTAGGCTGGTAATGTTATGGGAAGTCTGGTGCTGGTGCCGAGGCTCTTCTGTGTGCTGATAGTTCTCAGTCTCAAAGCACACATTGAAGACACGATGGGCAGGATTCAGGGTGCTTTTCCAGGCGTGGTGAACGCAAAGCCCCGTAGGAGGGCTGCAGAGGCATGGGTCTGCTCCCCTTTGTGAGCAGCAGAGCAGCAAGCATCTCCCTCGGAAGACTCTTAATTTTTCTTTTTAACCGTAAACCCATGACTGTCTCCCAAAGAGACTGAACTGTAACAAACCATTAAGACAGAGATCTGTAGAGGATAATGCCTCTTATCAAACACAGCTTGCTGTTTTGCTCACAGCCAAAACCTCTGGAACAATTGTGAATCGGGGGATCTGACCCCACGGAGGAAAAGAGTAACTCCAACATTAGATAAACACAAGAGGAACAGTTGTTTCTAGTGTGCTAGGGACTTGGGGCTCAGACACAGGGTAGGGGTCACCTATAATGTCATGAGCATCATCATTAGACTCTAAGCCAGTGGTTCTCAATCTGTGGGTCATGATCCCTTTGAGGGGGGTCAAAAGACTTTAACAGGGTTTGCCTAAGACCAGAAAACACAGATATTTACATTATAACTCATAGCAGTAGCAAAATTACAGTTATGAAGTAGCAAGGAAAATAATTTTATGGTTGGGGTTCACCACAACATGAGGAACTACATTAAAGGGCTGTAGCATTAGGAAGGGTAAGGACCACTGCTCTCACAAGTGTGGCATGGATTTGTCAGAAGTGTACCGCCACCATGTAATAGTCAGAGCTTGTGGCTTTAACCAAAGAGTCATAGTGCCATGTGGGTTGCTGAGAATAGTATTGATTAGCTTTTGTCTTAATCATTTTTCTATTGCTGCAAAGAGACACCTTGATCAAGGCAACTCTTATGAAAGAAAGCATTCAACTGGGGTAGGGGGAGAGAGAGAGAGAGACAGACAGAGAGACAGACAGAGAGAGAGAGAGAGAGAGAGAGAGAGAGAGAGAGAGAGAGAGAGAGAGAGAGTAATATATACAGAAGTAAGAAGAGGGAAAAGCCCAGAGGCAAAAAGTAAATAGAATAATTTAAAGTTAAGAAAAGCTGGCTAGAAACAAGCCAAGGTAAGGCCAGGCATTTATAAGCAAGAAAAGTCTGTGTGTGATTATTTGGGAGGTGAGTGTCTGGCCCCACAAAGAGCAAAAGAGCAAAGAGTAAAAACAACCAACTACAATTCAGGACTTGGGATAGGACGTGTGAAGTGAAACTCTGGGGTATTTCCTGAGTGCCTGGTCACACCACGAGTGGACGGAGATATTCTTCACTGTTGGGGTTGGATAATAACAGAAAGAACCTAGGTGTAGAAGGGAGATGCTGGGTGAGTTTGAGGTCATCAAATTCTATGTTCCAGTGTGGAAGCAGCTTCATGAAATTTTTATAGTTTTACAGAACAAAGAATATCACAAATTAAGGTGAGTGTGAAACACACTGAAGGTTCCATCAGAGAGGCAGGTACAGTGAGATGGGGAAACTTTTATACTGTCCCAATATGCTATCTGTGTTGGTGGAAGCTACTGCTCTGCTAAGTTAGATTGTAAAAGGACCTAACACCTTCTGACTTTCTCAGGCACCAGGCACTCACGTGGTGTGCACATACATATATGTATGCAAACACGGATACACATTTTCCTAAATATTAAAAAATTTAAAACAGGTCAGGCATGGTGGCACATATCTTTAATCCCAGCTCTCCAGAACCAAAGGTAGGTGGATCTCTGTGAGTCCCAGGCCAGCCAGACTATATAGTGAAATCCCATCAAAAAAAAAAAAAAAAAAAAAAAAAAACCCTCAAACATCCTGAACCAATTAAGAGAACAAATAAGTATCAGTCAAAATGGAGAGATAAAGATGTATAGAGCAGACCTGCCTTTTTACAGCCATAGGGAGTAGAGGAAGAAAATAGAAACCTTGCCAGAGTGTGAGAGAGCCAGTATGCAAAATCATTTGTTTGCTTGTCTGTTTGTTTTGGTTTTTTGAAGACAGGGTTTCTCTGTGTAGCCCTGGTTCTCCTGGATCTTGCTCTGAGACTAGGCTGGCCTCAAACTCAGAGATCTGCCTGCCTCTGCCTCTCAAGTGCTGGGATTAAAGGCGTGTGCCACCACTGCCTGGCCAAATTTGTTTTAAGTGGTTTCCAAGACCTGTTCCCTTAAGATCAGTGCACTTTCCTCTTGTATTTTATCTCATTCTAAACATAATTTTAAAGAGCATCACTATTTTTTTCTTGTAGATTATTTGTAGAAATTCTTCTTCACTGATGGTATTTCATTTCTATTTATTTTCCCAGAAACTATCATCACAACCATCGCGTCTCTTATTTTTCCAACACAAGGAGATTGCTTCCAGAGGCAGGTCTCAGGGAAGCTTGGAACACAGGGAACAATACAGAGCCCCTTGCAATCTCTGCCTCTTTATGAACACTGACTCCCCATCCCCAGTCCCAATTCACTTATTTCTTTGTGCAGCTGATGCTGGAGAATGGCCACCAAAATGTCTCTTTGTGGCTTTAGTAGGCAAAGTTATTATGCTACACGAAGAGTCTGGCAGAAGGGACTGGAAAGATGGCTCAGTGCTCAAGAGCACTTGCTGTTCTTGCAGAGGGTTCAAGTTTGGTTCCCAGGACCTGTACAGTGGCTCACAATCATCCATAGTAACTCTAGTTCCATGGTATCTGATGCCTTCTCCTGGCCTCTACAGATACCAGGCACATGGTGAACATAAATACAAACAGGCAAAATACTCATAGATATAAAATAAATCCAATGAAAATTTCAAAAGTCTGATGAAAGGATCCTACTATCCCAGTTGGCTCTTCACCTGGACCTGCACCCTTAGTGTTCTGTACATCCGCTCAATCAGGTGAGAGTCAATTCTGGTCAATGCTTTGGTGTGGATATGCGACAGAACAGTCATTCATTGTCTTTGTCACTGTCTTCTTAGTCTTCTTTATTAAAGGTGTATTTACTTTTATGTGTGTGTGTATTTGCATGCATGAATGCATGCATGGAAGTATGTGCACCACACACACACACACAGACACAGACACACACACACACAGACACACACACACAGACACACACACACACACACACACACACACACACACATACACACATGCCTGGTGCCTGCAGAGGCCAGAAGAAGGCATCAGATCCCATGGAACTGAAGTTACAGACAGCTGTGAGCTGCCACATAGGTGCTGGGAACAGAATCCAAGAGCAGCAAGTGCTCTAAGCTGCTGAACCATTTCTCCAGCCCTGGAGATAGTCTTGATTTCCTGTGTGTTTTAGGTTTCTATTGCTGCAATGAAACACCATGACCAAAAAGCAAGCTGGGGAGGAAAGGGTTTATTTAGCTTATACTTCAGGATTGCTGTTCACCACTGAAGAAGGTTAGTTAGGACAGGAACTCAAACAGGGCAGGAACCAGGAGGGCTGCTTACTGGCTTGCTCCCCATGGCTTGCTCAGCCTGCTTTCTTATAGAACCAGGACCACCAGCCCAGGGGTGGCACCACCCACAATACACTGGACCCGCTCCCATCAATCACCTCGTATGATTGGAAATGCCTTACATGATGGATCTTATGGAGACATTTTATCAGTTGAGGTTCTCTCCTTTCAGATAACTCTGGTGTGTGTGTCAAGCTGACAAAAGACTAGCCAGCACACCATGGAAAGTAAAACTTTAATAGCAGACATCTTGAATGTTTACCTGTACATAATTGTCCTTTATACTTTAAATAGTCTCTAAATTACTCACAATATCTAGTACAATGTAAATGATATATGCATCATTGCTATGTTATAATATCTAGGCAATAACAACAAGAAAAAGCTCTGCACTGTATAGGTGCAATAAAATAATGTGGGACTGAGAGATAGCGCAGCAATTAAGAGCATTTACTTCTCTTGCTGAAGCCCTTGGTTCAATTTCCATCACCCATATGGCAGCTCACAACTGGCTGTAACTCTAGTTCCTGGGGGACCTGAAGCCTTTTTCTGACCACTGAGGGCTCCTGCATGCTCATGATGCACATACAGACAAGCAGACACACATACAAACCCAAAAAAAAGTAAAACAAATATCTTAAAAACTACCTGGTATCTGCAGTTGGTTAAATCCCCAAACATGGATTCTGCAGAGGCAGAAAGCTGTCTGCATTTAATCTTACTTCAAAACCTGCAGTTTATCAAGAAATAAAGTAGGCCTAGAGATCCAACAAAATGATAGCAAATGTGAAGGGCCCCCAAATAGCTTGACCACACAGCAGCCATGACAGGCTTAGGGGCCCAGACACAGCTTCTGTGACAGGCTTACTGGCAGGCCACACCCAGATCCAGGAAAAGCCTTAAGCTGATAACACCCAGGGATCTACCCAGGGGTGAGGAAGTACCTGACATCCCAGACATTCCAGCCATTAGATAAGGTGGCCAGATGTCCTTGAGTCTAGCACACACCTATTTTTTGTTTTTTTTTTTTGTTTTTTTGTTTTTTGTTTGTTTTTTTTCGAGACAGGGTTTCTCTGTGTAGCTTTGCGCCTTTCCTGGAGCTCACTTGGTAGCCCAGGCTGGCCTCGAACTCACAGAGATCCACCTGGCTCTGCCTCCCAAGTGCTGGGATTAAAGGTGTGCGCCACCACTGCCCGGCTCCTATTTTTTGTTTTACAGATACTCCTAGACAATTGTCAGCCAATCAGGGTCCTGGACCCTGGAAATCCCCTCACCCCAACCTCTGCTATGATAAAACCCCACCCCACCTGAGCTCAGCGCTCTCGGCTCTCACCGATGTGTCGGACAGACAGAGGGACCAAGCTCTGGAGCTTGAAATAAAGGCTCTTTGCTTTTACATGCGGGGTTCGGTCTCCGTGGTGGTCTTTTGGGGGCCCCCACGATCCTGGCATAACAGCAAACAGTTGATAATCTGCTTCACCTTTGAACCAATTTGGTAGTCTGCAGTCAGCCTCAGGCATGCACAGCTGATAATGTTATGCACTAAATTTACTGTCAAAGAGACGCATGAAAATGATAGGGATTAAAGCAAATTTTATTTCATGAAATTGGCTTAAATTCCCAGAGGAGATCATTTCATAAGATTGGTTTTTCTTCTCATTCAATAGTTTTCGTCCCATCCTGTGCCAGCACCCATTATGTTACATAGAAGCATTAGTCACCCACGTGGAATTTTATATTTGGGTCCATTAAAAATCACCCCTGTGTCTGCCAACTGCACTCCAAGTTCATGGCCCTGTGGAGATACACAAGCCACTTGATCTTTTTGTTGTTTGTTGTAGGTTTACCAGGCCAGTTACTAAACTGACTTGGTTTATCAGCTAAATGCCTATAAATTGGAGGAAAACTAACAAATTAATTCAAATCAGTCCCACACAGCCTGCCCCCATTTATTGCTTAGAATGTGCTGATGTTCCCAGAAGGGATCAAAAGCAGATGCCAGGTAAGGCCACGCAGGCAGCATCTGCAATCCATGCAAGGGGTTATTGATAGCCTCAGGCCAAATGCTTTGTCTGAGTCCAACTTCCTCACTGATGGAAGGAACCTCAGGAGATAATGAACCGGCCTTGAACATGAATCAGATTGTGGTCAGACATGTGCAAGCATGTTTCTAAGGCAAGTTAGAGGCTTGCTAAACTCCTCCTAAAGTCTTGCCTGTCAGTGGCCATTATTCTTCTCTGTCCTTATTCACCTCTACCACCATCAACATATTTAACACACAAGCCGAGCTTATTTGCTTTAACTGCCACTTTCCACAATGTCCCAGGATTCCCAAGTGCTAGGATCACATGTGTGAGCCACCAACCAGGTCTTCAGTTAAGACAACAGATTAAAAAATCCAGGGAACTCTTGATTGTGTTCTGATGGTGATGGGGAAACTGGCACCTTGTTTGTGGTAGGACAATGGGCTCATCCTCTTGGAAGGGCAGATTATTTTTTGACTTAAAATTCTACACACACACACACACACACACACACACACACACACACACACACACACATATATATATATATATATATTTGTATATGAGCATGAAATGAAAATTCAAATGTACATGATGTTAATAAAACAAGACCGCCAATTGGGCAAGTATAGTCTGGTATACCATAGAGTGGAATACTGTGTGCTAAAAGGAAAAAATGAAACAAAATTACTCACTACAAATAAAAGAGAATCCCCTAAACATTATTAAATTATAAAAAGCAATATATAAAGAACATATATTTATATCTTTATCTATATCTGTATATATATATATATATATATATCATATATAGTGGTGCTGGGGATGGAACAAGGGCCTTGTGAACTCTAGGCAAGGGCTCTATCACTGACTTATATGTGCAGCCTCAGGGACCACATTCTTCACTAGTAAGAATGGTTTATTGTGTTATTCACGACTCATTTGCTTCCTACAAAACAATACTTTAGGATACTTCATTTCCATTCTAAAACTAATACATAAACAATCCAATAGTAACTATAGGAAATAAAAACAGAAATGCTGTAAATTCCTAGGTACTATTAATAAAGCCATTATACTATTTCTGGTTTTATGATCAGTGATTCAGAAAAATTAAAAATGGTGTTTAAAATATGTGAATAACAATTGGAAAGTATTACTACTGTGCTACAGACACTGGATACATTATCTTTTTTGGTTTGTTTTTTTAGGGACAGGGTTTCTCTGTTTAACAGCCCTAGCTGTCCTGGAACTAGCTCTGTAGCCCAGGCTGGCCTCAAACTCACAGAGATCCATCCACTTGTCTCTGCCTCCTGAGTGCTGGGATTAAAGGTGTGCGCCATCACCACCTAGCCTACATTATCTTTTGATATCTGTAGCCTTGACCTCCACAAAGTAATAAAGTTATATTTTAACAAAACACTTTAATTCACTCTTGTAGGTTTAACTCTTTTCCTCATGAAGATATACTGAAGTCATTCTTTGACTACAGTAGCATTGTGACCCTCCCTGAATTTATTTGTGACCCACCCCCATATTTTAGGGCGTGATCTTATTTGAAAATACAACTCTGTATAGAGGTGATCAAATTAAAATGAGGTCATAACAGTGGTCCTGTGTGTGTGTGTGTGTGTGTGTGTGTGTGTGTAAGTGGGTACACATGTGATGGACCCAGAAATGGGATCCTAAGAGGGAGAAGGAGATTTTAATCAGGGAGGGAGATAAGAGAACTACAAAGCAGAAGGGCTGACCGTGTGGGAGCAGGGCTGGAACCAGCCAGGGGCGTTGGGTCCCACAGAGAGGGAGCGCACAGGAGGCTCAAGACAAGGCACTGCAATGGCTAATCTTGGTTGTCAACTTGTATACTAGGGAAGAGGGAACCTCAGCTGAGGAATTGCCTCCAGCAAGTCTGGCCTGTGGGAATGTTCGTGGTGGCATTTTCTCGACTACTTACTTCACAGGAGAGCCCAGCCCACTGAGGGCAGTCCATTCCCAGGCAGACAGGCTGTCTAAGAAAGGCAGCTAAATGTGAGGCAGGAAGAAAGCCAGTGAGCAATGTCCCTCCACGGTTTCTGTTCCAAGCTCCTGTCTTGAGTTCCAGCCTTGACTTCCATTAACGATAGACTACAACCTGTAAGAAAAAACAAAAACCCATTTTCCACCCCCAAGTTAGTTCTGGCTGGTGCTTTATCATAGGAAGAGAGACAAACTACAATAGATACTAAGTGGAATTGTCCTTCAGGCATGAGACTTATTAACACAGTAGCAGGCATTCCAGCAGGAAGTCTGAAGTACAGTTTCAGTCCAGCTAGACAAGGAAAGATGTCCACT
Source organism: Peromyscus maniculatus bairdii (assembly GCF_049852395.1). Lineage (NCBI taxonomy): Eukaryota > Metazoa > Chordata > Mammalia > Rodentia > Cricetidae > Peromyscus > Peromyscus maniculatus. The sequence continues at coordinate 119,332,614 of NC_134860.1, read as the reverse complement.
TTCAAAGGTTTCTGAAGGAAATCAGAGGCCTTGCACTATGAGGATGCAGGCCTAGTTATACCTGACAGTGGTGGGGGAGAAGGACACACATGGCTTAGGCCACATGAGAAGATATACTCTTTCTCTGGGTAGGAGGATGGGGTTTGGCTAATGTGTGGCCTCTGAGAGTTGACCACAGTCAGGCTGCCTTGGATCCCAGGCAGCAGAGGGGATGGGTATGTGCCATGGTCCAGCCACAGCCTGGGTTCAGGTCTTAAGACAGGGAATGGGCGTTGGTATGAAGAAATAAACTGTCCGACACCCAGATGAGTTTCACACAAGTGGCTGGCCCCAAATAGCTCCAGCCATCTGTATTTATACATCAAAAACAAGAATGTTTTTTCCACATTAACAAACAAGTTTTTCCCATCCTCCAACATTAACCTCCAGCAAAAACAAATACGTCAAATATGTTTTTCCCAACTATTACATCAAAATACCTTTAAACCAAAAACAACACTTATCATTTTGTTAGCTTGGCCAAATATCAAGCCAGGTACATCCTGTCTTACAAATAGGGGTGATCTGCCCCTGATCCTGTCAGCACTGAGCCAGGACAGCTCCCAGGGTCTGAAGTGACAGTTGACATCCCCAGACAAGAAACCTGAGAAGCATCAGCTCCCAAAGAATTTTAGGGGAAGATATTCGAGAAAAAAAAATTGGGGTTTCCAGCAATGATCACATTTCTCCCTTGCATGATTGACAAAATGACACTAAAACCACCAAGAGAATCATCAATATTACAAGAGAGAAGCGAGCGAGCGAGCAGGCCGTGTGGTCTCAGCAGTATTCTGCACTGTCCAGAAGTCCACTGTCCTTGCCAAGTGAGACTGTCCCCATGGGCTTTTGCCTCATCTGGAACCCACTGGACAAGCACTCATATACTGGTCCAAAACTAGGCTGCATGGCTCCCAACAGGTATGTTCCTACCTTGCTTGTATCTTTTCCTGCCAGGGTCTGCAAGACCTGTAAGCTAGGGGCATGGGAGAAGAAAGTAATTAAATGAAGCATTATAGCACAAATGTATGGAAAAGCCACTAATTTGCCAATCTAACAAATCAATGGTTTTTTTTTTTTTTTTTTAAGAAACCCCTAGAACACAGAGGCACACATGCAAAGGACAAACAAGGAGAAGATGGCCAAGAGGAAAGGCCTGGACAGATCCCTTCCTTACAGTCCTTGCAGACTAACATTTACCCCATGCCTGGGAATGGGAACTCATTTGAAAATACGGTCCAATGTCCCAAGTTAAAATGAGATCATGCTTATTAAGATTGGGATGGGCTGTCAGTCCTATTTAACAGACATCCCTAGGAATAGAGATGAGCAAGCAAGGATAATATGCAGTGAAGACAGATTAATATTTATCAATAAAAAATTGGGAGTCAGATACTGAGGTAAGACCCTGAAAAATCAGAGAACTGGGGGCCTCTGCCTGTAGCTTCCTGCCTTTTCTGTTCCTCCATCCAAAAAGTCCAAGACCCTCTCTCTGCCCCGCCTCACTATCTAGTCTTCAACTCCATCAGAAGTCTGAGAAGGATATATTATTAACTGAGTAAGCAGAAAGTGCAGAATAAACAACTTCAAAAACTAAGAAATGACAGAAACAACTGGCTGCCTGAACAGTCACCCAAAGTTCCTTTGTAACATCGTGACATCCATTTTTGGCCCACAGGACTAGAATATCTGACAGACTTTTCTGTGAAGCAGGATTTTTGGAGGACTCTCCTGCCTTGTCTTGGGAGTTCAGCGGTCACTTTCTTTTGTGTCCTGCTTGTCCAGTTCTGACAGAAACAGGCAGCAGTTGAGGCAAAGGCAGTTTCTTTGCCCACATGGCAAGCTTTTGCCACACAGAAGACAAACACCATATGGAATTTCTTCAATACCCATCATCTCCTCTAAAGTAGATTCGTGCTGCCAGGAGCAGACATGTCTCATTGTCATAAAAAAACTTATGTTATTAAGGACTAGAAATTTACATTACATTGTTAAGTGAGATGTATAGGTACAATACCTTGAACAAGAGTAGAAACATGTATAGTATGTTCTAACAAAAATAACCTTACATTTGTATCAATATACAGAAATAATTTGAACAAGAAACATATAGACAGTATAACAAAAATAACCTGAAGTTTGTATCAATATAAAAAAATTTATATCAATGTAGTTGCCTTTTTGGTTTAAAAGTGGATTCAATAATCTATCCTTTTATCCTATCAGAGAAGGGTGGAGAGAAGAGTCGCCAGCCAGATGCAGAGGGAGCAGGAGATGAACGTGCTATGCTAATAAAGGTACCACATGTGGCCGAGCATAAATAAGGAATATGGGTTAACTTATAATGTAAGAGCTAGTCAGTAATAAGCCTGAGCTATTGGCTGAACATTTATAATTTACATTAAGTCTCTGAACAGTTATTTGGGAAGTTGCTGCTGGTTATCTGGGAGCAGGCAGTTGGGACAGGAAAACTCCATCTACAGACAGAGGCAGAGAGTGGTGTGTCTCCAAACCAAGAAACAAGGACTACAGGTAACTTGAGAAGAGAAGGATGTGAAATGGATATGCAATTTCAGAGATAATACAGCCTCAGTGTAGGATTTTCCACCCCCAGAAGTATGAGAGAAAACATTTCGGTTCCTTTAATGGTCATGTACCTCCCCCAGGTACTTTACCTGTGGAAAGCAGAATCAGCTAATGATAGAAGACACTTCTTGTAGTATGGCATTAACCATTCCATGAAAGTCCTGGTAGCACTGTTGGAAGATGATGGAGCCTTTAACAGGTGTGGCATTATGGGAAGTGTTAGGTTGTTGAGACTTGAAGAGCATTGTAGGACTCTGGTCCCTTTCTTGTAGATGTAACCAATTGTCTTATTAAAATAAGAAACACAGAGCCAATGTAAAAGAGAAAGCTGAGAGGTCAGAGCTCAGAGCTAAAATCTTACCTCCTGCAGTGCTCCTAGCTTCCCCGAGAGAGACCTACTTCCTGTTTGTCTGTCTTTAAATAGTCTTTCTGTTCTGCCTTCTCATTGGTTGTAAACCCAAACACATGACTGCCTCATCATTGCCTGTAATTACGCCCTCCAGGTCTTAAAGGCGTATGTCTCCAATACTGGCTGAACACACAGAGATCTACCTAGCTCTTCTAACCACCACGCTCTTGCTATGGCTCTAATAGCTCTGACCCCAGGGCAACTTTATTTATTAATATACAATTAAAATCACATTTCAGTACAAATAAAATATCACCATACTTTCTCTTTCTTTTGTTCATATCCCAGTGTGGTGTTTTCATTGAGTATCCCTATAAGTCTTGGGCATTTGGTTACTTGGTTAACAGTTGGTGGGACTGTTTGGGAAGGATTGTGAGGTGTGGCCTTGTAGGAAGAGGTGTGTCACTGGAGGAAGGCTTTGAGGTTTCAAAATATTCCCAGTGTGCTTTCTGTCTCTTGCTTGCCTCTGAGCACACAGACAGAAGTTCCTGCTGCCATGCCTTGGCTCCAAAATCATAGACTGTAAACCCAGTTAAATGTTTTCTTTTATAAGTTGTCTCAGTCATGGATGTTTTAGCGCAGCAATGTAAAGGTAACTAAGACGTAGGTCCAAAGTAACAGGACCAATCTATCATGGGCTGCAATTTGCAAAACTAGAAGCCAAAACTTCTTTCTTTATAAACTGAGAATCTGAGATATTTGTTAGAGTGGCATAAAGCTGACCAACATTGTAGTTCCTCATCAAAGAACAACAGATACTAACTGAAATTAAATGCAATCCAAAGAAAATGGGACAGAGCTGAAGCAGCCTCGCTTAGCACATCAGATTTCCTGCTCTGGGAAAGCAGAGTTAAGGAGACTGGTGTGATTCCTAAGCCTGCTATTCATTTTGTTTTTCATTTTTGTTCATATGTGTGTGTGTGTGCAGGTGCCACATGTGCAGAGGCGCCCTGGGAGGCCAGGGGAGGGTGTTGGGTCTTCTGGTGCTGGAATTACAGAGGGTTGTGAGCTACCTGATGTGGGTGCTGGGAACAAAAACTAGATCCCCTGCAAGACCGGCATTCACTCTTAACTCCTGAGCCATCTCTCCAGCCCCAACTTGTTTAACACTGGGAGCAAAACTTGGCCATTTGGGCCTCAGTTGGTTTTTCTGCTGAAAGGAGATCATAACAATACTTTTAGGCTTTTTTTTCCCCCTGAGAAAATGTTCACAGGGGGTGGGAGGGCTTCTATTCAGTTGCTATTTGATGGCACAATTCAACATTGATTGTTAAAGTACATCAATAGTTGCAGGTGATAAGGTGCCACTTATCTGGGGCCCCAAGGTGCTTTCCTCTGTTCTGGCCCCTTCCTTAGACCCTCCTTGGACCTCTCTGACTTCCTGCAGTCCATGGGCCTGGAATAACTGCTGACCTCAATGCCACGGCCATGCTGCCCACCTGACCCCGAGCCGCAGATTAAGTACCTGCTGTGCACCTGATCTGGGGAGCATCTGGACTCCAGAAAAAGACACTGATAACCCTGTCTTCCGTGTACATGCCACGGAGGAAGCAAACAAGACTCATCCCCTGAAAGTAATTATATGCTCACCTGTGTGATCCTGACGTGGAAAATGTGCTCACTGTCTGAAAGAGACATTTAAAAACCACAAAACAAGGGCACAGGAACATATCCTGAAGGTTGGGTCCACTGCAATATAGGTCTCCAGGAAGCCCTGGGAAGTTCAAATAAAGACTGCATCTGTGGGCCAGTGGAACGACCCAGAGACTCAGAGCTTGCTGTGAAAGCATGCCTGCTGACCGAAGTTCAAGCCCCAGAGCCCATGCAAAGGTGGCAGGACAGCTCCAGCTCCACAGAGTTGTCCTCTGTGGCCACGCATGCTAGGACATGCTCCCCCCATAATATTTAAAAATGTAGTCAATGGGGTTTTAAACACAACTTTATCACTTTTATTGTAATTGTCAAAATTAGTGATCCTTTTAAAATGATACCAGGAATATGTAGACTCCTAACGCTTAGAGGAAATGTATTGTCTTTCCTAGAAGAAGAGGGCACTTGTCTTTCAACTCTGTTTAGCAATGTAAGCAGACTTGTGAGAACACAGAAGAAACGCATTGTCTTTCTGGGAAAAGAGGGCACTTCCTTTTATGTTATGTATGTGAGTGATTTGTCTGCATGGATGTCTGTGTACCATGTTTGTGCCTGGTGCCAGTGGAGGTCAGAAGGTGTCAGATGCCTTGGTGCTGGAGTTACAGATGGTTGTGATGCATTGTGGAAGCTGGGAATTGAACCTGGGTCCTCTGAGAAGGCAGCCAGTGCTCTTAAGCAATGAGCCATCTCTCCTTTGGGATCAGGATCTGGGACAGCATGTTAGTTTTCAGAAAAATAGGCTTTCCCGGAGGAGGGAAACCAAGCAGTCCAGGGTTATTTGTGATTTCTTAGGCATGGTGCAAGCCATGTCGGTGAGAAAGTGCAAGAGAGGGCGATGGGAGAGCAGCCGACTTCCCCATGGAAGACTTTGAACTGTAAGATCACTTCCACTTTGAGGTCAGAGCTTGACCACAGACCAAGCCAACAACAGCTTTTTAGTGAAACCACACAAACCAGCCATCTGTGGCTGCTTTGGCCCAAGAGCTTGTATCCGATAACAGTTTTCTGAGGCACAAAATGTGACCAGAACCTATCCAAGATGATTGCTTAATTGGTAGAGTTCTCAGAGCACGCTGTGATCTACAGATGACACAGCAAGAAGTGATTAATGACAGCCAAAGACCCACTTAGGCAAATACTAAGAAGTAACAGGCGTTGGGGGGAAGAGTTGGCTTTCTTCCTGGTACTTCAAATGGACTTTGGAGTTGTTCAGCGCACAAAAAGGATATATTCCTTATTTATTTTAAATTTAATGTTATTTATGCATTTATTTAGAGACAGGGTCTTACTGTAGCTTAGGCTAAGTCACCTTGCTCTTCTCTTGCCGTAGTCTTCCAAGGGCTGGGACTATGCATGTCACCATGCCTGGCTCACCTGTATTTTAATTATAAGTGATTCTCCGAGTAGAATATAATACATTCTTGAAATTCATTCATTTTTATTTCCTATAGTGACTGAAGAGATTCCAGCCCACTGGCATGCCTCTCACGAAGAGGTGGGTCTAGATTTCCCCCCCTGCTCCATACTTTCTCAGGTAATCATGAGGGCTGGGGAGACGGCTCTTGATGCACTAGAGCCTGGACTCCAGATCTCCAGAGCCCATGGAGATAACGGGTCGGGTATGTGTGCAGAAGCCCACCAGGAAGTCCAGAATTTGGAAGGCAGTGACAGAGGGCCCTTGGAGCAAGCCTGATAGCTGGACTAGCCTTGTAAATGGTTGCCTACTCCTCCCACATATAATGCCGTATTGCTGAAAATGATGAGTTCTGAACACCTGTGACTGAGCTCCAAACAGCAGTTCAGGATGACTGTTATCTACAGTACCAGGCACTCACCTGGCACACAGAAAGTACCTAGAAATTATATCTGCCCTGCTAAATAGGCGAATGAGCAATGAGTGAATGCAGGTCTGTTGTTGTGGTACCCGAGAGGTTCTGCCTGTGGTGGGCTCCCTGATGAAGCAGCTCCCTGCTCTTCCATGAGTCTGACACTCATGAGGTCACATCTTTGGATCCATCCTGCTGACCTCAAGGCATGCCTTTCTCCTGTGTCTGCTCTGGGCTTGCTTCCAGGCTTTTGTACCAGATTCCAGATGGCTTTGTGCCTTCATTATGGATCTGGCTCGGGCAGGTTTGCTGACTGTGATGAGCTGAGTAGCAATCTTCAAGACCTCCCTTCCAGACTTGACATTCCTTCCAGGCAATGTGATGTGCAAGAGGGCCGGTTGGGATGGGCTTCCCCAGTCAGCGGCCTCTGTCCTTGTTCCTAGAGCACTGAAATGTTGGTTTTCACTGGCACCCTCCAATAGCTTGTTGTTGCCAGGGCTTCTGAAACACAGCACCAAGCCCAAGTCATTTTAATTTATGCATTTATTTTTTCTACTTCATATAAGTTAAGGAACCCTGAAATTTAGGTCTATATTAGTTTCCTCTCTCTCTCCCTTATTCCCTCCTTTCTCCCCCTTCCTTCTTTCTTCTACTCTTCTTTCTTTTGATAGGATCTCAAGGAAACCAGGCAAGCCTTGAACTCACTATCATAGCTAAGGCTAGCCTTGATCTTCTAATCCTCTTGCCTCTACCTGCTAGGATTACAGGTATTTATACCATGCCCAGTTTAGTTTCATATTGCTGTGTAACACATCATCACAAACCAAACCTTGAAACAGCATAGTCTATTATAGCGAGGTTTCTGTGGGTCTGAATGTGGGCACAGCTTAACTGGCCCTTGCCTACAATCCTACCAGGCTGAAATTCAGATACTGGCCAACACAGAAGAGCCATCTGAGGCTTGGTTGGGGAAGATCCGCTTCCTGCCTGCAGGTTGTTAAAAACTTCATCTCCTTACATAGACCTGCTTCTGTAGGACCAAGGCCCTGTCCTTGTTGGCTGTCCTGGTCACTGTTCTATTTTTTGTGAAGAGACACCATGATCAAGACAACTCTGATAAGAGAAAGCATTTTGGGGGGCTGCTTACAGTTTCAGAGGGTTAGTCCGTGATCATCATGGTGGAGAGCAGACAGGCATGGTGCTGAGCAGTAAGCAGCTGAGAGCTTTACATCCTGGTCCATGGGCAGCAGGCAAAGAAAGCGAGGCACTGGGCCTTTGGAACCCCAGAGCCCACCTCTAGTAGCACCCCTCCTCCAATGAGGCCACACCTCCTAATCCTTCCCAAACCATTCATCAACTGAGGACTAAGCATTGTAAATATATGAACCTGTGCCGTGCTTATTCAAACCATAATACTGGCTGTTGGTCAGGTGTGGCTTCTGGCCCTTCATCCTACCAGGAAGGAGATTCACCAGCACTTGGAAGGCAAAACAGGGAATCCCTAAAGCAAGCTGGATAGTTAAACTAGATCATAGCTTTGAGCTCTGGGTTCAACTTAGAGAGCCTGCCTCAGTGAATAAAGTGGAGAGTGATCAATGAAAACTCATCAATATGGCAGTTTCCTGCTAACCAGCAGAGAAAAGATCATTTCATCAGACTGTGCAAGCAAGATGGAATCATTGTTTATTTAGAAAGACACGTGTGTTTAAAAAGCAACAGGAGTGCTATCACATTACTTCTGTCACATTATATCAGTTCTACTGCTGTGAAGAGACACCATGACCTAAGCAACTCTTATGAAAGAAAGCCTTTAATTGGGGACTTGCTTACAGCTTCAGAGGGATGCAGACAGGCATGGTGCTGGAGCAGTAGCTGAGAGCTTTGCATCCTGTTCCACAAGAAGACAAGGTCCTCTCCACGGGGAGGGGAGCACACAGGACTTATGCCACTTGCGGTCACAAAGATTAAGGTACATCAAAACAAAGACCCTAGAGTTCTTCCTATAATGTCTGAGGATGTATTGAAGACTAGCAGGGGCTGGACTGATACCAAGATGGGGAAGGGTGGGAATTAGGAAAAAATGAAGACGTGTGTAAAGAAAGGCATGGGAGTCGATGAAGAGAACCCAACTAATGTTGGTGGGTAGGAAGGATGGCCAAGGAGCCCAGAGAGGTGGAATCACACTCACCACACGCAGAATGATCCAAATTTGAGGACCCAGTAACCATATGGGAGGGAAGAAAACAATGGTGTCCCAGAGGTTTGTAACACCAGGGGCACCACCAACAAAGAGCAGAAACATGTTCTGGAGAGAAATTCCCGGGCACTTTGCTCTTAAGGCACCGGAGAAAGCCACATGGAGACACTGAATGAGGGACAGAAAATGTATATTTGAAGGCAGGAGGTGAATTCAAGGGCAGAGAAGTTGATTTGTAAGACAGATACTCAGCTGGTTCCGTGGCTCCAAGGACACAGACAGTGGATGTGTTATTCCAGGAGACAATTCATTTGAATTTTGTGTTAGGAGGTAGGAATTTTAGGGCGCCTGCTATGGGATCAGATTGAGTCAGAGGGGGAGAAGAGGAAGAGGAGCAGGAGGACAAAGAGAAGAAGGAAGGGTGGAGAGGAAAGAGAAGATGGAATGACTCCACCTACCCTGGGCAGGGTGGAAAGGCAATGAAGAGAAACAACTCCGATGCACAGGATCACAAAGAGTTGCCTGGACAAAATTGCCCTTAGTACCAAAGTCAGAAAAATCTCAGATTACAGCAGCCACGGGCCCTGCGTTTTCTGGGGGGCCTGGCTTTCAAACATTCTATCCAGAGCATGTTCCACATTATGAAGGAAAGCATTTAATTGAGGCTGGCTTACAGTTCCTGAGGTTTAGTTCATTATCATCATGGCAGGAAGCATGGTGGCATGCAGACAGACGTGGTGCTGGAGAGGCAGCTGAGCGTCCTACATCAGCTGGGCAGGCAGCAGGAAGAGCAAGGCACTGGGTTGGTTTGAGCATTTGAAACCTCAAAGCCCACCCCCAGTGACACACTTCCTCCAACAAGGCCAAGCCTCCTAATAGAACCACTCCCTGTGAGCCCGTGGGGGCCGTTTTCATTTAAACCACCACCCCTAGCATTCATAAGGTACTGTGTTCAAGCCCAGCACCAGAAAGAAAAAAGAAAAAACAAAACCACGGGAAACCAGTAACAACAACCCCCACCTTTCATATCCACAAAGAATTTACATGCTTTGCTGATTTCAGCTACTGCCAAGCCTGCTTTTGATATTGATAAAAAAAACAAAAACAAAAACAAAAAACCGTGTATACTGACAGATACACACTCACTCTGCGGGCACAGAGGCCATTTTGTACATTCTCTTTTTCAGTACATCTTCTCGTTTCCTTGATTTCCCACCGGGGAGCCTGGTGGAAGTGACCTGGAGTTACCTTCTCCTCCGTGGCCTGGACGGGCCATTGGCTCCAACCCCCTTACTGCCTCACCACAGCTAGCTCACTGCGGCTCCTCCATGCTCTACACTCAGGAGCCTGTGGTGCCCAGCATGTTCTAGCATATGAAAATTATGTGCTCACCTTGACCCTTGATGAGAATTAGAGTTGACAGTTTTCTGGAAGACACATACACACACTTGTTCTCACTAGTCCTTGTATCTTTCTCTCATGGAAACTGATGAATCATGAAGTTGGTTAAAATCGGATTGCCTGAACACCACATTTTCCCTTCACAGAGCTTATTTTTCCCCTTCCTCACCCTAGCTTCCACTCTGCTGCCTCGGTTCTGAGGTCAAAGGGAACGTTGCAGTTAGACCGTGAGCTAGTTCATTTCCCAGCTTTCTCTCTCACCAAGCAGCATGGAACCCCTTGTTTTTGCCTTGCTGAAAAACACCTCCCTGTATACTGGTTGCTGAAGCTTTGACTTCTGGGCTGTTACTTCATTCTGAGTTTCCTGGGGATAGATCTGTCTTCTAAACTGTTAGGGTAAGTGAAGGAAGGCAGGAGCAGGCTGTCCTCTCCAGTCACCATGTCGTCACATCCTCCAGTATCAGTCTCCTCTGTTTTCATACAGGAAAACCTCTTGTTCTTGAACTTCATGGGATCAAATTAAATCCTCCCCAAAAGTACATCAACAATTTCTCAAGGAGAGAGAGGGAGAGGGGGAAAGAGAGAGAGAGCACATTACAGTTTAACCAAACTTCTTTCAACTTCCTTTGAAAATGTTATAGAAAAGAAAATAATAACCACCCGGGCATGGTGGCACACACCCTTCACACTAGCACTTTGGAGGCAGAGGCAGGCGGATCTCTGAGTGTGAGGCCACCCTGGTCTATAGAATGAGTGCCAGGACAGCCAGGGCTACACAGTGAAACCCTGCTTTGAAAAAGCAAAACATACAAAGGAAGAGAGATGAAAGAAAGAAAGAAAGGAAGGAAGGAAGGAAGGAAGGAAGGAAGGAAGGAAGGAAGGAAGGAAGGAAGGAAGGAAAAGAGAGAAAGAGAAACCGAGAGAGAACTAGAATCGACTTTCCAAACTGCCTCGTCTGTGCCGCCCACTCCCCGTCAGAGCCTCCTAAACTGCAGTAGTTGCTATGACCTGCCTGAACACATCCTCAAGACGTCCCTCTGCACTGTCTGTGAAGTGGTAGCCAGCTCGCCAAGCGTACCTGTAAAACCGTTCTCTCCTCCTCCTACCTCATCCCTTCTCCCCTCCTCTGAGATTATAAGCCCCAAATTTTGTGATTATATGAGATCTGAGCCTGTTGGCTAGCAAACCCTTGTCTCCCCATTCTTCTGGATCCTGTTGTGTGTGTTATGGCTTCCAGTTATGGCTTTAAATTTTGCTCTCTTGTGATTTCAGTTTCTTTACAGATTTTCTATATTTCTTAAGGTTCTTTTTCAAGTTGTTGTTTTTGTTTTTGAAAAATGATCTCACTCAGTCTGTAGTCCAAGCTGGCCTGGAAGTCTCAGAATGCCATCCTGTTGCACTCATACTGTGTATAGTCTTCTCAGTCACTTCATCTACTTGGTGATATGCCCACCACTCCATATCATTTTCTTATTTGATGACTGTGGTGGTTTGAAAGAAAATGGTCCCCAAAGTAAATGGCACTATTAGGAGGTGTGGTCTTTGTTGGAGGAAGTGTGTCACTGTGGGGGTGGGCTTTGAGGTCTCCTATGCTCAAGCTCAGTGTGACACACAGACCACTTCCTGTTGCCTGTAAACCAAGATGTAGGACACTCAAGGGGCTACTTCTCCAGCACCATGTCTGCCTGTACACCACCATGTCATGATGATAATGGATTAAACCTCTGAAACTATAAGCCGTCATCTCAATTAAATGTATTATTTATAAGAGTTGCTGTGGTTATGGTGTCTCTTCACAGCAATAGAGACCCTAACTCAGACACGAGACTCTTAATTTTTAGTACACAGTACCATGTACCATGATTCATTTATTACCTCATTTTCCAAAGGAGGTCTTGGTTGCTTAAAGGTTTCACATGATGGACAAAGTTGCTATCCATGTAGAAGTCATTATGTGGACATAGTTTGAATTCTTTAGGGTAAACTGAATCATATAATTTATATGTTTAATTCTGCAAGAAACTGCCAAAACTGGTGCTGGTGATGGAGTCAAGATCCTTGTACATGTTTCTCTGAGGTATATCCTATCACCCTTTCATACCTCTTAACATTTTTGAGACAGGGTCTTGCTGAGTTGCCTTGGCTGGTCTTTTACTCACATTGTGGCCTGAGCAGAACTTCCTCTTGCAGTCAGTGTTTCCTGCTTTGGCCTCCAGTCTGTGCCTCCAAGTCCTTCTTTTCATTGAAGGTCAGCTGCTGTTTGTGTGTAGGAGCCTCTGCCTCACTGGCTAACACTTCCTTTAACTGTCCTGGTCTTGGGAGTTGTAGTTCTACAGTAAGCCTTGAAGTTGAATAGTGTCGGTCATCTTTTTCTTTGGGATTGTGCTTGCTATCCTGGGTCAACTGCTTGCCCATATCAACTTCAGAACCAATCTACCAATAACCTGAATGAATTGGTCAGCATCTGAATTTAGATTACATTGAATCTAAAGACCAAATTGGAAAGAACTCATGTCCTAATACTACTGAGTCTTCCTATCCATGAACAGGGAATCTCTCCATATATTCAGTTCTTCTGTAATGTCTTTGATCAGTTTGTAGTCTTCCTTGTGCAGAGTTTGTGCATGGCTTTGTTAAGACTTATACATAAGTTTTTTATACGTTAATGTAAATGGCACTGCATTTTAAAATTCAAATTTCTTAGCAATCTTTGTGAGCATGATTAAAGTTTTGAAATCTCAGAATTTTCTCATTCTCTAATCTGATAGCTGTGCATTTTCTATTTTCAACCAAATACTGATGAAAGCATTAGATAAATGAGAACCAAGAACTCATCTCAGAGGCGATCTCTTTAGAATCCAATCAATTCTTTTGTTTGTTTGTTTTTCGAGACAGAGTTTCTCTGTAGCTTTGGTGCCTGTCCTGGAACTCAATCTGTAGACCAGGCTGGCCTCAAACTCACAGAGATCCTCCTGCCTCTGCCTCCCAAGTGCTGGGATTAAAGGCGTGTGCCACCGTCACCACCACCACCACTACCTCCACCCCCAGCACCGAATCCAATCAATTCTTGAGTTTAAATCCTTCACCCCAAGACAGGAAATGAAATTTATTATTTAGGAACTCGGTGACCCTGTCGTCACAGCTCCCACTTTAAAGGGAAGAACTTCTCTTTTCCTTTACTTCCTAAAAATGGATGTTTTCTTTCCTAGGGATTACTGTCAAATCTTTTGCCTCTGTATCCATCCTCCCACCTCGTAACGGATGAAAATGTTCCCACTAGAGCCCCAGAAACAACTCCAGGGGCTGGGGAGACGGCTCAGTGTGCGAAGTACTTGCTAGGCAAACAGGAGGACCTGCGTTGGAGCCTCAGCAACTCGCCAGAAAGCCAGGCTTTGCCGCTCGCACCTGCAACCCTGGCCTCGGGAGGCAGGACAGGAGGACGGGGCAGGGGAGGCTGGACAGTTAGTCTAGCCAGTTGGTGAGTTTCAGGTTCAATGAGAGACCCTGTCTCAAATTTAAAAAATATTAGTAAATAAATAAATAAGGCAGAATAACAGAGGAAGAAAGGCAATCTCAGCCTCTCACCTTCATACATGTGCACAGACATTTGTGCGCACACACACACACCACCACCACCACCACCACCACCACCACCACCTCCACCTAAAAAATAAACTCTAACTTCTCATCTGTTCTTTGGCAACCTTGTCCTTAGATGTAGTTGTAACTGAAGTTTTCTCTGGTCCTGCCCAGCTCCACGGATCCCTCAGACGCTTATAAAATAATCACTCAAAAGCTTATATTAATTAAAACTGCTCGGCCATTAGCTCAGGCCTAACACTGACTAGCTCTTACACATAAACTCAGCCCATTTCTGTTAATCTGTATGTTGCCATGTATTCCGTGGCTTTACCTGTGTGCCATTACCTGCTGCTCCCTGGACAGCGGGCTGGAGTCTCCTGACTCAGCCTTCCTGTTCCCAGAATTCTCCTTGTCTGTTTATCCCACCTATACTTCCTGCCTGGCTACTGGCCACTCAGCTTTTTATTTATCAACCAATCAGAGCAACACATTCACAGCACACAACATCCCACAGCATGTAGTAGATCAAGTGAGTCCTTACCAAGCTCACTATGCTGCTGGGCTTCTTTAAACTTGGTTCTAGCACTTCGTGTTGAGCAAGCGTTTCTGGACTTCTGAACTCACGTCTATAGTCCAACAGTTGACTGTCCCTTTAACTGGTCCTAGGGTGCCAGTCATTATTGCCTATCTGCTTGGGTCACCACTATCCCCTACTTCCTGCTGCCACGTCTCAGTCTGCAATCACCTCTCACCAGGCTGCCTGAACCTTGATCCTCTCCAAACATTCCCCTCCGCCCCAGCAGGCTGTGTAGCCCAGCAGGCTGTTTCGTGCTGTAGTCCGGAGACCTCCCAGGGGACAGGTCCAGGAGGCCAACACCTCTTATTGAACTATATTCATAGCTATGCAAAAATTATGCAAAAAGTTAACCTGGTTCTGATCATCCCTATTAAATGCCCAGTAACTATTTTTAAAAAATCTGATTTTCACAGTTTCATTTGAACCACATAAAACTTCATCAAATTCCCCAGCACCAATGACCCTTTTCATTAACCACAGTTTTACTCTCTTATAAAAGTTTATCAGAAAGACCCGAGAGTCTGAAGCTGTGTTAGGAATCCTGTGTCGGGCTCAGCCCACGTGGAGGGTGGTGAACACTGTCTTCCAGCTCTCCTCCGACAGCAGCCTCAGAGTCTTCAGCACGTCCTTTATGTGACTCATTTCCTCATGTGTGACACAAAGACACTAGCCTGGTGCCAACCCGTATAAAAGGGGGGGTGACAATGCTGGTCATGGGGCGATTACAGTTTTATTTCATGGATGGTTTTGATCACAAGTGTTTATAAAACGACACTCCAGTCTAGGGTTGGTTTGAATATCTTATATTATTTTTGGCTTTGCTGTGAACTCTATAGAGAACATGATGGAAAATCACTCCCGGCACAGCAGTCTGGGCTGTAGCATCCATAAAAGGAAACATGCTGGCTCACCAGAGTGAATGATTTCATAACCAACCTGAGTCCCCTCCACTTCTGAAAACACATTGGCACAGGAGGGAGAATCCCCCCCCCCTTCACATTTTCATCTCGTAGATCCTTTCTCAGGACTTCTAGCTGGAAGGCCCTTCATCATCCTCTGTGGGAAGATAACAGCTCCTAACAGAAGCCTTCACAGTCAAAGAGTCATCTCCCTGTGAGGCAGAAATCCCACAACAGTAAGAGGATCTGCGGAGGACTAGCTGAGTGCCTGCTATGGCTGCTGCGTGCTAGACGTCGAGTCTCCCAGAAACGGAAGGCTGAGATAAAGTCAAAGTGCAAGCGTGTATTTGAGAGAGTCGGAGGAAGCCTTCCAGTGAACAGGAGTGTGAAGAGAAAGATGCAGCGAAGGCCCACAAGCAGGGCACTCGAGCGGACAGGGAGGGGCTGGGATGGAGTTCAGTGAGGGCCTGCCTGGCATGCTTGAGGCCCTGGGTCCATCGCCAGCCCTTCATAAACGGAGGGTGGTTGTGTGTAATCCCAGGGCTCAGGAGGTGGAGGCAGGAAAACCTCCAGCAGTTCACAATCGTTCAGAGATACAGATGAGTCTGAGGCTAGCCTGGGATACATGAGACCCTGACTCAAAGCAAAATAATCAATAAATCAATAAAGAAATAAATCAGTTCAATCCCACTAAGAGAATTCTGAGAACCATGTCTGAAAATTAGCAGAGCGAAGGACCAGGGACTCAGACAGGTGAGTATTCATTGGCCAGTCCTCCATCCAGCAAAGGCTCAAGATGCTTTTATGGGAATTACCTTCCGAGTGCTTCTGACTTCTCCCTACACAGGCACAGAGTATTCCAAAGATGACCACATACCAGCGGGATTTCGAGATCCGCTGCATGCTGAAGTGGATGCCAAGGGGCTTGGGAGTGGGGCACTGCGGGCCCTTGTGTAGGAAGACACTAAGAATCAAGCTTCCCAGCTCCCGATAGCCCAAGGGAGCCGGCAGGAACACCCATCCATTTGCTCCAGGGGTGCCTGGAGTGGACAATGGGTGCGAGTGAGAATGACAAAATCTTGTTATAATGGGGTGACAAGTCTAAGGGCCTGGGTGCAAACCTGGAGATGCACTCGGGTGCCGATGAGCAGGTCTAGGTGGCACGAGGCTATGACTAGTCACCAGCTGACACACAGGCGGCTGCTGGGAGTGGACAGGAAACACCGGCTGGCTTCCGAAGCTGGCTGCCTGAAGTATTTGGCTGTTCCCCAGGGAGAAAACCATTGCACAGGGTTAAACCTTAAGCTGGGGGGTGGGGATCTCCAGCTGCTCCTCTTATAGGGGCAACTCACTGAAAATGAGCAGAGGGAGCCTGGCAGGAGGGACAGAGGACACAACAGACCCAGGACAGGGGAAGCATCAAAGGTTCTCCTTAAGTGTTTTCCCTGGTGAGGCAGGGCCAGTACAAAGGATGCCAAGACTGGCCTAAGCTCAGCAGCTTGCAGGGAGGGGCAAGTTAGGATCCCGCTGGCTGGCTATGGGCTGATCTGGTCCCGGGAGCAGGCAAGGCTGGGCTGTGAAAACAGGATCTTTAGGGTATTTGCTGCTAGGTGCTGGGGCAGGGGCTGTGTGACCGACTTTTCCTGGGGTGGTGTAGCACACACACAGACACACAGACAGACACACAGACACACAGACACACAGACGTCAACTCACACCAGTTAGGGGTTACTTACAAGGAGCAAGGATGACCCGACGCAGCTGCATGGCCAGAGAGCTCACCACATGGGTGACAATCCCGGAAAACCGTGTCCCTAGAGCCCTGACGGCAGTCTGAAGTCAGATCACCCGGAGTTCAGACGTCTCTCTCTGCACCTCCTTTACTTTCGTTTTTTACTGCTGCGGAGGAGCCCTCAAGATCTTTCCCACTTCCCTTTCTCCCCTACATATGATCTTCTGTTTACCTCCTGAGGCCACCTCTTCCTTCCTGGAGCAAATGTTTCAATGTGGAGAGAATGCAGCAATTCAGAGACGCATGCCTCTGCACAGTAGGTGGGACTTTTCCACGTAAGGTTTC
Organism: Peromyscus maniculatus bairdii; assembly: GCF_049852395.1. Taxonomy (NCBI): domain Eukaryota; kingdom Metazoa; phylum Chordata; class Mammalia; order Rodentia; family Cricetidae; genus Peromyscus; species Peromyscus maniculatus. Next base: position 119,315,374 of record NC_134860.1, on the reverse strand, counting down.
TGTGGGCCCGGCCCTCCTGGCTTCAGGATGTGCTCTCTATCCCTGGAGCCTTTCGTCATCTCCCTATCTGTCCCCAGAAAGTTCTTGTCTATAACGCAGTGCGTGGCCCATGACTCTCTCTTGGATATTTGTGTGTCCTGAGAAATTGGGAAGTTTGTGACAAAGTTGTCACTAGGAGCTGGAAAGATGCCTCACTGCTGCTCTTCCAGGGGACCTGGGTCCAATTCCCGCCCTCACATGGCAGCTCACACCTGTCTGTAACTCCAGGATCCAACACCCTCACACAGACAGACAGACAGGCGAAACACCAATAAAATAAAACGAAATAAGTTAATTTTTTTAAAAAGGTGGTTTCAGAGAGATTCTTGGATGTATTTCCAGGAAGGCAGGGGTGCGGAGAGCACAGGTGTCGTCTGGAGAGCTCTCCTGTCAAGGACTTCACCTCTGACCCTGTACTTCCCCTTCAGACTCCCCACTGTGCATCACGGCTCCAGCAGAACGCTGCTTTCCTGCGCTCTGCGGCTGGGAAGTCCCTCCACTGGGAAGGCCGTTCTGCCTAGGGAATTTTACATGTTCCCGACATTTGTTCAGGTCACCTCGCCTTGAAACAAAAGCACTCTGCAGACCACACTGTGAACCTACTGGACAGATAAACGAGGCCTCTATAGGCGTGGGCTGGGACGTGGTTTGTTTGTTGGCCTGCTCTCTAGCCTGTACTGGGCCCTGGGTGTGGTGGCACACACCTGTGATCCCAGCACTTGGGAGGTGCAGGCAGAGGGTGACTACCAAGGCTATCTTCAGGACACAGGAATGTGGAGGTCAGCCTGAGCTAATACTGCAATTCATCTTATGTCATCTGAAACCTACAGCAGACTGAGTGTTTAGACTGAAATGCTCTGAGCACAACATTAAAGCCTGATGCTACCATCTCATCCCAACCCTGCCGAAAAGACAGCAAAAGCCGTTATTATTATCCGCGCCCCTCCTCCCCAGTACCATCTTTGAAATGAACGCGATGCAAACCTGTTGGCACGTGAGCCCTGAGGCGTGTGAGGTTCAGACTTGGGCAAATTTGCATAAGTGATATTTTACGTTCTAATAACAACGCGAAACTCGGCTTCTGTGAAAAGGGAGGCAGCCTCTGACTGCTCCCTGCGCTCAGTGGGGCCCCCTAAGTTCAGACACCAACACAGCAGGAAGCAATTCCGTTGATCTAGCGGTCGGAGGAGCTGGGGTGAAGAGTGCACGCCTTTTGAACATCTTCCATTTCGCTTCACTCGCAGGATTCTAAGTTACTGAGGAATCTAAAACGGTGTGTTGTTACAGCAGGTACCACAGCGGGTGAAAGGATGCGCTGTCCAAGGATCAGGAAGGGGAGTCCGCAAAAAGAAGCCCCGCAGAAAGGGACACGGTTGCTTTTCTTCACACCCAAAACCCAGCTAGAAGAAAGGGGGCTCCCCAGTGTGGGTGTGGAGGTCCCCGGTGTGACTGTCTCTGGTGTGACTGTCTCCAGTGTGACTGTCCTGGTGTGACTGTCCTGGTGTGACTGTCCCTGGTGTGACTGTCCCTGGTGTGACTGTCCCTGGTGTGACTGTCCTGGTGTGACTGTCCCTGGTGTGACTGTCCCTGGTGTGACTGTCCTGGTGTGACTGTCCCTGGTGTGACTGTCCCTGGTGTGACTGTCCCTGATGTGACTGTCTCTGGTGTGACTGTCCCTGGTGTGACTGTCTCTGGTGTGACTGTCCCTGGTGTGACTGTCCCTGGTGTGACTGTCCTGGTGTGACTGTCCCTGGTGTGACTGTCCTGGTGTGGCTGTCCTGGTGTGACTGTCCCTGGTGTGACTTTCCTGGTGTGGCTGTCCCTGGTGTGGCTGTCCCCGGTGTGACTGTCCCTGGTGTGACTGTCTCTGGTGTGACTGTCCCTGGTGTGACTGTCCCTGGTGTGACTGTCTCTGGTGTGACTGTCCCTGGTATGACTGTCCTGGTGTGGCTGTCCCTGGAGTGACTGTCTCTGGTGTGACTGTCCCTGGTGTGACTGTCCTGGTGTGACTGTCCTGGTGTGACTGTCCCTGGTGAGACTGTCTCTGGTGTGACTCTCCCTGGTGTGACTGTCCCTGGTGTGACTGACTGTCTCTGGTGTGACTGTCCCTGGTGTGACTGTCCTGGTGTGACTGTCCTGGTGTGACTGTCCCTGGTGTGACTGTCCCTGGTGTGACTGTCCTGGTGTGGCTGTCCCTGGTGTGACTATCCCTGGTGTGACTGTCCTGGTGTGACTGTCCCTGGTGTGACTATTCCTGGTGTGACTGTCTCCAGTGTGACTGTCCTGGTGTGACTGTCCCTGGTGTGACTGTCCTGGTGTGGCTGTCCCTGGTGTGACTGTCCCTGGTGTGACTGTCCTGGTGTGGCTGTCCCTGGTGTGGCTGTCCCTGGTGTGACTGTCCTGGTGTGACTGTCCCTGGTGTGACTGTCCTGGTGTGACTGTCCCTGGTGTGACTATTCCTGGTGTGACTGTCTCTGGTGTGGCTGTTTCTAGTGTGGCTGTCCTGGTGTGACTCTCCCTGGTGTGACTGTCCCTGGTGTGACTGTCCTGGTGTGACTGTCCCTGGTGTGACTGTCCTGGTGTGGCTGTCCTGGTGTGACTGTCCCTGGTGTGACTGTCCCTGGTGTGGCTGTCCCTGGTGTGACTGTCCCTGGTGTGACTGTTCTGGTGTGGCTGTCCCTGGTGTGACTGTCCCTGGTGTGGCTGTTTCTAGTGTGGCTGTCCTGGTGTGACTGTCCCTGGTGTGACTGTCTCTGGTGTGACTGTCCCTGGTGTGACTGTCCTGGTGTGACTGTCCCTGGTGTGGCTGTCTCTGGTGTGACTGTCTCCCTGGTGTGACTGTTCTGGTGTGGCTGTCCTGGTGTGACTGTCCCTGGTGTGGCTGTCCCTGGTGTGGCTGTCCCTGGTGTGGCTGTCTCTGGTGTGACTGTCTCCCTGGTGTGACTGTCCCTGGTGTGACTGTTCTGGTGTGGCTGTCCTGGTGTGACTGTCCCTGGTGTGACTGTCCTGGTGTGACTGTCCTGGTGTGACTGTCCCTGGTGTGACTGTCTCTGGTGTGACTGTCCTGGTGTGACTGTACCTGGTGTGGCTGTCCCTGGTGTGACTGTCCTGGTGTGGCTGTCCCTGGTGTGACTGTCCTGGTGTGACTGTCCCTGGTGTGACTGTCCCTGGTGTGACTGTCTCTGGTGTGACTGTCCTGGTGTGACTGTACCTGGTGTGGCTGTCCCTGGTGTGGCTGTCCCTGGTGTGACTGTCCTGGTGTGGCTGTCCCTGGTGTGACTGTCCTGGTGTGACTGTCCCTGGTGTGGCTGTCCCTGGTGTGACTGTCCCCGGTGTGACCTTCTACCTCCAGCCCACCTCCAATCAAGCACTTCTGGGACAAACAAACTTGTTTAGGGAGTGAAACCACGTGGCCTGCTAATACCCTGACAACCACAGCCCCAGCATTCCAGGAAGCTGTCTGTCCCTGGGCAAGAGGGGTCACAGGTTAACTCTGGCCAGCCAGTCTACAGAGACCCCTTGGTAAATTCCAGGCCAGTGAAAGAGCCTGTCTAAAGAAACAAACAAAACAAAACAAAAACCCAGGTGGATTACACCTGAGGAACAGCTTCCAAAGTTGTCCTCTGGCCTCCACATGAATATGAATGGACACACACACACACACACACACACACACACACACACACACACTCACTCACTCACACACACACTCACTCACACACACACCCTCCAATGTATCAGTTTTGATGAAAACACTTTTTTAAAATATTGCCCTTGAGTCTGACTAAAGTGTACTTATTAGTTCACTTATGTGTAACAACTCCTCTCTTTCCATTTTTATTGAGAACTCCATTTCCACAAACTCTCACTCTGCTAAAAGCAGGAACTATTTTAAAAATTAGGTTAGGAGTATTTTCCCCTTTCTTTAAGTCTTTAAGAAGTGGACAGAGAAGTAGGCTATGCTCTACTTCTGGAGGAGGGCTGTGCTAGCTAAGGAACACACAGAGGGACAGCAATAAAATACATCCTCTCTGTTCTGAAAAATGGGCAGCAGTAGAGCAGAAATTGTCCATTACACGCCTTTGTCTCCTATAGAGGAGAAAGATGTGGGTTTGTATACTTCAAGACTAGAGAAAAAGACAAAGAAAGACAAGGTCTGTAGAAAAAAAATAACAAAACACAGAGCAAACTAGGGTAGATTTATGAATGGCCAAAAAGAAAGAGGGAAAAAGAAACAGCTTTTGATGATACAGGAGCAGTAGCAAGACGTTCTAAATCAAGGAGGCCTGAAGTTCTGGGGATGGAATGCAGGGCTTCGTGCATGCTAAGCAAGCACCCCATCAACTGAGCTGACCCCTAACCCAGGACCAAATGTTTGAAAAGTTACTTTCTGATTTTTCACTGTTAACTAGAAGAGCAGGAGAACAGATGTCTCTGCAAATCAGCCTTGTCTCGTGATTGGTCTCGTTCAAAACGATTTATTTGTTTTATGTGTATGAGTGTTTGCCTGCATGTATGTACGTGTGCCATGTTTATGCTGGTGCCTGAGGAGGCCAGAAGAGGGCGCTGGGCCTCCTGGAAGTGGAGTTAGAGTCTGTTGTGAGCACCACGCGGGTGCTGGGGACCGGCCCCTAGAGGAGCCCATGCTCTTCGCCACTGGACCCTCTCCACCACCACTCTCATTCTTTTTGAGTAAGGTAAGACTTTGCGTTTACTTTTATAATGCTGCCAAGACATCTTATTTGTATAATTTGTTTTTCCTTTTGTCTAGGAGAAGAGGGAGTCGGACAGAGACTCCTTATATACCCCAGGCTGGCCTAGAACTTGCACTCCTCCAGCATCAGCCTTCTGAGTGCTGGACCGCCACAACCAGTTTATGTTTTCTTTCTTTCTTTTTGTTTTTGTTCGTTTGTTTTGTTTTTCAAGACAAGGTTTCTCTGTGCCATCCTGGCTGTCCTGGAACTCACTTTGTAGACCAGGCTGGCTTCAGATTCACAGAGATCCACCTGCCTCTGCCTCCTGAATGCTGGGATTAAAGGCGTGCGCCACCACTGCTTTCTTTCTTATTAAGAAAATTAAACTATATTGATGTGTGTGAGTCTGTGTGTTGGAACATACCCACACATACAGGTGCAAACAGAGGCCGGCAGAGGGCATTGGACCCCCCTGGAGCTGGAGTCACAGAGAGTGGTAAGCTACTGGGTGTGAGTGCTGGAAACCAAACTCAGGTTCTATCACAGAGCAGCAGGTTTTCTTTAATGACCAGTCATCTGCCTAGCCCCTAGTCAATATTTTCTAGAGCAGGAATTGAGGTTGGTGTTTTGAGAATGGAATCCTGGCATGGAATATCATGGAAGTTACAAGAGTGTTCTTTGAGCAGGGCATGGTGACACACACCTTTAATCCCAGTGCTTGGGAGGCTGAGGCAGGTGGGTCTCTGTGGATCTGGGGCCAGCCTAGTGTACATGTCGAGTTCTAGGTCAGCCAGTGATGCACAGTAAGACCCTGTCTCAAACAATAAAACCTCCAATAAATAAAACCAAAACATTCATTTCATTCATTCATCACTGGCAGGCCTTACCCTTGCACACCTCCAAACAGCACTAGGCATGGTTATCACCATGTTACAGATGAAGGAAGGGGTGAAACAGTGTGCTGCAGAATCTGTAGAATCTGCCTGTCTCCATGTCAGACCGAACTAGCTGCTAGAAGGGCAAGGATGGAGAGCAGAATGGAAAGAATGGAGTTAAAACCCCGAACTTTCCCAGAGCTGTGAGTGAATGGATTTGGAAATTAGAATTTGAAATGGTTGTTAGGTGGGAATGAAAGAAAACCCTGGGTTGAGCGTCAAGCTAGAGTGGTACTGGATTCAGAGTCCACTGAGGTAAGGACTCCTCCATAGCTGTGGTCAGGATAGGGTTTGAATTCAGAGTAGAGTTTCAGTTTAGGACCGGGAGGCAACTGTTTTAATTTAACCTTTCCTGATGATGAGAATAATCTGGACCTGCAAAGGCCTACTAGAGTTCTGGTCCCTCCAAGACCTACTCTATCCCCGTTGCCAGGAAAAGCCTGGAACCCAGCTGTCTGATCAAAGGAGAGGCAGGGAAATCCGATGGGAAACACAATGCTGACCGAGAATATCTCAGAGCTCCTCATGAATAAATAGCAGTGAATTAAATCAATTCAATGCAGCTCATCTACGAGGTTGAGGAGGCGCCTTTTAAAAAGTTTCCCAGGACATTCCAGAGGGAGGCAGAGGCAGAAATCCCAGGGAGATGGTTAAAGATGAAAACCGATGTTTCTGCTCATAAACCCCTTCATCCCTCATCAATGACAACTGTTACGCTGTGGTTGCTTTACAAATATCTGTATCCTGGTTCTTACATCACTGTGATTTACCTCAGAGGACAAAGACCAGATGTTAATTTTATCACCTACAATACTTAACACTGTAATAGCTATAAAAATTTATTTATAGGCATTCAAAGCTCTGACCCAGGACAAGAAGCATAACATGTGTAATCACAAATTTGCCCAACAAAAGCAAGATTCCTCTCTGTCATGAGTTATCAGGAAGTAATGCTAAGGACTAGAGAGATGGCTCCATGGTTAAGACCACATACTGCTGTTGTAGAGGACACAAGTTCAGTTCCCAGAACCTGTGTCAGGAGGCTTACAACCACCTGTTAACTCTAGCTCCAGAGGATACAATGCCCTCTTCTGGACTCTGTGGGTATTGCACTCATGCAAGCATATAAAGATACTCATATATAGACATACTTTCTTTTTAAAGATGTAATGCTAAGTGGTTTGTTCACCTGTTGGATTTCCAGGAGCTTTGGACCTCCAGAGCATCATCTCCTCCACACCCCTGGTACCAGATCTATCTGAGTAGCTTTCCTCTTTACCATTTGTAAGACGGCCCCCCTTAGCAACTTCCTTGATCCCTAGGGGATGGTTGGGGGAGTCCAGTGTTTCTTGCATCCATTTTATGAAGTTCTAGGAACACTCATGGAGCTCTGAGCTGGCATGCAAGAAGTCCAGCTACCTCCAAACCACTGCACTCAAGCTCACACTTGGAGGGTCTGGGAAATTATACACAAAGATGAAATGTCTGGCCAGACCCTCACATGCCCCTCACCAGAAAGTTTCAAAAGATCAAAAGCCATGTTTAACCTATAAAACACATCATTTAAAAAACATCAAGATGATGCCCAGTCTATAACATGAAGGAACACATGAGGTGAACAATTTTAGTAAAACAATATGTATTTCAGTGCAGCAGCACTTCAGTCGAGGCAGAGTTATACAGGCATTACAAGAGGATGGCTGCATTAAAACCCACTGGAGAATACAAATACACAAGGCTGGGCTCATTTGTGTCGTTGTATGTTCTGCTGCCACTCAAACGCCAAGGAAAGTTTTATCTTTGGTGTGTTAAAACAGTTCTAGGGACTGGAGAGAAGGTTCGGTAGTTAAGAGCTGGTGTGGCTCTTCCAGAGGACCTGAGTATCCAACACCGTTTTCTGACCTCTGTGAGTACCTGTACACATAGCAGAAAAACCTGAATACAAAGAAAATAAATCCCTAAAAAAATGCTAAAGATATTTTTATAAGTTCCAAACAAAATCAAGTCACTGTCTCCTGACTTTACTACCTGTTAGGTGCATTCCTGGAGGCATTAGTGTGTACCCAAAGATTGTAAATGATGCCCTGCCCTCGGAAGTTCTGATCTACATGGGGTGGAGAATGTGCATATTCCCTGCCCCTCTTGCTGACAGCTGCCCCCTCGCCCCAGTGTCGCATGGATCAGCCATCGGGGAGCTCCGTAAAGTAAATGGCAGTGGGCAGGTTGGGGACAAAGGCCAGATTTGAAATCCTACCAATAGAGGTGCCTTTCCTGGTTTTTCCTCCTTCCCCCAGACATGAACTCGAGGTAGCCCTAAAACCAGACGCAGCTCCACTCATGGAGGTGAGGCATTCAGGAAGACCTGGTTCTGGCTCTGGCAACTAGAAAGCAAACTTGGGGTAAAACATGCTTCTTTCCTTCTTTCTCTTTTCTCCAGTCTCTTGAGTCCCAGCCCTGCATCATCACAGCCCTAGCAGCAGCAGGAACCTATAGGTACCTAACACCCTGAGAAAAGGGGCCTTTCTCCCAAGCTGTGACCCCAAGAGGAGATGAATGCCCATCGCTTTTCTTTCTTGTCCTTCCAGCTCATGGGCAGTGTTCTGAGAAGTATACAAGAGGGTAGGGCAACAAAAGATCCAGCTTTCTAAACAGAAAACCAGCAAACAACACCAATATCAAAACACAACACACACACACACACACACACACACACACACAGAGAGAGAGAGAGAGAGAGACAGAGACAGAGACAGAGACAGAGAGACAGAGACAGAGAGACAGAGAGAGACAGAGAGAGACAGAGAGACAGAGAGACAGAGAGAGAATTAAAAAGTACCAGGGAGATGGCAAGTACCAAGGGACGCCTTGGGAAAGTTCATGAATTCCAAGCTCTCATCCAAGACATGGTTCTGACCCTAACCAGCATCCAGGTCCTCCTCTGGCCACTAGGTGGTACTCAAAGAGGGTGACTCCAAATCCGCTGAACACCTTCAAAGTGGATCTGATATCAGACCACACAGTAGGGCTACAGTTACTCGCTTGGCATTGGTGAGGCCCTATGATCGATCCTGGGTGCCTGAAGAATGGACATTATTTAGCTGGGTATGGGGGTTCACTCCTGTAGCCTAGTACTTGAGAGACTGAGGAAGAAGAGCTGAAATTCAAGGACAATGTCAACTCTATGAGACTGTCTCAAACAACAACCACCACTTTAAATAAATGCATAGCCTGAATCCAGATGGGTTGTTTGTATACTGAAACACAAATAGAAAAATTCTCCATAGCATTTAAAGAGGCCCCCCGCTGTCCTTTAACCTAATCAAAGAGTCCAGGTTACAGCCTAAAATGACTCAGCACAGAAATGAGGGGGGGGGGTGACACGACGGACGGACGACCCTAGAACAGTAGGATGCATCACTTAGCAGGAGACCTTTAAAATGCGCATTGTGAAACTGCTGAAGACAACTGGAGTTGAAGACCTTCGAAAGAAATTAAAAAACAAACAACAAACAAAAAAACAACCAACCAAACACACACACACAAAAACAAACCCAGAATGTTCAGCCAAGAAGAGCAGGCGGGGAGGCCCCGTTGTAGAGGACAATACTCACACAACTCACTGAACCTGCAGGAGTCAAGCCGGTGCCTACACAGAGCCCTGGCGCCCACACTCCAGAGTCCTTGGTACAGGAGGGTACTCTGCAGGTTACTAAAAGAGAAACATAAACACCAACTCAGCACAAACCTTTGATCTACAATCTGCCCTGCCTGCAAGATACGCTAGGACATCTTGGACAGACACACACACACTTACACATGTATAAACACACACACACACACACACACACACACACACACACACACACAGAGAGAGAGAGAGAGAGAGAGAGAGAGAGAGAGAGAGAGAGAGAGAGAGAGAGAGAGAGAGAGATTTAAGGTGAGCGGCAGATGGCTCAGCAGGTAAAGGCTCTTGCAGTGCAAGCCTGGGGACTCGAGTCTGATCCTTAGAGTCCATGGAAAGGTGGAAGGACAGAACCAACTCCATAGAATCATCTTCTTTTTTTTTTTTTTTTAAAGATTTATTTATTTAATATGTATACAGAAGAGGGCACCAGATCTCATTACAGATGGTTGTGAGCCACCATGTGGTTGCTGGGAATTGAACTCAGGACCTCTGGAAGAGCAGTTGGTGCTCTTAACCTCTGAGCCATCTTTCCAGCCCCATAGAATCGTCTTCTAAGCTCCATGTGCATGCTGTGAGACATGCACTTACAATTTGTTAGTTTCTGGAAGAAAATGACAGCTGGGTTTTGATGCATATTTGTTGCTGTTTTGTTTTGTTTGAGACAGGGTCTCACACATTCTGAGTAGGCCTCAAATTCACTATGTAGCCAAAGAATTTGTTAATTTTCTATTGCTGTGAAGAGACACCAAGACCAAGGCAACTTATAAAAGAAATCATTTAATTGGGAGCTTGCTTACAGTTTCAGAGGGTTAGTGCATGGCCATCATGGTGGGGAGCGTGGGAGCAGGCATGTGTGGCTCTGGAGCAGCAGCTGAGAGCCTCTGTCTGACTCACTAGCATCAGGCAGAGAGAGGGAGAGAGAGACAGAGACAGAGAGACACAGAGACACAGAGACACAGAGAGAGACAGAGACAGAGACAGAGAGGCAGACACAGAGACACAGAAACTGGCCCTGTTTGGGGCTTTTAAGACCTTAGAGCCCATCCCCAGTGACGCACCTCCTCCAACAAGGCCACACCTCCTCACACTTCTCAAAGCAGCCCCACTTACTAGGGGCCAAGCACTCTGGCATAATGAGCCTAGGGAGACCATTCTCCTTCAAACCATCACACCAGGATAACAGTGAGCTTTTCCAGATCCTCCTGGTCCTCTCATACGTCACCACACCTGGCTTCTGTGGTGCTGACACTGGAACCCAGGGCCACATGCCCATCCCCTGGAGGTGTGTCACTTTTAATCTACACACATTGTCACTTATGTTTGCACATCCTGCAAATGAAAATGGTTTTTACGTTATGAAACTGCTGGAGAGAAGAAACCTCTATTTTAAAAGAAGGAAAAGGATACCAAACTATGCCAAGTGAAACTGCATAAATGTAAATTTCCATGACCATCAATAAAGCTTTATTGGAACACAGGTATGCTCATAATTTATATATTGTCTGTGGTTTCTCAGCACTGCCATGGCATAGTTGAGTGGTGGAATGGAGACTGTATGACCCACAAAGCCTAAAACACTCCCTGCCGAGTCCTTTGTAGGAAAAAAGGAAACTTTACTGGCCTTTGCTCCAGACTATAAGAAAAATTGAAGCATTATTGCCTGAACGTTCCAGCAAAATCAAGCCTAGGATTATGGCTACAGACTGGAATTTTCTATGGATTTTATGTTATCAGATGCTGGGTCTTGTTTAAACCCTAGGGAGAATTTTTTATGTTTGTGTTTTAGCATGCAATTCATATATATATATATATATATATATATATATATATTTCCATTCTTATTCCAGAGTGTATCTATTCATATTTCTTATGTATATACACCCATATTCTCCTTCTCTCCCTCCCTCCCTTTCTCCCCTCTACAAACTCTCTAATCTCTCTCTCCTTCTCTGTCTCTCTCTGTCTCTCTGTCTCTATCTCTCTCTCTGTCTCTGTCTCTCTATCTCTGTCTCTCTGTCTCTGTCTCTCTCTCTCTCCGCTGTCGAGCTTTGTCTAGATCCATTGGAATTTGGTCATAAAAGTTTTTCCTAGTGTGCATGTAAATGCAAAAAGAGAGTAGTAGCTAGGGATATGTGTGGCTAAAAGATCAAGAGTGGAGCAGTAACTTATGAAAGCTTCAGGCATTCACAGGACAAAATACAATTCAAATACTAACAGTGGAGAGAATTTGATAATACTCTCATTTTTACAGCCGATACAGTTTTGTTACTTTGTAGAGTTAGTGGCCGTTATAGGTAATCTCAGTTATCTAACTGGTGGAATCTAGACTGACCTAAGCAAGGAGCCTCTGGGCATGGCTGTGATGATCTACATGAGGTTAACCCATCCAGTGGGTCCCAGAGTGAACATCAGCACTCACTGTTCTCGGTTCCTGCCACCATGCCTCACCACGGTGGACCATGTGCCCCCAGACTCTAAGTAAAAACCACCTTCTCCGCTTCAGTTGTTCCTCATCAGGCATTTGACTCAGCGGTGATGAAGGTCACTAAGGAGTCCATCAGGAGGAGTGTGTTCATCTCTGTTCACAGACTTCACATCCTCCATCGTGTGCTCCAGGAAAATGGGGTTTGTTTTTCTGAGTTTACTGCCTTTTTCTTTTTTCTCCCCAGTATTGGGAAGCCAGGGCCTCTATCACTGAGCTACATTCCTCAGTCCCAGACTGCTCATTCCCCGCACACCCAGAATCCCAGCACCTGGAGGTAGTGGCAGGAGGTTAGGGAGTTTCAGGATACACATGGTTACACAGGAAATTTGAGACTAGACTGAGCTGCATGAGATCCTGTCTCCAATCAAGTCAGCTAAGAAGAAAAGCCTGCTTGCTTCTTGGCTTGCAGAGTGAGAGTCCTCCTTTGCAAATGCTAAAAATTGTGATGTGAGATGTTGATAACGCACCTGACAGCTGGATATCACCTTATTTAAAGCCTGCTGATCACAGATATGTGAGAAGGCAAAGGGGGGACCAAGAAGAGAGATCAAACTCGGTGCAATAGAAACCCTATATTATCTATGGCTCGAACTGTGGTAAGTGTGTATACAAAGGAGCATCTGAAATGTTTTTAAATGCGTAGGTTAGCAGCATTAACTACACTCACCGTTTTTTTCTATTTTGAAAAATGGTTTCAGGCAGATCAGACTGAACAAAAACTCACTATGTAGCTGAGGATGTCTTTGGATTCCTGATCCTCTTCCACTGCCCAGGTGTGGGGATTATAAGTGTGCCCAGTCACATTCACATTGTTGCACAGCCACTGTTGACCTCTGTCCAGAGTTCTCTGCATCTTGCTCTGGACTCATTGAATGGTGAGTCTTCATTCTCCTCTTCCATCCCTGTAACCACCACCCTACTTTCTGTTTCTAAAAAGCCGACTTTGCCAGGCATCTGCCTCAGAAAGGGCGATCATATGGGACTTTTCATTTTGCAGACAGCTGATGTCATCTAGAAGGTGCCTCCATTTTGAGGCATATGCCAACATTTCCTTCTTTGTTGTGGCTGAGTAATGAGCACTATATAAATATACTATTTCGGTTTGTCCATGTACCTGTCAATGGAAACCTAGGTTGTTTCCACCAGTTGGCCTTTAAGTACTGCTATTAGCATGGGACACAAATCTCTCTTCTAGAGCTTGCCTTCAATTCTTTGGAGATTCTATCTGTCCATCATCTGTCTATCTATCATCTATCTATCTATCTATCTATCTATCTATCTATCTATCTATCTATCTATCTATCTATCTATCTATCATCTGTCTATCTATCTATCTATCTATCTATCTATCTATCTATCTATCTATCTATCTATCTATCTACCTATCATCTAAGTGGAATCACCAGATCATATGGTAATTCTATTATTAAAAAAATTATGTGTTTTGTCTACATGCATGTCTGTGCACCTTGTATGTGCCTGTTGTCCAAGGAGTCCAGAAAAGAGTGCTGGATCCCTTGGAACTAGAGTTACAGATGGTTGTTAGCTGCCATGTGAATGCTGGGAACTAAACCCCGGTTTTCTGGAAGAATAGCCAGTGCTCATAACTGCTGAATTATCTCTCTAGCCCCAGTAATTCTATTTTTAAATTGTTGAGGAACGTGCATACTGTTTTCTACAGGGGTTGCACAAATTTTTTTACTGCAACTAGTAGTGCACAGGGTTCTATTTTTACTGTATCTTTCCCAGCTCATTCTCTCTCTCTCTCTCTCTCTCTCTCTCTCTCTCTCTCTCTCTCTCTCTCTCTCTCTCTCCCTCCCTCCCTCCCTCCCTCCCTCCCTCCCTCCCTCCCTCTCTCTCTCTCTCTCTCTCTCTCTCTCTCTCTCTCTCTCTCTCTCTTTCTCTCTCTCTCTGTGTGTGTGTGTGTGTGTGTGTGTGCTTTCTGTTATAATGGCTATTCTTATGGATGAAAACCTATAATACAGTTTTATGTCATAGTGGATGGTGGGTTTGCTGGGCAAGTATTTACACAGTGTCACCGGCTTCTCTGTCACACCCGTTCTCATCCTGGCCATCTGTGGTGCGGTCATAGAACAAGGTACAAAGCCTTTTGGCTTTGCTGTTCATTGATTCTACATAACAGCTTCCTCATTTTCTCTCTGAAAACCTTGGTATGGTTTTGTCCATATTTGTGTTGGGTGACATCCCAGAGCTGTGTGGCTTTATTGTTCATCTCTATCTTAGAGTTTACTGTCCATGTAAGCATCTCTATTCTATCAGGGTCTGTCCTGTGTACTTGTTCACTTTCCTGTTTGTGAGAACTTCAGGGACTGTTCTCATCCATATTCATCGGTGATGCTGTTTCTGTATCTGGCAGTGTTAAAGCTGGTTCTGCAGGTCTTGTCCTTTAATCATTCGACTGCATCCTCACTGGCTGGGGAATAGTTACAGCCTTAGAACTCTGAAAGGCTCCTTGATGCTTGGGGATGTTCTCTCAGGATCTGCCAGGATTCAGTGTGGACATGGTTAATGGTGGACAGAGAAAGGGCTTCTGACTTAGAATGGATCCTTTGCTCTGGACATTTTCAATGCTTTCTGAAATTTTTTCCCCTTTCACAGTGACCCCTGCAAATGACTAGATGTTCTTGAAACATCACCGTCTCAGACACTGGAGATGTTTCCCAGAATAGGGACCTGCCTCCAGGGAATGTCTGAGGGGATGCCACACCAGGCCTACTGTGCTCACATGGGTTCTCTTTGCCCCACCCCCGCCCCCCTCCCCACATTATTCTGCCAATATTCTTCCAGGGCTCAAGCATTGAGAATAGCATTTTTTCTGCAATGAGAAGTGATTTTTTTTTTTTGTAAGAGGCTTTGTCAAAGTTCTTTTTCCCCCCGAATTTTCATTCATTAATGTAGGGGACCAGCCCCCACTTTTACAACCAGGGTATTCTTGAGCAGGGAGAAGTGGGAAATATTTAGATAGAAAGAGATACCTAGATGATGAGAGGAAAGACAGAAACACAGGATAGCCTTGGGAGGGCCTGGGTCAAAACCCACAGCCCAGACTTTATTCCAAAGGGCTTTTTATAACAATGCCAAGGGGGGGTGGCAATAAAAGACCTCCTCCTGCTAGATATACCCATGTGTAGACCTTTCCAAACAGCTGGTACCCAGGCCCATGGTCCAATTGTCCTCTTATGCAGTCCTGCTGGGTACAGCCACTAGGAAACTTGGTGGGCTCCAACACATTAACTCATTACAAAAAATCCTTTTTATTATATTCTCCAGAAAAATTATGCAAGTTTTACTTGGTTGATCTTTTCCATAGGAAACTAGTTTGGGGCTGTTTCAACCGGACAATACTGGTAGATATTTATTTTAAAGTCATTCCAAACTGCTGCCTAATATCTGCTGTGTTAGCGTATTAGAGATGCTTGCTAACACTGGGAATAATGGAGGAGAAAGCTTTGGTTGCTTCCTCAGACATCTCTATGGGTAAGTTTATGTATCAGCTTGACTGAGCCATGGGTAGTCATGATAACTGGTTAAACATTATTTTAGGCATAGCTGTGAAAGTGTATTTGGGAGAAGTTATTGTTTGAGTTGGCTGACCGAATAATGCAGCTGGCCTTCCCCAAAGCAGGTGGGTATCACCTATTGTACTGCAGATGTGACTATATATAAAAGTTAGAGATATAAAGGGTAGAGACAGGTGCAGGCTCACTTTCCGTTCATCTTTTGCCCAGCGACCCTGATCCTGGACCTCAGACTTGCTCAGGCATATGCACTACTTGTTCCTGGGCTTTAGGCCTGAGATCAACATCATCAGGTTTACTGGGTCTCCAGCCTGCAGCTGACAGGTCCTAGAACTTCTCAGCCCCCACAGATGTGTGGGCCAATCCCACTACCTGTCCCCTATAATAATTTCCCATCTTGGCCTGGTGGCTGATGCACTTGGGAGGTGAACACAAGAGGATCAGGGGTTCAAGGTCATCCTTAGCCACCTACTGAGTTCCAGGCCATTCTAGGTTGCATGAGATTCTGTTGCACAAAACTAAGATGATTTTCATTGTATTTATTTATTTTATAACTATTTTCATTATATTAACACTGTGTGTGTGTGTGTGTGTGTGTGTGTGTGTGTGTGTGTGTGAGAGAGAGAGAGAGAGAGAGAGAGAGAGAGAGAGAGAGAGAGAGAGAGAGAGAGATAGGGTCTTACTCTGCAACCCCGCTGTCCTGGAACTCACTATGCAGATTCACCTGCCTCTGCCTACCCAGTGCTGGGATAGAAGGTGTGCCACACCCTGCTAACATGTTTGTTTCTTAAAAGGCAAATCCAAATATATCATCCAAATCCCTTTTTAGCTTGTCTAAGAGACACCAGATTAGTTAGGAATACATCTTGATTTGCGCTGTGTTTGTACGCTTTCACAAACTTTACACACTTGTAAGAAATGTGTGGGAATTCATCTGACAAGGTAAATGTGGTTTACATAACAACATACTATGAAATAAGCCCTTGTTATGACTATTAGACATTCACTGTTCTTATTTAGGATCCTTAGGTGATTATATATAGTACAGCAGTGATAACAGGTTGTTGACATTTAATGGCATTAAAGATGATTTTCAACCATTGTTCACTAACCATCTATTATGCTGACAGGTCAGGTTTAGGCTTGGCAATACTCACTGTTGTAACGGGTATTAAATGGTGCTCTGGGTGATGTGTACAGGTCAAGAAAGGAACCGAGCAGATAGAATTTGATGTTTGGTGTTGCCCAAACTATATATAATGTGAGCATTGTTTAAAAACAAGAACAATACTACTTGTGACAAGAGGTGGGAAGAACAAGAGTCATTCATAAAAGGAGAGAGAGAAGCTGTGGTGAAGATGCCTCCTTAGTCACGGCGAGGAGCCTCATAGCTGTCTGGATGCTCTCTGCGCACAGTGAATAACTTTGCTGACACTCTCTGGAAACCCTTGATAAATATCTAATAGCAGATACTTTCTTATGATATATGGCAGGACAGATTTGCTGATGTTTCCTTTTCTCTGTTTGTGAAAAACACCCTAAAGATGCTTCTTGTTCAGAGATTTCTTTATAGAAATTGTTCTAAGCAGTAATAGTTTTAGGTTACTTGATCTAAAACAACAAAATACAAAACAGTAAAAACTAATGTTTTATAGACCCTGGGATTTTACTTATTTATTTTAGCAAAATACAAGAATTTAAAGCGTTCCTTTAATTTTATAATTCTTTACTGTGGAATAGCCTGGGACATCAACTCTGTTTTAAGTAACAGAACTGATAACTGAACAAGGAAACATAGTTAGATTATAAAATTCTTGCTTTAATGAAAGTTCCTTAAACAGTGAAAACAGCTTTCAAGGACTAATGTGGGTGAGTGTTTTGCCTGTATGTGTGAATGTGAGTGCAGTGTGTACTTGGTGCCTGTAGAGGTCAGAAGAAGGTGTCAGAGGCCCTGGAACTGGAGTTACTACCAATCGTGAGCCGCCATGGAGGTGCTGGGAACCAAATCCAGGTCTTTTTCAAGTGCTGAACCATCTCTCCAGCCCCAGTTATTTATATTTTATGTGTATGCGTGTTTTGCCTGCATGTATATATGCATCAGACATGTGCAGTGCCTATTAGGCCAGAAGAGGGCTTTAGAACCCCTTGTACTGGAGTCATAGATGGTTGTGAGTCACCATGTGGGTGCCAGAAACCCAACCCAGGTTCTCTGCAAGAGCAGCAGCAAGTTCTCTTCACTTCAGGTCCATCGCCCCAACCCCAGTGGCTAACAATTTCTGATGATATATTGTGGGATGGACTGGTGGTGTTTTGTTGTTGTTGTTTCTTTGTTTTTTTTGAGACAGGTTTCTCTGTGCAGCCCTGGCTGTCCTGGAACTTGCTTTGTAGACCAGGCTGGCCTCGAACTCACAGAGGTCCGCCTGCCTCTGCCTCCTAAGTGCTGGGATTAAAGAGGTCTGCTGTGGATATCACTCTATATAAATAAAACACTGATGGCCAGTGACCAGGCAGGAAGTATAGGCGGGACAAAGAGAGAGGAGAATTGGGGAAACAGGAAGAAGGAGGAGAGACACTGCAGCCACCGCCAGGAGAAGCAGCATGTGAAGACGCTGGGAAGCCACCAGCCACGTGGCAAGGTATAGATTTATAAAAATGGGTTAATTTAAGATAAAAGAACAGTTAGCAAGAAGCCTGCCACGGCCATACAGTTTATAAGTGATATAAGCGTCTGAGTGATTATTTTATATGTGGATTGTGGGACTGCGGGGCTTGGGGAACCTGGAGAGAAGCCCTCCGGCAACAAATGGCGCCCAATGGCTCGAGTTTCCACCTTAAACCTGAGAATATTTAATAACCAATTCTAAACAGAGCCAAAACCAGGTTCCTGCTTCTTGTCTCATATGAACAGCTAGACGCCGCAAAACGCGGGTTTGAACACTGGCGGGTTCCTGGCGTGTGCGTTTGACCGGCAGTATGGCGGGAATGAGGGGTCTAAGACGCCAGAGGCACATTATGCTGTGTAGTAGATTTAGTCTTTACTAGTATTTAAAAAAAAAAAAAAAAAGGTTTCTGGGCTACATGTTGCTTTGATAAAAGCTTAGACCCACTATTTCTGAGACTTGATGACTCCCAGAGCTGGCGGAAAACGTACCACTGACCTGTTGGGAAGCTGAAGTGGGCGGAGCCAGCAGCCACAGCGCTGTTTCTGGCTTAGAAGGATGCAGTTTAAAGCAATAGGCTCACAAAAAGACTGATTCAGATAACATCGTTTACAATGTGTGTAAAATATATGTAGGCTTGAAAGAGACAAAAAAATTAATGTAAAAAGCCACGTAAAGATGAATATTACACAGACAATCTGGATTGTGTTGTCTTTGGGATTTTTAACTGCAAAAAAACATTTGATCAAAAAAGATGTTGAATTAAACCAATATGTCTATTTTAAAGGTAACTTGACTTCAAAATTTGGATTTAAGGATATGTTGCTTTGGAAAAGAGGTTCTGCTTTTGTTTCCACAGAAAGCCAGAGGCTATGGATTTGTTCCATATTAAGATACATCAGGTTTGACCAGCCAAGACCCCCTGAAAGATATCCGATGACACCATGGCCCAGATGATCCAACATCCAGAACGGTTTCAAGGCAACTGGCTCCCACAATACAGCCTCAAGGACTACCCCATAGGCCTAAAATTTTCTTTTGCGTCCCCATAAGATACAGCGCCCCCCTCCAGCAGGAAGTAGTAAGAGATGCTACACCCAAATTCCCAAATATACCAAGCTGGCTTTAGAGGTGGAATTGGCTCACTCCCCCTCTAAACCCAGACATATTGCTTTAAAAAAATGGTTAAGAGATTCTTGTGTCCCAAATCAGAAGAGCCCTCTGGTGTGGGACAGAGAAAAACCAATATTTTTATTTAAAACAGGTTGATTATAAATGTGGTCTCTTTCTGAAAAAGAAAAGGGGATATGATATAGATATATAGAGATGATAAGATAAAAGGGTAGATTAATGAACCTACTTTTAAAGAACAACTTGTTTAAAATGTTTTACATTGGTATAGATTTTAGTTTATTTTTAAAATGTTTTACATTGGTATAAATTTTAGTTTATTGATACAAACTTGAAGTTAATTTTGTTATACTGTATATATATATTTCTATTCTTGTTTGAGGTATTGTTTATGTAACTCATTTAAAATTGTAATGGATAATTAAAATAGATTAATAATTAGTCATCTATGATAATCATATTTGTAGCCATGTTAGTTAAGTCTTCTAGGTATACATAGAGATATTTCAGATAGATAGGTAATCTTCAAACACTTCATAGACCTAGAGAATATGGCATTTAAATAACTTAAAATTCTGTTGACATGAGACACAATTGCTCCTGGCTGCACCAATTGATCCCGAGAGAATGTTGGGCTTCTAAGACATTTCCATTTGGAAGTTTGTCTTTTGGCACAAAATGGCCTACTGGGCAAAGAACTGCCCTTGCCTTGATGGCTGACAGTACACGGATGGAGTTGTGTGAAGAGAATTCTGAGTGTTTGTGAGGAAACTCCACAGTTTTTTCAGAACACGGACTTGTTCTTGGATTGTGTGTTCAGGCCCCTCCCAGGTGTCGGAGTGAGTTTACTTCAGATGTTGTTGATTTATATAACTCTATGGAAAATGTTTCTGCCACGTGCAGCTTGTTCTCAGATTACACTCTACTCAGGTGACTCTTCCTAACCCTCAGAGTGTAAACTGTCTGACGCTCTGAATAGTTGACTATTCCATCCCATTTTCAGGCTCCACTCTCCAGGTTTCCCGGCCTCTAGAGCGATGACACACACCAGTGTATTTTAAACTTGCCTTGATTTATGACTTTCTTTGTTCTGTAAAACTATATAACTTCATGAAACTGCCATGTTGGAACATGGAATTTGGGGTAACCTAAATTCCCAGGCCATGGTCACTCAAATTTGGCTCTAGAATAAACTATCTTTTATTCCCTTTAAAGTGAGAGCTGTGTTTTTTGTTTTTTTGCATTGACAACTTTGTATACATATAATCACATGTTAAGTGGTCTTTGTATCTGATTGCTTATACTCAACATTATGTTTTTTAAGGCTCATATACATTATCACATTAAGCAGTAGATGTCCTTACTTATAGCTGAATAGTATCCCCTTGTATGGATATATCACATTTTGCTTATCTGTTCATCACTGATGGCATTTGAGTTGATTTCAGTTTTGGGCTAAAATGAATGATGCTACTTCTACAAACATTTGGTACATTATTTTGTGTGTGGGCATGTATCTTCAGTTCTCATGTGTGCCTGCTTAGGGGCAGAATTGTTCAACCATGTGCTAATTGCATGTTTAAAATTTTGAGGAATCCCCAAACTGCTTTCCAAACAATTGTTTTATTTTACAATCAACTAACAATCACTAACAAGCTATGAAGATTCCAATTTCTCTACATCTCATCTGCATGCTTTAGTCCATTTCTTTTCTTTTTTTCTGCCAGTATAGAGTGTATAAAAGGGTATCTGTGTGTGTGTGTGTGTGTGTGTGTGTGTGTGTGTGTATTTCCAAATGACTAATGTTTTTGGGTGTCTTTTCATGCACTTTGGAACATTTGTATACCTGGAGAAATATATGGTTGGGTCATTTATTCATTTTAAAATTGAATTACTTTATATCATTTACTTATGAGTTCTCTATAAAACTGGACACTAGCTCATTATATGTGATTTACACATATTTTCCTTTTCACTTTCTTTCTTTCTTTCTTCCTTCCTTTCTTTCTTTCTTTCTTTTTTTTTTGTTTTTTTTTTTTTGTTTTTTTTTTTGTTTTTTTAAGACAGGGTTTCTCTGTGCAGCTTTGCGCCTTTCCTGGATCTCGCTCCATAGACCAGGCTGGCCTCGAACTTACAAAGATCCACCTGCCTCTGCCTCCCGAGTGCTGCGATTAAAGGCGTGTGCCACCACAACCCAGCTCCTTTTCACTTTCTTGATAGTGCCCTGGTGCACTTCTCTTGGGTAGCTGTCCTTCCTCTTCCTCCCACAGTCCCAACGACAAACTCACTGGGGACCCAAGGAGTTTATAAGGCTTACTCACAGAGCGATGGGTGGAGATGACGGCGGTGTGTGGATGAATTAAAGCAGCCACATAGAAGGTCAGCACCCAGAAAGGATAATAATAACTCTGCCACAGCTGTGCAGATGGGGTCCCCTCCCCTAAGCCTTCCCAGAGACCCCCGAGACAGCATGCATTTAGGGAAAAATTGTATACAATTGGCTAGGAGGTGGCTGGATACTCAGTTGCCGGTCCCATGACCCTCCCAGGGCCCATCCTTCAAAGAGAGAGCACTGGTGGTCAACAAACCCAGCTGTGCTGATCTTTGGTGAGCAGGTGCAGCCAAACTCCTGACTCAGAGGCCAATCCTTTGCAGCACGTCCTTTGAAACAGGTAAGTTTTCAGTTTAGAGGAAATCCAATTTGTTTATTTTCTTTGTTTTTTTCTGCTTGAGGCCACTGTCCATTGAAGATCACAAAAATGTGTGCCTCCATTCTAAGTATTTTATAGTCACATCTTTGGAGTGTCACACTGTAACACACACTTAGATATTATGTGACACAGAGGTATGAGTTCACTATTTTGCACATGCATATTTAGTT
Organism: Peromyscus maniculatus bairdii; assembly: GCF_049852395.1. NCBI lineage: Eukaryota > Metazoa > Chordata > Mammalia > Rodentia > Cricetidae > Peromyscus > Peromyscus maniculatus. Next base: position 119,293,325 of record NC_134860.1, on the reverse strand, counting down.
GTGTTAGCACCAGCTGTTAAAAAAAGAACACCCTTTGCCTATCCATGGTCATAGCACTTCTGCCCATAATGTATTTGCTCAGTTTGGAATCATTAATTATATCTCACTGGTTTAGATTTCTGAAATCACGTCAATATTAGGTAGTCCAGTTTTTATTTTTACAACTGTGTTAGATATTCTAAGTTCTTTGCATTTCCACGTGACTTTTATGGTCACCTTCACAGCTGTAAAAACTCAACTGGACTTTTGATAGGGATTGTGCATACATTAATTTGGGGACCATTTTAACAATTTAGTGTTTGAGAATAAGTCTCCCTATTGGCTTAGGTTGGCCTAGAACATACTTCATCTAGGCCAGTCTTAAATACATAATCTTGCCTTGGCCTCCTGGATGCTGGGATTATAGGCATGTGCTACCATACTTTGCTTTCATTTAAATAATATTATATCTTGTAATCCGATGTCAGAGCAAGTTTCTGCACCGTCTTTCAATTACATTTTCTAGTTTTTAATGTTCAAGTCTTAGATTTGTCTTAGACATAACTGTTTTATTCTTTCTGATGTTACTGTAGATTTAATTGTTTTCCTAATTTGTTTTGGATTATTCAATTGCTAGTATATAAAATATATACTAGCTTTTTGGATGTAAATCTTGTGTCTTACAACACTGCAAACCTGGTTTATTATTTTTAGTAGGTTTTTGTATGTGTGTACCTTCCTAGGCTTTTTTATATAGAACACCAAGCTATGCCTTTGTGAGGACTTTTGCAGTACTTCCGATTTTCTATTTATTCTTGATACCATTTTGGCTGTTTATAATTTGTCCCTACTCTTGAAAAACAGGTTTATTTTTTCCAAGATTTAACTTTCAATTTTTATTTATGTGTATGCACATGTGTTTGCCGGTGTGAATGTGTGAGTTGTGCCTTTGGAGGTTAAAGAGGGCACTGGATCCCTCAGGAGTTGGAGTTACAGGCAGTTGTGAGCCTCTGTGTGGGTGCTGGGAATTAAAACCCCAGTCCTCTGGAAGCAGTCAGTCCTCTCCCCAGCCCCCAGGAGCACCCACTCTCAACAGGTTACTCTTTTTTTTCTTTCTGAAAACAGATATGCTCTTTCAAGATCTATCTGAAAGAGGTTTAAGGTGAATCATATTCCCAGGTGTGGAGTGAATGCATGCTCCTAATCCCAGTCTGGCAGCCTGAGGCAGGTGCATCATGAATCGAGACCACTTGCTATAGAGGAGACACTTTCAGAAACAAAACAAAACTAATATGTCATTAGATCATGTGCATATCTTAAGGCGAACAAGACACAACGCAAGAAGGTCATTAAAAGATGGGTAAATGCTTGAACTGTAAATACTTTTCTACACTAGTCATTTATATGCAAAATCTCAAGCCTGATTATAACTATACATCTTCAATGCTCACTAGAACCATCACCAACACAAAAGAAACTTCCTTTTAGTTTTGGAAAAGATCAGGTTCCTCCCTCTAGATAAAAAAGACATTGGCATTTTCTGCCACATCCTAAACACCACCCACCAGGAGCACCTGAATTGTAGGGGTGTCCTTGGAGCTAACGGTCATCATCTCCATCAGCAGCTGCGACTGCGTACAAGGACCATCAAGATGGGGCCTTGTGATGGCTGACATTTCCTCACAGAAGAAAGAAGGGGGGACACGAACTGGATCCCCACCCCCAGGAGATGCCAGCACCCTCTCCCGCACTTTTCAGCAGCTCTCCGCAACTGCCCTAAATGTGCGTGACCCTTGCCAGCCCTCAAGAAGACAGCCTATATAGTGTGTGGAAGGTTTCCGGAATTCCTCGTGCTTGCTGAACTGAGGGCCGAGGGAGGTGTCGTAGCTTCGAGAGAACGACGCTCCTGGAAGTAGCCCCTTACACAAGTAAATGAGCCGGTAAACGCAATGTCTCCCCAAGCAGGACTTCCGCGTCATCAGAGGGCCTGTCGTTGGTGCTGTTGGTGCTCCGTTTGCAGGGAGAGGAGGTCATCTGTTCACTCCAGAAAGACTTCAGGCCACATCTGCTGATGAGTGGCTTTCCTGCCCTTTTCTTGAGCTGATGACAGGGTAATACAATTCTGGGATTTTTTTTTCTTTTTTAAAGACAGGTCTCCCCCCAGAGCCCTGCTGTCCTGGAACTGGCCATGCAGACCAGGCTGGCCTTGAACTCATAATCTGCCTGCCACTGTCTTCTGAGTGCTGGGATTAAAGGTGTGCAACACCACAATGGACCAATTGGGATTTTAAAAAGCATTTGTACTTTTAGGTGTTATAGTTTGCAGTAGCAATCCCAGGACTTGGGAGGTTGAAGCAGGAGGATTGCCCTGAATCTGGGGATAGCCTGGGCTACAGAGAGACCCTGTTTCAAGAAAACAAAACAAAACAAAAATTCAAACAGAAAAATAAAACTGGAGAGAATTCACTATCTTTCCAGACTGACCTATGAGCCAGACCCAAATCGTTTTGAATTAAAACCTGTTAGAACCGGCGTGACACAGCTGGGGTCCGGTTTGCTTTGTTAGTACTTCTCAGACTGCTGAGTTCAGAGAGCTTCGTGATTCAGACTAGCATCTCAGTTCACGTAACAGGGCTGCCATCTCCAGCGTTGCTCAGAGCCACAAACACAAGCGGTGGACATCAGACACAACAGCAGGGAGCGGTTGGCCTGCCCACCCCCCCCACCCCCCCCCCATCCTCACCCCCCCACCCCCACCCCGACTCCCCCGGCTCTATTATCCCGTAGCTCTACTCTGAGAAATGTCTAGACCATTCCAGCTTTTCACAGAGGAGAAAAAAAAAATCTGGTGTGTAATTTAAAAAAAAAAAAGTAAATTAAGAAAAAGCCCGAAGCTTCTGGCCTCCGTGAGCACCACAGTCAGGTGCACAGACCCACACATGTAACCCAAACTAAAAACTTAATCAAGGAATTTTGTCCTTAAATCTTTCAAATTGGCAGGCTCGTTCAGTGTTACATCCTGCAGATTCAATTCAGTAGGGGAAAAAAAAAAATCCATTCCAGCAAGCATTTATCGAGTACCAACTGCATGCCCGAGCTCTGAGTCTTAACGTGCCAGGCCCGCTTATTAAGTCCAGAATGGAGGTGTTTTGCCCTCTAAACAGGGTGTTTTCGCCTTCCACGTTAAAATTAGCTTTAGGCCAGGGTTTTGGCTTTTTTTGGTGAGGTGGGTCGCGATTCCAATTTTTTCCAAAAAGTCTCCAGGAACTTGATCAGGAGGTGTCTCAGAACACCACCAACCCTGTCCAGCCCTGGTTTTCAAGGCCACCAAACCTGGCGGCTGATCAGGCAGGTAAGACGCTGTCTATCCGGGGGTGGGTGTGGCTTGAGCAGCCGGACCAATCAGCGGAGCCTCCCTGAAGACAGGCTTTGGGCCCGAGACCCCGCCCAGACCGAAGCCACGGAGCATGCGCCGTAGGCGGAGCGCCGAGCTCCGGTTCCTTCCCGCGGTCTCCCCAGCTGGCTAGGACGCGGCTGTGTCCCCGTGCGCTCTGGGGGAGGGCGGGGTGGCTGCGCGAGACGGTCCTCCCGGAGGCAGCGACGACTCCGGGGTTCCCATGCTCGGCGCCGCGGTGCAGCCCGCTGGCGGTGCCGCTGAGTCACATCAGCCCCTTGCAGCCCGCTGTCCTCAGGCTGCAGCCGAGATAACAGAGGTGCCGGAGTCCTCCTGGCGCCCGAGGTGACGCGGCGCGCGGGCCGAGGTCGGCGTTGGGTCCTGCGCCCCGTCCTGATCAATTCCACCGCCGGCCCGACGTCTGGGGACACTAAGGTGACCCAGATCCGCCCGGTCACGGTCTCCAAGGAGAGGACTTGTGTCTTCTCCGTGTCACATAAACACAGACTACTTTGCTGGATGCCAGGTCCAGGGCATCATGGTGCCACCGAGCCCGGACCCTCAAGGGCTCCGTGAGCCCTCCACAGTTTCTCCGGGGACCTGCTTGCAGGCGCTCAGGCTCGGTGCCCTCCGGGGCTGTTCCGGGGTTCCCGCCCTTGCCGCTCGCCCCGCCCCGCCCCGCCCCGGCTCGCTCCGCCCCACCCCACCCCGCCGGACACCCCGCCCCGAGGAGGCGGCCGCTCGCCGAGGTTGGTGGCATGGGGGAGCCGCAGCGGGCGCTGCACTCAAGATCGTACCGAGTGAGCCCAGGCGCCGCCGCAGGCACAGGAGCCCGGGGAGGACACCTCGGGGCGTGACGCGGCACAGAGGGCGTGGCCTGGGCTGCTGCGCCTGACGACCCGGCAGGGACCCGGGTTCCCGTGCCGGGGGCGCACCTGGCGGCGGCGCGACCGGGCGGGACCGCGCGCTCCGGGGCCCGCGGCGGCGGCCGGAGGATGGCGCAGCAGCCGCAGCCCGCGTCGGCGGAGACTCGGAAGTTCACCCGGGCGCTGAGCAAGCCGGGCACGGCGGCGGAGCTGCGGCAGAGCGTGTCGGAGGTGGTGCGCGGCTCGGTGCTCCTGGTGAGCGAGGCGCGCAGGTGGCGGGCGGGCCTGGCTGGTGCCCGGGTAAATCCCGAGGAGAGAGGGACCGGAGAGTGGTGGGGGAGCCGGGCAGCGGGGAGAGCTCTTGGGGGGGGGGGGGGAGCGCAACTTCCAGAGTCGGAGCTTGCCCTCCCAGAGCTCTTCCTCTCCTCCTGGGAAATTTCCGCCCTCTGTCCACTTCCCTGCCCCCACGTTACCTGTCCTCTGCCAACTGGGAAGTTACTCATCCTCCTCCCCACCGTCGGTGTTCTGGGGGGAGGGGGGTGTTGGCAGATGTCCTGGCCCTGGCGTGTAAAATGAGGTGAGGTCTTTCCCACCCAGCCGGGGTTTCAGCGTGGAGATGTTCCCGCGGATGCTTCGGGTGGACAGATCTCTGCCCAGTGTCGTGAGCTGGCGTCCCGAGGCTTATTATGACCGGTTAGGGGTGGACTTGCTCATCTCATCCTCGTTACAAATTGCTTTGAAGTCTGGGGATTTGAGGCTAGCAGAGCAAGGCAAACCAAGATGAACCTATTCTTGGCAGAAGCTCCTGGGAGAACAGGCCTCTGGGTGTGAGGAAGGTGAAGTTTTCAAAATCAACTTTTCCGCAGCCAGGGACGGCCCTGCTGTATTTGGAAAAGAGGGCACGCTCAGATCGCTGGGCTGGTGCCGGGAGAGCAGCAGTCTGTGCTTGGAGGGAGCTAGCTCCTCAGGGCAGCTGGAAACTTTTAGCAGCTCTTGGCGTTTGTTTTCTTGAAGGGGACTTGTTTGTGGGTGTGTTCGTTGGAACATGTGAGGAGATGGGCCTAGGAAGTCATCGTCTGTGGCCTTTGTGGTGCTGTGTGTGGGGGACTGCCAGGGAACGCTGTTGATGAGCACAGGGCTGATCGATGCCCTTCCTGGGCAGACAGGATTGCATGAACGGTGTTGGTGGAGTTGCCTATGGATTTCCATATCCAGTCTGCTCAGTTTGAGTTCTCTGTCCTTTGCCAGACCTGCTAACTCACCCTAGATTTTTCAAACTTGAGTTTGATCTGTGATAAACGGGTTTTATTCTCCAGTTTCATAGACGATGATCAGTTGATGATCAGTTGAAGGATAGCGCAGATGCTGGGAACAGAACGGGCCTTCTCTTTGATAACCCTGGCTCCCTTCTGTTGCCGAAGCATCATTGCTTGTTAGCTTTCTGGAGTTGCCCAGGAGAGTACGTCAAAGGAGAAGAAAACCATCCGCCTCAGTGGTGTCTCTCCTCTTAGCTAGAACTCTTTCTTAGTTGGGGTGCTGTGCTCATCAGGGGTGTTGGGAAGAAAGTAGAATCAATGAAACACTTTATTGCGCTGTGAGTTCCATAGTGCCCCCACTCCCTGGAGAGAAGTCACCAGTTGTGCAAGCCATTTAGGGAGAACACAGATGACAGCGTAGGCTGACACCACTGATCACCCGTGTGCTGCAGACCTCGAATGTCTGTGTCCTGTGTGAGGATGACCTGCGGACAGTGTTGACGGTAGTACTCCCATGTGTGACGTGCTTCTGCTGCCTTGATCTGCTGACACTTTTATTAAATATGAAAATCCAGACACCTTGCTGGTGTCTCAACTCTCAATCTTGTCTGTCTGTATGTCTGTGGCCCCTTGTCTGATGAATTCTGTGATGAAATAATCACAAAATACAAGGAAGGAGGTGAGCCATCTTAGGTGCCGGGAAGGCTCCCGGGCTGGATGGGGAATGCAGTCCAGGGAGGAGCCTGGGAGAGCTGTCAAGACACTAAAAATTTCCCACAAACCTCTCCCACTACTCTCTTCCTCCTGCTGCCCCTGTGTCTGCCAGGAAGTCACAGCAGGTACACCTGTCACATAAATTCCGGCCCATCTCTGTCCTGTGAGGACCTAAGGTGATCCCAGTCTCTCAGGAGGCCACGCAGCTACCACGACTTGGTCCATCCATCCATGCTTAGGTGAAAATTGGTTCTTCTTTTGGTAACTTGGGTTAGGGCTAGCCTGATGTCCATAGCGTACCATGTGCTCAGTAAATGTTTCTCACCAGCTGACTCATAAAAGCAGTCCTGAAGATGGCCTAAGACCATTAGTGACGCCCAGATCTAACTAGCTCTTCCCAGGCCTCACATACTAATGAGGGAAACAGTTCTGTGCAGAAGAAAGGTTGCCACAGTCAGAACTTTGAAGTAAGAAAGTGACATGTGCTTATAAAGATATAAGTAGGTCCCTGTTCAGTAGGTCCCTCCCTTTTATGGACTCAGATCTTTGGGCTTTTCTAAATCATTCTGTATTAATTTGAGAAGCTTAAGAATAAATATTGATAAATAAACACACACACACATAAATATGAAAATCGAGACAACTGGGGTGAACCTTTGTTTTGTCATCTGGACTAAATAATTACCAAGATTTTGTCAAATTTGGTTAATCTTCCCTCCCCCTCCCCCTCCCTCTTCTTCTCTCCCTTCCTGGTGATTGTGAGTTTCAGGCCTTTAACACATCTTACCTCTTTATGTCTAGTATTTATTTTTAGAAACTAGGAATAGTTTCTTACATGACTGTGATGCTTTTTTTTTTAATGACACTAATAATATTTTTTTCAAATTTCTTGGATTAAAAAATGCATTTGATTGCTTTTTAAAGGTTCACAAAAGGTTTGCAGGCCTTTGAAAATATGCTTAGCTTACTCGTGAACCTTAGACTTATTTACTTTGGAGAAAGACTCCATGAGGGTAGTTCTAGTGTTTAATCCTTGAAGTTTAGCAGTTCAGAGCATGGGTTGTATTTCTAGCTCTGTCCCTTATCCACTTCCTAGGTGTGTAACTTAACCTTCATAGGCCTCAGTTTCCCCATCTGTGGAGTGGGCGTGATATTTAGGAAGGGAAATGGACAGTGCAGTTCAGGCTCTGAGGGCTAGCCTGCATCCTATCCTGGCAGCTGGTCTGTTGCCCTTTCTCTGGACCTCAGGGCTCTTGCTCTGTTAGCGGGTTGGACCAGATTGTTTTTAGATCCCTTCACCCAAACTCAGCAGGCTTTGGTTCTAAGCGATTTTATGAGCACTACAAATAAACTGGAGACGTTCCGAGCTGTAGGAAAAGGAATCGTTGATTTTTTGGTTATGATCGAGAATCTTCACAAATACAGAATTTGCTTTCCACAATTTAGAATAGTTGAGAGGGCTGAGGGCCTTGGGTTTAAAATGCATGCTTACCTGTCTCAGGGTCGAGTTGTGATTGCTTTTGAATTCCTGAAGGAATTTCAACTTGGGACTGTCAGCTGTGTTTACGACAGGGTCATAACGGCCCAGATCTAAGAATATACCACCAAAGCAGTCAGAGGAGCCTTTCTTTGTAAGATCTGAGTGTCATGACACTCCGGCTAGGTTTGCCTTACACTTGGGTATTGACACACAAGTCATCTGGCTGCCTGTCCCTATGTCCTTACTGATCTTATCTCGGTATGTTCTGCCTCAAACTCTCCTCGGATGTCAAGCCCTTGCCAAGGATACCATTCCACACCCCGTTGAGATGTTGAGATGCAGCAATGTGAAGTGACCCAGGTCAGGTCATCCCTGGCTTTTCTTTTGTGTTACTAGAGAAGGAAGGCCGGCCAGAGGCATGGGGAGATAATATCCTGCGCTCTGTGCTGGAGGCCTCCCTCAGCCATCCCGTGTTATCTGAGGTAACCCGAGACCCGAGTTAGGGATGTTCTTTGAAATCCTCAGATAAGGAAAAACCTCATTTTGGCTATAACTTAAATCAGATATGTTAGTACGCTGACAGCTGAACTGGCCTGAGCTCGCCCTGTCTTTCTCCACCCTCTGGTGGAGTCCTGACAAACAGAAATGTCCCAAAATACAGGAAGCAGGGTGGAGGCCCATCTCCAGCCAGATAATCAGCAGCAGGTTCCATTTCTTTAGTTCCTAGTGCCTTTGACTGTTAGGGGCAGTCTGTACATGAGTAATGCCCTGAATTTGGTTGAATGGGGAGGAAAGAATTTGTGAAACTGTTACCCACATTCTAGATGTTTATTCTGGGCTCGGGCACTGCTGGGTGCCGAGAAGATGCTGCCACAGCAGTTCTTGTCTGGTTGGAGTACACATTCTGAAGAAGCAGACACTGCAGTCACCTATGGTAAGACGGATGACAGTGTGCAGGAACACTACTGAAACCAAGTTAGATGTGTGGTTCAGAGTCCGCCATGCTGATTCATACCTGTAACCCCAGCTCAGGAGACTGAGGCAGGAGAAGCATCATGCCTTTGAGGCTAGCCTGGGCTACAGAATGAGAGCCTGTCCCAAAAGTCACTTACCAAAAGATTTTAAGAAAAGTATGCAAGTTGGGCATGGTTGTATACACCTTCCATTCTAGGACTGGTGAGGCAGAGGCTGGCAGATCTGTGCATTCCAGGCAACCAGGGCCACACAGTGAGGCCTGTAAAACAACCAGAAACTCCCAAACTAGGCATGCAGAGCTACTTACAAATGCAAGCTTTTATTTTCTTAGTGTAGGGAGGACTGGATATCTTGATGCAAATCTGGAGCCAGCATTCATGTTACACGTATGATGTTCTCTGATGCCTGTGAGAATGTCACTTGTGGAAGGTTAAGTCCTCTCAGGCCATCCCCACAGGTGCAAGGGCTGGGTCTTGAACTTTTCACCCTCAGCTTTTAGCCACTCTGACGGCTGCCTCCTCATCTCACTCTTAAACTTCTGTTTTTCGTCACAAGTGCCATCTAGTTAACAGTCAGTAAACTCAGAGACAGTACTTGTCCTCTGGTGTCATCTGTCAGTATCTGCTGTGTTACGTTAAAAAAAAAAGTGTTGTGAGAGTCTTCTCCAGGGACGAGCCTGTGATGGGTTATCCAGTACCATTTAGGCGGTCCTGAAATTGTGTATGTATGAGAAACACTGAATGGATGGTGCAGGCTAGCATTTATATATTGATGCACTTATATACGTGAGTGTGTGTGTGTGTGTGTGTGTGTGTGTGTGTGTGTGTGTGTGTGTGTGTGTGTGAAGATAATACGAAGAGGTCTTGAATTTGAGAAGGGAGTAGGGGTGAACATGGCGTGGGTTGGGTGAGGAAAGAGATAAGAGGGAGATGATGTAATTACACCTTATTTTAAAAATCTTATGAATCTTACACAAAGTTTTAAAAAGAAAAGCACTCCAGTAGAAATAAAAAGCCAAAGTCATCGGTTAATAGGGAGTCCCCCAAAGAGGGGACTACAGTTAGCCAATTTATAACAAAGCAACAACAACACATTTATTCTTGCTAATAAAAAAATTTAACCAAAACAAGATACTGTTTCTGCCTGCCAGATTTGCTGATATAGAAGATGTATTTGCAGGATCTCTGTTCGTGTGGTACTTTATGAGAACTGCATCTCCTGGAGTTTTATAACACGATGGATGCTGTAACCCCTTTGCACTTTGTTATACACATACACACATCAAGAACCTTAGCACGCTCCCATTCCATGGCCCAATATTTAAAATTACAGACACTTCTGGCCTGAAATGTGCACTGGAGTCAGTGTTGTTCATTTATGGCAGAAAGTGTGAAATGCTGACCATGTGCAAACTGGGTAAAGGTCATACAGCGGTCTAAATAAACCGTGGGCCAGTTTAAAAGCCGCCAAAGCTTTGTGTCCCAAGACCGACTTGAGAATGCCCTTCCGAGATAGTGTGGAAGGCTGCGGGTTGCTCTCAGGCTTTGGGCAGGGCTCTCTCTTAGGGTACACCCTTGCTTTGTTTCTCACCGTATGTAACGTGAAGAGTGCTGAGCTTCTGAGAGCCCAAACTTGCATGTGTGAAAAGTGGGTGTACCCATAGTACTGATTCAGAGCTTTGTGGATAAAATGAGTAAATCCTGTCAAAGCTCCAAGAACATTGTCTGACACATTACTAAGATTTAGTAAATGTGCGTGGTTGGAGCTAAAAATCACTATTAACGGAAGTAAAATCCAGGTTGGAATATTTATAAGTATGATTTTATAAGATGAGATTTTACCAAGTCTGTGCAGTGCAATAAAGAACATTGGGAGGGATATCAAGAAAAACTATTTAGCCACAATGTATGTTCATTGCAAAGAAACTCAGTTGTAAAATAAAAACAAACACAGTTTGGACATAGGCCATCCAGTGTGGTAGGGGATGTAGTTTCATAAGAATGAGGTTGAAAGGGTGTTCCTGTGGTAACAGTTTCTCTAGCACAAATCTGTCTGCCTGGGGTGCCTGTGTAGCCTTCAACATGAACTCGATTGCAACGTGGTGATGGTTCATGTCTTTTGGATATGGGGCTAGATATGGATATGGATATGGATATGTTTTGTCTTTTTATCCTCCCATGTCCTTTCCGTAGTCCTACAATTTGTGATTACTTTTACTATTTTGAGATTTATTGGCAGGAGAGGTGAATGAGAATGTACTGTGTGATACGTGGTGAGTGGGCTGCACCATGGATGTCATTTTGTATAGTTTTTTTTGCAGGAAGACCAGTTAATTTCATTCCTGTTGTATGTGTGAGCACCTGCAATTCTATGTTATCTAGGAAAAAAAAAAAAAAAAAAGAGATGAAGTCCCTCAGATTGAACAAAGTAGGGAAAGAAAGGTTGAGATCTGGGAGTTGGCTGAGAGGCTGACTGTAGACGTCACAGACACTAGGTACTCTCTAAGGCCTTGGTCGCTCACGCCTGGCTGTGGAACCTTCCTTTGAGCTTTGAAACCTGCTTTCTTGTTCACTCCCTGGGTCTGCCTGTGTCCTCATCACCCCCAGCTTCCTGGCCGCTGTGATTGGCTTCTGTGTTTGTAGGGCGGACCTGAGTCCTCACCCTGACACCACTGGCCTCTCTCTCACCCCTTCCTCCCTGTGTCCCCACTGCTGCCCCCTTCACCCTGCCCCCTGTGGTACTGGCCTCCCACGGGGATGCTGTGCTGGCCTGGGGAGTCTACTCTCCCCTCACTGGGCTTTCAGAAGCCTTAGCTCTGTGAGGTGGTCCCCTGGCTAAGCTCTGCTCTTCCGTTATCTTCTGGCACCTGTCCTCGGCTTTCCTATCAGTGCTTGAGCTTGGCGGTGATGAATCATACATTCTCACTTTTCATCTCTAATCGGAGTTCTTTTTACGTTTTTGTCTTTGTTTTTATAGAGAGGGTCTCACTTTGTAGTCCTGGCTGGCCTGGAACTCACTATGTAGACAAGGTTGGCTTGGAACTCACAGAGGTCTGCCTCCCTCAGCTTCCTGAGTGCTGTGGGACTAAAGGCGTGTGCTAGACGACGATTGGCCATTTTTATTTTTCCTAATGAGGAACTTATCTTATCACTGTTGACTCTGACTCTCTGCTCCTCAGGGTCTGTCACGTCATGACTCAGTCCTTATGGTCTGAGAACCCCACGTCTCAGTGCCTTAGAGCCACACGGTGTTCTCATCACACCGCCTCAACACTGAGAGTAGGTTGGGTGCCCAGGTGACGCTGTCCTGTGACCCAGGTTGATGCAGACAGCCACCATCTTGAATGCATCTTGAATCTTTGTGGAGAAAAAAGGAGTGTGGTGACCTGGCTTACCACGCTCATGTATCTAATTGGCTAAAGGACATCTTGTGGCCACACCTAACTCCAAAAGTCAGCAAAGGACAATTCTTTGATCCTCTGCGTGTGTGTTTTGAGGTCGTCTGGTAATGCGGTCCATCCTGATCCTGAGTTTCTGCTTTGTGGTGGATGATGACCGTGGGCTCCTGGTCTTCCTGTTTCCGCTTCCCTCGTGCTGGGATTAAGGCAGGTATCTCCATACCCAGCAGTGGCAGGCCTCTCTGCAGGCCTGCAAAGCAGAACTCAAATCTTTGGTAAGCTGTATGGATGGCACTTCAATCTGGCATCCCCTTCTCTCTGTCTCCTGCCCTGTAGATCTGGGGCCAGGGTCCCTCTTCTCTGGGCTCTGGGCCCGGCTCTCACCCTATCCTTGCCCCATCCTGGAGCACCCCAGGTTTGGTGCTCCATCTTGAAGACACCCAGTACTTGCTATGGCCCTTGGTGTCTAGGGTGCTTCTTAGGAGGCACCCCTCCCCCTGCTCCCTGACTGAGCTCTTGGTCATCATGCCAGCCTCAGCAGCAGGTTTTCGAGCTGCTGGGGTAGTAATTACCCCCTGTCCTGTCCCTCTCTGCCGCCAGGCTTGGCTCTTGTTCTCTGCATCTGTACTCCGTCTGCCTGTCCGCTGAGATGGCCCTCTCCTGCGCTCTCCTTTTCCTGTGTGCTGTGCAGCATGATTTATGCTTATATGTATACAAATGTAATAATCTGTCTCTCTGACTGTTGGTTTACTGTGTTTTTCCCAGTGCCTGGTACACAGCAGAATCTCAGTGTACATACATATGTGTGTGTACAATTTTTTTTTTTTTTTTTTGAGATCAGATCTTGCTCTATAGCCCAGGCCTGGCCTGGCCCTCATTTTGTAGTCTAGGCTGGCCCTCAAGCTCACAGGCCATGCTCTTGAGTGCTGGGATTATGGGCATGAGCTACCAGTATTTTTTCCCTCAGTGAATAAACAAATTCACTAAAGATAATACACCTGCCAGGTCTCATTTTTCTCCCTCGTAGTTCCCCAGGTCCTCCAAGTTTCCTTCCTTGGCCCGATTTTCTATTGACTTTATTCCACTTTACCTCCCGTTGGCAGATTAGTGTTCACGGTACACAGTCCAGCGTGCTAGTTTCTTATCGCCACCCGGGGAGATTCCGCCGCAGCCCCTGGTGTGTGCTGTGGTTGGCTCTGTGTTTCTCTACTTTAGAGAATGCAGGCCAGATGGCCACTCTGAACCTGGGCACTATTTTAAAGCGGCCGCACATTTGGAATACAAAGTAGGACTCATTTTCTTTTAGCATCCATTTGTTTCCCAAACTTTGTAGAGCAGCCAAGTGTGACTTTCACACCAGGCGCTTAGGAACTCATTTTTCTGAAAACATAGCAAAGATCAAATGCCACCCATGAGAATCATCAGCCAGGAATGGTGATGCCTGCCTGTCACCTGAGCTGTGAGGGAGCTGAGGCAGGAGGATTGCTGCAAGCTGAGGCCCACTTAACTGTTGGCGGTGCTGTTCGTTCATTCAACAGCGAGTCCCACAAGCCCGGAAGAAGAACCAGGACAGTAGTGTGTCTCTTTTAAACCTGGATTTGCTTGCTTTTCACTCTTTTCCTGTTTGGTTTTCCCCCATTTGTAGCTCAACTCTTCCGTGGATCCACATTTGGATCCCTGAGAGCACATACGATCTGGTCAGAGCTTCGAGTCGTCATGGTACATACTCCCCTCCCTTTCTTTGTTTATAGGAATAAGCAAAATTCACATAGTGTGTGGGCAGTGACCGCTTCTCATTTACTGACTGTTAATCTGAAATTGAAGGTCCGGGTGAAGGCATGAGCTACCTGGGGTCACGTTTGCCTCCCTTGGAGTTTATTCTAAAGCTCTGTTGTTATTTGGCATACTGTATTTTCAGAAATTTTAAGACGTTTATCTCTGTTTTATGTGTCTGAATGTATGTGAGTGCATGCGTCAGTCAGGTTTTCTGGAACTGTAGTTACAGCCAGTCGTGAGCCACTGTGTCTGTGCGGGCAGCTGAACCCGGGACCGCTGCAAGAGCAGCGCTCTTACCCGCGGAGCCTGCAGCCCCTAGAAACTTTGTCTTGCAGAAAGTGCATGTTCAGTCCTGCAGATATGGAAGTGCTGTAATGAAGGATGTTTACCATGTTAAAAACAGGTTATGGCAGCCTGCACACAAAACGACTTACCTGGAGAAAGGACAAGCAGCATTTTGTCTGTGACAACACTGGGGCTCACAGATGCGATGGCAAAGTGTGACGGTGCTCCTTCAGGGTGTGTTGGTGGCCCAGGGCAGTGTTCTTGCTCTGGATGGCGGTGGGTAAGGCCTGGGCCTGGGGCTCCAGTTAGTGCTTCCACTTTCTAGTCCTGTTTCTTCGTCGGGAGAGTGGACACCGCGATGGTACTTACCCCGGAGATCTCTGAGGAATTGAGTAGCTGCGTATGAAGCACTTAGCTCATGTGCACTAGAGCAGGGCTTGGCACACAGGAAGTGCCCGCTGAGTGCTTGGTGTTGTTGGTCCTGAGGACAAGAGAGAGGCAGATCATAGCATCCTTAAGCACGCTGCTGTGGAGAACGATTCCTGATGCACATTTATAATATTGAGTAAGGATGAAGCAGGGTATAGGACGGAGTACAGGTAACCACATCTATGAACTCTCAGCAAGAAAGGAAATACAGGAAAAGGCAGGAATGTGGCATGTTCTGTGCACGTCTGAAGATTCTCAGGTGTTTGACTTTCATGAACTAATAATAATCAAGAAAGGATGTGCCTCTTAGTGCCTGTACAGGTGTGCTGGTGGTGTGTTCCCAAGGTGTGAGCTCCTGTTCAGGTGTGCTGGCTGGTGGTGTGTTCCCAAGGTGTGAGCTCCTGTACAGGTGTGCATGACCATGTGTTCCTGAGGTGTGAGCTCCTGTACAGGTGTGCATGACCATGTGTTCCCAAGGTGTGAGCTCCTGTACAGGTGTGCATGACCATGTGTTCCCAAGGTGTGAGCTCCTGTACAGGTGTGCATGACCATGTGTTCCCAAGGTGTGAGCTCCTGTACAGGTGTGCATGACCATGTGTTCCTGAGGTGTGAGCTCCTGTACAGGTGTGCATGACCATGTGTTCCCGAGGTGTGAGCTCCTGTACAGGTGTGCATGATCATGTGTTTCCAAGGTGTGAGTTCCTGTACAGGTATGCTGGTGGTGTGTTCCCAAGGTGTGAGCTCCTGTACAGGTGTGCATGACCATGTGTTTCCAAGGTGTGAGCTCCTGTACAGGTGTGCATGACCATGTGTTTCCAAGGTGTGAGCTCCTGTACAGGTGTGCATGACCATGTGTTTCCAAGGTGTGAGCTCCTACACAGATGTGCATGACCATGTGTTTCCAAGGTGTGAGCTCCTGTACAGGTGTGCATGACCATGTGTTTCCAAGGTGTGAGCTCCTGCACAGATGTGCATGACCATGTGTTCCCGAGGTGTGAGCTCCTGCACAGATGTGCATGACCATGTGTTTCCAAGGTGTGAGCTCCTGCACAGATGTGCATCACCATGTGTTTCCAAGGTGTGAGCTCCTGTACAGGTGTGCATGACCATATGTTTCCAAGGTGTGAGCTCCTGTACAGGTGTGCATGACCATGTGTTCCCAAGGTGTGAGCTCCTGTACAGGTGTGCATGACCATGTGTTCCCAAGGTGTGAGCTCCTGTACAGGTGTGCATGACCATGTGTTCCCAAGGTGTGAGTGCCTGTATGGGGGTGCATGGCATTGTGTTCCTGAGGTGAAGTCACATGTGCATTTTGGTAGCAAAATATTCTCAGCTGGGATTGGGGAGATTGCTCAGTTGATGTGGTGGTTTGAATGTAATTGGTCCTCATATGCTCATAGGGAGTGGCACTGTTAGGAGATGTGGCCCTGTTGGCGCAAGTGTGTCACTGTGGAGGCAGGCTTTGAGGTCTCATATAGTCTCAAGTGACACCCAGTGTCTCAGACCACTTCCTGTTGCCTGAAGATCAAGTGTAAGGACTCTCAGCTCCTTCGCCAACACCGAGTCTGCCCACACGCCACCATGCCCACCATGAC